>NC_071615.1:15320000-16520000 GCF_014839835.1 Dryobates pubescens | reverse complement strand
ACTGTGACTGCGGAGGGCTGTGCTTCATCGAAGAGACATCACAGCCACAGTGTCTTGAGGAGTTTCTTGTGACACATGTGAAATGATCTTAGTGTCAAAATAAATATATTTGGCATTAAATAGCACTGAAGACCTGAAGAATGGGCTTGATAGCTGTGGGTAGGAGACATTAGGGGAACCTTACTCCCACTCTCAGCTATCAGATCTCAATAAATCAGTTGGCCTTTCTGTGCCTTGATTTTCCTTTATATGAGTGGGAATAATGATGGCTGCTTATTCACAGAATGATGTGGAGGTGTGAGATGAGCTGCACAGAGGATGGACCAGTGTCTGGCAATTTAGAAACTGTTCAAAACCAGCAGTGCTTGTGAATAACTACCATTGTTCCTCTCACTGTGAAACAGGCAGTAAAAAAAGGGTGCAGTGCAGCTTGAAGTTTTTGTTGGATGAACCAGTTGGGAACAATTTGTCCATGCTAAATTCATGCTGTCCAAGCTCAATTTTGTGTTCAGGCACTTTTTATTTTGTACCCTGTCAGTAATTGCTTTAATATGTTGTAATTCTGCTTTTTGTAGCTGATTGGGCTCTTTTTATGGGGCTGGGGTGGAGTGGTTTCACAGCCTTTCACCTGCTCAATCATTTCTGGCACTTGTGGAATAATGCCTCGTAGCAGTTTCATTGTTTCATATATCCAGTAGTTCAGGGTGAGGTAGACAGGGAGCAGAACAACTAAGAAATAAGCTTGTGGATGTGCCTTAAGTCCTTAAAAGAAAAAAATTAAATCCAAGGAAATAGTTTTTATATCATATGTCTTCAGAGGAACAGTACTTCAGCAATGTGCTCATGCAATTCATCACTAGGTGACAATACTCTAATGATGTATTTAGTAATCCATCACTGGAATGCTTTCATGCTATTGATGTATTGGAGATCATAAACCATATAGTGGAGCATCAGGCTTGTAGCCTGAAGTGCCTGCTAAGGCCTTTCAAAGTTGTTTTATTGAGAGTCGTCAGCAAGGATGTTGATTTTTTTCTTTCCCGTTGCTGGCTGCAGTTGCATATGCAGTTGCACTTGCAGCACTGGTGGGGGAGGGAGAGTCTCACCATGAAGATTCCTGATTGTGATGGTAGATGCTTCAGGCTTTCTACACATCTTCAAACAGTGCAGGGACTCTTGAGGTTGGCTGACAGTCTGGGCCTTAGGGCATTTGTACATCAACCCCATGCAATGCTACAGGCTGGGCTCAGAGTTGCTGGAGAGCAGCCACGCAGAAGGGGACCTGGGAGTACTGGTTCATAGTAGGCTGAACATGAGCCAGCAGTGTGCCCAGGTGGCCAAGAGGGCCAATGGCCTCCTGGCCTGTTTCAGGAATAGTGTGGCCAGCAGGAGCAGGGAAGTCATTGTGCCCCTGTACTCCGCACTGGTTAGGCCACACCTTGAGTCCTGTGTCCAGTTCTGGGCCCCTCAGTTTAGGAAAGATGTTGAGTTGCTGGAAGGTGTCCAGAGAAGGGCAACAAAGCTGGGGTGAGGCCTCAAGTGCAAGCCCTATGAGGAGAGGCTGAGGGAGCTGGGGTTGCTTAGCCTGGAGAAGAGGAGGCTCAGGGCAGACCTTATTGCTGTCTACAACTACCTGAAGGGAAGTTGCAGACAGGCAGGGGCTGGTCTCTTCTCCCAGGCAAGCAGCACCAGAACAAGAGGACACAGTCTCAGGCTGTGCCAGGGGAGGTTTAGGCTGGATGTTAGGAAGAGAGATTGGCCATTGGAATGGGCTGCCCAGGGAGGTGGTGGAGTCACCCTCACTGGAGGTGTTTAGGAAGAGACTGGATGGGTGCTTGGTGCCATGGTTTAGTTGATTAGGTGGTGTTGGGTGATAGGTTGGACTTGATCTCTGAAGTCTTTTCCAACCTGGTTAATTCTATTCTATTCTAAATCCTTTAGAAGTTATTTACCATTTTTTCCAATGCTCCTGGTAGGCACTACAGAATGGCTTTGAGCTTTGATGTCTCAGTGCTGCTAACAGTGGGATGCATGATGTCCCTGAAAACGTCATGAGAGAGCCATCAGTTCTGTCTGCATTGCAGTGCATACTGGTTGCTTGGTTGCTATCAGCATGTGCTTACATGGTGAGATCACAAGCCTTCTATCCCTCTCTGGAGATCAAGTTTGAGATCATCCAATAAAAGCAAAAGACATTTTTCACCATTCTGGTGTCTGCTACTTTGTGTACATTGCAGCAGTGCCAGCAATATAAATGATAAAAAGATCAATGTGCTGTTCTATGGGGTCCCTCTACCTTCCCCATCTTTCAGCCACTCTGAGAAAACTCCAAGCCCAGCCTGTGCAACCTTCAGGAAAACACCCTGGAAACGAGTGCCCTGTGGTCAGAGAAAATCAAGTTGAAGCAACAAGGTTTCTTGCAGCAGTTGCTGTGCTGATGTGGCGTTCATAGTCAGCTCACTAGTACCTGATGGTCTCCCAGTTGTTAGTTTGCATTTTTCTACCATTACATTGTTTCTTCCTGGGGAGGCACCAGCTTTTCCTTTGTGTGTCAATTGTATTCAGCAGCTGTTCCTGCATTGCAACAGCACCGATTATGGCCAGGCTCTACCATTGCCTTGAATTCAAAATGGTTTTAGCTTGAAGATTTTTAACAAAACAGAGTTGCTGTTAATGTTAAACAGAAAGGGAAGCTGGTGTGGGTAATACAAACCCAGCTTTTTCCAGTATCTTGTGAATCACCTTTGCTAGAATAAAATGGGTTGTGAAGCTGGGACTTGCAGCTGCAAGCCAACCAAGGATGCTGTAACCCATTTAAAACCTTCTTGGGCCACTTCTCCCCAATGAACTCTTTCTGACAGTGTCCAGGAATTTAACTGCCACAAACACCCTACCTGAAGGCAGGAGTAAATCATAACCCACTTCATGATCAGAAGAACATAAGGCAGAGAATTCACCAATGGTTAGAACATTATTCGGTTTTATGCAGGCTTCACCAGTGCTGTGCCAAGGCTTCTAGGGGCTAGGAATACTCAAGTTGAGGCTTTTACAAATCTAGGGCCAAATGCTTGATGATGTGACTGCAAATATAGGACTAGAAAGATGCTTTCAGGAGAACTAACTCCAGCTCAGCCAAACCCAATACACATTGCCTTCACTGGGTCATACCTATTGATAAAGTTAAAGTAATACTGAGTTTTAATTGGTATTACCAGAGAGTTGGTAATGTTGGAATAGTTGTGTACAAAGGGCGGGGGGGGAACCAACACCCTGATGAAGCACAACGAGGAACAAACCAACCAAAACCACAGAGAAACCTCAGCCAGCCCAAACAAACCCAAAATCTAATCAAAACAAAACAAAACCAGCCCAAACAGCATAATCCTTTAGCATGCATGGAAGCTAGATTGCAGCTAAAAGCTTGGTTGGGGCCCCAGCAGCCCACACATGGGAATTCCTACTGATGTAGCATACAATCCCCTATACTTTCCATTTGCTGGAACTTCCATATGCAATTTAACATCTGTTTAAAGGTCATGTCTGTGGAGACAGTCTGGGCTTTGCTGGGGGTGGTTTGGATTTTCTTTTGTTTCTAGCTTGTTGGATTTCTTTTTCATTGTACAAATCCATTCATATGGGGAACATCTGGCCCTTCACCTCATGAGCAGTCTGCTGTTGTCTCTGTGGGGTCTGTAGACATGTCTTGCTCTGTGCCTTTCTGAGCACAGATTAATTGCTCTCTAATTCAGAGTAGATGGCCTTTTAAAGCACCAGCTTCATTAGAATGTATCTGCTTGAAGCATAGCAGAGTAGAATGCACTTATCTGTATGTTAATAAGCAGAGCCCTTTGGAACATGCAAAATAAGTTGGTTTGGTGGTTGTTTTGGCTTTTTTTTTTTAGCCTGATGCTATGAAAATGTGTTCTTTAAAACTGTTCACATCAAAAACTTGCATTTCAATAGCTTCTCCAAACTCTAGTGTGAAGGAAGCAGCTCTTGGGTATGTCTGGAGTCAAACCACCTTTCCTGTGTTTTAGTATGAAAAAGACATTTCATGGGCTGGGATGCACTGTGAATGGCTTTAGTGTTTCCTACCCACTTCAGTAAGAGGTACTTGGAGTATTGGTAGGCAGAGCTAAGTATTCTCTGCAGCTGTTACCCAGCACAGCATTTGAACTTTGTCTGATTTACGTTGGTTTAGCAGTCTGTTGATTTGTACCCATAGCTGTAAAGCTGGGTAACAGTTGGATGGGGGAAATGAATGAATAGGAGTGCTTATTCTTGGTTCAGAGAGAGCCCAAATACAATGCAATAAATGTAAAATCTGAGTGCAATCTTAATGTACTGTGTTGCATTAGAGCCATATCTTAGAGCCAGAACCAGGCAGCCTTTTTGTCGCAGACAAAGTAAGGCATTTTGTGCCAGGCAAGACAGCCCTGAGCTGAAGAGGCCACACAGTAAAGTGGTGGATAGGTAGAAAGATTTCTATTCTCATTTTATCAGTGAGACTGGAGAACACAAAAAACCTAACCAATCAGCTTAAAGTTATGCAAAGAGGCTGAGACAAAGCTGGGAACTGTCATCAGAGAGTTGCCATTGCAGTAACATTTCCCAGCTCAACAGTGATTCCTACCAGATCTTCTGTCCTGCAGCTCACAGGTTTAATGGGACAGGTTAAAGAGAATAAATCTCCCAAGCAGTGTTCCAGGAGCTTCTCCTAAGAATTACAGAAGTTCTGTTACAGAGCAAATACTGAGTCCATCACAAGGGTTTATACAGAGAAAGACACAAGTATGCATTTCGATCTTCATAACCTCCTGCTTGGAATTTTTCTTCAGGGAAAATAGATACTGTTGACAGATCTTTTCATTTATTTTTCCTCCCTATCCATCCACAGCATCCTGAAACAATGAATTCCACAGTGAGCCTGAACTGGGTGAAGCACAATATTTGTTTTAAACATCCATGCTGACGACTTTACTACTTCCTCTCTAGTTTTGCTGTCCATAGAGTGAAGCAACCCTTTCTTCTCCACCTCTTCTGTGTTGCACCTGGCTTTATATTCCTCTTGGGTTTGGCCCTTCCCAGGATGAAGTGCAATAGATTTAAATATTCTTCAGGACTTTAATCATCGTTGTCCTCCCCTCTAATTTCAGTAGATTCTTTTATGGTGGCAAAGCTGCACAAAGTATGGACACTGTGGACTCACCATGGATTTATATATTTATAGAATACCTTATATTTTTATATATATATAATACCTTAGTGATGCTGCTTGTTCTGTTCTTTATTCTTCCCTAATAATTCCTAAGGGGTTATTTTCCCTCATTGCTGTTGAGCATTGGGCTGTCATTTTAATTGACCTATTATAGCTCCAAGAGATGCTTTTTTCTCCCCCCCCCAAATGCTAATAGGTTGCCAGATTTTATCAGTTCAGAATTGCTTTTCCTCTATACTTCACATGTATCAATGCTGAATTTCATTGCTTTTCTGTTTACACACTCTGTATTATCATAGAACGTTCTGGGTTGGAAGGGACTACCAAAGGTCATCCAGTACAAACCCCTCTGAAGTCATCAGGGACATCCTCAACTAGATCAGGTTGCCCACAGCCCTGTCAAGCCTGACCTTGAATATCTGTAGGGATGGGGCCCCAATGACCTCCCTGGGCAACCTGTTCCAATGTTCCACTACCCTCATAGTAATGGACCTGCTCTTAACATCCAATCTAAATCTGCTCTTTTCTACTTTGAAGCCATTGTCTCTTGTTCTATCTCTACAGGCCCTTGTAAACAGTCTTCATCCTTCTTGTAGCCCCCTTCAGGTACTGAAAGCCTTCCAATAGGTCTCCCCTAGTCCCCAAGTCCATTTGCCTGTCCCTTGCAGTTAGATGTTAGCAGCTTGAGTGTCTTGCTGTGATCAGCTAACTTTGCCATCTCACTTTGCCAAACAAAACCTGAAACTACCCAGAAAACCTGTTAATGCTCATCTGATTTATGTTCCATCACTAGCTCTTGATGACTGCTTCAATTCTTCTGTGTTTTGCACAGAAGACATGAGTGGATGAGATCTGTCTTATCCAGTTAGCAAACAAGCAGCCAAATATTTACTGAGTTAACTTATTCAACTTGATTAAATGAACAGAATAATAAAAAGGCAACTCAAAGGGGGGAATATGTGCAACAAAACCATTCAGGCAAAACAGTTCTATCAGCCATTCAAGGAACAGGCTTTTGGCATTAGAAGTGGTTTTTTACTAATTGGATTTACTACAGCAGTGATTACTCAGCCTCTTATTTTTCTGTGGTTCAACATTTGCCTCCTGTCTGACTGAAATCTGTTGGCGCTGGTGGCAAGATTCCCATTTCCTTCAGAGGCTCTTGAAAGATCTCTATAGTATAATCATGTTTTCCAGCTAACTAATGTTGCAGTAGCTCTGGTATTCCACTGTCTCTGCTTTTCAGGGGGTGACAGACACAGACTGAGTAAAAACTAGTTTGATCGTCTTGCACTCCACGTGGTGTAGTCACAAATCATTTGTGGGGTGATAAAGCTTGTCACAATTACCTGAATTTCCAGATTTCACATTGGAAGGCAAAGGTTTCAAAGAGTTTAGGAATGAATGAAAAGCTGGGATTTGAGTTAGAAATTACAGGGTCCTATATGAACCATTAATTTTTGTTTCCAGTCTGCTTACAGCTTTTGCAAGCTTAAAACCCAAAGAGACTTCCTTTTCCCTGTGCCTGAACCAAATCTAAAGTATAAATGGATTTGATAAGTGATCAGCCAGACTCCAGACATAACTCTTCATAGCTATCATTTTTATGAATGTGTGTCTTTAATTAGCACAGTAAATCCACTGTACTGGCAAAAGGAACTTTTGAGCTCCCTTGCCCAGGTGATTACCTTGAGAGATTTTGGAGCCCTGCACCTGGATCTGTGCACTCCTCTCCTCCTGCACACATGGGGACGTTGTGGAGAGTTTTACCTGCATACTCAGGAGCCCGTTGGGTAGACTGGATGCAGTCCCTGCTGGAGCCTCTCTACAGAACAGTAGCCTTATCAAGTCTCCAGTCCATGATAAAGGGGCAGGACAAAAGCCTTTGTGCTGGCTGAGTGGAACAGGCAGTATTACCTTTTGCTGTCTGAAGTATGCTGGTTGGAGGACTGTTTGCATCTCTAAGCTGACACGGGGTCCAGGCAGAGAAAGAAGCAGCTTGTTAGTGGACTGATTAGGAAGCATCCTGTGTTTCATAACCTCCTTTGATCCCTGACCCCTTAATGAAATGCTTTTTCCCGAAGTAAGATGCTCTCAATTCCATCTCTTCTCAAGTGCTTCCAGGACCCGATTGTTTACTCTCTGTAGCAGTTCCTACATTTTTACCTTTCTCCTCTGAATTCAGCCTGCTTTTGATGGTTTTCCCCTTACCCATCACTTCATAAATCTCAAGTCTAAATCTGAGACTTGTGAATTTGAGTGGGACTTTGATGTTTTACAATTATTCATACTTTCTATATTGATAATGTGCTTCTCATTCAGAACATCTTCAATCACTCTTACTCATGCTCCTTTTCTCCTTTGATCTGTATCATTAGTGAGTTCTTATTCTCTGTGTGGTGTCTCACCACTTCACTATTGATTTTCTCTTCTCTTTTTGTTTGAGGTGCTGGTTTTATCCTTTTTGCTTGGGATTTTTCTTTTCAACTTAAGTGCAATTGTTTATTTTTCCACCTTCTTGATCAAGTGTTGTTCCCTTTAGCCATCTTTACCTAGAGAGCAGCCAGTCAAAAAGCAGGAGAAAAGAATAGGATGAGTTCCAGGTGAATTGGTATTTTAAATGAAATCACAGGAAAATAGGCTGCATGTTGCCTGTGCAGACCTGTGCTGCTCAGTAGTGAGTCAGTCTTTCTAGAGGAAACATGGCTAGAAGCCAACATCATCCCTTAGGGTTAGATTGTGCTGTCTCAAATACTTGTGGCACCTGGATAGGTTTTATGTCCCCACTATGTAGGAGGCATTTCTGATGGACTAGCAGTACTCAGCTGATCCAGAGTTCAGGCTCTACAGGTCTGGTTCTGTCTCCTCTGCCCTTGTCTCTTTCAGTTTCTCTGCCTCTCCCTCCTGCCCTGTTTCTCTCTCCTCTCTGTTCCCTGTCCCTCCATCTCCCTGTTACACTTCTTGAGGACCGCAGTCTTAGACCAGCTCTGTCTCCTGTTGCTGTATTTGGAGTTTAGGTACTTGCTGTCCTGGATTGTCTGGGCAAATGATGTCACCGATGTGCTGCTGTCTCCAGATGTCATCTTGGTCTGGTAGCCTGTCTCTGTTTCTCATGGACAAGGTTTCCTGGCAGAGAGAATGAAGCAGATGACAAATATTTGTTTTGTAGCCCAGTACCCTACAGACGTGGGCTCACAGTTCTTCTCTTTTCCACACACTTCTGGTGGATGGCTTTGAATAACTCAATTACCCTGTGCTTTGCTTCTCATCTTTCAAAGCTAAGGACTCCTCTGCATTTCTGAGCTAGATACATCAAAACTTGTGCTGAGATGCTGCAGTGCTTGAGTGTTGGAGGCTATGCAATTACCTAACACAGACCTTAAATTTAAGCTGACAATTATAAAGGATTTTTGCTTAATGCCTAGGATTATTTTATTTTATTATGGCTCTCATCCTTGCCAGCAGTTACCTCATGCTACATGAGGTATTAATCCAAGCACAGGAGAAGTCATGGCTTATCAGGCATTGCTGACCTGACAGTGTCACAGAAAGTGGTGACCCTTCTGTAGCAGCCACTGCAATAAAGGAGCAGTGCAGGGAGTGGACTCAAAGTTGCAGGTGGTGTCTTCTAAAGACTGGCAGTCCTGGGCTTGCTTTAGTGAAGTCAGACTCACTCTTCAGCCTGTTTGACCATTTTTTTTCCCTTTCTTCCCCCATACCTCAATCTCTGTTCCTTCTCACCGGTCAGAATATTCATGATCTGCTGATGCAATTAGGAAAATGGAACCTTCTCCTCCAGGAGTATTGATCTAGCACTTTATTATGAAGTTAGCAGTGTTTAATTTCTGGTTGTCAGCTTTTATTGTGCTGGAGAAATCAATTCACTATTGTCTCTTCTCCATGACTCAATTCTTTAATAAGCTACCTTGCAGTCCACTCAAAATCAAATTTTTATGATGAATTGCAGCAGGAATGTTCAAGTGACACCTCCTGTGTTCTGGTTTGCATTCATTGCCCCTTGTCCTGTCACTGGTCATCACTGAGCCCAGTCCTGTCCTCATAACCTTCACTCTTTGGCTATTGATCAGAATTGAGACAATCCCTTCTCAGGCTGCTGCTCTTCAGGCTAAACAGCCTTAGGTCTCCCAGCCTTTGCTTGTATGAAGCATGCTCCAGTCTCCTCAGCACCTTTGTGGCAATGAAGTCACAAATGTGACAACTATCCCAGTCCATAGGAGGTGGGATGCACTTCCTTTCAGCTAGAAATTAAAATCTTTCTTCTCTTTAAAAGAAAAAGTCAGGCTTCTTGTCCTTCTACTAAACTCCAAGATGTTCACTATAACTTGTTTTCTCTCATTTATGAGCCATGTATCAGCCAGCCCTCACTGAGTAAATAGAAAGCTTTCTGGTTTTTCACTGTCAAAGTGATAGCTCCTTTTATTTTTCCCTTCTTTTCTCTCTCATTCCCCACCAAATTAGTCTAAAAATCAAAGACGGAGTGACTTTGTAGGAGAGAAAAGCATAGGCAAATTATCCCTCTCTAGCCTAGTGTTCTACTACCTCACAACAAAGCCAATTCTTTTGTTCTGTAAAGCAGATACCATAACAATTTACTCTGTGCCCACCTGGTATAGTCATGCTGCCCCAGTACAGATGGTGATGAAACAGGTAAGAAATGGAGCTCCCCTTACTTCTTTATAGGCAGCATGGCCACATTTATTGCCCACATAAAAGGCTGTGAGTTTGCTGTTGCTGCTGGCTTGTTGGGTTTTGTGGTGGTGGGTTTTTTGTTTTTCAGTTAGGGTTCTGTGGGTTCTTGATTCCCTAGAACCAGGGATTGCAGCCTAATCTTGATTAATTGCTTGAAGACTAAAGTTTAAGAGGTGGCTTAAAAGCAATAGAATTGTTAGAGAAATTAAAGACATGTATTATTCAGTGCAGGTAACGTAAGCTGCTTTCAGAATTCTAAGGCAAGGAAAAGCACTAATTCTTAATAATTCTCTGAAATGGAAAGCTACATCAGTCCTTCATGTTTATTAAGACATAAATCTATTTTAAAGCATTCTCCCAGCTTTGGAAATAACTTGCAGGAGGTGTGTGTTGTGTCCAACAGTTATGTTGTGCAATTTGTTTTCATGGCAAATGGTGCTGTCTGGACCTTCTCATGTTTTAACTCAGCCTTGCCTTGCTTCTAAATATTAGCTGAACGCAAAAGGCTCCACATTCTGTAGCTCACAGACAGAGAATCTAACAAGAGGAATAATGTTCTTTGGGGCAAAATGTGTCTGAACACTTGGAAGTGTGCATTAAGTAATTAATCATTTTGGATGGTAGGAAAACTGTAACATAAATCTTAATAATGCAATACACAGCCATTGTTTTTACCGATTTATAACTCCTAGAATGTCCTGAGTTAGAAGGCACCTTAGAGATGATCTACTACAACCTTCCCACCATGGGCAGAGAAGCCTCTCAACTAGACTTAGTTGCTCAAGGCCTCATCCAGCCTGGCCTTGAACACCCCCAGGGAGGAGGCATCCACCACCTCCCTGGGCAGTCTGTTCCAGAGTCTCACCACCTTTGTACTGAAGAACTTGTTCTGAAGCTCCAGTCCAACCCTGCTCTTCCTTAGCTTCAAACCATCCCCCCTTGTCCCATTGCTAGACATCCTTATGGAAAGTCCCTCTGCAGCCTTCCTGTAAGATCCCTGGAAGGCAACTCTGAGGTCCCCCCAGAGTCTTCTCTGGGCTGCATAACTCCAGCTCGCTCAGCCTGTCCTCACAGCAGAGCTGCTCCAGCCCTTGCATCATCTTTGTGGCCCTCCTACCACTGTAGTCTTGATGGTATTTTTGCAACTTGCCAGATAGTAAAGGATGAAGCTTATTGCATGCTGGTAATAAGAAGGGAAGCAATGGCCTAGGAGGCAGATGGGTGAATGAGTTCATGAGTGAGGAGCTGGAGTTTTCTCATTGGTTTTAACTCTGTATAAATTTAGCAATTTCCTTTTAAATGCCTTGTAATGAGAAAACCCAAAGTGTAAGTTACTTGATGGCATTACATTGAAGGTTTTATTTTCCTATTTAATGGAATGTTATAGTGCACCTAATGTATATCTAGAGCAAATAAGTTTCCATCAGAAGGGTACACCCATCCTGGGCCTGGTGTTGGCAGGAAGAGAACCTTTCAGTGCTACCTGTCACAGGGGAAGCTGTGACTATGGAACTACTGATCCTGCATAGTTTGTGACATACAACAGCAACAACTTGAGCATGGCAACAGCAAATGCAGCTGCTGGTTCACGCTTGCCTATGGTAGCATCACAACTGCAGCACCTGTGATTATGTTGTCAGGGGCAGACACTGCAGAACTCAGCAGTGTGCAGTGTCCATATTAACAATGCAGCTGACAACGCAGGTCCTTGAGCTCCCCCACACTGTTAGGCTGCAGAGGACCCTTCTGTTGGCCCTTGGTCCATGGTTACAGTATGGAAGCATTAGGGCATGTCTTGCATAACAACCTGAGATGCTTTGGAGATCTTTGCCTCCACAGAAGCTGCTTCTCATGTTCTGGGCTTTTCAACACTGATCCTCTTACAATACTATCCTGCAGCCTTTGAAGAGCTGTTTAATTGTACAGTCTGGCTTTCTGTTCCTCCTTAGTTGCTCCTGGAAATAGACTGTGGGAATAATGTGCATTGTTACACATACTGCTGGATGGTGAAATTGCCATCCCTGGAGGTGTTTGAAGTGTATAGACATGGCACTTTGGGACAAGTGCCATAGCGGGGGTGTTGGGTTGATGGTAGGACTTGATGGTCTTAGAGATCTTTTCTCACCTTAATGATTTGAGGATTTTATGATTCTATAACCAGTTAGCTAGAATAATCATAACTGCCATTCTATCACTTGTTAATAGTACTTTCTAAACAAACCCAAGAGGAATACTGAAGTGCACTTCTGCACTTCTGTATCTGAGTTTTTTGACTGATATGGAATATTGGATGGAATTCAGCTCCAGAAGTTAGTGTGGAAGATTTTCTCAGTATTTATATGCAAAAGTGAAGAAACAAAGAGTGACTTAAAGATGGATCTGATCCATTTATATTTGAATAAAATCAACTAAAAGCTCTATTGAGAGAGCCTCTCTTTCTTTGTCCCTAAATTTTGCCTAGAAATCAGCTGGCATCTTCCACTCATTTCTAACCAAGCAGAGATTTCTTTTTTTTTTCAATGGCATAAAGGCAACTTTGTTTGGTTGTGGTTTGGCATGTAGGAAAAAAGATTGAAAGAGGGTTATGATCTGTTTTAATTTTTGCCAGTAGAGATCAGATTTCAAGTATTGGTTTAATTAGATTGGACCAGTTTAAGGTTTAAGCACAACAAACTGTGGAATCTACTGAGGACAGTGGTGATGCTCTCTTTCAAGACACCCAGATTTGTAGATGCACATGTCTTTAGAATAAGGCAAGGAGATGTCAAGAGAAATCTTTGTAAATGCTCTGTGCTTCCACCTACAGCACAGCTCAGGAGAATTTCCTTGAATAATGTTGCATAAATCCTTCCCTGCCTCATCAAGCTTCCCACAAGGCAGATGTTTCCCTCCTCTGAAATGACTAACCAAAGAGAGCCTGACCTTAACTTGGGAGCTATACCTGCCAATTATGTTTCTGCCTGCAGTAAACACTAATGCATCAAGAGGAGCGTGGCTGGCAGGGCAAAAGGAGGTGATTTTGCCCCTTTATTCTGCTCTGCTGAGCCCCCACCTCCAATACTGTGTCCAGATCCAGTGTTCCTAGCATAAGAAAGAAACAGAGCTGGTGGAGTAAGTCCAGAGGACAGCCACAAAAGTGATTCAAGGGCTGGAACACCTCTGCTATGTGGGTAGGATGAGGGAGCAGCAGTTGTTCAGCCTAGGGAAGACTCTGGGGGGACCACAGAGCTGCATTCCAATACCTGAAGGGATCCTACAGGAAGGCTACAGAGGGACTTGCCATAAGGGTGTCTAGAGATTAGACAAGGGGGAATGATTTTTAGTTGAGGGAGAGTAGGTTTAGACTGGATCTTGGAACTTCTTCAGTATAAGGGTGATGGTACTCTGGAACAGGCTAGCCATGGAAGCTGTGGATGTCTCCTCCCTGGGGGGTGTTCACGGCCAGGTTGGATGAGACCTTGAACAACTGAGCCTAGTTGAGAGAGATCCCTGCCCATGGCAAGGCAGCTGGAGTTGATGTTCTCTGTGGTCCCTTCCACCCTGAGCTATTTGCATGAGAGTTCTGATGATTCTACTTGTTCTTGATTCTTCAGCTATTTAAAAACTATCTGGTTTTCTACAGAGTCATGACAGACCTCTTACCCTCTCCAACCCAGGCAGTTAGCATAAGCAGCCTTGCAGTGAATATGTAAACGCTGCTATGTGACCCTGAACGGCAAGAAGGTTACCTATCATAGAATCAATAAGGTTGGAAAAGACCTCAAAGATCATCAAGTCCAACCTGTCACCCAAGACCTCATGACTACTAAACCATGACTCCAAGTGCTATGCCCAATGCCTTTTTGAACACTTCCAGGGACAGTGACTCCACCACCTCCCTGGGCAGCACATTCCAATGGCTAACAACTCTCTCTGGGAAGAACTTTCTCCTCGCATCAAGTCTAAACTTCTCCTGGTGCAGTTTGAGACTGTGTCCTCTTTCTGTTGTTGGTTGCCTGGGAGAAGAGCCCAACCCCCACCTGGCTACAACCACCCTTCGGGTAGCTGCAGACAGCAAGAAGGTCTCCCCTGAGCCTCCTCTTCTCCAGGCTAAGCAATCCCAGCTCCCTCAGCCTCTCCTCACAGGGCTGTGCTCAAGGCCCCTCCCCAGCCTTGTTGCCCTTCTCTAGACACCTTCAAGTGCCTCGATGTCCTTCTTAAATTGAGGGCCCCAGAACTGAACACAGGACTCCAGGTGTGGCCTAACCAGTGCTGAGTACAGGGGCACAATGACTTCCCTGCTCCTGTTGGCCACACTATTCCTGATGCAGGCCAGGATGCCATTGGCCTTCTTGCCTGTGTGGGCACACTGCTGGCTCATGTTCAGCTGCTATCAGGACCCCTAGGTCCCCCTCTGCCTGGCTGCTCTCCAGCCACTCTGAGCCCAGCCTGTAGCTCTGCATGGGGTTGTGGTGACCAAAGTGCGGCATCTTGGACTTGTTGAATGCCATCCTGTTGGACTCTTCCAATCTGTCCAGCCTGTCAAGGTCTCTCTGGAGAGCCCTTCTACTCTCTAACAGATCAACATCTGCTCCCAACTTCTTGTCATCTGAAAATCTACTGATGACAGACCTATAGTAGTGAGGCATGGCAACAAATGGAGAGTGAGAGGAGTAAAATCTCTGAAATATGCTGTCTGCATCCAGAAGAGGCCTTACACTTGCTATTAAACTGAGCTATAAAGGCATTGCTGGGAGGAGGAGGCTCAGCAAGGCTGTTTCTTCAACTTTGAAAGTTTACAGTGCTGCAGAATATAACCTACTGCATATAAATCAAAGCTGTAATGAGATCGTAAAGATGTGTAATGTTCACTCAAACCTCTGGCATTTCAAATTCCTGCCTACAGGGACTGCAACCTCAGTATTGTATAAATCAATAAGAGTGAATATGAATCCTTTGACCCAAACTCTGCTGTCCTTCATAAAGGTGATATAGGGATATGTAAGCTGAATTGTAAAGGATTGCTGTTCATAAACTCTTTGTAACTCTCATTATGTGATCATCTCATTGACCTTCTGCCTCACACAGATCATAGAATTGTGCTTGCTAGTTCCTGACCTGAATCCAACAGGCTCAGAAAGCCTTGCTCCAGCACACAATGGCCACAGAACTCACTTGTTTCTTCCAGGTGGCTTTAAAGGAAGCATCAGTTACGCAGAGAGCTATGGCTGTCATCTTGTAAGTAAGAATCAGAGAGTGATTTTACAGTGCAGTATGCCATTGGGAGGGATTTTCTCTTCTGTTGTAGTCTTTAAAGCTGCTATAAAGGCCATTTAATAGGCTGGGGGAGGACATCCTTGAGTGCCTGCAGTATCCAGCCAGAGGCTGCCCTAAATGACTCAGAATGTACCCTCAGCAGAGACCAAGGAGGTCTGAATCCTTTGTATTGCTGATAGTTGTGTGCCTTGGCAGCTGCTGTAGGCAGCAGAGCAACCATCAAGTAGTCCTGAAAGGGAAATAGACTAGAATTTAGCAGGGTTTGTTTGGCTTTTCTGTGGTTGGTTGGGGTTTTGTAACTTTGAATTTTTTTCCTACTTTGCTTTATGCTTGTTCTTATAGAAGTCCAAGATGGCTCTAAGGTGATTTGTATTGTTTCTTTCCCCTCATGGGGGAAAAAGAAGTCTTTCTCCCCCCTTTTATTTATTTAAACAGAAACCAGTACACTGTAGCCAGCCTTCTGTAATAGGTTAGCAAAATCTTCTTTTAAGTAGCAGAGTTATTTTGAATTGTAGATTGTTCCTGCACATCCTTAAGGTTTTTGTTCCATGGTAGCTTTTAGAGCCTCGTTATCTGTAGTAAAGATGACAGTGCTGTGGAGTGAAGAATTGATTAAGATCTCAGCTGTCTCTTATCGCATGCTGTGTTGTCATTTATTGTTATATTATCAATTTTCCTAATCATAGCACATTTGAAAGCAGATCCCTAGCACATCTTGCATCACTGTTTTCATAACTGGAAACCAAGGAAGTTTTAACCCTGTTCATTCCTAGAGTTCTGATGAAACTGTAGAACTGCTCTGAGGCTGAGCAGGGTCTTCCTACTTAACATGCAATCCTCTATGGTTGCATTACCTGTGAACTGGGCACTTGGCTCTGATGATGATGGGTCAAAGAACCTGGCTTTACTCTCAAATGCCAAGTTGATGCTCCTTGGTGACAGGAATGGAGCTAATGTCTGTTCTGTTTGTTAATGTTTTTTGATCCCAGTCTCCTCATTCAGCTCAGCTGTACTGAGACACAGACAAGTGATACCCAGCTACTATGATGTACTTTCTTGAGCTGTCCAGAGTTCACTTCAGTCCTTGTTAAAGCTGAGAGTAGTTTTAGTGTTGCTCTAAATTGTACTTAACTAGCCCTTGATGTTAGATCCTTTCCAGGGTCCTGAAGATGCTGCATCACAGCACAGTTCTGGTCATGGCCTTTGCCTTGGTTGCATGTTCTGCACTAGGCACTGCGTGGGATAGCAGAATGAGCCTGTTGGGGGTAGGAAAAGGAGAGGGAACTTAGGTCTAACATGGAGGTGTAGTCCCTGATTTATACAGGTCTCTTGAAATTAGAAGTAAAAAAAGTCATCTTAGGAAGGTAGGAGGACCTCCTCTTGGCTCTCATGATTTCTCATCTGGGAGTTGTTCACTGTGCTGTACTAAGACTTGGATTTGGTTGCTCTTGCATACTGTTGAGTAGTTTGGTTTGACAGCACAGAACTCCTGAGCGTTTGATGGAGAAGGAGTTGGTGTTTTCCTCAAATGGAGCAGTGCAACTGCCACGGAAAGATGACTGGATTTAACCTTTTCAAACAGAGCAATGAAATAAAACACTTAATCATCTATAACTGTGGAGAATTTAGGTGTTCTCTGACATCAATGGCGTCTACCCAGCTCTTAACATGAAGATATATAATTCCCATAATTTAATTCAGTCACAAGACAGCAGATCAGTAAAAGGAGAATGAATCACTGTCACAGAGAGTGTTCTTGTGCTGCACTGACAAAGAAAGATAGAGCTGGAAGGATTGATAAAACAAGGAAGCATTTACAGATTTGAATTAGGATCTCCTGTACTGAGAATAAGCATCCTCTTTTCCCTGTAGCAAGCAGGAGGAGCGTGTTCTGTCGTCGTATCTCATCATTTGGTGTTACTGCGTGAGTTGGTGCTGCATGAGTAACTGCAGTCAAGAGGGTATTAAATGCCACCTTTCAGCAGCACTCTGCAAAATTGCAGTCCCTCCCTGCTTTCTGGAAGTTGGTAGTTTTCAGTGAAACAGAGTTGTTTGTGTTTCTTGCAGCGGTGGGGCGTACTTGGAGCCGTGCAGGTGATTGGTTATTTAGTCCAATCTCTGAGGACTGCTCAGAAATCTGGAAATAGGAGTGACAATGGCTAAGAAGTGACAACAAGGTTGTAGGGTTGGGTAATATTGGATTGACTCCTGAATTGCTACAATTGAAAATGGATTTCTGTCCCTGTTTGCCTCCCCCTAAGTTTCAGACCATTGCAACCTCTTTAAGAAAAGGCTTCAGGTACACTGGTTCTGCTCTTTGCAGGCAAAGGGATTTGGTGTTATCCACAGACTGACAAGATGACACATCCCTAATCCTCTAGTCCAGTACACAGAGAAGGAGGAGGAGGAGGAGATATTTGTGTAAGGAGCAGCTGAGAGGGAAGGTCTGGTTCTAGTGACTAACTCCACCTGCATCATCAGAGGATGTGAACCTGGTACTGCATCTTGCCTTAACCAGGAACGTGAATGATTTGGTGGGCAAGAGGATGTCTTGGAGTGGCTTTTCTAGTCTTCAAGCTCATAATATTTTACTTTGAAAAAGATTGCCTATGAAGTGGAGAGATATACAGACCTTGCCACTGCTGATTAAGGTCTCTGAATCTTGAGCAGTCTGACGGTCAGAGCAGGGCTCTGTAAGATAAGCTGCTGTGCCTTCTTCCTGTCCCTGTGTTGTTAGAGAGGGGAAGAAAAACCCTTAGGAATTGGCAATGAAGTGTTTTACCTTTATTTTTCCTTCAGGCTAAGGTATTTGCAACTATCACTATTGTTCATTGTGACTGCATTTTACTTGCCTGCTTTTTTTTCCCCCCAAATGAATGCTTTTCTGATTTATTTTTTTCATGAGAAATGTTTTGCTCTGACCAAAAATAATCCTGTGTTCACACTTGCCATTTTCCTCACCCAGTGCTCCCTGATGAAAGCAGTGGTGTGTATGTTACAGAGCAAGGAGCAGCATGCTCCAAGAGGCGTTTTCTGGGCAGAATACACTTTGTCTGCTTTGTGTTCATTTTCCACTGGGGGAAAATATTGACATGAGACTTACAACAGCAATCAGTGAAAATGGAACATGACAGTAATGATACAGGGCATGATTACAAGGGAGAAAGGTCTTAGAGTTACAACTAGAGCTAGGACTCAGCAGAGGGATTTGAACTTGTTCAAAGGCGCCTGGTAGATCACTGTTTTACTCCCATTTACCCATCCCATCATGGTAGTTTGTTTTCCATTAAGTAAGGACTGGAATCACAATGATGTCTTCTGCAAATGTAGGTCATGAGTTCTGCCCCCAGAGGATTACAGCCAGGACAATAACTCTCTGTGGTAGTACATAAGGGTGGTGTTTCCATGTATCATTGGGTGAAAGTGTGCAGCTGAAACACAATTTCTGTTGCTTTTCAGTGGGACACTTTTGATGTGCAGTCCCACGTGTAGATGGCTTTGTGTCCAGAATGACGTGTAGCTGTCTCATTATATGGATGATGTAATGCCTCTCTGAGGTTCTAGGCTGCCTTTTTGTCTTCCTGATTTCAATCTTGTATATCCACTGATGGTTTTTTTCACATCTCCTGCAGCTGGACACTTCTGCAAACATGCATGGAATATTTATTCCTTCTCAAGCATGAGGATTGCTTAATGGTAATGGCTGTAATAAAAATATTTCAGTCTGATCCATAAACCTTACTGCCCACAGCCTAAAGAAAAACACAAACACATCAGTTCTGAGAGAGGTCAGAACCAAACCCTTTTTTATGGCTGCGTAAAACAGGGAAAGAGAACGTGGCTGACTGGGTGAAGGTCGTGTAATAGCTTGTAGCAGAGCTGAAAACAGTCTTTAATTGAAAAAGTTTCTGAGCTGGAAGTCCAAGTTACTGCTTAAGGTGCCTCTGGAGTATCTTTGTGTTGGAGATGTGCCTGTACTATATTTAATGTATGCTATATACAAACTGACCTGTTGGGGAGGGTATGTTCTCTATTAGGGATTGTTAAATTCTTTAACAAAAAGCCAACTCACAAACAAGAAGGAAATTCTGACTTCTGCATAAGAAGTCAGGTAACAATAACTGGCTGAACTTAAGGAACTGCTCTGAAGGGAATAAGCCTTTGACTGCATTAGTTATAGGAACTGCTTGGAATTCCAACACTCCATCCCTGTGTCTGTCAGCATTCAACCTTGCTGCTCTCATAGCTGTGCTTTAGCTGGTAGCCCTCAGCTGTATTTTAATTGAAGCTCATAATATTTTAAGACAGCTTTGTCTTTCCAGATACCAAAGCAAATGGATTTATATGTCTCTTGACTCCTGTGCTATACACATGAGTTGACTTTCTGCAGCATGGGAACCGGTAAACCAAGCAAAATGTCATTCACACAGGGCTCAGCATTTAAAGAAGGCCAATAGGAATTGCCTAGTGGGTATTGCCTAGAAAAAGTGACTTGATATCTCAATATTCTGTGCCTAGTGCAGGAGGAAAGAGCAAAAGGGAAAGAACCTAAAGCTGACAGGCATTTTAACAGACTTCTTTAAAGCTGGGGTAGATTATTTTACAGGAAGGACAAACAGGCTGATACGAAGTGAAGTACACAGGATGGTATTACATTAACAGTCAAATTATCATGGCTCCTCAGGATGGGGACCTCAACAGAGCTTGGGATGGGAGACTTCCTAAGAGGCAATAAATTGAATTCTGAAATGTCTGTGCAGTCTGCTTTATCCCAGAACCACAGAAATGTTGAGGTTGGAAGAGTCTGTTTCTTCTAGATGGCTTTTGAATATGTCTAAGGATGGAGTTTCTACAGGTCCCTGGGCAACCAGTTTCCCCCAAGCTTGGTCACCATTACAGTAAAAAACTTCTTTCACTTTTTGAGGTTCCTGTTGGCCCACTTGTCCAGCCTGTCAAGGTCTCTCTGGATGACACCACAATCCACTGGTGGATCAGCCATCCCTCCCAGTTGTGCATCCTTGGCAAACATGCTCAAAGGTACATTCTATTCCAATGCTAATGACTTCATTAATGACTTTCAGCAGGATTAGACCCCGTACTGACCCATAGTATTTCCTGCTAAGTACTGGCCTCCAATGAGACTTACTGCCAATGATACCTCCTTTTGCACTCGGATGTTCAGTTTTAAATTCACCTCACAGTCTGCTCATCCAGCCCATATTTCATCTGCTTCACTGTAAGGATTAGATAGGGAGATTGTGTTCAAAGTGTTTCTGAAGGTAAGGTAGTCAATATCCATTGCTCTCCCCTTGTCTACCAAGCTAGTCTTTCATTATAGAAAGTTCTCAGGTTGGTCAGGCATGACTTCATGAATCCATGCAGGCTGCTCCTGATATCTTTGTCATTTATATGCCTGGAAATGTTTTGTAGGATTGTTTGCTCCAGCATGCTGAGATGAGCATGCCCAGCCTGTAAGTCCCTCAGCCCTCCTGCTTGTCCTTTTTGAAGAGAGGAGTGATATTTGCTTTCCTCTGGTTTGCATACTGGATTTCTTCTTTGAAGAGTTCTGCATTCAGCTCTATTTCTAAGTAAATAAGGAGGAAATAAGTGGCTTTCTGCAAAGCAAGCCGCTGCTTTGTAAGAATGAAAGCGAGCAAAAGGGAATGTGGCAAATTTTGGTCTTGGAGAGCAGAATCGCCATTGCTCAAATAATCCTCTCTGTATTAAACCTGCACCAGCCTTTTACAGCAACAAAGAACAGTATGAACACTTGATTATAAAAGAAAAAGATTCTCATGGCATTAATAAAAGAGCATTCTGTCCGTTCTTAGAGTCCCAGCTTACATGTGTAAACCACAGATAGTAGGGAGTGATTTTCCTTGCAATGTTTTTAATCTCTTCATTTGAATTCTGACCTTAGCAGGTCAGAAACAACTGAAGGAACAGACTGACTTGCATGCAATATCCAAGCAGCATTGCATGCCACCACTGCCACAGCCAAAGTTCATTAAACCAAGCATGCTATAGCTGCAACAACCTCATTATGAATGCTTAACAGTCTCACCGTGTGAAAGTGGAGACAATCTCCTGATGTGCTTTATTTCCATGTTAAGTACACAGGGAGCGTGGGACAAGGTACCTGCAGCTTAAGAGGATGAAAAAGCTTATCCTGACTCTGTCATTCCAATGCATACAGATCTGCACTTTCTGCAGGAGTAGTGTGTGTGTTCAAAACTGTAGAAGTTACTAAGCCTGTGCATATTCCGAAGTGTAGGGTAATATTTTCTAGTTATTAGATTAAAAAACCTCTTGAGAATGAGCCTTGAGTTCGGCAGTTATGTAGAAACACAAGACAGAACATTTCAAACATGTCTATAGCATATAGACAACAGATATCTAAAATCCTTTTAATAAGCATTTTTAATTTTCCAGGGTGTATGACTTCAGTTATTACTTTACAAGAGAAAAGCTCCTAGCCTTTCCACTCAGCTTGAGGCTGAGGGAGCTGGGATTGTTTAGCCTAGAGAAGAGGAGGCTTGGGGAGACCTCATTGCTCTCTACAACGACCTGAAAGGTGGTTGTAGCCAGGAAGGGGTTGGTCTCTTCGCCCAGGCAACCAGCACCAGAACAAGAGGACACAGTCTCAAGCTGTGCCAGGGGAAGTTTAGGCTGGAGGTGAGGAGGAAGTTCTTCCCAGAGAGAGTGGTTAGCCATTGGAATGTGCTGCCCGGGGAGGTGGTGGAGTCACCATGCCTGGAGGTGTTCAAGAAGGGATTGGATGTGGCACTTGGTGCCATGGTTTAGTCATGAGGTCTGTGGTGACAGGTTGGACTTGATGACCTTTGAGGTCTCTTCCAGCCTTGGTGATTCTGTGAAAAACAATGGGAATTGGGGAAAAAAGGGATTTTGCTTCCTGCCATTGCCACTGATTCCTTGTGTGTTGTAAAAGAAGAGTAATGCTTGTGAGACTCCGCATGTCACAAAGGGCATATTGAGGCATCATGTATGAAAAGTATATGAAGAGTATTTGTACTGTCAGAGAAATAGGGCCTCTATCGAGGGAGAACTGCTTTGTGTTTGAAGGGGCAGGATACTGAAATTGGCTGATGTGAAGTTTTATCTGCATAGATAAGAAGATGGAAGGATAAGAAATATAAAAGACAGAAGAGCAAAAATGGGATTTTTATTTTGGTCATCTTTTCATGCCCAGAAAATATGTAGCCAGATGTGTGAGGTCACAGATATGGTGGGTAGTTATTTAAGTGACTGTCTTTGGGCAGGTAAATATTAATCAAGATTTCTATTACCTAGAGCAAAACTTGGGGCAGAGAAATGGGGAATGAAGTGTATCAGTGGCAGGACTGGTAAAATCAGGCTCTAACACATAGTGATGCTATGTTGTTCTTAAAGCAATCAAGCATTAGGTGTTGTTTTCCTACTTAATTATTTTCCATCAGCTTTATTTTCCTCCTACATTAAGTGCTGCACGCTCCTCTCACTCTGTTCTCCCTTTCCCCTGCCATAATTTTGGTATCCATTCCTTCTGTGGTTCAGTGTGGTCACTGGGGAAACATTGCTTTAATGATTTGCTGTTTAACAGCTCAATGTTCCTTGCATCATCAGAGAAGCAGCAGCAGCAGCATTGACAAAGTACAGCCTGCCCATGGGGAGTTCTGTATCAGTGGAGAGACAAGTTGCTATGGTAATCCATTACATAGCAATGAGGGATTTGGGAAGATGAAGCTGACAGTTTGAGGTAAAGTATCATCATTTCCTTGCAGCTTTCAAGAAGTGTCATAATCAGAGCTTCAGTAGGCTTTATTGTTATTATGTTTTCTTCTGTTGTGAGGTGAAGTGTCTTAATAGCCCTGACAGAACAAAAAGGAAAAGCCTCTGTCCTCAAGGAGGCAACAGTCCAGGTGAAAACAGAGGGAGGTCACTCCTAAAGCAATTAATGAAGCATATGATCAAATTTGCTCTACAAGTTCTCTGTATGCCACTGCCTCTTCTTCACTTTAATGCACATATTTTTGTTTCACAGGCATGAGTGATGTGTGAAAGAACAACACAAAACTCATGAGAACTCATTCCTACCTTTAAAAATTATTGTAAAATAGATGAGGGAGAGATTCCTGAGCATAAGGACCAGGAAGAAGTAAGTCAGCAAAGGGGAAAAACTAACAACAGGTGAAAAATGTTTTCTCCCTGGAGGTGTTTAAGGCCAGGTTAGATGAGACCTTGAGCTGCCGAGTGTAGTTGAGAGGTGACCCTGCCCATGGCAGGAGGTTGGAGTAGATGATCTTTAAGATCCTTTCCAACCTAAACCATTCGAGGATTTATCTACTTCTTTTTTAGATAGGAATGTCTTTTTGAACAAACTGCATTGCCTGTCTTTGAAAGGTGTAAGAATCCTTCACACTCTGCTCCTGTGATGGTGTCATTGTATACCTTTGGATGGAACACTTGTGCTGCGTGCTTGAGGAGCGCACCTACTGTAACACCTAACACTTCACTTTTGCTTACAGCAGTTTTGAATTCCACCAATCCTACAGGCTAGCCTCTCTCTGGGGCAGGTGCAGACACAAAAACTGTGTTCTAGTTGATCTTTGGCATGTCCTATACTCTTTGGCAATCTGGATGCTTCTGCGGTTCTAATTTGTTTCTCTCCTGACTAGATACTTGTAGGACTGCTTATGCAGCCTGCTTAATGATGCACACATCTTTCTTGCTCTGCATGTTACAGCTTCCATAAGCCAAGTTTTGATTTTTTTTTTTTGGTCTTTTTGTTTGTTTTTTTAAAGAAGCCAGTATTGTTTCTTAAAATATTCAATATCAATGCCCAAATTCTATTAACTCCTTTGAAGACTTCTCCTCCTGAGGCCCTTAAACAGTTTTGAAACGTACAGCTCATACATCAAACACTGAAAGGTTACTGAAGTAGCCTGCTCTTGACCTCAGGTAAAGTCCTTCTTTTAATTCTGATATTGAATTAAGGATTACTGTACATCATTTTAGCTCCAGGCAAGCTTAGATGCTGGAGGTAAGAGAAGACATTTGCTGTTGGTGGAGCAACTACCATAAGCTGGGTGGTGTAACAAATCATTTCATACTGTTAGATTTGTCATAAATTCATGATGAATGGTAATTCCCTGATCTAATAGCAAACCTTTGGGAGCAATATGTTTGAATGATGTCATTACATAACATTTGAAGCTGTTAATATGATTACCTGGAATCATTGGAGGAGCGTGGTTCTTGAGGAGACTGCATAATAATTGAGCTCTACTGGTTCTTACAGCATCTCCGCTCTGACAGGCCTCCGTGTGGCACAGCTGACACCTCCTGCCCTTTTTTTCCAGGATTGTTTTCTATTTGTGTCCCTAATGTGCTTAGGATGCTGGCAAATGGTGTTGCAGTTACACTGTTCAAAGACATGGCAGGGAAAGGACCACAGCTTAAGGGCCAAGGTTTGCCAAACGGTAGATGTGGTGCAGTCACAAGGCGGCTGGTGAGCTCTGGTTAGCCAGATGAGCTCTTGTTTTTCTCATTGTACTGTTTACACTCCAAGACCTCTGTGGGGTGGGTGGGTTTGGTTGGTTGGTTGGTTGGTTTTGTTTAGTTTTGTTTTAGCAATTTCTGGAGCTGTCATTATGTGTCTGGAAGTTTGGCACACGATAAAGGGTGATCCAGGCAGGCTGGGTCTGAGGGGAGGGGAGGTTTGGGCTGGGTCTGAGGGGAGGGGAGGTTTGGGCTGGGTCGGAGGGGAGGGGAGGGGAGGTTTGGGCTGGGTCGGAGGGGAGGGGAGGTGGATACTTCTTCCCTGTGGATGTTGAAGGATAGGCTGGATAATGCTTTGAGCAGCCAAGTCTAGTTGAGAGGCTTCCCTCCTGTGGCAAGGAGGTTAGAGTAGATGATCTCTGAAGTCCCTTCCAAACAGCCATTCTAGGATTCGATGTAAAGGCAGACAAAAAGGTTCACTAGATGCTCTTTCTATTGCAATGTGGTTCTTTATCTGCAGATTTTTGATTACCACACATCCTGCTCATAGTGGTGACAAAGGCAGCCATAATAATTATTTTCACTTCCACTCAAGCCCAGTGTCATTAAGTAGCTTTGACCCGATTCCTACAGTTTAACATTGAATTGCCTTGTTATTTCACAACAGTGTGGCTTTAAATCTTTTGCACCAAGGAAAGTAAAAAGGCATGAGGTGGTTTTTTCCTGTTCTTTTCTTCAAGGTGCTCCAAACTGATTAAGTCTGGCTTCTGTTTTCGTACATGTGAGCACACTGTGTGTGCTGTCCTGGGCACATCTATAAAATGCTCTGAGATATGCCTATAGTACAAATAGCATCATGCTCTTCTGGAACTTTTCTGTTAAAAATCATGGCAAAGATAATGAAATTTTGTGGCTGGTTGGTTTGATGGAGTGTTTCTTGGTTGGTTTGGGGTTTTTTTTGCTTGCTTGTTTGTTTGTTTTTTAAATAAAGATGGTCTTTTGGGTTTTGTTTGGGGGGGTGTTTTTCTTAACCAGAGAATTTTCAGTGTAACATGTAGAATAGAATGGAATAAACCAGGTTGGAAGAGACCTGCATCGTGTCCAGCCCATCTTCCAACACCATCTATCAACTAAACCATGGCACCAAGCACCCCAAGTCTTCTCCTGAACATCTCCAATGATGGCAACTCCACCACCTCCCTGGGCAGCCCATTCCAATAGGCAATCACCCTTTCTATGGAGAATTTCTTCCTAACGTTCAGTCTAAACCTCCCCTGGTGAAGCTTGAGACTGTGTCCTCTTGTTCTTGTGCTGGTTGCCTGGGAGAAGAGACCAGCCCCTGCCTGTCTATAACGTCCCTTCAGGTAGTTGTAGACAGCAAGAAGGTCTCTGCTGAGCAGTCTCCTCTCTAGGCTAAGCAACCCCAGCTTCCTCAGGCTCTCCTTACAGGGCTGTGCTCCAGACCCCTCCCCAGCTTTGTTGCCCTTCTCTGGACACCTTCCAGCAACTCAATGTCTTTCCTAAACTGAGGAGCCCAGAACTGGACACAGGACTCAGGGTGTGGAGTAACCAGTGCGGGGTACAGGGGCAGAATGACCTCCCTGCTCCTACTGGCCACACTGTTCCTGATACAGGCCAGGATGCCATTGGCCTTCTTGGCTGCCTGGGCACACTGCTGGCTCATGTTCAGCCTACATGCCATGTAAATGGCATGTATCCTACATGCATGTAAATGGCATGTATCCATAGATACATAGAATGGTTTGGGTAGGTGTGCATCCCTTCTTATATGGGATTCTTGAACTGGATTGAGGAAGGCTTTACACTGCTGGTTTTACACCACTGCCTCAGTGGTCAAATACTTGACATACAGAACAAGCAAAGGACTCTTCTTTCTTTGGTATCTTTTGTTCTGTCTTCTCTCTTAAACTGCTCTGCCTTTTCAGAGCTCCTAAAGGGCTTTCTCAAAACTAGGAATTGAGGCCTTGAACACCAAAGTTTCCACGTGCAGCACTGATTGCTTCAGCCTAATGTAGGTGTTCTAACGATGATCTAATGAGTATCTTGGTCTCATAACCTACTTTAACTAGCTGTGGGATTTCTGTGTTGACATACAATTTCTGTTCAGTTAGGAATAATTTAGGTTGACCACTGTTATAAAACACCCAAATTTGTCAATGGCTGTATATGGTTAAGGTATTGGAAGAGGTTTTTGAAGTGTAACAACCAAAAGGTGTTCTTTTCAACCCAAAATGCAGCTGTCATTTATGGCATGTCTATTTTCCTGTTTACTTAGACTTGCATATTTGAATAATATTTTGGTCTCCATGTTGCCATAAAGAAAGCAAAACAGTTTGGTTTTAGGTGTTACAAAGTGTTATGCTCTGGTGATGGTAAACTCTTCACTCTTTGAGTAGGTCAGACAGATAAAGGTTACTTTAGGATCAGTAGCATCAAAGTTTGGTCTTCATCTTATAAAATGCAATTCACTCAAATTCTCTTTACCTATGGATCTTGTACTGTTGTGCAAATATAGACACTCAGAATTCTGTAAAAGGTGCTAAGAACAAGACCATTCTGATGTAATCAGATGGGTGTTTGGTTTGGTTTTGTGTTTAAAAGTATCTTCATCTTCTGAATTGAGTTTCAGAGGTTGGAAACCTCCTGGAAGACACTAAACTGTTGCTGTTCCAGTCCAGTTGCTTTGAGAAGTTCAGAGACTTCTGTGGAAAACATTTCACCCCAGCCTGGTTTTTCAGACTAAAGCACTTGGTTTAGGTGGGCTACCTGAAGTTATCTCTGTGAGCTGTGTATGGGTAGGAAGGGAGCAAGCTTGCACATTGCATCTGCATCTACAACTCAGGAGTGTGTGGTGTTGGAGAAGTCAGGAAAAAAAAGCAGAAAACAGCTTTTGGTGCTTCAGAGAATCATCAGTGGACCTCAGTGAATCTCCTGTGACTATGCACCCTTACAATCAATAACTGACTCCTCTCCCAACAGGGTTTGTGTTGGCACTTGGAGTGGCTTTTGTCACAGACAAGTAGTTGTGCATTATGGTTGCAGTTGCAGTCCTGCTATGGGCTTCTGGGAAGGAGGGGAAAGCAGAGGCTCATAAAGCCCTTCATGTGACATAGGGCAGCTGTGCATAGTCTCTGAGGCAGAAAGGGATCAGAAAATGGCACTCACTTATATGGCTGGGCAGGAGAAATTGTACAACAGTTTGAATTTAGTCAACACTGTGGAATTTTGGGAGCCAGTTTCTCTCCTTAAGCGGTCAGATTAATTATATATATATACACACACACTTTAAGGAATCTAATAGAAGGGTTCAAGTGTTTGAACATCAGTTGGATCTCTTAAGTGGCTAATTTTGCAGCAATGTGTCTGTCTGTGAAAGCCGTGGAAAAAAAGGTAAAAGCTTGGGCAGGTACAGCATGATTTGGAGGCTGGTGAATAAGCTGGCTAGCATAAGGGCTGGCTGCAAAGACACCTCCTTGCTTGCTTTTGTGTTTCTTTGTGTACATTCTGAGCAGCAAAGCCTTTGGCAAAGTGTAACAAATGGATCCAAAAACTTCTTCCACCTTGTTGATAATCCCATCTTGTCTCCTTGCTTCTGTCATTCTAGCCTGAGATTTTGAAGCAAAGTGTCATTAGGGACAATCTGCTTCATTTATGGCACAGTTTGAAGAGCAGGATGAGAGCAATTGCATTGACCTATATACAATTATTTGATTTAGATACTGCAGTCTGAGTCAATTCTGGGACATATCTGTTCCCTTACTTCCTTGCTTTTACTGCTACTACTTCTTATCAAATGCAGCCAACTGTAAACTTGGGAAGAGACAAAGCAGACTGTGCATCCATCTGAGCATTATGAGCCCCTGACATTAAACTCTGATCAGCTTGAATATCCAGCAACCATTAGCAGAAACATTTCATCTCTCTCTGTCTTGTAGCCAGAGAGAATCTATCAGGCTTGTCCTTCATGCACGTATGCCTTCAGCTGTAGGTTGTCTTTTTTTTTGGTCTCTGAGAATTTCTGCTTTTATTTAAAACTAACATGAAAGTTCTTATGGTTTTAGTTGCCATCAGCTATTGGTAGAGCTCTTAAACACAGATGTAGCTGTTACAGGCTTCCTCTGTCAGTCCCTGTGTGATTTACTGTTGGAGTCTGTACCTCTGCCAGTACAGTGATACTAGATACTTACTTGTGTGCTCTCTTTAGCTCAACTTTTATTCTCTACATCTGAACTTGACTGTAAACTTAAATTTCCCATGTGCTCTTGAGTTCTGTTCTTGTTCTGACAGCTTTTTCCATGCACTCTTATTCATCTTGATGCTGCTTATGCAACTGGCAAAAGGACTTTGTACTCTCCTCCAGCTCTGTCACCAATGTATCAGGATATCTAAAAATCCATATTTGAGTGGGACTGAGATCCCTTTTAATGTCCATGGCTTTTCCCTAAGCATTGGGTAATTTATTCAGGTACATCTGCCTGCTCTACAGTCTCATCCCATAGATAATTCTCCTCCAGTGTTTGTCTGCTTGATTTCATCTGTTTAGTGAGCTCTTTGGAACCAGGACCCTGTAGAATGACACTAGGCATAGCAGGGTGTGTGGTGGGACTCCTACAGTTGAAGGCCATTGTCTGTGTGGGGACAATGACCAGTCTGAGATCAGCATGTGGTGCTGAATCTTGGCTACTCTTTCACATGGATTCTAAGTAAGGATTTTTTTACAGAATTCTTCCAGTGGAAAAATGAAACATTGCAACCTGTCCCCTAAATAAAAGCTGTTAGCACTTTAATGACAGAACTTTTGCTAACTGACGTGGAGGCCACTGGTAACCTGTTTGGTGCCATGTATTGTAAAGGTGGTTTCCAGAAACTCTCATGCTGAAGGAGTTAAGCAGGCACTCCTTTAAGTTCCCAGCTGCACCTCAAACCTGTGCCAAGTGATGGCAGCTCTTGGAAGCCCAGGGTTTAATGAACTTTAATAGACTAGGGTGCTGAAAAGTCTGTACTTTGTGGCCTTCTGTCAGCTTTAAAGCCAAGAAGTAATGGGCCACTCAGTTTAAGGACATTGAGCCACTTGTATGTGTCCAGAGAAGGGTAACAAAGCTGGTGAGCAGTCTTGAGCACAAGCCATATGAGGAGAGGCTAAGGGAGCTGTGGTTGTTTACCCTGGAGAAGAGGAGGCTCAGGGGAGACCTTATTGCTACCTACAACTACCTGAACGGAGGTTGTAGCCAGGTGAGGGTTGTTCTCTTTTCCCAGGCAGCCAAGGGCAGAACAAGAGGACAGTCTCAAGCTGTGCCAGGGGAGGTTTAAGCTTGAGGGGAGGAGAAAGTTCTTCATGGAAAGAGTGATTGGCCTTCGGAATGTGCTGCCCAGGCAGGTGGTGGAGTCCCCATCCCTGGAGGTGTTCAAAAAAGGATTGAATGTGGCACTTGGTGCCATGGTTTAGTTAGTCATGAGGCGTTGGGTGATAGGTTGGACTTGATGATCTCTGAGGTCTTTTCCAACCTTATTGATTCTATGACTCTAAGTGGCTTCAAAGAATCTCTGTTTCTAGAGATATTCCTGGATATTGCTTAACAGAAGCCCAGTTGTACAGTTCCACCTGTCCAGGTCTCTTTACTCTTCAATTTTCTTTCTTTCTTTTTTAAATACATTTGTGCTCTGCTTTGTGGCCTACTGCAGAACAGTCTTCTAGGAGATGACCTGGATAATAAAAGAAATGGAAACCACATAGTAGCTTTTAAGAGCTATGTACTGATACAAAAGATGGGAAAGCTGATTTGGGAACATCTCCCATTGCTTTTTTTCTTTTGCCAGCATAAGGTTCAGCACTATTTGCAAATGTGCATAAGTAATCTGACCATTTCTGTTCCCTTCTGTGGGTACAGAGCACTTGTCCTAGCCCTCTATGTCATGGGGCTTATATGATGTTTGTTCTCTATGTAGCTGTCTCTTGAGCAAAGATTACAGAACAAAAAGCTACAGTTATAGGATCTACATCTTTCTGAGCCATGTAAAAAGCAGACCAGGCAGCCTTCAAGATGTATTCTGTATTCATCACACTACACAAAAATAGAACAATGTGGGGCCAATAAAAAGTGGCAATTTGTGGGGGTTTAACCCACAGCTGAGTTCAGAGTGTAGCAATCCATGAATAGAATAGTTTAAAATGATTTGGAAGAGACCTTCAAGATAATCACATCCAACCCATCATCCAACACCATCTAATCAACTAAACCATGGCACCCCATGGCACACCTCCTAAACACCTCCAGTGATGGCAACTCCACCACGTCCCCAGGCAGCCCCTTCCAACGGGCAATCACTCCCTCTATGAAGAATTTCTTCTTAACATCCAGTCTAAACCTCCCCTGTTGCAGCTTGAGACTGTGTCCTCTTGTTCTGGTGCTGGGTGCCTGGGAGAAGAGACCAACCCCCTCCTGGCTACAACCTCCCTTCAGGGAGTTGTAGAGAGCACTGAGGTCACCCCTGAGCCTCCTCTTCTCCAGGCTAAGCAACCCCAGCTCCCTCAGCCTCTCCTTATAGGTATGTGTTCCAGATCCCTCCCCATCTTTGTTGTCCTTCTCTGGACATGTTCCAGCAAGTCAACATCTTTCCTAAACTGAGGGGAAAGAATGTATGTTACCATCTCTCTTCTTTCTTCTAAAGCAGAGGCAGGAATAGAAGTTGCTTTGCTTTGCACTTTTCCCCAGGTAACAGTGACAGGATGCTGGTACAAACTGCAATAAAAGCAATCCTAGAATGGCTTTGGTTAGAAGGGACCTCAGAGGTCATCTGCTCCAATCCCTCTGCCATGGGAAGGGAAGCCTCTCAGCTAGACTTGGCTGCTTAAGGCCTCAACCAGCTTGGCCTTGAACACCTTGAGGGTAGAGATTCCACAACCTCCCAGGGCAACCTATTCCAGAGTCTCACCACCCTTGTACTGAAGAACTTATTTCAAAGCTCCAGTCCCACCCTGCTCTTCCTCAGCTTCAAACCATTCCTCCTTGTCCTGTCCCTAGACACTCTTATGGAAAGTCCCTCTCCGACCTTCCTGTAGGATCCCTTCAGGTATTGGAAGGCAGCTCCAAGGTCCCCCTAGAGTCTTCTCTTCTCCAGGCTGAACACCCCCAGCTCCCTCAACCTATCCTCATAGCAGCGGTACTCCAGCCTTTGGATCATCTTTGTGCCCTCTGGACTTAATCCAACAGCTCTGTCTTTCATATCCTGGGGTCACCAGAAGTATATTCAAGGTGGGGGTCTTCCAAGAGCAGAGTAAAGGGGCAGAATCACCTCGCTGGTAAAGACTCTAGTATCAAATGATAATAGTCACTTGTTGGTTGGTTGGTTTAGTTTGGTTTCTTTTACAGGGAGCAATGATTTATGGAGACTATGCTTCTGTTAGGGCCTTGATGACTCCCTCATTATTCTCAAGAAACCTTTCCAAGATTTTTTCAACCTTGGGAACTTCTTTATGCAGTTTGGGGAAAAGTTATTTGTGAGAATAACCACAAATGTTACACAGTGCTGCAGGGCCAGGCACTACCCCAGGAAACTTAGGGGAAAAAAGCTTTTCTGATTAATTTTTCCATTTTCAGAAATAAACACATTTTACTAACATAAAGAGTGGTTTATTATTTCTATTCCAAGGGCTCCAGATGACAATTTCCTTTACAGTTATAGAGGCTGGCTGTAGAAAGTACTTGAGAAATGCAGTCACCTTAAAATGAGAGCAGGTATCACTAATATTTAGCATTGTTCTTTATGCCATGTGGAAATTCTTTTGGAGAGAGATTAAGCTCAGTGAGGTTTAGTGTTTCATACCTATGAATCATTCTGGGCAAGTCTATAATGACAAAAAGGCATTGTGTTTGTTTAGTTTAAAAAGCACATGTAATCACTTGCTTGGTAAGATAGGGCAGAAGGGACAATGCATTTGGAGGACTGACCACAGGCTCTGTGTGCTTTGTCTCAGGCTTCCTGTGGGGCTGAGAGTCATGACAGGCAGTTTTGGACCTCCTGGGAGTTTTGTGCTGAACCCTGGTTTGATTTGTAAATGTTGGCTTGTTCTAACGACATTATTTGCCAGAAATGTGTCGGTGCTGAACAATCTTTGTTGAGCATCCATCTGGTTTCTTTAACTTTCCAGCTATATTTCTGATTTGGGCAACTTAGTAAGTGAGAAGAAGCTTAGCATAAGCTTGACAGCTTTGAAGTGGCAATGTTTTACTGATTCCTGAAAATCACAGAATCCCAGAACAGCTTAGGTTGGAAGGGACCTCAGAGATCATCTACTGCAACCTTCCTGCCATGGGTAGGGACATCTCTCAGCTACACTTGACTGCTCAAGGCCTCATTCCATGTGACCTTGAACACCCCCAGGGAGGAGGCATCCACAACCTCCCTATTGCAGTGTCTCACTGCCCTTGTGCTGAAGAACTTCTTTCTAAGCTCCAGTCTAAGCTTTCTCTCCCTTAGCTTCAAACCATTCCCCCCTGTCCTGTCTCTAGACACTCTCAGGAAAAGTCCCTCTGCAGCCTTCCTGTAGGATCCCTTCAGGTATTACAGCATCACAGTATCACCAAGGTTGGAAGAGAGCTCAAAGATCATCAAGTCCAACCTGTCACCACAGACCTCATGACTAGACCATGGCACCAAGTGCCACATCCAATCCCCTCTTGAACACCTCCAGGGACGGTGACTCCACCACCTCCCTGGGCAGCCTGTTCCAATGGCAAATGACGTTTCAGGCAGCTCTATGGTGCTCCCAGTGTCTTCTCTTCTCCAGGCTGAACACCCTCAGCTCCCTCAGTCTACCCACATAATGGAAGTGCTGCAGCCCTTGGATCATCTTTGTGGCCCTCTTCTGGACCTGCTTCAACAGCTCTGTGTCCTTCTTACGATGAGGACACCAGACCTGGATGCAGTGTCTGAGGTGGGGTCCCACCAGAACAGAGTGTCAATACCTATCTAGAAAATATTTCTCAAGCATCAGGAAAAGGTGGTGTAAATAGCTTCAGAATTCAGGAAATGTAAGAATGCAAAGATCTATCTACCCAACCTTTGAGAAGTAAAGAAACAAAAATACAGAAAGCATCTTGTTACCTTTAGGTTTCTTTATGATTTCTGTATGTGTTTTTTAGGACTCATGCCTCATAATGAGTCAGGGTGTAATTTAATTCTGTTTCAACAAAATTACAGAGTGAATTACAATCCACTGAAATCTTCCCAAACCACCTTTTGGTTTGCTTATGTGATGGATGGTATTTGTTTTGTATGGTTCTATTAGGTGAGAATGGTTATTGGCTTAGAATGACATGTTGCTCTTTTTGGAGGACAGAGAGGTTGCTTATGCCCTTAAAGAGCAACTACATAAGTTTAGTTACATGGTGAAATAGGAGGGGGTTGAGGTGCTTTTAGGGAAGAGGAGGGAGCAAATGTGAAACCTCTCCTCAGAGGTGATAGAAAGATGCTTCCAAGAGCTTGACACCAGCCTGTGTAGAATGGTCTGTGATTTGGAAAGCCAGCAAATTGCTGGGTTGAAGTAAAACCTGAAGAAAGAGGTTAGTTTATGAAGCCCCAGGTGAGGACATCACTCAGCCTGAGAAATAATGAAAGCAGAATCTCCTCAGGAGCTTTGGCATAGCTGTGGTCTCATCTAAACCTATTTAGTGGTTTACAAGAATCTTAACTAAGGGATAATCTTGCATTTCTGTAGGGAAGGGAAAAGATTTGCTCACTGACAGCTGTGTAATAGGACAGAGAAATCTTGTTGATTTGGTAAAGTACCTCTGCAGTAAGAGAAAAATGTGAAGTGCCTTCCAAGCAGCCTAGGGTCATTATCCTAGTGCACAGAATAATTAACAGACACAGTGAGAGCAAATGACTTGAACTGAAGTTGTATAGCAGTCATCATGGGAAACTCTGACTTTTAGCCTTGTATCCACTGAAGTAGGTCAGGTTTGAAGTCTTGTATCTAGTTCCCAAAACACCTTATCAGCACTGATTGCAAGTGATATATTGGGCCAGGTACAGCAGTCTGGGAGCACTTTCCATTTTCAGTAAATTAATCCTCTCACAGCATGAAATAAAAAGATCAGAACATGATGTTAAACCTCATTTTGTATTTTCAATTACTAGAGGATAATTATTTTCTTTTTAAGTCTTGGAAGGTGACATGATCTGAATACTCAGATACCTGCTGCTTCTGCCTGCATTCCTGGAAGCAGAGAGTGTTCAGCTGGGGGACTGCACCTTGTATCAGGTTTGTTTTGCAGTCTGGCAAGGCCCTGCAGGCACTGTGATCTGGGAAGAAGTGCAGCATTTTATCCTCAGGTTTGGTGATATTAGGGCTTCATAAAGCAGGAGTACAACTACATGGACTCAATTTTGTATGTGGATTGGGAGCTGTAGAAGGTGGGATAGTGGCAAGGTGCTTCAGACAAGTAAACCTGGTAAAACAAGGCTTTAATCTTGTTTGCCCTGCTTATAGTTCTGCAGAAGTGAATGTGAGAGTAATTCAGAGGAGTTCTCAAAGAGAACAGCTGTTTTTATCACGGATTTCCTGGTTCTTTGAATGGAAAATAATGAGGTTTGACTTGTGTGTGTGGTGTGGATGTGGATGTGTGTAGCATTTCCTTTTGTGTAGGCTCATTGTTCTCCTCAGTTTTTCCCTACAAGAGATGAGAATAAAATGAACATGAAGAAAACATTTGTTTTAATCAATTAAATGCAGTTGTCTTAATCATTAGGAAAATCAAAATGATTTCTGCTGCTTTTAAAAATGGAAGAAAGAAATGGAAGGAAGTAGTAATGAAAAAGAGTTTAAAAACTTGCACCAGCCTTTTCCCTTATGCAAACAGTGCCAGAGCAGTCATATAATTAAGATGCATTTGCCATATGACATTAAGCAGCCTTTTGTGAACTGTTAATTAAGATTTAATCAGTCACATATTTTATTCTTGTTCAATTAGATGAATGGTGTGAATTTCTTGTGGTGTTTCCTTATTCTCTGTTGAATGGACTCAATGTGTCTGAACACAATTTAGTGATTGTGCCTGGTGTGGTAGTAAAAACAGACTAGAGAGACGCTAGATGAACACTTTGGGTAATCATAGAATCCTAGAATGGCTTAGGTTGGAAGGGACCTCAGGGATCATCTACTCCAACCTCTCCCATGGGCAGGTACGCATCTCAACTAGACTCAGCTGCTCAAGGCTTCATCCAACCTGGCCTTAAGCAAGCCCACAGCCTCTCTGGGCAATCTATTCCAGAATCCCACCTCCTTTATACTGAAAATCATCTTCCTAAGATTCAGTCTAAACCTTCTCTCAGCTTCAAACCATTCCCCCTTGTTCTGTTGCTAGACACCATTATGAAAAGTCCCTCTGCAGCCTGCCTGTAGGATCCCTTCAGGTATTGGAAGGCAGCTCTAAGGTTACCCCAGGTTTTCTCTTCTCCAGGTTCCCTCTGCCTATTCTTATAGCAGAGGTTCTCTAACTTTTGGATCACCTTTGTGGCCCTCCTCTGGACTTGCTCAAACAGCTCTGTGTTTTCCTTATGCTGGGGACATCAGAACCAGATGCAGTTTTGTGGTGGCACTCAGAAGAGTACTTGAAGAGTGTGGCCAGCAGCAGGTCACTCTTGACCTGCTGCTGGCCACACTCTTCTTGATGCAGCCTAGGATATGATTTATCTTATGGGTTGCATGAATGTGTGATTCAGATGGACACTTGACAAGTGAAGTTCCTGCTTTTGCTCTAAAATATAAAGAATGTCTGTGTGTATAAAATTGGTACAGATTAGAATCATCCTATAGTTATTAATGTAGAACAAATGTAAAGGTCTTTTCCCAGCTTCTTCATTTCATGAAGCACTGATGGCTTTTGAGCTCACCCCACTAACACTCAAACTACAGGATTCCAGCATTAGTTCTACAGCACAAAACTAATTGCATCTATAAGGTCCATGAAAAACGAAACAACCTTAAGCAAATAACACAGGTTTGGATTTAAATATACTTAGGTGGCTTTCCCTAGATGTGTTCAGCATATGGAGTAGAAGTTGATGTATTTCTTGTTTAAAAAGTTGTCCCCAGAAAAATTCAAGTAGATGCTTGTAAGTTCATGATATTGATAGTGCTCTTTGTGAGGGTTGTACCCTTAGATGCTTCACTAGCATTCTGCTCTGATTCTGTGAAATAGTGACCGTGTGATTTATGTACTAGCTAACAATAACAGCTAGATTTGTAAGCCAGAAATATTTTTCCTGTGCAGTATTATAGACTTTTTCAGGTTGGGTGATGTTGGCTGGAAATCTAACATAGAAGCCTCAAATACTTGAAATTCTAAGGCAGGCATTTCCTAAAAACCTGACTATTTTATTTATTTATTTATTTATTTATTCATTTATTTTTCATACCCAGCTTCTGGAGAGATCTAATTTAAGATGAAATAAAGGTTCCATTTTCAGGTGTCTTCTGAAAACAAAGACACTTAGAATGGTTTGAGGTGAATATGTACTGTAGAAGTGTGTAGAGTTCCATCTTTTACAAAGCTCTCTCGCCAACTACTTCACCACCACTGTGTGAACTGCTAGGTAATTTTCCCTCTGAAGACATCAGGCCCTTTGTCTGCCTTGGCCTGTGCAAGGAGCACTTTTTCCTCTCAGACTTGGAGAGACAAAAGAGAGAAAATCAAGGAGCAGATTTACCTCTACATAGGTCTAGTAATTAACTGAGGGAGATTAATCTGTAAAAAGCCTGGTGTCAAAGAATTAGAGAATCAGAATAGTCCAGGCTGGAAGGGGCCTCCGAAGGTCATCCAGTCCAATCTCCCCACAGTCAGCAGGGACAACCCCAACTACACCAGGCTGCCCAGAGACCTGTCAAGCCTCACCTTGAATGCCTGTAGGGAAGGGGCTTCAACAACCTCCCTGGGCAATCTGTTCCAGTGATCGCCACCCTCATTGTAAAAACCTGCTCTTCTTTAGTTTGAAGGCATTGCCTCTTGTCCTGATACTGCAGGCCCTTGCAAACAGGCTCTCTCCATCCTTCATGTAGCCCTCCTTCAGGTACTGGAAGGGTGCTATTAGGTCTCCCCAGAGCATCCTCTTCTGCAGGCTGAAAACCCCCAGCTCCCTCAGCCTATCTTCATAGCAGGGGCTCAGTACAAATTCTGTCCTCACTCTCTCTCTCTAAGCAATGTATAACTCTTCCGTGAGTTTTGTGCTGTGCTTCTTTACGTACACAGCTGTATCAGTAAAAATGGCAACGAAGCGGTGACCACTCTCTTCAGAAGCTATGAGACAGACCTGTGTGGCTCAAAGAGGAAAACCTTGAGAGAGATCCTTTTCCTATGTGCTGTTCCGTGCACACAAGCTTTATCTCCTATGTACATGCAGGAGGGAGAATAAGCCACTGAACTAATTAGTTTTCTCCTCTCATCTGTTCTTTGTTCGTGCTGGAGTGATTTGCGCAGTGAAATTTGGCTGAGGAAGAGCATTGGCAGATTCCTGTTAATGATGTCACTTAAAAAACCACTACCATTGTCAGAGTGATTAGGAAACTAGAAAGCACCTAAGCTACAGGAGATCATTACGTAGATCTATGCTAATTTGATTCTGCTTTGGGAAGAAGGAAAGAAAGCTCACTAAATTGCAAAGTGTGGACAGTCCTCGGTGGCAATAAAATCTTTTCCCACAAATTCATGCAGAGAAGATTACTGTAAAAATCTGTTTCTAGCAATTCAGACTGCAGATAATTGCTACTGTATCCATTAACTTAGTTTAAATCTTTATCAAATGATCCATTTTTTAACTGGCCTATAGTGCATAGCACTTAAATTCTTCTTTATCCCATTAAAGTGCTTTAAGCTCCTACAGTGGCCTAATGCACATAATTGTTCTAATTCTGCTGAAGTGCTCTCAAATCTCTTTCACCCTGCTAGAGCAGTTAAATTGTCCTTGTTCAAAGAAGGGTATCAGCTGCTCAGAGTAGGCTTGAAATAATACACAGAACTCCTTATCTATGTGAAGGGCTTCCGGATTTGATTTCTTCCACCTCATGAGTGTTCATTCTATGTAAGAGAGGACAGAAAGCTCTGAATTCAAAATAATTGTGCTTTGTGTGTGCATATATATATATATATGTGTAAAAAAGTCCAGAGTTGTCTTTCAGAAGTCTAGCTTCTGCTGGCGTCTCTAGCTGCAGTGGACAAACAAGGTCCTAAGAAGTCCCGTTTGCTTCCTATTCTTCATGTATTTTGGTATATGTTTTGTTTTCTCTTGTTGTTGCTCTGTTGCCTTTTTTTGTGTGCTGTTTTCTATACAGATTGTACTCCTAGACACTTGTCTGTGAACTTGGTGTCATGACCTAAAGGGTTGCCCAGGCTGCGACCATGGGTTTGTAGGATTCCAGAAAACAGAAGGGCATGGAGGCTTCTAGTCTCTAAGTTTTTCTACTTTATTAGAGGTTAAGGACATTACAGAAGGACACAGAGCTGTTGGAGGAAGTCCAGAGGAAGTCCACAAAGACAATTCAAGGGCTGGAGCACCTCTGCTATCAGGATAGGCTGAGGGAGCTGGGGTTGTTCAGCTTAGAGGAGAGAAGGGGGACCTTAAAGCTGCCTTCCCATGTTGGAAAAGACCCTACAGAATGGCTGGAGAGGGACTTCTCATAAGGGTGTCTAGAGATAGGACAGAGTGGAATGGTTTGAAGCTGAGGGAGAGCAGATTTGGACTGGATCTTAGGAAGAAGTTCTTCAGTACAAGGGTGGTGAGATTCTGGAATAGTTTGCTCAGGGAGGTTGTGGATGCCTCATGCCTGGGGTTCTTCAAGGTCAGGCTGGATGAGGCCTTGAGCAGCTATGTCTAGTTGAGAGGTTGGTATAGATGATCTCTGAGGTCCTTTTCAATCTAAACCATCCTAGGATTACCACAAATACTAGAGAAATCACCCCTAGCAAGTATCCCTAGGATTAATAAATACATAATTCAAGCTATTTCAAACTGCTCTCAGCAGTCAGTAATACAATATCAATTAACAGCATGACAGCAGTTAACAGCAACAAAAAATATGTACATCAGCATTGAAAATAATGAACACTAATGATAAGATGGTAGAGATTTGTAATAGTTGTAAGAATTTATCAGCAGTATAACAGCAGATATTTTTATGAAAGATTACTTATGGACAGGTAATATTGGTGTCAAGTAAATTAGGTTTCAGAGGGAGCCAAACCATCTTAAAGAGGAGGAAAACCAAACCAAACTGACCCCAAAGTGGACCCTGGTGAGAGTCCCTGGTAGGAGTCCAAGATCTCATGGAAAATTCATGCCTCTTTAGGGAAGGAAAACTGTGCAGCCTGAGAAGTTCACAGACAGCAGCTCTTTTTTGGGGTAAAAATTAAGTCCTTTATGTATCATAGAGACATCAGAGAGTGTAGGACAGCACTGCTTGGAGCTGCCAATTAGTGCTCTTAATATCTGTTCTTCCCTCATAGCAGCCAATGGTGCAGATGTTTTCATTCTTCAAGACCAGTTTTGTTTTCTCAGACTGCTTCATTTTGTGGGTGTTTTCATTTGTTAGTTTTTGTTCTTGCTGGGGTTTTTTTTGAGACAGCAAGTTGCTGTTTTATTTTCTCAGGTATCTTAGGATGTTTCCAGTTTGCATGTACCCCACCTATACCTCAGAGAGGCCAGTTTTTGGCTGGCAGGCATTTTATTTTCCTCTTCTAAACAGGCCAGCTTTGTGGCTGCTCACATCACTTGTTTATTGTAAGTTACCCTTATCTTTCCAGAATATTAAATCCTGCACTCAGTGGTGAGAATTAATTCTAATGTTCCTATAACCAACCTTACTAGGAGATTGAAATCAGTCTCTGCATAGGATGGGGTTGGATCTGAGTTAATGTATCTTATTTCCCAGAGAAGTTCTGCATTGCTGTGATGTGAGTGCCCCTTGACAGGCACAGTAAAGTTGTGCCTTTAAGATGCACTGCTGCTTCTTCAGCTGTGCTTCTGATGTGTATTTGTGAAAACACAAGCTCTCTAGAGAGATTTCTACTTATGAAGTTACTTAAATCGAGGTTTGGCAACCATGGGAGTGCACTGCCTTTTATTTCTCTTCTCAGATGATACATTGAATGTGCTGAGGAGCAAAGACATATTGCCTTTCCTCCTTGCAAAACACTGCTGAACATCTGATCAATGACATCTTGCCTCTGAGCAAGGAATGCATCCTGCCTTCTGCTGAGTTCCTCTACCTCAGAGCCTTTGGAGTTTTGGGTCTGATAACATTTCATTGGATCCTTTTCTGTTATGTTTAATTAGCAAATACTGTAATAACTAGCACAAACATAATTTTGGGAAAGGGTCTGTTAATATTGTTGGATCTACTCTAGGATTAAACAAGGAACACCCTGCTCAGTGTGTCAGTGGTAGTGGCTGGCTTTGAAGCAGGCTAGTTGCATTATTATGCCTACTGCATAATTCTCATGCTGAAATGTCTGGTTTGAATGTAGTAGTAATAGGCAAGAGATAGACAAGTAGAGGGAAAATTACTGGCCTGCAAGACTACATACATGGTAGAACTAAAAAGATCAACCTTAAACTCCTTGTCTAGCTCTCCCAGTAACAAGCTCCTATATGCTGAAGATTCTTTTCCTTAATCTCATACAATCTTTCCTCAAATCCATTTCATTTTGCTGACATACTCATTTCACTGAACAGCTTCTCCTTCTCTCAGAAGAACTTAAATATGACAGGTTCTAATCAACTCCCTTAATTTTTTCCCCATTATATTTAGGCCACTTCTTCTGGTGCTGTTGGTTCTGACCACTGTGGCTAATTTCTTGCTTTGTTGGTTCAGGCATTTCTGTGCTAGGGAAGGTTTTATGTAGGCTGGTCTACCAGAAACATGATTGAAGTGCATTTCAGAGCCTTTTTGGTGAGAGATGGGTTTATTGTTATGAAAACCCTTTATATACCAATTTAGGCATCAACTAATCTCTTATTTATTCAAGTAAGGTAGTAAGACTGAATTATGTATCTATAAATCTTCTGCACTTTCTTAACGTATAAATTGTTTGGAGCTGTTTGTCATCATTGTTTTGCTCAGACAAAATGTATTACAGTAAATTTACTGCTTTGTACCATGCTGTGTTCCTTAAAACTCTGTGTAAAGTTTGGCTTGATTGAAAGGGAAATTCTTTCTCTCTATGTACTAATATGATACTGAAGGCTAAGCTCTGTGAAAGTGTACTATTTTAACACAGTGAAAGGGAGAGATGGGGCACTGCTTAACAGGTTTGCAGTTCAGTTTCTTTCTGGCATATACTTACAGTTTGCCCATGAGAAGGTGGGCCTGGGAGCAGCTAACAGGCTATTACTTGAGATAATAATGGTCACCTTTGCTGCAAATACCTACTGCTGGCTCCTGATCAGTTTGCTGTCCAGCAAGGCTTTCAGACAGAGCAGCAGCACTGCTCTCTAGGTGGTGTAACTGCCAGCAGTTCTTCCTTTCCAGCCTCTCATGGAAGAGTTGCAATATCACAGTATCAGGAAGGTTGGAAGAGACCTCACCAATCATCAAGTCCAACCTGTCACCACAGACCTCATGACTGGACCATGGCACCAAGTGCCACAACCAATCCCCTCTTGAACACCTCCAGGGACAGTGACTCCACCACCTCCCTGGGCAGCCTGTTCCAATGGCGAATGACTCTCTCAGTGAAGAACTTTCTCCTCAGTTGTTGTTATTAACTTACTTGAGGAGGTGGGGTTCTAAGGGCCACAAGTGTCTTTGCCTTATGAGTTTTACATTTTAATGCATAAAGGAAGCTCTCTTGAGAATTAATTATCTTGAGTATTACAGAGCTCTAGGAGACTGCAGTGTTAATGAGGATGAAAGCCAGGTGAACTTCCTGCTTCTTGGGGGAGGGGAGGAAAAAAAAGCCAGAAGCAGAAGCAGTTACCTTTGACAAGTTCACAAATAAACCATTCTTAATGTGCAAGTGAAAACTGTCACATAAAATATTGTCAAATTACAGAAGCTGCTGTGATTTGTAACGACTGAGACCACAGGAAAACGTAGCAGTGTGACCTGCTCTGTGAGAGAAGATTACATCTTTTAAATTATGTCATCTACTGAATTTGAGAAAAAGGATTCAAGATGTGTAAGAGGTCTCTGATAAATTGCTACTTTCACTTAACCTCAAGTCCTCTAATTTACAGGCCTGGGTGATCTGCAGTTTCTCAGGCCAGAAGAAGCTGTAAGTCATGGCTGTGCATAGAAGAAACGTTGCATTTCATGACTTCAGAAATTTAAGTAGCAGGAATGTATCTAAATTTATTCTCTTAGGTCACCAAAAAGAGCATACAGCATAGCAGAAACGGTGACCCTGGTTAATTGCATCATCATTTGATAACAGGATGTAATTAGCACATTTGAGTAAAGGTTCTGATAGTGGCAGCCATTATTTACTGAGGACAGTCTGTGCCCCAGTACTGCAATCTGTCTTGAAATGATTGTAGAACTTGCTCATATCACTCTCTCTCCATTTGGTACTGTCAAACAGTCAAATTCGTTCCACCTGTGACTTGGCTGGAACTATTTTTGAGCCTATTAATATTGGGCTGACCCTAGGCAGTGTATTATTATTTTTTTTTAATTTGAATTAAACAAGCTTTTATTAACATTAAGGGGGAAAAAAATGCATGTTGGCAATGCCTGCTAAGCGAAATGAAAGGAAGAAAATAAGCCTCCTTCATACTCTCAAAGATAGCTACCAGTGTAGCTCTTTGAGGTCTGTCTTAGCACCATTAAATTCTATATCCCTTAACTGATGTGGAGGAGGTGATGGAGTGCACCCTCATCAAGTTTGCATGACACCAAATCGGAGGACAGTTAATTAACTCCAGGGTTAGGGCTGTCTTTCAGACCTGAGAAACCTGGAGGAATGGGAAACTTATGGAGATTCATGAGGGAAATACAAGTTCCTGCAGCTGAACCAGAGTAAACCCTGCAGTGTCTCCATCTGGAGACTGGCTGGGTAGCAGCTCTGCTGAAGAAGACCTGGGATTCTGGTGGGCAGAAGGCTCAATGTGAGTCAGTTGTTTGTTCTGGCAGTGATGAAGGCCAAGCAGCATCCTTTGCTTCATCAACTCAAGCACAGCCAGTGGATCTAGAAAAATTGGTATTCCTCTTTACCTGCCATTCAAGAGATCCAGTCTGGAATACTGTGTCAAACTTTTAGCTGTCTCTACATGGCATAAGTGTAAGTAAACTTCAGTAAGTCCAGGAAAGGGCTACTGAGGTAGCTGGAGACTGAAGCACATAAACGATGAGGAGAAGCCGAGAGACTTGTGGTGTAGGTTTGGGTTTTATTTGTTTGGGGTTTTTTCTTTCTTTTTTTTTTTTCCTGGAGAAGGCTATGCAGAGAACTAAAAGCCTGCCAGCTGTTGAACTGGATGTAAGGAGTTACCAAGAAAACAGAGCAGGGCTTATTTCTAAAATGGGGGTGGGTGGGGGAGAATGAGAGACTAGCTAAAACCTGAGGAAGAAAAAAAGAAGTAGTTCTGACTGGATAGAAGGGAAAATGGGCAAAGTATCATTGTAAGAATATTTAAGTGTTGGAACAAGTTGACCAGAGAGGCTTTGGAATCTTCATGCTTAGCAGTTTCAAAGACCTGCCAGGTGTGACCTTGCTTTCAGATTGACATCCCCTCTGACCTGAATCTTTAGAAGTCCCTAGAAATAGTCATGAGACCCAGCTGTATTAATTTTTGTCTGAGAGGTGAGTGGAACAATGTTGTTTAGACTCACCTCCCCACTTAATGGTTTGCCTGACAGATACTGGTTAGTCCTAAAACTTGTAACAAGTTTTTGAAGTTGGGTGTTTCTTAGCTGCAGCTCTTTTTAATCACACTCTCTTAACTAGTTTCTCAGCAAACTTGTGAACTTGTTTATGGACTCCTTCCTGATGATTTAAGCCTCTTAACTGTAATCCAGACTTCTAATGAAGCCACATCCAAACATATCTCCTGAAGGATTTTATTTTTAACTAGTGTGTTTTTGTGCTGTGCACTTGGTGCCTCCCAGGCTTGACGTTAATCCCAATTTACTGTTAGTGCTCATGAAGTCAGTGAATTTATAACCTGCACCAGTAGAGTAAGAGGCTGATGGTAATTGGAGAACATTCATTGCTCATTTTCTCTATTTGCCCCTCGAGCTGCCTGCAAGCAGTGCTTGTATAACAGTTCCATTTTATCCTGTTTAAGAGGCATAGTTAAGGGAAGTCTACCTTTAGGGTTTTAATTGGGTCAATTTACAGTGCATTTCCACTTGGTGTTTACAATCTAGTATTTGATGTGAAATGTTCTCACCAGTGTGCTAAATAGCTTTTAAACACTTTCACAACTCTTGGATCTTTTTTTTCTCTTTTCTCCCCACTGAAGTCTTTTGCAACAATTGGTAGATTGGTTGGTGAGTAGTAAAATGGGCACATACCAGTACAGGTTGGGGGCTTATCTGTTGGAGAGCAGCTCTGGGCCAAAGGACCTACGAGTCTGGGTGAACAATAGGATGACCATGAGCCAGCAATGTGCTCATGTGGTTAAGAAGGCCGGTGGCATCCTGGGGTGTGTTAAGAAAGGGTCAGGGAGGCTCTCCTCCTCTATTCTGCTCTGATGAGGCTTCATCTGGACTATTGTGTCTAGTTCTGGGCCCCTCAGTTCAAGAAGGACCTCAGAGAACTGTTTGAAAGAGTCCAGTGCAGAGCCACAAGGATGCCGAAGGCAGTGGGACAGCTCCTTGTGAGGACAGGCTGATGAGGGAGTTGGGGCTTGGAGAGGAGGAGCCTGAGGGGTGACTTCATTCCTGGTGACAAAGATGTGCAGGGCAGCATTGGGATAGATGGAGCCAGGCTTTGCTCAGGGATGTCCAATGACAGGACAAGGGTCAATGAGTGCAAGCTCGAGGAGAGGAGGTTCCATATGAACATAAGTAAAAACTTTTTCACTGGGAGGGTTCCAGAGCCCTGGAGCAGGCTACCCAGAGAGGTTGTGGAGTCTCCTTCTCTAGAGGCATTCAAAATTCACCTGGATGTTTTCCTGTGTGACCTGGCCTATGTGATTCCTCTGTGGCAGGCAGGTCGCACTTGATCTTTTGAGTTCCCTTCCAACCGCTAATGTTCTGTGATTTAATTTGAGGTTTCTTTTGTGTTCATAAAGAGAAGGCATCTGTAAGAGTAGTGCTGCATCAGTAAAATCAGTGCACGTTCTGTGGAAATTAAATCACAAAGGCACAACACAAGGTTGTTAAGAAGGTACATTAATGGGTGGTCTGAAGTGTTAGAGGAGACTAATGAGCAATAGAAGCAGCATTCTTGACACAAAAGAATGTATACACCTGTAAAATCATACGAGGGGAAAAATGGATTGGTTATTGGATAGGTTATTGGAACCTTTTAGCATAACACTTGATGATACTGTAGAGATGTTTAATGGATGAAGTCCTTTACTCTGAAATCCAGTACAAAAGACCACTTAAAACCGAATTTTTAGGCCTGTTTTTAAAATTCATTGACTTCAGCGGAGCTTAGTACTTTGTCAGGCTGCGAGCCCAATTGTCTACATTGTCTAGTCAAATAGGAGAATTAATTCAGTGTACTAGCTTGTGGGTTTTGTGACACCTTAGACATGCTGTTTAATTTTCAGATTTCTGTTCAGTAGTCATTTGCCTGCCTCTGAAAGTGTTATTCATTTTGCATGTGTGTGCAGTGGGAGCAAAACAAGGCTCCTGTGTGTAACCTCATTAAATTAAAAGTGGGGGAAAACAGAGATGACTGCAGCCACTCTTGGGTTTTTTTTTTCCTACTTGGGTTTTTGAATTTAGCTAATTCAAGAACTCATGTCAAAAGTGTAGAAAACAGTGTCTGGATTTTGTGTAACGATGTGAAAACAGCATTTTGAAGAATCTTTTGTCTGATTTCTTTCTGAGAAAAGCCAGCAGACTGACTATTCTTTGCTGTTGTTACTGATAACAAGATGATGACTAAATTGACAGGCTGCATTATCTTTTAATCTTAGAAGCGCTCTGTTATGAGCGGTGCTGTGCAAGCAACTGTGATCTTTAGCTGCTCCTGCTCAGTGCTGAAGGTGGTCTGTAAACAGGGTTTTAGTCTGTAGTCTGAAGTGAGTGAGAACAGCTGCATTTTTCTCTCTTGAAGTCACACAGAATCACCAAGGTTGGAACAGATCTCAAAGATCGAGTCCAACCCATCACCACAGACCTGATGACTATGGTGTTGGCCTGGGATGTGGTCTGTGTTACCCCATTGCACAATACTACTCTGTTACTCCAATAGTAGGAAAACCAATGAAGAAATCCAACTTTACTCCCAGAGTTTTTCCAGATCAATGTGAATTTCTCTGCCATGCAAAGTTTAACCTTTGTGGGAAGAGGGTTGTTTTCAGAGAGTTTTAGAAGACTGTAGGGAAGGTTTGCCTTTGCTCGAGTTAGAGAAAGCTATGTTTTGTCTTTGAGAGTAATGTAAACACTTTGGAACTGAAGGAGAGAAACTGGGCAGAATCTGGTTGGATGTGTTAAACTATTGTTTTGTTATTTTGACCTATTGTATGCCTTAATTATATGTATACCAGTAGAAAATGACCAATGAAGATGTGACACATGTGCCTTCTGATAGACTATATGACTACTATATCGCATAATAAACATCTTCGCCTGCTCACATCTTGTCCTGGAAGCATCACTCAAGGTAACTAGAACAGCTATACTACTACAAACCTTCACTTCAGTAAACTGATTGCTAAACAGAAAGTCAGGCACAAATGTTTATTTAATTTTTTCCCACCATGTCTCTGTTTAGGCTTTTGGTCAAGCCAACTTCATGAGTATCTCTTAACAGACCAAGCAGACAGGGCTGCATTTGTAGATGTTCCTGCTCTGACCTCCTAAGCCCATGAATCCGGTTCTGATGGACTGACTTCAAAAGCAGGGTCTGAACAGAATGTTTGGCTTAAGCTCTTTTGGAGGTTTTCTATTTCACTGTGAAGTCTTAGGATCCTTGCACAGACTACTAGATCCCGTGAACAGGAAGGGCAGGTTTCAAGCCAGTAACTGAAGGCAGCACAGTCTTACAGCCTGTGGTTACATATGACAACAGGGCTGCATCATTTGAGATGTCCAAGCTTTTGTGGTTGGTGATCGAAAGAGGTCCATAACTAGGCCCTATGCATGAGCTGGTTTTGACCTCAAAACCAGGGAGGCTGCTGAGCAATCCAGCTGTGAGACAGTCTGCAACATTTAAGAGACAGGAGGAGGACATTAGGAAAAATGCTTTCATGGAAAAGAGTGGTCAGGTATTGGAATGTGCTGCCCAGGGAGGTGGCGGAGTTGGATGTGTTTAAAGGTCATTTGGATGCAGTGCTTGGGGATATGGTTTAGAGGTGAACCTTGTAGAGCAGGGTTAGTGGTTGCACTTGGTGATCCTGAGGGTCTTTTCCAACCTGAATGTTTCTGTGATTCTGTGAAAAAGAGCAGAAAGCTTTCTGCTGGCCCACATAGTCATTTCTAATGCTTCCCACATTTCAGGAGGGATGTTTAGACACCTGGCCACAGAGCAGTCAAGGTTTAAATGCAGATGAAGTGCTTTACTTAATTATATGTAATTTGCTTTGTAAGGAGCCTTAATGCTTGTGATCCATTAACAACAAAATCGAAAACTTTAGTCCTGAGTATTGTTAATTCATTGACAAGCTCCAGCTTGAGCACATACAGCATAAATTTGAGAGGAAGGATGTGCCTATTCTGAAATAGAGGGACCTTGACTGACTGTACAGATGGGCGGAGTCCAACGGGATGGCATTCAACACATCCAAGTGCCAGGGGCTGCACTTTGGCCACAACAACCCCATGCAGAGCTACAGGCTGGGGGCAGAGTGGCTGGAGAGCTCCCAGAGAGGAACCTGGGGGTGCTGATTGACAGTTGCCTAAACATGAGCCAGCAGTGTGCCTAGGTGGCCAAGAAGGCCAATGGCATCCTGGCCAGCAGGAGTAAGGAAGTCATTGTGCCCCTGTACTCTGCATTGGTTAGGCCACACCTTGAGTCCTGTGTCCAGTTCTGGGCCCCTTAGTTTAGGAAGGACATCGAGAAACTTGAATGTGTCCAGGGAAGGGCAACGAGGCTGGGGAGAGGCCTTGAGCACAGCCCTGTGAGGAGAGGCTGAGGGAGCTGGGATTGTTTAGCCTGGAAAAGAGGAGGCTCAGGGGTGATCTTATTGCTCCCTACAACTACCTGAAAGGTGGTTGTAGCCAGGAAGGGGTTGGGCTCTTCTCCCAGGCACCCATCACCAGAACAAGAGGACACAGTCTCAAGCTGCACCAGGGGAAGTTTAGGCTCGAGGTGAGGAGAAAGTTCTTCACTGAGTGAGTCATTTGTCATTGGAATGTGCTGCCCAGGGGGGTGGTGGAGTCACCATCCCTGGAGGTGTTCAAGAGGGGATTGGATGTGGCACTTGGTGCCATGGTCTAGTCATGAGGTCTGTGGTGACAGGTTGGACTTGATGATCTTTGAGCTCTCTTCCAACTTTAGTGATACTGTGATACTGTGAAATGGAGGAGATCTTGTTTTCCTGCTTTCCAGTGTGCTTTACTATCAAGCACAGATTTTATTATCTTTTTTTGTGTAGCTCAACATCCCAGGTTCCAACACATGTTTGTTCTTGTATTAAGCCTTTGCTTAACAGTTTGTTCTTGGGAATCAGACCTCTCTGGAGTATTTTCCTTTGGGACAAGTCTTGTTGTTTTAAGTAAATGAACTGTGTGTGTCAGAAAGATTGTAGAGTGATTCCTCAGTAGAAATTGATTAAAAGGGAAGGAATCATTACAATTGCAGATGCATAATGCTTTGTTATTTTACAGAGACAATATGATTTACTGAGTAGGGCACTGAGCTGACAGGCAGAAGACCTGTGTTCTCTTAGCCCTTCTGCTGATGATCTGCTCTATGTCCTTGAGCATGTCGCTTCCTCACACTTGGTTTGTCATGTCTAGTTAGATAGAAATTCATCCAACCGTAGGCTGTCTCTTGCCATGTGCTTGAACAGCAGCTAGAGCAGTGATGACACCATGTTCTGAGTCAGGGCTTCTGAGCACAACACGCATCTTCATAATACCTTTTCACTTTCTCAGCTAAGGTACTGAAGCTGCCATGTTGTAATGTAATGATTCTGAGCACAGGAGGGGGAAAAAATCCTAGGCAGTTAACTTGTCGGAAGCTCAGCATTGTAGTGTTTATATGCTGAATCTCTACAAATGCTTAAGGATTGGCTTCACAGAAAGAAGCCAGATCCATGGCATGTTGGTACTAATATCTGATCTTTTAAATATCTTGCTTATTAGTTGAGAGATGTGCTTGGGCTGTAGGTCTGTAACAGTCAGCTGCTAAGATGCTTCAAAACCTTTATTGCACTCCTGTTTGAAAACCGCTCTCAACATACCCTGAACTGTTCAGTGCTGTTGCATTGATGAATACAGATATCAAAGAATCCCAGCACATGGTTTATTTTGTTATTTTTAGTCCAAGACTGGTACTTAGAGTTCAGAAACTGAATTGTCTGGAAAAACACTTTTAAGAGAAAAAGAGGCAAAGAGAGTAAGCAGCCAGGCCTGATGCTGAGTACTAGCAACTGAGGGGTGGGAGGAGGCATTTGAGATATCCAGAATCTCTAGCTAGTGGTACTCTTATGTCTTTAAAATAAATGCCTGTGTGGTGTGGTTTGGTTTTATGTATTAATTTCCCCTAGCCCTTTAGTGAACAACTTCACACCTCCTGTCAGTTCAGGCCAGAAGTGAAGCCTTCATCTTCTGAATCTCCTTGTACCGAAAACTGTGTTATGTTGCTAGGCAGTTACCATGGATTAAGTTAATGTACCTTTGATAAGAACATGAGAGCAGTGTTTATTATCATTCAAATGAGGAATTTTAGACATGATAACAGGCTTAGCTGTAATAATAGGATTATTTACTCAACAGCATTTCTTGTTTCAAGTTATCTTCCAAGACTAACTACAAAGATCTGGCTTCTCTGCTTGTAAATACTATATACAAGGAAGAACCATGAAGTGTAAGGGGAGAGGGTTAAAGAAAGCATGAACTAGTGGGTTAGAGAAAACAGGGAAACCCATAATCACTGTTTTCCCTGTGGCACATGGAAAAGAAATGATCCTTAGAAAACAGGGGGTAGTTGCCTGAGGCATTTCCCCCTACTTCCCTGCAGAACCCTTCTGACTTATTGGTTGTACATCTGAGAAGTAACAATGAGTGTGAGTAAAAAGTGATCTGAACTGTATTTCCTCTCTGCAATTTTATTTCTTCAGTGTTGTGCTTGTCATATTAATGATTTCAACATTTTATTTCTTCAAAACACAGCAGTGGGCTGTTCTCCTGTCCTGGGATGAACAGTGCATTGACTTGGACTCTTCCCTGGGATGAACTAGACCCATTCTTTCTGCCTTCTTTCCTAAAGCCTAATGCTATGGATTTATTTTGTTTACCAGCTGGCCCTTGGATAAATTCTAGTCTGATGTCAAGTGCCACAGCAAAGATGCTGAGCCCTATATTCAGTGTTTTATTTTGCAGGCATGAACCTACATTCATTCTCTTGTCTCTTAAGAAGCTATTGAAGCTACCTCTATTACAGCTTGTGGGACAGTTATTCTGAAGTTGCAAGTTCTTCATTCTTAAAACTTTGCCTGGAGGATGTAGAGGTGTGCCAGAGTGTGTGCCCTTATTTCCTTATAGCCACAACCTAGAACACTCCAAAATTTCTTAAGCATTGAAGCATTGCACAAAAGGTTGCTTGGGTTTTATTTTTAAGCATGGAATTCTGAAGGGTTTGGCCCATAACAGTATAATATAACCAAACAAGTCAACACCTTAGGGCAATGTACTTTTTTTATTGGTCCCAACTTGACATTATTTTTGTTGCTTAATGAGGAGCTAACGTGATTTCTAATGAAGCCATGTGGTTGTTGGATAGAAGAACTATTGCTTTATTTCCCTTGTGACAAAGTATACTCTCTTCAGTTACAATCTAGGAAGCAAAATTAATACCAATGTGAAATTTTGCAAGAATTAGTGTCAAGACTTGAAGCATTTTATTATGTGTGTAAATTACCTGGATAATGAGATTAAAAGCAAGTTACTGGGGTATCTGGGCAGTCCAGGAACTCAATAGAGAGCACTTAGAGTGAAATCTGTAGAGGCAGCAGAAAGAATGAGATCACCTTGGTACTTCTACAGGTTCTTTGCCACTGAGTTACTCCAAAGTAGAGAGCCTAAGTACCAAATTCCAATCTGATACCATAGGCTTCTAGGAAGAATAGAATAGAATCGACCAGGCTGGAAGAGACCTTCAAGATCATCGTGTCCAACCCATCAACCAATCCAACCCACCTAAACAACTAAACCACGGCACCAAGCACCCCATCAAGTCTCCTCCTGAAAACCTCCAATGATGGTGACTCCACCACCTCCCCAGGCAGCCCATTCTAATGGGCAATCACTCTCTCTGTATAGAACTTCTTCCTAACATCCAGCCTAAACCTCCCCTGATGCAGCCTGAGACTGTGTCCTCTTGTTCTGGTGCTCGTTGCCTGGGAGAAGAGACCAACCTCTGCCTGTCTACAACCTCCCTTCAGATAGTTGTAGAGAGCAATAAGGTCACCCCTGAGTCTCCTCTTCTCCAGGCTAAGCAACCCCAGCTCCCTCAGCCTCTCCTCATAGGGCTTGTGTTCCAAGCCCCTCACCAACTTTGTTGCCCTTCTCTGGACACCTTAGAGCAAGTCAACATCCTTCCTAAACTGAGGGGCCCAGAACTGGACACAGGACTTGAGGTGTGGCCTAACCAGTACAGTGTACAGGGGCAGAATGACCTCCCTGCTCCTGCTGGCCACACTGTTCCTGATGCAGGCCAGGATGCCACTGGCCCTCTTGGCTGCCTGGACACACTGCAGGCTCATGTTCAACCTACCACTGACCCCAGGTCCCCCTCTAAGTGGCCGTTCAGCCTGTAGCACTGCATGGGGTTGAGAGGGAGGTTGAGGGAGGGTTGACTCCCTACCTCTGTCTACTCTGCATAATGCCTCACTTCTGCAAACCCTGCTTAGTGATGAGGTGGAGATCAGATATGAGCTTCTATCCTACTGAAGGAGAATTCTGTCTCTACACAGCCATAGCTGCATGAAAGCTGGGTGCTATGGGATAGGGAAGGGCAACTGATGAGGCTGCTATGTCACTGCTGTCATGAATAGTCATGAGGGGACCTCAGTCTGTGGCTACTTGGTGAAAAATTAATCACTGTAGAATAGTGAAATATTTATTAAACCAGATAAAAGCTAAATACTGATCCAGTAATTATTTAATATTAATCTCTGTATTTTATTAGATGCAGTGGCAATGACAATTCTTTCCACCACTTACAGTGGTCTCATTCCTCTCAGTGCTGTAGTCATTGGCCATGGGATGGTTTTTTCATCCTCTTCTCATGTGCACATAAACTTGAGAAGAGTAGGATAGCTTTTAGAGGAACAGAAAACTCAGACTGGGAGTTACCTTTGACTGGCAGCATGAGGAATTGTGGTTGGCAAGAGCAATATTGCTATGTGGTCCTGTACTTTCCAGGCAATCATTCATTCATCTAATTGCCAAGTTCTTCCATGGAAGAGTCTTAAAGTTGTGTGGGGAGAGAATAAATACCTGCATGAGTTTCCTTGATTAAAGCCATTTAACCTGAATGATTCCTAGAGCTGATTGGAACAGGTACTGTATGAGCTGTGGTCTAAAAATAAGTAGTAAGAGAACACTCTGGTTTTCCATGTCAATAATTTCTATCAGTTCCCCTCCGGTTTTCTGCTGGAGTAATACTTTTCCCAATGGTATAATGAGAAAAGTATGTGCAGTAGAGTTGTGAAACTGGATATTCAAGTCCCCTGGGAAGCTCTGAAGACTTGGACCAAACTGTTATTTATGGAAATGGTCCTCTTTTCTTTAATTAACAAACAAACAACCAAACCACCACACAAAAGCATCAAAAAGCCCAAGGTGAAATATGAAGCACTTAGTGTGGCTGGGTTTTTTTCCATGGTTTGCTGACATGACATCTATTGTAATGATTTGTGAGAGGGCATCTTCTCTATTAAAACTGAGACATCCAAACATTTCACCTCAAATACTGGGTCCAGTTTTGCTGTCCCTATAGACACAGAGCTGTTGGAGCAATCCAGAGGAGGGACACAAAGATGATCCAAGGTTTGGAGCACCTCTGCTATGAGGACAGGCTGAAAGAGCTGGGGATGTTCAGCCTGGAGAAGAGAAGATTCTGGGGGTAGTTTAGAGCTGCCTTCTGCTAGTTGGAAGGATCCTAGAGGAAGGCTGCAGAGGGTCTTTTCATAAAGGTGTCTAGGGGCAGGATAAGGGAGAATGGTTTGAAGCTGAGGGAGAGGAGGGTTAGATTGGAGCTTAGGAAGAAATTACTCAGTGTGGGAGTGATGGGACTTTGGAATAGGTTGCCCAGAGTGGCTGTGGATGCCTCCTCCCTGGGGGTGTTGAAGGCCAGGCTGGATGAGGCTTTGAGTCTAATTGAGAGGTGTCCCTGCCCATGGCAGGGAGGTTGGAGTAGATGATCTCCAAGGCCCCTTTCAACCAAGGCCATTCTAGGATTCTGTGATTAGAGGGCACTTGTATCTCTAGTGAAACTATCCTGGTTTTGAAACTCCAAGTAGAAAAGAAAATGCCTCAAAAGGCATTTTTGCTAAGACTACTGCTGCTCTTCTTGGCCTGCTCCTTGTAGCAAAACCTCCTTAACAAGGATACCTGCAAGATATCTTTTGCCTTGGGGGGGGGGAGGGGGGAAAGACCTGGAAAAATAATAATAAAAAATTGCTGCTCTAGTCTTGAGCCTCAGTCTGTAGTTCAAAGGTTTCCTCAGTTCAGAGGTGAGCTAAGCTTGAAAACATTTTTATTTGTTTCTGTTTAATGCCATAATTGCTCTGCGGTGTTGTTCTAGCGAGCACCTACAAAAACTGCAGGACTTGCAAGAATCAGCTGCAGCAATCTGCTGCTATGCTCTCACTTTCTAATATTTTTTTTTTTTCCTCCCCCCCTCCCCTTTTATTTGTGCACTTAATGTGTTTGGTATAGCTCTTGCTCATTTTCCTGCTGACTGCACTGTATTTTGGAGTGGCACGCTCCTTTCATGCATAATGGTAGATGCCCATTGCGGAGCACTTGTGAGAAAATGTGATGACTCACGGATAGTGTGAAGTGCTTTATTGCATACTAATTTAAATGACTGCAATGTAATGATAATTGCTGCTTTATGAAAGGGCCCCCAAGTGCAATCTAAACGGATGCCTGCCCTCAATAAACAAAGGGTAGTGCTAATGGAGGGTTGAAAAAAAAAAGACCACCATCCCCCCTCCCCCCCCCCAAAAAAAAAACCCCCACAGCGAATTTGAAGTGGCTGACTGTGATTGGTGGTTGTTTTTTTCCCTTTCTGAGATTCTTAAGTCCAAAATAATCATAGTTGCTAGATAAAATACCCAAAGGCTTTAGGAAAATGAAAGATCCTGAGCTTTGCTCAAAATAGTACAAAAGAGTTGAAAAATTAAGACCACTTGTATTAAAAATTCTCTGCCAATCATGCCTCTACCTCTGTTTCTCTGGTATCTTTTCCTCAACAGCAACTAGATTGCAGTGTTATTTACTGATGAATGCTGTTTGCTTGTCAACAGCTCAAGTAGTTAAGAGCCTGACAAATCATCTAGTTAATTTACTTGGCTCTGAGTCAAACAGCAGAAAATACACATACCCAGCACATGCCTCTGCCAGTCCATCACATCAGGAGCTAACTGGAGATGTACCAGTCTTAACAGGCCCTCCAGCTGATCCACCACCCAGCATGACTGTGCTAACAGATGTGGCAATTGTTTTTCCTGCTTAAATTATCAGCATCTGTGAGATATTTACTGGTAATTAAAGTTCCAGAGACAAATTATTAAATATAGTGCAAAATGCAATGAAACAATGTTCAAAGGAAGTGTAAAACAGAGTGGCAATTAGACAGCTCAAGTCCTAATAAATGGCCTGGAAAGGAGAAGAGTAATGGAAAGGAGCTGTTGAATTTCTAGAGAATAAAGCCACTTGCAGGTGCTGTGAGTTTTGGGGGACAGGCAGGGGGGCTGTGGTTTTTGGGGACAGGCAAGGGGGGCTGTGAGGACCTATGCCATGCTTTCCACTCAGGATGGCTGGATGACTGGAACAATCTTGCTGTCTTCTGTCTACCCATTCAGGAGGGTCACTATGAACTTTATCACAACTCCAGATTCCTCTGGGAGTTTTCTGCTATTTTCTTGTTTGTCTCTAATGACTGCCTCCTTGCAGTGCTTTCTGGCAGTGCTGCTCTTGCTGTTAAGTCTGACATTCTGCACAATTTTTTCTCACTGGGTCTGAAAACCTTTTGAGACTACTTCTGCTCTTCAGTTAGTTTCAGCTTCCCATCTTAATTTCTAGTCTGCTCTTCGTTCCTTACCTTCTCCTATGCTGTAAGTGTCACAGGTCTGGTTGTAGCCTGAAGATGCTGTATGCAGTTGCTGTATTTACCTATGCAATAACAGCTAAAGTGTGTGTAATTTGTGTGTACTTAATGAGACACCACTTTGTGCTGCTTGCATGCCTCTAGAGATTGCCATTTCCTTTCCTCTGCTGGTTTCCTTTGAGAGGTTACACATTGCTATTTCACTAGCAACTTTTATCTTTGCAGTGTTAAGTTGGTATTTGCATAATATAGCAAATTATTTCCCATCTTCTGCAGGGAAGGTTAAATGTGTTTGGGGTATTAGTTGGCCTTGCATATAGGTTTGAAATGGATGTATCTGAAAGCAGAGAGTTATTCACAGAGGTAGATTCCTCAAGTTTTTCTTCCTCTATAAGCTAATACTTAAAATTTCCTATGGGTACCAGCCCCTCACTTTGTATTTCTTCCTCTCTGTTGTCCATAACCTATGGTTAATCTTGGAGTCTCTGTCACAGACACTTCCAAGTGTTGCTCACTACACTGAACTGCAGTCATGGATCACTGTTCCCCAAGCTGCTGTGCTATGCCTGCTTCTTTTTTGTTGTGAGTTTGGCATTGATTTTACTTTAGTGACAAGCTTTGCTTTGGTCTGGGAAATCATATCAAATGTCAGGCTTTGTCTTTTCCCTCTGCTTGAGCAATCATACCTGGAATTAATACAGGATTTGGAATTTTCCAGTGTTCTCCAGAGATTTAGGCTGTGAGAGGCTGTAGCCTTTCCTTGCTTCAGTCTCTATTTACACTATCTTTGCTTTTCCCCAAGGGGTGAGAAGTGTTATACCAAATAAATGCCTCGTCCCTGTTAGAGATGAGTCCCCAGTCCTGGAGCTTGCTCAGGTGGTGTCTGTGGCACAGCAAGAACAGTGAGCTTTATATTAGTTCCATATTTGGTTGTTTGTATAACTTTTGTGTGTCTGAAGTGTGGGAATAGGACTTGCAAATGCCTATTGATACTTGATTTTAGAAAGATAATCTGAGTTTACACTTCTGGGAGGCTTAAGGGTATAAGGGAGGCAATCAGGCACAGCACTACCTGATTCATGTAGGAAAACAGCTCATAAGATGGTAATTGGCATCAAGAGAGGAAATGTAGCAATATGCAATGAGCAGTGCAGACTACTATGCAGTTTAGCCAGATTCTAGTACTGGAGGACCTCATAAAAGTCTTGATTTTCAACCCTCCCCTGTATGTTCTTTCTGAAGACTCAAAATCCTTCAGGTGGGAATGGATCTTTAAAAGTCATCTGGCCCAATGCCCCTGTAGTGAGCAGGGATATATTCAACTTTGTCATTTTTTTCAATTGGGAAGGAGATGAGTGTTCAGATTAGTCTGTAGCTCTAAAGCAAGAGCTATGCACCTTCCAGAACTGTTTTAACTGTTATTAAGACAGGCTTGCATTGGTTAAAACTACATCTGCTCAAATTCAGTGTCACCGGAAGGCACTGAGCAGCACAAAGCTGCTGCCACAGGGAAAGCTGCAGTTGCCCAGTGTTGGGAAGAGGAACTTTTCTTGGTTCAGCTGTTTCACCCTCATGCTTTCATGGGGTTGCAGTGGTGGCTATTTCATCTAACTTGTTTTGAATGGTTCATGTAAGGCTGTGAGAAGTGATTATCAAAAGGTGAAGGTGTTGAAGTTCCCTTGTAATTGTTATTATACTTTTTTTTCCTGCACATGAACAACTTTCCTACTCGTGTACTAAATATATTGTAAAGAAACCAACCTAGGAATTGAAGAAAACTCAGACTGAAAATGGCATTTCATAGACTATCTACAATTTGATTATAATATAGCCAACCTTACTCTATTGCAGACCTTTTGAGCCAGCATAGTGCTTAATGACATGAGCAATTATTTAGATTCACGATGGAGTTCCACTGCTAAATCCAACCAGTTTGTTTTTCTGACTTGGTTACAATAAGGAAAAAAACCCAAAGAATAGAAACAAACAATGCCACCCCAGGAACTCAGAATTAGTTTGTATTGGAGGGGGGGAAGAAACTAGGAAACAGGCAGATTCTTGCTGTAGAAATGACAGCACTTGCCTTGTATTCATGTCTTGTCTTATTGCCAAAGTGAAAGGGTTTGGATGTGCTTAAGAAAATCAAATCACTGAAGTCTTTATTTTTATTGCTGCTATTTATTCTGATCTAGGTAGTCACAGTTTGTCTCTGCAAAATGCAATAGCTATAAAATACTCAATGAAGAATTTGCTTCTTGGCAGTAGACGGCTACAAATGTGATGGATTAAGCACAGTGTAGCTGGCATCCTGAGAAACCCAAGGAATAGCTTCCTAGAATACAAAGGTGTTCTGTCAGTGCTGGAAATTAGCTGTACAATGGATACACTACAAAGCACTTTACAAAGGAAGGCTGAGGTGTCCCTGGACAGCACTGCCCCCTGAAGGGTGGAATACATAGATGTGTGGACTGAAGTAATGTCACTTAGGTTTTTAACTGAGTTGTTCAAACCGGTTCTGTGCCTCCCAAGCTTGGGGCTCTTTCCTCCTTGGAGCTGGCGAGTGGTTCTGTATGGCTGTGTATGATAGTTAAACAGATGACAGCAGGGCACAATGTCATGAGTGTGTTAATATACCATGATAATCTTTGCTCTTTAATTCACCCTGGAATGCAGCAGAACCTTGCTATTTATGTTAGACTAGTGTGGAATTCAAATATGCAGGTCTGAAATACTGTCTGGAATACAAACATTCTGAAGCTTAAGTCTCCTTGTGTTAGGTCTGGTGATCCCTCCTAATGATTTCCTTTCAAAACACCTTGTTCAGTTTAATCCCTTTCCACCCCTACATATACTTTTCTCCCTTCTACCTATTTCTTTCTGATGGAGTATACTGTATTCTTCAACCATCTTAAGACTAGAACCTGGGTTATCTTCAGGTCAATTGAGCCTCCAACAATGTTGTTGGTAAGCACACATTTCCCCTATGTTTTAGTCCAGAAAGCATTGATCTTAGAGTTAAGCCCTTTGAGATGAGTTAAATTTCCCTCCTGACTTACTGGAAGCATATTGTTCCAGCTGTAATACAGTGTAGGTTGTGGAAGAAATTATGTCATCACAGAGCAGCTTTATGGGTAAGTAAAAACCCCAGGAGCCTGGGTACACCTTAAATAGTAACAAATTGTCATGTAAAAGTCGTGAGAGAAGGGAAGTGAAATCTCCACACAGAGAAGAAAGGACTTATAATATGTTCATAGAATGGTCCTTTAAATGGATTTCTAGTGAGCTTTTGGCTCTTTATGAACAGTGACATGAAGGGAAAAGCTTGGGATTTCAGCATATAGACCAGATCTGTCAGTTTGTAAAGGATTGCCTCATAAAATTGCAAGGTGGCACTGAGCAAAAGAGGTTTGTGGCAGAAGGTTGCCTCTGGAAAAATGCAGCTATGAATGCTGGCACAAAGAGAAGTGGCAGAAATTGTTGTAGTGTTTGTCTTTTGGCGACTGGAGCTGGGGTAATCAATAAATCTATCTCTGAATTTGTGTGACACTGGCTCCGACTGTCCCTGGGAGAAGCGGCTGTTGGCAGCGCCCGCAGCCCCGTTCACAAAGCAAACGTGCCCTCTGCAGGGCACTGCCAGAGATGCGCCTGCAAACCAGCCTGCCCGGGAGGGCAGACCGAGGGCTCCGTCCCGGCTACGATGCGGTGAGAAAATGCCTTCCTGAAGTGGAAATGAGAGCTACGACAGCCAGACACCCAATGCCACGCGGCTCTGCCTTCCCCCCTCCCCTCGGCCGTTTTCTGTTTGCTTATTTTGTTGCTGGATCGAGGTTGGCTTTTTGTGTCCTCTCAGTAAATGAGTTTCCCTGGCCTGAACTACTGCAAGTAATGAGTGCCCACAGATTGGTTTTTAACTTTCTTCATGCTTGCTTCTTAGTCTTTCAGGTAGTGCAGTTCTCTGTGGTAAGATTTTGCTCACCTGACTTAGGCAATGTGGAATACAGAGGAAAACAGTGGAAGAGTAGTTGAAGAAAACAGAAGAGAGACAATTGAGCATTTGGGTAGGATTTGGAAACAAAGAAACACAGAAACAAAACATGGAAATAAAAGAAAAGAGAGGTTGGTAAATCATTTTGTGAAGTTAATTTGATTATGGACAGGACACCTCAAAAGTGGAACAGAAGAAAACAGCACCTCAGACTAATTAGCAACACAGACCAATTAGTGATGGGTTTGGTTGTATTTACCATTTATCTATGTAATAACATTATAACTTCTGGCACACTGGAGCAAGCTTACTGAACGTAGTATTCATGTAATACTGGTATAGAATTGTGTATCATAGAATCCTAGAATGACTTCAGATGGAAGGGACCTTCCAGATAACCTGTTCAAACCCCCCTGCTATGGGCAGGGATGCCTCTCTTTAAACTCAGCTGCTCAAGACCTCACCCAGTCTTGAGCCTTGAGCACCTCCAGGGAGGGAGCATCCACAACCACTGTGGGCAACCTATTCTGGTGTCTCACCACCCTCATACTGAAGAACATCGCCCTAAAATATGGTCTAAACCTACTCTCCCTCAGCTTCAAACCATTCTCACTTGTCCTGTCTCTGGATACCTTCTCCAGTCTTCCTGTGGGCTTCTGGAAGGCAGCAATAAGGTCCCCCCAGAGTCTTCTCCAGGCTGAACAACCCCAGCTCCCTCAGCCAGTCCTCATAGCAGAGGTGCTCCAGGCCTCAGATCATCTTTGTGGCCCTTCTCTGGACTCACTCCACTGGCTCTGTGTCCTCCTTATTCTGGGGATGCCAGAGCTGGGTACAGTATTTGAGGTGGAGTCTCACCAGAGCAGAGTAAAGGAAGAAGAATCCTCTCTCTTGCTCCACTGGCCATGCTGCTCTTGCTGCAGCCCAGCACATAGCTGCCTTCTGGGCTGAATGAGAGCACTGCCAGCTTGTGGTGAGCTTTGCATCAATCAACACCCTTAAACCTTCCTCTTCAGGGCTAGTCACAACCTGCTCTGCATCCAGCCTGCATTTGTGCCCGAGGTTGGCCCAACCCAGATGCAGGACCTTGCACTTTGACTTGTTGAACCTCGTGCCGTAAATGCATGCGACGCCATAAGTGCATGCAATGCTCTTACAGAAAAGGGGTTTTAACAGGACTTTAGTCTCTGTGGATGGCCATAAAACCAGAAGCTCAAAAATCTTTGAATCTTCTGAATTAAAGAGAGATACTTGAGTGAATGTTGATTTGTGAGTGAGTATCATGTGAGGGGGAAGCAGACCCCAGGCAGAATTAGGATGTCTAAAACAGAGGAACAAAGATTGATGCCAATGTATCAGTTAAATCATTGCATTCTATTTTTATGCTCGCATTTGCATAGATCAGATGTGTGTGTGTGCTTGATCTGCTGGAATCTGCCGTTAGATAGATGCATCTCTGGATAAATACCTCTGTGCCACAGCTCTGGCTATTTGGCTGAGTGTTTATCTCACCTATCTAAAATATATAACCACTTTTCTGCAGGTTTGAGGGCATTAACTTACCATTTGCTCTCTGTGGTTGTGCCTATATAAGTAAAACTTGTATCCTAAAATGTTCATAAAACAGAATGAAGGACGATTGCTGGTACCACCAAAGTAAATGGATTTTCTAAATGGTGTTGCTTACTCATTCTGAAAGCTCTTGTGGCATTTAAGTGCTAACAACTGATGTAAAAAAATGGCCAGTAGAAACCAATTTTGAGTGTTCAAAAAGTATAGGTGCCAGAAACCTAGAGCTGAGTAATGCTGATCACCATGTGCTAGCACTTTTTATTAACTGCTTCTTTACATATACACAGTGAAGTGCTCTCCTCTGAATGTTTTCAACCAAGAGTTGTGCCACTGCAGTTAATTACAGACGGGACAGAAGTAGATTTTCTCCATCCTGCTGGGCTCTTTCCTAACTCTCATTTCCATTTCAGGCTATGAAATTCACCAATAACACACTTTGAAATTGGTGAGGCTGCAAAGTGGCATTCCCAAACCCATTTCATAGCTCCAGATTTCAGTTTCAGACTGACTGAAGATTGCTTGATTATTATGGCAAGAAGCCAGATACTGTCTCTGTAGGCAACAGGATGTAGAACAGAGCTTGCAGAGTGGGAAACAGGGGCTAAGAAGCAAGAGAAGAGAATGGACCAGACCAAGTTGGAAGAGACCTCCAAGATCATCGCGTCCAACCCATCATCCAACACCATCTAATCAACTAAACCATGGCACCAAGTGCCTCATCCACTCCCCTCTTGAACACCTCCAGTGATGGTGACTCTACCACCTCCCTGGGCAGCACATTCCAGTGGCAAATCACTCTTTCTGTCAAGAACTTCTTCATAACCTCCAGCCTAAACCTCCCCTGGTGCAGCTTGAGACTGTGTCCTCTTGTTCTGGTGCTGGTTGCCTGGGAGAAGAGACCAACCCCTGTCTGTCTACAACCTCCCTTCAGGTAGTTGTAGAGAGCAATAAGGTCTCCCCTGAGCCTCCTCTTCTCCAGGCTAAGCAACCCCAGCTCCCTCAACATTTCCTCATAGGGCTTGTGCTCCAAACCCCTCACCAACTTTGTTGTCCTTCTCTGGACACATTCCATCAACTCAACATCTTTCCTAAACTTAGGGGCCCAGAACTGGACACAGTATTCAAGGTGTGGTCTAACCAGTGCAGTGTACAGGGGCAGAGAAAGAGTATTTACAGATAAATGGCGTTAAATGGACATAGGCTTCCACAGTCAAACACAGAATTGCTGCATGGCCTGGCCAAGGTTCCATCTCAGTCTATATTGGACTTCTCTTGTTCCTTCCCTGCCTGTGGTTGCAGTGGAATTATTTTGAGACTATTATTTTGTCTGAAACTCTGTTCTGCAATATTTTGTACCATCTTCACTAAATTATAATGCTAGTTTTACTGTGTGGGGTCTACAGGAGTAGAACTCAAGTTTTAGTAGAGTTTGTAGTATGATTTTCAACAGATTCAGATGTGCTTTGGAGCCTAAGTATCACTAACTTTCAGTAGGTTTATTAGGACACTCTGCTGTTTTAGACAATTCTACTCTTCCTGAACATTTGAACTGAAGTGTGTGAGCAGATCCTATCATGCCTGAGCACATCTAGATAAATTAACACTTTGACCTATGTAATTAGTGATAAAACATGGAAGCATCAATTATGTGCTTAGTTAGTCATTCTAGAGCTGCTCAGATCTTTCTGAAGGCCTGAATTTAAAGATAAAATCCCATAAAGTTCAGAAAGCAGATTTCAGGACACAAATCTGTCAACTTGAGACTTGATGGGGTGCTTGGTGCCATGGGTTAGTTGTTTAGGTGGGTTGGATTGGTTGATGGGTTGGACGCAATGATCTTGAAGGTCTCTTCCAGCCTGGTCGATTCCATTCTATTCTATCTCTGTACTGTAGTGGTTTAGATGGCTTAATCCAACTGCACCCACATAAAGCACAGCTAACCCAGTTGGAGAAGCAAATGAAGGCTGTATTTTACAAGCAATAATGAAATGCAATAAATACATACAACATATACAGTATTGACAGTATCATACAAGTATTTACAGGAAAGAACACAACACACCCTCCCCAGAAGGATCCCACCTCGGGTTTCCCCCACCTCTCTCCCCCTTCCCTTTCCCCGCTATTTAATTAGACCAAAAAGGAGAAAGAGAAAAGGATATTAAGGGAAACTGATTAGCTCAAAGCAGTTTTTAAGAAGTTAGTTTTCTTATCTTATCAATTTCAGTCCAGGGTCAGCTGCATGCACTCTGGCCAGGAAACAAAAAGTCAGACAGACTGAAGCTGGAGTGAGTGAGAGAAAGAATGTTGGAGATATTTGCTGTGGTACATCTCACATCTGACCAATGAAATTCGTTTGGAATTAATCTTTGTTTTCCTTTTTGCACTTAAACATTCAGCTAGAGAATTTCTGCAGCTGTCTTTTCTTAAAGGCACAGCCTGAACTGTCACATGTACGAGCAGAAATACCTACTTGCAGCCCCCCAAAGAAACAAATCTAAGGGGGATTCTTGGTGAAGTGTTTTCCAGTGTGACACACAGGAGCCATTTGAGATGAAATATCTGTCCCAAGCCCATTTTCCTAGCAGAACAGAGCTGGGAACAGAAGCTTGCAGCTCTGATTCTCTGAGGAGTGGTAGCCAGCGTTTACCACTTGATCTATGATTGCAGCAGCAAGTAGTGTGTGGATCTTTATTAATTCTCACTAATTGTCCAGCAGTCATGGGAGCTGTAGATTTCCACCCATGAAGATAATTGCCTGTGTCACAATGAGGGATCACTGCAAAAGAAGCATTTCATTCCTTAAATACTCAATTAACATGTGATTCAACGTGCTGTAGTTTGTACATGGTAGTGGTATTCCAGGAAAGAATTGCAGCTGTTTAGTCACAATAGAAAATTAGTCAGAATATTCTTCAACAAAACAAGAGCTTTTGAAAAAGCTCAGCAACTTGCTTTCCATTCTAAATGATGCTCACTTAGAGGCAGTATTCAGCTAGCTGAGTTGTGGGACTGATCATAACGTCTGTGTGACCAGCGTCTTTCAGCCGGCTTCACCCAACAGCTGCTGATTCCAATGGCCCAGCTGTGAAGACCCTGCCTGTGTGGTGCAACCCTAAGATTCAGCAAGCCCCTGCCTCTCCCGGGGAACTGGAGGAGGCTGAAAGAGTAATGTTTGGTAGCCGGACCCAGTATTACCACGACTCACCAGTGGCTTCCCATTTATCATGAAAGTTAAAGGTCCTTTAAGCTTTAGTTTGTGGCTCAGACTGGGACACTAAGTAAATACCTCTCTTCTTCTCAAAATGCAGGTGGCACATTCAGTACTGCCTGCCTCCCACCCTTCTGCACCTCTGGGAACAGCTGTAATGTGGGATGCTGACTGCTGGCTAAAGCCATGCTGAGTTCCTAATCCAACTGGGACAGCTACTCTGTGCTGAGAGCTGCTGTCCTCATTGTGGTGTCTGAAGGAATCAAAGGCTGCAGAACATTATAGTCTCCTGAGAAATGATAATTTTTGGCACTTGGCCATCAGGTTATCTTATGAAGAGCATTCATTACGAAGGGCATGTTAATATTAGAGGTGTCTGGCTTTACCTTTGATATGTTCTTGCTAATTTAATTTGACTTTTCCAGAGCCTTCCAGGTAAGGCCTATTTGCTGGCTTAGATCTATCTGCTGTCTGGTGTAACAGCTACTCCTCCCAGTGGGCTATTTTCTACAACACCATACTGAGTTTATACTGATTTTTAAACAGAAATAACTGGAGTGTTTTTCTTAAGTCACAAATGACTGTAGAAAGAGAAGCAGCTTTAGTAATAATATGGTAGTTTGCCTTGGACTGCGTGTATTTCTGGTCACCCTTCTGGGTGGTGCTTAGGTGGCTTTGTGGGCATTGGGGAAAGGATGGCAGCACACATCAGATTTGTCTTCTGACAGGTATTGAGCTCAGTGGTGTAGCTCAGGTGAGCAGAGATGAAGACTACTTCTTCTGAGCATTACAGATTAAACACACATTTCTGTCTGCCCCAGTGAAGAGGTGAGGTGTGCCCTTTACTTTTACAGACTGCTTCAGCAGTAGCATGAGCTGCTGGCTCTATGGCAGTACCAGGAGGAACCCATAGGAAGGAGGCAGAGTCCATAAAAACTTATGTTGCAGAACCCAGCCTTTCTCAGATGAAAGGAACTTGGGAAGATTTTCCCCTCAGTTGTTGTCTGGGGTATTTTTCATGTGCACACATGATAGGTAAATGTAATAAACACAGAATGTGAAAGGCAGTATCTGGAGAGGCTGATGGTGCCACTTTCCTTTCTCTTGCACGACGCTTAGCTTACAGTTGATAAAGCAATGAGCTTGATATAGTTATTACAGTTTAATATTCCCAAACTTCTATTTCCCATCCAGGACCCTATTTAATGTGAGCTGTGACTATATTGGAGAGTGTAGTCAAAATATTTTTGCTCTGTTTCCCACTCAGATCTGTCTCCTGTTTGCTCCTCTCATTCTTGTTAAACTTGTGTTTTTGCTGCTGCTACAAAAAATGAAATTAATCACCAAGTCTCAAGTGTAGCTGCAGGGAGTAAAAAGTACATAGAAAAGCAGTTTATGAAGTGGGTTTGGCTGGTGTGATAAGGCTGCTATAGCTAGAAGACAACTTTTTCCTTTCCTGTGGAATGCCTTTGTAAATATTTCTAGCCTTCTATTAGCTGCTTGTTTCAACTTCTGCTTGTAATAAACCTTGGTGTAAAGAATCACTGGAGCAGTTCCCCCCTGCTCCCTGCACTGCAGTTGGGGATGAATATGACACTTTCTGTTCATGTCATGCTTTGTAGCTAGATTTACTTGCAAAGCACACCTGAAAATCCTATTCCTCCAACAGGATTATTTAATGCTATCTAATGCTAACACTGAAACTTGTGCATTTCTGTCTGCAGCTCCCAGCACATGGCCTTAACTCTTTCCCCAAATGAGCACACTTGTAATTATAAAAGGAGTAATGATTTTCTGTGTTTTGCAGTGGAGTGGAAAAGATGAGCAAATCTCAGCTCAGAAAGTACATTTAAATCCTACTATCTGGAAGCCTTTCAAATTGCTTGGTACTTTTAAAATCGAGTGTCAGCTTGCTGTCAGGGCATGATATAGAAGGGGAAATTGCTGTCTCTAGCCCTCTGCTCTCAACTGTATTAGGCAAGCTTTCTGACTCAAGATGTTATATGTAAAATATAAAAGTTAATCACAGGCCTATTCTGCATCTTCTTTTTCAAACTCAGTTAAAAGTACAAAATGTATATGCTAGGGATGAGAATGTCATTATTTGTAATCCTGACTATAGCAGAAAACCAGAGCATCCATCAGCATCTTCTTGTTTGGCTCTAACTCAGATCCTTTGTGGTTTTCTCATTATAAAGGCAATTATGCAATTTCTTCTACAGATGCAGACGAATATCTTTTTGTCTTGGTGAACTTTGCACAGCTGTGTGTTCAGGAACAGTTCCCACTCGTGGTGTGACAAGTCACCTTCAGTTGTAGCCATTTCACACCTCGACAAGGGAAGCTGGGCTTTGCCTTCGCTCATTTTGTCTTTCTTGCAACTGATGTGCATGTGTGGAGCTTTGCTCTCCCCAAAGCAAAGTCCACCTCTGGGGCTCTCACACAAGCAACACATGGACCTGGTGGGGAGGGTCCAGAGGAAGGGCATAAAAATGATCAGAGGATTGGAGCATCTCTGTTATCACAACAGGCTGAGAAAGTTTGGGTTGTTAAGCTTAAAGAAGGCTCCAGGGCAGGCCTTGAAGCAGCCTTCCAGCACCTGAAGGAGGTCTGCAAGAAAGCGAGGGAGGGACTGCTCACAAGGGCTTGTAGTGCTAGGACAAGGAGCAATGGTTTTAAACTAGAGGATAGATTTAGATTGGAAGAAGATGCTCTCTACTCTGAGGGTTGTGGAACACTTGAGCAGGTTGCTCAGGGAGATGTTGGAGGCACCACCCTGGAGACATTCAAGGTCAGGCTTGGTAGGGTTCTGAGCAATCTGATCTAGTTGGGGATGTCCCTGCTGACTGCAGGGTGGTTGGACTGGATGACCTCTAGAGGTCCCTTTCCACTCAGTGCATTCTATGATTCTAAATTATTTTTAAGCTCTAATTTGAGTCATAAAAGTCTCCTGCTTAACGTGTCCATGGTTTAGTAAATGTCTTTCTTGGCTGGTATTGTGGGAAGGCATCAGGACTGCACTTGTAATAGCACCACTGGCAGCCGAAGAAGCAAGAGGCAGGTTGCACATTGCCCTATAGAGAGGGGATATACCCAAATGTGGACTGAAAGTGACTTCTGAGGAATTTGACAGAATTTTTTGTCTGCATTTTTGTGAAATCAGAGGTGCCTTTGTATTCTTTTCTGTTCATGCTGGTCCTGCCTGCATGAACTTGTCTGGGTCAAGTTCTGTTGCTACAGGAACACTTGGAAAATCACCCCCAGACTAGTAGGGTCTTTATTCACCTCTCATTGCTGTCTTTGGAAGAATTTTCTTCCTCTCCACCATCAGGTGTGCTCACCAGTTTGTCTCCATGGTTTACATCACTTATTTACCTAATATTAGAATCCATAAATCATTCTCCCCCAAAGCTTTTCTGTGCTGACTGTGGGGATAGTGCTTTAGTGCATTCTGATAGCTGGTGTTGTACTTTCAGAATTAGTTTTTCTTTAAGGCTGATGCCTAAAGCTCAGTGGGAGCCCCTAGGTGCTGCTCAGTCCTTGGAAAACATGAGCTTGCTTATGTGACAGACCTTGGCACCACTGAAGAAGAGAAAACTCTGCTCACTGACTAGAGTGTACTCTAGAGAATGGGTTGGTGTGTGAACATTGTGATGTGAGGGAAAGCTAGTTGTAGTTACAACTTTAATATTGTTGTCTCTCTTGTATATCTTTTAAACTCATATTTACTCAGAAGCATTCTCTGTTGCAATGTGTAATTGAGCTTTGTGTGTGCTGTACTGTCTGCAATACATGGGTTTCCCAAAATGTACTAATTTGGTACTGCCACTTGCTCTTTATTCCTGTCTGAATTGTAACTAAGCTATTAAAATTTCCCAAACCCTATGCACTGCTGTCTCTGTGGAAACTGGCACTGTGATACATACCCCATCTATAGTTAGTTCCTAGGGACTACTGGGGATGTTTTCATAGGCAACTGGGATGAAGAATTTCCCTATTCCACTCATTTTCTGCAAGTGGTGTGCTGCAGCCCTATGCTGAAGTGTAGCTGCTTGTGAATATTTGTCAACTAAGATAAAATGTACCACTCTTCACTTCCACCTCTGTCAGAACCAAGCCCTGTCTGCTAAGGAGATTTGTTATTCTCATATTATTTTAAATCTAATACATTCAGCACATTTATTACTGGAGGTTGCAACCAAAGCAATACTCAGTGGCTTATGGAGTGTGTACAGAATATTTATTCTTTTCAGTGCTGGTATTTTGTTTCAGTAGGAATTGCTACTTTATCAAAAAAAAAAAAGGCAAAAGGAATAAAAAGAAGATCTTGAACTTAAGCAGCCCATTTTATTTTGCTACCAGCAGCTATTCTTGCTCCAATTAATGATGTTAATCATGACTGCAACAAGCTCTGGAGAAGATTTCTTTAACAAAGAATCCCTTCCCCCCCCCCCCCACCTCACCATCCATTCTTCCCTGGCCTTCAAACCCTATTAAGAAGTACTCCTGATGTTATTTTGCCACTGCCTATTTCCACCCTGATCAGAAGCACTTATTGGAGCTATTTAAGGCTTCTGATGATTTTTGGATGCCCTGGTGGTTGGTGTGTTTCCTCCTATAAATCATCTTGCTTTTTTATAAAATGAGCTATTTAACTGTGAAAGTGGAATGGATATCTTGGAAGTACCTGAAGTGCCTAAAATAGCTACTTTCTCTCCAAATATTAGAGTCACAAACTTGTTTGGGTTGGACAAGACCTCTAAGGTCATTGAGTTTAACCATCAACCCAACCTCACCATGGTCTCATTAAAGCATGTCCCCACGTGCCATGTCCGTGTATGTTGTCCAGTTCTGTGTAAGCAGAGCAGTAGTATGAACTGTTTTATGTCTTGGTGGTAAATACCTTAAATAAAACAACTCTTGAGATCCCTCAGTATTACTTTTGAAGGGTGAAGAGCAGTTTTGTGTACACCAGAAACTCAGGTATCATCAGCTGATTCAGATCACAGTGCTAAGTCTGAAATCTTGTAATAGAATCAATAAGGATGGAAAAGACCTCAAAGATCATCAAGTCCAACCTGTCACTCAAGACCTCATGAGTAACTAAAGCATGGCTTCAAATGCCACATCCAATCCCTTTTTGAACACCTCCAGGGACAGTGACTCCACCACCTCCCTGGGCAGCACATTCCAATGGCTAACATCTCTCTCTGTGAAGAACTTTCTCCTTACCTCGAGCCTTGTCAGTCAGTTTCAGCCAGTCAAATGATCATAACAATATTTTCTTTTGTTATTAATGGTTTCTCATGAATGACAAGTTTCAGTGAAACTGATCTGAGCAGGAATTTTGATATAACTGTCAGTCTGGTAAAATAAATCATTTATGACAAAGTAGTTGCAGATCACTAATATTGTACATGGAGCTTCAGTTCTGGGCAGTATTTAATCTGTTGAACATGGTGGAGTCAGGAGGCAGTGTGAGGGGGAAGGCTGCCTGTTGCTGGTGCTCTCTGTGCTTGGGGGCATTTGGGGTAAGTTAGGCAGCACTTTGGACTGTCTGTACTGCAGAAAGTGCATTGCAGTTGCATTGCTTTGAACATGTTCACTTATTTAGCTGTATTCTCTGCCTTTACTAGGAAGAGACTGGATGGGGTGCTTGGTGCCATGGTTTAGTTGATTAGATAGTGTTGGATGATAGGTTGGACTTGATGATCTTGAAGTTCTTTTCCAACCTGGTTTATTCTATTCTCTTCTACTATGTTTTCAGCTTACTGAAAATGCATAAGGTCTGTAGACCATGGAATGTTGTCTTGACTTAATGAACCCCACAGTAACTACTCCATAGGTGACTACTTTGTAACAGAAGTATCACCCACTTCGTTCACTCAAGTGGTGTAACATTCACTTCTCCATCAGCTGTTTGAAGTAGAGCACTGTCTTGGTAGTTTCTGTGTGCTGGTGGATTTCCTAAGGGGCCAAGTGACTGTTAAAAGGGGTTTGTGTTTCTTTTTGGTTGGTTTTGAGCCCATTAAAGGGTGAGGTGACTTCTTGTCTTGGTACATCCTAGTTGTATCTCCCTGGAGAAGTGTGGAAACCCCTTTTCCTTTCTATGTTCCATGTGCAGGGAAGTCATCGTGCCCCGTACTCAGCACTGGTTAGGCCACATCTTGAGTACTGTGTCCATTTCTGGGCCCCTCAATTTAAGAAGGACATTGAGACTCTTGAATGTGCCAGGAGAAGGGCAACAAGGCTGATGAGAGACCTCAAGCACAAGCCCTATCAGGAAAGGCTGAAGGAGCTGGGATTGTTTAGCCTAGAGAAGAGGAGGCTCAGGGGAGACCTTATTGCTGTCTACAACTACTTGAAGGGTGGTTATAGCCAGGAAGGGGTTGGTCTCTTCTCCCAGGCAACCAGCACCAGAACAAGAGGACACAGTCTCAAGCTGCACCAGGGGAAGTTTAGGCTGGAGGTGAGATGAAAGTTCTTCACAATAGAGAGTTGTTAGCCATTGAAACGTGCTGCCCAGAGAGGTGGTGGAGTCACCATCATTGGAGGTCTTCAGGAGAAGACTTGATGGGGTGCTTGGTGCCATGGGTTAGTTGTTTAGGTGGTGTTGGATTGGTTGATGGGTTGGACATGATGATCTTGAAGGTCTCTTCCAACCTGGTTTATTCTATGTATGTATGTATTCTATGTATGTGGTGGAGTCACCATCCCTGAAGGGGTTCAAGAGGGGATTTGACGTGGCACTTGGTGCCATGGTCTAGTAGTCATGAGGTCTTGGGTGACAGGTTGGACTTGATGATCCTTGGGGTCTTTTCCAACCTTGTTGATTTTATGTTTCTATGTGTGTGGCTGTTAACAGCCTGATGAAGAAACTTGTTTTCCTGAAGATCAGGAGGCAGCTCTGACTAAAATCAGCTTCAAAAATTGATCAGATGTTTCTGTAGAACATAGCCCATTTAATCTGATTTTTTTTTTTTTCTGGGCACAGTTTTATTTTAACTTTGTCTTTTTAATTTTTTTTAAGTTTTAATATCTTCAATTTGATCTGGAGGCACAAACAGACTTGCAAGTAACGTGTCCCTTGGAGGGCTTTTTCCTAGTACCACTGTTCCTCGCTGAGCAGCTGTATGAAAAAATGGAGCCTGATGGAATTCTGGTATTTGCAGCCCTTTGAAGAGCTCTTTGAGATGTCTAACTATGAGGCTTTTTGTCAGCTTCTTGTGAAGAAAAGTAGCTTCACAAGCTATTTCTGAAGGAAAAGCACATGCAGTAGGCACCCTTATCATGGCCTGCATTTATGAAGCCAGCAAGCCTATTGCAGCACGTGCTGTATGAAGGCATCAAATAAAAAGTTCTTTAAGTAACTTCATCTTAAAGTGGATGCTTGTGGGAAAAGTAGAATAAAGCTTTGTTTCTGTTCTACAAAAGGCAAGTGGAATGGGTGAACTTATTAAACTAACTCTGTGTTGGGAGCTGATGACAGAATTAGTATCTAATTAGAGTTTCTAAGTACCAGAGAAGCGCTTCAAATACGAGATCTTCTTTCTCACCACCTTCTATATTTGAACATTTCTCAGGTGTGCTTCCAAGAAATAAAATAGTCTGAGTAGTTTTTATAGAAAGATTTATGTATGTCATGGACCTTGTGGCTTGGTGCACATGTGAATGCCCTGGGAGTTTGCTGCTCTTGAGTATGTCACAAATGTATAATGATGGCCAACAAACCCAAACTGCCAAGTCCTATACTACTCTTTAGGACTCAGTAAAAAGACCTCAGCCCATAGATATAATCATTTCCTACTCTTGATTGTCTATTAATAAGTTACTACTTTTGCTGTCCAGAACTCTGTGAATAAGGTGAGCCTCATGTCCGTAGTAATTGTGTGATAATACTTTCATGAAGAAAGTCAATCATAATCTTGGTATTAAAGTCTTAATTACATTTTTTTTTTTTCATTCAAGTAACTTTTTCACATCTTATTTAGTAATCACTGTCTTATTGGGAAATAGTTTGGCAAGCAGAATGCTGGAAGTGATTAGAAATGTGTGTTGACCAGTTCTATCTGTTTTTTTCTAACTGCAGTTATACTCCCTGGCTTTCTAAAATGAAAGGGCTGGAGCATCTCTCCTGTGGAGACAGACTGAGAGAGTTGGGGTTACTCAGTCTGGAGAAGAGAAGGCTCCAAGGAGACCTTATTGTGGCCTTCCAATATCTTAAGAAAGCTGCTGAGGGACTTGTTAGGGTGTGGGGTAGTGATAGGACAGTAGTGTCCTCCCTACTCTAGTCATGAGGTCTGTGGTGACAGGTTGGACTCTATGATCTTTGAGGTCTCTTCCAACCTTAGGAATACTGAATACTGACTAGGGGGTATGGAGGAAAACTAGGAGTGGGTAGATTCAGATTGGATGTCAGGAAGAATTTCTTCAGCGTGAGGGTGGTGAGAGACTGGCACAGGTTGCCCAGGGAGGTGGTGGAAGCCTCATAGTATCATAGTATCAGTCAGGGTTGGAAGGGACCATAAGGATCATCTAGTTCCAACCCCCCTGCCATGGGCAGGGACACCCCACACTAGATCAGGCTGGCCAGAGCCTCGTCCAGCCTGGTCTTAAACACCTCCAGGGATGGTGCCCCAACCACCTCCCTGGACAACCCATTCCAGGGTTTCACCACTCTCATGGTGAAGAACTTCCTCCTCACATCCAGCCTGAATCTCCCCACCTCCAGCTTCATTCCATTCCCCCTAGTCCTATCACTACCTGATATCCTAAGCAGTCCCTCCCCAGCCTTCTTGTAGACCCCTGCAGATACTGGAAAGCCACAATGAGGTCACCTCGGAGCCTTCTCTTCGCCAGACTGAACAGCCCCAACTCCTTCAGTCTGTCCTCATCCCTGGAGGTTTTTAAGACCAGGCTGGATGTAGCTCTGAGCAACCTGCTGTAGTGTGAAGAGTCTCTGGCCATGGCAGGGGGGTTGGAACTGGATGATCCTTGAGGTCCCTTCCAAATCTCACAGTGATTCTTTTCAGACACTTAGGAAAGCCGGGGCAGTATTGTTTCCAGGAACAGACTGATGTATGATGTGTACTACAGTATAAACCTATTTTATTTAGGTCTGAAGGTGTTCATCTGCAGTTCATGTGACATTTTAATGAGGGGACTCTGAGCTAGGGAGAAAAAATTACTTGGCCCTCAAATGTGTAGAGACAAATGAGCAAAAAGATTATAATAGGAATAGCTTTGGTAGCTTTACTGCAATATGGTTTAGCCTGCAGATTTCAGCTCTATTAATAAAACATCCCTGCATTTAAAAAAAAAAAATCTATTTTTTTTTTTTCAAAGCCCTAACTGGGCTCTAAGAAGCTTATTTCAGAAAATCTTGTCTTCTAGGTTACAAGGTTTCATGTCTGAACTGTAGCAAGCTGTTAGAAATACAGTTCATTGGCTTAAGGGCAACCTGTATCCTGCTGGATGCTACGTGCGTAGCAAGTAGGGGAAAGGCACTTCAGGATCAGCTCTGAGATCATTTAATTTCCAGCAGCTGTGCAAAAAAAAAAATTCAGAGTGTGTATTTTATGTGAAATAGAAGTGTTCCTGTAGGAATTAGTTTGATGGAATTTGTTTAGGCAAGATTCACCTTTCTGATCACCTGAACAGGTATTTTCTGAAAGTACCTTGGCGTCCCCCAGGGATCAGTGCTGGACCCCAGCCTCTTTAACATCTTCATTGATGATCTGGATGAGGGGATTGAGTCAGTCATCAGCAAATTTGCAGATGACACCAAGCTGGGAACAGATGTTGGTCAGTTAGAGGGCAGAAGGGCTCTGCAGAGGGACCTCGACTGACTGGACAGATGAGCGGAGTCCAACAGGATGGCATTCAACAAATCCAAGTGCCGGGTGCTGCACTTTGGCCACGGCAACCCCATGCAGAGCTACAGGCTGGGGTCAGAGTGGCTGAGAGCTGCCTAACAGAGAGGGACCTGGGGGTGCTGATTGACAGCCACCTAAACATGAGCCAGCAGTGTGCCCAGGTGGCCAAGAAGGCCAATGGCATCCTGGCCTGTATTAGGAATAGTGTGGCCAGCAGGAGCAAGGAAGTCACTGTGCCCCTGTACTCTGCACCAGAACACAGTCTCAAGCTGCACCAGGGGAAGTTTAAGCTGAAGGTGAGGAGAAAGTTCTTCACTTAGAGAGTCATTCATCATTGCAATGGGCTGCCCAGGAAGGTGGTGGAGTCACCGTCCCTGGAGGTGTTCAAGAGGGAATTGTATGTGGCACTTGGTGCCATGGTCTAGTCATGAGGTTTGTGGTGACGGGTTGGACTCAATGATCTTTGAGGTCTCTTCCAACCTTGGTGATACTGTGATATTGTGATATCGTGATATCTACCTATTAGGTCTCATTTTCTTGTCCTTGCCTTCATACATTGCCTTATTTAAGTAGAAAGGAAAACATACTGTGGACTTTTAAATATTCTTAATATCTTTGCTTGCAAGGGTTTTTGGTTTTGTTAAGTTGTTAAAGGCTGTGTGGCAAGTGCTGGAAGAAGGGAATTTAAAAATTGAACTTTGAAACAGTACTGGTGTGAAAACCTTGCATTGGGGGAATCACCTTTGTGTGCTGGGGAAGTCATCTGGGTGAGAAATGGACATGATGCATATCTCACCCGAGAGCATCACCAGTAGCAGAGTGTTGCCTTGTCACGTTTGTTTAAGGGAACTCAACAGACTTTCAGGTCTTTTCTGTTTACTTCTGTTGTACAGTGTCTTCATTTCAGAGCTTCAGAAGAAATGTGCTGCAGATAATCACAGAGTTATTGAGGCTGGAATAGACCTGAGACCAAGTCCAGCCTATGACCTAACACCATCATGTTGGCTAGACCACGTCTCTAAGTGCCACATCCAATCTTTCCCTAAACACCTCCAGGGTCAAGATGGAGAAGTTTACAATAGCTTTTTACAAGCTGGTTTTGAAAATGAGCATTTTAAACTAATTCTGAAGCTTCCTGCATGTTCCTGATTCAAGTGATGTAAGACTAACATGTATGGATGGGGGCTTATTTTGTTTGGAGTTGTGGTAGTTTTAGGCTATGCCTTAGAAATTTAGCTGCAGATTTCGAGCAGAGAAGTAGAAAAATGTAAATAAATCACTGTTGGCTGTAAAGAGGAAAACAAAAGATTATTCTAAACAAATTAATTGGATAAATGTCTGGGAAAAGAGAAGCTGTATCATAACAATTCTTCACATTTCATTTCCATTCCCATTCCTTTTTCTTCTCTTCTGATCTTGGCTGTTATTGCTTTGCCTCAGGAGATAACAGTGTTTCTGTCTGACCTTGAGAAAAGCCTAACCCGCTGCTTTCTCTCTCAAATCCTCTTTCTCTCTGGTACAGGGAGGTCTGGGAGGTTTGGGGAGGGGGCAGTGGAGCAGCTTCCCTCTTTTTTTGACCAGAGAGGTTTTTGTATTGTTTGCTAATTGCAAATATCTGTATAATATTGTAACTACTGTATATTTGGTACATATTCATTGCATTCCATCGTAGAGTGTGGTTTTCTGCTTGTACATATAGCTTCATTTGCTTCTAACTGAGCTAGTCTGGCTAAAAGTTAATTCTGGGGGAAACTTCAACCCCCCACAGGGGTTATTTTTTCCTGGCTTTATGATGTTTTTTTTGGTTCAAGAATAGTGTAGTCCACCCCTTTGTTTTCATTGGTCTTTGTAGGAAATTTCCATAAATACAGTGACTGTGTGGTGATCAGAAGCATGTAGAAAGGGAATGCATAGGCATCTGTAGTAAAGACCATTTCTACTAAAGTGTATTTTCATGGAATCCTAGAATGGCTTAGGTTGGAAGAACCTCAGAGATCATCTACTCCAACCTCCCTGTTGTGGGCAGGGATGCCTCTCAACTGGACTCAGCTGCTCAAGCCATCATCCACCTGGCCTTGAGCACTCCTGGGGAGGAGTCATCCACAATTGCCCTGGCCAAGTTGTTCCAGAGTTTCACCATCTTCACACTGAAAAACTTCTTCTTCAGCTCCAGTCTAAACCTCCTCTCCCTTAGCTTCAAGCCATTGTCACTAGACACCTTTATAAGAAGTCTGTCTCCAGCCTTTCTGTGTGCTCCTTTCAGGTATTGTAGGGCAGCTCTAAGGTCTTCTCCAGGCTGAACAACCCCAGCTCCCTCAGCCTATCCTCATAGTAGAGGTGCTTCAGCCCTTGGATCATCCTTGTGGCCCTCCTCTGGACTTGCTCTGACAGTTCTGTGCCCCTTCTTATGATGGGTCCACCAGAAGTGGATGCAGTATTTGATGTGGGGTGTCACATGAGCAGTATTTATTCAGTCAAGCAGTAGAAATCTACCAGAAATTTCTATAAAACTTCAAAAACCTCATGACTTTATTGAGCAAATCTTCCTTTGATTGGTTGGGTTCAAGATGGGTGAAAGCAGCCTCATCCAGTAACTGATGCAGTGTGGCTGTAGTCATCAAATCAGAAGCTGAGACTGTCTGATGCTCCTTCAATCTGTAGCATTCAAAAAGGAGAGATGGAAAAAAAATGCAAATCCAGGTCCAAGTTCCACTTTTCCTCAAGAGCTCCTGTAGTTAGTAGTTCCCAGGTGTGCTAATGGATAGCTGGAAGCCATGTGGTCACTTGGATGTTAGGATTTGCCGTTATTCTGAAGGTTTCATTATGGCTTAATTAGGTATCTCTTTCCTTCCAGTACTCTGCATCTCCCTCAGTTGTCAGTGTATTGTCAGAACTTTAAATGGACAGTATTTCGATGCTTTAGGTTTCTACTAACAGCTAATAACCAAGTCCCAAATAGTAAGTTAGGAGAAGTTAGGAATTAAAATGTAAAGTTGGCTTTCTGAGATCCTCAGAAACACTTTCTGTACCTGTGCTAGGGTAAGCTGGAATATTGAACCTTTGTCACAGAGTTGAAAAAGTGAAGGAAGTTCATTTTTCAATAATGTCTTGCCTTGGATAAATTTTTCTTATGGTTCATCTGAACGCACTGGATTTCAGCAAAGGTGTTAACCAGAGAGCTCTCTAGTGAGGTGATAATCAGACCCTCCCTTTGCTATGATCTTAGAGTTTGAGCTTGCTCCCAGCCTGTCCGTCAGTGGGGTTGAGAATGTTGTGAAGCTGTGTTAGAGCCCATCTCTTACTGATGTGTGTAGCTCAAAGAGTAGCTATTTCAGCATGTTACTCCTCAGTGACACTACAAATGAGAACCCCAGAAACAGATTTTATTCAGACTTTTAAAAAGTGTCATTATGCAGTAGCTAGTAGAAATCTGCAAACTGTTGGAGCAGCAGAAATTCCTCAGGAGAAAATCTACGAATTACAGGGCGGGGGGGAAGTGGATCTAGGATGTGACTGAGTATATTCAGGAAGTGGAATTTAGGGTTTACGCTACTGTAAAACACTGACACTGCTGAGATGGCAATCACAGTGAGACTGTTAGGACTCAAATAAGCAGAAGTCTTCTATTGCCACACCTTGAGTCCTGTGTCCAGTTCTGGGCCCCTCAATGTAAGAAGGACATTGAGACTCTTGAATGTGTCCAGAGAAGGGCAACAAGGCTGGGGAGAGGCTTTGAGCACAAGCCCTATGGGGAGAGGCTGAGGGAGCTGGGGTTGTTTAGCCTGGAGAAGAGGAGGCTCAGGGGAGACTCTCTACAACTACCTGAAAGGTGGTTGTAGCCAGGTGGGGGTTGGTTTCTTCTCCCAGGCAACCAGCACCGGAACAGGAGGACACAGTCTCAAGCTGCACCAGGGGAAGTTTAGGCTGGAGGTGAGGTGAAAGTTCTTCACTGAGAGAGCTGTTAACCATTGGAATGTGCTGCCCAGGGAGGTGGTGGAGTCCCCATCCCTGGAGGTGTTCAAGAGGGGATTGGATGTGGCACTTGGTGCCATGTAGTTGTCATGAGGTCTGTGGTGACAGGTTGGACCTGATGATCTTTGAGGTCTTTTCCAGCCTTATTGATTCTATGATTGATTGTTGAAAATGTAAGCTAGGGTCTAAGGTGTAGTGTCTCTTCATATTACTTATTTGCAAGTAATTTCTCATGTGGAAACAGATGCTGCATTCTTGTTTGGAGTTGTTTTGCCCTGCAAAATTCACTAGTGCACCTTGGGTGTATTATCTTGTGCCACATCAGATTCTATTTGGTTTAAAGTATTTGGAAGAAGTTCAGCATTAGTTGGGGTTGTCTGGAATGTGAAAGCTTGCATTAATGAAGATATGTTGTGAAAAATTCTTTGAGTACACAAGATTCTTCAGGACCAGTTTAGCAAATTAATTCCTTTTGGTGTCTCCCTTTTCTGGTGTGTGGAAAAAAAATCAGAGACTGAGTTGAGCTAGTCAGTACCCTTCCCTGTGATAATCTTATACAGGGAAATGAAAAGTTCTGTCAGTTCATAGCCAGCACCAATGCTTTGCTGATCTTCACAGACTGGTGAAGCCAGTGCTTGTATCTGTGTGCTGTCTGGATGAGTTAATTCACCTCAGAGTTTGAGTAGCTACCAATGAATTTTTGGGCACAGCTGAGAGAGTGAGTTCATCTACAGAGAAGGTTCATTAGATCTTCCAGAGACAGTGCAAGTCCCCTGTGCCCTCCTAGCCTAGCTAGTTGCCGTGCTGAAGATTTATTTTGTTGCTCTTGGTGTTGTACCTGGTCTTTGTGCAGATTTGTGATGATTACTGTAGATGGCAGCAGAAGCTAAATAAAATACAAAGATTTTAAAAATTAATTAAACCCCTTTCTGCTGCTGTCCTAAGTATGTTGTGTTTTTTTTTCTCTTGGTGCCTGCCAGCTGTTCTTGAGGATTGAAGCAATTATAGGCAGCAGAAGCCAAATTAAATGAATTATATATTGAATTAAGGTTTCACTCGCAGACATTTGGGGTTTTTCATATCTGTGACTTTGCTGGCTCTCGGTGTATCCCGTGTCAGATGCTAAAAGACAGTTTTAAAGCTCTCCTGGTGATCTCTGAATTCCTCCTCCTTTCTTTTGTATATGCAGCAGCAATTCTGACAAATGATAATGTCTTTGGGAGTGCTTTTATTTTTCCCAGTGTAACAAGGTTGCTGCTTGCTTTCTGTCATCTCAACTCAAAAAACTTTATTTTCCTGTATTTTTTTCTTTTCTTTTTAATGTGCTTTCTTCCTCCTTCAGTGTCAGCTGTTTGTAATCTCTGCCCTTGTATGTCACCTCCCCAGTGTGCAGAACATCAGGAAAAAGTGTTAAAATGTGGCATCATGCTAATTATGCTGCTTAATAAGACAGTTGATTTCCTCTCCCCACTACCTGGGTAAGTAGGAGAAGCAGAGCAGACTCTTAGGACAGGTATTGGCCTGTTAGAAGGATTTACACTATCTGCTGTAGCAGGCTGATCTTTAATGGGAAGTAAAGTTGATTACACAAAGCAATGGCTGACTTTTAAATAATGAAAGGACATAGACCCAAATGATTGTCTGAGCTTGAAAGCAGGCTTTAGGGGGCAAGCAATAAATAATAAATGTGCTAAAAGTTCCATTCATGATTAGCAAAACTCTTTGAAGAGAGCGATTCGTGAGAGCTATGGGGCCGCAGTCTTTGTTTTTACTCTGAAAACCATAAAACTCAATTTTCTGCATGGCAGACATTTAAAACTAGGCAAAATGTGTTGCATCAAAATGACTCTGCTTTTGAAATAGTTCTGAAATCCCTTTATTATGAAAATATTGCAGGGAAGTATGGAACTTCTGTTTAACAGTTGTGTTCAATATATGATGAAGGTGGGCACAAAGCTCTAGGTATTAAAGTTTATGAATGCTTTAATGCACTGCTTTGGGGGAATTAAACTTTAATATTGATGATAAACCTCCCATAATAAAAAGTGGGGAGAGCAAGAGTAAATCTCTCTTGCCAAGTCCCCAAACTATTTAAATAACTGCACGCAAGCTCCAGCATCTCCTGAGATATATTATAAATGAACTTCCACACAACCATATGCATACAAATGTACACTGTGCATGCAGTGAGGTTTTAGCAGAGTTGTTTTCTGCCTTGCCAAAGATCCTGTCCCAAAGGACTGTGTTTCTTTGAAGTGATTGATCTCTAGCAGCAATTGCACAATATTTCTCTCCAGATACACATCATTCACTATCCAGAGTGCGTACCGGTGGGACATTCCTGTGGGCTGCTTTGAAATGGAGTGAGATTTCTGCAGTGGATTTCTGTGCTAGTCTGGTGGTGTTGTTGTGAGATAACATTATGGAAGAGCTATTTGAACATTTCAAAATGTGAAACGTTGAAGAGATACAGGAAATTGTAAGTTACAGTGATCTGCAATGTAGCGTCAGGCTCCTGTTGAACCTCTGCTATGAGGATAGGCTGAGCGAGCTGGGATTGCTCAGCTTCAAGAGAAGACTCTAGGGGGACCTTAGAGCTGCCTTCCAGTACCTGAAGGGATCCTACAGAAAGGCTGGAGGAGGACTTTCCATAAGGCTGTCTAGTGACTGGACTAGGGGGAATGGGCTGAAGAGCAGGGTTAGACTGGATCTTAGGAAGAAGTTCTTCAGCATGAGGATGGTGAGACTCTAGAATAGATTGCCCAGAGTGGTGATAGATGCCCCTTTCCTCTGTGTAATCAAGCCCAGGTTGGAGGAGGCCTTGAGCAGTCGAGTCTAGTTGAAAGGTGTCCCTGCTTATTGTGGTTAGGTTGGAGTAGATGATCTCTGAGGTCCCTTCCAACCTAAGCCATTCTATGATGATTCTATGAAATATCTGAGGGGGGCAAAAAAACCCAAACAAACCAAAACCACAAACCACAACTCAGGCTTATCAAGGAGGAGGAGAAAAATGTCATTTGAGATAGGATAGAATAAACCAGGTTGGAAGAGACCTGCAAGATCATCACATCCAACCTATCATCCAACACCACCTAATCAACTAAACCACGCAACCAAGCATCCTGTCAAGTCTCCTCCTAAACACCTCCAATGATGGTGACTCCACCACCTCCCCAGGCAGCCCATTCCGCTGGGCAGTCACTCCCTCTGTGTAGAACTTCTTCCTAACCTCCAGCCTAAACCTCCCCTGATGGAGCTTGAGACTGTGTCGTCTTGTTCTGATGCTGTTTGCCTGGGAGAAGAGACCAACCTCTGCCTGTCTACAACCTCCCCTCAGCCATTATGAGAAGTGAAGGTGTTTGCAAAGTTACCTTTGAACTGCAAGGACCTGCCACTCTAGGGAGGTATTTATTTGTTTTCATTTTATCACTTTCATACCAGAGTATAGAGATGCAAATCTGAAAGCTTGCAGTTAGAAGAGCTTATGTGAACTCAACAGCTAAAAACCTCAGAAGCCTCACTGACTAGAGAAACTGCAGCGATCTGATGATCTTAGGATGTTGCACTGTCAGTTTAGATCTATAGCACATAAGTAGAAGAGAACTGTTAAAGGATTAATCTCACAGAACTGTAAATTTCAAAGGATATCAGCAAAAACCTGAGGAAAACAAATCTGCTCTTTGATTCTTTGCTCCGTGCAATGGAGCAAAGGGATGCAATGGGAGGTGTAAAGTTTTAGGAGGCTGCTGTGCTTCTGGTTTGGCTGTCCAGTGGGAGTAAAGGTAGGAAAAAGAAGGTCAGTTAAAACAGAAAGCTTCTATAGAAACTGAAACAAGGGTGGAGTTAATCTTGTAAGGGTTTTGCTTTCAATATTCTGAGAGGTTGTGAGGCAGGGTGAGTTCAGTCTGCTTCATCTCTACAGCCTTCACATAAAAATGACCACCACCACCACTCTTACCATGCTGATCTCATCTTTCTGCAGTTAGCTGGAAACCCAGGCAAGGTTAGAAGCTGAAGTGGTGATTTGTGTGGATTGCAATCCTCCACATCTGCTTCCCAAGAAGGGTGGTGGGTGTCAGTCATAGGATTATTGGTGATGGAGAAGAAGAAAGAAGTTTCATCACCATCTCTTGCATGCTTCACCCTTTCATCTCAAGAAGAGATTCTTTTTGTCAGGACAGTGCTTTGTCTGAGGAGCCAGAATGCAACAAATGCAACCATGAAGCCTAAATAACTGAATAAGTCTATGGTTTAGTTTTGTTAGGCATAGAAATTTTCTTTTAGAGGTGAATTGTGCAAAAGCTGCTGGGGTCATCTGGCTTTAGACAGAAAGATGTGCTATTGACCACAAATTCTGGTTCAACAAAACCAGTAATAGACATAGATGAAAAGAGATTTGAAAAAACAACAACCCAAACTTCTAAGTGTATGCTTGGGTTTTACTTTTTAGTTCATTGAAGAGAAAAAAAAAATAGTAAAAAGGCTGTTGCCAGGTCTAATAAGCATCCTTCAGCTTGAAAGCACAGGGATGTGGACCAGATGCTGACATTTAAGGCTAATACAGGCAGTCAAATGGCTTCCCCCCCACTGCCTTCTCGTATGAAGTTGCTTAATTTGATGCAAACTGATAGGAAAATAAATAATCTTCTTGTGCTATGTGGTCCAGTCTTACACTTGTAATTTGAACTTACCTTTATTAAGGCAGCTTATCTTTGTTGTTTTGGGTTTTTTTTGTTGTTGTTGTGTTTGCCCATGATCATTTCCTCAGCAATTCAATCTCCTTTTGTAGTTCATCCTTTCCAGACAGTGTATAATTAATGTGAACTCCTCTGAATACACTGAAGTTCTTTAATTCCTCCAGAAAGGCCTGTAAAACAGAAGATTTGCAGCAGCTGCAAAAATTTACAGGTCAGGAGACACAAAATATTTCAAATGAGCTAGGTTGATACACATCAGACCTGACAAAAAAGCGTTTGGAAAGTGGTTATCTGATGCAATAAAAAAATGTGAAGCATTCCACTGCCGCCTCCTGGCAGCTTTTCTTTTCAAAAGATTTGCTTATAAAGTGATTTTGTTTATTTGCTGCTTGCTGGCATTTGATATTTCCCAGTACCTGAGAAATGGTATCTTCTGATAGCATAGAATCCTAGAATGGCTTAGCTTGGAAGGACCTCAGCGATCATCTACTCCAACCTCCCCACCATGGTCAGGGCCACCTCTCAATTAGACTTGGTTGTACAAGCCTTCATCCAACCTGGCCTTGAACACCTCCAGGGAGAAGGCGTCCACAACCTCCCTGGACAACCTGTTCCACAGTCCCACTTCTTCCTAAGCTCCAGTCTAATCCTGCTCTCCCTCAGGTTCAAACCAATCCCCCTTGTTCTGTTGCCGGACACCCTTATGAAAAGTCCCTTTCCAGCCTTCCTGTAGGCTCCCTTCAGGTATTGGAAGGCAGCTCTAAGATCTGTCCCCCACCCCAGAATCTTCTTTTCTCCAGGCTGAACAACCCCAGCTGTTACAAACCGCGTTGTGCAGTCTCTGAAGGATACCAGTGCTGTGCATATGTGTGAACATGCAAACATTTCTTCCCCTGGTTAGATAATCTTTTGGGGAACTGCTCATCTTAAAGGTCTTTCCTGACCTCGACGATTGTGTGATTCTACAACAGCCTTCCTAGTCAACAAAATGGCTGGCGGCACATTGCAATCATTCCATTTACACCTTTGCAAAGAGGAAGGCATTTCTTAATTGTGATACTGGAAGAAATATGTTTTTAATTTCTTGTTAACAGGAAATCCTTATGTCTGATCAATTCGAGGCATTTTGAAGCAGTGCTATTACTGAAGTTAATCAAAACTTACTGCCGCATCAGAAAAATCAATATGAAACAGATTGAGATCCTATAAAGTAAGGATAATTCTGCTGTGGGGCTTCCATGGCTTCACCCATCCATAAGCAGGAGCCTGACTGCTGGGAGTTTCACATGGTTTTGTTCATCCTCTGAGGGCCAAATGCTTCAGGTACTGAACTTGACCCGTACGTGTCTTCAGTCACACGGTGGGGTTTGTGACTTCCCATACGCTGCGAAGGATCAGTTAGGGAAATGAAGTAGGTTTGGGTGACTGTGTGGAAGAAAGTGTTACAAAACTTGCCTATAGGAGCTTTCAGAAACATCAAGATGATTTCACAATGCAGATGCAACCTAGTGAGTTACAACTATATCTGGTTGGAGAGCTCAGCTGCAGTGAGAGTTCATTCTGGGCAAAGAGTCAAGAGAAAATGTGTTTGCATTTAAAGGTGTTTTGGCATTTGATTTGGACATACTTTGAATTTTGAGTTTTGCTCTGTGCTATGTGTAGCTGGATTCTTTGTAGTGATATTCTCTACTCTTTAAAGGATGTGTGATTAAAGAGAGATGTACTCACAGAATAGCCAAGGTTGGCAGAGACCTCAAAGATCATCGAGTCCAAGCTGTCACCACAGACCTCATGACTAGACCATGGCACCAAGCGCCACATCCAATCCCCTCTTGAACATCTCCAGGGATGGTGACTCCACCACCTCCCTGGGTAGCCCATTCCAATGGCTAACAACTCTCTCTGTGAAGAACTTTCTCCTCACCTCAAGTCTAAACTTCCCCTGGCACTGCTTGAGACTGTGTCCTCTTGTTCTGGTACTGGTTGCTAGAGAGAAGAGACCAACTCCCTCCTGGCTACAACCACCCTTCAGGTAGTTGTAGACAGTGAGGTCTCGCCTGAGCCTCCACACAGTATCATGTATCTTAGTCTACACATATAAACCCATATATCAAATATTCTATACATCCCTAGTATTTTATATAGAATTGCAGAATGCACTGAGTTGAAAGGGACTTGTAGAGGTCATCCAGTCTAACCCCCCTGAAGCAAGTAGAGACATCTCCAACTACATCAGTTTGCCCTGAGCCCCATCAAGCCTGACCTTGAATGCCTCCAGGAATATTTGCCACCTCCCTGGGCAACCTGTTCCAGTGCTCCACCACCCTTGTAATAACTTCTTCCTCGTGTCCAATCTAAATCTACCCTTCTCTAGTTTAAAACTACTGCTCCTCATTCTCTTGCTACATGCCCTTGTAAACAGTCTCTCACCAGCCTTCATGTAGGTCTCCTTTCAGGTGTTGGGAGGCTGCTGCAAGGCCTGCCCTGGAGCCTTCTCTTCTCCAAGCTACGTAACACCAAACTCGCTCAGCCTGTTGCCATATCAGAGGTGGTCCAATCCTCTGGTCATTTGTGGTCCTCTTCAGGAAGAGAAGGCTGCTGCTTTGTGGTTTTGTTTTTTTGCCATGTTTGTTTGTTTTGTTGGTTAGCATTTTTGTCTAGATTTTTTTAATATAAGTTTGGGATTAGGGTAAAGCTGTAGTTTGCTTTTAATCCAGGAAAGCTTGCTGATTCTCAGAGTCATTTCTTACTTCATTGATTTATGCTCTAGACAGGCAGTTATTGCTTCCATCTGCAGGACTGTCTGAGCACACCCAGTGACTAGCTGAAATAGAATTACCCACATCTATTTTCTGTGAAGATAGAGTTGCTATCCTTGACTGCCCCTAAGAGACAATATGTATAAATGCACCTATTTGTGTCTTTGCAATGAGCCTGGTCGTATTGCTCCTTTTGTACTTCTAAAGGCCTGGGCTCAGCTTCTGTTTCTCCAAAATCATAGAATCAGCAAGGTTGGAGAAGACCTTAAAGATCATCAAGTCCAACCTGTCACCCAAGGCCTCATGACTACTAAACCATAGCTTCAAGTGCCACATCCAATCCCCTCTTGAACATCTCCAGGGACGGTGACTCCACCACCTCCCTGGGCAGCACATTCCAATGACTAACAACTCTCTCTGTGAAGAACTTTCTCCTCATCTCCAGCCTAAACTTCCCCTGGCACACCTTGAGACGGTGTCCTCTTGTTCTGGTGCTGGTTGCCTAGGAAAAGAGACCAACCCCCACCTGGCTACAACCACCTTTCAGGTAGTTGTAGAGAGCAAGAAGGTCTCCCCTGAGCCTTCTCTTCTCCAGGCTAAGCAATCCCAGCTCCTTCAGCCTCTCCTCATAGGGCAATGCATGGCAGGTGGCCTGACCTGCCATTACATGGGTAGCTTGAGAGTCCTCCTTGAGACTGAGTTTTGCTAGAAACAGCCCAAATATATTCCTATGATTATTTAAAGGTTAATTTCTAGCTAAGGGTGAAATGAAGAGATACATTTTAAAGGATAAATTTAGCATGCAACTTATTTTTACCCAGGTGATATAAACCTGTTTATAACATCTAGTCCCTGATGATCGTGCAGGGTGTAGCACGCCGGGCAGAAGGAATTTTGTGTGTGTGCTGTGACAAAGTAAAAGAGTCTACAGCTTTTCAAAGTTTTGCCCTATTTATGGAAGCCCTCTTCATATTGAGCAAAGGACTTGGGGACACTGGAAAGACTTTTTTTTAATGTACACAGTTGAAGAGATTACTCTTTAACTTGCCCTAATTATACAATTTTGATTATTTTTAGGGAGGACATTAAATGGTCTTTTAACTCTGAAAGCAGATGACATTCAAAAGAGGTAAATGCAGAGGTATTTACATGCATTTTACTGTGCACAGCAATATGCTTTAAGAGCATACTCAATGGAGTGTAACAGCATCTCCGTAGTCATTAGGAAGCACTAATGTGTGGTTAAAAAGTAATAATTCTGAAGACCTATTTACCTGATAGATTTAATGGTCCTGATGGACCTATTAGGAGCTAAATAACAAAGCTTTTTAAAAAAGTCCTAAATATTTCTAAAAGACCTAATCATTCCTAAGGAACTGCATTTATTGTCAGTCTAGCAAGCTGCAGATGCAATTTTGGAAGCCAACAGTGTTTGCAGAATGAAATGATATAGGAATGAATAATCTGTTTATGATGCTTACAGTCAGCACAGCATCCTGCAACTGGGGAATAAAGTAATTCAGCTAAAATGAAGTTGTCTTTTAAAGAAAAAGAGCAAGAGGAGTACAGCTCTTGTCATCACATGTTTTTAGACATCAATGTCTCCACATTCTCTCTAGACAGAGCTCCAATGCCACAGCTAACAGTAAGAGCTCCTTTGGTGGGGAAAAGTCCTGCAGAGGAGGCTGTACTGAAAGCAAGGCTGGGGAAGGGGACACAGGTATGGTTCAGGCAGCTACCTCGAGTATTAAATAATCTGGGATGTGTCATCCAAGAAGGTAGGAGTGCTATATTCTTACAAAAAACCCTGAGTAATTACAGTGTTTCTCCTCCCTGATTAGGTTTGGTTGGGTAGTAGTCATTAGTTTAGCTATTAGTAGTGATGGTTTCTTGATGACAGCCATTGCTGCCTCGAGTTCTGTGTTGTATAGTGTCTTGTTAATCCACACTAAGTGGGAGGTGAAAGGCAAACAAGCTATGGATACCAATGAGTATTGTTCTACAGAACAGTAAGAAATGTACAACAGAAGGATTTGATCTCAGCCTGAGTAGATGTCCAGCTGTCAATTTAGTTTTGATGTCATCCAAACCAATTTCCTAATTCTCTTTCCAGACTCCTGCTGTATTCCATCCTGCCCAGATGAGATAATAAAGGCAACTTCAAATGTTCCTTTCCTGATGTGTTTCAGTTCATCTGCAATAGCATTTGCAGGAGCTTTCCAGCGTGCAGCTTGAACTTCTATGAGAGATAACCCATATTAGACATAAGGATCATGATAACCTTAGGGCCTTAATCCATCTGATGAAGTCAGGACCATCTAAATAAGTGTCTAGGAATCAGAATTCTGTCTTTAAGAACATTTCCCCATGTTTATGAATTGTCTTCCTTACTTTAGCTATGTGTTTTTCACTGACCACAAGAATCATTAACTGTAAACTTCCACTGAGCCTCTACATTGATATTTCTTGGAATATGTCTAGTTCTTGACATTTTTTCCCTTGATAAGATGGAGGAAACTTTTTGGTTTTCTTAATGGTCTGGGTACCATGTAAAACCTCAACAGTGCAGTGGCATTGGCACTACTCCTAGTCAGCTGGTGTGCTTCAGCAGATGCTTGTTTTACTGGATTTGGCCTATTTTTTGTTTTCCAAACCTCATTTTTCTACCTACTGTCAGTTTCCAGGTGGGGGTTGGTCTCTCCTCCCAGGCAACCACCAACAGAACAGAGCACCAGGGGAGCTGCAACAGCTGCACCAGGGGAGGTTTAGGCTGGATGTTAGGAAGAAGTTCTTCACAGAAAGAGAGACTGGCCATTGGAATGGGCTTCCCAGGGAGGTAGTGGAGTCACCATCACTGGAGGTGTTTAGGAAGAGACTGGATGAGGCACTTGGTGCCATGGTTTAATTGATTAGATGGTGCTGGATGATATGTTGGACTCAATGATCTCGAAGGTCTTTTCCAACATGGTCTATTCTATTCTATCCCTTTGTGCTTACATTACCCAAGCTGAGTATCAATGCTAAGCACGGTGGAGCCCTGATTTCTACATAAAACCACTGGGTATCAGTGTTCTGTAAAGAATTCTGCAGTCAGTCCTTAGGTGAATGTGCATGAGATGCAGTCCTGCTCCTCTGGCTTGCAGTGTGCTTTAGGATTTTGTGGCTCAAAAGATACTTGAACTCAGAAGAGAAAACAAATTAAATGTAATAGTAAATAAGATTGCTGCTCTAGATAGTGAGTAGGACAAAAATTCTGGTCATCAGTTCAACCCAAACAACTATTTTCCTCAATTAATAAAAATACCTAACTGCATAGGTCAAAAGCTTCTTTATGTAACAAAAGGTAACTGCTAATGAATATTAAAATATATTTGCTATCCAGAGTCATACTTGAATAGCTGTAAGAGCCTTCTGCTTTTAGTATAGAGTATGTTGGTGTTGGCCTATTCTCCTCAGTATCAAGTGCTAGAACAAGAGGAAATGGCTTCAAGTTGCACTGAAGTTTAGGTTGGTCATTAAGAAACATTCCTTTGCTGCAAGAATGGTCAGGCACTGGAACAGGCTGCCCAGGGAGGTGGTGGAGTCACTGTCCCTGGAGGTGTTCAGGAAATGTATAGATATGGTACTTGGGGACATGGTTTAGTGTGCATGGTGGTGTTGGGTTGATAGTTGGACTTGATGATCTTAGAGGTCTTTTCTATCCTTAATGATTCTAGGATAAATATTAATTTTTCAGGTCCTCTGCTACTTTCAAAACTGGACAACTTCAAAACCTTTCACATTTAAAATGGCTCAGGCACAATTTCTGTTAAGCCAGCTCCTGGCCAAACTTATGCAAATCAGTGAGTCTTCTCTGTTGCATTATTGCCTACGAATTCGGATTGAAAAGTGAGGTATGCTTAGCCTAAGGAAGAGAAAAATATGTCTTTAGATGCATAAAAGGTTGCTGCAGAGATGACGATAAGGATAATAATGCAAATCTTCAGGGAAAAGAGCAAAAGGTAATGGGTTTAAATTATAGAGAGTGAGATCTAGATGTAGCATTAAGAAAAGCTTTCTAACTGAAAACTTAAATCTAAGCACAGGAATAAATGACTTGGGGGAAGTAGTATTTTCAGAACTGATGGCTTTTAAAAAGGAAATTAGATGGATGGCTCTGTGGCATGAATCAGGAGTTGGTATATCCTGTTTTTTTTTCCCCCCCAGTTAATTCACTGCCTTACTGTTCTCTCTTCGTTGTTTGTTTCCTTTTTTCTGTAATCTCTTTTCTTTCACTTTGTTTCTCTCACTTATTGGATGTACTAATGTTCAGAAAAAGTTCCTGGTTAAATGTTTTATCAGAGGAAAATAGCTTGTCAGACACATTGTTTTAAATGAGTAGTAAAGCCTCCAGATATTTTCCTGGTTACCTGTTTTCATTAAATTTCAAGTCTTGAGCTTTAAGTCCAATCTTTCTTTCTTTATTCTTTCCCCCCCCTTTAAAAAACCCTAAATCTCTAATTGAGTAAACTAGTGGCAGAAATTCCTGTGGCCCAGTTGCACTGCTGTTAACCACCTTAGAATCTGTAATTTGTAGCTAGGTTTTACAAAACCTTGGACAATCAATTAATTTTGAGGAACAGAGTTATGATGAACACCGAGCTGAAGCGATTGCTTTTGTTGAAGCCTGACTGTCTAGAATCAAAAGGCCACCTCTCTAATGATGTTTGAATACCTCTTTTCCATCAAAAGACTTTTCTGGGCTTTACAGTTTGACCCTCAAGACCCTGCCTTTGACTCAGATATGTTCTTTAGAAGTAAACACACTCTTGCTGCATCATTACTCTCTGTTACCAAAATTCCTGCTGTCACTATCTCGTGGAGCCTGCTGTTCCTGCCATGGAACGTCATGCTTGCTGCATGGAAAAAAAATGTGAACTCCTGGAACATGGTGGTTTCCCCACATCTCATCCTACCAACATTAACCCTAGAGCTATAAGAAAATGTGAGGCAGTTGGCAAACAAAGCAAAAGGAAAGCCTTGGGATTGCTGTACTTAGGAGGGGAGAGACAGCCCTTGAAAACAGAGCTGCATTTGTTACCAGCGTTGATATCAAGGAAGTATCTGAACAAATGAAGTTGGATTCTATTTTCAGGTGCAATGTGGGAGCTAGCCACCTTATGTGTAGTTCCCTGTACAAAATAAGACAACATACACCCTCTTTATGCTTAGCAGCTGTTAAAATGGAATGTTTGACAATGAGGATTGCAACGATTACAATTTGTCAGCAGGTTTTGCTGGGAAGAAAGCAAGAAATCAGTATTTATGAGGAAAGGCTGAGGGAGCTGGGGTTGCTCAGCCTGGAGGAGATTTAGAGGGGTCCATATCACTCTCTACAACTGCCTTATAGGAAGTTGTAGTCAGGTGGTGGTCAGGCTCTTCCCCCAGGTAACTAGTGAGAGGACAAGAGGGCATGGTGTGAAGCTGCACCGTGGGAGGGTTAGGTTAGATATTAGGAAGCACTTCCTCACAGAAAGGCTGATTAGGCACTGGGATGGACTGCCCAGGGAGATGGTGGAGTCACCATCACTGGAGGTCTTTCAGAAAATATTGGATGTGGCACTTGATGGCAAGGTTCAGCTGATGTCATGGTATTAGGTCATAGGCTGGACTTGATGATCTCAGCCTCTGGAATTCTGTGATTTTACCTTTTTTTCTTTATCTGCATGCCTGATGCAAGATCTGAACTGCTTGCAAAGAGATTTGTTCTAAGAGGACACATTTTTGTGTTTGAAAATGAGATTGAATCAGATAAATCAATTAAATTTTTAAGGACAGTGAGTATTTAAGCAGTACTATAACTTAGTAGATTAAATAATAGTATTAATAGCTGTGTGTTTGAGACTGGAGATTTTTGCATCCCTGATAAAGTTTAAAAGCCTTTCACAGGCAATGTTCTCCGTCCTGCAAAGGAAAATAGACATACCTGAAAAAACCTAAACAACAAACACATTTAGTCTAAGCAGTTGAGTCATGCCAAGTACCAATATGGATTCATAGGTGAAAATAATGTTTAAGAATACTAGCTGATCTTGGAAATTGCTTTCATTGGCTCAAGTGAATGGATGCAGGAACATAAACATGAACTGGATGTGGAATAGATAAAAATATCTCCCTGTTCTTTGTGTGCTTGGTGTTTGCTTGATAAATACATCTGCTAGCTGACCTCACAATAGCTATTGATTTTGTTGTTGGAAAAAAGCATACATACCAAACAGAAAGGGTTCAGCCCAGGCAGTTTCACTGTTTGGTCAATATGGCAGTGAGAAAAAAACCAACCTCTGACCAGTAGAAGTGAGGTAACGAGTTCCACATCTCAGGATGTTTTCAAAATGGATGAAGTTGCATAAAGCAGCTACAAGAATCATAAATTTCAAAAGTCAAGTAAGATATGCTGTCAGTCTCCTACACCATACCATAATATAGAACCATAATATAGAATATAGAATAAAGAACTGTGTCCAGTTCTGGGCCCCTTGTGTCCAGTTCTGGGCCCCTCAGTTTAAGAAGGATATTGAGACGCTTGAACGTGTCCAGGGAAGGGCAACGAGGCTGGGGAGAGGCCTTGAGCACAAGCCCTGTGAGGAGAGGCTGAGGGAGCTGGGATTGTTTAGCCTGGAGAAGAGAAGGATCAGGGGTGACCTCATTGCCCTCTACAACTACCTGAAAGGTGGTTGTAGACAGGAAGGGGTTGGTCTCTTCTCCCAGGCAACCAGCACCAGAACAAGGGGACACAGTCTCAAGCTGTGCCAGGGGAGGTTTAGACTTGAAGTGAGGAGAAAGGTCTTCACTGAGAGAGTTGTTAGCCATTGGAATGGGCTGCCCAGGGAGGTGGTGGAGTTGCCATCCCTGGAGGTGTTCAAGCAGAGATTGGATGTGGAACTTGGTGCCATGGTCTAGTCATGAGGTCTACCGAGACAGGTTGGACTCAATGATCCTTGGGGTCTCTTCCAACCTTAGTTATACCGTGATAACAAGCCCACCCCAAAGCTGGAATTCATTGTCTTTTAGTCCTCCAAACAATAAGAGCTGAGTTAAGGAACTGACCAAATGTGTTGTTTACTGACTTGAGATTTTTGCCATTTGGCATCAGCAAAGAAAGAAATTTGTTAGTTGTTTTGATAGATTAGGTGACCCAAATATGGCAGAACACTACCTGTGAATACATGGCAAAATATCTAACTCTCTTCATTTTCCTTCAATTAGGAAGGTGTGAAATACTTTTTTGGGAAAAAGAATAAGCAACATAAGCATTCTGGGCAGAATCTTTCCTTGATGCCATGCTTATGACTGCTTTCTGTATGTCTGTGTTTTGTGTGCATGGTAATATTGAAAGCCCTTTCCATAGTTCTCTGTGCCTGCAGGCATATGACAAAAGTCAGATCCAAGTCATGGATGCACACAAGAGGGAGATGTGGATTACAACAGGTGATAGTTTGATCCTTTGTACCATTTGTCATTGCAGATCATGTCTGTAGGGGTGATGCTGGGGAAGAGATTAAAAAGAAGTCTGGGAGACAGTAGACATGGCTTTGAAGGTTATTTACTGTCAGCTCCTGCACAGAGGGAGAATCCTTTGCTTCTAGAGTCAATGTGTGGAATTAGGGAGAGCTTGGGAGAAATGACTGAATCAGAACAGTTTGATACCGTGTTTAAAATGATAATTTATGGTCACATTGAGCTGAGGAATTTGAATTCACATTAGAAAACCTTCAACATATGTTAGTTAAATACCACTATTCCATCTTGTTTAAACATAATAGACACTCTGCTGAGTCACTCCCTATTGCTTTGTGCAGAACGTGCTTTGCTCGTGCCTAAGGAGCGTTATTAAAGAGACCGCTGAGTACAGAGGGCTTTAACAAAGAGATCTCAAAGTAAACACTGACATTTGTTACTGCCTCTGCTCGGCACTGCTGAAAGTCCCCGGGAACTTGGGAAATTGAGCTGTCAGATCTATGAAGATAAAATGAAACTTTGTTCTGTGGCTTCAGTCCCTTAGGAAAGTTTTTCAGGTCATTTAACATTAGTATTGTGAGGAGGCTTTATTATTATTTTCCTAAAAATTATTCTCTGTTGATAAATAGAGAGAGACAAAGCAGCATTAATATTAGCCGTTTCTGTTGGGTTAAGGCAATGCCTTAAAAACTAACAATGCATTTTGCAGCCAGCTTGCCGCCTCCATCAGCAGAACAGGATGACTGATGTGTGTCAGATGTAACTGCTGGACCAATTGACTTGTAAATTCTAGTTAAGCAGATTCACAGTATGACTTGGCAAGTGAGCACAGAATGCTCAGGGAAGATTCACTCCTCGCTATTTGCAAGCATAAACAGAGCTGCTGTTTAAAAAAAGATCAAGATCCAGGGGGGAAATGAAACGGCTTTGAAGCCAACAGTTTACTCTTGGAAACTGTTGAACTGGGCCTTATTTGAAATTTCGGTAGTTTAATTTGAGAGGCAGAAAACCAACCTCAGTGTTTTAATACATTCTACTAACAGTTTGGATTGCTGTGTGCTAGCCCAGTCCTCTCTTGTCTCAAAACAATGTATGTGGCAGCGCCAGAAACTATAGTGACTCCGTTGTCTCAAACAAGATGTGCCATTACCTGGTCTGAATAGGCAGGTTGGTGGGGCTTATGGCTTTTAATAGCCCTCATGGAGAGCTGCTTCCTGGAAGAATGGTTAAACAATGAAAACGGATAACATCCGGGGAGGGAATTTGCAACAGCCCCATGGAAAGGCTTTTGGCACATCTCCAAGCCATGCCCTGCTGACCCGGTGAGGTTCTATGCAATGTGTGTGTTGTATTGCTTGCCAAGCAGTTTCAGAGGTGTACAGTAAAGCACAACAATACTCTTCACCTTGAAAAAAAAACTTCGTTTTAAATAAGAAAAAGCTGAACCACTTCCTAACTTTTGTATTGATTTCCAGTTCCATGATTTAAGGGCATTGAAGGGGCGCTGGAGACTTAGAAGTAGGGCTGGAGCTGTTCTGGCCAATGTTTTGCTCTCGGTATCACATACTGTGTGAACCTGGCAGGATAGGGAGCAGCCGTTACTGGTGTATCAGTATTGCAGTCATAATCTTGTTCTACAGTGGACTCAGGTAAGCAGGTTTTAACCATTCCTCACCTCCACTCCTTCCTCCAACCGCATAGGCAGATCAGTGCACAGCAAAAGGTGAAGACTGGTGTCTGCTATAACAGCACAGCCTTCCCCCCGGCACAAGTGCAGCTGGGAAGATACAGATAGTCTTTCCACAGCCCTAGGTGATTAAATTTGTCGCTGTGCTGGTAAAAAATGTAGGCTTAGCATTAAACTCATGTTTATACCTTCAGGCAGCTGCACTGTGAACACTGGATATAGGACAGTTTCAGTGCTTATCAGTGCTTCTTACCAAATATAAAGGGGTATTATGGTTTCTAATATCAAGTCCTGCAACCTGCATGCAGGTTTTTTTTCCTTTAAGACAATAATCTCTTGTTTCCACTGCTTCTTGTGCTGAAATGGGTGATGCATGAAAGAGTAAAGACCAAAATATGAAACAGGGCAAAACAGCAGATTTTGCTGTATAGAGCCTGACATGCAGCAAGAAAAAGCCAAATTTTAATACAGATGAATGTTACTTTAAAGTTGACTGTTGTTTCTGAATTAATAGAAGCTTCATTCCATGTGAAGGGAGTTTTCTTTGGGACATTCATATTTTTGCTCTATGTACTTTTAACTCAGTATACTTTCCTCATGGGTGCAGTCAGCATTGCTGTCAACAGTGAGCTCAAATAGGATTTTTAGTTTTTCTTATTAGATGTAATTTGATTTATAAACCAGTGATTAATTTAAGAATCAGTAAGTCTCAGCTAGCAAAAGAGGTCCCAGGTAGAGCAACTTCCCATGTACATTCAGCTTAGCAAGTAACCGGGGAGTTGCTTCTGTATTTGAAACGGCTGAAAACACCAGGAGTCAGTATTGGCTGCTTAAATGTACCTCCTGTGGGTGGAGTGACGTTTGGAGAAGCACTACAAGCTATAGAATACAGTTCGTCTGGATTTGCAGCTGAGTTTGAATGTAACTGTTTCCTGCGGGTCAGCAAAAGCAGAGATACCTGCAACAACTGGAAGCTGCGGAGCTGTCCTAACAGTGAACGTCAGCCCTTAGCAAAGTGCTGCCCCTGGCTACAGAAAGCAGCACACCAAATAAACAGGCTGTAACATAAACTCATTCTGCAGGAAACCTAAGAGCAGCTTCATCACCTTGACTTCTGCACTGTTTCAATGTGTGTGTGTGTTTGAGTCCTGCCTTTCATGTTCAATGTGTTAGCAGTGATGCACTGGCATTATATTCAGTTTGGTTTATTAAAACCAAGCAAATGTTGATATTTACATCTCTATCATTTCAGTTTCAAGTCCACCTATGGTAAAATCAGTCTCATTATCTCAGAGGAATGTATGATGATGAACAAACTCTATAAGCTTGTAGTAGTGGATCTTGCTATTATACAAGACCTAGAAGAGAAGGCTCAGGGGAGACCTTCTTGCTGTCTTACAGCTACCTGAAGGGAGGTTGTAGACAGGTGGGGGCTGGTCCCTTCTCCCAGGCAACCAGCACCAGAACAAGAGGACACAGTCTCAAGCTGCACCAGGGGAAGTTTAGGCTCAAAGTGAGGAGAAAGTTCTGTGATTCTGTAATGGTACTCTTAAGTCAGGACTAGTTTGTATCTGGTGCCTAGGTTGTCTTGGGTGTACTACCACACCAAGAACGCTGTGCTGTAAGAATTGAGGTTGTGGCAGCCTCTGACAAAGCCTGTGCACTTTGTATCATGGAACCTGTCATACCACTGGTAGCTGAACTGTGTTCCTCTGTGGAACACAGGAACTCCTGTAATCAACTAGACCAGTGAGCAGTGTGGCTTTGTAGTGTCTGCTGCTGGATGCTTTGCAGCAAAGTGTGATAAATCTCCTGCTGGAGAGCTGCACAGGATCTCACAAGGACAAGAAAGTCTGTCTTACAGAAAGATTAGAGAACGAAAGTAAGGATATTATTGTGCCACTGTGGGAGTTCTTGCTGTGTCTGTATCTTGAAGATTGAATTAAGCTTTACTCTATTAAAAAAAAAAAAAAGGCACAACAACAGAAATCAAACAAAACCAACTAGAGAAAGACAAAAAGGGCAGCTGATAATAGATATGTGGTATAAGAACCGAGCAAAGAAACCACCTCTTCAAATATGCTTTGTTAGGGTTCCTGTATCATAAATGGAAGACTGAAAGTTATGGAGGGCTGGCACTGCTCTGTTGCCGACTAGAACAGCCTTAGGCTGAAACAAGTTTATGAAACAAAAATGTCTTCTGGCAGAAGAGTTTCTTCTTTTATGCTTTTTGTATCCTCATCATCTGCAATTTAGAGGCAAGTGGGTACCGTCTCCTCTACACATGAGCTGCTTCCCTTATACGACAGGCACACAAGAAGCACAGCAGTCACTGACAGATCTGTAATCAAATGGTAATAAACCTGTGCTGTCAATAGATGGCTTATAGACAGCTAGCACAAGGGCATGGAGGAGAGAGCTGAGGCTTGATGCAGTTCAATTCTGGCAAAGGAGAGAAAGGAGATGAAGCGATTGAACTGTGGCTCAGAAACCACGTCTGGTTATAGCTAGGTCCGGAGTCCATCACTACAGTGAAACTGGTGACAGCTCTTGTCACTCAGCTTTCAGCAAAGATTTAGAAAATTGCCAAATCATTTTTTGCAAACCAGGAGCAACTATATTTGGAATATTTCTTCATTTTAAATATTTTTTTTTCCAGCAAGCTTTTTTCCAGAACTTTAAAAATCCTCCTAAAAGCTTATTTTCAGGGAAATTCTCTCTGTGCTTTCCAAGTATTAAAGACCTCCTTTCCTTGGAATTTGCTGTTTCAGAAGTGAAATCTCACCTGTCACATATAATTTTGAGCTGGCTAACAGCTGTCTGCTTTGACTGCACCTCTTCATGCCTTGAAACTAAACCAGCCACAAATCCTTCTGATTTGTGCTGCCCAGCTCTACGCTGAGAGCAATGAGAGAGATGAAAGTTTCATCATGAATAAATGAAAGTATTTCATTTACTTTAAGCAAAAAGTTTTAGCTTGTTTAGAAGTTTGATTTCAGTGCCTTATTTAGCACATGGCAGAGGCTGGTCTCTTCTCCCAGGCAACCAGCACCAGAACAAGAGGACACAGTCTCAGCCTGTGCCAGGGGAGGTTTAGGCTGGCAGTTAGGAGGAAGTTCTACAGAGAGAGAATGATTGCCCATTGGAATGGGCTGCCTGAGGAGGTGGTGGAATCACCATCACTGGAGGTGTTTAGAAGGAGACTTGATAGGCTGCTTGGTTGCATGGTTTAGTTGATTAGGTGCTGTTGGATGATAGGTTGGATGCGATGGTCTTGAGGGTCTCTTCCAACCTGGTCTATTCTATTCCATTCCGTTTTATTCTATTCCATTCTATTCTATTCTAACTTGAAAAGGATGAAGGTGTTTGTGGAAGCCTTGTTAAAATTAACAGGGCTAACTGTACTGGACTTGGTCATAAGCTGCCTTGGGCTGGCACACATGCAAGTGATGGTCTCTTTGTCCCACATTGTTGCCACATTTTCCTCTCTTTCTGAGGATTTTTCTGTGTGCCTCAATTTCTCTGGTTTGGGGGCTGGTTTGGATGTACTTGCACTTCTCTCAGGGGAGTACATCTACCCTTTCACCTTTGCTTAGAGGTTTCTGTGCCTGCTGAATAACACTGTAGTAATCATTACAAAGAGCTCCTTTTACTGCAGCCTGAGGGATGGTTCTTGCTTTCTTCCCTTATTCTAAATGGACATGTTCAGTTTCTAAAGGACAGCCTGAGTTCCTGAAGTGGAAAATGTTACCTATTATTAGGTGCCCTGGCTTGTGCTAAGTACACTTTCAGGGACACATGAAGTCAAGGTCTGTGCTAGAGACAAGATGCTGAATCTGATATTACTTGCAGGTTTTTTAGCTGGCCAAAAGAAAGGCAAGCCACCATTGTGTATGCACGTGCCCTTTCACTTCCTACGTGGATGCAGGTATGTGCTCTGCCTATGCCTTTTGCTTTGAGGAATTCACTCTCAACAGTGGCAATAAATACTAGAGACTCCTAACAACCGGGAAATAGCACCATCAGTCAGAAATACCTGCACACATGTCCTGGCATTGCTGTTTGCCAAGGAAGGCATGTATTTGTGAAATTGATACAAAATTCAAACTCTTCCCATAGGTGACAGATTATAGTGCAACTGAGTTCTCTAGGCTGTCTGAAGTTTCACTTCTGCATGTCCACCTCAGAGGAGGAATCCTTAGGAAGAGGGCATGTGGACAACGAAGAGTAGTTTTAGAGACTTTCTCATTCGGTTCCTAACACAGCTATGTATTTTTTTCCTCCAAGTTTCACTGTCTGGGTTGAGGGTTGGACTGGATGATCTTTGAGGTCTCCTCCAACCAGATACATTCTGTGATTCTGTCTTAAAGCACTACAAAGACATTGAGAATTGTTGCAGGATTCTTTGATGTTGTTATTCCACTTTCCATGTGTTGAAACAGGCTTAACCCAATGGCAGAGGAAAGGGAGTTAGCTGTGGGGAAGGGAAACAAGGATTTGACCTTCAAATCTTTCCTTTGTGCATCCATTTCTCCACATGCTACAGTGTTTGCTTAGAGTGTTTGCCTTTTATCACCTTCCTTGTCCATTGTTACTCACTTTTCACTGCTGGTTCTCTTAATCTGGCTTCCTGTAGCATGTTAGCACTATCTACATAATTTCATAGCTTGTATACCTTCATAAGCTCACTGTGCAAAGTGTTACTTCCTGCAGGCTGTAGAGATTTATTCTTCTTAAATATACAAATTTTAAATTGCCCTCAGGACTCATGCCATTTATTCTTAAATGGAATCTTCTTTTTTGTAATCCAGTTCCAACTGATAGAGCATTCCTCATATTATGCTGACAAATAAACACAGAGTTGAAAGTGCTATCTTGCCAGAGAGTTATATGAGCTTGTAATAGCTGCATGCAACTGAATTTTCATTATGCTTTTATTTATTAGAGAGCTATCCTAGGATTTCGAATTGATTCCTCACTTTTGTTTGCATTTATATGCATTTCTGCAATAAAAAGAAGAAATCAGTTGTTATTTTAGGCCTCATCAACCTTCCTGAAAACCGCCATGAATAATAGTAGTATAACTAAAATGGAAATACAGAGCTCAAGTTTCTACCCATCCTACAAGAAATCTGTGCTAAAGGAGCGAGTCTTCAGAGCAGAAGGTGGTTTTTAATTGCAACTGAGCAACAACATAGTGATTGGAGAACAGTTACTATAGTTATAAGGTATTAACAAATAATAGCTAGTACATGCATTGGCATTTGCTCAGAATAAAGACAAATCAGGCTTAAAACTGTGGACAGGGACCTTTCATGAGGGTGTTCAGCAACAGAACAAAAGGGAGTAGTTTGAAGCTGAGGGAGAGCAGGGTTAGACTGGATCTGAGGAAAAAAATGTTCAGTGTGAGACTCTGGAACAGGTTGCTCAGGGAGATTGTGGATACCTCCTCCCTGGGAGGTGTTCAGAGCCAGTTTGGGTGAGGTCTTAAGCAGCTGAGTCTAGTTGAGAGGCATCTTTGCCCATGGAGGGGAGTTTGGAGCAAATGATGTCTGAGGTCCCTTTCCACCTAGGGCATTCTATGATTCTTAAAATGCTTGTAGGAAGAGCCAATGAGTCAGGGGCAGTGCACAGCATGCTGCTCTAATAGAGCAGGAGGAAAGGTGGCACAGCAAATACCACAGCACAAGGTGTAACATATTCATAAAATAAAATGCATATCCTTATCAGTCCTTGTCATGGATGTAGGACCTGTGCATGCTACTGCTGCTCACAGGAAGGAAAAGTGCCTTGGAAAGCTATATGGTATTCACTAGTAGTATCTATGGCTGTCAGCCGTGTGTCCTAGGGCAAAGGGGGGTGTGCAGGCATGGTTTAGCCTGCATGAATTCTTGAATGCCCACAACAGTGAATGTTTGCTTTCTGAGTAACAGCAGTCCAGAGAATGGGAATGTGAAACATTGTCCCAATATGCTGGTATTTCTACCTGAGGCGTATCATAGACAGAAGCACTCTGTGTGTGTGTGTATATGTGTGTGTATATCATAGTACATTAGAGGTTGGAAAGGACCTCCAGAGATCATCAAGCCCAAAGCAGGATCACCTAGGGCAGTCTGCACAGGTGGGTTTTGAAAGTCTCCAGAGAAGTGTGTGTGCATACATATGTATTCATAGCTCTCTGCAGTATAGCAAAGACTGGAAAAGTAGGTTCTGGTCTTCTAAAGACAAAGGCTACATGTAGATACCAATTGATTTTATGATAAGAGACACCAATTTAATTCCTTTGAAGAAGCACAATGCTTACATTTGTTTTTCTGAAACCTCAGTACTAGCTACCTGCACATAACTTATCTAAGCCTTTTGAGGCAGGAGAGTGAAAGGAAGTTAAAATTCATCATTGTTAGCATAACATGAATGCTGTGCCATTAACAGATCCTGATGCCAGATAGATATTAAATTGGATTTGTGCATGGCATCATTCTTAATTGATGCCACAGAGTCTCATTAAAAGTATCTTCTACACGTAGTGTTTTCTGTTTCTGTGGTAAGGTAGGTAGATCCCCCTGGAGAAATAAACCTGAAAAAATAATTGATTGATAATGCCATAGCACAAGAGGGGGAGGAAAAAGAAGAAAAAAACCAGAAAGTAATTAGGGTTCCTGACTGTAATATTTCCTGATGATGTGGTTCAGTGATGGAGTGCCATGGGAGCATGTTTCTGTGAGATTTCTAGCACAACACGTTTTGCTCCCATTGCTGCAAACCAGGAGTCATTGTAGGAAGCCGTTTGGAGCAGAATTACAGCCCAGTGAGGGTTCTCTGAGCTTTCAACCCAGACAGAAACTTATTTTTTATCTGAACTCAGCTGTACTTTGAGGTCTACTAATCAGTGTTACCTGTACCCAAGGGCAGGACTGATTTTCCCAGATACGTGGGGATGTTTACTGGCTATTTACAGTGCAAGGATGAACTCTTCAAACTGTGACACCTCAGTGATGATTATCATTGCTCTGCAGATTCTGGTCCTGATTGTCTTTTAACTCCCCTAGATAAATATCCCTGAGAGACTTGTAGGTTATTGAAAGCCTCTGCCTCAGTAAACCTAAAGTAATTCTACTCAGGAGATAAATAGGCCATGTCAGACATCCCCATCCTAGCACTTTTCTTTGTGATTACATTTTGAAAGTATTTATTTAACTCTAGAGTTGTTTTGTCTTTTCCTTCAATTTGATTTCACAGCAGATCCCGCAATATTTTACCCACTTCACTGTCTGAGGGTTAGGAAATATTTAGCAATTCAATGGAGCAGATGTAGTTAGGAATATTCTAGGTTTCTTCTGGTGCTGCTTATATTCTTCATCTTCAGGAAACATCTCCCCTTCAGCATTTTGAAGCTTCTGCGTGGCATATTGAAAAGATAATTTCCCTTTGAAAACAGTCCTCTCATTCCTTACCTCCCTCTTTCCTGCTGTGCCTCTCTGCTGTTGCTGTTAGCTCTTCTAACCTCAGCAAACACACTGCTTTAAAATAGTCACTCTTTCCTTACGCCTCTGATCATTTGAGCTCTTGAATAACTATTCCAGACCTCTGCTTCTTTGTCTGCTGTGGAATCTCATGCTGTTAAACGCATTCCAACTGCAAAATGAATAGTTGTGTAATCTTACACGAGATAACATTAATATGCTTATCAATTCTAGCAAATCTCATATTTGTTTCTTGACTCACTGAATCTGGAAGTATATTGGCAGCTCCTGACACATAACCATTATCTTTGACGGCTTACGACAGTAAGATTCCACAGAGAGTTTCTTATAACCAATAATTATTTTTTCCCCCAATATCCAAAAAATGACAGATGTTTGGTGAATTTCTATATTCACATTTACTTCTAAGTAACCTTTGAGTGGATACACTGAGTGCTGTGGAGGGGAAGCATTTCTTATTATTGTTTTCTTTAAATACCATTTTCCTTTTGTATCATATCATAGGGGAATCACAGTCTGTAAATATTTGCAAATGCTAGAGTTGATTAAATGATATTTTGATTCTTTTCAGTGAAACTTATTCTCCCTGAAATATAAAGCTCACCACTTCAACAGACAGTGCATATAAAATTGCTCCACATTTGCTTATTCTGGATTGTGGAACCCCCTTTCCAAAATACCTGAATATTTGCTTGACTTGGATCTTTTTCTGCTTGAATATTGATTGTCTAGATTACCTTCTGCTGGGGGGTCCAGGGGAAGAAATGAAAAGGTTGTAACAAAATTTGCCATCGTTTTAGATGTGGTAGGTTTGGCATGTGCCTCATCTTCCAACCTAATAGCTGCTACAAAGACTTGGAATGTCTTGGCTAGTGGTGAAAGAATTCTTTCCCTGAATTCCAGTTTTGCGCCAGCTGACTGTCCTTGACTACCTGGCAGCTCAGAATTACTCTACCAGGGATTTGTATTTAAAGAGGCACCAGCACTGCTATGAATTGTACATGGGCCAATTAAAACAACTGTATTAATCTCAGGGGAAAGAAGTACTGCAGTGAGGAGAGAGACATTCACAGAATCGCACAATGTTAGGGGTTGGAAGGAACCTCTAAAGATGATACAGTCCAACCCCCCTACCAGAGCAGGATCACCTGGAACAGACCACACAAGGAATGCATCCAGGTGCATTTGGAATGTCCAGAGAGAGAGACTTTCCACCAGCCCACCCAGTCCTGTGCATTTGCAGCTTTTCTATTGCTGCCCAGACAGGGAACAGAATTCAAGGTGAATTTCTCAGGAACCAGTGCATGAACATACAGGATCTATAGAGACATCAAATGTCTTATGCTACCATGAGAACCTACCAAGTACACTGAAAGAAAAATAGGACTGGTTTCAATTCAAAGAAAAAAGCATCTGCCCTTCAAGCTTTTCATGCAAGCAAGAGAGAAATTTGCCACTTGTTTTCTTCTCTTGGATTCTTGGTAAGGGTTAGAAACCCATCATCGCTTCATTTCCTTCCCATTCCTTGTCATTCTGCTCTCTTTTCAACTAGCAGAAGAAAAGTTTTCTTCTTGTGTCTACTGAAAATTTCCCCCCTCTATGAAGCTCTTGCTTTGAGGCCCACCCTTTGAAGACTTGAACAGTTCCTGCACAGAGCTTAGGGTCTCTCAGTATCCCGTAAAGCTCCTTGCAGAATCAGACCTCTGCACGCACAGGAGTTCCATAGCTTTCGTTTTTTAAACAAAGCCTCATGTCTGTACTGACAATATATGATGAGAATGGAGCTGTTTGGAGTCTTTTTCGAAGCGTGGGATGGTACAGTGGGAATGGGCTGTTCCATACCCTACGTTACCTTGATTCATGTGAAACATCGCATATCGATGCCTTTATAGACAGCAACTTAGTGTTTCAGAGGAGTCTGCATGTTACAAAAAGGGCAGCAGGTGTTATTTAGACTAAATTGACCTTGAAATTGATTTCTTTATTTTATGACTTACTGAGGGGAGATTAATACTTTTTTTTTTTTCTTTTTCTTCTTCTTTTTTTTTTTTGGTGTTTCTTTTTCTTCCTGCAGCCTGAAACAATTTACATGGTAATAGAAGGCAGAGTCAGTCAAATAAATTGCTGGAAGTAGTAGTGTTCCAAGAAAGAAAATATGGATCTTACTTGCATTGATTCTTTCTATCCCCAGGGAGTAGCTAAGACTTTTAGCACTAGGGAAAGACTGACAAAATTTATTTTTCCCATTAAAGGCAGACGAATGGACAGTAATGTCTGTAAGCTGACATTTACTCTAAACTTCCAGTTGGAGGGATGGAGAGGAGGATGTGCCTCGTATACAACTTAGAGAGCATTTTAATGCTACTTCATGATTTCTGTAAGGGCAGATGGATAGAAGAGGAAATGATAAGAACCTTCTGGAAAGCCTGGTGTGGAGACAGCACAGCTGCCCTTTAGAACAGAGCAGACCTTGATAACAACCTGTAAACGGTTGTTGCAATTCCACCTTTGAGAGATAATCTTCAAATCTGAGTGTTCGTGGAAACAAGAGACCTAAAAGGAATTATCTGGAGGAGGCACTGAGAGGAACATGAAGTATAGTTCTGTAGGAGTTTTAATTTATCATGCTGCCACATGCTTTCCAGTACAATTCCAAGACAAATGGATGGTTAAATGATTTGTCAGTGGCCTAACATTTTGCATAGCTGGAACATATATGAGATGATATTATGAGATATTACATGAAAATTAGTATGCATCATTTTATTTGTTTTCAAATACAGAAACAGTGTATAGGCAAATATTTTAGGGATGAAAATCATGATGATGATCCTGGGGCTGTGAGCAGAGAATTAATCTCTTTTTGTCCTCTCAGAAAGCTGCACCTGAATGTAGCTGTTCCAGCTGTAGTGAGGGAGCAATTATTTCAGTCTTAGCAATACAGGAGGAGGAGGAGGTTGGTGTTAGACCAGTCTGTCCCAAGATTCTGCCACTACTGGGGAGAGAACTCAGACTCTTTCTAACAGGCTTAGATTAGTTTGGACTGTTGTTGGAATTCTCTGTCCCCCTAAAATTAACCTTTGAGGAGCATTGCTGATTTTGCTTTTAGTTTCTGGCTCAACCTGCCCTGGGTTATCACAGGTGTGTTACAAATATGGAGCACATCACAAGCTTTCCAAGGAGGTGTCCTGCATGCAGCATTGCTCCGAAGTTGTTTAGTTTGTTACTGGTTCATGGTGCTGTGCAATGCTTGGAAATAAGCTGGGGAGGGGAGTATATTTACATAATGCCTGTTTAGAATGTCAGATTCATTTGGAACTCAGGGCATTGCCTTCTGGAAAAGAGAGAGTTGTGCAGAATAACATCTGCTTTTTGTTGATCTGCCAGCCTGCCTGTCCTAGAGAGCTTCCCAAGAGCAGCACCCCTGCAACACTGTTAGCTTGTGGAGTTTTTATTCTTGCAGTGCCCTTTACAAGCACTGTGGATCTATGAGCTAAGGTCAGCCATGCAAGCTCCTGCACAGTAGCTCTGTCACAGGAAGGAGCATGCTAATTAGAATCTAGACAGGATGGAAGGTGATGAGCACTGAATACAAGTAGCTGAACGTGCACTGTGCTGGATCTTTATGTACATTCTGTTTGTATGAGGTACATAATAAGCCACATTACCACCCTCATGTAGAGCACAAAATATTCTCTTTAACCTGATATTTTCTTTTTTTGTGTGTGTGTCTTCCTCTGTCTTTTCAGGACTATAATCCTGATGTTACAACTCTGGTTTCCAGTGCCAAACCCAGTTCTCAAGATCCTGTAAGTGAAAGCAATTTTTACCTCTGATACCTTGATGCTTTAGAAGTGGCTGTATTTGAATTTGTTTAAATGCTCTTTAATACTTGCATATATAGTATAGGAAAGCTCTGTCTCACCAAACTGGATGGAAATGATTAGAGTCATTGCAGTGTGAGTTAATTAACAGCCTGGTGAATCAGTCTTGTATGCTGCTGACTGTACCACATGAACACACACTTGGTTCAGGTTGAGCCTTGCTGCTGTGTAGAGTAGGATGGCATCTGATTGAACTGTAAGTGTGGGCTGCAGCTCATCCTTTCCCTTGCAATTCCATATCATAATGGTGTCCCCATCTGAGGGTACATGCAGAAAAAGAACACAGAAGTTTGGACCAGTTCAGTAACATGCAAGACCAAAGTGTTTGCAAGAGTAATGACACTGTTGGCTTCAACGCCGAGCAGGACTGCGCCGAGAGGAACTGCTTTATACAGGTATAAAGAAATAACCTCTCTGTTCCTATGCTTCACCTCTCCTTGATTTCCCATACACTATTAGCACTTGGCAGGAAGTAAGTGTACCATAAAATAAGTTTATGCTAAGATGTACAAAGGTGCTGACGATACTCAACTCCATTTGATCTCCCAGAGTTCAGCATTTGTTGCAGGCAGGTCCCTTTAATCAATTCTTTTTTGGTCTCTTTAAACCACTAATATTATGCCACTGGGCCTCGTTGAGTGCTTCTGGTTGGGTGATACCAGTAATTGAGATGATGTAGCTGTGCACATCTTGGGGTTTGGGTTTTGTGGCTACTTTTCTGTCCTCTGATTATCTAAATCGTGTGTCCTCAGATGTGAGACTGTAGGAAATGCAAAGCAATCCAAGTGTTTGGCAAAAGTTCTTTTCCAATTTATAGATATGACTAATGCAATTTTAAACATGAGGCTTGAGCATTAAAAGTTGCTTGAATGAAGGAGCTGGTTGGACTTTCTCCAGATGAACACTGACTGTCACTTAGACATCACTGCCTTTTGGAACTGCTTAGCCACATTAATGTAAAAAATATCTTGAAAGACCAAGGGATATGGAAGATTTTTAACGTTTCTGATTTGACAGAATCTTACCCTGTATACTAAGTTTTGGAAGCACATCTGCTTTCAGTCATTCTTACTGCACTAGCACTGATACTTCCTTCCTACTGGAGCAGCTTTTGAAAGCTTTGATAACTACTGAAAAGGTGCAGATTTGCTGTTGGCAAAAGTTAAGTTGCTTGTCAAAAGTTAACTTGTAAAATAACGTTGAGAGGTGAAGGCTTGCTTTCAGAAACTTGTCTTTGTGCTTCATACATTAGCATTGAAATTAGGTCTGAATCGGTTAAAAATGCAGGGTTTGAAGAATGATGTAGTGTTTTCCTGGATGAGTGTGATTTCTGAAATTGAAAATGGCCTGTTGCAGGTGGTGGGACTCTGGAATAGGCTGCCTAGGGAGGCTGTGGATGCGCCCTCCCTGGGGATGTTCAAGGCCAGGTTGGATGAGGCCTCGAGCAGCTGAGTCTAGTTGAAAGATGCCCCTGCCCATGGTGGGGAGGTTGGAGTAGATGATCTCTCAGGTTCCACCCATCTTAAGTCATTCTAGGATTCTATGAACAAGTTCTTACAAACACCATCACTTTACATTGAAAAGCTCCCTCTTCTCCTTAAAAAAAGGGGGTTGGGGGGGGGGAGGGGAGAGATGGGGCTTTACCATATTTATTAACCACCTTTAACCTAAAAGTTCAGATTGTTTTTCTTTTTTAATTGTTTTCTTCTTTTCTATCTGGTTGAATCTTTTAATTGCTGTTGCCTGTAAGAAAGTGCCTTCAAAGTGCTGCTTTAAGAGGGTTTAAGTTTTTTTTTTTCCTTTGAACTTCAGTAATTTGGACCTTTTGTTATTGCTGATTTACTTATTTTTGAGTGAGGGGAAGGGTTCTAAAGGCTACATTAACAGTGCTAGAGAGGGTTGTGATGAGAAGAGAAAAGTGTTTCCTGTGTTCCATGATATTTCTGATGGCACACAACCATGGCATAAAAAATAATGAGTTAAGAGTTGAGCTTATTTCTCTTGAAATTACACTGTCTTTGTTGTCGCTTGGAAAATTGCTTGTTGTGATGGATGAGGAGGAATACATAGATTCTTCAAATGTGTTGCCAGATCATTGCTTATACAACAATCTGGTAATAAAAGGAGAGTTGACAGATAAGAATTCAAATGGATCTGAGAATGAATTATTGAATAATGCCCCAGTTCCAGAGTCTGAAAGGCTTGTTTCCAGCATTATTTCCAGTTGTTGGGGTGGTTTTTTTTGTTTGGTTTGTTTTAAATAATTCTTGGCTGTTTTTCCTGCTCTTAGTGACAGCTCCTCTATGAAAGTCTAATGCAGCTGAAACTCATAGACTGAATTTACTTCTGTCTTACGTAACTGAGGCTTTATTGAAATGGCTGCATAGAGTGATATAAAACTACAGTGGTAACTTGGTGGTGCATCAGATCTATCCTGTTTCTTGATAGGTACAGCTGCTTAATAGATTGTTTGTTGAATAATTCAAGATGTTTTCATTAAGCTGAGTGATTGTGCCTTTTAAAACCTTCCTTTTGTTCTTGAATCTCATCGGGCAGGCAGTTGCACCTGTGGAGCTATGAAAATCTATCTGAAAAAAATGATTATTGGCAAGATCCAGGACTCTTTCAAATGACCAGCTGTCAGAATCTACAGGGCTGTATTTGGGTTGGATTCTGTCTTTTTTTGGTCTCTTTGCTTATGGCTTCCTTTAAGCGGTGTACTCTGCCTCTGTCTGCAGTTTCATAGCCTTCTCCTACAAGTGGTGTTCCCCAGGGCTCAGTAGTGGGGCCAGTCCTGTTTAACATCTTTATTAATTACCTGGATGAGAGAGATCAGGTGCAGCCTTAGTAAGTTTGAGGAAAATACCAAGCTGGGTGAAAGAGTTTATCTGCTTGAGGCTAGGGAGGCTCTGTAGAGGGATGTGAACAGACTGGATCAATGGGTTATGAGGAATTGTATGGATATCAATAAAGCCAAATGCCAGGTTCTTCACTTGGACCACAGCAACCCATGTCAGCACTACAGGTGTGGGGAGGAGTGGCTGGAAAGCTGCTCAGCAGAGAGGGGTGTGAGGATGTTGATTGATAGCCAGCTGAACATGAGCCAGTAGTGTGCCTAGGCAGCCAAGAGGGCCAATGGCATCATGGCCTGTACCTGGATTGGTATGGCCAGCAGGACCATAGATGTGATTTTAGCCCTATGTTTAGCACTGGTGAGGTTCATCTTGATTACTGAGTTGAATTTGGGACCCCTCACTCCAAGAGGGCCATTGAGGTGCTGGAGTGTGTCCAGAGAAGGGCAACAAACCTGGTGAAGGATCTGGAGAACAGGGCTGGTGAGGAGCAGCTGAGGGAACTGAGGAGAAGAAGGCACAGGGGACATGAGGCACATCCTTAAGGATATGGTTTAGTCAAGGACTTGTCAGTGTTAGGCTAATGATTGAACTCAATGGTCTTAAAGGTCTTTCCCAGTCCAGGAGATTCTGTTATTCCTAGGCTGCCTTAAAACCTCATTGCTGCTTATTTAAAAGTTTACATTTTGTAAAATGCCTTTGCTTTTCCCCCAGTCTCCATTTCTCAAATTCTTGTCTATATATTGATATTTGATAACAAATACCATGCACAGATTTTAATCAAGAGATGTTGAGAAAAGGTACTGGGACTAAAATAGGACTCTTCAGGGTAATTCAGTAGGGACAATAATGATTTTTGCTGAGAAATAAAATTGCTGCAAGAATTGCTGCCTGTGATCTGAATAGAAATGTGCTGGCTACCTGAAGTTACCTTATCTCTACTGCTGCTTTGGGAGAGAGATCTATTAGCTGGAGATAATGGCTTGCAAAAAAACCAAAAAAGTGGCTTTCTCTAAATTTCACTTTTCTATTGAATAGAATATATCTTAGAACCAGCATTCTTAAAAAAACACTATTAAATCTGTCACTACCAGGGACAAGAATAGGACTGAAAGAAACCCCAACTCCTCCCTAAACATCATTGCAGAGCGTTTGGATAATGTGTTGGGTGGAAGAGAATAGAATAGAATAAACCAGGTTGGAAGAGACCTGCAAGATTGTCGCATCCAACCTATCATCCAACACCACCTAATCAACTAAACCATGCAACCAAGCACCCTGTCAAGTCTCCTCCTGAACACCTCCAATGATGGTGACTCCACCATCTCCTCAGGCAGCCCATTCCAATGGGCAATCACTCTTTCTGTGGAGAACTTCCTCCTAACTGCCAGCCTAAACCTCCCCTGGCACAGGCTGAGACTGTGTCCTCTTGTTTTGGTGCTGGTTGCCTGGGAGAAGAGACCAACCTCTGCCTGTCTACAACCTCCCTTAAGGTAGTTGTAGAGAGCAATAAGGTCACCCCTGAGTCTCCTCTTCTCCAGGCTAAGCCACCCCAGCTCCCTCAGTCTCTCCTCACAGGGCTTGTGTTCTCCCCTCCTGTGCAGGAGAGAAGAGAAGGTACATTGTGTAAATATCTTAACTGCTACTGGTAAAGTGATCTAACTCCTGAGAATTAAAACAGAAGAGCTTGGGGGACATCTTGATAACTGTCCTTTTAATTTTTAACCTAGGATTTTGAACTGCTGCAAAATGTAGAATTCATGATAGTTCTAGCATGCAGACCTGAAAGTATTTTATGGGTTTCACTGAATGGGAATGGAACTCAAAACAAGGTCAAAATTTTACCTGAGATGCCATGTGGGGAGACTTTTGTCAGGTTTTATATTAAAAGGGCTGTCTGCTTTTGGGTTTCCAGGCACATAAAATCTATTTGTGTGTTTATTCACAGAAGACAGGAAAAGTTAGGAGCAGTTAAGGAGCCTTGACTGTTATTCCTGCCATCCTCATTTGTTTTCAGTGTTATTGCTCATTATTGTCACAGACGGCAGTGGATTTTTAATCACATCAGAGGAGTTGGCTCAATGGCTGGAGGCTGCAGTCCATGGTAACTGGAAACAGTCCCCTTGAAAATCCTCCAGCGTAATTTAGATGATGAGCTAGTGTTACTATTATAGGTTGTGTGGAGAAAAACCTCAAATTAGCAATGTTGTTTAATGACAAATGAAGCCAAACCAGTTATTCTTACACACAAACTGCTGCAGTACACTGATAGCCTTTTCTCTTCCATCAGGTTATGACTTACATGTTATCATTCAATTAGGTGCCTACCTTGCTGAATGTTTATTATCAGGGGTTAGCCCTGCCTAGGGCAGTACTTATCTAGAACTCTAAATTAGAGTTGTAGGTGTTTTACTATACTTAGAAAAGCAGATCTTTAGGACAAGTTGACAGAAGTGGATATTTTGATGTTCCTTTGATTAAAATTAATTCTGGTGTCATCTTGGCTGGCGATAGAGATGATATCAAGTGACGCCTTGTTCTCTTAGCAGCCTCTTTTCCTTTCCCTATCAGAAGTTCTGTTTCTGTGCCTCAGCTAAGCAATTGAAAGTCAGTCAAAATAAAATAAGCAAATTCCAAAAGCTGGAAATTGAAATGCTAGGAAGCAGATTGAATCTAGAGAGCTGCTGAAATGTCAGGTAATGTTTGATAGATCATAGTGTCATAGAATCATTAGGATTGGAAAGTATCTTAAAGATCCTTTCATCTTCATGGTTCTGCTATGGAAAGAAAAGCTGGGGTTGGACAGCAGCTTTCCATCTTTGGGGGAAGACCTAGCCAGTGAAGAGGACATGCATGAATAGAGTCAGTGTCTATGTGAGTTGCTCTTTACATTGTTGCTCGTGAAGGATAAACCAAACTGATGTCTGAATGCTCTCACTCAAGTCTGATGGCACAGCTACTTGGAAGAGAAAGGAAGCAAACCTATGGATCAAATGAAGGGAAACAGGGTTCTTTTAAAAGTGGTTGTGGGATGAGCAAAGAAGAAAAACCAATGTCTTTGCTCATGTTAGTAATATTCACATGTTTATGGTTCTAAATCCTGGATTGAAACAGGCATTCAGTAAGGCCTTTGTGAGTGTACTCCCAATGTTAGAAAAAGCAGGATGAGTCTGTGTCTGCATCAAAGTTGTGTAAAAGCTGTGGAGAAGTTGACATCTTTCCCTGCTAGCAGTACTGGCTTGTTCCTGGGGTGGATTGTGCTCCCATAGATGGAATGCAAGGGACTGTAATAAATAAGGTACAAACAGCTGTTTTCTGCAGTAGTTCTGTAAATGTCTACTTAAATAATTTGAGTCACACTAAAGGGAATGCCAAAATTTTTCTAGCTATGTCTTTGAATCTTTTCTTCTTGCTTGATTTTTCAGTCAGGAGATGCAAAAATGTGTCTCTGGAAAGCAAATGAATAAAAAAATCGATCTGCATTAATATTTGCACAAGCGAGAGTCTACCAATTGTATAGCTGCCCACTGAACAAATTCTGTTTCGCTGTGTTATGAGGATTTCATTCTGTTCCTTTGGGTGCTTTTATCATTCTTGGAGACAAATAAATCAATACATCATTAATATTAAAAGTACTTATAGTTCAGTTAGTACTTTCTTTGGGTTTTCTTTTGCTTTCAGTTCATATTAACAGTATTTAGGAAGCATCAAAGCCAAGAATTCTGAGCCAACTTCTGAGTTATTAATTCTCTGCCCTTTTATTTTGGAGCTGTCTTCAAACAGGACAGTATGTGTAGCATAACAGGAAACCCCAGGACGTGACAGCAAAACTGAAATCTCATCAGGACACGTCCTGCTCAGTATCATCTGTCACCAGGGAATGACCGTGGTGATGAGAGCTGAGATTTAAAGTGTGATGACAAGATGCCATCTAGTGACAATTGGTAGGAAATTGTAGTTCAACGTCTACCAGAAAAAAAAAGAAAAAAACCCACCTTTTCTCTTCTCTTTGAGGATTCAAAGTTTATACCTCAGAGAAGAAATTCAACCTCCATCTTGTTACTCAGAAGTTGTTTTCCTGGAAATAGATTTTACGCTACATTCAGCTTCCCTTTATTAGGTGTGGAGTGCTGGCACTCAATTCTTTTGCTTCCTTACACTTGCCTCTAGTTTTGCTTTGCAAAGGCAACATTGCTGCTGCCACCACCCAAATCATCTCTCTGGTAAGCATAATGTGACTCTTGGTGAATTGGGTGAAGTAGTATTTCAGAGCTCTACTCTACTCTTACCTGGCAGAGAATATATGTAATAATGGTAGAAGAGAAGCAAATTTGAATATATAGCTTGATTTAACTTTTTTTTTCCCTTTAAAAACAACCAACCAACCCCACCAAAAAAAAAAAAACAACAAACCAACAAAACCCACACCAAAAAACCCAGACAAAAAAAACCCCCAACAAACAGATTAAGTGAAACCTGGGAGTATTTGCATTTTATTTTTCTCATGTTCCATATTGGAAGAAAGCTTATTGACTTTATTCAGCTGCTTCTTAGGAATATCAGGTACCTAAAATGCCTGAGGTTCATTGTCAGGACTGTTATTTTCCTTTACTGAGAAAGCACCACTTGGACAGAGATTGAAGCTGTGTAGCTAGTATTTAAGCAATAAATGATGTTGAATGAGACCTGTCTTCTGCTGGTACTAGACATCTGATTTCCCTGGAAGCCAAATCTGGTTTGCAGGATGCTGTCTTACTGCATCCTGGGAAAATGGTCTGATACTGCTTCATTTTGTTCCAGAAATAACCTTTAATAGCAAGATAACCTGGGAGTGGGCACTGACCAATGCATCTTGGTTATTTTAGCATGACTGTGCAAGGAAAATGTCTGTGTGTTTATCAATGTCAAATGACACCAAGGTGTACAGATATCAAAATTGTTCTATGAGTTTAAGTCAACGAAGTCCAGAACACATCAGGCCACCTCCCTGTGAACCTCTCTGTCGTTGCTGCCATCTGATGTATGTCGCAGAAACCAGAATGTTCACTTGCTAATTGCCTTTCTCAGACTGACTGCTTACAAAAGGTGCAGCATCTGAAGCAGTGATTTTTTCAGTTTTTTTCTGTCAGTGCCCCCATATCAGGGAGTGCTTACAGAAATTCCTAACCTGCAGCATGTGAAGAGTCCATCTGAGAAAGATCAAAGGAGTTTATAATAGCTCAAACATTTTAGCAGTAATCTATCAGACCAAGAACAAGCATCTGTGCTGGGCCTGTTTGAATAGACACCTGCAATATGGTTTGGCATGTAAATGAGTCTAGGGCAAACACAAATTAAGTGCAAAAATTAAAACCATTTAATTTACAATTACCATATTTGCAGATTCTGGCAGTCTGAGTGTATTTAGGTTAAAGACCAAATGGCTCTGTTCATTTTGTTATTTGTAAAGCAAGAAACTTGGGGTTTGAGTTCTTCTTAAATGTATTGGTCCTCTTTCCCCCTGCCTGTTCACATAGCTCCACAGGAGCCATGAAGGAAGCATGTATGTTGAGAAAGAGAGAGATTTGATTCTGAGGAAATAGCTAAACATCCATTTAATGCAGAATAGCATTAAAAGGAAGGCAGAAAGAAATAAGCTCTCAAAAGCAATCTTGTAGTATTGACATTTTTAAAACAGGAAGGGGTTATGAGAGTAATTGAAGCAATTGTAAATTCTGCACGTTGCTCATCAGTGTTTTCCAATTTACATCCTAAGAAAACTATCAGTAATTTCCTGCCTAAGTAAGATAGAAATTGTTGTTAAGAGCACAACGATGGCTGTCTTCGGAGAGATAACTGTGCAGGAGGTTTTATTCCAGTGTGGCCAGTAAGAGGTATTATAAACCCAGAAGAACAAGCAGTAATATTTAGTATGTGCCTAAATTCCTTCAACTGATGGCTTGCATTCAATGGCTTGTTAAGGAATTCTCCATATTAACTGTCAATGGCCTGTCTAAGCATGTTTCTAAACAGGTTCTGAACCTGCACATCTTTTGGGCATCTGCAGCATCTTATTCCAGCTGCTGATCGTGCAGTTGAATGGGGCTTCTGCCTGCTTGGGGAATAGAGAAGTTTTCTAAGTTGCTGCTGTTTTATTTGGAATATCAAATTACAAGAAGTCAGAGTAAAATAATTCAGAGTTACAGTATGTATCTGGTTTCTGCCACATGATTTTTGCCGCTGAAAAGAATCTCACATGAGTAAGCTTGCCAGTTTAATGTTTGCAGTGAGTTCTAGCTGTTACTAATGCCAAATATTGTCAGAGTAAACTGTGGGCTTGATTAAACATTTCTATAATGATGTTATCAAGGCCTCAGGCATCTGAAATACGGTAAACAAATGTGCGAAAGTACCGGGAAAATGAAAAGTAAAACTGTGAGGCTCAAAGTAGATGTGCCAGAGTGTGGGTGTTTGTTATTCCATTTCCATTAATAAACCACTCGGAGTATAGCAACAAAATGTGAGTCACTGGAATGAATGCAAGAAACTAGGACTTACAAGAGACTGGAGTCTGATCCATGAACATCCTAACAGTGCCAATGAATGGTGAAGGTCTTTTACAGTATGCCTGAGAATCCTTGAAATAACACTTCCTAAACGTTGTGGTTTTTTTTGCTAAACAGAATCATGAATCTAATGTTGATGGAAAATTCATTGCCTACAGTTAGGCAAGAGATGTAAACCCAAGGTGAGTAGTTTAAAACAGTTAGTGAAACAAAACTAACAAACAAAGGATTTCCAAGAAAGGTGAAGTACACCAGGGAGATGAAACTGGTATCAGAAGCAGAATAGAATAAACCAGGTTGGAAGTGACCTTCACGCTCATCGCGTCCAACCTATCATCCAACCCCATCTAGTCAACTAAACCAAGCACCCTATTAAGTCTCCTCCTAGACACCTCCAATGATGGTGACTCCACCACCTCCCCACGCAGCCCATTCCAATGGGCAATCACTCTCTCTGTGTAGAATTTCTTCCTAACATCCAGAATCTCCACTGGGCAGCTTGAGACTGTGTCCTCTTGTTCTGGTGCTGGTTGCCTGGGAGAAGAGACCAGCCCCCACCTGTCTACAACCTCCCTTCAGGTACTTGTAGACAGCAAGAAGGTCTCCCCTGAGCCTCCTCTTCTCCAGGCTAAGCAACCCCAGCTCCCTCAGCCTCTCCTCAAAGGGTTTGTGTTCCAAACCCCTCACCAGCTTTGTTACCCTTCTCTGGACACCATCTAGCATCTCAACATCTTTCCCAAACTGAGGGGCCCAGAACTGGACACAGCTCAAGGTGTGGCTTAACCAGTGCTGAGTAGAGGGGCAGAATGACCTCTCTGCTGCTGCTGGCCACACTCTTCCTGATGCAGGCCAGGATGCCATTGGCCTTCTTGGCTGCTGGGGCACACTGCTGGCTCATGTTCAGCCTACCATCGACCAGTACTCCCAGGTTCCTCTCTGCCTGGCTGCTCTCAGCCACTCTGACCCCAGCCTGTAGCACTGCCTGGGGTTGCTGTGGCCAATGTGCAGAACCTGGCACTGGGATGTGTTAAATCTCATACCATTGCATTCTGCCCATCTGTCCAGCCTCTTGAGGTCCCTCTGCAAAGCTCCTCTACTCTCTAACAGATCAACACCTGCCCCCAGCTTGGTGTCATCTGCAAATTTACTGATGATGAACTCAATGCCCTCATCCAGTTCATCAATAAAGATATTAAAGAGCATTACCCCTTGAGATATAAGAGAGGCTTACATTGAACTTACCCTGCAAAGTGGGAGGTATTCCGGGTCTGAATCAGGGAGAGCTTGAGATGAAAAGCATCAGTACAGAAGAGAAATAGTTGGAATCAATGACAAGCTATTGCCTCACAATTGAAGGTGGTCTTTGTTACCTTCAGTGACATAAATTTCTGTCATGTTGAAAATCTGTTCTAATATTCATAATGCCTGTTAAATAAATCAACTCCTGTAGAGTGCTGGGATAAATCCTCAATACTGACTTGAACTCCTGTTAGCATCTCATAGTGTGGTGCTTATCTTACCTCTCAGCTCACTGGTTCAGTGCCGGTGTAAATGTCAATTGAAGTTAACTTAAGTCAAATTATATTGTGAAACAAGCTTTTCCTCCACCAGTTAAATAAGGCTGTTTTGGTTTATTGTGTATATATATTTTTTTTCCCCTATGCATAAAATAGAATTGGTGTTTTAAATTAACAACCAAGTGTTTTATTTATCAATAATGTTATAGTAGCTATTTACCTTAACTAGTGGGGGGAAGAGTCAATGCATTGACAAGACAGTCTTGACAGGCACTACAAAAACCCCACACAACCCCCCCCCCCCCAAAAAAAAACCCAAACCAAAAAACCCCCACAACCCAAACCCAAACATTTTTCATTGCTTGTAAATATCTCCTGTTTTATGGGCTGTTTGAAATCCCCTGTTTAGATCAGTGTTTAAAGGCAGAAGGGCAGATGATTTGTCTGTGTCATTGGGAGTAAGTTTTTAAACCCATTGAATTATTATATGTATAAAATACAAATAGGGACAGATAGGAACTCAGCAGATAACAATATGGGGTGAATATTTCTCTTAACACCGGGGTTTAAGTGAGCCTATTTGCACCTTGTAGAGCATCTGACAACCAGAAGGTATTCTCACCATGGGCTGCAGAGCTGTAATGGGGCTGGGGGAGCTGCAGCCTGGCAAGATGCTGTAACTCTGAGAGATTGTTCTGTGACTCTCCACCCAGTGGCGGATGACATAAACATTCACAGGACAACAATGTAGCATTGAAATCAGAAATTCTCCAGTGATGCCTCTCTGGCTTCTTTTCGAGGGAGCTGCTTTATATGCTCTCTGCGGATCTGCAGGATTTCTGTTTGTTCCAGCCAAGGTCAAAGGCAGAAGCTCAGTCCAGCAGGATTGAGAACACCTTACAGGAGAAGGTGAAATTTCACCATGTGCCTTGCCTTATGTGTCTTAGTCATTAGGAGTGAATATTTAAATGTACTATGAAGAGTGGGTGCCACACTTTTGTTTACCTACCTCTGAGCGTGTGTGAAATCACCCTTTAGTGTGTGATCTCAGTGAGGAACTGGAACAGCAGATGCTAATTTCTATGAAGTATTCATGAAAGATGCATTTGTAGCCTTCAGATGTTATGTCCCTAATACCTTAAAAATACTTGAAGATTACACTGTGTACCTGCTATTAATGTTAATTTTACTAGTCTTTTTATCTTTTCTCCTGGGTCCTAAATATGTCTTTGTGAATTCCTTTGGCCCTGATCTGACATATCTCTTTTTCTCAGTTAAGAGTACATTTATTCAGCTGAAAGAACTGAGACAGAACCACTGTTGCATACATATCTTCTATTTTCTGTGATTAAAAACTTAACTGCAAGTCAGGCATGTTTGGATATCCTCTGCCCTAGGATATAGCCAGTGGACTTTTAATGCTGTATACATTTCAGGCAGCCTTAATGTGCCATAAGAAAAATATCACAACAACAAATGGAATTTATTGCAGCTCTGCAACTATGATTTGTGCAAGTGCAGCCAATGGGGTGAGTATGAAAATATTGCATGAAATTGTTTGGGCTTCTTCAAAGTTTTGATTAAAAGTATTCAAGGCTCACACTGAAGTGATTGGTAACTACCCAAAAGGGTCTGTGACTGATGGGCTTTGTGGGGTCGGTGGTGTTCTGTAAGGAAGATGAGAAATTTAGCCTCCATGTCTTGTGTGTTGTGGAATGTTCCAAACCCAGAGTTGTGTTCCCAACACACCTGGGACCCAGGTAACACTTTGGGCTATGACAGTGGGTTATGAAAGAGAAGAGTATCTTCATGACCAAACCATTAAATGACTGTCTCAGGTGTGTTGCTCTCTCAGTGTTCTGTTCAGTCAAAGCATTGATACACAGGCAAAGTGCATTTCTCTCCACTGATGTTAATATTTATGAATAATACTTCTGTATCCATGCAAAGGGCTGTTAGTTCAACCTTTTAGCTCTGTGAAGCCTAACATACATTCATCTAGCTTTAGGTTCATGCTCTTTGTTAGCATGCTGGTGATTGTTTTGCTACCCAGGGTTCTGCCTTTCTAAATGTTTCTCGCTTATTTAACACATTTTGACCAAAGCTGAGCAGATGAGTCAAGTACAGCTTAGGTCATTAAGCAAAATAAGGCAGCTTTTCATGCTTGTATTTTTTTTTGCTTTCTAGAAAAGTAGCCCTTGGGGACTATCAGGGTGTCAACAGCATCTTGAAAAATTGCTGCAGAACTAGTAAGGACAGGAAAGTATGCACAGGCACTTTTCATTCATCTACTCTTCCTTTGTCCCTCTTTCACTCATTCTGTAGTTATCTCAGTCTTGTCCAAGCCACTTAAAGAAGAAAAGTGCAACAAGATTTGTTTCCAGTGTTATTTCTCTTGCCTTGTTTTGTTTAGGAATGCCAGTTCAAGATAGGAGTAGCTGGAATGGAGGGTTGAAGATTTTTGTCTCTCAGTTTGTAAGAACAAATGTACCAAATGCTTTTATAGAGCATTTATTTCTCTGTTGGGCAGCCTCTTGATGCTAGGTGCCCTCAGTTTACAATTAAAGCACACAAATGTCACAAGGAGGAGGAAAGTATGTCATCTTTTTTATTTTGGGTTTGTTTGTTTTTGTCCAAACAAAGTGTTGCTAATACAAGAATGTCTTTTCTGAATGTGATAGTGCTCTTTCATGGCACAAGCTGCATGTGGGTCGTGTATCTTTTCAAAGAGCTTTTTAGGACATGTAAATATAGAGCTTTGAAGCTTTAGGAGTCCCAAGAGCCACAAACACTACTGGTGCATGCAGTTAGTTAACCTTCAGCTGAGATCATAGAATGTTAGGGGCTGGAAGGGACTTGGCAGGATCATCCAGTCCAACCCCCCTGCCAGAGCAGGATCACCCATACCAGATCACATAGAAAAGCATCCAGGTGGGTTTGGAATATCTCCAGAGAGGGAGACTCCACAATCCCCCTGGGCAGGCTGTTCCAGTGTTCTGTCACCCTCACAGTAAGAAATGTTTCCTCAAGGAACTTCCTATGCCTCAACTTCCACCATTGCCCCTTGTGCTGTCATTGGGCATCACTGAGCAGACCCTGACTCCATCCTTTACATCTTTATAAACATTAATGAGGTCACCCCTCAGTCTTCTCCTCCAAGCTAAAGAGCCCCAGCTCCCTCAGGCTCTCCTCCTAAGAAAGATGTTCCATTTCCTTAATCATTTTTGTGGCTCTGCATTGGACTTCTTGAAGCAGTCTTTCCTCTCCAAGACCTTTTTCAAAAGCCTCTGAAGTTTCTGTACCCCATGATCCTAAAAAAAAAATGTATCTTGCCCTTTTTAAGGAAGTTTATCTATCACATTTGTGTTCCAAGAAATCAAGAAAAATATTGAGCCAAGAGTTTGCCCTCCCCAGGCTTCGAGTCCCTGCTGTTTTGAACTGCTGGTGTGTATTGACTCATCAAAATGGCTCTGTAACAAGACTGCTGTGGCAATGCCAGGAAGGCACTGTGTGGATATACATAGCACAAACACTGGCATACACTAATGATGACTGAACCAGCCTTACAGCAGAATACTAAACAGTCAATCAAAATTTGGCTCTGCAGCACGTAAGGAGTTTTGGAAAGTTTTTGTTTTGTGCTATTTTCTGTCTGAAGTATGTAAAATCACACAATTGGAATCAAAAGATTAATGCTGATTCATTTCAAAGGGGGCTAAGGAATGCTGTAGAATAGCAAGCGTTTAGAATGTGCTAGTCAAATGAAAAGCCTGATGCAAACATCCATCAGCAGCTTCTGAGACTGGAGTTCTGCATTTCAAGGGGTCGACAGCATTACAGAAATACACCTCTCTGTGGTTGGAAGTGGACAGGCAGATGAATTCAGACTTCATAATTGCTAATTTTATATACAGCAGGCTGCCCAGGTCAGTCCTGTTTTGCTTTCATAAAGCAGCATTTTCAAAGCAAGAACTGCTGGTAACCTTTTATAAAGGTTTGCTCTGTTACGAAGTTATCTGTGAAGCTGGGACATGCCAATCAGAGCTCAGATCACTGTGTTCTTCCAGCACCATGTAATTCCTCATGCTTCTGGGTGATCTTGGACAACCTCTCTAGCAGTACTAACAGTTGCTTTCAGAGCATACACAATTCAAAAATATGTGAGCCAGTAGTTATTTTGACTAAGATTTCCTCTGCAGTAGGTACTGAAGAGGAATATTTGGGTTGTTAAGGAGTTGAAAGAAGTTAGGGATTGTTTGCTTCATAAAGTGCACTTTTGTAGAATTTGTAGTTTATCTGGACATGTAATATTGCCCTGAGAGCCACTGGCACCTCAATCACTTCAGGGCTTCTAAAACTATTGTCCATAAACTACAAGCCTATTGAATCCCAAGTGTCTCTCTCAGCTGCTCTGTTCAGATGTGCTGCTTGAAAGGGTCTTCCTGAGCCATGCTACAGTATGGAGCTGTTTCCCCAGCCTTGTCACCAACATGCCTGAAAGGCTTTTTCCATGTAGGAATGGTGGCCCGTAAAATAAAGACAAAAACCCAAACAGTTATTCATCTTTTGCCCAACTTCTGATCCACTAAAGCTATATTAGCAGCTGAGATTATTTACCCTAGGATTTAAATAATGCAAAATTCACAAGTGTTCTGAATTGGCTTTGCCTTTTGGTTTGTTCTGTAACACCAAGCTTTCAAAGGACTTCTGTGATGTGTGAGGATATATTCCAATCTGTATCTGCATGCTTGGGTTGCTCTCAGTCTTTCCTAGAGAAAATGGTTTGCAAGAATCTCTTTGGAAAGCAAAGTGCAGTAAAATGATGTGTTAATCCCAGAAGGAATTTTGCTGGTTCTCTCTGCTCTGTGTAGTTGAATAAAGTCATCTCTCTGGTGGTTACTTAGGCATCGTGGTGTGCTCAGTTGTGGTGATGACATAAGGCTGTCCTGCCCACACAGGAGTGGAGGTTAGAAGAATGTCTGAGGCATTTTAATCAACACAGAGCCTTGAGAATGTCTGGGCTATGTGAATATCTCTGACTTTCAGCCCCTGTCATTGGCAAGACTTAATTTATGTGTTGTACTGTATGAAATCCATGTAATCAGTTCCTCACTTGGGGTACACCCGTACTGTTGCTTTACTTGGCATCAGGCATAAGATACTATCATTTTATATTTATCATATTGTTTCATTCCAAAACATTGTAGTTTCTGGAAATTACCTTCTTTAGCATTAAAATCTGCAGATAGATTCCCCTTTGTTTGTTAGCATTTCTCTGAGACATGGGACCTCAAGACCCGAGTCAAGATATTTTGGCTCAATGATGAACAATTGCAGAATGAAGAGCGCTTTCAACTGTGCGTGGTTTGCGGCATAATTTCCTCCCTCTTCTCTGTCACACAGATATTGAGCACTGCCTTTCACAGAGAACAATGTCTGGGAACTTACCTGAAAACAAATGTTAACTTCCACAAACTGGAAGAGAAGCCTTTTTAGCTGTACTCTCCCTACCCACGTATGGTGGTGGTGGAGTTGCCATCATTGGAGGTTTTCAGGAGAAGACTTGATGGGGTGCTTGGTGCCGTGGGTTAGTTGTTTAGGTGGTGTTGGATTGGTTGATGGGTTGGACATGATGATCTTGAAGGTCTCTTCCAACCTGGTTTATTCTATGTATGTATGCAGCCTGTCACTGGGAACAGCACAATGGAAATCTGAGATTGTACCATGGCAGCCAAAGTTCACCTCTGCCAGTCTAGGGCTACTCTGTAGCTCTTCTAAAAGAAAAAGCAATTATTATAGACTTCCTTTAGGGTTAGTTTTTCTTGCCATCAATAAACAAATTGAAGAAAACAAGCCCAGATCTTCATATTCTAAAGAAGTTACCAAGAACTGCTACATGGCTGAACCTGATGGAACTTCTTATAGGCTTAACTTTTGAAGATGTCTTACTCTTTTCCAATGTCAGACATAACCTTTGTAGCTAAATATGCAAACTGTTTTGTGCATGGAGGACCTTGTGAGGCTGGCAGTTTTCATGATGCAAATTTCAGAGCAAAATGGACCCATTAAGTGAATTAGCAATTCAAAAAGGCAAAAGTTCGTGGTAAGGAAACAATCAAAGCTTTTTAACAGGTACCATTTGGTACTGCTGTAGTCCAAGTATGTGCATAGTTTGGTTTCTTTTTAGTGTTTTTTCCCCCCTTTAGAATAAATTGACATATCACAGGAATGCTATTTATTTAAAGTATGTTAGCATTGGAGAAGAGGAAGTGCTTCTTAGGACACTTTAGCTTTGTGGAAATCTAAGATTTCTAATCCATTGCTACTCAGTGGGGGGAAAAAGAGTTTGCTTGAATAAGAGCACTTACAATTACAGAGGGGTTTTGCAATATGGAGAGGGAACCTTGTGGCAGTTTTAGGCTATGCCTTTAAAAGATAGCTGCAGATTTCGAGCAGAAAAGTAGAGAAATAGAAATAATTCACTACTGGGCGTAAAAAGGAAAGCAAAAGATTATTCTAAATGAGTTTTATTGGCCAGAATGTGTGGGATGGATGCAGATGTACCATAACATCTCACACATTTTACTTTCATTCCTTTCCTCTCTGGCCTGGCTGTTGTGCTGGAGGGTGATGCCTTTGACCTTGAGATAGGACTAACACTGCTTACTTCCAGCTTTTCTCTGTCTAGGAACAAGGGGGTTTAGGAGCGTGTGTGTGCAGTGGAGCAGCTTCCCTGGTCTTTATGACCAGGGGGGGTTTCTGTGCTATTTTCTGATTGTAAATACCTGTATAATATTGTAACTACTGTGTATTTGGTACATATTCATTGCATTCCATTGTAGAGTGTAGTTTTCTTGCTTTGTAAATACAGCTTCCACTTGCTTCCAGTTGAGCTGGTCGTGCCTAGTTAATGTGATTGGGAAACTCCAACCCACCACAAACATGCAGAGGAAAGACAATCCCAAGCTACAGAAATTAAACAATTTCCAGTGAGGACAATTATACTTGTAATATCATCAACCTTAGTGTTATAATACAAGTCCATGACAAGGTTCTTTAACCAGTGCACTTTTAACTTTAGTCCTCCATCATCACTGACGTCTGATTCTGAAAGCATGTTCTTGTTCCATTCTTCAAAGGTACTTCAAGACATTGAAAGGATTGTTGATATCTTTCTGTGACTTCTTAACTCTTTTCCTCTTTCCTTTTTCTTCCCATTTCCCCTCTGCTCCAATCCATTGGTGAGAGTTTTGCTGGCTCTGACGAAGAATTTAAAATGGAAATGTAGCATCTTAGAATAAATTCATCTCCATTATCTCTGCATCCACACTCAAGTTCCATTACCCAGCCATGTGTAATTCTTGTTCCATTGTAAGCTGTCAGGGGACACAGTCTCAGGCTGCGCCAGGGGAGGTTCAGGCTGGATGTTAGGAGGAAGTTCTATGCAGAGAGAGTGATTGCACATTGGAGTGGGCTGCCTGGGGAGGTGATGGAGTCGCCATCACTGGAGGTTTTCAGGAGAAGACTTGCTGGGGTGCTTGGTGCCGTGGGTTGGTTGTTTGGGTGGTGTTGGATTGGTTGATGGGTTGGACGCGATGATCTTGAAGGTCTCTTCCAACCTGGTTTATTCTATGTATGTATTCTATGTATTCTAAGCCCTTTGGTATGGGTTTACCTTAATTTACCCCAAGGAAATTTTTGAATCTTAACACAATCCCCCTACTGCCCAGGGTTGGCCTGGGACACCAGGTTGTGACAAGTCTGAAAGCCAATCTTGTATTCGACTATCCTGGTGACAGCAAACACTTCACAATGTGCCCTATCATGTATGTTTTTTTGCAGTGAAAGGGCAAAAATATGAAAGGGGAGTGATCCTTAGGCAGAGACTAGAAAAGTTGATTTGATGCAATGATGACATTCTGCAGTAGATTCTTTTTGATGAAGTGATGTTAAATGCATACTAACTAGCTCAGAAAAATCCACTGGCACTACTGGCAATGCATAGAGGTGTTTGATTTTTTAACAGAATCCAAGTTTGGATTACCAATTTTGGGAAGTTCCAAGCTGCCACAGGAGAGACAGAAATCACAGAATATTAAGGGCTGGAAGGGACCTTGAAAGATCATCCAGTCCAGGTCCCCTGCTGGAGCAGGATCACCCAGAGCAGATCACACAGGAATGCATCCAGGCAGGTTTTGAATATCCCCAGAGAGGGAGACTCCACAACCCCCTGGGCAGCCTATTCCAGTGTTCCATCACCCTCACAGTGAAAGAAATGTTTCCATGAAACTTCCTATGCCTCAAGCTAGCTCACTTCTGAGTCAATAACACAAAAACTTTCTTTAGTTACACATGTAGGAGCTATAAGCTACTTTGCACTAATTTTCCATTACCCTGTGTGGGTTATCATTGTTGTTTCCATGAACAGGCTGTAAGCAGTGCCACAGGTTATCCCACTGCTGCTGCTGTTAGTGCAGTGTAGCAAAAGAAAAGAGAAAAACCTTCCTGGCAGAGTTTTGTCGATCATGTTACTTGTAAAGTCATGCCAAGAAACACTTGTAACTGCTAAACAGGAAACATTAGCCCCACTTCTCTGTTCTCTCCCTGTCGAGAAGCATCTTGACAAGACCAGAAAAAAAGCATGTGGAACTAAAATACAGTGTTTTTGATATCTCCTCAGCAATCTTTAGTCTCCATTTTTCTTACTTGCTTTTTATAGGAGTTTTCTCTCAAATACCTATTTGATGGACTGTAGCCCAGGTGACCTCTGCTATCTTATAACGACACAAACTTTCCAGACACCTCTTTCATTACAGCCAGTGGAATGCTTGGCTGTGTTTGTTAAACCACAGTGAATATTTTTCACAATCTTGTGTTTTGGGTCTTGTGCCTTATTTAACACTCGCTGCTTTCCTTCTCCTGAGGCAGAGATGTAGTATGGTAGATCTGAGTTGCTTGCTTTATGGAGAGAGAAAGCTCGGAGCAGATAGTTCATCATCCTGACACCTCAGCAGTCACTGGTGCTGTGTAGAATAGAGCTGAAAGGGAGCAGAATTAAGCCACTCTTTTGCAAGTGCAGAGTTGAAAGAGCACACAGCTTCTCACAGTTAAATGTGGAGTAATTAATTATAGTGGGGAGAAATCAATTCACTTTTGAGTTTCAGGAATGATTTTTAAGTGTGAAAAAGGATGCTAATCACCACAGTAATGATATTAGGAAAACCTTATTTAGTGCTGCTAGCTGCTTGGGTAAACAATACTGCACAATGTTTAGCTCTCAATCCATCACTCAGTTTTCACTCTCTCTTTCTCCACAGTGCAATGTGTTTCAAAACAAAGGCTTCTACTCCTTGCAGATTGAACAATTAAAGTAAGCCAAATGCAAATAAAACCCCTAATGTCAGTCAGCCTACTAAATATCTGATTTCTTTTAGGGTGGAATGGTACCGTATTATTTTCTAAATTGCCTTTAGAAATGCACTTGCACTTCAGGAGAAATAAGATAGCTAATCTTCTCAGACCAGTCAGTTCTACACCATAACCATTTCACTCCATCAAGCTCCTCATGTACTTGTAGTCTGGGTGTTAATAGAATAGAATTGACCATTGGAAAAGACATTTGAGATCATGAAGTCCAACCTATCACCCAATACCACCTAATCAACTAAACAATGGCACCAAGTGCCTCATCCAGACCCCTCTTAAACATCTCCAGGGATGGTGATTCCACCACCTCCCTGGGCAGCCCATTCCAATGGCCATCACTCTTGCTGGGAAGAACATCTTCCTAACGTCCAGCCTAAACTTCCCCAGGTGCAGCTTGAGACTGTCCCGCCTTGTTCTGTGCTGGGAGAAGAGGCCGACCTCCACCTGGCGACGACCTCCCTTGAGGTAGCTGTAGACAGCAATAAGATCTCCCCTGAGCCTCCTCTTCTCCAGGCTAAGCAACCCCAGCTCCCTCAGCCTCTCCTCATAGGGTTTGTGCTCCAAACCCCTCCCCAGCTTTGTTGCCTTTCTTTGGACACATTCCAGCATCTCAACATCCTTCTTAAACTGAGGGGCCTAGAACTGGACAGAGGAATCAAAGTGTGGCCTAACCAGTGCTGAGCACAGGGCAGAATGACTTTCCTGCTGCTGCTGGCCACACTATTCCTGATGCAGGCCAGGAAGCTATTGGCCTTCTTGACCACCTTGGCACACTGCTGGCTCATATTCAGCCTACTATCAACCAGTACCCCCAGGTCCCTTTCTGCCTGGCTGCTCTCCAGCCACTCTGACCCCAGCCTGTAGCACTTCTGTTCTCTTAAATTTCTCAGAGCAAAATAAGATAAGATTTTCTATATTTTTGTTTCTTAGCCTGCAGCATGTGATTTATAAAAGCAAAAGGATTTGATAACATCTGTCAGCCAAAAATTCTAATTTTTCAACTATTTGAACTACCAGCACTGTGAAAAACAGTAAATAGTATTCTCTCAAGTTCTCTCTACTCAGCCTATTCTTCTAAGTACATGTATGGAATGCATATCCACACAAAAATTGGAGTCCTTGGATTTAACTTCAGGGTGCTATAGATGGGGAAACTAAATATTCTGCAAGTGATCTTTTTTTTTCCAGATCCTGGTCCATGTATACCAGGAATTCATTCTCCTTTTTTAATGGAATTTGTTAATTAATGGCTGGAATTAGTGACCAAGTGCAGGGTCCTGGATCTGGCTCAGGGCAAGGACTGGCTTGAGAGCAGCCCTGAAGAAAAGGACTTAGGGGTGCTGGTAGATGAGAAGCTCAATATGAGCCTCCAGTGTGCATTTGCAGCCCAGAAAGCTGACCTGGGTTGCACCAAGAGAAGAGTGGCCAGCATGTCAAGAGAGAGGATTCTCTCCTTCTACATTGGTCTCATGAGACCCCACCTGCAGTACTATGTCCAGTTCTAGTACATGAAAGATCTGGAAGTGCTGTTTCCAGAGAAGGGCCATGAGGGTCATCAGAGGGCTGGAGCTCCTCTGCTTTGAGGACATGCTTGAGAGAGCTGGCTTGTTCAGTTTGGAGAGAGAAGGCTCTGAGGAGCCTTCCAGTATCTGAAGAGGGCTACAAGAAAGCTGGGAAGGGAATTTTCAGGGTGTCAGGGAGTGACAGGACTAGGAGGGGAATGGATCCAAGTTAGAGGAGGGTAGATTTAGATGGGATGTTTAGGAATAATTTCTTCAGCATGAGGGTGGTGAGACACTGGAATAGATTGCCCAAGGAAGTGGTGGAAGCCTCATCCTTGGAGGTTTTTAAGGCCAGGCTGGATGTGGCCCTGAGCAACCTGATCTAGTGTGAGGCATCCCTGGCCGTGGCAGGGGGATTGGAACTGGATGATCCTTGAGGTCCTTTCCAACCCTGACAATTCTGTGATTCTGTGTAACTGAAGAGTATTTCCACCTAAGAGATCCTGAAGTCTTTCCATACATTGGACGTATCAGAAAGAAGGTTTTGAGCTAAGGATCTTTATGGAAAAAACCCAATAGGAACCAGTAATAATCTTTAGCAATAAGTTAAAGCAGGTGAAAAAATAAAAAAGGGGGCAACAAATTGGAAGATATGAAGCCAGAAGTAGTTGTCTGCTAAAACTGAGAAATTGCTAATGATGAATCCAAGTTCAGTTCTGATTTCTAAGGTAGGATCAAGAGAGTTGTACGGCAAAGTACCATCTCCAGGTCTGGAAACGATCAGCAAAAGGACATCATCTTACCCAGCCAATGCAGGAACTGCTCATCTTTCTGGGCAGGGTGCTGTCCAGCTGTAAACCTGCCATTTGGATGTGTCTCAACTTTGGTTTCCTTTAAAAGTTTTTGGGTTTGGTTTTGTTCTTCTCCTTTGTTTCTCTTTAAATAAATTTCCAAGCAGGGGGACTGTTAGCTAGCTGGATCTCTAGCAAAGTGTGTTAAATACTGTGCCATGGGAGGGAACAATTAATTGGCATTTCTTCTTGAAATGCCTGATGATTTCCAGGTGTTCATCTGGCAAATACCAAAAGCCTAATAATATTTCTCCAGGCACTTTCCAAGCCCAGCAAAGACAACAGCAAGATCTGGACCATTAAAACTGAATGTTTCTGTGTTGACCATTATCAGAGCTAAGGGAGGGCTAAAATTCTTGTGTCATTTCAAAGGATGTGTGTCCCGTTCCCCTTTACAGACTGATGCAGGTGCTAATCAATCATGTTATTCTGTAGGACCTCAGAAAGTTTAAAGGTTATTTAGTTGGTGGAAGTGCTCAGGGTGATTACTTCTAGTCTGCTTATTCTGCACTTTTTTTTATGAAACAGTACTGTTTTATGCCCAGTAAGCTCTATTACTCCTCATTTGTTTGTAATGCTTCACTTCACATGCAGGTGCCAGGTACCTGGGTTATTATTCATTTTTGAAAAATGCTTAGCACTGTTCCTTCCATTAGCTTCTGCAACAAATAGGCTCTGATTAATCATACTCAACCATTGTGACTTCCAGAAGTGAAGCTGCAAGTGAAGTGTGCCACAACTGAGCAACCACCACAATGCGTCGGCCGTGCTGTTTGTACCATCTGAGTAAGAGCTGTCTGGTTAGGAGTGTGGGGAGGAAGGGGACTCTTTTGTGGCTCTTATGGATGATGTATGTCTCCTTGGGAAAGTTGGGTCTATTGAATGTGAGTGCCATTTATGATTAGAACAATCAATGTCTTTAATGGAAGGACTTATAGGAGAGTTAGCTATGCTTTAGAGCGTACATGTGTTGCATGTATTGTAGTGCAGTAAGCATAGTATGGCTTATTAGAATCACAGCATTGATTTGTTGGAAGAGACCTTCAATGTCATCCAGTCTGATCTTTGACCAAGCACAGCAGGGTCAACACTAAACCATGTCCCTAAGGGTGAAGTCCACACACTATTTAAACACTTCCAGGGATGGTGAGTCCAGCACTGCCCTGGGCAGACCATTCCAATGTATGAGAACCCTTTCAGTGTAGAAATACTTCCTGATAACCAGCCTAAACCTCCCCATGTGTAGCTTGTATCTATTTCCTCTATACCTGTCACTTGTCATCAAGGAGAAGAGGATGAGCCCCTGCACATTCCAACCTTCATTCAGGGAGCTGTAGAGAAGAATGAGGTCTCCCTTAAGCCTCTTGTTCTCCAGACTGAACACCCCTAGCTCCCTCAGACACTTCTCATAGGCCAGGTGCTCCAGGCCCTTCACCAGCATTGCTGCCCTTCTCTGGACACACTTCAGCACCTCTGTGTCCTTGTAGTGAGGGGCCCAGAACTGAACACAACACTCAAGGTGTGACCTCACCAGTGCTGAGTTACAGGGAGATGATCACCTCCCTGCTTCTGCTGGCCACAGTGTTTCTAACACAAGCCAGGATGCCTTTGGCGTTCTTTGTCACCTGGGCACACTGTTGACTGGAGTTTAATGTCAACCAATACCCTCCAGTCCCTTTTCAAGTTTCAGCTTTCCAACCATACATTCCCATGTCTGTAGCTCCTGCAAGTCACCACGTAGATGTCTTCTCTTCAGGCAATGATGGTTAGTGATGACAGTCATTGAACTGAGATTCTAACTATTAATTTCCAACTCTCTCCTGACCACATTGGATGGATATTTGTTTGTCTTTGCATATCAGAGCAAGATGTGAGGCATGGGTGGGCAGGAGATATGCTTAGCACTCCAAGAAGAATTAGAATTAGCTTGAGGCACAGCTGGAGACTTTCTCTGAGTGTTCACCTTGGGATACAATATGTAAATAGGTGGACTATCAAGGGATGAGCATAAATCACAAAGGGTTTTGTCAGAAGACTCAAGAGCATGGGATCCTGGGGAATAGATTTCTGTGAAGTTCTCTCCCCTTGTATCCAGGGGTTTGAAGCAGGAGAGTATATAGATGTCATGGAGACAAAGCATGAAAGGTAGGCAAGTTGAAGACTGAGACATTGTAGGAAGATTTAAATAGCAAAAAAGACCTTTTAAAATGTTTGGCTTTTGTGTTTGAGTGTTTTTAGCAGGTATCATTTGAAAACATTGTAGCTATACCCAGAGAAAGTGACCAAAATCCAGGAGCATAAATAATTTCCTCATTAGAAGTGAGACCAACCATATCACTTTAATCCAGAAATTCCTCAGGAGATACTAAGGAAGCACTCATTTTTGTTGCCATCATGGGCAATAAAATACTATGTGAATGTCAGCAACAATTTTTAACAGCTCTGTGAGTTCTCACTAGTTCATTTGCTTGCCAAGAGCAAGAAATTAGTGATGAGAAGCTGCCTTCCTTAAGATAAAAAGGTACAAGGTAAGAGAATAAGAGCCCTTGGACATCAAGGATCACCTAGGCAGAACAGAAAAATGCCTTAGATTCAGGTAAAATAGAGGTGAGCACCACTGGCCACTGAACCACACACAGAGGCTCTGTTCTGAATTCCCAGGACCACTTAAAAGCTTTTTTACTGTTGCCGAATTAGCTGTCACTGTGGGGATGTGCACTGACCCAGGCAACTTCTGTCCCTTATCTCCTGCCACCACTTAAGAGGTCTTATTCTGAGATCCTCTCTTAACTCATTCCATTCTGCTGAGTTAAATCTGAGTTCTGTTTCATGGAACACCTGTCAACTCAAAGAGGAGAACACTGGGGTGAAAAACTAAGATTTGCATTGCAGAAAGTGGAGCTTACCTATTCACTAAGTAAAAGCAGGGTGGTGGTCTCATGGATTAAGGACTGGCCTGAGGTGCAAAAGAGCTTCTGATTCTTTCTCAGGCTCCCAGTGTGACACTGAGAAAGTTACATATCTCTCAGTCTGTGTGCTCAGGGTGGTGACGTGGGGAGAGCATTCTATTCCTCAACAGAATGGCAGCAGGGCTTCTCTCCTCGTAAGTTTTCTGGCAGACTCTTGAGAAATAGGGTAAAAAGAAACATCTACAAACCTGCATCAAGCACTCTAAGTTAAACCCCCAAACTGGGAACCATGTGTGTGTTATGAGACTAAATCAATACTTGTGATAGATGTAATGACCCCAAAGCTGAGGCTGGACCCGGGCAAGTTCGGACTATCAGGCAGTAGCATTTATTTATTTAACAAGGCAGCTGTTGCTGCAGGGAGCAGCTTTTGAGGCCTTTTTTAGCATGCTTGAGGAAAACGTTTGCAGGTGCTGTTTGTGCCTGTGCTGCGTGGCCTCCTAATGTAAAGGCACCTGTTGTTAAATCTTCAATGCTGAATTCATTAGACCTCATTAGGAGGGTGGAAAGCTTTGAAGAAAATCAGGCTTAATTATCTCTGTATTTTCAGATGCTGAGAAAGGTAATGCTTTAAACCTCACTCCTTTTATTAAAGCTATTATTGTAATGATAGCAGGCTTCTTGGGCTCAGTGTCTCTCACTAGTGCAGAAGTTTAAGGAGTGATGACAGGTTAAAAATGGAGCAAGATCAGAACCTAAGTACAATTCGTTGCTGCACAGAATACTGCAGGGTTTTGTATGCAGCTCTTATTCTCCTCTTTAAGTTCAGTTCTCTCCTGAAAACCTGAAAGCAAAAGTCTTTATTCCCGGGCTGTTTTTGTCTTTCTTGTGACTGGGTGTAGCCTTGCAGGGTGAGTGATCTCTGTGGTGAATGTGGTCCCTGGTAAAGTTTTGGTAGCAGGGAAGCTGAGGAGAGCCCTTTGCAAGCAGAGGTTGGACTGCCCCATGCCAGACACAGAGGTTTCTAGTTGGTTCTGGGGAAAAATCTGCCCAGGTAGTGAGGAGTGAAGGGAAAAAAAAAATTACAAATGATAGAACTGTGAGCACCCAGGTGAGAGCAGGAGGAGGGGAAGGAGATGCTCCAGGCACCAGGGCAGAAATTTCCCCGGTGTATGGGGAAACCGTGGTGGAGCACATGGTACACATGCAAACCATGGTACACACAGGGAGTCCATGGAGGACCCTATTCTAGAGCAGATGGATATTACTTGTAGAAAACTTCAGCCCCTGCACAGCCTGTGATGGAACAGGGCCTGAAGGACTGCAGACTGGTACAGAATCCTCACTAGTGTGAGGAGCCAATAAATGGCAGAGAGGAGCTGTTACAGACTGACCACAACCCTCTATTCTCCTTGTAGGATCTCTCCTTTTGGTGTAGGGTTGAGTTCTATATCTCTCTTAAATGTGTTATTACACATGGTCTATTTTAAAAGTAGTTGTTTGGAGTGGGTGTTTATTATTATTATTATAGCTAGAATAATGCAGATGAAATCTCTACCTGCAAGAAAAAAAATAATCATTGGATATAAACAGATATGTAGGGAACAACAGAATCTCAGTTAGCCTCTTGTACTTCTAGAGTCTAGATTTGTACAGTTGCCTCTGTAACTGTCTCATCTGTGGGTAGATACTAATTGAGGGTTTAATGAAAGCATCTGGCAGGAAGTGACATCTGTACCAGCAGCTGGCAGTCAGGAGGGAAAAACCAAAACAATAGAGGAAGCTGAGAAAAGCCGAGGGTGGCTGGGGTGGTGAATTGTGAATTACAATTAATTGCAATGTTTTCCTGAACTGGGCACGATTTCATTGATAAAATGGATGGAAAAACAACCATTTGTGGTTATTTATTGGGGAGTGCATGAGCAAGAGAGCAGACATTTTGGTCTTGAATTCTAAAATAGTCCTACTCTTTGATGGTGTAGTTTTATGATGCAGTATGAAAGACGGGAAGAAAAAGCAAAGGGCAAAATCTTTCAAACCTGGCTCCCGAGAGAGAACAGACCTGCATTTAGATCCCCTGATATACCTGGCCTACTTTCCAGTCATGTTGCCTTAAATTCCATTTAAAAAGCTTGTTTTAATGTCTGTAGGTGAAAATTAAATATGGTGCTCTTTTGAAGTGCTGGATAACAGCGGTACATCAGCTCGGGCACTTGGCTGAAGCTTCTCTATAGTCTTTGTGGAATGGAAGGTGTTGAAGTGAGTCACTTGCAACCAGATGATAGAGGTTGTGATCTGCACTTACTAATGGTTGTAGTCCTTATTTCATTTGATGATGAACTTAGGCAATTAGGGGAAGAATCTTAATTAGGGGTTTCCTGTAGTTTTATTTTTTCCAAGTGGAAATTAGGAGCTATAGCTAATTTGTCTCCCAGTTTGTGGTACTGAATTCTTGAATTCATTTCTATCTGGCTCTGAAGGGAGGCAAGCCCTGAACACTTGAGGATTAACAGTCTCTTGTCATGATTAGAGACACCCATACTAGTACTGCCCTTGTGCTTAGCCATGAAGAACCATAATTCCCACGGCAGAACGGATTTCAATAGTGTTGAACACAGAAGAAATGATCCCTATCAACACAATTGCTTCTCTCTAGGTTGTTAGAAATAGATGCTTTCAAAGGGATGTATTAAATGATTCATTCTTAAAAGCCCAGTTCTTCCCCAAAGTGCAGTTGTTACGAGAGCAGAGTGTGTTTAACTGTCACGTCGCACAATGGAGCCTTCTGAAGCAAACACTGTTGAACATGACGACAGTTCAGACCTGACCATCAGTCTGTATTATCCCCACTGACACTCAGGTAAGTGTGTTGCTTTTAGAATGAAAATGAAATAATGGCTCCCATGTCTACAAGGCATATTTGTCCTGAAGCACTCAGTAACATAGACTGACACAGTTTTGTAGTTTAGGTTTTCACAAGTGGGTTTTGTGTATTTTCATAGTATCTTGAGGTGTTGTGTTTTGATTTTGTTCCTGTCAGGCTGAGGAGTGAACTCATATTCGAGTCTTTGCTGTATTTATCACTAACATATGTCTTTTTATTATGGTTCATTACTTTTTACATACATAATTCAGAGAACATGCTCAAAATAACTATTTGGAGCTAAACTGGCAAAGCAAGCATCTGTAAATTGTCACAAATTATCTCTTAAGATATAAGTAGTGGCAGCAAGGGTGGATGAGACTGAGATGAACAGGCTCTATCTAGAAAGATGATGATACAGAGTGATAATGTAGAGTAGGAGAGAAACCAAGCTGATCACACATACTGCTGCACGTGAAGCCACAGGCAAACGACAGCAGAATCACAGCTATCACTCTGAAGTCAAAGCAGCAGTTCAGTACATGATCAGCAAATGGGTGAAGTATAGCAGGTAAGAAATGGAAGCATTTAGTTAAATCTGAGCAAAGCTGCACCCTGAACATGATCCTGCAACATGCGTCGGGTGCACCTAAAGAACCGTAAGTGACTTCCCTGCACTTGTAGAATACCACTGAGTGTTAAAAGTTCCTCTGCATGCAATTCATATTAGCATTTTGAATGTTAGTCTATATAGAAAAAGCCTATATGGCACATTTTTAGCTTACAAATGAGACTGAGTTAGGGCAACGTTCATCTGGAGAATCATATTTTTCATGCTTCATTGCTTTCTGGTGGAGATTTCTTAAGGTTGTTTGCAGTGTCCCTTAGAAAAAGGTGCTGGCTACTGTGCCAGGAGTACTGCTCTGGGAAATCTTTTGTTAAAATGTTAATCTGACTGCTAGATGGACCATAGATTTATATCCACTTACTGAGGAAAAAGATTTGGCCTGTTAAACTTTGATTTCTAATTGGAAGTACGCATGATTTTATACTCAATTTCTTCCATGAAGCAAGCAGGTTTAAGAATAAGGTCACATAGGCACTGGTCTTTACTGGAATCCCTTTGTGTTACCTGGTAGTGCTGTCAATTATGATTTAGGTCTGTATCTTGCTCGTCTCTTGCAGGTTCCTATGTTTCTTCTCCCTTGATTATTCTTTTAACTTCTGATGGATGATTGAAGAAGCAGCATTCCTTTGCACCCTCTTGTTTCTCTCCTGTTTCTTTTCCAGTACCAGTTTGTCTGGTGGAAATGCTTTTATGACATTATTGAAGTGAAAAACTTCTTGTCTTCTTTGTGTAACTGTATGCTTTCTCCTTGGAGTTAGACCGCATCTACCTGTAGTTTATTCTATCCCAAACAGCCTCCTTACCACAGTGGGAATGTCAGTGGCCTGTGAAATCCAATGTCTCTTCTCTATACAGCTAGCACAGCAACATTAGAGAAGCATCATTTTCTTCTGAAAATTATAGACTGCTCTTATTCCTCCAATATAAATATATATATATATTTCATCTAAGAGTGAAATACTTTCCTGAAGACTTGCTGTTTTCCCAGAATTTTTCCTTATTTTACTGAGTCTCTTCTCTTGTAAAAAAAACACATCCAGATTGCAGCTTTACATCTTTCACATCATATCCTTTCCCTTAGTTTTCCCAGGCATCCAGGACACCATGTAATCATACTGTAGCTGTTGGTTAAAATTATGTCCTAATTCAATGCTAAAAACATTGTGCACTAGCTGCAGATATTTTTCATCTAACAGTCAGAAGAAGATAAATGACGACAGGTAAAGTAAAGCCAAGACTTCATGTAACTTTGAATAAACACATTAAAAATCCTGTTGGGGCACATTAAAAGGAATAATGTTAGAAAGTTGGAATAAAGGAATTAAGTTAGAAAGGAATAATGTTAGAACCATTAGAAGCAAGGAGAAAACAAAAACATAGGAAGAGCAGTGAAAAGCAGAAAGGGCAAAAGGACAGCTGCTGAAAGAGTGATGTTTCATTTTTATTGGTATTAATGGCTTGTTTCTTTACTAGTATTATACTTCAACTTTTTTTGTTTGCTGTTGTTTTAATTTGACTTTTCACTGTTTTGAAGTCCTCCAGCCAATAAATCCTAGGACACAGTCTGATCTTCATCTCACAACCAAATCCAAGAAGAATGCTTTTGAATTATAAATATTTTCTCTAGAACCCAACAAAAATAGATGTTCTTGTCCCTAGTGTCACGTCTGTCATTCTTGTTGTGATCTAGTCACCAAAGAGGTCTTAAGGGACAGTCTGTCGCTGCCATGTGGAAGTGCATCTCCCATAGCACATCCAAAAGAATAGGAAAAGAGAGAGGCTGCTGTCAGCTGCACTCAGCTTTTCAGAGGAATTTGCAGGAATTGCGGACGTGGCAATATCAAGAGAGAAGTATAAGGCTAAAACGTGTCATGAGGTGAAAGGGATAAGACAAAGATCATTAGAACTGCCACACGCTTAAGCCTGTCAAAGTTTTACATGAGAAATATTCCAGCAGTGCCAATGTTTCCAGGAATGTATTGATACCAAAGCACAGAACTTGATGGTGTTCGTGAAGAAATTTTTGTGACATTTTCCCTGATAAAAGCAGTTTTCAACCCACACACCACGAAACAAAGGGCTACCAAGGGACTAGAGCCTCTTCTAAGCTCTTGGCAGACTTTGATGAAGATGACATTGCAGACTAAGGAAAAAAAAGCAAAAAGACTTCTGACATGCAGAAGCTTTTGGTCTTTGAATGTTGCACTGACTGAATGACCTTGCAATAGAAGGAAAGTGTTCAAAACAAAATCCGTAGGTGGTTGCTCTGCTTGCTATTTGCAAGGACGTGGATAAAGCAGTTACTAGGGTTAAATGCGGACGGCACTTTCCTACTTCCTTACGTGGTTTGAAAATGAAGCAGAAAGGCAGGTTTATGGATATTTGGAATGCAAAAACGGTCCCACAACTTGGAAAACTTGGAATCATAAACAGTGAAGAACTGGCTACAATAACTGCTCAAAACTCAGGGCAGTTTAAAGAGAAGTGTTGAAGTTGTGTTCTCAAACTGGCCCTGCCCCTCCCCCAGGCTGATTTAATTATTACATTTGGACATTTCAGTTCAATCTGGATGCACATTTTTAGAAAAAGAAAAAGTGAAATGTAAGTCAAGAGCAGATAAAAGCTATTTAACAAGGCTTACTGATTGACTTAAACTGACAAATTCAGTGCATTGAAAATTCTGACATTTTCCTGAGATTTAGGAGGCAAACACATTTTGATACCTTTAACTTTTTCATGGGCTAGAAATAAAAACCATTTTCTGCCCAATCTACAAAAGAACAGATTTTGCAATCAATCATGCACACATTAGTTTCACTGAGTAGGGCTGCAGAACAGACTCCACCAGTTGCAGTCATTGCTGAATGTCATTTCCAAGCCATGCTGTTCTATTTTTGGTTTTGTTGGTTCTTATGGAAGTGAGAAATTTGAAAGCAGTCTACAGAGTTAAAAACAGAAGATACTGAGATTTCCATACACACTTCCATCATCCAACATGCAAGCTACTCTGTGTTTAAATGTTTCGCAGTCCTTTCACTATAGCCAGAAATTTATCTAACTCTTCAGATCATGAGTTGGAAGAGACAGACATAAAGTTTTATCAGGTTTCTTTTTCTGTGAGATCTGTGACCATGGATGTAACATTGAGGAGCTGCCCAAATTAGGAGTAAAAGACAGGTGGCTATCTATATAGAATACAATAGAATAGACCAGGTTGGAAGAGACCTTCAAGATCATTGCGTCCAACCCATCAACCAATCCAACCCACCTAAACAACAGCACCAAGCACCCCATCAAGTCTCCTCCTGAACACCTCCAATGATGGTGACTCCACCACCACCCCAGGCAGCCCATTCCAATGGGCAATCACTCTCTCTGTATAGAACTTCTTCGTAACATCCAGCCTAAACCTCCCCTGATGCAGCCTGAGACTGTGTCCTCTTGTTCTGGTACTGGCTGCCTGGGAGAAGAGACCAACATCTGCCTGTCTACAACCTCCCTTCAGGTAGTTGTAGAGAGCAATAAGGTCACCCCTGAGCCTCCTCTTCTCCAGGCTAAGCAACCCCAGCTCCCTCAGCCTCTCCTCATAGGGCTTGTGTTCCAAATGTTTCTCTGTGCTGAGAGTGGCTGCCCGTGTGATTTGTACATGGCATATTCTACCTCAGATATATCTGGTTGATATATGGAATATGTATGGTGTAGTCACTGCCATGTTGGGTTTAGTTTTATTTCAGTTGAAATCTGTCAAGCCCAACATTTTAACTTCTGGATCTAAATGTCAGAGGTGTCAGTATCTGGCCTGTTGGAAGACTAAGTGGGAAATTAAACCCAACTTTTGCTAATTTCCAAGTGACCTTGGGCACGTGAAGTTAATGGTTTTCTACATGCAGATCTCAGCAAACTGATTCTGCTTTATCCAGCCTTGGGGATGGGCTAAGGCATCATGGGTTTGTAGGATGCTTTGGGTTCAATTTAAGTGTGATGTTTTGAGGCCTGTTTGTGAGGCCGAATCAATACAGTATCACCTCTGATAATCTCTTTGCTTTTTTGTATTATCCTCCTTAGTTCTTTTCTGTTAACTTCCCCCCCCTCCCAACCCCGTTGCATCAAAACCACTGTTTCAAAATGAAAGGTAAAATTGCAAGCTTAGCATTTCTCAAATGAAATTATTTCATAATGAATCCAATATATTTTCACAATCTCTGGTCTTGAATTCAGTAAGGGTTAATATTCTTAGAGATATTCTGCAGTATCGTGCTACGCAGAAACAAACACCAACTCTGCTCATAAATGATGTGTGGAAAGATGTCAGCTTGGTGTTGGTGTTGCTTGTGAATATGCTGATTCTGCTTCTGGAGATAGTCTGGGATACTCTGGGGATCTCTGATGTCTACTTCAGATTAGAGAGGAGCCCTGAGTGATGCAACATGAACCAAACACATAATCTTACTAATTTTCCTGGCCTTAGATCTACACTAAAATGACAAAAAGAAGGAAAAAAAATAGTATCGGTCTTAATTGGGGACTAATGCATCAGAGTGTTCTGCTTTGCATCTTCATTAGGCCATTTTTCCTTTTCTCTTTTGGAAGGTTCTTTCATTTGCTGATTTCAAAGCAAGATGACAAGGAGGAGCTGGTAATGCACTTCAGCCACTGCAGCACTGAAACGCAAAGGCAAGGACACAGGAGGAGAAAGATTATCATCTTATTAGCGTAGGAGGATAAAGATTATCAGACTGCAATGATCCATTATTTATAGGAATGCTGTCCCTTTTGGTACACTTTACTGAGGCATTTAATATAATTGTGCCAGAGATTAACATTGATGTTAGTTTCTTTAATGCCTGTTTTCAGCGTACGCTACGCAGGTTGGCATTCAGGAAATTCAGCCAGAGGAGAAAGACAATAGTATTAATTAGGAACGTCAGTCATGGGTGTTATGAAATTCAAAACTGCCAAGTTTCCAGTGCAGTTTGGTGGTAATTAGAATAGACTGTGGAGACAAGCTGTTCTCTGCTCCCTCTAAAGATATGCAGGGTTTGATGGACTTGTTATCAAAGTGCTAATGCAAATCCTGGTGAATGCAGTACTGGTTTTAGAGTGAGCTTTGGGTTTGTGGGTTTCTTTTTTTTCTTTCTTTTTAATTTGGCCACAACAACCCCATGCAGAGCTAGAGGCTGGGGTTGGAGTGGCTGGAGAGCTGCCAAACAGAAAGTGACCTGGGGGGTGCTGATTGACAGCTGCCTAAACATGAGCCAGCAGTGTGCCCAGGTGGTCAAGAAGGCCAATGGCATCCTGGCCTGCATCAAGAATAGTGTGGCCAGCAGGAGCAGGGAAGTCATTGTGCCCCTGTACTCAGCACTGGTTATGCCACATCTTGAGTCCTGTGTCCATTTCTGGGCTCCTCAATTCAAGAAGGACATTGAGACTCTTGAATGTGTCCAGAGAAGGGCAACAAGGCTGGGGAGAGGCCTCGAGGGCAAGCCCTATGAGGAGAGGCTGAGGGAGCTGGGATTGTTTAGCCTGGAGAAGAGGAGGCTCAGGGGAGACCTCATTGCTCTCTACAACTACCTGAAGGGTGGTTGTAGCCAGGAGGGCTTTGGTCTCTTCTCTCAAACAACCAGCACCAGAACAAAAGGACACAGTATCAAGCTGCACCAGGGGAGGTTTAGGCTGGAGGTGAGGAGAAAGGTCTTCACTGAGAGAGTTGTTAGCCATTGGAATGTGCTGCCCAGGGACATGGTGGAGTCCCCATCCCTGGAGGTGTTCAAGAGGGGATTGGACGTGACACTTGGTGCCCTGGTCTAGTAGTCATGAGGTCTGTGGTGACAGGTTGGACTTGATGATCTTTGAGGTCTCTTCCAGCCTTGGTGATTCTGTGAATTTTGATTTTGTATTTAAAGGTCTTTTGCCACATCCAATTCTACAGCAGTAGCACTTGCTTCTTTTTCAGTGCTGCTCATGACAGCATCTCTGTCTGCTTTTCTTCACTTCACAAATGAGAATTTTGGTGTCATAAGGCAAAATTAATTTAACTGAGTTTATTGGAGTCATCAACAGAGCTGGTCACTGAGGTTGGGCTCTACCTAAGTAGAGCATTTTTTTTCCCCCAGAGTTAGAAATTGAAGTTGCATGCTGTTGCATTTCTGAGGAATGGGTTTGGACCTGGTCTGCAGGCTGCTGGAAGGCACCTACAATAAAACACCTACATCAACAATTCCTGTGCTCACGATACCTAGATTTGCTATACAAGGACTTCATAGAATCATTAAGGTTAGACGAGGCCTATAAGAGCGAGTCCAAACATAACCCAGTTAACCACAACTGCTTCCTCTCCACTGGAAAATTTATTGTTTTTCAGAAATTGGCAAAGTTGGAAAACCACTGTTACCAAGCTTTGCTGAAACTACTCAGCTCTGGTGAAGCCTCACATTGAGTATTGTGCCCAATTTTGGGTACCTCAATACAAGAGAGATGTGGAGGTGCTGGAGTGAGTGCACAGGAGGGCAACAAAGCTGAGGCAGGTCTGGAGACTAAATTTTATGAAGATTTGACTGAAGGAGCTGGGGCTGTTTAGTTTGAAAAAGAGGAGGATGTTTAATTTGAAAAAGAGGAGGATGTTTAGTTTGAAAAAGAGGAGGCTGCTCTCTACAACTACCTGAAAGAACATTGTAGAGAGGCTGGTGCTGGTCTCTTCTCACAGGTAGTTAGTGATAGTAAGAAGGGGGAATGGGCTCAAACTGTGACTGGGCAGGTTTAAACTGGACTTTAGGGAACATTTTTTCATGGCAAGAGTGGTCAGGCATTGGAACAGGCTGGGCAGGGAGGTGGTTGAGTTGGCAGTTTAAGGGCTGTTTGGATGTGGTGCTTGGGGATATGGTTTAGGGGTGAGCTGTGTAGAGTAGGGTTTTGGGTTGGACTTGGTGATCCTGAGGGTCTCTTCCAACCTGAATGTGTCTGTGATCCTGTGATACTCAGCTGTTGGCAAGATTGGCTGTTGCAATAATAGAGCATTTTATTAATAGCAAGTCCATTTACAATTTGTGCTCACTTTTTTTTAGTGAAGAAGTCTTCACAATGTTATGAAGATCAGAAGCAGTCTAAGGGTTTGTCTAGGAAAAGGAAAACATCAGGCTTGATCTATATTTGCACTTGAGTGATGCATTAAAAATCAATTAAATCTATTTGAATAATTGAGGTAAATTAGTGGTAACTAAGTGGGTTGTCCTGACCAAGGATGTAATTAACTTCAAACTAGGTAATTGTAAAATAATTAGAAGCAATGTATGCACTCCATCTTGTAAACACTTTGTTTAGGAATTGTTAAACACTTTGTTTAGGAATTGTTGGGATTTGAAATAATGTTAGATTAGAATCAAGACTGAATTCTGGGAACACTTGGAAAATAACCCAGAGAATGATCCTGTTATAGGAAATATTCTAGCTTTTTATTTTCCATGGCAGGGAAGTGGAAAGAAGAGTTTATTATGTTGACAGAACTTCACTATAGCCCTTCTTTAGAACTTCACTGAAGTCCTGAAGTTACTTCTCATCTTTAAGGATTTAATTCTACTCCTGTAGATGTGAATAGCAAAAATTCCATTTGCATGAAACCCAGTGGCTGTGTGGCATGGACTGGGGCACCCACAACACAGGGCATAGGACAGAAATACGTCCACCATGTTCAGTGGCTGATTTTGATCTAGATGAAGCACTGCTCAAACCCCAGATTTGTGTTTCCAGCACAGCTGTTAAAGTTCTGAGGTTTTACTGGTGCCAGTGTGCTCCAAAAGAATCAGTTTAATATCAAAAGGCCTTAGATTGCTTGGGGCTATTTTTTTTCAGTTGCATTTTAAAATGCCTTTAGTGTATATTTGTCAGTAAAATATCACATGATTAAAATGCTCTGCTTTAAAATATTGAACACATGTTTTAATGCAAAATTTGGAAGTCCTTACTCAAGTAACCTGGGAAGATTTTTCTCACTGCCAGACAAGCAAGAAATAAAAATAGGAATGTGTTTAGAACTTCTGGATCTTTTTAGAGTTTTATAAACTCACTTAAGAGTAAGTTCAAAGTGCTGACCCCTGTCACTGGAATGGAATTGAGAGGCTTAAATTCGGGGGGGGGGGAAATTGCTGTGACCTCCAATTTTAATATAAAAGAAGCTGAACAGAAACTTCTGCAATTCCAGCTCTTCTGAGGTATGGCCAACATCTCCCAAAACACTTCCTGAGCATTTACTTTTCCTCAGGTTATGGCAAAGTCTGCAGTGCCACTTAGCTGAAATGTTTATTGCTGAAGTGTTTATTTTAGTATTAATGCTTAAAAGCCAATACAAATTTAATCTTTTCATAGCCTTAGCATTCTGTGAGTCAGAATGAGTGATGCTGTGAGTAATGGTAATTCTGCTGATTGCACAGAATTGAGCATGAAATACTTTAATCAATGAATACATTACTGGGATATTTAAAGAGAAACTAACTGCCAGGTTTCCAGGCCTTGGCTGGTTTTACAATTCAGTGGCTTGCTTTTATTTATTTATTTTTTTTATTTTATTTTTAAATCAAGGGAAAGAATTTTTGTTGGATGGGAATGAAAATACTCTGAATCTTTGTTCAAGTGAAATCATTGGAGGGAGAGGAGTGATTAAACACTGCATAAGTAGAATTGTGCTTATGAAATAAGGAACAGCTTCAGATAGAAAACAATGTATAAGGGACTTCTTGTGGTCGTTTGAGGCTGTGCCTTTAAGAACAAACACTGCTGGAACACACTGGCTAATGTTTTTGGTACTAGAACCAAAACATTCTGATATTCTAAACGAATTTCATTGGTTGATAAACAAAAATTCAGCTTTAGATTGTGAAGCGGTTGGAAAATTTTTTTTTCCTCAGTTCAGTTGGGTTTGGGAGTTGGGGGAGTTTGGTGTTTCAGCCTGTTCTCCCTGCCTGCTTCTTCTGCGAACTGCTGGACTTGGCCTTCAGATAAGCAAACACTAATCCTGCATGGGCTTTTGAAGCTTGCTAACAACTCTTTTCCTTAGTAACTTGCCTTTCTCTCTCTCTAACCCCTTTTTGGGGAAAAAGGGAGGTAAGGGGGGGAGAGAGGGGGTTCCAAAGAGGGGATCCCTCCCTGAGGGAGGGATTTTTGTTGTGTTATTTGTCTTTGCTGTGTATTTCTGTGTATATATTGTAAATACCTGTATATATTGTGTTATATATAACCTGCTTTCCATATATGCTTGTAAATATATAGCTTTTGCTCTTCGACTGAGTTAGCTGTGGTTTCTTACTCTGTGGAGGAGGGAGAGCTAAGCCCTCTCTCAACCTACCACATTTATTGGCTGCCCAACTCGGGGCTTGCTGACAAATTAGTTTGATTTATTGCTTGCTTAAGTCGAACGAGCAAACATGAAGGTGTTTTGGCTTTTTGAGCGTCTGTTCTTCTCGGTCTTTGGTGTATTGATCTACAAGTATTGCCTGGGTATGATTATCGATAAGATAGGTAAATATATAATGCAAAAATTATATTTGTGGTTTAAGTACAAGATTCGGCTTCTGTATGATCAGTGCCTGGAATTCTTTTATGTTAAAAAGTACAGGAATGTTACATCTAGCACACTCCCTATTGAGATAAAAGAGTTTAAGATTCCGCTCGGTGAAAGGGTAATTTTAAGTGATGGCTGGGATCCAAAGCTGATTTTCTCGATGTGTGTAGTCCTGCTGCTCCTGATAATTAATGTGTATTTGTTGGTAGCACTGTACCGGGAGAAAAAAGTGTCCAAGGCATGTTTTGTTATTAGACGGAGGACAAAGAGACGAAAACGCCACCCTAGCTCTGTTTCAGGAACATCCAGTGAGGATGATAATGGAGAATCTGTGTCAGTTAAAGATAAAGCTAAAAAGTCAATCGGCAAGGCAGCTCTGAATAGCAATGGTGATGATTCTGGCAAGCAGCCAGGGGCTACAGTAGCCCCAAACATGGCGGCTCCTGTGTCCCAGGCAGCCACCATTAACGAGGCAAAGTCATTTCCTCCTTCTTCCATGGCAGGAGCGGAAGCGTCCTCCAAAGCAACTAATCTGTCTCAAAGCTTATCAGCTTCTGATAATAAGGCAGCTGGAAACCCAAACACAGCTCCAGTAAAGCAAGTAGCAGTTTTAACAACAAGGAAGGGTAAGACTAAAGCTGATTCAGGAGCTGACGGGGATGCACAGCAAGGTTCTTCTGCTGGGGAGGAAGAGAAAATCTGTCTTAAAAATATAGCTGAGTTATTGAGATCATCAGAGGATCGAGATGCATCTCTTGGTAGGACAGCAGCTAGTGGTGGTGCCTCTCAGCTTAAAGGGATCCTTGAGAGAGTGACAGAAAGGTTGTTTGGACAACAAGTTGAGGAACAGGAGGCAGAGGAGCAAGAACAAGATGACATAACCGACTGCTCTTCACCACGTGAGGAGCTTAGAAATGTGAGAAAAGACTATCTCAGAGCAGATAAGGAGCCAGTTCTCGCTTGGCTTGGTAGATGCTATGATACAGGTGCTCCAGCTCTAATGGTTGGAGACAAGTCAGCAGCCCAGCTAGGAACTCTCTCAAAGGATAATGGAATAGATAGACATCTAGGCAAGGCTCTCGGTAAGGTTAATCTGTGGATACGCCTTCTAATGGCGGTTCTCATGAGATACCCTTCCCGAGATGATCTTCCATGGAATCCTAAGCCCTGGACTACCATAGATGAGGGAATCAAGCGTCTGAGAGAATTTGCTGTTAGAGAGGTACTCTATGGTGAACATGAATCTCTGAATCCTGATGATGTTCCTGTAGGAAATGGTCTTACTAAAAAGCTCATCAAGCTTGCTCCTTCCAATTATGCAAACATTCTGGCAAGCAGAATTGTAGCAAGAAATTATGGTGGAGCTCCTCTTACGGTTGGCCAATTCACTGATCAATTGAGACAATTGGATGATAGCATGACACGTGTTTCTTTGGTTTCAGCCATTGAAACTCTGTCTGGAAAACTGGAGAATTGCATGAAAGAGCTGAAGGATGAATTTAAAAACACCATCTCCCAATTGGCACAAAGAGATGATTCCAATTCTTCCTCCAGGTGGGTACAGGTTTCATCTGTGAGGAATAGACATCCTCCAAGGAGGTCATTCCAAAACAGATCAAACCAAAACAGACCACCAAGGCAGTCACGTAGGACTATTTGGATTACCCTGCGTGATCAGTTTGGTGAGAACATGAACAGGTGGGATGGTCAACCAACTTCTAATCTTTTCAGGAGACTGAGAGAACTGCAAAGTGGCAGAACCCGAGGTAGCAATACCAGAAGGGTAGCTGTTACTTCTACAGTTCCCCAGGACAACTCTAGTAGCTCCAACAGTGGCTCCAGTTCTAACACTGCACAGTGTGCTCGTTGCACCTGTGGACATGTTCCCCATAACTAGGGGTGCCCTGCCTCCCGCCAGGGGGAGGAGAGTGGTAATACAGATAACAGAATCTATTGGGATGTGTACATCCAGTGGCCTGGCACTTCACACTTTCAGAAGTACAGGGCCTTGGTTGACACAGGAGCTCAGTGCACCATATTGCCATCAAATTATCAGGGATCAGAGTCCATAACTATTCTGGGAGTCACTGGTGGATCTCAAGAGTTAAGTAAAGTGGAGGTTAATATAAGCTTAACTGGTAAACAATGGAAAAAGCATACAGTTGTGACCGGACCTGATGCACCTTGTATTTTGGGAATTGATTTTCTGAGAGAAGGGTGTTTCAAAGACCCTAAAGGTTACAAATGGGCTTTTGGAGTAGCTTCTGTAGAAATTGATGGACAAAAACTGAAGCTGTCTGCTAGACCTGAGCTTTCTGATGAATCTGCAGTTGTGGGACAACACAAGATTCAGGACATTAAGTTGCCGGTTGCTTCTCGGACTGTGCATCACAGACAATACAGAACCAACCGTGACTCTTTGTTGCCCATTCAGAATCTGATTCGTCAGTTGGAGAGTCAGAAAGTCATCAGCAAAACTCATTCACCTTTCAACAGTCCAGTGTGGCCTGTGCGAAAGCCGAATGGAGACTGGCGTCTGACAGTGGACTACCGAGCCCTGAATGAAGTAACTCCGCCTATGAGTGCAGCAGTACCAGACATGATGGAACTCCAGTATGAGCTGGAATCCAAAGAGGCCAAATGGTATGCTACCATAGACATTGCTAATGCCTTCTTCTCTATTCCCATAGCAGAGGAATGCAGGCCTCAGTTTGCTTTCACCTGGAGAGGAATCCAGTACACTTTCAACAGACTGCCAATGGGCTGGATCCACAGCTCCAGCATCTGTCATGCAGTAATCCATGATGCTCTGGAGGAAGGTGGTGCTCCAGAACACATCCAGTTCATCGATGATATCATCGTCTGGGGTAAAACTGCTGAGGAAGTCTTCGAGAAAGGTAACAAAATCATGGACATTCTCCTGAATGCAGGTTTTGCCATCAAGAGAGACAAAGTGAAAGGTCCTACCACAGAGATCCAGTTTCTGGGAGTGCAGTGGCAGGATGGACGCCGACACATTCCAGTGGATGTGGTAAATAGAGTCTCTACCATGGCAAATCCCACGAACAAGCAAGAAACTCTACGTTTCTTGGGGATAGTGGGATTTTGGAGACTACACATTCCTGGATACAGTCAGATTGTGAAACCTCTGTATGATGTGACTCGAAAGAGGAACAGTTTCCACTGGGGACCTGAACAACAAGCAGCCTTTGACCAGATAAAGCAAGAAGTAGTCCAAGCAGTGGGTCTGGGACCTGTGCGAGATGGTCCAGACATTAAGAACATTTTGTACACGGCTGCAGGTGACAATGGTCCAACCTGGTGCTTGTGGCAAAAAGCTCCAGGTGAGACACGTGGACGACCTCTTGGTTTCTGGAGTCGAGGTTACAGAGGTTCAGAGGCTAATTACACTCCAACAGAGAAAGAGATTCTAGCTGCCTATGAAGGAGTGAAAGCAGCTTCTGAAGTAATTGGAACTGAGTCACAACTTCTCTTAGCTCCCAGATTGCCAGTTTTGAATTGGATGTTCAAAGGCAAAGGTTCCACACCACATCATGCCACAGATTCCACCTGGTCTAAGTGGATGGCCCTGATAACACAGAGAGCTCGAATGGGAAATCTTGAAAGACCTGGTCTGGTGGAGGTGATCTCAAGTTGGCCTGAAGATACCAACTGTGCTAAACCTCCAGAGGAGAGAGTAACTCGTGCTGAGGAAGCTCCTCCTTACAATGACCTTTCTGATGATGAAAAGAAATATGCTTTGTTCACAGACGGTTCCTGTTGTCTCGTCGGGAACAAGCGAAGGTGGAAGTCTGCCGTGTGGAGTCCAACACGCCGAGTTGCAGAGGCGAAGGATGGAGAAGGAGAATCCAGTCAGTTTGCAGAGGTAAAAGCTGTCCAGCTAGCTCTCGACGTGGCTGAACGTGAGAGATGGCCAAAGCTTTATCTCTACACCGACTCATGGATGGTAGCCAATGCTCTATGGGGTTGGCTAAAGAACTGGAAAAAGAATGGCTGGCAGAGGAAAGGAAAACCCATCTGGGCAGCTGAACTGTGGCAAGACATTGCTGATCGAATCGAGAGAATTTCAGTGAAAGTGAGACACATTGATGCTCACATTCCCAAGAGCAAAGCTACTGAGGAACAGCAGCACAACCATCAGGCAGATCTAGCTGCAAGAGTTTCTCAAGTAGACAAGGACTCTGAACTTGATCTCGACTGGAAACACCGAGGTGAGATATTCTTAGCTCGGTGGGCTCACGATTCGTCAGGACATCAAGGCAGAGATGCAACATACCAGTGGGCTCGTGACAGATCCATAGACATTTCCATGGATGCCATCACACAGGTCATCCATGACTGTGACATTTGTGCTGCTATTAAGCAGGCAAAGCGAATTAAGCCCTTGTGGTATGGTGACAGATGGTCCAAATACAGATATGGTGAAGCTTGGCAGATTGACTACATCACTCTACCACGTTCTCGTTCTGGTAAGCAGTACGTGCTTACTATGGTAGAGGCAAACACTGGATGGCTGGAAACTTATGCAGTTCCACATGCAACTGCACGCAACACCATTCTCGGTCTGGAGAGACAGATCCTGTGGAGACACGGAACTCCAGAGAGGATTGAGTCAGACAATGGAACTCACTTCAAGAACAACCTTGTAAAGAGCTGGGCAAAAGAGCACGGTATTGAGTGGATTTTCCATATTCCCTACTATGCACCAGCTGCAGGGAAGATTGAACGCTACAACGGTTTGTTGAAGACCACTCTCAAAGCCATGGGAGGTGGATCTTTGAAAAACTGGGAGAAACATTTAGCACAAGCAACCTGGCTGGTGAACAGTAGAGGTTCAGTGAACCGCGCTGGACCGGCACATTCAGATCTGCTACGGAGAGTAGAAGGTGATAGAGTTCCTGTTGTTAGGGAAAAGAATCTGTTAGGTAAAACTGTTTGGGTATTTTCGCCCTCAGGAGAGGCTAAACCTGTCCGAGGGGTGGTTTCAGCAGAAGGTCCGGGTCACACTTATTGGGTAATGCAAGAGAATGGTGAAATTCAGTGTATTCCACAAAGAGATTTAACTTTAGCTGAGAGAGTTTAATTTCAGAATGTTGTACAGCTACAGCGCGTCCAAAGGAAAGAGTCCCTGAGGAATCTACGGTGCACGAACCCTGAGAACCCTGAGAGCCCTGAGTCAACTGAGAGTCCCTGAGTCCCTGTTTCCCTCTTTCTTCGCTTCGTCTGCGGAGAGACAAACTGTTTTCCATTTTCTTGATTTTGGATTTTCTTGGACTTCTGAATCATCTACATCTGAGTATAGCCGGAATGGACGATGAACTTAACTTACGAACTGTAAATATTGTTCTGGATTGGATGGACAGTACGAACAGCCAATGAAATTGTTTAGAAAGGGGTGGACTGTGGTCGTTTGAGGCTGTGCCTTTAAGAACAAACACTGCTGGAACACACTGGCTAATGTTTTTGGTACTAGAACCAAAACATTCTGATATTCTAAACGAATTTCATTGGTTGATAAACAAAAATTCAGCTTTAGATTGTGAAGCGGTTGGAAAATTTTTTTTTCCTCAGTTCAGTTGGGTTTGGGAGTTGGGGGAGTTTGGTGTTTCAGCCTGTTCTCCCTGCCTGCTTCTTCTGCGAACTGCTGGACTTGGCCTTCAGATAAGCAAACACTAATCCTGCATGGGCTTTTGAAGCTTGCTAACAACTCTTTTCCTTAGTAACTTGCCTTTCTCTCTCTCTAACCCCTTTTTGGGGAAAAAGGGAGGTAAGGGGGGGAGAGAGGGGGTTCCAAAGAGGGGATCCCTCCCTGAGGGAGGGATTTTTGTTGTGTTATTTGTCTTTGCTGTGTATTTCTGTGTATATATTGTAAATACCTGTATATATTGTGTTATATATAACCTGCTTTCCATATATGCTTGTAAATATATAGCTTTTGCTCTTCGACTGAGTTAGCTGTGGTTTCTTACTCTGTGGAGGAGGGAGAGCTAAGCCCTCTCTCAACCTACCACACTTCTCTATACTGTCCTTGCTGTTTTCAAGCAAATGGACTGAACCTAGCTGTGATATGCAGCTAAAATGGTCTTACTGGTATGGTGTCCCATGAGGACCACTATACAATATTTCCAGGCAGGTACAATATAAATCCCAGAGGATGTATTAGTAGGCTCGGATTTGAAGGTTCTCTTGAGACTTCTGTTCATCTCCTCTGGGTTTGTGTAGCCCCTTTCCATTGTTTAAGAACTCTTGCAAAATTAAAACTTCTGGACAAGTCCCCAAAATGATGAAAAATATCTTTTGGGTATTGTAATAGACAGTTTTATGTGTCTTTCATAGTGTCATGATCTGAACCTGATGCTCTATTACTGCAAAGGACATATGGATGATATGGGGTGAAAACAAAAAAATCCTATTCAGTTTTTAGGAGTGTATCTGCCTGCACAAAGGTCTTCTTCATTTCAGCATCATAACAATAACTTTAGAAAAGATAGAGTTCATTGCAAAACCGGGATCCTGTTCAGGGCATTATATATTCCAGCCTCAGTGCTCCTGCCCAAATCTTAGCTATTCAGTCTGTAAGAGAAATGCTACTGGAAGTAAATGTTGTGTTGGGATGTGGAGGCAGCTAGAGAAACATGGGTAGAAAACCTGAAAATTATAACAAGAGTGGCAGCCAGCTATCCTAGTGTTCATGGAGTGGACTAGCAGTACAACAGTGGATCAAGTGTAAGTACTTGAATCCAAAGACAATTGGCAATGCTCAAAAACACAGCTGTCTTAATCCTAGGCAAACCTATCCTTAAAGCCAAATGACAAGAAAAACAGAAAACACTGAGGGCAGAATAGATGTATAAACATAAACATGAAAATTGAACTTGAATACCAAGCAAGTTTTGTTTGTTTTGCAGGCTCACAAACAGCAAATGCAATGATTTTGGAAGGAGTGCAGAGATTTTTCCAAGCCTGTGCAACTGTTCCATCTGCCTTGAGATTTATGATTAATTACATCTGCTGTGGGAATGGAATAGGGACACTTTTGCTTTCCAACTGTTTTTGAGTAAACTCAACTGCTAAAAATGATGTGGGTTCTTATGACAATAGAATTCCCTTTGGTAATAGTGAAATAAGTGGATTTTATAGCAGACTGACTAATCCTCTACTTGAGGAAATATGATGTAAGGAAGTAATCACAGAGCACTGATGTTATGAAGATGAGCTCTTGGCATTTGCTGAACAGTTTGGCTAAAACAGCTTTTTTTCTTTCTTTCTTTCAAGCTAATCTCTGAAGCGATGTGAACAAAGCAATCAGATTGAGATGAAAAAGTTTAAGTGGATCATCAATATGACAGGAAAGGTTTTGAGAACACTTCAAAAGATGGAGGAGAAGGATATATCTTCCATTTCAGTTTTTAATCTTGGTTGATACTATTGTGCTTGCCTGACAAATGACCCATTATTTTTCTCAAGAACAATTCCCCAGTAAAACCAAAGCTGGGTGCTAATACATTACAATGGATGAGGTAGTCAAATTTTTTAGCTAATGAAAACTGGAAAGTAATTTGGTCACAAAAATTTGTGATGAAAGTGCAAACTTCAGTGTTGTGAGGTTGTGGGGGTTTTGGTTGGTTGTTTCCCAAAAGCAAAACATTGTGCTACTGCTTAGTAATAATTTTACTCCTTACCTGGAAGAAATACAGTCTTCCAGCAAAGTGGCATAAGCTGGATGTATATCCATTATAAAAATACTAATTGAAATTTAACGCTCTCTAGCACATTGGCCACAACAACCCCATGCAGCCCTACAGGCTGGGATCAGAGTGGCTGGAGAGCGAGCAGGCAGAAAGGGACCTGGGGGTATTGGTTGATAGAAGACTGAACATGAGCCAGCAGTGTGCCCAGGCAGCCAAGAAGGCCAATGGCATCCTGGCCTGCATCAGGAATAATGTGGCCAGCAGGAGCAGGGAAGTCATTGTGCCCTGTGCTCAGCACTGGTTAAGCCACACCTTGAGTCCTGTGTCCAGTTCTGGGACCCTCAGTTTAGGAAAGATGTTGACTTGCTGGAAGGTGTCCAGAGAAGGGCAACACAGCTGGGGAGGGGTTTGGAGCACAGCCCTGGGAGGAGAGGCTGAGGGAGCTGGGGTTGTTTAGCCTGGAGAAGAGGAGGTTCAGGGGAGACCTTATTGCTGTCTACAACCACCTGAAGGAAGGTTATAGCCAGGTGGGTGTTGGTCTCTTCTCCCAGGCAACCAGCAGCAGAACAAGAGGACACAGTCTGAAGCTGTGCCAGGGGAGGTTTAGGCTGGATGTTAGGAAGAAGTTCTTCATAGAAAGAGTGATTGGTCATTGGAATGTGCTGCCCAGGGAGGTGGTGGAGTCACCATCACTGGAGATGTTTAGGAAGAGACTGGATAGGGCACTTGGTGCCATGGTTTAGTTGATTAGATGGTGTTGGGTGATAGGTTGGACTTGATGATCTCAAAGGTCCTTTCCAACCTGGTTAATTTTATTCTATTCTATTTTACAAATGCAGAAGACTAAGCAGTAGTTTTTCCCTGATCAAAAGATAAAGAATAACTTTGAAAATAATTGCCTTTGTAATTTGAGTTTGGATCACGACAGAAAGAGAGCCTCTTAAATGTCTGTTGAGGTTACTGTTGCTGACATATTTTACCCTAGTTTATTTTATTCAGTGGTAGAGATGTATATGTTGTTCTTTAACCTTGATTTAAGATTACCTAACATACTCTAAACACTTCACTTCCTTTGTGAGAGTTAAACCCAAAGCCTGTGGAAATCAGTGAATGCCTTTGGTGGGCTCTGGGACAGATCCTGAGCTGGCCCTGGCAACTATTTGACCAATATGACTTTTCCATGACTGAACTTGCAGGGGAATGTTGCCATACATTTGGTAGCATTTGAACAGAGAGATAAATTTCAATGGACAGTGCTTCAGGATGAGTTGACTCATCTGAGCAGTGAGAGTCACTGTAAGGAGCAGGGGTGGTTTCATCCAGGCTTGTCAGAATTACTGAAATGCATCCAGTGGCATTGATTTGTAGATCAAGGCAGCAAGACAGAAGAGCGTGGGCTTTGTCATTCTCATCTAGATTGTACTTTCATGCTTTGGAAGTCAAATCAGTTTTGGTTTCAAGCATCATGCAAAAGAAAAATCCACCCCAAAGTTTTATGTAAGAACAACTTTTTGTTGAACTCTTTAGAATCCCAGTACTTGGGTAGCAGACATTACTCTATATTGAAAAAACACCAAAACAAAACAAAAACTTTTGTTCTTTCTGTTAGTTGTTTCCCAACTTGCTATTCTATCCCAGTGGTCTAAATCTGTTCCCCCTAATGCTGGTGAACTGGTATGGTCACATCCTTTGGGCTCATCCACAAATGTTACTTTATTCCCCAATGAAATGTGAGAAACCAGGAACATTTCCCCCATTGCTTCCCAAACCATCTGCAGGGTTTCAACTTCAGCACTGCTGTTTGTCTCCTGGTGCAAAAACTTTGGAGAGCAGCAGTGTTCTGTGATGAGAATAAGCCTCAAGAATTACAGGTTAGTCTTTGACAATAATTGTTATTGTGGTTTAGGTTAGGCCTTCAGGTGCTCATTCCAGCCTGTAATGCAGTGAGGCAAAGATGAAATTCAGTGATCTGCGCTTTCCCTCTGAGAGTGCTGTGCCTCCAGCTTGCTCACAGTCAAATATACAATTTTGCTGGAGTGTTATTTATATAAATGTAACATCTTAGAACAGAGCTCCTCTCAAGGTAAACAGAGGTAGGATGATGGTGGTGTTTCATCAACATTTAGGTGTGTGATTCATTTCAGGGAAAGGCCTGCTGCTGCCTTTGTTAAATTAGTCATGGGATTAGTAGTTTGTATGGGAGAAGGAAACCAAATGATCAGGATAAATTTTTTATTCTTTCCTGTAGTCTCTTGCTACAAATTCAGTTCATGGCTTCATTTCTGCATTTAATGTTTAATGTTGAGGTGAACATTACAAAGCAATTACAATCTCTTGGCTGTCATGGACTACGGAACTGCATATTTTTTGGTCTTCTGCAGAACGTCCTTATAATCAGTTATTTCACTGTAAAATGCCAGTAGGGTCTGACATTTGGAAGCCTTCCTTAGATTGGATGTGTCAAAAAGCCAACATTTTAAACTACTGATTCAAGTTTCTTTATTCTCAAATACCACCAGACATTAGAGTTATCTTACTTGGATTTCTTATTGTATTTGTAGATGAGTATTTGCAAAAGTTTGTTGTCACACAGTGATTTATCAGTCTGCAAGGAAAGGTCTTCATTTAGAAAAACTGGATGTGTGTCTTGTGTTAGAGAGATGGTAGCTAGAATCACAATGTTAGGTGTTGGAAGGGACATCCAGAGATCACCAAGTCCAAGCCCCTTGCCAAAGCAGTATCACCCAGGGCAGGCCACACAGGAATGCATCCACATGGTTTTTGAAAATCTCCTGAGAAGGAGACTCCACAACCTCTCTGAGCAACCTGCTTCAGGTCTCTGTCACCCTTACAGTAAAGCAGTGTCTCCTTGGTTTGTTATGGAATCCAGCTTGTACCCATTATTCCCTGTCCTGTCACTGGTCATCAACAAAACCAGACTGGCACCTTCATTTTGACACCCATCCTCAGATAAAATTCCCTCTCAGCCTTCTCTTCTCAAGACTAAACAGCCCCAGGTCTCTCAGTCTTGCTTCATAGCGGAGATATTCAATCCCTTCATTGTCGTCTTAGGTCTCTGTTGCACTCTCTCCAGCTGATCCCTGTCTCTCTTGAATTGGGGAGCCCAAAACTGGGCACTGTGTTCTAGGCATGGTCACACCAGGGCAGAGTGGAGGGCAAAGAGAACCTCCCTAGACCTGCCAGAAGCACTTAATGCACCCCAGGATCCTGCTGGCCTCTGGCTACAAGGGTGCATTGCTGGCCTGTGGAGAACTTGCTGTCAACTAGGACTCCAAGGTCTTTTACCATGGAGCTGTTTTCTTATTTGGGGAAAAATATGACTGTGCAAAAATCTATGCTGAAAAGAGCAAAAAGAATTAACTAAGGCCTGCAGTAGAAGTAAGGAGCTTAAACTAAGTCTTTTTAGTTTGTGTATACCTGAGATGAGTAGACGATGGTCTTCTGACACCACTGTAGGGAGACCACTTCCAATCAAGAAGAAAAAGGGGAGGACAAGTTCCCTGAGTTTAAGTGAAACTTAAATTCAGACAAGAGAAAAGTTGTAGATATCATAAGAGTGAGAGTAGTTCATCCTCTGAAGAGCTTAATTAAGGATGCAAGATCCTCTACCCTCGCTGTTATTTGGTATTTAAATACAGGTTCCTTCTGCACAGAGCGTGGGAAAATTCTGAATTTGTTGCCATGCATAGGACTGAGTTAGTAGGTACACAAAGTACACAGCTCTGAATCAAATTTTGTGACTCAAACTTGACCCATCTGCCAAAAAACTTTTGTGTTGCAGGGGAATGGAAATGAAATTATTGCAGTTTTGATTTCATAAATAGGAGGTATCTTGATACCACCACTCATCAATCCCTCTGCACATTACTGCTCACTGCATTTAGTGGGATATTCCTGATTGGCTTTTAGCTGCTCTAGATACTACTTTTTTGGCTATTTGCAATAGCTCAACACTCAGCCAGCAGGGTCTGCAGTAATATTCAGTATTCTTGATGAAGTAAATGGGACAGAATCAGTAGGATGTTTGTTTACATTATGCCTTTCTAGTGTGATGTGAACATTTATGAAGCCTTTAAGAATAGCTTTTAAGAACACTAATTGAAATTAGCATTAATGTAATGCAACAAGCCCTGTTTGTTGGCTTTTTTTTAATTAGACTTTTCTGAAAGCAGAATTTTAAAGCAAGCTTGTGGTTTCTCATGCAGTTTATTTCCCAGCAACCAAGATATGTGTGTGTTCACATAATGGGTATATTTCCCCCTGTACTCTGCCCTGGTGAGACCACATCTGGAATATCAGTTCTTGGCCCCTCAGTTCAAGAAGAACCTCAGAGAACTGTCTGAAAGAGTCCAGTGCAGAGCCACAGAGATGCTGAGGGCAGTGGAACATCTCCCTTGTGAGGAAAGGCTGAAGGAGCTGGGGCTCTTCAGCTTGCAGAAGAGGAGCCTGAGGGGTGATCTCATTCGTGTTCATACAGTTGTGAAGGGCAGTGTCATGAGGACAGAGCAAAGCTCTGCTCAGTGATGTCCAAAAAATAGGACAAGGGGCAAAGGGTGCAAGGTGGAGCAGAAGAGCTTCCACGAGAACATAAGGAAAAACTTTTTCAATGAGAGGATGACAGAGCACTGCAGCAGACTGCCCAGAGAGGTTGTGGAGTCTCCCTCTCTGGAGACATTCAAAACCTGCCTGGATGTGGTGTTGTGTGACCTGCTCTAGGTGATTCTGCTCTAGCATGGGGGTGGACTAGATGGTCCTTCGAGGTCCCTTCCAACCCTTGCCTTTCTGTGATTCTGTGACCTGAGAATACATGTGTTATTCCACCTGAACTGACACAGGAACCTCATAGGAGATGTGATTTAATCAAGAGTTTTAAAAAGTAAAAGTGAAAAAACAAATTAAAAGCTGCAACAAAATTAAACTTAATGAATATATGGTTTGTGACATGATCTCTCACATTGGTGAGGCTCCACTTGTACCACTGCATGAATAATAAGGGTTTATAAACTGGTATGGAACAGATAATGAGATCTTTCTGCACCTTGAGACACAGCATGGTAATGTATGAGAATTACTGTTCTTCCTCTGCAAAAGGTCATGTGCAGTGGGAAGTGTCTGAAAGAGGGAGAGCTGACTGGTAATGAAATCAAAACCTGAAAAAGCATAGGGAGTAATGACAAAAGTCCCACTGTTTAAGAACAGGTTAGAAAACATGATTGAATTGAAACTTCTTTACCCAGAAGGTCCTTGTTTGTCTTCCCCTGAGGTCATTAATTAGCTTGGTTCGTTGTCCCTTGCACATCTTTGCTGCTAGCCATACCCTCAGGAGCAGGTAAGGCCAATGAAAGCACAGTGGTTGCAGAGGAAGGGGTGCATAATGAAGTGCATCTCTGTTTAAAATGTCTGTGTGTTTCCCTGGACATGTATGCATGCATATATCTGAATGCAGCTGTTGAAGAGGTTCTTGCCATCTAGCCAGAAAGCCACGCTCAGCATTCTTCACAGTTTGAAGATTGTTAGTATCCCTGACACCACTTCCCTCACTTGTTTAGGATTTTGGTTGTTTTTTTTCCTACACAAGAGAGAGGAAATAAAGGACAAGTCAGGAGGTGTCAATTAATCATTACTTTTTCTTCTTGTATGGATGCTTTGCAATATTTTTTCTTTGAGAGCAATATGCTTAGCCTGATCCTGTCGCGCCATACCTTTCACTTTCATGCCACTGATGCCCCTTTAATACTCTATCCTATTAGGATAATATTTGCCACAGGTAGGAAAATGTAATGCATCCCTCTGCAGTTGTGATTAATGTAGAACAGGTTGTTAGCATATAGTTTTCATTAGAAAGCAAATACTGCAGGTTTCCATTTAACTCCCTGACTGCTGCAGTTGCTCACCAGATGATGTAAAATGTTTGTGTTCTGCAAATGGTGTTGATTACAATTACTTTTCTGTAACATATTCCATAGAGACTTCACAGTTGAAAGACAAAAGCTGTTGTAGATGCCGTGTGTTCATGTAAGAATTATTCTTACTTAATGGAATTTTCAAGGTGGTGTTGAAAGGGCACAAAGTTCACGAGGTTAATGTCACTTCGCATTACTCCGAGTTAAACATGGCGTATCACGTCGTGATTCCGTTATGCCAACGCTATTTTTACTTAAAGGCACTTCAGAAGGATGATCCTTCAGTTGCTGTCTTGCAGGATAATGAGGACTCACTCTGAAATGATTCCCTAGCTGTAAACTCAATGCCTATGAAGAGCAGGTTTTGCTCCTATTTGCAAATGGCTGTTACTGGAGTTTGCTGTTGGCACGTCTTGCTCTCTGTTCAATGCACCGAGTGTTTGGTATCTAATTATGCACTTACAGGTTTTCAGAGACTCAGAATGCAAATAGCTGTTGCAGAGTGAACTCTTCTAGCTCTCCAGATTTTTTTATATTTTTCTTTTTCTTTTTCTTTTTTTTTTTTTTTAAACTCAGGCACTACAGCAAACCACACTGAGAGCTATTAATGTAAATTAATTATTCCTCCTGCTGGCTTCTTTACAACTTACTCAGATGAGGGATTATTAAATGCATCATGCCCTGCAAATTTGCATGCATTAAAAGCCTTATCGTTGCTTGTGCACCGTTGGCCTCCGTCAGGGGTCCTAGAATTAAAAAATTATTGCTCAGTCATTTTAACTGGTAAATGCTGATCACTGTCTGTATGGCTCTAAAATGCAGCAGAGCAGGTCATTCTGATTATAGCCCCTCCTGATAATGGGACGTCCCTAACATAGTCCAGGGCACGGGCGTTATGCTGCCCTATTATGCTGATACTCTAAAGCTACCATGAAGAAGAGAATTATAGGCTGTGGCAGAATATGTATTTCTCTGATTAAATTTTTTGGGGTCAATTTCTGGTTCAAACAAGTAAAGAAAGCAGATAACCATGGTAACCCAGAAACACGTGGCAATATAGATCTGCTGGGGTCTGTCTGGGGAGAGTTGAAAAAATGTGTAGAGGGGACTGGTATATATTTACTTACGTATTTATTTATTCACTTATCCTACTTCTGCTTGGCATTTTGATACAAAAGAAAGAGAAAAGATTTTTGGAATGTAGAAAGCTCTAAAAAGTCCAAGCACATCTGGTGTGTCTCAAATAATTTTTTTGCATTCTGAGTTTAGTAATAATTTTAAATTGCTAACACTGAAATGAGGTCGTTAAAGAAAAGGTATGCCTGAGCCATTAATTGGTAAAATGCTGACATGACAGTTTGATTTGCATATGAACAAAAAAAGTCTCACAAAAGACATGTAATTCTCTAATGCTTGGAAATATGACAGCTATGAAATCCTGCTTTTGAGGTAATCTCAACTATTTTATATATATATATATATATATATATGAAGAATACTGAAACTGACTTCAGGTAGAGTTGAGTAGCTTTGGTTTCACTGAAAATGGGGGTTGACAATGGTGGGAAGCAATCAATATATGAATAACAAGAGGAGAATTAGGTCTCTGGAGCATTGGCCAGACCCTTTAAATTGTTGTTTGGGTTCCAGACAGCTGTGTCCCTGTGAAGTCATCTACTAACTGCATAACTAAGGGCAGAAGGACTATGGGAACACTGGCCAAATATTTGATGGACTCTGTGGCTTCTCTGTTCTCCAATTCAGTTTCTGTACTATGTGCCTCCTTAATTCAGCTAAAGATGTGACCACAGAAATTTACACAGAAGTGTTAATTCTGATGTTGATTAGGAAGATCACATCCTTGAGAATTAAGAGACAGATGCTGGATAGTTGCATGACAGCAGCATCTGTCAGTATTACCCAACCCCTGTGTGTATGAGAGAGGAATTGTTGAAGGTGTCTGGATATTTGTAAAAGGTTATCATCTCCAGGGATCAACATAGTTGTCTCACTGCTGATAATCACAGAACTGTCGGGGTTAGAAGGGACCTCAAAGATCATTCAGTTCCAAGCCCCCTGCCATGGACAGGGACACCTCACGCTAGATCAGGTACTTATAGTCTTGCTGATTTCTAATCTCACAGAGCTCAAACCAGAAAACAACAATGTTGAAACTGTTTCATATTTTGCTGGACATTGCTTAAGTTATTTTGTTTTTACATTTCCAGTAATGTTAGAGCAAACACAGACTTCTTCCTAGCCTACATTTTTAAGTCCTTTCTGTAGGTGGAAATTTTATACATCTCTATATTTTATGCTTTCTTAATTGAACGGAGCTATTCATTCATGTATTCCCCACTCTTCAGATGACTTTCTGTCACAGATACAGATGTATCCTAGCAGTTCTGTTTCCCACCAGTTTTCTCACATCCAATCCTTTCTCTGGATTCACCCTTGCATTTCTGCTGATCTCCCTGCTTACTCTATTCCTTCGGTGCTCTACTTCCTATCTTTTACTTTTCGTTCAAGGACCCTTGAGAGAGGAAGAGGGAGGGAGAAAAAGGAGAAAAAAAGTAACCCCCCTTCTTGAATTTCTCATCTGTCCTATTCATCATTGCTCTACTGATTACACTGTAGTGTACCAGTGCTCTGCATACCTTCACTTTCCAGAGTGAAGGCAAGGCTCTGTCTCACCTATCCTCTCTAATGCAGTCAGTCAGTCTTGAAATTCTAACACCTGCAAAGCCACCCAAGTGCTTTCCAGGATGTGTCTGCCTTGCTGAGAGAATTGAAATGTTGACAATAGAGAAACTGCAAGTACTGTCAGCACTGATTGTTTATTTTCCTCCTCTGAACTTTTTCTTACAGAACGTTAGTAAATAGTGATCAGGGTCCACTCTGGTTTTTTTGCATTTGTATGTTAGGTAGGACAAAGGCATTTGGGTTAGAACTGGAGATCTTGTGTGTTACGGTAATGCAAATAAATACCAAGACCATATTCAAAGGTGCTCAAAACCAAAGTAATTTTTTTACTTCAGAATTCCATCTAGAGAGGTTTTAGTCCACTATTAATTAAATTGAAGTTTCATGTGAAATTTGTGGAGTTGGTTTCCTTTAGTTGTTGAATTGGCAGAGTACGAATGAAAATTGAAAGCAAAAATGGAAGCTGATGATAGACTCTGGGAAAGATTCCACTTCTCACAAAGCATAACTGACAGCCATGTGTCTGGACAGTTCTGGTCATCTGGGTTTTTAAATGTTTGAATCTTAGAAGATGGCAACAGCTGTCAGCAGGATGGCTGGAGTGTGTGCAGGCATACACATGTTCATGGAAGGCAGCTATTTCTTTCTGCATGTCTAAATATTTTGGGACAGGCTTCTTAGATGGCTCAGTGAAATGTTGGCATGATGTTTAAGCATGTTTCTTGTTCCCTGCTTGCTACCACTTGGACACCATTTTTATTCTGCAATGTAATGATGCATTAGGAGCAGGAAGCAGCACACCTAGCTTTAACTAAGATAGTAAGATTGATGAACACTTCAGCATCGACTGAAGTTGTTGGCATTGCAATAGGAACAATAATTCTTTCTGCCCCCTTGCTACAGCTGTGTGAATAGAACTTTGTTTTCCTGGAAGAAGTTGGACCAAGTTAATGTTGAAGTTATTAATGTCTTGCAATTGTTGGGATGTATGTGACGAAATTGAGTTAAGGAGGATGTGGAGTACGTAATGAGAAAATCATGATTTAGTTTGTATCATTCTTTGTTAGATAAAAAGTGGAGATTTGGGCATATTTTTCCCATGGTGAAATGAAACTTCGTTTTTCTAGTCTTCGTTGCAATAGCACGCTTCAGTCAATTATATGTCAATCCTTAGGGATTGTGTAGAAGTTGAGTTTATGTTATTCCTCTAATAAAGAAACACTAAACAGTTAATAAATATATCAGAAGGTTTTCCACTGCACTTTATTTCCTTGATAGCAGTGTATTTTGTGTCTGTATTCTATTGGGTGAAGATAAATGGATTTCATAATCTCACACTGGGGAAAAAAGTGAGACTGGAAAAGATTGGAGCTGCATGAGCTGGATAACTTAACATTATAGCTCTGAGAGGCAGAGCTCTAAAAAACTATTAAGGATATTACCTTCTTGATTGGAGATTCAGAAACTGATGCACTGCCTTCAGTCCTGTTGTTTTCAAACTTCCATTAAGTTTATATCATCTTCTACCTGGCCCTTATAAATTGCTGGTCTGGGAAGAAACAGTTTGTCATAGTGTGTCTGTTGTAAGTAGATTCATCTTCAAAACAACATTATCATTTCCTAAAGACTGCTTTTAAATCCATCAGCAGAATATGAGCTAAAGTGCATTGCATTATTTTGACACATTATTCACTGAGGTAATTTCCTGATGGGTTTGTGCTTAATATGTGGAATTATCACACAGGAGAACGCTTGATCCCTTTTAAGAAAAACCACAACTGGCAATCACAACTGTAGAAATGTGAAGTTAAGCTTAAATTTTGCAAAGTAGGCTCATAAATTCCCTTTTGTGAAGGAATGGGTGCCTGCTAGCTGTTTGTATTTCTGGCATTATGAAAAGATTTCACAGGGGGATAGGGAAAACTTGTCTGAGGCGTTTGCAGAGGTATGTCCTATTTACCAGCGAGAGAGATTGGAATTGTCAGGCATCCTTTAAGAAACACTCAGCAACTTTAATGGCTCTAGGAAGAATTAACAGTTCCATTTATATTACTCACTGGGTTAGCATTTGTGGTGGGTTGAGCTTGGCTGGCTGCCAGGTGCCTGCCAAGCTACTCTCTCACTCTCCACCCCTGGCAGGACAAGGGGAGAAAATAAGATCAAAAATCCTTGGCTTGAGTTAGAGACCATTTAGTGAAAACAAACCAAAGACAATGTGCAGAAGCAATGCCAAGCCAGAGGAGATTTATTCTCAACTTCCCCTCAGCAAGAAATGTGCATCCTCCTTCTGTCAAGCAGAGCCTCAATGCAGGTAATGGTTACCCAAAGCACGGGGAATCTCCTAATCTCTTATGCCAGAGCCCAGCCCTGCAGCCCCCCACTGCCAAAATCATGTCACATGCTCAGGGATTAATCTAATTTAAGCAACTGGCCTGCAATTATGTCACCACTCTTAAAGACTTCATGTGGTCCTGACCATAGTCAGTGCCAGTGGAGAGACTTCTTTTTCTTGTCTGTCTTCATAAATATCCCAGTGCCTTAAGTTTTAATGCTCACTTTGGAGGGGTGGGTGGGTGAATAAATCTTGAACAGCCAGTTCTCTAAGTGCAGTTTCCCCATTATTGGGGGAACTGCTCTGTCTTCTCCCCTGTTGGTACGTAAAGATCAGAGAGAAAGGCTGCTTCAGATGAGGATATGTTCCTACAGAAACAGGTTATGAAAATGAAATGTAGGTTTTTTACCCACACTTGTGGATCTATCCAGCTGGCAGCCTTTGCTGCAAGCAGGCTGGGGGTGTTTTGCTTTGTTGTTTTTTTCTAGAATCAAAAGTTCTATTCCAATATTTTTGGTTTATTTTTAAAACTCCTATTTTAGAACTTGATGTATGCTTTTAACATTGACAGAACTCAGAGTTTCCCTTCCATGAGGAATGTCTGTATTCTGAGCTGAAAATATTTTTTGATGCTAAGATTTGCCTGTATCTTAACGGATGTACTTCGCTGTTCCCTGGGTAGTAACAGCTGGTAACTTTCCAGCACAGTGAGTTTCCATGCTAGTGACTCCCACTCAAGCTGCTTCATACAGTGGTAAAACCTTTCTGGTGACTCATCTTTGAAAAAAACAAGCATGTTACTGTCAGAAGAGCTAGCACAATGGGAGACAAAGCTAAAGATAGCAAGTGTTCAGAAGAGATCAGAGTGAAATCAAATAGGTAACCTCCAATATTGCCCGTAGTAGCTTCACATTAAGTAGAAATGCTGAATAGCCAAAGCCCTGGATCTGAGAGCCCACCAGAAATGCTGCTCTCATCTCTGTTCATGCTTGCAGCTGGTGATTACTGCAGGAGCTGGTGTTAAAATTACCTTGGAAAATTGTGCTCCAAATATTTCCCGGTTGGGTGAAATACCCTGAGCCTGCACAGAAGTGTGATTATTTGTCCTTGCTTACCCCTTGCCCAGTGTGAAATACAGAGGCAGCTGCTAAATGGGGAGCTTCAACCTGTGAGATGTAAAATATAAAGTGAAAATGTGGATCAGGTTTTTAAAGTGTGTTTAAGTGTAGCTTGGGCTAATCCAGGGAGTCCTTGCTAAATAAAGGATAAGTTTTACTTTGTTATTTCACAGCCTTTTTTAGCTTGGAAGGGACCTCAGGAAGTCATCTTCTAGCTCTGCATCCTATTCAAATTTTGGAGTCAGGTCATGTCACTCAGGATTGTGTCCTACTGAGTTTGAATTATACCCACCAGACTTTCTGGAGAACTGCATAGGAATTTTTTTCCTGGTAGTTAATCAGAACTTATTTTCTTGTAACACGTGTCTTTTGTATATTAGCTTTTTGGTGTGTGTGTGCTTGGGGAAAATCTAGTCCTTCCTTCTATGTAACCAGAGCTAAGACAAGACCAACCCCCTTTATTTTCTAACTGGGGGCTAACTAAACCCAGTTTTCTGTCTCTCTGTTCTCATGCTGCAGCCTTGTAAGCATTTCAGTGGCCCTTTGGACTTGCTACAGTCTATACACACTGTTATAGGGGCAGGTTGGATCCAGTGCTTTCAGTGCAGTCTCAAAAGTGACTGATAGGAGAGGGTTAAACAAAGAGTAGAAACTAATTTGAAAGGACTTTGAAAAGGAGTAAAGACAAACAAATCTCAACTTGTTTAGCTATCAGATGTCAATTCTGGCAAAGTGTCCAATAACAGCAAGCATCAGCTCTTTGCAGCGATCCTGTAGAAAAGATAGATACCTAATTGTCATGCAGAAGCTCTATAGGAATTCTGGGATCCCAACAGGGATGTGACTTCTAAGCAGTCCATTAAAAAAAAAAAACCCAACACTTTTTTTGTGGAGTATTGAATTTCTCCTTGCATGGTCAGAATTTCTATAGGACAAAAGTTTGTCTGGAAAAAAAACCCCAAGTACAAAATCTTTGATTAAGAAATAAGTTAATGCTTATTAAAATATTCAAATTTGCTCTTGGAGTAGGAATTTCCAGTTACTTTTTAAGAGAAAGCCTTCCACTCTACCATTACTTATGGGCTTGACATAGATAATGTTGAATGAAACTCTTTGGGGTATTTTACGCAAGAGATCCAACTGTAAGTTTTATTCTTCAATGACTGTAGGCTATTATCATTTTAATGGCATTGAGTGTGCATGAGTAACATCCTGCCTTTCTAAAAGACTTGAACAGCTAGTTCCCCTGGACTTTCTGTTGGTGTTGGCTGTTTAATCATCTGAAAATCTTCCCTGTCATCTACTGGAGGCTTGTGTCATTTATTCTTCGTGCATCATGTGTTCCTCATGGTTTTCCTTCCTGTACTTCAAGGATTGTAACACCTCACACTCAGGGCTGTTTTTCCCCCCCTCTTATGCCTACTGCAAAAGGAACAAAATCCATGCCCAAACCCATAAATATTCTTGCTAGAGGGTCTAATTCCCTGTTGGAATAGATGCCAGCAATGTGATAAATCTGATAAACGATTTTGTCATTCATCCTCAATCTTACTTCTAGATTTAGAGACCCGGGAATGGCTTGATCTTGATCCTTAGAAAATCTACTAAAATAGGAATGGAATATGTGTAACTGTGATATTAGAAGTCATGGTATTAAGACTCACAGGCCAAAAAAAACCTCAAGTCTAATCAGCTTGCCTTGCAAACTTCCTGATGCGCAAAAGGCCTGTGTGACATGTCGCCGTCCAATATGCAATAAAGCCTCTTCATTATGTGATCAAACCCACAATCATTTAGAATTAAATTTCCACAATTTCAGTAATCCTTCTGACATTGCAGCTCAGGGCCCAACAAATTGGAAATCCTATTAAGAAGAAGTGTCTGTATTTATAAGCACGGGAGATTCCAAAAGTGCAGTTGAAGGCAAAGCTTTTAAGCTGTTAAATTCAACAGGACACGAAAAACTAGTTCAAAACAATGGAGAATGAGGATTTCACTGCACTTATTCAGAGGTTTTGCAATTAAAAGAAAAAAAAGGATAAAGAACTTCCACAGAAGCAAGCAATGGCAAAATAGCTTTTGTGAGAGAGTAGAAAGCACAAGTGGAAATATCCAGACTATTAATATGCATGTTCTGTTGACATATGTGCAATAAGTAATCTGTGCAAAGAGAATCCAATTACTGTACACAACAAATTAATTGTTGTACTTCTAGTATTGTCATATTTTTGTGTGAGTGATTTTCATATTTGAGCTCTGTTATGTTCATTTATATTTCAAATGGATTTTGTGTCTGTCAGACACCTACACTGCAGTAAATCATGTGGAGATCTCTGAGCTCCTGAAGGACCTTGCGAGCTGGCCTGGAGTATTTAGAATGAATGCAAGTGGCGCCTATTTCTACATTTGAAGATACTGATCTTAATTGACTAATCCAGATTGTCTCATTTGAAAGTAGGGTCTTAGTGTATCAGACAGGCTATATATGTGTATATATTTGTGTATGTGTGTATATATGTACATTATGGATATCTACATTCATATCTGTCTGCATAAGAGACAAACCTCCCTCCTTAATGTCATGTATTGGGACAGAAATGGAAATGAAAGCAAACAGAAAATGATCAATCTGTTTTGAATGATATTGTCAAGACTTTAAGAGCCCATGGAGTTCAGAAGTCAGTTCCTATTGTTCCTGCTCTGGAAAGTATTTTGAAAATGCCCAAGGTAGCACAGAGAATCCATTTCAGAGCTGGCAGTTGCTCTCAGCTCTAGGTTGGCTTGGAATTCAGTGGGTTAACAGTGACGACATGCTTTGTCCCGAGTGCTCTTACAGTGTTACAGGGCAGATTTCAAAAACAATAGATAATGGGGAAAAAATCTTTCACAAAGAGAGTACTACACTGCTTGAGAAAGCATGGGGACTTTGACAATGTTTTAAAAATACTCCCGAATGTTATTGTTTAGGTTGTGCATTGAATTGGAGCACTTGAACCACCTGCAGATAAGGACATTGCTCTTTGGGTAGGCTGGATGCTGTTGACATGCAGACAGTTAATGCTTATTAAAAGGCATGCTTTAGAAAATAAAAGCAAACACCACCGCCAAGCCCTCCCAAAAACCCCCCACAAAACCCACACAAAATCCCCCAAACAAACAAATCTCCAAAAAAGCCAAAACCCAAACAACCACAAAACCCAACAAAACTCAAAACCAAGCAAGAACCCAAACCACAGAAGCTTAGGCTGTTTTGTACAGCATGAGTTTTCCTATGAGAAGAGAGACCATTCCTTTTGCCCACTGAGCCACTCCCGCTGCTAACACCGTCTCTTATTCATTTAGTAGTCTGGAGGTGTTCAAGAGGGGATTGCACGTGGCACTTGGAGCCATGGTTTAGTTAGTCGTGAGGTGTTGGGTGATAGGCTGGACATGATGATCTCTGAGGTCTTTTCCAACCTTATTGATTCTATGATTCTAAATTTGATTTTTCTATAGTCCCCCAAGTCCTGATCTGCAAGCACACTGAAGTTCCTGTCTTGTCTTCATAAATATAGCTACCAGGACTAAATGCTTGCTGGATCTAGACAACTGTCTGTGAAATTGTTTAGCATTTTCTGAGGACATTATTTTATAAATCTAAGATAACAAATGTACAGCACATCAGCAATTAAGTTTGTGGCTACTGGAGTTGGCTGCAACAGAGTTTCTATTACACTGTACTGTAGTCTGAATTTTTATTCATTATTCATTAAGAACTCAAGAATAGAGTAGAATTAACCAGGTTGGAAGAGACTTTTGAGATCGAGTCCAACCTATTGTCCACCACTATCTAATCAACTAAACCATGGCACCAAGCACCCCATCCAGTCTCTTCCTAAACACCTCCAGTGATGGTGACTTCACCAGCTCACTGGGCAGCACATTCTAATGGCCAATCACTCTTTCTATGAAGAACTTCTAACATCCAGCCTAAACATCCCCTGGCGCAGCTTGAGAATCTTTCCTCTTGTTCTGGTGCTGCGTGCCTGGGAGAAAAGACCAGTCCCCACCTAGCTACAACCTCCCTTGAGGTAGTTGTAGACAGCAATAAGGTCTCCTCAGAGCCTCCTCTTCTCCAGGCTAAGCAGCCCCAGCTCCCTTAGCCTCTCCTCATAGGACTTGCCATAGGGCTTGTCCTGCAAACCCCTCACCAGCTTGGTTTCCAGCATCTCAACATCTTTCCTAAACTGAGGAGCTCAGAACTGGACACAGGACTCAAGGTGTGGCCTAACCAGTGCAGAGTACAGGGGCAGAATGACCTCCTTGCTGCTGCTGGCCACACTATTCCTCATACAGGCCAGGATGCCATTTGCCTTCTTGGTCACCTGGGCACACTGCTGGCTCATGTTTGGCCTACTATCAACTAGTACCCCCAGGTCCCTTCTTGCCTGGCAGCTCTCCAGCCGCTCTGACCCCAGCCTGCAGCACTGCATGGGGTTGTTGTGGCCAATGTGTAGAACCCAGCACTTAGATGTGTTAAATCTCATGCCCTTGGACTCTGCCCATCTGTCCAGCCTGTCAAGGTCCCTCTGCAGAGCTCTCCTAGCCTCTAACAGGTCAACATCTGCCCACAGTTTGGTGTCATGTGCAAACTTACTGATGATGGAAGCTGAGGGTTCAATCTAAATATTTGTATTTATCTAAAAGAGATGCCAGTTGATGGTAGATTGTTCTCTTAGATGTGCACACTGCCAGGGATATCAGTTGAGTTGAATACTGCAATTGCAGATTTTATTGCAAAAGCAGATCCCACTGCATGTTTTGCTTGTAAAATAAAATCAGATGGAGGACTGTCTATTGTAGGGGCCCTGCAGATCCATAGGCATTACAAATTACACCACTGCCTGACAGAAAATCAATAGCAATGTGTTTTTCAATAATTATGCATCACATATTTGTTATGAATTCACACCACTCATTGTCTCTTCTACAGCAGTATTGAAGATGATCTTCAAACGTTTATTGGGAAGTGACAGAAAAGAATTATTTCTGTGGAAAGGCAGCCTTCTTATCCCACTTACAGATTTTAAGGTCTGGAAAAAACCCACACAGACCTGTCAAGTTTGGTACTTCCTGGTTTCTAAATCATCTTTCTCACCATTCTAGTTGATTCGTAAGAGTGAGAATGGCAAAATGTCCCTAAAGGTAGTGGCTCCAAAGCTGCAGGCACTAATGCTGTGGTAAAGCTAAATGCATGGCTAAGGAGTCTGCATATTGTCTTTTTCACACTTGAACAACACTCTGTAGAACAAGCCCCAGGGATAATAACTTACCAGTCTCTTTTTCCCAAGACAGTTATTCCTCATCTTGACATACTATTAATTTAATTTTCAGTCTTTTGCCTTGTCATTAAGGTACTGATGTTTCCATTATTTATACTTCTAAAGCTTTGAGTGCCCCTGTATAGACTCTCCCTTTGTCTGCATGTCATTTGGCAAACAGTCGCACTTGCTCCTCCTTTCTTCTGCAGATCTCCTGCTGAACTTTAGTCTCTGAAGGATGTTTTGAGGTATCCCAGAATCCCCACTGAAGCCATTATAGATCTGCACACAAGTCAGAAAGAGGAGCTTGTGCCTGTTTGGTTAATGTCCTAACAGTAGGTTTGCTTCATTTTTTGTTGCATTTATTTATTTATTTTCTTTAAGGAGGAGTTAAGTGGGAAGAATACTCAGGAAAGCTCTTATTGGTCTGCAGCCATATGTGAACTTGGGGAGCAGAACAGAGGATAACAGCTTCTCTTTGGTAATTATCTGGCTCATGTTCAAAACCAATTGCACTAAACAATTACAAGGAAATGCCTCCTCCAACTCACCTGTTTTGGGAGCATGCCATCTTTCAGATCAGGCACCCAGGGGAAAGGCAACCTTCTATTTCTTGGCTGTGGTGAAGACTGTTGAGCACAAGGTCTGCAGGGTTTAGCTGTGTTTGTGCAAGCAGACAGTTCCAGTGGGTTTTGGTGTGGATTTGTTTCATCCATTGGAAAGAAGAGCATGACAGGAATTTCGCTTACATACTAATTCCAGCAGCTTACCTACATACACAGGGAACATCTTCAGAGAGTATGGAAGGTAAGGACCTACCAGAAATGTGCTCTGTCCCAGCTTGTAAGAATTACATTAAGTTCCTGCTTGAAATGATCTCTTTTAGCTTTGGGATTATGCACTGTTGTGTGGAATGTTAGAGTTCAAATGGTATCTCATGGAAGAAAACAGGACCCCATTGTCATTTCCCAAGTACCTCATGAAAAAAGGTTCTCCAAACCCTTTGCCTATGCTTGGGCTGCAGACTTTTCATATGAAGCTGTTTGTTAATTAAGGCTTTGATTTATTTATGATGTAATCCATGAAAGGTATTGGAAATCCTTCAGCTGCTCTAAATGGTCACTGGGACATGAAACTCAGTGAATTTCTGTATGGGCTTAACAGGGAACCTTATCGATCTCTGTGTAGAGTGAAAACAACAAATACAGGTGTTTAGTTATCTGCTGGAAGTACACAATTACATTTCCATATACTACTAGAATAGGCATGTACACAAGCAATTTCTGTTTACAGTTGCTGAAACTGAAAGGAGCATACTTCAAAATCCTGTGCTATTTACTGGATATAATTTTCTCATTTGTTTCATCATCCTGACAGTTTTTGGTGCAGATAATAGGATTTAACTATGCCTCTGCCATGTTTCTCTCGTGGGAGTTCTTTGGTTTCATTCTATTTGCTATTTTAAAAGCTGGTGTAAATGTGTTAAGTCAAGGTGCCCTTGCTGCTTCTGTAAGGGGTGAAGTATTGCAGGAGGGGGCTGGTCACTTCTTTCCACTGAGATTGACCAGACAATGAGACTATTTGGCAACACGACAGAAGGATATGCCAAGGTTGGATTAGGGATTTGAGCAGAAAATGGGTGGTAGTGCCCCTTTACTCTAGCCACCACTGGTTGTTTTAGACAGATCAGGATATGTCCACCTAGAGACTGATTTTTAACATGGCAGGTTGTGGGCTGCTTCTTGCCCATTTCCATCCAGACTAGGACCAGTGATGAAATGGCTACAAGCAATTACTTTTTCTCATTATTCTCATTCTTTTTATGGAGATTAACGATTATTTACACCAAATTCTTAGCTCCCCTTCTTTCTCTGCCTGCATTTAATACTGGCTTTAAAAAAATGACCCAGTGGCAAATATTTGACCTTATTGTTTAAACTGTTCACTTCATTTTCAAGAAGTAGAGCTATGGTTTCTTTGCAGATATACTATGTCTCTTCACATCCTGCTAGAAAAAGTCATTATGCTTCTTAAGATTTTATTTTACAGTTCACCTTTCCCTTTGTGTGGCTTCTGAGAGTAATAAATATGGAATGTTTGTTGTGTCATTTGCTCAGAATGGGTCTATAAAGATGCATATGCAGAGGCAAAAATGAGTTTGTGAGTGATTTCTCATATAAGAAGCAACATCTTTAAAACACCTTCGAAATGTTTTCTTCCCTCTGTTATTTCATTTCATTCTTCTCTATGTATACATTTATACACAAAGTAGTTAACAGTATCGGCTTTTCAATGCACTCAGAGATGCCTGTGGTTTGTTTTCTTGTTGTTGGGGGTTTTGTTTGGTTGGTTAGGTTTTTTTTTTTTACCTTTTGCTATTTATCAGAGAAAACACTGCCACTCTTGTGCAACTGAAAGCTTATGTCACCACTAAAGAACTAAAAATGTCAAGGGGACCATAAAAGGAAAATAACACAGTTTGTTTTGGAAATTGTTCCATGACAACTTCTGTAATCATTTTGACAAAACTTCTGTAAACTGGAACCTTTGTACTTTTTCAACTGAATGAGCTCTGAAGGCACAATGCATCACTGGAAATAGAAATTAAACAGACTTCTTTTATTTTCAAGAAGCTCTGCACTCTGTGCCTCCAGAGGAAGACATTCGCTGAAACAAACAGGGAATTTTGGTGTGTGATTTATTCTAATGTGCACTGCTTCCTTGGCTTTTTATCCGTTGAGCTGCTCTGGAAGAAAAACAGCTCCAGCTCCTTTGCATGCTAATAACTAGTGGTGCTTGTAATTATTCAGTGGTTACAGTAGTATTCCTTGGAGATGAATCATTGCCACATTATTTACTTTTCTTTGTTTAAATTACTTGCAACCTTTAGTTCAACTATAGAAGAAGACTACAGTAGTGTCTTGATGCATATTACTTGGGTATTTTTTCTATTGCAAGGATTGAAGCAGCTGTTCAGGATGTGATTCTCTGGAGCCAGAAGTCATTTTATACTGTTCTGATAGACAAAGTTTATGTAAGTGGTGTAAAAAATGTTTTCATCTGCTTGAATGCCCTCTCCAATGGCTTTAGAACAAGTCAAACATCAACATCTACACCAGACATAGATCTGAGCGTTAAACTTGTCACAAGTCACCGTAAGAAACTTGTTTAAGAATTTAATGACATGTAATTAACTGGCAAACAGTGAACTCTACATTCAGAAACAGTGAGCCATACTGTAGATAAACCACAACACCTGGCAGATGTGAAATATCAAGTGTACCTTCAAAATTCTAAGCACTGTTCTCTAAATAATCCCTAAAGGTTTCTGCTCCTTGTTACTCGCTCTGTTTCCACGCACCTCTCTTGCAGTTCTCATTGTGGAGTACAACACCCCACTTCCCTTAGGCCTGGATGGGGGTTTTGATGCCGTTGGCATTGTGTGGCAAATATCAAGCTACTGGCCCACTGATAATGTGTCACCCTCTCTCCCCTTTGTTGCAAATTTTTGTGCTTCTTGGATATTCCTTTTCAAGTTGACTTCTTTTTTCCCTTTTAGTAATTCCCTCCTTACTGTTTAGTCTGGCAAGTGGTCACTGGTTTTAGCCTTAGCACTTCAGTGGCACACACTTCCTCAGTTGTGGGTGTTTAGGGTCTAGTTTTTTCCACAACTGGAACCAAGATCACTCAACAAAATTGGTGGAAAGGTAGCTCAGTTTCCCTTGCAGAAATGAGGACATGCTAGTGCAAATAAGTTTTACTGCCCACCTCTGAACTGCTGTGTTCATCTTTAATTTTCACTTTACAAAGCTAGTTGACTTGATCATCCAACATCTGCAGAAGGCTATTCTGTGCTACCTTCTGCAGGCTGCACTGATAGGCAATACTTTACTTGGTTTTCTTTTTTACTGAACATTAGATTTCTTTTAATGAAGATAAACTCATTGAAGGCATTTGCAGGGTGGGAACAGCACTGAGCTCTATTCCATCAACAGCTGTTTCATCTGCTTTTAGTGCTCTACGTTCTGTGTACTGTACTCATGAATAGACCCTGAAATACAAACAATTGCTGATCATGCTGCAGGCTCTGATAACATAACTCATAATGGTGCCCTAATTACTTACATTATAAAACTGTCAGGTCTGGAACATTTGGTCTCTCAAGGCAGCTCTTCAATTAAACTTTTCCTTTTTTATTAGAGATCTTGTTATATGATTGTCTTTTGGGGAGGAATAAGAGTGCTTTATGTTATAGTGGGTTGGTTGGGTTTTTTTTTTAAAGCTTTTACTGATAATGAGCAAGAAGCCTTCCAAGTTAACAGGAATGGTCTGTTAGCTACCTTTTCTCTTTTTATTGCAGCATCTGAAAAAGTGTAAGCCATCCTACTATTGACTAGCTTCATAGAGCCACAGAGCAGCCCAGGTTGGAAGGCACCTTCAGAGACTGTCTGATCCAAACTTTTGTGAGAAGGGGAACCTAGACAAAATTAACCAGCAGCCTGTCTAGTTTTGAAAATCTCAGGTGGTGAGGACTCTGCCATATCTGTGGGGTAGGTCATTCTAGGGATTGGTTGTTCTTTCTTATATCAAGTGGAAACCTGTCCTGGTACAACTTGTACCTATTGCCCCTTATCTTCTCCATGTGGCTCCTTGTGAAGACAACTTCTATCCTTTCTGTAACTGCCCCTTAAATACTGGAATGTTGTGATGAGGTTTTCCCTAAGTTTCCTCTTCTCCAGGGAGAAAAGGTTTAACTCATTCAGTCTTCCCTCACTGGGCAGGTTCTTCAGTCCTTTGATCATCTTTGTGGCCTTCCTTTGAACCCTCTTCAGTCTGCCTGCACCTTTCTTGAATGATGGGACTGGAACTGGATACAGGACTCCAGGTGCAGCCTGACAAGAGCTGAGCAGAGGGGGATGATGGTGTTCCTGTATCTGCTAACAGTGTCTCTGTGGCTGCAGTCCAGAATGTGGTTTGCCCTTGCTGCCGTTGTGGCACAATGCTGACTTCTATTCCGCTTGTTGTCCACCAGTACTGCCAGGTCACTTTCAGCAATGTTGCTCTCCAGCCACACAGATCCAAGCCTATGCTGTGTCTCTGAATGTGTCCTGTGAGCCAGTTTCCTACCCATCTTAAAGACCACCCATTCACTCTGTACCTTGCCAGTTTGTCCAGGAGAAGGTTGTGGGAAACTGTGGCAAATGCTTTGCTGAAATCCAGGTAAATAATTTCTACTGCTCTACCCATGTCAGCAGAAGACGGTATTTTGTCTTGGAAGGTGATCAGGTTAGTCTGGCATGATTTGCCTTTGCTAAGTCCATGTTGGCGTTTCCCAATCACCTGCTTCATTTGGTTTGTAATAGTGTCTTGGAGGCTTCATATCATTACTTTCCCAGACACTGAAGTATGACTAATGGGCCTATAGTTTCCTGTGTCCTCTTAGGTCCCTTCTTATGGATGTAATATTTGCCCTCCTCCAGTCACCAGGGACATCCCCTGATCTCCACAACTTTTCAGAGATGATAGGCAATGGCCTTGTAGCAATGTCAATCACTTCTCTTAATGCCCTGGGGTAGATTCCATTCATGGCAATAGATTTTTGGGCTGAGATTTATTGCTGTTAATAGTTGCTTTGCCTGCTGTGTTACTACTAATTGTTAAAGAGAAAGCTTCAGTCATCAGTCTGGTGCCAGTAAAAATGCTGTAGGAAGACAGCAAAAGCTAGAAGTAGAGTTTATGAAATACATTACTGCTTTGGTTTTCAGAACACACATGCTGACAGATCCTTTAACCAACGTGACCGTGCATTAGAACACAGAACATAGACTGTGTTGGATGCTTTATGAGAAATTCTGCTTTTCATTGGCAGCAATTTCATGGTTGCTCTCACAAATGTGGAGTTTACCAGTTCTTACACCTGCCTTGGAAGAGGCAAGATGGCTGAGCACCATCCCAGGATCGATACAGCAAATGGTCTATCATTATTCTAGTTGTTCCCTGACAAGAACTAGGTACTCTATCATGCTGGTCCACAGCACACACACCTACCTGAAACCCTGTGCTGCTTTTCCTTTGCTTTAAACTTTCTGTGTACACACTCCTCAAGGTGTTAGCAAAACAAATGCAATAGGTCAATACAAATAATTATTTTTTTTTTTACTATTCTCATACTAGATATAGTAATTAGTAGTTGTAAACATAGTCATGATGTGAAATTAGGTTGCTTGCATCAAGAGATGCCATTTGCTAAGTCATACCATGAGGTTTTTTTTCCCAGGCAATGTTTGAGACCTCTGTGTCACAGACTTCACTGCACTTCTTGTGGCAAAGACAGTGGCAGAACTGCACAGCTCCATGCCTTTGATCAGTACATTCTCCCAAGCTTGAAAATCTTTATAAACACATTTAGGTAAAGAATGGGTAGTTACTAGGTTTCTGAACTGATTATGTGTGTGTGAACCTCCTATCCTTTGTGTAAAAGACACCAGAAATTCAGAGCCGCTGTCAGCTGTCCTCTGTTGCTGAGAGAATTCAATTAAGTGAGACCTGTTTCCTTTGCTGTCAGTGCCTGCCTAAATTGCATGGAATGTAGCCCAGCCTTCTTTCACAGCTGTCCAACCCTTGTCACAAAGGGATTTTGGGCCTGTGAGCAAGAGGACAGGTAGGGACTTGGTTCTCCAGCAGAAAGGCGACTGTGCAAGCCAAAAAGGTTGGTGCTCTCTCCTCTACTGATGAAATTAGAGGGCAGTTCTTTGCTTGATGTTTTGTGAATTAGACCAATTTCTTGACATCCTGCAAGTCTCTCCTTTTCATCATCCTTCAGTTTAACCTCCATCCTCAGGGACCAGTGAAAAGATGGAAGGATGTCCTTAGTGCCCTTTGCACCTCCCCTTTTTCCACCCACATGCACACACTGTCAGAGCCCCATGAACTTTGCTACATGAAAGACTGTTTCTTTTCTGTAGTGATTTTTTCCCTTTTCCCTTTTGGGTCTGTGTTAATGATGAAAATGGAAAAAGGTTCAAATCAACCTGAAAGAATGTTTTCCTCATAATTTCTACTGACAACACAAATAGTCTGAAAGATACAATTTTGACTCAAATGAAGAACTCTGTTTGACAGCGTTATTTTCTTGCCTCAGAAGAGAACAAATGCACCTGTGATTAAAGTAAGGAAAATAAAAGTCTTGATCCTTAAAATAACTGTTGCTGCTCTTCCTTTTATTCCACATCTCCTGTGTGAAATCTGGGGATGTGGAAGAGGTCCACCACTTTCATGCACCTGCAAGAGTGCATCTTCCAATGCAAAGCAGACAATTGTCCTGCTTGCAAGGTGATCAGGTGGAGTGTGAACAAAGGGTCTCCTTCAGTCTCTGTTGTTAGCACTGTTTAATTTACACAAAATAGGAGGATCACATTTCAGTGTCTGCTTAGTGCAAAGTAAAGGTTTCAACTCTGGTCTGTTGCTTCCAAAAATGTGCACTAGCCTGCATTCTTGTAGTATGATCCCTCCCCACCTCTCTAGAAAAAAAGGGCTTCATTTTTATTCTAAGTAGTAAAATGTTTACTGAAAAATACAGAGCTAGAAAATCTTTGTGCTTTTATTTCAGATGAGCATCTAAGCTCCTCTAATGTGAAGCTGACTTTCTCTGTCTAGTTCAGTGATTTTTAAACTGTTTTATGTATAATAGAGCTTCTGATAGAGTCTGGGTCTGTAGGCATAATGCCTGTGCCCCTAGCTGTTCAGTAGAGATTCAAGACTGATCAATACTTTTTCAGTCTGAAAGTCTTGAGATTCTTAAGAACAGCTTGGAAGGAAAAAAAAAACAACAAACCCTAAACTTTTGCCAGTCTTACAGAATGACAGCACTGGGGGGGTTTTATCTTTGTAGAAATCTGAGGTGTATAAAAGGTGACCATGATAAAAATGTTGTGTGCTGTGGATTCAAGAATCTGCCTGCACTATGCTGTCTTTTTGTTCAGTGCAGCTCTAATGCTTTAATTCACCTTGTTTGTAACTACTATTTCCTTTATAAATGAGCCTAAACCTGAAAAGGTGGGCTATTTTTTTTCTGGCTAAATACAAGCAGTATTGCCTTATTTCAAAGTCTAATACAATCCTGAACACACCATACCTTTGTGGAAGATTAAATTGCAAATTATGGGTGTCCACCAGGCAACTAAATATATTAAATTTGTTCACCTTCATAACTCATCCTCCTGTACACTGTGTGATTTCCAGGATCACACAAAGATGTGCTTGTTCTGCCTCAGGAGCATTCTATAGTATTTATGGTTTATCAGATGTACAGAATATCTTCCTCGAGGAGACGCTCATATATCATTTGAACTTCAGTAGTTATTACATTGTTTTAATGGAAAAATGTTATAAGTGAATGAGTTTTATGCTCTCTGCAACATTTGTGTTTTTGAACACGGCTTTCTCAACGCTGGGTTTTTGTGGTTTGTTTGGTTTTTTGTCCTGTGAGAACACGAACGTCTTGTTTATTGCTGACTGGTTTTATAAAGATATCTCATTTTCTCCTTGGAGAGCTATAAAGAAAAAAAGGTCAAAATGCAGAAGGTAAGTAATCAGAGTGTAGCTCCACAGGAGTTTTGTGGAATAAGCATGATACTTGTTAAAAAGCTAAAATCTAAGCAATTAAGACAAACACTGTAGCTCTTATTTGGCATGGTAAAAGTGGGATTTTTGAGGTACAGCTGTCAACCAAGTGGTACCTGGCTTAATCCACATGGAAAAGCGTAGTTGTTGTGAACTTAGACTGTGAACTCATTATATAAAAAGATTGCTTATCTTGTAAACAGAATGTTTCCGAGGAACCGATGTTTCGGTGTCTGTTCAGAGCAGAGAGCTGCTTTCCTGCAACTCCTTTCTGAAACTGTCTCACTGATGTTGATCTCGTCTGAGTTACATTGTTGAAGGTGCCAGACTTATCTTGCCGTTTTGAGGTGCTTCATTTGCTAGCTACCACTGCGTTTGTGATTCCCAGCCAAGTCCCAAGAGCCCTGCACAAGGCAGCAATCCTCAGGTGTTCAAGCCCTGGATATGCTTTTGCCTACAGAATATTCTGGTGCGTTTTGCCTCTGTTCTGGGGAAGGAGCTTTCCTGACACAAAGTGTCAGCTTCTCCATGCTGCCCCAAGGCAGCAACATGAAGACGTGGAAAAAGCTTCTCTGCCTTTAGGGTGGGATCTTGTGATCCATAAAGATGGCTGTGTGCTCCTCTCAGTGCCTACAATAGCAGTTCTAATACTGTGAGTAGCTAAGGAAGCAATGGGGCATTTAAGGCCTCTGGAAAGTGTAGTGGCAGAGACAGATTTACTTCTGTGTGTAATTTTAAAAACGGTTGTGTAGTTCAAACATACACTAAATCCCCATTGGTAAGCTACAGCGTGTGTCCAAGCTGGTAGTCCTTACAAGGAGTTAGGAATGGGGATAGGATAGGATAGAATTGAATTGAATTAACCAGGTTGGAAGAGACCTTTGAGATCGTTGGGTCCAACCTATCATCCAACACTATCTAATGAACTAAACCATGGCACCAAGCACCCCATCCAGTCCCTTCCTAAACACCTCCAGTGATGGTGACTCCACCATATCTCTGGGCAGCACATTCCAACCCCCACCTGGTTACAGCCTCCCTTCAGGTAGTTGTGGAGAGCAATAAGGTCTCCCCCAAGCCTCCTCTTCTCCAGGCTAAGCAACCCCAGCTCCCTCAGCCTCTCCTCATAAGGCTTGCGCTCCAAACCCCTCCCCATCTTTGTTGCCCTTCCCTGGAAAATTTCCAGCAAGTCAACATCTTTCCTAAACTGAGGGGCCCAGAACTGGACACAGTACAAACTATCAGAGAGAACCATGAAAGTCCACAAAATACTTCTGACCTAGCAGAAGCTGTGAATTGCTACATCCTGAAATGATCATCTGGTGAAGTGGAGCTCCTGAAGCATAGACTGGGACAGAAATAAGTCAAAGTTAGTGCTGATCTTGTTTCTTTCCTGTCATAGGGTAAAGAGATGAGGATATTTTTGATGTCTTCTCCAGAGAACTTAGTATTTTCTTTATCTTTTGTTTGTCTTTTATATAATTGGGCTGGATAATATTGCAAAGTCTTATAAAATTAAAATTAAGTTGGAAATAGGGTTTGTTAATTACAGTATTTAACTGTTGTGGTTATTGTTTCCTAGGAGATTAATGAGGTGAATTATTGTAACATAATTAACTACAGTATATCTAATCTCTTACATACCCTTGTGGTTTACTGTTATTCAAGTATCACTTGAAGGTTAATTTCACTTAGCTGGTCTGTATTTGACTTTGGCAATACAGCTTATGTCAAAATATGGTTTTAATTATATTTGAAAGTCATTAGGCAACAGCTCTGCCAAAATGATCACTGTAAGCTTTGCTAGTGAAGGTAAGGACACAATAAACAGTAAAATCAGCAAACTCCCATAAATACACAACCTGAATACTCACATAAAATCAGAACTTTACACATGCTGCTGCTTGGATGCTAATGGTGTCTGCTGAGGGCTGAGCTTTCTCTTCTGATTGTCCACTCTGATAGGTGGCAATTATTGAATGAATCAAAGCTGAACAGCACAAAGATTTCATTAACATGAAAGATATAATTATATGTGTGAAGCTGCAAATCTAGTAATCCAAAATCTCCCCTAAAATGTTTTTGACTGAAGCCTTTTACTAGCAGTTAATGAATTCCTCTTTTCACAGTCAGAAGCTGTGCCTGAGGCCATTCACATCAGCTAACTGGCTGTTTTCTGTGCTACTTTGGCAGGAAATCCCATTGTCTTGGCACATAAAAATTAGAAACATACAGTAATATATTTCTAGGACAAGATAAAACTATAGATTCATCAAAGCATGCCTGTTCCTCCAGAGAAAGAGATTAGTTTATATACCTTCATTTATTTTAATCCCCAAACCCAACCTTCCTCTTCCTCCAGCCACAAACAGCTTCATCTTAAATTCACTGTTTCTCCTTCATTCTCATGCTGGATTTATTTAAAGGATTGATACTCTGTGTGTTATACTACAATAGAAAAGCTGCCATATTTTATTTGCTGCATTAGTTCCAGTCACAGACAGGTTTTTACATCCATTTTTTGGTTTCTCTTCATTAATCCTAAGAAATTATTTTCTCTATAACTCTATAATTTCCTCTAATCTATGGTGCTGAAGATTCGAATCTATTATTTTCTCTCTCTCATTTCATCCCTGTATAATTGGGACAAAAAAATTCTCTCCTCAAAATTGTTGCTCAGTATGGAATAAAACCTAGTATAAAGCCTTTAAAAATGTTAAAATTCAATAGCATGTAATTTAATAATTACAATTGTCATCCAAAGAATAGAAGTATTAGTGGTTGCAAATTTAAGTCCAGAGGTTGGCTCAGGTCAGAAATCACAAACATTTAATGTCCAAAAAACAGCTGTCTTGAACATGTAGAGTATCTTTTATTGTTGGAGATTTACCAGCTGATACTGGAACAAGGACACTGCTCAGTAACTTCCTTGGCCACCACTCAACACAGGCATTATGATCCTCTTGCATGACATCTCCTTGTGCAATTCTAGAATAATTTCCATACCTTTTCCATGTATTTTAGAATCATACAATTGTTAGGGTTGGAAGGGACCTCAAGGATCATCTAGTTCCAACCCCCTGCCATCGGCAGGGACACCTCACACTACATCAGGTTGCTCAGAGCCCCATCCAGCCTGGCCTTGAAAAGCTCCAGGGATGAGGCTTCCACCACCTCTCTGGGCAACTTGTTCCAGTGTCTCACCACCCTCCTGGGGAAGAACTTCTTCCTAACATCCAATCTGAATCTACCCACTTCTAGTTTTTCTCCATTCCCCCAGTCCTATCACTCCCTGACACCCTAAAAAGTCCCTCCCCGGCTTTCTTACAAGAAAGCCCCTACAGATACTGGAAGACCACACAAAGGTCTCCTTGGAGCCTTCTCCTCTCCATGTAGTAAACACCACACAACTTGTTTGCTTTTTCTCTGTAAGTAGTTGAAAGGTTATTAATTTTGTATTAACCACAGTATTTTCCTGTTTTTTTCCACTTTACATGTATTCTCTGTAGTCACTGTGCAATTAACGTGGCTGCTCTCACTGGGGAGTATGTGAGCCACAAATAAGTCTACAAACCTGAATTAGTCAGGTTGTTCTGGAATTTGCTCTTTCTCCCCTGTCTTTTTTCCCTTAGAAATTGTGGGCCATCAGCAGATTTGGTAATTTTGAATATAACATTTGCAAGGTCACAACTCTGGAAGGTAAACTTGTTGGTTGTAGTGATCCCAGCATTCTCCATCGCGCTCAGTGGCTATCCTGCTTATTTCCTGTATGTGTTTTTGAATCTATTTGAAATGTTGTCAGTCCTCAAAAACACATTTACCACCTTTTCAAATCAGTCTGCTCTGTGGCACAGTATCAAGGGCTTTTCTGGACTCAAGATAGGTTCTCCATTATGCTGCTATTGTCTCCAGATAAGTAAGATGTTAAAAGCATTCAAGTAAATTCGTCTGCCATGACCTCCTTTTTCTATATATTGTGCCTGCTGTCATCATATTCTAAATCATGCATTTCTGCATAAGTGAATCCAGGATAAGAAGCTTGGGCTTTCTAGGGTCTTGGAACCCTTTAAAGTCAAAAGAATTACATTAAATGCTACTCCACTTCTCTTCTATTCCCTTCCTTCCTTAGTAAGTTATCAAAATCCTGCCGAGGGCTTTCCTTTTCCCCTTACCACTTTTCTACAGATTTCTTGGTTGTAATTCGCTAGGCCTGGAGCTTTGTCAATGTTTAACAGTTATAATTGCCTAATTAAGGTATCAGCTCTGGTAGACCAGAAGTCTTCTTTCTCCACTGTGTTTCCAGTTTTCAGGAGTGTGTTCACTGCTTCTGTCAGGTTCTCTCTCCCTTTGTGTATTCATTACAGGCTGTCTATAAAGATATGAGTAATCTGTCTCTTTATTTTAAAAATTGCTTTGCTTGAAGATATTTGCCTCTCTCATTCCTGTCAGACTACAAACAGATGAACAAAGAACCCCCCCAAAGTCACACACAAGAATTGATATTGCCACAGAACAGTGGAAAACTCAGTTATTTGCTTTGATTTTCCAGGGAAAATATAAACTGTATAATGATGGCAGATGTACACTTGAGAGATGGAACTATGCACTTGGGGACTGAGTGTAACCTGTGGTGATAAGAAGGAGGAGAGATAATTTATGTTAATTGGCAACAAATTAAGTCAAATTCTGCAAGGTGAGTGTGCTTTGCTGTGACAATAACTGGTGAGTGATTTCCCTGTCTTTATTGTGATCCGTGAGTTCTCTTGCTCTGCTCCTTCCTGTGTTCTGTGCCGTACCACCGGGGGATGGGGCACTGCCTGAACAGCTGGGTGGGTGCTTGGCTGCTAGCTGGGCCAACCCACCACAGTTATTTATCTGAATGGGCTAATGGCAGGTGACTGAAAGTAAATGCCAGCCATTTACAGCATTGACACAAGTACTGGATATACACAGTGTCTCCTGTTCTTAGATCTTGCAGAAATTTTCAAACTTGTCTGCACAAAAATGAGCCAAGCTGCTGTTTTAAACACTGGCTTGGTGTTTGACCTTTTGAGATTTTTACAGTATACTGATGGACTAAAACAGTTTCCTTCTTAGAGAGGTTAGTGTTGCAGTTTGGGCTGGGTGCCCTCTGCTACGTGAGGTGTTTCCTGTGTCCACAAGTCCAGCCCAGTGGGTCGACACAGGAAATTAGGTATTTCCTACCATAATTCCTGCACCACTATAAAATCCACGGCGAGGTCTGGCACTTCATCTTTGCTTCCCCTCCGCCACCCGGTAACTGGGGGAGATGTCTCCCACCCATGGGCTTGGCTAGGCCCAAGGCCACAAGGGGATGGGCAGTCTCAGATCTGGCCAGCTGAGACTAGCCTAGCAGGGGAGAAGGAGGAGCCCTGGGGGTCTTGGGTGTACCCTCAGGTGGGGAGGGAATGTCTCTGGGTCTGCTTTGGGGTTTCTTTTGTCACTGTGCTTCTGGCTTTCTGTACACACTCACTGTTTTCTATTTAAACTTTCCATCACTTTTGCAATCCGTTTGTCTGAGTCGTTATTTCTGCCCATGGTGGGGAGGGGGTTTGCCCCAACCCATTACAGTTAGTAAGGAGACTTGTTCAATGGACATGATAGTTTGTAATTAAGCATTTAGGGCATGTGTATCACAGAATTCACTGAAAGTATCTGACAGCCAGTAGCAGATGCAGAAGAGTGAACTGTTGATCTGCTCCACTATGGCTTTCCTCCCCACTCTTCCCCATCTGTAGATCTTGTGTTGGGCTCAAATACATCTTGAAATCTATTCCTGTGAATGTCATGATCATAGAATCATTAAGGTTGAAAAGGACCTCTAAGATCTTTGGATCTAACCATCAACCCAACACCACTATGGCTGTTAAACCATGTCCCAAAGTACCATGTCCATGCTTTTCTTGAACACCTCCAGGGATGGTGTCTCTATCATCTCCCTGGGCAGCCTGTTCCAATCCCTGACCACTCTTGCAGGAAAGAAATTTTTCCAAATTTCCAGTCTTAAATGTTTAATTTCAGAGAAGATTGTTAAAATCTTGTAGAGGATTTGTACTCTTTCTTCTGTTACTCATTTCAGCATCTTGGGTGCTTATGCAGGGACCTATACATTTCCTCTGCATCAGTAAGTCATATGCCATTTCATCCTTAGGACTTTGGTCTGTGACACTGTGCCACCTCCTGCATTAAACTGATGGTGATAAATTATGGCCAAATGGCCTTTACATCACTTAGCCCTGGTAATTGTCAAAGTATTATAGGAAGAGTTTCTAGAAATGGCTTTAGAAAAGCAGCAGCTTAGAAAGAGCAGTGGGGCAGGAAGAGTTTCAGAGTACTATCTTCTGCATAATTTTTGCAGCAGTGGGTTTTAACACCTGATATTTTTAGTTAGCGTTAGGGAAGTGGAGAGTTTGGGGAAGAAGGCCATAGTCTACGTTTACATGACCTACAAATGACTGGAAGTGAGTAAAACATAGTGGCAGAAAACGCAGTGGAATTTGAGGCTAACAAAACGTTCAGGTGGAAACTAGGATCTCCTAGAATTAGTGACAGAAGAGATGGGGCCCAACTTCATCAAATCAGTCTGTTCTGCACACAGGCCAGCTGAGATGGTAAATATGTGCAGAAGCTCTTCCTGCTGTTCTAGTAGGAAGAGTGGGGACAACCAAAACAGCTGCTGAAATGGAGGTCCTTTGGGCCTGCTTGTGAGAGGTGACTGCTGGTAAAGGCATCAAGATTAAGGAGTAAGGAACTGTAATAACTTTGGCATTAGAGCATTCCTGGAAACTTAAGTAGCAATATTCATGTGCTTGCACATAATTATGTCCCTAAGACGGGAATATGAGAGCTTGGTAAAATCAGCAGTGTTTGCACACAGAGATTTTATTGCCTGGCTGAAGCCTCCTGTCAGAGCTGGAGGATCAGGTGAGAGCAGTGCATGAGGAGGCAGGGCAGGGGCATGAGGCTTACAGCAACTGTTGCAGGGCAGGAATATGGCATGGTGATTGTGCTGATATTACCTTTAACTTCTGGTGATTCATGTCTTGTGGCCATTGAAAGAATAAATGTACTTATAAATGTTGCTAGGAAAGAAAATGTTTTCCACTTCTGCCAGTCTTCATATTTGTTCCTCTGTGTCACAGGAAATGTGTGGCTTCATGAGATAGACAACATTCCCAGCAGACAAGAAGCAGGAGCAAGGCTTTGGGTGCAGTCACTCCTGGCTTTTTCTCAGTATTTTCAAAAGGCTACATTAGTTTTACACTGTAAAGATAGTTCTGGAACCAGAACTTCCATGGGAAAGATGTTGTAGGGCTGGAAGGGAAGAAACTAAATAGAAAAGTATGGCGGAGTCACTTTTCAGCCCCTGCCTCTTCAACTCTCCTTTCAGGTTTCTCAAAACGCTGCTACCAAGCGGTGCGAGTGGAGGCAGCATCTTTATTTTTCAATGCCACAATAGTTAATTACAGTCTCTGTAAATGTTCCAGAGGAAAAAGGCCTATGTGGGTAACTTAAGAAACCCTTAAAATAATAATCTTTAAAATTATTCTAAAGCAACCATCCCGTTTTAAAGAAATGCATCTTGCCCTTCAGAACAAAAAATGATATACTGGTTTCATCAGACACCAATATTTTTCCCTTCCCCCCACCCCCCCACCTCCATTTGTTGGATAATCAACGTTCCTGTTTGCTATTTATCTGCTCCTTAAATTTTAACAAGTAATTGTGCTTATAATTGTGACACTTCACCATTTTGTAAAAATTGGCACCTGCTGTGTGGGGGATAATAGCACAATTCAACACACACTGTAGGAAGAACTGATTTTCTGCTCTTTTATCTGGAAATGTCTGAATTATAAGTGGAGTCGTCCTCCAGTTAAAATTCAAAATTGCTGTGGATGTAGATAAGTAGTAGAGATTTTTACTTGTGTAACAAGAAAAGCCCAAAATAGATGTGATTTTTCTTTGTCCTGAATGCAGAGAAGAAAGTAAGAAAAATATAATAATGTGGGAAAGGGGCTGGTTTAGTAGATTTTTCATTTTATTTTTTTCTGTGATGTCTGTTGGTTGGAATGAAGTTGGAGTAAGATCTCTGAGCAAATATTAAGATTTGCTCACAGGTCATTGTTCACCTATGATGAAATTTGCCCTTTGGAGGAAGGAAATGAAATAGATGGCAGTGATTCATCTAGGTAGCAAATTACTGTAGCTTTGATAATTCTGTATGGACACAGTAGACCACGCTTCCTTCTTCCTAAAACAAAGGCTAGATCCCAAGTTTCTTGGCCTAACATTTAGCAAGGCTTCTGCAGGCCAGGAGCAAAAGAGTGGCAGCTATTCCTATAGTTCTTGCGGTTGACATCTATGGTATCCAGATGGATCTGCAACATTTAACCTGCCTGTGTTATCATTATAAGCTTAGGGTTTAGAGTAGGAGCAGGGACAGGGTAAGGCTGTCTGCTTTCCCAGCGGTCAGTATTTGGTCCTCCCTTGTGGGGGACCTCGTGGAGCCATAGAGTTGCAAGTTGCAGTTTACTGATGCAGAGAGTTGGAGAACCTGGAAAGAGCAAAGAGGGTGAATCATCTCCCTTCTTTGAAAAAAAACAGCGCAGAAAGGCTGTTCTCTGCCATTTTCCTGCAGGGAAATCCGAGAACCCCAGATTGTGTCCAATAGCTGGAACAAAGCCTCAGCAGGCAGGATAGCAAGGGGAAAGGGATTTCCTTACCCAGGTTGCTTCAGGGCATTTTTATAGATGCTTGTGGCCGATGAGCTGGAATCCTTCCCCACACCAGAGGACTTGACAGTCTGGTGAAAATGCCCTAGGCTCAGCATGTGCTGAAGAAAAGCAAAACTTCCTGTGGTGGAATTTACAGCCCCAAGGATGGGAAAGCACAGGTTCTGCATTGCCAGGGATCACTCAGGAGGAAGAAGAGAAGGGAACAGATTTCCCAGGGTGTGTTAAAATCAACGGAATCACAGCAGCTTTAGTTGTTGCATATTTACTGTTTATCTGCTTGAGACCCAGGCAAATTAGCAGCAGCCATCTCATTTTGGTTTCTTGCAGATTATTCTCCTGTGACTTTTAATTAAAGCTTCCCTTAGGCACAGAAGAGCCATTGGTGATATTCTGCCCCCCCTCCCCCCCCTTCTGGACTGTCTCAGCTTTAATTACCTTGTAGGATTTGAAATAAGCCTTATGTTTTCACCAGCTCATGTTTACTACAGACTGAAGTGACAAAACTACCAGCAGGAATATTTAGTAAAAAATCAAAATTTCACATAAAATGTGTTTTAACTGTAGTCAAGTAAACAGTCCCTTCCCCCTCCTGAAAAGCCCTGTGGCAGCTTTAATAGTGTTTCATATATTTTGTGCTGAATAACTTGTGTTGCATCTCCCATTCCTGCACTATTCAATTTTTACTGGGAATATGATTACACTAAAATGAGACTCCATCAGAGAAATAAGATATTGGATGGGCAGTAGACCAAAGCAAATTTCTAAGCACTTTGCATAAATGTTTTTCTGACCATAATAGCAGCTTCAGAACTTGAGCAAAGAACTAACCTGTCAGATTGCAATTTCTATTCATTGCTGCCTGAAACACCTTGTTTGCCAGAGAATCATCAGGTTTGTTTCCTGTTTACCCGCAAATAAACTCGATATTAAAAGAACTCAAAAGGGTATAATGTCATTCCAGCTGGAGGGAGGGAAGGTTTTTAGGTGCTAATAGATACGTATATTTAGAAGGCACAATGTATTCATACACTACTTAGGCATCCTAATGCCAGCAGAAAGCAACACCAATGTTAGCTAATGTGATAAGCTTCTCAGGACACATTATCAGAGGAGTTTGTGCTGGAGAGTGTAGCACAAGGGGAAGAAGACAGTTCTAGTCATTTCCTGCTGTTGGGTAGGGTAGTGCTTGGCAGGTCTGTTGCAAACAGTCAAATTGCAGTAGGCCTTTAAAGAGGGAGAAGTGTCTCATGCTCAGAAGCAGCAGCATTTTTTGAAAAGTCACCTTGCAGCTGAGGAAAGCCCTTTATCCTATAAAAAAAAAAAAAAAAAGAGTTCCTTCCAGCACATCCTCAAGGGTGGTGGAGTGCCACAACAGGCTGCCCAGAGAGGTGGCTGAGTCTTCATCTCTGGAGACATTCAGAATCTGCCTGGACACCATCCTGTGCAACCTGCTCTAGGTGAGCCTGCTCTGGCAGGGGGTTGTACCCTTCCAACCCCTACTAGTCTGTGATTATCTGCTGGATATGTCCAGCTGAAGAGCTAGGTCCCAGTGAAGTGCATTTTGTTAACATTTTTAACACATGTAAAGCTGCTTGGATGTGTCCAGCTGTATCTCAAATGGGCACAGCCTAGGCTCATCCCAGCTCACCAGCAGGTACTGTGCAACTGAAAATGCTCTTTCTCATTTCACTTTTTGAAAAAGACTATGGGGGGAATAAGTTCTTCCAGTACCTCTCTGAATTAATGATATTTTGGTAGCTACTGTTAATCAGATGGTACCATTAATATAGTTCATAGAAGGGACACAGAGCTGTTGGAGCAAGTTGAGTGGAGGGCCACAAAGGTCATCCAAGGGCTGGAGCACCTCTGCTGTGAGGATAGGCTAAGGGAGCTGGGGTTGCTCAGCCTGGAGAAGAGAAGACTCTAGGGGGACCTTAGTGATGCCTACCAATACCTGAACAGATCCTACAGGAAGGCTGCAGAGGGACTTTTCATGAGGGTGTCTAGAGAGAGGACAAGGGGGAATGGTTTGAAGCTGAGGTAGGGTAGGGTTGGACTGGATCTTAGGAAGAAATCTTAGGAAGTATGAGGGTGATGAGACTCTGAAACAGGCTGCCCAGGGAGGCTCTTCCCTGCAGGTGTTCAAGGGTGGGTTGGATGAGGTCTTGAGTAGCGGAGTCTAGTTGACAGGCATCTCTGCATATGGCTGGGATGTTGGAATAGATGATCTTCAAGGTCCTTTCCAGCCATTCTAGGATTCTCTGAATATTATGTAATCTTCAGTCCAGTGATCTTTTTGAGTATCTTTGGCTGGCTACTTGGTGTCCTTTGGGCCAAAAAGGAAACAAGGCTAAAAGAGAGCACTAAATTAAATTTTTTTTCCTTTCTTTTCTTTTAAACTTCCTTATTTCTGAACAGAATGTATTTTCCCCAAAGAACAGATTTGGGTAGGTCTTCTTTGTCAGGTATTTTAGCCACTGATGAGAACTGCACAGGCGAATCAGGTCACGTACTCAAAGAATTACTTGAATTTGAAGTTCTTTGTTTCTGCCTTTCTATAATGGATATTCCTACACACACACATACACACACCCCTTTTATGCACATGAATACTCTGTGCATTTGCTTTAGTTCCTGCATGGAGGCCGGGCTCAGTATTTAGTATTTAAAAAACAAAAGAATGGAGAGAGAGAGAGAGAGAAATAGTTTTTAAACAAATGGTATAAAATTGTGATGTGTTCCTCTTTGCCCTCCCTAACAATATAAGACTCCAAGGACACTAATCGGGAAGGAAGGCCATAATTAATTAAGAGAAATACTATGCAATGCATAATTAACACGTGTCACAGCTTGTCAGAAGACTAATGCCAATAAAATAGCAATATTCTCCAAAGGATTTGACATTTATGTGGATAATAAAATATTGACAATTCCATTATGGATTTTTAGAACTTGTTTTCTAGAAGAAACTCATGTTTAAAAACATACAGCAGCTGCTGTTTTTAAAAGGCATCCTCTGCTGGCAACCCTTTGTGGAATAATTCAGTGGGAGCCGGGCAGATAAATACCTTATAAACCAACGTGATATTGAGCTCCTGAGCACTCTTATTGTATTCTGTATAGAAAATATCATTGTGTTGGTTTCTTCCATCTCAGTTAATGAACTGCTTAAGGTCATATAAATGGTCTCTGCATTTGAATAAATGGTCACTGGATTCCAAAGTATTAGGTAGCAACTCAGCTCTGACCAGTGCTGTTCCCTCTGCCCCTTTACTGGTGTGAACACATCTCGCTATATGCTTTGATTAGCAAACCTCTCCGTCTATGGTGCTGTTGAGACTGATTATTCACGAGCCATGTTATGTTATTCATGCTGGACAAAGTGTAGGCATATCAATCAGAAAGTTCTATATAGCCTGCAGAAAAGCTTTCTTTTTTATTGTATTTCTGGTTGCTTGAAGGGAAAACATCACAGGAAAATCACATTTTTCTCAGAAAATCTTGGATTTGTTGTTCCTGCAAATAACTCTAAGATTAATGAAACTGAAAGCAGCGACCTTGCACTTATTAGTGCTGCAAATAAACTTAAGATTGATGAAAATGAAAGGAGCTGGTCAGTGCAAAAAGGCTTTTTCTGACTATATTTTCTTCATTTTGGTTGGCCTGTGTGACTGGTGATACTTTCTGTAGCAATTTCCTGCATTGAAAGAGAACTCACAGAAAATGCTTTTAAGAATATCCACAAGTGAACAGGTGGAAACCCTTGTGTCTTTCTGTATCACTGTTTCCAGTGAAATTTAGGATGGAATTTTCTGCCTATCCATTCTTTGTTGCCTCAAAGTAAACGGTCAGCCACTCTTAAGAGTTTACCCATGAAGGTTCTAATAGCAGCTATGGGCATAAGTCCATGCCATGGTAATTTGAAGGAATCAGTGTCAGAAAATTGATTTGCTTGAAAGCAGTTTATTTCAATTTGAATATTTTGAAATAGTGCTTGGTACCCAAGGTAGAATGCCTGAAGCAAGATGATCCTGTTTCCATGGTTTCAGGTTGCGATTTGGGTTACTATGGTGTCAGCCTTTACTTCTTGCTGTGCAGGAAAGTATTGTGTGACCTGGGCAAGGTCATGTAGGCTTAAATCCTCAAAGAGGCTAAGCTGGAGCAATGAAAATTAGTCACCACAGTGAAGGTCATCTATGTATCTGCTGCCTAAGGGAGTGGCTCAAGCCCTGTGTGCGTTCTTATAAAGCACTGGGCATTCGATTCCCATCTTGATATGTCAGCGCTCTCATCCGAGAGACAGGGCCTGGCAGTTTATTGCAAATCACAGCCCTTTCTTGTCCAACTTTTATTAATACCTAGGGACCGGGAGGCACATGCCTTTTTTCTAAAGCTGTGGTGATTACATCCTCTCCCGGAGATGGGCATCAAAACTGAAGTCGTTCTCTCCATCTGAAATGGGACACTCGCAGGGAGATTTTATTCAGTAGTTCAGTAGCATTTTTGAGATGTGTATGAGGGGGCTCAATATTTCTGTTCTTACTCAGAGCTACACGCATGGCTATAACAGAGTAATGGGGGAGGCCTCAAGAACACCTTTGTTTCAGAGAAGAGACCCAGCTGAACTGGGTCAGGCAGGGAGAGATTAAATAAGACACCTGTGGGGTTTGCAGCCCACAGAGAAAGCTGGAGCTGCAGTCTATATTCCAAAGACTGCATACAGTTTTTGTTTTATGCCCAACGGTCCCTGGGTGGCAAACATAAACAAAGACTCTTTATCATGAAGACTGAAGTCTGTTTTGATGCTTTTGGTTTAACCCCCGCCAGCAACTACGCCCCCACCAGCTACTTGATTATTACCCACTGGGGAGAGAGTCAGAAGAGAAAAAGTGAAAAAAGTCATGGGACAAGATAGAGTTTAACAGGGAAAACAAAAGCTGTGCACACAAGCAAACCAAAACAAGGAATTAATTCTCCAGTCCCCATAGGCAGGCAGATGTTCAGCCATGCCCTGCAGAGCAGGGCTCCAGCACGTGTAGTGGTTTCTCAAGAAGACAAAGGCCATCACTCCAAACCTTCCCCTTCTTGTTCCCTCAGTTTTGTATGCTGAGCATGACATCCTGTGGTCTGGAATATCCCTTAGGTCAGCTGGGATCAGCTGTCCCACTGTGTCCCTTCCCAACTTCTTGTGCACTTCCAGCGCACTCACTGGTGGGGTGGTGTGAGGAGCAGAAAAGGCCTTGACACATCTCCGCAATAATGAAAATATCTCTTCATTAATGAAATTGTTTGCAACACAAATCCCAAACACTGCCCCGTACCAGCCACTGTGAAGAAAACTACCTCTTCCCCAGCCAAAAAGCTGCACAACACTTTGTAACTTAATGAGCTTCCAAGTAGTTGCAAGGTCTGCACGCTAAAGTGGTGGGATTAGCTGAAGGTCTCAAAGTGGGAACAGGTATCTCCATTGCCAGGACTGGGTCAAGGCATGCTAGAAAATCCCTCTAAAGGTTTTTGAGAGAAAGCAGTGATGTATGAAGGAAAATTAAGTTGTGGGTCACAACAGGAGCTAGGTTTGGGCCAGGGCATGATCTGCTCAGCATCAAGAAAAAATACCCTACCCAATGCACAACTGTTCTCCAGGCCCAGAGAACACCCTGAAGGGTGGTTTTAGCCAGGTAGGGGGCGGTCTCTTCTCCCAGGCAACCAGCACCAGAACAAGAAGACACAGTCTCAAGCTGTGCCAGGGGAGGTTCAGGTTGGATGTTAGGAAGTTCTTCACAGACAGAGAGATTGGCCATTGGAATAGGCTGCCCAGGGAGGAGTCACCACCACTGGAGGTGTTTAGGAAGAGACTGGATGAGGCACTTGATGCCATGGTTTAGTTGATTAGATGGTGTTGGGTGATAGGTTGGACTTGGTGATCTCAAAGATCTTTTTCAACCTGGTTAATTCTGTATTCTGTATTGTCCCACAAATTTAGGTAGTAACAGGGTTTATTCAGTATTTGGTCAATTGATTAGTTACTAGGGGCCTTATTTGTATGTATGTTTGGGCTTGGGCTTCCCTTTAGGTAGGGCTTTTTAAGTTTGCATCCTGAGAGTTAAGTGCATGAATTCCATTTCAGTCTTATTCTAGGTTCTTAAATCCTCTTGCCATTTGTGTCTTTTGAGTTTTGATTTTGGTTTTCTATCTGTAATCTAGAAATGCAGTTACATCAGAGGGCTGCTGCAATGATGATATCACAGGATTTTGATGCTATGGTAATAGATGCAGCTTTAGTATCATATCTCTTGATTGCACTCAGAGTAGTGCAAATTTATCTATTTCATCACAGTGAAGCAGCTCTTCCCTCCTGAGTGTATAGTTCTGCTAAGTGTTATTCCAAAGTAATAACATTATCTCTCCAGCTTATACCTGGAGGGGAATTAGGTGAAGTAGCAGTACAGTATAATTATTTCTGTGAAAAGCTGTAGTTCTTACAAAGAAAGGGAAAAAAAAGTACAGTTTTATACACATGTGAACGCATACAATAATGGGATACACAACAGTGAGTTTAATTATTATAGCCCAATCTGAATGGCACTGATCTGAATGGCACTTTGAAATGCATTAGGTACTTCAATCCTGAATGAAGCTGTGTTACTTGGAAGGAAACAAACTTTTAATGTTCTTGCTTACTGTTGTAAAAACCATCTCATTTTGTTCTCTTGCAGGCACGCATTTTGCATTCTCCCCAGCTTTCTCATGGCTGTTGGGCCACGTTTATCCTTTAGCCTTGTCTGAGGTATTATCTTTCACAGTAGGGAAAGGAGATTAAAGAATCGAGGGGAGTGCAGTGCTGGAAATGGACTGCTCCTTAATGCTTTGTTTCTTGGTAACACAGCAGGCAAAGGTATGATCTTGCCATAGCACTGATTGTATTCTTATGCAAGAAGGGGATATTTGCAGAAAGATTCACTAGTCTCTGCCTTGCCTTCCTACTCATTTTTTGCCCCTTCCAGTTTGCTGTTCACTTTTATTTCTGTGCACTAACCTCAGCACTCTTGTCAGCCTACAAGTTTCCTTTTGCATTTTTTATTGTATGATATCCTGAAGTCCTCTGGAAAAGGAAGTGCAGGAGCTGGAGTAAGTGTAGCACTGATCAGTATCTGGGTTGGATTATTTTGTGCTGTTGGCACTTACTGGATACAGCCAGACCCTTGAGTTACCCAGGCGTAGGCTGCCCAGAGAGCTTGGCTGTGAACGCTGTTTTGTCTGGGCAGTGTTTGAGAGGGTTTTTTCAAAGGCTCAGCTGGCAGCAGGGTTTAGGTTTGGAGATCTGTTGAGAAGCAGCTGTGTGAATGTGAGTTTTACTTTCTCTCTGAAAAAGGAAGATTATTTCCTGAAAATTCAGAAGAATCTATTGCTCTGTTAAACGGAAATCTTCATTGTTCTATTTTGCTATCATGCTGAAATTTAGGATTGCCAGATATTTTCCTACTAGGGAGAAGAAAATCAGTTGCAGAGTTAAATGTGCAATGAATCATACCCAGTTTTGATTCCTAGACTAGATAATGATGCTATTTTATTCTTCTTGTGGTCATTGTTTTCTAAGCAATAATCAGGAATGAAAAAGGAATAAAAAGTCAGTTTTTGTCTTTTCTCATTTTCAGTAAAGTTTACGTAGCTAGTGTGTTGCTTTATGTTTTTATGTAGTAGATTTTAAGAACAAACTTACAATTTTAATGAACAAAAAATGTGGCAGAATTGACTTCAGCGTTAGGAACCTCAGTGGATGATTGGTGCTTAGAATTGTAGAATCATGGAATTGTTAGGGTTGGAAGGATCACTCAAGGATCACTCAGTTCCAACCCCCCTGCCATGGCCAGGGATACCTCACACTACATCAAGTTGCCCAGAGCCACATCCAGCCTGGCCTTAAAAACCTCCAGGGATACAGCTTCTACCACCTCCTTGGGCAATCTGTTCCAGCATCTCACCAGCCTCATGGTGAAGAACTTCTTCCTAACATCCAATCTCAATCTTCCTATTTCTATTTTTGCTCCATTTCCCTGAGACCTATCACTCCCTGGCACCCTAAAAAGTCCCTCCCCATCTTTCTTGGAGCCCACTGCAGATACTGGGAGGCCACAAGAAGGTCTCCTTGGAGCTGTCTCCTTTCTCTAGACTGAACAGCCCTAACTCTCTGTCTGTCTCCATAGCAGAGCAGCTCCAGCCCTCTGCTCATCCTCATGGCCCTTCTCTGTACATGTTCCAGCATCGCCATATCCTTCTGTAGTAGGGGCTCCAGATCTGGACTCAGTACTCCAGGTGGGGTCTCATCAGAGAAGAGCAGAGGTTGTGAATCACCTCCTTCAACCTGCTTACTTCAGGTAGATTATTTCACAGTAGCACTCAGCAAACTAAGACTACAGCACAGACTATAAAGACGAACCTGAAAACTGTTGTCTTGGTACTCAAGGGTGTGATTTTACAATCATTTAAATCATTAAGATAGACTGGCATAATACAATTGGTGTCCACGTAGGAGGGATCCTAAATGTGTCACTAATTTATGCAAGTCAACATCAAAGTCCCCCTTGTGTAAGCAAGTCAAGGGCACCATCTGTAGATTGCCTTTGAAGCTGCTGTGGGTTTTGTGTAGCTTAGGGTGGAATATCAAGCTATTATTTGTGGAAGAAAAATAGAAACTTAAATGCTCAGACTTTGAATGCAGTATTCCAGACAGTTAAACACATAAGCAGCATCTCACTCATTTTCAGATAAACACTTAGGCTGTGATTAAACTGCTATAAATAGCAGTCTAAACTGTGTTACAAAGAAAAGATGGCCTAGGGAAGGTGTGCTTGAAGTTGTGTTTCTGTGCTTTGCTGGTGAGGAAAGTACTGCTAAAAAGCAAGATTGCAACTCTATTGTCCTATCTGGCAAGCACTTTAGAAGGAATCCTGTTCTAAGCAAAGCAGAGTTACTGGGCTGACTTTGAGGGTTTAGAGTATGTAATTCAATCACATTCCTAAAATGGTTTCTCAGGTAACTTCAATGAGTCAGGGACGTACAAAGTTTTCACAGGAGAGAACGCATCATTCTGCCTTCAGTTCATTGTCACAAAGGGATCTGCATGCACACTCAGGGAATCACCAGGAAACTGGAAGGGGTATGGTGATAGAACGTTCCTTCAGCTGGTAGCAATGTCATTAACATCAGCAAAAGAGCTCATGATCATTCCTTGTAGCTTCACTTGGGTTAGGGTATTTGTAGGAGCTCAGCTGGTTACCAGGATTAACCATATTTGAATATCAGCATGTGAATTACCAAGAACCTCAAAAATGTTAGTAACTTCAAAGAATTAAACTAGTATCTAACCTCTGGTTAGAGGGAAAAAGCAAACTGTTTCAGTAAGGTGGCTTATGCAGTAAAAGACTGCTGGAGCATTCTGCCTTGGAAGCAGCAGTTGTGAGGAGCTATGAAAGGCAGAACATGAGATCAGATGGGTTGTTCTTTTGGAAGCACATTTTCATGAGGAGTGCTCTGTGTTCTTATTCACATCCAGGGCAGGACATTTGCTCCCAGACATGATACTTAAAACCCTCTGTGTGGGTTTGCAGACTCGAGTTGGAAGAGGGCTGTGTACCACAGACATGTAATGCAGTGGGGAAATCTGAGATGTATTTGTTCAATAAATACAAACATTTTTATAATGCTGGCCAGCTGGTATGAAACAACTACAACCTGCAGGTCCTGGTCTTATTTAATTGCATTTTAGTTTGTGTTTTATTTCTGATACTAGCCTTGCCGTGTGGTATTGTGCAGCGAGCAGGTGTACAGCATTGTAGACCTGTCAGAAACATTTCCACACTTCAAAAACTGATAAATGATATTTCAGTATGCACCACTGGGGCTGTCTTTAACTTTATGACTGATCAAGGCAGCTCTAAGTACTCTAAATAATGCCAGTGTGTGGTTTTCATCATACCTCTCTCCTCTTACTGCTTTATTTCATCACTGATTTTTTTTTTCTCTGTTCCTTTATGCCTTTTCTCCTTTAGCTGGTGGACTATTTGGGGTCTTTTTTGCATATTCCTCTCACTGCATACTGCATGTTTTGTGGCTTGTGGCAGTAACATTTGATAGGCTGTTGAACTAAGAACCAAATACCACTGTCCAGACAGAATATAACTTGAGGGATCAGGAAATTTGTTCTCATTCAGGCACAGCTGGGCTGCAGTTTCAGCTAAAGTGTGGAGATCTATCATGGTGCATTTATTAAAATAAAGCAATGATCTCACATTTAATCTTCATTTCATGAATCTAAGTACTATGGCTGCATTTTTACTTCATCTATCCTGAATTAAAGGGCTATTCTTTTTGAAATGTCTTAGCAATAACACCCACGCAGCAGGAGTGAGCCGACTGGCATTGAAAGGAGGTTGTAGGGAGGTAGGTGTTGGTCTCTCCTCACAAGTCACAACAGACAGGAGAAGAGGAAATGGTGTCAAGCTACGCCAGGGGAAGCTTAGGTTAGACATCAGGAAAAAAAGTCTATATTGAAAGGGTTCTCAAAGAGCAAATCAGGCTGTTCAGGGCAGTGGTTTATTTGCCATCCCTGGATGCATTTTAAAACCATGTAGATATGGTGCTTAAGGACATACTGTAGTAGTGGCCTAGGTAGAGTTAGATAATGGTTGGTCTTGATGAACTTATAGGTCTTCTCCAACCATAGTGATCTCATGATTCCATGAAATCATTGTCATGCATTTAATTATATTTCAAATGATCATGAGTTTTGCTGGTCTGAATTGACCACTTTCCTAAAGTATTTGCTTGTAATATTTTTATCATAATGGAAACCCAAAAAACCAAGGCACAAAACTTTACATGTTTCTGAGGAATAGTGGGTGGGATGCAGAAGAACAGATAAGATACTGTTAAAACCAATTGCTTATTATAAGTCATGGGGGTGTCATTAATCTTGTTTTTCATTTTAATAAATGTGGTTTCTCATCTTTTCAATCTATAGATGAAATGAGTTTGCTCATGCAAAAGCCCATGTAGGTGTGTGTGTTCTAATATGGGACCCTGTGGACTCACGTGGGAGCATCTTAATGTCAGCAGCACGCTTCCCTGTCTCCCTGATCAGAAGGCATCACTGCCTAACTTAGAGTAAGCACAAAGGAGGATCATGTGTAGGAGCGTGTAGATAATGGTGGTTCTTGTTGCTAGTAGATCAGAAGATATAAGACTATAACCTTGCCTTGCATTCATGCTCTGAAGGTGTGAATCCCTTACGTGTTTCTCCTTGAATGACTACTCAGGTTGTTCTTGCAGTAAAGGTTAATTGAAGGAAATGGTGTTACCCTGATGTTAACATATGTCATGTGTTAGTCCCATCTGTAGAATGTCAGATAAAATGTGAATAGTTTACAGTGTTGCTGTAGCTTGCTCTAGAACTAAAAAGAATAATCCTTTACTAGCCTAAAGAGAATTCATAAAGTGACCTTTTTAAATCTATGCTGGAAAAAAGAAATCTGACATCAAATCACTGTACTTTGGCAGTGCTGTATTTTTCTTAGTACATCAGACTGAATTCACCATGAATGCTTGAACAGTGTTAAAAATGGGAATAATATCTATGAGTAACTTAACACCACACACACACACACTTCTTAGCCATAATTAAGTTACCAATCAAACTGGACTTCATGGATTTACCATCACGGATAATCCTGGGTGTTTCATACACCACAGCAGTAATGCTGTCTTATTAAGCATTGACATTCCTCATAGTTGTATTGTTAGCCAGCTCACAAGTTTTGATCATTACTCACAGGAGAAAAGAACAAGAAACCAACTTGGGAAACCTGTCTGTTGGATGCCATTAGGGCTTCGCTGCTTTCAAACACAAAGTAATTTGGAAAAGTTTTGTGCTAGCAAAGCAAAGAATTTCAAATGTCTTGCACAGAAGAAAGGATTACCTGACTTCTTGGTAATCAACTAACCCATATTTCATGTCAATACAGAAGGGTTGATGAGTACATTTGTGGCATGTATTCCCAATAGCATCCCAAAGTCTGAATCTTTAACTCTGAGAACTTTTAATCCTGTCATATATTGGAAAGGTGCCTTCCTAAAACTGACAGTCATGCCCTCTGGCACAGCAGGGCTGCAGCCCCTCTGCCAGTGCTCCTTATAGCTAAGGTGTTATTTCCTGGCCCTCTGTCTCTTCTCAGAGTCTTGGCATTGCAGTCTGAAGGCTGCAGCCCTCCCTTCCCTCAAGACTTTCTATTTTGTAAATTATCTCAACAGGAATGCTTTCTGTTTTTACTTTGTGTGTTTGGGGTTTTTTGAGTAATTATTCATGCATCCATTCCTGTCGCTTCCTTATGGAATTAGCTTGTGGCTTGTTGCTGCTCTGATGCTTACTGAACCTGTCAGGATTTGGAGGGGTGGTTGATATTGGTATTTCCATTCAACAGTGGACCACTTGATCATTTTCTTCTCTGCAGTTTTTACTGTAGCTATATCTCATATAACTTGGCAGAAGCTTCTCCGAGCTTCTCTGTTCATGCATTTCTTCTGTATCTGGATTAGGTATGACTAAATACATTGACTATCACTGGGTTGATGGATATATCATGACCACACTAGCATTAGAGTCCACAAAACATGTAGACATGGCACTTTGGACATGGTTTAATGGCCACGGTGACGCTAGGCTGACAGTTAGACTCAGTGCTATCTTAGAGGTCTTTTCCAACTCAGTTTTATAACAGTCTGTTTAGTTTTCTTCTCCAGCCTCTATCAGGTGGTTCTTACAGTAAAGGTTAATTGAAGAAAATGGAATTACCCTGTTAAAATCTGCCGTTAACATCTGTCAGTCCCATCTGTAGAATGCCAGGATAAAATTTAAGTAGTGTTTACAGTGTAGCTACAGCTCCTATCCCTACTGGGAATTAAGGAAATGTGGTGTATTGTGGGGTTTATTCGTTTTGGGTTATTTGTCCCCAGTTCTTTCCTGGGTAAAGGCACAGATCTGAAAGCTCTGAACCCCAGATGCTTCATCCATCTGTATGTGCTTTCTGGAAAGGAGTATCATAGATTATCCCTGTCTGGATCTTTTGGTGTCTCGGTGACTTCTTTCCAAGAGGGCATTGTAGTTTGTGGCAAAACTGCAGACAGCTCTCATTGTGGTCATGTGCTTTGGTCACGTGCCCTCCAAAAAAGTGGATTCTCAAAGTGCCACTTAAGGATTTCTATTTCTGCTGCTTAGGAATTTGTATTTCAGACACTGCTGAAACCAGCAGTCCAAGAGTATCTATGTATAGCTATCATCACACACGCTCTTGAAATGGCAAAATTTTATACTGTGGGTACATTTTAAGAAAACCATAATAAAAAATCACAAATCAGTGGAAGTACTATTTAGTGCAGTGCAATAGATGAATAACAGTGTGGATAATTTTAACACTTCTATATTTAGGGAAACAAGGCCTTGTAGTATGTTGGAAACAGAAAACTTGATCAGTGTGAAGTACCAGATGGTGTTCTATAAATGCAGATCTTAGGGCAAGCAGCCGAAGAACTTCTATCCGTGTGGGTACCAGAGAAACGGTAACTGCTCTTAAGGGGAGCACTTCAGGTGTCAGCAACTTGGAGTCTGGAGCATAACCATTGAGGAAGACATTGCATTTTACTAACTGGTGTAACAGGGTGTGGTAGTTGAGAGGCTAGGTGCCACAAAGTTCCAGACTTCCAGAGGGGCCAGAGTGTCCAGGCAGTGGACTGGACCCCTAAGTCCTGCATCCCTATAAAACTGGTTGCAAAGTCAGTTTTCTTTCCTTTTGCCTCTCTCTCTCCTCCTGGGAAGGATTCCCAGGCTCTTCTCTCTTTTGGCGAGGGAGTGAGGCCTGGTGTCAGCCTTGGCAATGCTGCCAATTAAGCGTGGAGCAGCCTAATCAAGGCCTGGAGCTGCCAAGCCAAATTTTACCTGTGTCATAATGGTGTGGTATGGAGGGTAGAGAGGCCTGGTAGCCGGGGCATGAAAGCTTGGGTTTATTAGCCTGGTTTAGAGGGAGATTTGTGTGAAGCTTGCCATAATGAGCTTCTGTGTTAAGCCCAGGCTATGTATTTTGGTGTATTTTATATGCTTTGCTATGCCTTGTACTGTTGTATATAGTTGTGAATAGCACTTCCATTTAAACTTTCCAATCCTATCTAATTCTTGTGTGAGTGATTTTCTTTTGCCCCTTTTGGAAGAGGCAAAAGGGAAATCTGCCTCACTTTAAACTACTATGCAGGACAGGCATGGTCTGTCTTCGTGCTTTACCTGAAAATGTTTCCCAAAATGAGAACTGAAATCCTCCTTGTGTACCCTTTGTAGGGGAGCTTTTCACGGACTCTTACTATACAAGTGAGCAAGTATACAAGTGTGAGCAGCTACAGGATTGAACAGCTCAGAGCTTTGGTTTGTGCTCCCACTCTGCTCATAAAATAAATGCCTAAGCCTGAGGCTACTGAAAAACGCTCACATAGAACTAGCTGGTGTAGACAAAACAGATACACATCTGTGTCAGTCCCAGAGTTTCCTGGAAGCTGAGCAGCTCGTGTCAGTTAAGTATTTAACTTACTGAAAACTGTGGATACTTTGCCTTTTTAGAGTTAATGCTACAGAAGTGTTGTTCCTGGAGTTTGCACAAGCCGTTGTTTTCAGAAATTGGCCTGGCTAAACTGACACCTGCCTGTTCATACTGACCAAGATTCATTGTTCACCAGGGATTCCTGCCAAGATGCCTTATGATTAACAGCACAGGAGAACTGCTTTTGCAGGTCTACTGATTTCCTTTTTTAATGACAGCATGGTGACTTGAGCCTTTTCCATTGTGAAGCATGCAGGTCAGCGTGGCAGGGGAAGTAAAACCTGCCAAATGCAGACACGCGTAGAATGCTGTTGGAATTAAAAAAGAAACTGGGAACTAGGTAAAGACTCTGAAACAAAGCCAATTTCTGGTCTGTTTGTCATGTAAATATGTGATCAGTCCCTTATTTAGAACTTGTAGTAAATCTTCTGGTGAACACTTCATTCCAGCAACTGTTAGAGTGCTATAGCAACTCTTTTTTGTAACTTCCTATTTAAAGAGTGAATTTTATTTTATTGAACCCTTTGCTGCTGCACAGAGGAGGTAAAAATACTTATCTTCTACTGAAATTCTCTTTAAAATTATAAACAATGCTTGGGAGCAGAAGAGCATTCTTTGTATAAAAAAGCAAAAAGGAATAAAAAGACTCCAAGCACTGGAAAGCAAATGAAATATTTAAATCATAGCCAAGGATAAGAATTCAGTACAGGAGGAAAAAGATTAAAAAACTACAAAACAACCTGACAACAACAAAACAACCAAATGACAACAAAAGTAGTGTGGCCAAGTGTTTGCACCATTCTGCAGGTGAATGACACTGGAAGCTGCATTCTTATATAAAGAATAATTCCCCTGCTGAGTTCAGAGGTGTCTGCTGGAAGCATGGAGGTCACACCTGTCTGCTGGGAGGTGAGCAGCAAAACCCAATGAAGTAAACAAATGGTGGATCTTTCTTTCAGGTTTTCCACACAGCCATTTCCCCAGAGAAAGTCTGTAATGCTAATATCCTTGCTATGCCCTGAGTATCAATTATAATGTGCAAGACAAGGAGATCTGTGATTTTAAAAGTCTACCAAATGCAAATTTCTTGGTTGCAGGAGGGTCTTGAAGAAGTGATGTGATTGCCTTCCTTTTCCTTCAAGGGGTGGAAAATAAATATGAAGAGGTGCAAGAGGCAAAGAGATTATGACTGACATGGAAAATGAGTATGTAGTGTTGTACCTGTTCCATCCTCCTCCTGCTGCAATCAGGTGGCAGAAAGCATGTGGTACCAGATGCCAACATGAGAATCAAGAGCGTGCACTGTAAATAACAGTCATTTGAACTCACTATCTGCAGACTTTTTTTCAGTAAGTCCACAACTTGCTTTTACTAGAGAGTATTTGTTACAAAGTTTAAGCTTGCTCTTTCCTACACTTTTTCCTTGGAACCTCTGTTTCACTCTCTTAATCCATTCATAGCTGGTACTTTTACCTGTCTTAGGTCGACTATGGTCTTCATTGTGAGACTGTCCCTCTGCCAAGTTGTTTGCAAGTCTCTGTGTCAGTGATTACTATTTTTAGGACTAGAAACAACCAAAGCAGAATTTTAAAAGGCACTTGGCATAGGTTTCCTAATTTTCTTGACTAAAGTTAAATCAGTCCTGAATATCTCATACACTAAGGTGCCGTCATCCATTTGGTTCCAGGGATTCTTCAAAATTAACTGTTTAATTCCCACCAGAAAGATGCTGGAGAACAAAAATGATGCTTTAGGCTTAGAAATGTTTCTAATAATCTCCATCACTTGTAAGGCTTTGTTCACAGTGCACACAGCACTGATGCTGTACTAATGGCTTACAAGCAGATGTTTCATAAAGTCCCTCACAGTTCCCTTTCCTCCATCAGGTGTATGGAAGTAGTCTCTGTGTGTGTATATCAGCCACCATCTTCTTGGATATAGTCCGAATAGCACAACCTGTTGTTGTTTCTAGACTGTGCAGACCTGGCAGGCACTCAATCTATCAGCTCTTGCAGATCCAACAGGAATACTAGTCTCTTGAGTTCATCTGCCCTGGGGAGATTTTCATACACACTTTTCCAGTGCTTTTTATCTGGCAACTATTTCTCCATCCACATTCATAGGTGCTCCTATGACACCGAGGTAAGCACAGTCACTGTTGCAAAACTCCTACCACTTCAACCTCTTGGCTGGGATTTATGCACTGCAGGAACACTCTTTACCAAGATCTTTAAAGCCCTGCACCTGCCAACAGCTGACAGTGCTGTCAGGTCCTAGAGTTTCCATTGCAGCTATTTGTTTAGCTGACAATGGCTCAGACTGCTTCCATCCATTATACACTTAGGTCTTGCTTCTGTACATTAAACAGAAGTGTCAATGATAATGAAATCACAGCCAGTTTAATCTTGATAGTCTGATTTTTCTCTTAAGCACAATGAAGGCAAAGGCAGGGATCAGGTTTGTGATTTGTCCTGCTGGGAGTATTCTGATAGCTCAATAGCAGCCTTCCAGGTCAGTTTTCCTATCTCAGGATTCTAGTGAATGCTTAGGATACTGATGAGTGCAATTTAGCAGCCAGGCAGAGAGGGACCTGGGGGTGCTGGTTAATGGTAGGCTGAACATGAGCCTGCAGTGTGCCCAGGCAGCCAGGAGGGCCAATGGCATCCTGGCCTGCATCAGGAACAGTGTGGCCAGCAGGAGCAGGGAGGTCATTCTGCCCCTGTACACTGCACTGGTTAGGCCGCACCTTGAGTCCTGTGTCCAGCTCTGGGCCCCTCAGTTTAGGAAGGAGGTTGACTTGCTGGAACGTGTCCAGAGAAGGGCAACGAAGTTGGTGAGGGGTTTGGGACACAAGTCCTATGAGGAGAGGCTGAGGGAGCTGGAGTTGCTTTTAACCTGGAGAAGAGGAGACTCAGGGGTGACCTTATTGCTCTCTACAACTACCTTAACGGAGGCTGTAGACAGGCAGAGGTTGGTCTCTTCTCCCAGGCAACCAGCACCAGAAGAGGACACAGTCTCTGGCTGCACTAGGGGAGGTTTAGGCTAGAGGTCAGGAGGAAGTTCTACACAGAGAGAGATACTGCTCATTGGAATGGGCTGCCTGAGGAGGTGGTGGAGTCACCATCCCTGGAGGTGTTCAGGAGGAGACTCAATAGGGTGCTTGGTTGCATGGTTTAGTTGATTAGGTGGTGTTGGATGATAGGTTGGACATGATGATCTTGAAGGTCTCTTCCAACCTGGTTTATTCTATTCTATTCTTAGCAAAAAGCTGATTCTGACTTTTAAAGTGACTACAGAATATAAAACCAAACAAAAACCTGCTGCCTTCCATCTGCTACCCCACTACCCTGCCTTGGAGTGTGTACTGGGATTCCTGCCGTTTCCCTGACCAGGCTCTGGCTTTGTTTTGTTTCTTTGCTTTCTGTTCTGTTGATATCCTGAATTGGTAGGTTTTATTGATGTCAAGATCAGTGACTGTCAAGGAACAGTCTCATAATTTCCGAATGTCCCCGTTTTAAGAAAGTAAATCAAGGACATAGAGGGTTTTTTTAAGGCAGCAAATTAATGGCAGTGTAGACTGATCATTCATTATATCAAGCACTACTTTTGACCTACACCAAGAAAATGCTGTCTATTCTTCTACATGTCTATGAATTCCTTGTTTTTAAGCTGTCCTTTTACCATAATGTGAAAATATCGTTGTCCTATGACAGTTCTCCTCAACCAAAATGAGCTGAGCTGTGGTGAATAATGAGGTGCTGTGCGAGGGAAGGGAGCAGGCAGGAAGCATTACCAGCCGTGGATGCTAGAATTCCATAAATTTCCCCTTCATAGCAGGCATGGCTTCAGTAACAAGGGTCATTAATGTCAATTAGAGTTTTCCAAGTCAACAACAACCAAAAAATCACCTGTATTGCCCTCATGAAATTTGGTGTAATTTCTGACCAAAGAATCGTGGCTGGGTGGTATGTGAGTAAAACAGCAAGCAAAACAAACCAGCAGTTTCCAGTGATTTATAACCTCCAGTTTTCTATGATTTTTAATCATTAAAGAGTGTGTAAAAACATATTTTATACACAATCTTTTATTTTACATTTATTTTTATATTTCTCTGTAGCAATTTATTGCAATAGATATATCACCATTACTATAGACATTTATAGTGCTATTAAAATTCAATGCCACCATAAATTCATGCTCCTTAAAGTGTTGACATTTGTAACAGCTTCCACAAGGACATATTTTATACTGAAAGTGAAACTTGGAGGAGAAACTTTTATAAAATTTAGGATGCAGGCAAAGAAATAAACATCTTTTATCTGCTTTCAGTAAATGCAGTAACTTGGGTGAGACATTCAATAACTTGGGTGTTATGCCCCACTTTTGGGCTTCATTGACTCAGGCTGCTTTAAACAAGTTCAAAACAAATCACGGTATACAAAACGAAGTTGTAAAGCAATTGCTTACTGGTGGACCCCCCCAAAAATATAGATGGTGTATAATGAGCTATTAAAGTAAAAATTAATAATCCTCATTCTTCTTAAGGGGCTTGAAGGGTCTTCACTGCCCCAACAGGCATCAGCCAGGAGGCTGGTCTCCAGGGCTCTTGGGGACAGCCAGCCAGTGCTCATAGCTGCTCTGCCACAAGGTCACTCGAAACCCATGGTCTTGATGGCTCAGTACTCAACTGCTACTAACTGCCCTAAATGGGCTGGCTGGCCTTCATGTATTTCCACTTCTTTCATCCCCTTACTGGGATTTTATACTCTTCTATATTGACATTATTCCTCTTGACTCCATGGTTCTGCCTCAACAGTCCCATCTCTCTAATTTTTACTTCCCTTACCTCTCTCCATATGCTCTTGGATCTCTTTCTCAGCAGTCTCAGTGCACATTGAGGCAGCTGGGCAGGGGCAGGGCTGTGCTGTGCATTGCTGATGCACTGTCTGCTAAACTGCCTGTGGTGAGCTGAACCTTGCATCAGAGATTACAGGGATGGGCACCGCTGATGAATTTCGGCTTCTGTGTTGGCAAACATCTTGTTATTACACTTCATAGGGTGGGAATTTAACTAGAGGAGTGAAAAAATGTTGATTCTAAATCCTGACTGATTAAGATTATTTAAAGATCATTTAGTTTTCAGGTTTTGCTGTTGGTTCACATGGAGTTGCTAGTTATTTGTAAATGGCAGCATGTAGTAGCTGCTGTTTCTCATGTAATATTTTCTCATGTAATAGCTGTATAAAAAAGAGCCCATCTTGCAGTCCTTGCCCAGAAAAGCTATTAGAGTGCAGTGCCAAAAGAGCTTGTTATAAAGGCACACATTTTTTGTAGCCAAAGTGTCTATTTGTTATTAGAACTCACCCAAAGTACTTCTTAGAAGTAGAGGATTCAATCTCGTTTCTCTGTGAATTGTGCTCCAGTTGCACAGAAATGAGCATTGAGGAAAACTCTCCCCATAGACTCTGAACAGGGAATACACACACGTAACCCAATTTATTGTCTCAGGTTGTCTCTCCCTTCTAACTCGGCAACCTCATCTCGGAGTCTCTTGCACTGCTGCATCACAGGCAGTGAGCACAAGCCTGTGATGGGGTGGTTTTATCATTCTCTAACCAGAATAAGAACAGGACACATTCATAGGGTAGCTTATCATGTAGTTTCTAAGGTGAAAAAGCTGCTGGTGTAGTCCCTATCCCTGTGAAGATGCCTCTCACCCGAAACTTTTGCCATCATTTCTCAGGATGCTAAAGCCCACTTCAGCTCTGAAAGGAAAGAGCATAGAATCAGCACTGAAACAAATGTGGATTCCCTTTTCTGAATGCAGTAGGAATCTCTCTCTCATCATAGTGTCTTTATTCATAGAAAATCTAGACTGCTGAGTAAGTTTCAGCACAGAGTTGAATGCAATGTGCCTGTGAATAGCAAGTTGATTTCTGTTGCTAATGTGTTAGGGTTTTTTAAATCTGCATGAAAAAAAATGAAAATATGTTTTGACAGTTCAAAAATACCTTTGCTAATGGTCAAAATTGCCACTAGGCTTTATTTTGCATTACTTTGGACTCCACATAGATAACTCATTTTAACATGGGAGGGAGTAGTAAAGAGTTAGCAGTGTGGGAAAGATTGCGAAGGAACTGCTGAAGAGGTGCCTGCATGGAAATCCTAGCCCTTTCAAGAGAAGGTGGGTGTGAGAACCATCATAGCCACTCCTCTTGGCTATGCAACAAGGGAAAGGACTGTAAGAAATTCTTTACAGTCAAGCTGGTGAGACACTGGAACAGGTTACCTAGGGAGGTTGTGGATTTGCCCTCCCTGGAGGTGTTCGAGACCAGGCTGGATGAGGCAACCTGTTCTAGTGGAATCGCTGGTCTAGTGGAATCCCTACCCATGGCCAGGAGTTTGGAACTAGATGATCTCGAAGGTCCCTTCTGACCCAAAGCATTCCATGAATCTTTGTTTGGAGCTTTGTGGGAAAAGCAGCCAGTGCAGGCTGCTGTATCAGTTCATCCTGGAAGTGCTTTCTTTCTGCCTGGGCTGTTCTATGTTTGAAGATTCTGTTGAACCCAGTATAAACACAGGCTTGATGAGGTCCAAACAGAGAGTGACTCAGCATTACAGCTGAGAACCACCCCAGGGAGATGAGAGTTGTTATCAGGAGAGTTATCCAGGGACTTGTTATCAGGAAATTCTAGCAATGTTCTTATTTTCAGTCTGTTACTAATTTGGCACTCGTGACCAAATGCAAACTAGAATTTTATATATAGACAAGACATATAATTGATTTCTACATAAGATGTGAGGAGTGTACAAGTGTCATTAGCTTCTATTTGTGGTTTCTTTAAGAGCTGCACTAGTAACGTCTAAGAAAAATTGAACGAGTTACAGAATTTCCTGTGTAGCATCAGTAATCAGCCTGAATTAGCAATCACCTTTCATTATATTTACCAGTGGCAGCATTTTTATATGCCTATGGAGAAATTTGATAGTCAATGAAAGGAAGCTGGGAGAGTCTCCCAGAGTAAAGCAAAAGGAAAGATTAAAGGAGTAAAATATTCACTAAGAGAGTCACAAGCAGTTTCGAGCATCTATATTTCCTACTATAGCTTATGAGATGAGCTGTTCTGAAAACAGAGATTGCAGTGTGGTGATAAACCATGCTACAAAATGACAAATGTACTGTAAAACTGCTTTAATATTTCAGTGTCAGGAATTCTGGTATTGCATTTGTCACCATGGAATTCAAGTGTGTTGTTTGTTTTTTATTGTGCATCCAGCTACCCAACTGAAAGCTTCATAGGCTAAAGAGAAAGCAAGATCAGGAAAGTGCTTCTGGCAAAGTTGAAACTAAAGCTGCATTTCAGGAGAGAAGATTTATTTATTTACTGTCATGAAATTAGTGAGTGATATACCTTTGTCCCAGCACAGTTCACAGAGGTGCTGCTCCTATGCAAAGCTCTCTTTAGAGTCAAAATTAAGAGACCTAGAAGGCTTGTGGTCATTAGTGATGCCACAGAACTTTCCATACCAAGTGGCTTATTAGCACTGTGGTTCTGACTAACTCATGTAATTACTTCCAAGCAAGTGAAATTACCCGTCAGTTTCAATTGGAGTGAGAGATTCCGGGAGCAAAACTGGATGAGGTTAACCAGGAGGAGGTTACAGGATCACAGCTACATCAGGAACCAAACTTTGCTAATGGAGTTTTTCCTGTCTACCAGGAAAAAAGACAGTTTCCCAAAGGCTGCTGATGGGAAGGTGTACCAAAAAGAGTTCTTTTGGGGTAAAAAAACCCCACACCTTGTAGCCAATGTGACAATGCGATTTGGTTGTTTGGGAGAACCTTCCAAGAAAGCTTGTAAGCTTTATTTGTAGGAATGTTAAGATCAGATCTTAAGATCTCATCTAAATTGCAAGCTTAGGCACTTTTTAGAGGATAGTTCTGACTCATTTCAGGCAGTATTTGTTCTACAGAAGATGAAGCTTGTGCAACAGTATTTTCATTACCTTCTCTGATATTAATGATGCCATTTCCCTGTGCTGTTGCTTGTGTTACTGGGCCAATGGACATGACCTTTTCAGTTGTGGCAAGTGGTGAATGAAATGATCCATTTTTCATTGGCAGGAGGTGAGGGGCACTGTAGATTTGTCAATGGCATCTCCTGTGTTCTGCTTTAACCATGACGTGTACTTTGTTGAGAAACATTTTCTCATCACATCCTCCTAATTGTATACCAGGTGACTTTAAATCAGTTTGAACATAATTCACAGTATTAGAATGAATAAACCTATCATTTTATTGCATATCGAATATCTAATCAGTATTTATGATATGTAAGATTAATCTCTCTCTTCAGGAGAGGCCTTTATAATTTATTAGTGTCATCACCTTGCTTGAGTTATAAACTCTTCACTGCATTCAGGAGAGAAAAATCCATGTCTCAGGAATGTTTGTCGTGCCTCTTTGTGAATTTATTACTCCTCTTAATGGGAAAAGTTTGGAAAAGAAAGGTATTTTTCAGCGATTATTACTGCATAAAGGCTTTGACCAGTTCTGTGAAAATGAGGCTGATTTGGCAGAAAGTAGCCTGGTGCTTTGGAAAGACTTCAGAGTTGCGGAAACTGTAGATTTGGCTTTAATGAAAAGAAGAGAAGCAAATGTTTGAAATGTGTGTTTTGGGTGACATTCGATTTGCCTTTACCATAACTCTGCTTGTGATAAGCATTCCCTGGAATGATCCCTGGTGCTTTGGGGCTTTATGCTAGCAGCTGGAGTTCAACATCTGACACCGAGATCAGAAACTTCACTCGACAAATATTAAACCAGATCTACCTACACTTGTCATTTGAGCAGTAGATTATCTTCCTTATCCCTCAATCCTCTTGCCTACGCCCCCATCTTTCCACAGAAGTTGGGGATCGCTCAGTTCTTGTCCTTTGCTCTGACCCTTCTGCTGCTGAGCAGTTCCGAATGTCCTTGGAGCAGTGCCCTGCCGTGGCTCTTGGACCTTGTGGGATGGGAAGTGCTTAGGGAAAGGGAAAAAATCCTGCAGCTGTCAATAAACCAAGAGTCCCCAGAGAGGGCTGGGATAGGTTTTCTCAAGGTTGCTTTCTGCTGGGTAGAGACTTCGGTAGCTTGTTCTTTCTGCTGACTGAATGCTTCTAGAAGCATAATGCTACATCTCAGTGGAATTGTTTTAACTGAAGAGGTCTTCATGGAAAATACAGTGCTGTTTTGGGAGCAGTTACTGGAGCTTAGATGGCATTCAAATGAAGATTCCTACAGCATACACTCAGAGGAGTTTCAGGAAGATATTTTAAAAAATCATTTAAGGTTGGATTTAAGGATTAGCTGAAAAGGAGAGCTGGGAATCGTGTTTATATAAACAAGTGGAAATGGCTTTCTACACTCTAATTGCAATTACACATTTCTCTTCTCACATTTCCTTAATACCGAACTGTTTGTTATCACAGTTAATAAGAAATAAATCATAATTGTTTTTAGCTATTCTCCATAATGAAAAAAAACAACCCCAACCTTATTGCTGTCAGCAGTTACACCAGGAATTACATTTTTGCCCAACAAACAGAAGATTTCTGCTGTTTGCAGTCTAGAGGCAAACAATGCTATGTGCCATTGAAGAACATCCCAATTAAACAGCAGAGGAATTTTGTGCTTTGCCATACATTTAGCAGACAATTAGTGGAAAGTTTTCAACTGCAAAAATCGTTTAGGCTCCCTCTGTAGCTTGTGGGAGTTTCTGTGCTTGTCAGTGTGAAAATAATGCTGAGAAGAAAAAAATGTTACTCATAAGAGTCAAGAATAAAACCCTGTAGATGCACCAAAAAGGCTTACTAGAGGCTGCGTGTCTGCTGGCAGACTGGAACACTGTATTTACCAAAACCCAAATCACTCTTTGAACAGTCCTGGGTTTGATAATTGCATTATCTGAGGTCATTTCAGAGAGCATTTTAACAGGCACAATGAAGGAAAGTGTAGCCTTGTCCTGTGTATTGTGTGGTGCTGTGCAAGAGTTACAGGGGAAATGGCAAAGTGCTTTCGATGCTGGCACTGTTCACAGCACCCAACACTTAAAGGCTTCTTTGTGGTAAGAACTCTGGATGCATTTTCAGGTATATTTCCACTCTAATAGCACAAGATACAAGGGAATGTGAGCTTTGTTTATTTTCAAGGTAAGCCCAGAGCACTTGCATATTAAGTAGGAGCTAGCCGTCAGTGTATCTGAGACTTCTTATACAACACAGCAGTAATGTCTGATCTGCAGCAAGGTCAAAGTTATCCTGCACTTATGCTGGAAGTAGCTTGGTGATTTACCTGCTTCAAGGACTTATGGAATCAGACACAAAAGCTAATATAATCACTGAACTTGCTGGACAATTCACATATGCCTTTTTCTTTTATTTCCCCTCCCCTTTTCTTTCTTTCTTTTTCTTTCTTTCTTTTTCTTTCTTTCTTTTTCTTTCTTTCTTTTTCTTTCTTTCTTTTTCTTTCTTTCTTTTTCTTTCTTTCTTTTTCTTTCTTTCTTTTTCTTTCTTTCTTTCTTTTTCTTTCTTTCTTTCTTTTTCTTTCTTTCTTTCTTTTTCTTTCTTTCTTTCTTTTTCTTTCTTTCTTTTTCTTTCTTTCTTCCTTTTTTTTTTTTTTTTTTAGCTTGGTTGAGGTTTTTTTGGTTTTCAGAGGCTACTTTTGTTCCTCCCAGCTTCAGGACATATCTTTCTGTATCTGTCTTAGATGTCTGTCTGTGCTCTCTCATGTGGAAAAACTTTCTTTTTCCTAAGCCTTGAGTTTGCCTTAGGGTGAAACTCCCATCTTTGTACAGAATTATGATCCATAAAAACTAACTAGACAAATCCAGATAAAATGCAACAAAGCATGACATAATAATGGCCCTCTTGTATCATTTGCACCATTAGTATGCTGAGAATAATTTAGTTGCATAATAAATGATGATTCTTCCATGGTGAATTCCTTAGCACAGTTTAAGATGATTTCTAATATAACATCCAGGCTTCATTACTTTGAGGTCCCTATTCAGTAAATATTCATCTGAACTAAACTCCAGTTAAACACAGCAATAATGGTATATTTTTTTATTTCCAGCCTGCCAGTTCTGTTTAAATTTTACTTTATTAGTGTAGGAAGTGTGGCAAGAAGCATGATAGTTGCACTGAGTCAAATACAAAATTGAGGCTGATCCTACAGTGACAGCTGTAGTGTGGCTGGAGGTCAGGCCTGTGCCTGCATCTGCACTTAGTGCTCTTTAGTCCTCAATTCCTTGTGTGGTCCAAGAACCCTCCAGTTTAGTCATCCCTGGGTGAGAACATGGAAAGATCTGAGAGGTTTTACTGGCTTAAGATTGACTGAACACCCCAGGATCTTCCCAGTAAAGCAAATTTGTCACGGCTCCTGGTGAAAATTTCAGATGCTCTCAATTTCAAACAGGCTGCTTCAGTGTGTTGATGAACTCCCTGGGTGAAGAAGTTGGCAGTCCCAGAGACTGGTTCCTGCTGCAGAGGTGACCCCAGCCTGTGTACATTGCTATTCATTAAACAGTCAATAGAAACCCAACCTGCAGGTGCAGGCTTAGTGACACAGGAGAGTCTTTTGCTCACAATTCAGAAAGCTGATGTTTTGTGAGTAGTTCAAGATGTGTTTGCTGGGGTGGTCACATAGGACCATGGACCCAGCAGCATATAAGAACTCAACAGACAAATGCTTTGTGGAGTCTCGCCTGGTCCACCTGGAGATGCTTGCAGTGCAGGCCTCTTTCACGGTAAGGACTGACTGTGGTGATCTTGTTCAGGAGATCTGATTCCCCAGGCAAGCATTGCCCTACAATCTATTTCTTTATTTTATTTTGGTTTGTGTTAAAACAGCTCCTGCATGTCTGTGCCACAGAAACAAAATTCTGCTACTGAGCTGAATGCAGAACTTCCCTTCAGGGTTCTTAGCTCCAGCTAAGAGTCGTTTTGGTTGAAACCAGGAGTGTAAGGAGGCTCTTGGCAACTTTTCATCAGCCTACCTGTAAGCCAGCTCAGACAAGAGGCAGGGGGCCTGAGCTTGATGGGAGCTCTTGGGCCCCTGGCTGTTAGTCCCAGGTGGGGTTGCTCAGAGCCTATTGATGCCCTCAAGGTATGTAACACGTTTTTCCATCAATTTAACACTGTCAGTCATGACCTTCTGACAAATGAGATCATTACACTAATGCAACTAGAATATCTTGTTTATTCGATGTAGCCCTGATTACATGGAGAAGACAGAATGCTGCACCAAAACTAGCTGGTGGTTTTGAATATAAATAACAATCTGTGAGGCCTTCTAAATAAATAATGCCATTAATCCAGAGTGTGCTCATTTTTTGTGTTTTATTTGTTGCAAAGATTCAGAAGCAATATTGTGTTCTCTATTCCTCGAATAATGTTACTATAGTAACCATTGTACCTCATTGTTGGCTTTTATACAGGAGTTGTAAAGTTACTTGGGGGAGGGAGACAAGAAATTTGTCCAATAATGGGGCATTTTTGATAAAAGAGGTGTTTGCCTTCCTCGACTGGTTGTGTGTGGCGAGAGAAAGGAGAGCTTTGTAAATTGTAGGGAGTGGGGGGAATGAAAAGAGAGGAAAGATTATTAGATGTGCAGTGACTTGGATTGCACTAAGTTGGCTCATTTTTATCATTGTTTTATGGTGGCATTTTTGAATCGTGGCCTGTGTGGGTAACCATGGAAACAGGAACTCTACGAAGTGAGGATCTAAACACAGTAGTGTAAGAATCCTTCAGATGTGATTAGCTTGATTATTAGAGATAAAGTGCTGCTCAAATCTCACGCAGGGCTAGGGGAAATGACTGTTTCCCCATGATTCCCATACCCCATAGTTTTCTGAGCACACATGGAGAAGGGTGCCTTGTTGTGACCTAGAGGCAAAGTCTAGTTGGACCGGCTGGTGAGGAAGCCCTCGAGGTGCTGCGCAGGTCAGCACCTTCACAGGAGAGCAACCACTAGCACCATAGCTGTTACTTTACCTCTTGAGGCCTCATTGGAAAGAGGAGAGGAGAGGACAGGAGATCTCCCTCCTAAAAAATCCAGTCATGCAATTAGCTTAAAGTAGGTCTGGAACAGGTATGAGGGGATTTGAGAAGAATCTGCTTAGTGTTAATTCCTTTCTTATTATTCTAGCTCAGTTTTTTTAGCTTCATTGATGTGTTTTCCTGCACTTTCCATGCTAAAACTGTGTGTGTGCTTGCATATTAAAACTGTGAAAAATATTAGCATTAGCTATGATCTTGTGATTGCTGTCCATTCCCCAATGACTTCTCACAGCACAGTAGCATCCCCATTCTTTTAAGACTATTTCATGTGCTGGCTTGTTGTTCTAGCACTGTGGTTATCCCCACCTTCCCCCTTATTTTTGCAGAATTCTATATTAGAATCATAGAATCACAGCGTGGTCTGGGTTGGAAGGGACTTCAGAAGGTCATCTAGTCCAACCCCCTCTGCAGTCATCAGGGGCATCCTCAACTAGATCAGGATGCCCAGAGACCTGTCAAGCCTCTCTTTAAATATCTTCACAGTTGGGGCCCCAACCACCTCCCTGGGCAACCTGTTCCAATGTTCCACTCCCTCGTAGTAAAGAACTTGTCCCTAATATCCAATCTAAATCTGCTCTTTTCTAGTTTGAAGCCATTGCCCCTTGTTCTATCCCCACAGGCCTCTGCAAGCAGTTTCTCTCCATTCTTCCTTCAAGTACTGGAAGGCTGTTATTAGGTCTTCTTGCAGACTTCTCTTCTCTAAGCTGAACACCCCCAGCTCCCTCAGCCTGTCCCTATAACACAGAAGCTCCAACCCCCTGAGCAGTTTCATGGCCCTCCTCTGAACCTGCTCCATCAGGTCCATGTCCTTCCTATATTGAGGGCTCCAGACCTGTACACAGTATTCCAGGTGAGGTCTCACCAGAGCAAAGTGACAGAATCACCTCTCTGGATCTGCTGGCAATGCTGCCTTTGAGGCAGCCCAGGATGCCATTAGCCTTTTGTGCTGCAAGCTCACACTGCCTGCTCATGTCCAGCTTCTCATTCAGCAGCACCCCCAAGTCTTTCCACAGGGCTGCTTTCTATTGCCTCTTCCCCCAGTCTGTATTGATAATAAAGGAAAAGAACAAAACAACAAAGAAAACCAAACAAAAAACTAAGAGACCAAACATAAGCATATTCTGGAGTAAGCAGGAAACTAATTGTATTGATTGGAAAACAAAAACAAAACCCAACTTTTGGTAAGTAATTCTGAATGAAAAAAATAAGAGGTTTAGCATTTAGAAAATTGCAGTGATGCACTGAATTTCTTGGAGTGTCTCTGGTTCATTAGGGATATGGAATGGGATCATTCACAGAATCACCAAGGTTGGAAGAGACCTCAAAGATCATCAAGTCCAACCCATCACCACAGACCTCCTGACTAAACCATGGCACCAAGTGCTGCATCCAATCCCCTCTTGAACACCTCCAGGGATGGTGACTCCACCACCTCCCCGGGCAGCAAATTCCAATGGCTAATGCCTTCAAACCATTTGGAAACATTAGTACTCTTCAGTGAAACTTTCTGTTGTCAGTGACTGTGCCTTTTTTTTTTTTTTTTTTTTTTTTGGTCAGGAAAAAAAAGGAAAGATTTGGTGAATTAATCTGGCCCTGATTACTTTTAAAGTGCAAGATGTGGTAGGTAATGTGCAAGCCGGTTATTACTTTGGATTCATTTTTATGTCATTCTGAATTATTAAAGCAATTATAATTCACCATTCAGGGGACTGAAGGAAGTAATATAGGTTTTATATCTCACAAAACACTTTACCATGACAATCCCCAGTGATGGCAAGAGCAGTATTGCTGTTCACAAGGTGAGCAGGTTTTTAGCTAGTCTGATAATAAAATGTTGTGATAGTGAAAATGTGGAAGGAACAAAAATTTTTAGATCTGTGTATCTCTAAACACTTTTACATACAGTATTTTAAGTGGACTAGCATGGTATAGAGCACTTACCCATGGTATCTGTGGGCAATAGACTAGAATTAACCAGGTTGGAAAAGACCTTTGAGATCACTGAGTCCAACCTATCTTCCAACACCATCTAGTCAACTAAACCATGGCACCAAGTGCCCCATCCAGTCTCTTCCTAAACACCTCCAGGGATGGTGACTCCACCACCTCTCTGGGCAGCACATTCCAATGGCCAATCTCTCTTTCTATGAAGAACTTCTTCCTAACATCCAGCCTAAACCTCCCCTGGCACAGCTTGAGACTGTGTCCTCTTGTTCTGGTGCTGGGTGCCAGGGAGGAAAGACCAACCCCCACCTGGCTCCAACCTCCCTTGAGGTAGTTGTAGACAGCAATAGGGTCTCCCCTGAGCCTTCTCTTCTCCAGGCTAGGCATCCCCAGCTCCCTCAGCCTCTCCTCATAGGGGTTGTGCTCCAAACCCCTCACCAGCTTGATTTCCCTTCTCTCGACACCTTCCAGCAACTCAACATCTTTCCCAAACTGAGGGGCCCAGAACTGGACACAACTCAAGGTGTGGCCTAACCAGTGCAGTGTACAGGGGCAGAATGACCTCCCTGCTCCTGCTGGCCACACTCTTCATGATCCAGGCCAGGATGCCATTGGCCTTCTTGGTCACCTGGGCACACTGCTGGCTCATGTTCAGCCTACCATCAACCAGTACTTCCAGGTTCCTCTCTGCCTGGCTGCTCTCAGCCACTCTGACCCCAGCCTGTAGCACTGCATGGGGTTGTTGTGGCCAATGTGTAGAACCTGGCACTTGGATGTGTTAAATCTCCTGCCCTTGGTCTCTGCCCATCTGTCCAGCCTGGTGAGGTCCCTCTGCAGAGCTCTCCTAGCCTCTAACAGATCAACTCCTGCCCCCAGCTTGGTGTCATCTGCAAACTTACCGATAGTGGACTCAATACTCTCGTCCAGATCATCGATAAAGGTATTAAAAAGCATGGGGCCCAGCACTGATCCCTGGGGCACACCACTGGTGCCTGGCTGCCAGCTGGCTGTGGCACCATTCACCACCACTCTCTGGGCTCGGTTCTCCAGACAGTTCTTAACCCAGCGCAGAGTGTTGCTGTCCAAGCCATGGGCCAACAGCTTAGCCAGCAGTTTGCTGTGGGGGAAAGTGTCAAAGGCCTTGCTGAAGTCCAGGTAGACTACACCCACAGCCTGCCCCACAGCCACCAGGCAGGTTGCCTGATCATAGAAGGAGATCAAGTTGGTGAGGCAGGACCTGTCCTTCCTAAATCCATGCTGGCTGGGCCTGAGCCCTTGGCCATTCTTCAAATATTATTACAGTAAAAACCAAAAATGCAACATATATACCTGAGAACTTTTGGATTCCAGTAAGCTACCTCAGTATAGAATGGGGGGCACTGGCAAGCATTCTGCCAAGACTGGATCCTGTTGACACATCGGCATTTCCTGTACAGCGTATGCCTTGAAAACTAGAAATCAGAAAAATAACAGCAGCAACCTGAATTTGATTCTGAACTAATAAATTATTTTCAGGAATAAAATGGTAGGAAACTAACTGTGGAAGAAACCAAAAGTCTCTTCTCCCAGGCAACCAGCACCAGAACAAGGGGACACAGTCTCAAGTTGTGCCAGGGGAGGTTTAGACTCAAGGTGAGGAAAAAGTTCTTCACTGAGCGAGTCGTTCGTCATTGGAATGTGCTGCCCAGGGAGGTGGTGGAGTCACTGTCCCTGGAGGTGTTCAAGGGGAGATTGGACGTGGCACTTGGTGCCATGGTCTAGTTGTGAGGTCTGTTGGAACAGGTTGGACTTGATGATCCTTGGGGTCTCTTCCAACCTTAGTTACTGTGATACTGTGATTATTGAATTTCATTCTTTGCAACTCATCAGTTTTGCACAAGACTGAGGATTGCTGTTGCCCCAATCATTCAAACTACTGAAGCAAATATTTTAGTTAAAAAAACAACCCCAAACCTAAGCTGTGTCATTTGCAGATTTATAACATGCACACAAAAAAGGGCAGGGTATATAAAACAGGCAGTTGGGTCCCAAACACAGAGGTCTTTGTGAAGTTACTTTGCTAACTTGTTTAGGTACTAATATATTCTGCAAACTAACTTCAGGAGCACGCCAGCAGGATCAAAGGAGGAACGTTGTCTTGTTGCTTTGGCAGTCCCTTGACACGCCGGTGGAGGGCTGTTATCATGGGGAGAGCAGCACTTCGTGTTCTGTGAGTCTGCATCTAATTTGCAGTAGAGGGTTCTTGATTTATAATAGCACTGTTAAACAAAGGTAGAGAACACCTCCTCTGGATCTGGGAATGAGTGTGCAGACCAAGGTAATACTGAAGCCTCCCCAAATTGCCATTTTATAGCTACAGCTACTTAACTGCAAGAGGCTGACTTCAACCAGAATGGTACAATGTGCGTTCTAATGTAGACAGGTCTTTCACTCTCCTTCATCTGCACTGTTCATTCAGCCCTGAAGGCAGAGTTTGCTACAGCATACAACCATAATCCACTCCTAAAACAAATATCCCTATGTGCAAGCAGGATAATTAATCTGACAAAGTTCTAACGAAGACAAGTATATTGCTGGAAGATGTTGTTTGCAGACTGTCACTTGGAGCTGCCTCCAATGTGCAGGTATATTTGTATTCTCAGCTGCAAGCATGGATAATTCTTTTCATTGTTTGAGGTGACTGTGCGCTGCAGCTGCAAAGCACAGCGCAGAAGGAACTGTCGTGGTACAAAGGCTTCCTGTGTGCTGTCAATACAAATGGCTTGCAGATAGTTTTTCAATTGCCTCTCGTTATGACATTGCAGCTCCTAAGCGGTCAGAATCGGCTTGCGATGGTCTACCTACCAGGGCAAATTTTGTCCTCCACCTAACCCTGACAGCAAGGCTAATGGCTGTTCTAGAGGCCAATGGATCTTCATAAAAAATGGAAATGGTTTTGCCCCTTCATTTTAATTAACATTGTGTCTACATTTCTGTGATAATGGATAATTAAGTGAGTTACCTTGACATTGGAATGTTCTTGGAAATAATTTACCATGCAATTTCATTAGGTTAGAGACATTTGTCTGTTTTATTTTGAATGGGAGTTTCATCATAAATATTTCTGAATATGATTTATACATAAACTAATTATCGTTCACAGCGCTGGAATTTTACAAACCACAAAATCCATTACACGAATTTTAAAGATCTTTTTGTGATCACACATAACCCATCTCATCTATTTCTTCAAAGAAACAGTCCTTTTTTTTTTTCTTTCTTTCTTTCCTGGAGCCTCCAATCATCTGTTATTCTATAAACCACATCAAGAGGCAGGCAAATCTTCTTATAGAATGTTGTTATTTTGGAAATAGAAAAGCAAAAAAAATTTCCCTCCATAAGGGTTTCTTTAGTACACTTCAGAGAAAAAAAAATGTTAGGCAATTAAAAGTGTTATTCAATAAAATACTGAAGGATTAAAATAGGCAATTTTTTTTTTGGGCCCATGTTTAGTCACAAAAATGGCACAGCAGATGCCTCTTGAGCAAACTATGGTGTTTCCCAGGAGCATCCTTGTTCAAGCACAGATATCTTGTAGGATATATTCTCTTTGCCTAAAATAAAAATACAAAATGAACTTTCTAGCTCTACCCAGGATGATTTCTTGCTCTTCGGCCTTCTGGCATATCGATTTACAAACGAGCAGAGGATGTGTGCAGGCATGATGGTCCTTATTGTTGTAATGCACCACCAGAAAAATGGCTCAGGAGCGTTTCTGTCCCTCAGCTTCTTACAGGGTTGTGACCTCAATTGAAGAAAATGCTTAACTGTGTTCTGTTTGTCCTGTGGAGACGCTACAAACTCTGCTGCAGAGCTTCTGTGCTGTGAGAGGTGACCATGGCTCACATAAATACTGACACAACTGCAAAATGTTGTACTGGGTTTCCTTCAATAGGCATAATTCTATCAAAATATTCATTTCAAATATCCCATGGAAAGTGTCATTAAAATTAAAGGAAATATTTATTCATAGTTTCTGATGCCATCATCTCCTATGTGAAAACTAACTGGAGGCCACCATTTTCTTCAAAAGGGTTGACAATGAGATCAGTCTTCAAATACACTGGCTGACAGCATTTTCAATGTCAGATTGGTAGAAGAATTGTTAAGAGATCTGCTTTGGTGATTCAAATTACCAACTGCATCATAGAAACAAATTACACATTAGTTAATTATAAAAGCCAAAAGGAGTGTGGGCAGCAGGTCAAGAGAGGCAATTTTGTCCCTCTGCTCTTGTGAGACCCCCACATTGTATACTGCAACTAGTTCTGGTGTCCCCAGCAGAAGAAGGATGCAGAGCTGTTGGAGTGGGTCCAGAGGAGGGCCACAAAGAGGATCCAAGGGATGGAGCATCTCTGCTGGGTGCTTAGTGACAGGATGAAAGGGATTGGTTTGAATTTGAGAGAGAGTAGGTTTAGACTGGATCTTAGGAATTTCTTCAGTATGAGGGTGGCTTTTCCTTGGGGGTGTTCAAGGCCAGGTTGAGTGAGGCCTTGAGCAGCTGAGTCTGATTGAGAGGTGTCCCTGCCCATGGCAGGGAGGTTGGAGTAGAGGATCCAGCCTAGGCCATTCTATGATTCTGTAATAAACACTCCTGGTCCATCACTGCACACCAGGGAGAAGGAGAGGGGTAGGTGATGAAGGGAATGGTAAGCTAACAATATTTTGAGAATAAATCTTTTAGGAAGGTATTTAAATCTATGATGTGTTACAGAGATTTGTGAAAGAATATTGCATGTGGGTTATTACAGGAAAAAGTGTAGCAGTAAAAATCAGACTATTGAGTGGTACAGGAATATCAGATGTCTCTTGGACACTCTATGGAGTATGGTTTAGTAATGTTTTTCTGTCTGTAATAAATCTTTCTGAAGCCTAATCTTGCAGTTGTTTCTCTCACTGAACCTGGAAATTCAGGTAGTTGGGCTCCACGTTGCCACTGATTGAATCATTTGTTGGAGCCACAGAAACAAAAGTACAATTTAAGTTTTCATAAAGCTGATGAATTCATGTGTTAATACCAGAAATTGACCAATCTGTAATACTCAGTGACATGGGGAGATTTTTCTGTCTCAGCTGAAATCTGGTCCTGTCTTCTCATACATATATAGTTCTTTGTTACGTTCAGTCAGCAGAAAACTTTTTAATAGCAAGGGAAAAAGCCTTACATACTAGGCAAGTGTTCCTTTGCAGATATGTATCATGGGTTGAAGGACCGTTTTCAGCTTCCAGTCATTTTTTGCTTTTAACTTGATGCAAACAGAAAAGATGCAGCTTTCTGAGGAGGTCTCACACCAGAAAATACTCCTGTGGTGATTTAGATTTCCATATTAATTTTTAGAACATAATTAATAGAATTGAAAACCCCTTGAAAGGTTGGATCAGATGATCCCTAGGGCCCCTTCCAACCTGGCACTCTGTGATTCTGTGACTATTACTCCAAGTTCTGCTCTCTTAGAGACCATCAGCCAGAAGATGCAATGATGATTAGCAGTGCTAGTGAGCTAATATAAGAGCTGAGAGGGTGTTTTCACTAAAATGTTTGAGAGCAACCAGACAAGCAAATAGATTGCTTTTTTATCATCTCCCTTGCTCTGTCCAGTTCCATCCTTCCCCTGCATTAGTGAATTGAAGTAAAGGTTTTAGGACCTTAGAATACACTGGATAGGAAAGGACATTTAAAGGTCATCTTGTTCTACTCCCCTGCAGTAAGCAGTGTCATCCCCAACTAGATCAGGTTGCTCAGAGCCCCATCAAGCCTGACCCAGGATGGGGTCTCCACCACCTTCCTGTGCAGTCTGTTCCAGTGTTCCACCACCCTCATAGTAAAGATCATCTTCCTCGTGTTCAATCTAAATCTACTCTTTTAGCTTAGAACCATTGTCCATGTTCTACTGCTGCAGGCCTTTCCAGTCCCTTTCCAACTTTCTTGTAGGGCCCTCTTCAGGTACTGGAATGATCCTTGAGGTCTTGCAACTCTAGATTCCATGTGAAGGGCTTCAGGCTCCCTCTCTCTCTGGCTAAGTACCCATTCTCTGTAGCTGATGAGTTTGGATTGCTCAGTGAGCAAATCTTCTAAAATTTATGTTTCATTGCATTTGTCATTGGCTGGGTACCACAGACACCAAGGTGCTGCAAAGTCCAGTGCTGTCTGCATGGCTGTCATCTTCAGTTCCACAAAAAAATATATTCAGGCCTTTCTGTGACACTTATCCCTGTGTTAGGAGCGGGGTACGCATTGTGTTCCAGTCTGGGGTGACACAATGCCCAAAACTGAAACGGCAAATTGGGCACAGAACTAGAAATCTAATTTCTGCACAGGCTGTAGCATGCTGCCAGTTTTATTTACAAAGACTTGGTAATTGGTGAGTAATTTTTCCAGGGAGTTTGTTTTGTAATGGTTGTAAACTTAGGGTCTCCTTTATGCTCCTTCTATGTGGCCTCATAAGACATCTTATTTTACCAGCAACCAGCAAAGCAGTACCTGTTAGTGTTTGGAGCTCCACAATCATTATCCTTTTACTGCAGAGGGATGCACTGAAGAACAATTCTCATCCCCTTTTGTTGTTTATTTTTCCCATCACAGTCTCTTAACAAGGAAGCACTCCAGATCTGAATTTTTTTTACTCCTTTTAAATATTGAATCACACACTGACTTTAACGGCAACAGAGATGGATAATACTAATTAATTAATAATTAATACTAAATCATTGCTAGCCCAACCTAAGATAAGAGTATGCAGTACATCATGGCCCACCTCACACTGGTAGGGCTATTTAATAGAGGAAAACTGAAATGAGTATCATATTTCAGTTTCGCTGTTAAAATTGTCTCGATCTTCTCTCTAAGAATTCCCCCAACCTTACTCAGTGTTTCTGACTAGCCATTAGGCCACCCAACTGAAATGGATACCAAGAGCTTTACTTGTGTTTTCCTGGAGGAGTCAGGCTTGCTGAACCTGAATAAAATGGAAATCTTTTACAAAGGCAAATTGCTGAATCAGTTTATCAGTATCTGTGAAGAGAAAGAAAGAAAATGGAAGATAAAAATGTAACATGGTTTATTTTTTTTGCTTCAACAATTTATTGTATACTTTAGATATTATATAACCTGGATTGAAAAAAACCACCAACAACAAAAAACCCCACAAAAACACACATACACAGAAAATAAAAACAACAACAAAAAAACCCACCAAACCCAAATCAAAGAGCATTCCAGCATCAGGGACTACTTCATTAACATAGACACTGACACTGAAAATGCCACAAAGTTGTTTGTGCATTCTACACTGCTATGATAAGAAGGATACATTTCATGCAGAAATGGTTCTAGCCTGTCTCACAACTGCAGGAATAAGGATCAGTTTTATAATCTCAGCTTTAATTCTTCGTTCTATATGCTGCAGTTGCTATGATCCGCACAAGGTTTGCCTGTGACTCTCAGATTCAACTCAATATATTTCTAGCTTTAATTCTTGCTGGATATTCTTCATGTAGAAGATAAAATGTATAAACTAATCTTGAAATATGAAAGGGAAGTCAGTTTAGACTTCTGGGGAAAGAAGTTTGTTGAACTTTTGAGCATTGTATGACACAGACCACAGAGGGTGGGAATGTGTGACTCTTGCCTGCCTTTTGAAAGGAGCTCTGCCCATGCTCTTTCTGTCTCTCTGCATAACAGAAGCTTCTCTTTTTTGAGCTTGCACCCGCACTTCTGCTTCTCCAAAAATGTCAGTGATGGCAGCTGACAAGTTGTTTGACTCCAGTTCGAACATTAATGTGATAGACAAGTCTGCCATGCTAACAAAAAGCTTATCACAGTCCTGGAATCCTTGTACAAAAGAAGTCCTTTTTTTTTCCCTTTTTTTTCCCTTTCTTTCTTTCTTTTAATTTTTTTTTCTCCTTTCCTTTATTCTTTTTTTATTTTTTTTTTAATAGAACACAAAGTATGAAGGCTCATCTAAGTAGGAAAGATTCATCAAAATCTCTAATTAAATACATGACAGCTGCTGAATTAGAGCATTTTGTCTTAGCGCTGCCATCCTATAATGCTTCATAATCCTGAGAGTCCAAAGTATGAATTAATTATACTCATAAGTATCCTGATACCCAACCAAAGGGAAAAAAAATAATCAGAAGCAACTCTAAAAGGTCTCTGAGCAAGTAGGCAGTACTGCTGATAATGAGTAACTAGCACCAAATCATTTCCAGATTACTAGACTTGACTTGGGAGATGCTTTGATATAGAACACGCTGGCGTTATAAGACTGTAGGGTTAAAGAAACTGCTGGGCTTTAAAATATTGTGTTTAAAAAGCACTTTTAAAAGCCATGTGTTAAATATCAGCTCCCAACAGCTAGCACAATAAACCACCCTAATCCTCAGCCTTCTGCGCATAAATACAATCAGGAAAACAAACTCCAGACTTTCAGAGTAGTTCTGCTGTCTTCAACAAATAGAAACTCAGGAAAAAAATTCTGGGGGTGCTTGTGTGTTGTGAGTTGGTGTAGATTTGCTGGGGAGGAGGTCTTGGTTGCTTGCCTTCCTTTAAAGGAAAAGGTACAGAAGCAGATTAGGAATTTTCATGCTACAGCATTCAAGGCATTTAGAACATCGTGACTCTGAGATATCCCAGGTTTGGGGCACTTAGTTTTTGAACATCAATAGCAAAACAGCAAATGTTCCACTGAAAGCAAGGACGTCCTTGGAAAATGTTTGCTCTGTCAGTAACCCAGATTTGAGAAACATTTCTTTATAAAAGCTTTCAAGCAGCTCTAGTGGTTTGTGTTCAACTCCGCAGCTTGTTGTTCTGTCAAGACTTTTTTTTCCTGTCAAGACTTAAGAAGGTTTTCTTTGTGAGGTTTTCTGACTTCAAGTCTTCTAATTAAAATATATCTTCATCAAGAGGAGTGTGGCCAGCAGGTCAAGAGAGCTTTACTCTGCTGTGGTGAGAACCCACATCTAATACTGCCTTCAGTTCTGGTGTCCCCAGCAGAAGGAGGACAAAGAGCTGTTGGAGTGAGTCCAGAGGAGGGCCACAAACATGATCCAAGGGCTGAATCACCTCTGCTATGAGGATAGGCTGAGGGAGCTGGGGGTGTTCAGCCTAGAGAAGAGAAGACTTTGGGGGGACCTTAGAGCCTTCCTGATGGCTGCAGAGGGACTTTTCATGAGGGTGTCTAGAGATATGACAAAGGAGAATGGTTTGAAGCCAAGGGAGAGCAGGGTTAGACTGGAGTTAGGAAGAAGTTCTTCAGTACAAGGGTGGTGAGACTCTGGAATAGGCTGCCCAGGGAGGCTGTGAATGTCTCCTCCCTGGGGGTGTTCCAGGCCAGGTTGGATGAGGCCTTGAGCAGCTGAGTCTGGTTGAGAGGTGTCCCTGCCCATGGCAGGGAGATTGGAGTAAATGATCTCTGAGGTTCTTTCCAACCTAAGCCATTCTGTGAGTCTATGATGATATCTTACAAAATATGAAACATGATTATTCAGTTGCTATTCCTGTATATTTTGAATTAAATGAGTCCTGTCTGATGGCTCTTACACACATCTCAGCAGCCATCTTTTGTAGCTTCTCTGATTTCCGACATGTACCACAAAATGTTTCTTTTCTTTATGGTTTACCTTTCTGCCTGTTTATTCATTGATTTGATTGGTTATTGAGTGGTTTTGAAATTACATTGCAAGCTGTGTGCTTGTGGGATTTTGGATGTCCTCAAAATCCACATAGGGTACATTCTCTATTTGTGAGAGTTGTTTCTCCTTGTGGTCAGCAGATGGTGAGATGTTAGTATCACGACTGAGACAGAAGCGATGCTGATCAATTTCAGACAAACTTGGCCTAAAATTCTTGACATTTTGCATATTCCTGAGTCAAGAACACTTCTTTAGAAACATGCTTCAGCTGTCTTTCACAGTTGCTTTCTTTCAACCCACTGAAATTACCATTTATTTACCACAGAACTTAATTAAGATCAGCCCATCAGGATGCATTCCAGTGTGATCTGGTATAGGTGATCCTGCTCTGGCAGGGGGGTTGGACTGGGTGATCTTTCCAGGTCCCTTCCAGCCCCTAACGTTCTGTGATTCTGTGAACCTGAATAGTATTGGTAATCATGAAGCTCAAGTAGAAATACAACTCCTGGAATTCAAGTGTGCAATGATTCTTACACAGGTAAGAGATGTATTTTGTACAGAAGAAGGGAGGAGAAAAATTCTAGCTTTTCCTCATGATTAAGATGATTTTGAAGAAATCCACACATTTCTGAAATTCTGTTTTTAACAAACAGTGTTACTGAAAAGACTCCCTTCTGGTGGTGTGCTTGGGTGGAGGAGAAACCACTGAGTATCTTCTAAGTCACCTTATTTCTCTTGTGAAGCGTTTTGCTTTCTCCCTCATCCATCTGCTCATCTGCCATGTTGATGTAAGAAATTGTGGAAAAGGCTGCTGATCTTGGAGCAGTTTGCACAAGAAAGACTTCCACCAAACAAAACATTTCCGTCATTCTGGTGGGCTGAATAATAACTTGGCATAATCATGAGAAGTGCTTGGCAGGAGAGTCTGCTTTGTATTCACCAGGAGAGGTACTGGTACTAGGAAAATTATTTGGATTTGTCCCTTTTTTTTTTTTTTTTGTGGGCTTGAAAAGTTCTATTTTTCCATTTAAAACCAGTGGAGATGTTTGTGGGTTGTTTAGGATTTTCAGGGGGTTGTTTGGCTCTTTGTGTGTCTTTGTTGGTTCTTTTTGTTTGGGTTTTCTGGTGCTTTCTAAAAGATTAATGACATGGTATCGGATAATTATTCAACATGGAAGGAACTGTGGGAAGGCCTTAGTCCCAGTTTCTGGTCACTTTAGCTCAGAAGGGAGTCAGTTTGGTCAGATATGATTTATCTTTGTAAATCCACAACAACTATTCCTGGCTTTGGCTTTCCTGTCCCCTTCTCTACATGCTTGAGCAATGGGAGTATCCATCTTCCTCCCTTGTAACTTGTCTTTGCTTTCACTCCTTCTGTACACCCTATTTTTTTGAGCTGTGACTTCCCTGCTCAGCCAAATCAGTGTCCTGCTACATTTCTTCCTTTTTCTGAATACCAGGATGGACTGTTGTGCTTGAAGGGGTTTGTCCTGAAAGACCTGCCAGCTGCTTTGAGCTCCACTGCCCTTCAGAAGTGCCTAAGATCCTCTGTACCAATTCCTTGAATGCTATGTGCCTAAATATATGTCCACCTGGCTTCTATTTTCTATTATTTCTACCCCCATTTGACTCCCCATTATCTTGACTCTGCTTTACAGAACACATCACACTGTCCTCTGAAAATGTTGCTATGACACATCATGGTATAGACATTCCTAGTGGAGAGCAGTTGCTTATGTAAGAGAAAGGGTGCAGAATTCTCTTCCATAAGGTACCACATCAGTTCAGCCAGACACATTTCAGTCTTGAGCAAAGATGTTTCTGTTAATTTTGACATTGAGATGTATGTCTGAAGAGATAATGTCATAACATCGCTTCTCCAATGAATACACCATAATGGGACCAAAAAAGTATACGTTAAGATTTGTCTAAACTTCATATGGGATGAAGTGGAATGAAAATGAATATGCATATGTCAGAAATTTTGATGGGGGACTTAAAATTTTCTGTGAGGTTTATTTAACAGTTAAAGTGCCAGTAGATGGCACTCAGGAATCTATAATGTTGTTAGATGTGGGGCTTTCTGGGACCAAGGCAGCTTGATGCTTTGCAGGACTGGATCCTGCTCCTACCACACACCAGTGGGTTCATCATTCCTGTGTCATGGGGACAACTGAAAGGTACCAGAGATGAGTGATGTGTTGTATGATGTTATAAACATACCTGATTGGGGAAGTAGTGAAGCTGGTTTGAATGTTCTGAACTACTTACTGTAAAGAGAGCTGCAGTATTGTTTGTATATTAAAATGTAGTGTTGGTTTATTGTCTTTTGTACTGGGATCTAATAACACTGTCCAGTGGCATAGATTACATCATTTAATCAGTTTTCAGTTTTGATTACAGCTACCAGCAGGACATTCAAGAGTTGCCAACTGTAATTAGAATGTAAAAAAAAAAAACCTCCAAAACCAAGAAACAAAAAGCAGTTCAGAGATAATTAGGGTTGAGAACATTTATTTTCCTGTGAACTTTTGTACTACTGTGCTGAGGAAAGCTGGATATTGTCTGGCTTAAACATCCACTTCTGGGGTTGTTTGGATCTGAGGTTAGATCATCATTTCCATCTAAGTGAAGGTTTTTCTCAATGATGAGTTTCTCAATACAAATCACATTTGAATAATTTGTGTTAATACTTATGGGATATTTCAGTGCTGCAATATAGCACAGGAATATGTTTTTCTGATTCTGGTCATGTTTAAAAGAACCTAAGTGCTTTGCAAGCAAAGATAAACCTTTTGCAGTGGTCTCTCTACAGTTACCACTGGGCTTTTCTCCCATTAGATGCACATTTCAGACCAAAAAGATAACACTACTCTCTACAACTAGTAGATTTACCTCCCTGGATTCTATTACCTTGGATTTGTGTTTTATCATCTTTAGAAAGAGATGTGAAATGAGAAGATAAAGAAGAGTCTAGCCTTGCAGTCTCAGGTAAAAGCCACATATTTCTAAAGCTACTTTTGGAAGGCTGTGTCAGAGGTTTGCTTCTTTTTTGATTAGAAACTCTTTATTAGGAATCTTGAACTTATTCTTGGGCTGCTTATCTGGTTTTACACGATGTTATTTAGTTCAGTTTTTCCCATTCTCTGCTGTGAACTTCTCTTGGGTGTTTTTCAGGTATGCCTTTTCAGCAGACATAGTTCTCCTGTGATCTCGCTTACTAAACAAGCTAAACTCATCATGGTCTCACAAGGAAGACCTTCTTCCCCTAATGATTCTAAGAGATGGTGATGATTTTTTTTCCCCCCTTACATTGCTGCTGAGATATGACACAACAATGTGCATTTGCAATGCTTGCACATGGGCACAGTTGTTACTTCAGTCTTAGGCTTTCTAAATCTTGCGAAAAATCCATGTGTGTGGATAACTTCTCTTGGATATGTCTGCATTGCCTGTATTGCCTTTTCCTGTAGTCAGTCCTGAAGTAGCTTTCCCATAAAAACAGTTTTTCTTGAGGTACAAATCCAAAACAGGTCAGAGAAGTTGGTTTTCAAATGCATCTCTGAGTATGGAGGGATGTAAACCACTGTGGAAGTCTTAAGTCAGCAGAAGTGCCAGCAGGTAGCATACCATGCTCCATGTGGCAGGCAGCTGCTGAACAGATTTGGTTGGAGAAAATGATTAAGCCTTATTGGATATAAAGATGAAAAAGCCTTTCAAGTTATTCATATGCCCAGATGAACTACTGAACTCTAGTCTTAGTCCTGAAAGGATGTACATATCCGAGACAGTCCCACAGCAGTCAAGTTATTTATTTTCAACAAGTGCAGATGAATCAGGGCTGAGAAGGCCTGGGCAAACTAAACCTGAGGATCTCCACCATCTTCAGAGCCTGTGTTAAAGAGAAATGAATAGATTTTGTTTGTGTGTTTGTTTGCTTTAATGTAGATTATTTGCTTGACATATTCTGAGCTGTCAGCTTGGCAGGATCTTCATACACTTTTGGTAGCTAATCAAAGACAGATTGCAGTCGGGAGCCATATCTAAATTTATTAAGGAAATTAATAGACCATTTAAATTTTACTAGAATTAGGCTAAGATACAATAAGCATTTGGACCAGCAGATATTCATTAGCTGTAACATTGACCTGGTGCCTGCGTGTGTAATGAGAAATTGATATCTAGATTCAAAGGCAGACAGTAGTGCTAGAAATAGAAGTTTGAATTATTAGAAAAGAAAGACTAACATTGCACATGTGTCAGATGATATTTTTCATATTAATCCCTCTGTGTGTATTACAGCCTGTGAAGTCAAGGTTTGGAGGCTGGTGTTTGCCTAATCCAGGGCTTTTGCTTCCTTCTCTGTTCTGTAAATCTCTCTCACTACAGGGTGTGTGTATGGGGGGGAGAGTGGACAAGGTGACCTTTGAGGGTCCCTTCCAACCTGATGCAATCTGTGAAATTGCCTGCTCTTGCTGTGAGAGTGAACTTCACTTATTCCCTTATTTATGTAGCTCTTTTGGAAACTGATCATCTTGGTTCAGAGTTGAGAAGCTAATTGTGTTTTTCCCTAACTGTGTCAGTCTTTCAGAGTTAGATTTCCATGAAAACAAATCCTTGCAGAATTCCAGCACATTGTTCATGGGGTTTAGCACAATTAAAGCTTCATGTTAATCTCTGTCTGCTTCATGTTGATATGTTTAAATCTAATGAAAATTGCCCCACCTTTTTTTTTTTTTTTCCTGGTGAGTTTTTGGACCTCAGCAGAGCATATGGCTGGTTATGATACTCACTTGAGGTTAGATTTCACTTTCAGAGGAGCTACTTAAGCAATCTTTTCTAGGAATAACTGAATAACTGTGTGCAGTTGGGATTTCTTCACCCAAGAGTACTGCTCTGCACTTTAAAGAAGATTAGATAGTTCAAGTTCAGTTCTTTTTAAGCTATTTTACTGTCTCAGAGTTGTAAGCATCATCAACAGTGAATGCTGTACAGGACTGGCTTGTAAGGCACAGTAGTTGTGAATCCTGAAAAACAAGATGAGCTATGTTTGAAAGCCTGATATTTTGTCTTTCACAGCAGTAGGCTGGATGCATGTACTGTTCTCTAGAAATAGGTTTAGACATGTTATTGGTGATTTGTTCTTCTGTGCTGTAAGGACAAAACCAAGGATTAACATTGCTCTCAGTACAGTTTGTGCTTTTTGCCACACATGGCCAAATGAACATACATTAAAAGAAATAGAAGTCTTCTGCTGTTTTAGATGATAGAACCAAAGACAAGTAAGTTGTACAGGGCTGAGAAGGTTTCTGTTCCTGTTACAGTATCACAGTATATTAGAGATTGGAAGGGACCTCAATAGATCATGGGGTCCAACCCCCCTGCCAATGCAGGATCACTTAGGGTAGTCCACATAGGAATGCATCCAGGTGGGTTTTGAAAGTGTCCAGAGAGGGAGGCTCCACAACCAAATACAGCTAGTTGTCCAAATGCATTTAGTATATTGCTCATTAGCAGCACCTTCAATCCCATTCACATATTAACTGTCTTATGATGCAGGAAGCAACCAAGAATATTTGGCTTGGGGTGAATGAGCCCCATTACTTTGAGCATCAGCCTTCTGCTGCCTACTAGCTGCTGGGTCCTCTGTGCTGCTAACAGTTTTCAGCAGATGCCAGAATCTCTGATGAATTAGGATTAAGATTCATCATGCATCATGGCAGTGATGGTAGCAACTGTATGTAACTGCTACCACAGTTTTCCAGGAAAGGAAAGACTGGTCCTGGGCTGAGATTAATGGAGTAGATGGCTTTCATGGTTTGGGGTAGCAGGCTTTGCTCCCAGCCTTCCTGTGTACCTCCTGGGAATGCTTCCTTCTTCACACTAATGCCAAGCTCTCCACGTCCCTGAAAGAGCAAGCCATGAAGCTGAACTATTTTGAGTTTGGGCCATCTGGCTTTGACATCCTTTCATTTCTTTGTGGAATCCAAATGAGTTTAGTCCCCTGGTAGATGCTGGACACCAACAGGAAGCGATACGGTTGACAGTACCACTAACACTTCAGGACAGACATTTCAAAACAAGCCAGTGTTTATCTGCCAGCTCTAATACAATATTTAGAGTTGCATTAGGGTGGCAAAGCAAAACTTAGGTGAGTGAATGCCACTTCATTCCCTGGTTCACAGCTTCCGAGGTTTCTTATCTTCCTCTCTTGCTGCTCTGCAAACAGTTCTTATTCAACATTCCCCTCACTCCCTGTTGCCAGTTCACATGTTCTGCATTCATGGCTGCCAGTTCTTAAAAGTTTGTGTCCAACTAGCCGGTCATCTGAGCCAGCTCTGTCCCATGGGCAGGCAGCTTATCTAATGGTTCAATCCCAGCAGGCTCAGCAAGCCCACAGCCCTGCAGGTTTGCAAGTCTAATTCCAAAAAATACCTCAGTCCCTTCAGTCCCAGTAGGTAAAAGCAGACAGTGAGCGAACCGAACCATTTTGTTTCTATTTCAAAACTATTAGAGATATTTCCTCAGGAGCTGGTGCCTGCTTTACAACCAGCAGGAGAGCATATAAAAGAGAGGACTGAATGTTGTTGAAGTTTTAGCCTATTCATTCTGTATACCTCAGAGCTTGTTTTCTTCCCTATGATGTTCAAGCCCATAAACAGTGATCGCAGACACTGACCAACCTTTACAGCTGGTACAAAGCAACAAATCTTTGGAAGCTACAGTGTTTCATCCTGAGGAGGAGCAATCATTCTTCCCTTGTTTTTCTTTCCTATTGAAGGCTGAGACAACTTTTCTTCTGTTACAGACGGTGCTGAAATCATAGGAATTCGTAATTCCAGTGATTACTCCAAAACTTGGGAGTTATGTTAGTAGCAGAGAGACAAAAGCTGGCCTAACAGTGTGTGTGCAGTATTCAAGTTTGTCTTCCCATTTTTGCTTCCCCCACCCTTTGCTCAGCCCTGTGGCAGAAGTACATGGAAAACATGGTGAGGCAGAGAGCTCTAATCTTACTGAGAAATCATTCTGGGGCTAGAAAGATGTTAATGATGTTTTACCACCTAAGAGGGTGATGAAAGGAGAGCATTTGAACACCTGAGCATGTATAATTTAAATGTAATAAAATCACAATACGAGTTCTAAGTAGAAAAATTAGCATCACTAATTATTGCTTGCTGATTATTGCTGTAAGCTTTCCTCTATTTTTCTCTCTCTCTTTTTTTTTTCCCCCTAATACATGCTGCTAGTGGATTCAGGTGTCAGGATAAATACCTGACACCACATGTACTCACATTTCTGTCTGGCACCAACATCAGATCTTTCTCTGTCTGTCAATTATATGTTGCCCAATTTGATTCAGGACTGCTAAGCGGGAAAGACTGGGCAGCAGGTGGGCATCTAAGAGTGCTCATTATAAAGGGAACCAACCTGGTTTTATTTATTAGTCTGTCATGAGAAAGTACAATATGAAATGGACCAAACCATTGTAATTAGCACGTTGTGCACATTACATCTGCTACTGACACAGTCCTGCCTTTTCTGTTGAAGACAAAAGTTACAAACAACAGAAGTAGAAACCCCTCCTTTGCTGCTGCAGCAAGGCCTCAAGGTTACTAAGCACATGTGTGACATAAATGCAGTAGAGCATTTTAATTAGATTCTTTCACCAGAACTCCTGACCTTCTGTGTAGCACATTAATGTATTTTACTAATTATAAATGCAATTAAAAAGTACTGAAATAAAATTAGCCTGATCTATCTAATTTACATTAAGCACTTCCAAATTATGCAGATTTTCAAAGTCTTTTTCTTTCTTTCCTTCCCCTTTTTTTCCCCCCCTTTCTTCTAGTTTGTGTTTCAGGAAAAAATTGTCTGCATTAAAACAGCTGGAAAACAACCTTGTAGCAAAACAAATTTCTTTTCTGTGATTATTCACAGTGTGTGAGTTAATTTTCTAGGCAGTAATATGCTCAGCTATCATTAGGGTAGTGACTCATACAACAGAACCCATATGTGCATTGGATGCAGTGGTGTTTGGTATAAGTGGGTGTGCACTTCTCAATTTCTTTTCTTCTGGGAACAGGGTTCAGAGGCTAACTAGGAAATAAATACTGATATAATGGTCAAAAACAACAAAGACCTATAAACAATAAAGAAACAGCAACAGCAGTGTGTGAATAATACAGGCAAAACATCTGGTGTGTTCAGTCACAACAGGCTGACTGTTACTTCTGCCATCCATGTTGTTTTGCTTAGACTTTCAGAGTATTTTAGAGGCTTAGACATGAAAGAGAAAAAATAACAACATTTCACTATTACTTCTGTCAAGCATCTAAGTGCTGGTGGGCACTTTGCAGAGAACACAACAAAATCCTTCCCCTGAAGCTTGTGATGTAATTTTAGATGGGCTACAGCAACAGAGGTGGATGCTAAGTGCTGAACATAGATACAAAGAACCAATCCTAAAGGAGGAAGCTCTGTAGAACCATGCAGGCATTTTAGTTCATGTTGTTTATTCTTAAACCCTTCCCATAGTAAAGTATTAATTCATAATATGTGTGTTAGTGGCTTGTGGATGCACTCCTATTGGAAAGACTGTTGAATTAGCTAAGAAGAAAGAAAGTGTAAATAAAGCTTATTTGAAAGCAAATTAATCATTTTTCTATCTGAAATGTCATGTGCAAAACCTTTTAAAGCACCCAGCAAAACAGTTACACTTTCCGGGCGCTGCAGTGGCTCTGCAGTAAAATATGACAGCCAAAGTGCTCATGGTAATAACTCACTCATGGCCTTGATAATAGAATTTTTACTGAGGGAACAAGTGTGTTGGCAGAGACACTGGGATTATCCTTCTCAGTGTCTCAAATAATAGATACATGATCACTGACTCCTGCTTGGTGGAAAGACAGAGTGAGTTTGGTCATCTGAGAGTGAAAGCACTGCCCTAACAGCTGCACTTGAGGCTAGCAGACTATGGGAGATTTTGGACCCTTGGGATCTGATATCGCTGATCTAAATGGACACAACTCCATTCATTTGTTAAGTCACAGTGATCTACACAAACTGAACTTGCGGCCCATTATTTCTTCATGCTTGCTCTGGCAATGAATCCAAGTATGTGATTAAGAGTACAAGAGCGCTCATTACAGCTAATGCCATGGGCTTAAAGCCATGAGCTTCTAGTGAAGCAGGTATTTAAGTGCCTTGTGGTATCAAAATCAGAGCACTGAGCTGCTTGGTGCCAGCTGAGTTGTTGTTACAGCAATTGCTGTGCAAGGAATCTTGATTTGTAGTGAGTAATTTTCCTGTTGGTCAAAATATGACCAGCTGGATTAGCTGTTATTTACTGTGTTCTACTTCAAAATATTCCCTGTGCCAAGGATGTAGGTAAAAGAAGTCCTTCAACACTTTCCTTAATGGTAACTGTTTTCAAGGAATATAATTTGTCTTAATCCCATCCAGAAGTCTGAAATTCTCTTCCAAACCCTGCCTTTGAAACACAGTAAGATGTCCACAAATGATATCACCTTGGTAGCTCACAGAATGCCACAGGACTAATGTTGATATTTTTCTGTGAAGCGTGGCAGCAGCTACTGGCTTAATGCTGTCAGTATCTCTGCACGTACAGGAATGCACAGCGCCGTGAGGCACAGGAGAGATTTGTTCCCCACAAAAGCGGAGCAGCGCTCGCGGTGCTCTCTGTGTCTGGCAGCAGCAGTCAAGGCCCTGCATCCTGCACTTCCTACAGGTTGAAAGACTTTTCTGGGAATTTGTGTGTGCCTGTGAGGATTGTGTTGGCAGCTTGGCTCACCTGAACTGCACACAGTGCTCCCGCTAGCAGTAACCAAACGAACTCATTTGCTGTGCCTTAAGAGCTGCAGTGGCACTTCTGACCACCACCAACACCTGTAGCACAACATGAGCTGTTCAGTGTTTCTCATACACATTGTAGCTGGAGCTTGCAAACAAAACATGACCAAGCAACTCATCTCTCCAAGGGTGCAATTTCTCCAACAGTTAATCTAATACATTCACATTATCTTTCAGCAGTGAGACCTTACCACATTCTCTGTAACCTGCCTTCACAAGGCCCAGCCTAGGATAGAGGTAGGGTGTTTGTCTTTAGGTAAGTATAGAAAACATCTCCAGCTCTCTACTCACTAATCCCAGTGTCATTCACCCTCATTTCTGTGACGGAACCTCACTTAGCTGGACACAGACACTTAGCAGGTGTTGTCAACATGACACTAATAATAAGAGTGGACACATTCCAACTGAGGAGCCCCTTGTTGTGCCTGCTAGCACTGACAGGTATTTGGGGAAATTGGCAGCCTCTGAAAAATGTTTTTGCCATGACCAGCACTTCTCTGACAGGTTTTTAATGGCTCTCATAGAACTCTCGCTAACTGGAACACTTTTGCAGATGAAGTGGAAAGTGGTGAAATGTGCTTTTTAAACACTTTTGAAAGTTGGTGAAGAAACATGGAACAACTCTAAATTTTGCTTCTAAATCACATTCCCTTTATTTATTTCTTTTTTTTTTGCCCTGAAAATATTTTTTCCCTCTATCAAAACTGGAAGATTGGAATGGATTAGGCAAGGGGTAAGCATTTGTTATGTTACACCAGGACTGAGCTATATAACCCCCATTAACCTTAATGGGAACCACAAAGCTCAGTCTGCTCATTTAGATGGAAATATCCCCCTACTCACCGGGGATCAATTGCACTCTGTGCTACCTGGCTTCAGTGTCTCCTTCAATGTGGGAGTAGCTGTCATGACCTTCTAAGCCTTGGACTTCGAAAAAGGAAGGACAGATAAAGTGGGGCTATGAGAAGAAGGATCAAATAAAAGCATAAGCTAAAAAGAGGGAGAGAAAAAGTTATAAAGGTTGGTATATAACTCCTATTAGAAGTTCATATGAAATGTAATTGCAATTAAATCACACGTCTCTGCAGTTCAATGTGATGCCACAGAAAATCAATAGAGAGATAACAGTGCATACAACTCTGCTTCTTCTGAGAATTCTTAAATTTCAAATAATTCTACAGGAAGAATGTGTTAACTGACTTTTTTCTTTTTTTCCCTCTCCCAAGTTTTCCTATAAAGGCAAGAGTAAGATAGTGATGCTGCTATGTTCCTGGTTTTAGTTTTCCTTTCCCCCCTTTAAGTTAAATGTTGCATAAATAAACCTGAGCTACCAAGGGTGGTGTTATCAGAAAAGCCTAAGTGGAATAGATGCTCATCTCTTTTTGAAAGTCAATTAAGCTTCTGAGCTTAAATCCAGTGTTTCTGTTTGAATCCCAGTCGATAGCTTTATTGAAGAAGATCTCCAGTTGCTTTTTAAGTGATAGGAGGATTGTGATTAAGTATGGCAAAAGCTCAGTTCTATGCTGATATCCCTTCTCTCTCACTGATGAAAGTAACAGGCATCTTCTGCACACACACACATCACCCGCCCCCAGGTATTCTGTAGTTAAGAAAGGAGACCAGAGGAACCAGCAAAGCTGGCATTATGGCAGAGATGTGTTTAGTGTGGAAAATTGCTAGGTTCTATTTATGATTTGAAGCTGTCCAGTATAGATAACAAAGGAGATGAAAGTTAAAGTTTAAATAAATGCTGCACTGCCATAGGCATGATTTTCAATATTACAATCTGCTTCGTTAGTACTAAAATAAGACCTCCTGTCCTCAGGTCGACAGCAGCAAACATAAGCCTAACCCAGGAGAAGCAGTACTGTTTTCCAGACAGCTCTCATGGATAGAAAGTTACAACAGAACTACAGAGAGAATGTAGAAAAATGGCTTCCAGTAGTTTATTTTTCATGCTTTGCAATTATATATTTTTTTTCCCCAGCTCTTAATAATTTTCTCATTATGAGACTTGGCAATTTTAACCATACCTTAGCACCACTCAGAAGAGAGTTTTGTCAACTGGTTCTGCAAAGAAGAGTTCAGAATAGCCAGTATCAGAGTGTAGTACACAGGGACTACATGAATAAGAATAAAGTTGTCTGATCTATAAAATTAAAGGGAAGAGTGACAGTCAATAGAAAAATGGAACTCCACGATGTCAGCAGTAGCCAGCTTGAGCTTTCCAGCTCGGTAGAGGTTCATGGTGAAAAAGAAAACAAAACCAAACACAAGCAAAGAAACAAACAGGTTTACTAGATGATTATCCTCTCTGGGTACATTTTCAATTACACCAATGCCTGCTAGGTGAGAATGTCAGCTGTCAGTTTGGTCAAATGTGGACCACCTCTAATGTCTTTCTTGATCAAATGTGGAGACTAATTACTCATAACAAGGTGATTCTTTCTCAGATCACTTTCCAGTGTACCCCAGAGAAACTACCTTGTGTTTTTCTCCTGTAGATATCTATGAGGGCAATTACAATATTGTATAGCAACCACAAACCTCTACGCTTCCAGTTCTGTATTCTAACAGGAGGACAAGAGTTATGTCCTATAGGTTATAGTGGCATCTCATCCTTTGCTGTAAGGTTCTATCATTTTTCAAGGGGTTTCCAGCATGGTGGAAGCATGCCTGCACCATTTTCATTTATCCTGCTCTCGCAGCAGACACAGATCAGCAAAAACCATGTGAAAGACCTTGACATCAATCCAGTCTATCAAGCTGGCCCCCAGTACTGTGTTAGGATGGCTTCTCCTGAATCAATTTCTCCTTACAGTTATGTAAACAGGTTTTTTAGTTTGGCCTCATGGCAAACTAACAGCTTATTGATGCAGGACAGAAGGCGACCTTCTTGAATATCTATGTCCTGGGGTTAGACATCTCATTGACAGCAAGTCCTCAGTTCAGGCTCTAGAGAAAGTCCCCAGTACAGGGGTCAAGGAACAGGATCTGCTGAAAGAATTGGGTCTTGCAGCAAGGTAAATATAATCTCTTCAAGCAGATTTAAAAGGGAATGGCATCAGTGCTGTAGAGCTTGGATCATTGATACAGTTACCACTGCGGGGGCCAAACTATCACTAATGAGTTACCTGTATTTGCTGTTTTCCATCGCAAAGTAGCAAGCCTTTTTTGTGAGCTCTGAAGGTAGGTTCTTTTGTTTAAACAATGCAGCAGAAGGACCAGTTGCTGGTTGTGTTTTCAGATCTGAATTCCTAAACTTCAGCAGTGGTACCTTGGGATCTTATTTGGAAACAGTGATTTTAGTTCTAATAATTCCTCTTGTGGATGGTCTTTGGGATTTTATTTTCCTGAGCAATGGAACAAAGCACTACTCGAACAGAGATGTTTTCAGATACTTTTAGTTGTTTCCAGCACTGCATTTATTGTGGCTGTTTTGTGATTTTCTTCTAGTTATAAATAACTGTTAAAGACTGATGTGTTTACTTTGTTTAACCATGGCCGTGATGGGTCGAGGACACATTAAATCATCCTCAGGCTCTTATTTGCAGCCAATTCTGAAATAACCAGAGTAGTGACATAAAATGACTTCATGCTGCAGAGATTTTTATATTGGCTCAAGTCTCTGAAGTCTCTAGTGCTTCACAACAGACACTTTAATGGTAAAACAGTGACAGCAAAGATGACAGTCCACGTGGAATTGCCGAGCAGACAACTCAGAGTTTCTTTAAGGTGCTAAGATGTGAAGAAGGGAGATTATTCCCTTCTGAGGTTTTCCATGATGAGTTTACAGATCTAGCTATTATTTATTTAGATGAAAAGGGTCCTCATAGTTTAGAAATGAAGAACAGCAACACTCTCATGCTGGTGAGATTAAAAGGGGAAAATGTTCTGACAACTTCTGCAAATACAGCCTTTGTGTGTGCATATTTCTGCTGTTTCTCTGAGAACATCATTTGCAATTACTACTGTTAGTGTAATAATCTGACCCCTTTTTGGTTTGGATTTATTTGACAGCAAACTTTACTGTTTACAATTGCCCGTTATCATCAAAAGCAAGAATGACTTTGAAACCCAAGTTCCTGTTGTTATATGGTGCACACAAAATGAATACATCTCCTTTATGCTGTCAGTTGTACATCAGCCCCATATTTGCATTGTGTCTCTTTCTATTAATGTATTAGGAAGATTATATCACTGATTTATTGTGTGTAATTAGCAATGACTTAATAATGTGTGTCTGGGAATTATAACAGTATTTGTTTGCATTAGAAAATGAATTGCAAACTCCATTCCAGCACTGGCTGGTGCTCACTCTGAAGGAATTTATAGAAATCAGCCTCTAATTCTCACTTCTCTCTTTCTCAGATGTCTGGGAAACAAGATGAGGTTTTTCCTGGGGGTTTAAAAGTCTGAACTCAATTATATCAAATTTGGGAATAAACTGAAGAGTTCGGGACCATTTATGGAAATGAGTTGGTCTTCAAGTAATACTACAATGTTTACTAGAGTGTATACTGCAGTGTTTAAGTCAAACCATTTGTAGGGCAGGAGTTCTCCCCTGAGGAATGATGCTTTGCAGGAGCTAGAGAGTCATTCATACAGAAGTCTGGGAAGAGGGAAAGGTGATGTGCTGAAATTCTTTCTGTTTGCATAGAAATAATTCACTGAAATTATCTTCCTTACAGTGGTTGTAGTCTGTTTCAAGGGAAGTAATTAAAGTTATCCAGATCTTCTTTATCAGTGCTAGTGAGAATAGGAGATACTGCAGGTGGAACAACATGAAGTTACCCAAAGGAAAATTAGGGCTAAGGACTGACAGCAGGGAAACTGAAAACAAATATGTTTTTAAAGGAGATCTAAAGGTATCGGTGACTATAGAATCAACAAATTGTTTGGGTTGGAAAAAAACCTTTAAGATCAAGTCCAACCATTCTGTAACTCCCAAGTCCAGTGCTAAACCATAACCTTCAGCACCACATTTTTATACATCTACTTCCCTGTTAAAGGTAGATGATAATTTAATTTATCATTCTGCTTATCTGCTGTAAGCTTTTGTTACCCAGTAGTTGGAGAAAACACGAATATTTGGAGTAAAATTCTTATTGATTGTGGCTTCTTGGACTTGGGTACATCCAGCACCCAACAGAGCTCTAAAGTCAAACGTCAGATTTTTCAGGAGTACTGTATTTTATAATACTCTGCCATTTTTGATGTGAAGTAGCACAGAAAGTTGTATCATTTGGAAAGGAGAAAGATGGAATTAATAACAGTAAGCACTGCAGTCAGTGTAATCTTGGTAGAAATGTTACCCTTTATCTTCCAATGATAAAGGAGTACAAAAAGCCAGAGGCAGGTCAGAGCAGGACAGTTCACCCTCTGCATTGCAGTTTGTTGTAACCTGCAAGAGCAGAAAATGAATACTTTGATTATGAAACTGGAAAAACTTCAACTTTCAAAAGTTAAGATTTGGGTAAAAACCACTCCATACTAATACGTCAGCAAACGGCCAGATCTTGCTGGTCTTGTGAATGACAAGATTAGGAAGTGGCTTGATTGGCATAATTCAATGCTTTTAAAACTAGTATTTAATAAAAGTGAGTTCTAGATTCAGATTAGATGTTAAGAAGTAGTTCTTCCCCATGAGGGTGGTGAGACACTAGAACAAGTTGCCCAGGGAGATCATGGCAGCCTCATCCCTGGAAGTTTTTAAGGCCAGGCTGGATGTGGCTCTGAGCAGCCCGATGGATTGTGAGGTGTCCCTGCCAATGGCAGGGGGGTTGGAACTGGATGATCCTTGAGGTCCCTTCTAACCCTGACAGTTCTGTGATCTGTGAAAGCACAGCATGAGAGAAGAGGATATATGTAATGGCAGTAATTCTCCTAGAGGGGTGTGGGAAATTGTATATTTTTGCTGAGAGTACAGGGTTTAGGCATGAAAAATCATTGTTCCTGCTCTACAAAGTATGTGCTTGTTATATTTTCTAGTGAAATGCTTTTCAGCTGGTGTTATGGTACTTAACATTTCTAAATACCAGCTATCAACCTGAGCTAATATGATTAGGCACAAATGTAACTATTACCTATGCACCTTCTTCTTTTGTAAGCTCTCTTGGGGAATGTTTAAACAAAGAAAGCAGGATTTTGATATTTATTTCCAGGATCTGAATTGTGTTTAATATTGAGAATCTGTTTACAAGTATTTGATTGCTTGCTTTGGATGGTTTTCCACTTAATCTAAAACACAGCTAGCAGATCATATGTGTCTAACATATACGTGTTTGGTGTATTTAACTTCAAAAACCTCATCAGTAATGAAGTTCTGCTGCTTCTAAAGCATTTGCTGTCTGGGACCTTAGTACAGCTCTAGTTCAGCACTCCAGCAAATGTTTTAGCTGGCTTTAAATTAGTTAAAAAGAATCATTAGGAATAGTAGAAAAAGGAGTTCTTTTTTCCATTAAATACAGAACCTTTCATCTCTGATCTCTTAAATTGCCTTTTATTTCACTTGTTCAAGACTTCAGCGCAAAAGTTTGTGAGTGTGTTAAGAGTGAAAAAAGCAAAAGCATCCAGTCAATGTGATGGTACATGTCAACAAACACCATTTTAATGAAGTCACACAGTGAGGGGAGACTAAAGGGAGGGTCAGCCACACTTGCACATGGCACAAGTGCACAGCTAGCAACTGCGCACTTGAACCTGATAAGTTTGGGTCTGTACTATGACACAAGTAGAGGAAGAATAGGAGACTTTACAAATAACATGGTTTGTGTTCTTCTTCTTGCTCTCTGCTACTTGAACTTTCAGGGCTCAAATCTGGAAAGTCTTCTGTTACTTGGTTACTCCTCATAACCATTCAACCCCTAATCCTGATACCCCTTCCTCCAGGGAATCATTCCCACCCTTCTCTGTCATTGTTAAGAAGATGGGATCTCTATCTCAATTCCTGTTTTCATTCTGCAGTAACTTCAAGTAAATACTTCTCAACCTGACTGGATTTTAAATATTTATGTGTAGTAGTCTCTAGTAGAAAGCCCTCCCATTACTACCAGCTATAGTGTTTACTCCTCATTTTGCAGTAAAGGTGAGTAGAACTGTGTGTGTGTGAGGGTGAGGTGGAGAAAGGGCTGCTCTTTAGTGACTGCTATTCGTAGATTCACAATAATAATTTTGTTTCATCAGGCCCAGGACAAGATCAGAGTGAAAGATGGGATTCTCCAGAGCCTGCCTTCTCCACAATGCCATAGATGTCCAAATAGGAACTAATTTTCTTTCAAATAGCCCTAATTCCCACTCTGTGCTTGTGTGCCCTTCAGGGAGAGGACAACTACAAAGCTCAAGAAATAAGAGCTTAGCTTTTACAGAATCTATGGTGTCAGGAGACAGGGGAAGGCAGACAATGTTGTATTAATAATAATGGGAATGAGAAGAGACAGTATGAATCTAACAACAACATTCAGCAATTCTGCAAATGTAATGTCATAAAGCTTTTTAATTGCACCAGATACAATTTAATATAAATTCTTTATAGCCAGAGTTAAGGCAGAGAATAAAATATTCATCCTACTGAAAGTTTCAAAGTTTGGGGTAATAATATTCCTGGAAAATAATTGTCCATAACAAAGTATTTTTCAGAAATATGAAAACAAAAATTTGTTGAAACAGTCTTTTTTAGCCATAAGAGAATTTTAACTAATCAGCTCTGTAAGGACTTGGAGAGACTGAGGGAGATATGTCTCTCTAGTTTGGAGAGGGGGAGACTAAGGGGTGACCTCATTCATGTTTATAAATACATAAATATGCCAAGAGGATGGAGCCAGGCTCTGCGCCGTGACAGCACAAGGGGCAATGGTGGAAATTGAGGGATAGGAAGTTCCATGGCAATAGGAGGAAAAGTTTTTTCACTGTGAGGGTGACAGAACACTGGAACAGGCTGCCCAGGAGGGTTATTGAGATACTCAAAACACATCTACCTGGATGTGTTCTGGTGAAATCTGATCTAGGTGATCCTGCTCTGGCAGGGGGATTAGACTGAACTGGATGATCTCTTGAGGTTCCTTCCAGCCCTTAACATTCTGTGATTCTGTGAAGGTATCATTCATTTCTTTGGCTTGCAGAAGAGCCCTGCAGCACAAGCTGCATTAATTGCACCTTGTTTCTGAAATCTCAGAGGCAAAATATGCAACCATTATGAAATCATCCAGAGCTGCATAATGCTAACTGGCAGTAATACCAGCTCCTGTATTTCATAATTTGGTTACTGTGATTTATTACACCTCTGATGTTTCCAGTGCTACTCTCCATGCATTTTTTTCATTTAAATAAATTCAATAAAATATCCCATCACATGACAATAAGAGAACTGATACAGGAAATAATTCATTGTGCAGCATTGATAAATGCTTGGTGCAGTAATAGCAATATGTCATCCATCACCTGTGTTCATGTTTGATGGCATCATGTAAATGGCATCATGTAAACTAATTCACAATGAATGTCCTTTGCTTTAACCTTGCTTCTAGTTGCAACTTACTCTAGAGGAAAGGAATAATCCTTCATTAACTAGTAGATGTGAAACCTTCTCTATCAAGAGTGTAGTGAAGGCAAATTAAAATGGTTTTCAGAATGTATCTTAAGTCAAAATTGGTCTTTCTCTACAGTCTCCTACCCTATATAAATTATTATTATACATTTTGAAAGGTGTGTAAGTGAATGAATCTCTGTATTTCATAGATTTGCACATTTTGTTGCTTTTCTTGATCCATAATTGAATGTGCATACCAAAAAAATCAAGGACACATCAAATCTTTGATGGTGCTACAGCTTTAATTCTTAAGAGCCTATCTAAGATTGTGCTTCACATTCTGCATTAAGGTACTTGTGATTAGGAACTTATGGTAATGATCCATTCTCAGACAAAGTAATGCTGTTCCTTGTTTTCCATTAACTGCATTGAGAGTTTATTTGCTGAGAATTGAGTTTAATGTGATTAGCAGGAATGGTGAGACATTTGCAGCACAAGGTATATTAGCATAGTACTTTGTTTCTAATGAGAGCCAAAAAGCATTTAGGGGAAGAGCTAATTATTGGAGATCTTCCTTCTTTTAATAAGGAAGGTCTAACTAAATTTTAGTACTCTGCTCTCAAAATCCCTCAAGCTTTTAATACTGGGTAAAGGAAAAATAAAATGGATTGCAAAAGTTCAGTAGATGTTTCCTGAAAGTCACCATTGAGTAAAACCCATCAGTTTACTGAAGGAAGAATTCATTTCATCTGGGAATTTGGTGGCACCAGCAGCTTTTTTCATATTTTTAAGGTTATTGTACTGATAGCAGTATCTGTGTACCACAAAGTCACTATGATCAGCCTCTTTCTCTGCCCCCAAGACAGGGTGATATGTTCTGTAACAAAGTCCTGAATACTGACCTGACTGGAAGCTCTTGTAATGCCCATCACAAACTCCTGTGAAAATACTACTGGTTCAGTTAACTTACTGTGAAAGCTTTTCACTGATTTTAACAGCCCAGTAATGTTCACATTTCTGTTGTTGAGTAACTTTCTGCCGAAGTGCTAATCAAGCACAGGATTGCTGTGCCTGAGGTAGCCCATGTGCCTGAAAGACTCATCTTGTTCAGAGAACACAATGAAGGAGCTGCTGTCTCTGACAAGTGAAGTTCCACTCTGTACATCTGTGACTTCCCTGGAAATAGTTGTTGGATTGTTAAAGGTCTAAGATGAAAGTCTCATTGAAATGTCTTTTCAGTCAAATACAATAGTCAAAGGCCAGGTCCCTGGTCAGTAAAAGAGACCTTAATACTGGATAATATTGAAACAACCTTTGTAAAGTTTACTTTAAATCAAATTATTTATTGATAAAATGGTTCTACATTGGAGAAGAGTAGATTTAGAGTGGATGTTAGGAACAGGTTCTTTAATATGAAGGTGGTGCAACATTGGAACAAGTTGCCCGGGGAGGTAGTTGAGGCCCTATCCCATGAGATATTTGAGGTCAGGCTCAAAAAGGCTCTGCACAACCTGATCTAGTGGAGGATATCCCTGTTGACTTCATGGGAATGGGACTAGATGACCTTTGATTCTATGATTGCTAATATAAAGTCAAATACCTGGGATCTATAATGAAGTTACTGGTAATTTGCTCATGGAGAAGAGAGTTTTATTCTCATTCACAAGAACTCATCTTCTCTGGAAATAATTTTCCTATTCTGCCCTTAATTCTTCTTTTGCTCTTTGCATAGGCTGTCAGTCAAGAGCTATCTGTATTCCTTAAAGAGGATTTCTTATCATCCTGGAAGGGTTCCAAGGTAGAGTAGCCACTTTATTAAATACACAGTGACTGTTCTTCCTCATGTTCTCTCTGCTAGCTCCAACCCAAACATTCCTGATCAGTTGTACTCATGGTTTTTATTCTTTTATGTTTAATCAAATTCATTTTATGTCTGGTGATGATGTTAGCAAATAACCCCATATTTGTCAAACTGGAATGCAATTGAAACGACAGCTAACTCGAACCTAAAGCTATGTATATTTTCACACTGCTATGAAACTCCTAGAAAATGTTAGAATTGATGATGGCAGTTTAACTGCCTTCAGCTGCTGCACAGTGCTGAAAACCCAGACCAGAATGTTATCTGCTTTACCAGAACCCTGTTTTACTTCTGCTTAGAAGAAATTCATCTTCTGAGAGCTGGTCTTCAAATAATAAGCTTAGTTCTTATATTGTGGTTAAATCCTGTTATTGCTGTTTCATTAGTAATTACTTACTTGTGTTTACTAACTTTCTATAATAATAACAACTTGCTCTGTATTTCTGTATTTGGAGCTTTGGCAATGTAGTACCATTACAATATTAATTCTATTTATATTGCCACTAGGACCTTATTCTTTCTGGAGCAGTAGTTACTTTGGTACTGGACACTGCCAGATACTTTTGTGTTTTTTTTCTTAATTCTTATGGTCTGACTGGAGAGAAATTCCATTCCATTCTATTCCATTCCATTCCATTCTATTCTATATGGAAAATACATCTCTTCTCAGCTTCTCACATCAGAATTTACTTGAAGTTTTGAAAAAGCAATGCTATCAGAGTTCATTTGCACCTGCTTTGTGTTTGCTTTCCACAAATACTCTAGCAGCTGAGTTTATTGGTGTTTAGTGAGTGTGCTGGCAGCAAGCTCTCAACAAATACTTCAGAATATTTGCAGAAAGAGGATTTCACCTTTGACTGTCCATATAGGGCTAATAATAGCACTTGTTTTGTGGTGAGGCAGATTTGTATATTCAACTAAGTTGAACTCACAGAGCATACAGAGGAATTTTTGTAACTCAGGAAGAGGACAGTGTTTCTCTACAATTTGCTGCTGCTTTTGTCTGCATCATCCACTGAACAAAATATGTGTTCAGAATTATTTAATCACCTTCATGATGTAAATTAAAGATCATACCCAACAGCTGAAATTGCCACACTCTTTTGCTTTGATTACTATTTGCAATAATGTATTTGCATACAGTGTATCCATAGGCTATAGTCCCTATAGGTGAGCATCTTGTTGCTAAGACAAAAGTAAACAAAAAAAACCCTGGTAAGCATATGAGATTTGGACTGTGTGAATCCTCCTCTCTCTTTCTCCACAATGAATTTTGTATTTCCCAACTGCTTTACTAGATTTCACTAGTCAATGGGAGAGAAAGGAAATAAAAGTCACAAGGAATATTTCCTAGGTTTGAGCGCTTTGTTCAGTGCCCAGCTGCAGTCCTTCAAAGACCCCCATCTCCCTTCTCTGCACTTTCTGGCCTGCTGAGGGGATGTCATGCTGAAGTCTCTTTAGGTATGCTAGACAGGTTCCCTTGTGCACTGGAAACTACAGGAACATCCCATGGGGTAGAAGATCAGAACGTAACCCCCAGCAAGGGAGTGGAATATGTTAACATCACTTCTCTTTAGCCGTTGCCACAGCTCTCTTCTTAGCTCCATGTAGTGTTATTTCGGCACTAACAAACTACAGTCTTTCTCAATTAACAAGTGAGAAAAATGTCTAGGGCTCCAGTGGCATCTGGCTTATAAGAGTAATTTGTCCTGCTAGAGACGTGTCAACTGGGCTTTTTTTCTCCCTTATCTCTGGTACACTGGAAACCAAAGTGCAGGAGTAGCATGTATTTGTTTCTCTGCCTTCTTGCCTCACTACTGCTGAACAGCTCTTGGTGTGTTCATTGCTGTAGTTTCCCTTCACTCTTGTGTTAACACCAGTTTGTGTGTTTATTGAAAGCTGGTACTTTCAGTGTCTTTAGTTTGGCTTTCCAGCGCTCTGGTTGTTGAAACTAGTACTGCTCACACTGCAATCAGCATTAAGTCTTCTTTCTGCCCCCGGCCCCGGTGTTTACAGACTACTCCAAACACAGCTCAGCAGGATCCTGGTCTTAACTGAAATTAACTGTCATACATAGGATTTGTTTATCTCTTCACATCCTTCTATCACAGATGTTTGTCCTTTGGCTTGTTCCTTTTACTAATTAATTTTTGATTGTAGCTTGAAACACCTTCTGTCTAACCAGTTTCCCCCCAAATCAAACAGTTCATTTCTTTCCCCTTCACCTAAAGTGATTCTCCAAACCTGAATGTTTTTCACTTCTGTGACCTTTATATTCATCTGTTTCAGATCAGAGTTGTTACAAACATGCATATTTTGAGGCTATAACTCTTCCCAGAAGAGTCCCAGAAGACTGGAGGCTAGCCAACGTGATGCCCATCCACAAGAAGGGCTGGTTGGATGAGCCAGGGAATTATAGGCCTGTCAGCCTGACCTCAGTGCCAGGCAAGATTATGGAACAGGTCATCTTGAGTGCAATCACACAGCACTTACAGGATGGCCAAGGGATCAGGCCCAGCCAGCGTGGATTTAGGAAGGGCAGGTCCTGCCTCACCAACCTGATCTCCTTCTATGATCAGGTGACTGCCTGGTGGATGTGGGGCAGGCTGTGGATGTAGTCTACCTGGACTTCAGCAAGGCCTTTGACACTGTCCCCCACAGCAAACTCCTGGCCAAGCTGTCAGCCCATGGCTTGGATGGGAGCACACTGCAATGGGTTAGGAACTGGCTGGAGGGCCGAGCCCAGAGAGTGGTGGTGAATGGTGCCACAGCCAGCTGGTGGCCAGTCACTAGTGGTGTGCCCCAAGGATCAGTGCTGGGCCCCATACTCTTTAACATCTTTATTGATGATCTGGATGAGGGCATTGAGTCCATCATCAGTAAATTTGCTGGGGGCAGGAGTTGATCTGCTGGAGGGTAGAGGGGCGGGATTAGGTGGTGTTGGATGATGGGTTGGACGTGATGATCTCAATGGTCTCTTCCAACTTGGTCTGGTCTATTCTATTCTATTCTGGAGTTATAAACCAGAATTTGCTACTCTGAGTGTTTTTCCTAACTCCCCGTGAAGACTAGAGACTCAGAGTGTATGGTAAAGATGGTGGAGCTCATTTTCCATATTGATGCCCCTAAATATTTTTCTAGGGTCACCACTAAATTATAGGTAGATAATTGAAAAATGGACAATCCTACCAAAGGCAGTCCTGACCAAAACAACATGCCAGGCTACCAACAAGTCTTAAAGCATATAATTTCCTTATTTTCAAGCCAGGTTGTGGAAAGCAACTGCATGAAAGGAAATGAATTTCCCAAAAATGACATCTCTGACAAGCATGGAAGATGACTGAAATTGGACTGCTGAAGTTGTTACCAGCTTCAGCTGCCTATCTGATAAATAGGTGCTCCTACCAGATGAGATGAAAGCATTGCTGAGCTACAGTTTCCAGTCTGTGTGTGCTAGTTAAGTTAAATATTCTGGACTGCTAACTCTGTGAAGTACCAGGCTGACACACCAGAAGGTTGTTCTACCATTCAGCCAGACATAGGCTGGAGAGCTGGGCAGGGAGAAATGGAATGAAATCCAACAAGGGAAAGTGTAGAGTCCTGCTACTGGGAAAGAACAACCCCGTGGATCAGTGTAGGATGGGGACTGACCTGTTGGAAAGCAGCAAAGGGGAAAAGGACCTGGGGGTCCTAGTGAATGAAAGGTTGACCAAGAGCCAGCAATGTGCTTTTGTGACCAACAAGGCCAATGCCATTCTGGAGAGTGGTTAATATGTCAAGACAGGTTCTCCTCCTCCTCTGCTCTGTTCTGCCCCTCTACATCTGGAATATTGTGTGGAGTTCTGGGCCCTTCAGTTCAAGAAGGACCTTGGAACTGCTTGATTAAGGGAGTGGAACATCCTCCTTACAAGAAGAGACTGAGGGAGCTGAGGGCTCTTTAGCTTGGAGAAGAGGAGACTCATTCATGTCGACAAAGATGTAAAGGGTGAGTGCCAAGAGGATGGAGCCAGGCTCTTCTCCATGATGCCCAATGACAGGACAAGGGGCAGTGGTGGAAGTTGGGGCATAGGAAGTTCCATGAAAATGTGAGGAATCATTTTGTCACTGTGAGGATGACTGAACACTGGAGCAGGCTGGCCAGGAGGGTTGTGGAGTGTCTCTCTGGAGATATTAAAAACCTGGTGGATGTGTTCCTGTGTGATTTGCTCTGGGTGATCCTGTTCTGGCAGGGGGATTGGACTGGATGATCTTTTGAGGTCCCTTCCAGCCCTTAACATTCTGTGATTAATGGAGAGAAACAGAAAGCATGTGGGCGATAGCACAGCAACCTCTGCAAAGTAATTATAATAGCTGTGTGACAACTCATTGATATGCAAGTGCAACTGTTGAAAATGGTGTAAACTCCACAAACAAAAGGAGGATAATTTGACAGCATTAAAAGAAAAGCTAATAAAAGGCTGATGGAAGGAAAAAGCACTTTAATTCTTCAGTTCTCCAAGTCATTCAAGGAAGTATGTAAATTTTAGTTTAGATACTTTGCCAAATTGCTATAGCTGATTTCCCTCATCATATAAGTAGCTATTCCAGTACAGAATTACTTGATGATGCTTTGAGGTGGCTGTGCTGATTCTATGGGTAGCCCATGTGGGCTGAATAATTTCTGCTTCCAGCTCATCCAACAATTGGGTCTGCTCTTGCTCTTCAGTTACACTAGGATGATCTTCTACCAGATTATTCCCTAACCAGTGATGTTTATAAATTTAAAGAGGGGGAAAGCAGAGGTAGTTTTGTTCTTCTGGGGCCGCATCAAGGTTGGACTTGGAAGACTTTATAGTTTTGCTTTAGAATATGTTTAAAAAGTTGGGGGTTGGACTTAAGGGGGTTTTTTTCAAGACAAACTAATAGATTTGTTCAGGTAATCAAAGCCTATCTCCACAATATTTAAGTTTCAATTTTGATAAGAAAGTTTTCTGAATAATCAGCTTTAAGATTGTTTCTTTTTATATCACCTCATTATTCCAAGTTAACAAGTTTACTTCCATGAGCATTTGAAATGATGTCTGTTAACATCATTTGGATAGACAGCATTGCTTTGATGAGGGTTTTGGGTTTCTCATTCCTGTATTAGAAGCCTTTTTATAAAGTTTCCACGGTAGCACCTAAGATGTTACATGTGAGTAAAGAGGAACAACACAGAGAAGGCACAGCTACTTCCCTTTCCAGCAAGTGTAATAGCTGTCAAGGATCCTGTCCTTGAAAGAAGAGATTGAATCTGCCTCTTCCCAAGTAAGAATACCAGAAAAAATCAATAGTACTAGTCAGGCTGTCCTAATACCCTTTACCTAGTGGGGAAATATAGGAAAATGTTTTAATTATTTTGATGGGGTTTTTTTATTGCACAGAAAAACAACTGTAGAGAAAAATGTCAAGTGTTTCTCTCACACTAGAGTTTCTGTAGGATACCCAGCAGTTAAAATATTTTGTGTAATACTTTCAAGGAAATATCTTCCAACCTTATTTATTTATTCAAAGATAAAAATCCGTGGGTTTTGTGGTGGTTTAAATACAGAGAGAGTTCAGACTGAATCAGTTTCTCATGGAAGGATTTATCCCACATTTTCCTGTAAAAACTTCTCTGTCACTTGAATGCAGAAAACACCTCAGTTCTGCCATAAGTTGCTGGGAGTGTGAGGGTGTGAGAGAGGTCATTAATTATCTCTCATGTTTTTAATGCAAATTAAAGCCAAATCTTTTTTTTAAACTTCCTGGGTGTTCTGTCGGACTGCTTCTATTTGTCACTCACGCACAAGCAGCGCTGAATTTTTCTGCATGGTGGTATGGGAAGGTCTGAAGTCTCAAAGAATCAGAGGAGAGAAGGAGAATTTCAGGGGTAAAATACATGGATCGTAATTAAAGCAATGCAGAAGGTTATTAATTTTGCTGTGTGGGTTTCAGTCTGAAACAGGTACTCCAAATTGGACTTGGAATCAGAACATACACTTTCCTGATTGGATTTTTTAGTTACTTGAGTGGAAAAACGGACTACTTGGTCTCTTAGCATTGATTCAAGATATTTGCATCTCTGTTATGTGTGAATAGAAAACACAAAGCTTGGAAGTTAAGACTAAAGATAATAACTCATTGCCTTGCATAACCATTTTGGCTTTACTGGATCTCCTGCTAGTTGCTTGCTTTGATTCTGCCTCATCTGTCAGAGCCCTTAACAGTTCTTCTGAAGGTCTAAAGCTATTGTAAGAAAATCTATTATAATAATTTGTCTCTAAATTGTGTTCCACAACAGGCAGAGGGACATTAGGTTTACAAAAGGAAATGCTCTGTACTGTTTGCTATTGCTCACACTAAAACCCTTTTTTTTTTTCCACACTGTTGATTAGTTGCATTGTATTTAACCTTCAGAAATATAGAGGTTGCCACAGAACAAAGAATAACTTCTTTCTCTAGTCCTGGTGGTGTTATTCTGAGAGTATTTTTCCATTCACTGTACAATGCGTCAAAGAACAAAAACAATAGTAGTAGAAAGAATACTGGAATTCAGAGTTGGTATATGCAGAATTCCCAGTTCAGACACATGAGATTCTGTTATGACAGCAAATTAATATTTAAGAAGGCTGTGGGGCCATACCATTGGCAAAAGATAACTTCCAATTATTTCATTTGCTATTAAGATGCAGAAAATAATGAAGATGTGACTGAATCAGAGGTTAGTTGGTGGTGTGATTTGTCTGATAACAGCTTTGGGTTAGATTGGGATTACAGAAGACTGAGGTTTGCTATTCTACCGATTGTACTAGCATTATATGCAACAAAAATATCTTTTCCTGATGTGATTTTGTAGGGAAAATAACATAACCCATAAAACTGTTGAAGTGTCAGAAAAGTTACTCTACCAACATCCCTACGATGCCAAACGTTGCCCTATCCTACAGCAAATGATTACTCCCAGTGTTCATTTTTGAGTAATAATGTACTGAAAATGCAGCTCTAAATGTATTTGTAAAACTAATTTAGAAATAGTAACTATAGGAAAGACCTTTGAGAATTAATCTAGGTATTTCTAAATCAGAACTCAAAAAAAAAAAAGGCATTCAAAATATTTGAATTGTCAGCATTCAATAACTGACTTGACTTTAGAATGTGTCCAAATGCTCTAATTAATTTAATTGAAGATTATGTTAATAATTACACTTGGAAATTTGATTGATTACAGAAAACAATCCCAGTGGGTTGGAGTATGCTCAGCTTAATTGAAGAGCTAAGCTTAGGAAGGAGACATTTGCAGAAGGCTATATGCAGGCACTCTCCTCCTTTCTGCTGAGAAGAATTTGTCACTTTTTTATGTCTTTTACAGCACAAGTTCAAAACTTGACAGCAATAACCTTCGAACTGTATCTACATGAATCATACATTATGACTTCAATGAAAGATGATCTCATGTGAGATTCTTTTGGTCACATTTCAAAGATTTATTCAAACTATATGAGGTTTTCTAAGAACAAAGGATAAAAGATTTTATTTTCTAGAATCTGGTTCAATAAATCCCACAGGCTTAAGCATGTCATTGTAAGCCTGGGACTGGACGTCTGCACATAAATGAAATCTTAAAATAATCTTTGCAACAAGCACATTCTTATGCCCTTTGCTAAAGAATGACTTCAGAGAGGTAATTAAAGAGAAACATTTTTCATGAATTAGTGAAGTCTCCTGCTCAAAACTGGCAGGAGATTCATGCCTGAGGTTTCTTTTTTTTTTATGTCAATAGTGTATCCTCACAATGTTACAGAATAAATATGATAGAAGAATGTATTAAAAAGTTATACAATAGGTATTTTGTTCATAAGCTTCATACTGAAGATATTTCTCTTTCCGTTAATTAAGAGATATTTGCAGTTTCCCAAGAGGTTCTGCGAGGCATTAAGGTGTCTTTATGACATCTCATGAAACATAGCTGCAGCAGCATGTATCTAAACTAACATTTCTTAAAACAGCATTACTAGGGGTAAACAAAGTTCAAGGATTCTTCAAGTCACTCCTTTTCTGTTCACGTCGGGGAGGAATTTAGGGCAATGCTTATTGTCGTGAATAAGAAATATTCTTAGAATCTGAGCTGCCAGAATCTCCAAAGCTCTCACTGTAAACATTTCACTTCTACAGTGACAGCTAAGTGAAGATGCCTTGCTCATTATCCATAAAGAATATGTGGCACAGATGAGCTCAGAATGTAAATTTGTAAGGAAATGGAGAAAATGTAATTCATTTTTCATGCAGAAATGTGTTATATTTTTTTTTTCCTGCTGAAAGATTCATAGAAAATTAATTAGTGGAAATCTAGCAAATATGTTGTGTTGGTAATACTGTAAAAATACTTTTCAGCACCAAAGCAAATAAGAGAGGCTAGAGTCACTGAGGTTAAATGGAAAATGGGAGGAACAAATAGGTCCTCAGTAATAGCTGTTCATTACAGGATTTTTAAATAAATGAGAGCAATGGGGAGAAATGCAAAAGAAGGATATGTGGTTTACTGAGTGTGGTGTGAAATGTATTAACTATCTGTTAAACTTCACTAGAGTTTCAGAAAATTTGTGTTTTGAAGGGAAAAAATAGTTGCATTCAGTGCACCTTTGTGAGCTTTGTCAGTTAAATACCTGTGTGCACTTACCAAAACTGCAGTCATTTCAATGACAGATTTAATTTTCTTGAAAGATGAGGGATTTACTGCAGTGCAGAGAGGAGCCCATTTGTGTACTACTAGGTAAGTTCAGGCAGCCATGATTTAAGTTTCCCAAAACAATAAGAGGCTGGTTGGTATTTCTGGAGTCATATCCATTATTTACATTGCTAGGCTGGGAGGATATTTGCTGCAATGTCACACTAACCTCCATGAATTCTTGATTGAGAAATAAAAAATTAACAATATGGAGTGATGGGGGCACTGGTATATAGAGATCAGTAAGTTTGAAACAAGCACAATGTAAGAAGGTTGTCAGTAACACAAATACATGCACACAAAAATCTCAAAGGAACGTTTAATGCTGTAGCATTTCCACAGAGCGTTGATTCCATGCAGCCCCCTGCACCTGTCCACAGAACCAAGACTTGAGAGCACCTTACCATTTGGATTTCTGCATTTGCTAGGTTGACTTCAATTCCCTCCTGATCTCTACCAGACAATGGCAGTTTACCTTTTAGAGAATAAACCTAGCAGCTGCTCTTTTCCTGTTCTGTGAGAGGTCCACTCACATGTCCCTCACTTTGTGAGATCCAGGGGTGCCTGAGTAATTCAGCAGAAATGGGCATCCACAGCACTGTAGGGATGACAGACAACCTAGAATCAGGGAAATCAAATCACAGGTGACAGCCTCATTTTATTAGACTGTGGAATAATGATGGTGATTATTCAGAAGAACAAAAGTGGAAAACAGAACTCTTGTGTAGTTTGTTTCTTAGTAACAGCTAAAGCAGAAATTATCTGTGATGCCAAGACTCATTCTAAACATTGCCACCATTTTATCAACTACTTTCTTTAGTCTGGCGATCTCAGCCTTGTTTGCTTCCATACAGATTTTGTTTTAATTTTTCATTTATTCCTGAAATATCACTTGATGACTTAGCCAATGTTTAAATCAGTCACCTCCCTTACAGTTAAATAAATGTCAGAGGGGGAAACAGAGTCAGCACTACATATACACAAGTTATGTACAAGGTGATTTTCCAAGGGCCAAAGCAAATCATGCTTTCCACATCAGTGCATCTTTATGTACTCCTTTGTGGTACTGGATCCAGTTTGACTGTAGTTTGGTGCATTCTTTGTTGCTTCAGCAATGCTTCTGTTTGTTTTTATTTTAAAATTATAATTAATAGCTAAGATCTGCTTTAGAGGACACTGTGCTTATATTGATAGGACTTCTCCCTACAGAATCTGCTTGGGTTTTTAATCGTGGTTATTGTCTTAAACTGATAGAGCAATGTTCCAGTCTAAACAGATGAAAGGATTTGATTCAAGGTTCACAGGCAACAAAGCTTTCATTTGCCCTGAAAGAGTCATAGTTGGATTGAGATCTGTATACAGGTCAAGCAGAGTTGGCTTAAGCAAGTGAAGAGTCTTATGTGAAGGGCTTTTTACAGCCCCGTCACGGTTTAAATGGACTTTCAAGCTGTGCTAATGTAAAGTCTCCTGTTTGGGGCCAGAATGATGGAAGAATTGCCATTCATTTCCCAGGTACAGTGACTGTCATTTTGTCAGAAGTTAGATATTTAAAAATAGAACTCAAAATTCTGAATTTTATGACACATGGCACTTGTGTTCTCTGTAGCTCGCTGTTAGGGCACTGAGGCCATTTACATAACTCCTTTTCTAGTAATATTCTCCAAACAGAATAACATTAGTTGAAAAAAAAACCCAAAACATACTTTAAGTAGTTAGAACTTAACCAATACTGACCAAAATGAATAATCTTCCTGGTGAAGTAAAGAGCCTATGTATTGCTTTATCCTGGTGCAGTATCTCACTGCTCTCATCATACTCTTCTACCCCCAGTTCTGTTTCCAGCACTCAGGCAGATACATTGTTGCCACCAGATTATTAAGAAAGTGTGTATTTCAGTTTAGCATTTGTGCCTTTGCTTTAGGCTGTGCATGTTTTTACCACCCAAGTCCATCATATCAGCTGTAAAACTCAGTTGCCCTCTAGCGAGAGCCACAATCAGGCACACTAGGTGAATTGGTCTCTGCATTAATGAATCATTGTCCTCTACCCCAGAGCAGTTTCAGTAGAGGTCTCCTTTTGTAGCCTGCCCAAAAGATCACTAAAACCAGGCTTTAGTGGACTAGATATGAAATGTTAAGTATATCCCGACAAAACTTACTAGTTAAACAAAAATGGGTTGCTAAATTCATGGACCTCAACTGTCTGGGACTGCCATTGTATGATATAAGGTATAGAGAGGAGGAAAGAAATTTGTTTTAAAGACCACCACAGGCATACATGGGTCAAGATTCCCTGTGTTTTACTTTTGTACATCAATCTGTATCAATCTTCCTCCCTCCCAGTCAGCAAGCTTCTGCCTTCTCTACTGATTGTAGTCTTTGGAAGTATTTATGTCTTTCTGCTATGCAGAGTTTACCACAATAATCTCATACCAGTTTAAGAGAGTTCTGGATAACCACAACTAGCACTGAATCCTCCCAGCAAAAAGGTGGAAAAACACTAGATTATTTCTCAGTCTAACAGAGCAACATGAACCAGAGATATACTCAAGCTGTGAATGTCAGGAATAAATAAGCAGCTTACAAATGGCATTGAAAATGGTCTGTACTGCTGAGAGAAAAAAATATGTTTCTTATTGTTCTGCTAGCTTTCAGTTGATTAAAAAAAAAAGGTTTGTTTTGATGAAGGTGATACAGAGTAAAGGCTTTTGAAAGTGCAGTAGCACTTTTCTTTAAATATTTGCATTTTGGGCTGAATTTATTAGACTGGGCTTTTCTGTTTGGCTGATTTTGCCTCACCTCATACACTGACAAGCAGGGGCAGCTCTAGCCTGGTGCAGCACAGGAAGGTGGCACTAATATGTTAACATCTGTTCACTACAGCAGAGGTACAACGACCTTGGTGTATCATCATTAATTTCCCCAAAACAAACCATCCAGAACTACTGCTAGTAGAAACAATTTGAGGAACATCAGCATATAGTCAAACTTATTTAGTCTTTGACATTGATTGAGGAGTTGTTGCCTTTGTGACTGGAACTCATCATGACCACAAAGGCTGGGCCTTTGCCTTACCCAAGTGCTGCAAAAGTGTTTGTCCCACTGGGGACCCTTGTACTCACCCCTGCATAAAGGGGGAAATGAGCATCCAGACTTTAGAAAACCTTGCTTAACTTCACAGGCTTCCTTTTTAATCAGAATACATGTGAGCGCTGACAAAGAACTTTGTCTTAATTTCTGTGCCTCGCTGCCTCCAAGCACAGCCATATGAATAATGTAGGAGGCAGTACATCCCCCTGGAATATGGGCATTTATGTACACACTAGGCCAGCTCTTCAGCTAGTGAAAATGGCTACAGCACAGCCATGCTGATTTCTGTCTGAAATCTGCCTGGATCAGCAGCAGTGTGACCAGCAGGACCAGAGTAGTGATTGTTCCCTTGTATTTAGCACAGTGAGGCTGCAGCTTGAATACTGAGCTCAGTTTTGGGCCCCTCATTGCAAAAAGGACATTGAGGTGCTGGAGCGTATCCAGAGAACGGTGATGAAGCTGTGGAGGGTCTGGAGAAAAGGTCTGGTGAGGAGCAGCTGAGGGAACTGGGGCTGTGTTTAGCCAGCAGAGAAGCAAGCTGAGGATATTCTGACTCTATACAGCTCCTTAAAAGGAGTTTAGAGACAGGTGGGATTTGGTCTCTTCTCCCTAGTAACTAATGACAGGATGAAAGGAAATGCTCCAGGTGCACCAGGGGAGGTTTAAACTCTCCTGCAAGAGTGATCAGGCATTGGAACAGGCTGCCCAGGGAAATGGTTGGAGTTGAACGTCCTAGAGGCGTTCAAAAAGCATGTAGGCATGGCACTTGGGGACATCGTTCAGAGGGTGTGGTAGTGTTTCTTTGATGGTTGGGCTTCATGATTTAGAGGTCTTTTCCAACCTTAACGATTCTATGATTCTGTCGCTGGAGGGTCTGGCCTGGGCACTTTGGGCTGTCTTCCCACATTGCCTCTCAAAGCAGCAAACATCTTTCCAACAATCCAGTGAAAACCCTGCCCTTGTGCTGACGTGGCCTCACTTCTCAGTGAGGAGACTGAGCGGTGCACTGCCGAGGGGTCCTGAGCTGTGCCTCCCTCAGGCCAAGGCCCAGGCTGTGCTCCTCACAGGCCAGGGCCCAGGCTGTGCCCACCAGTCTGTGACCTTGTGATGCACTGAACCTCTCACTCCTACAGCATCTTCACACAGCTTGCATCTGCCATCCTGCACCAGCTTACACCAGGGCCCATTCTTGCCCGCTGTGTGACAAACTGCAGGGACACCAGAGGTATTTGCCATTCCCTGGAGCACTGGTTGAGTCCCAGTCTGCTTCAGCAGGTTCCAAAAGCAGCCCCAAGGCAGAGGAGTGAGGGTATAGGAAGGCCACCCACATTCATTAAACTCCTGGAAGCTAGCAGAGTTGTGGGCTTCCTCGGTGCTTCAAGCCACAGTTCATTGTTAATGGAGTTAGTGGGTTAAGTTCATCGTCATGTTTGACCTCCTGTTTAGGAGGCTTATGATGTGTGAAAGCCTGGCTGCCAAAGAGGACTGATGGTGATGCAATTTTAGGGGCTAATGATTCTGCTGACCTAATGTCCTCATCCAGCTGCTTTCTATTACTGTCACTTAACTGGGACATGGTAGGCTCAAGGGACTGGGTTTATATAATGAGCTAGCTGTGCAATTATGGCAGCTATTGCAGGACACTGGAGCTAAATCTATCTCATTTTTGCTTCATCATCTATTTTTATATTATTCTGGCATAATGTGGACATTCCAAAAAATCGGAGTTTATTGCTCCTAGGTGAAATGAGCAGTGCTAATAGTGCTGCTGGGCTGTTGTCAGGCAGGGCTGGCAAGGGAATTCTTCCTTAGCTATCTTTTCACACTGCCCTCTTGCCTCAGTAATGCGAAAAAAAAATAAATCACCAGAGATCTTTGTGTTTATGTTTATTTTCTATTTAATTTCCTTCTTGCTTGCTTTTCTTCCTTCTTGTATGAAAGTATGAAGGGGAAAAATAACATGATTTTTTCCCAGAATCTATGGAAAAGCTATAGTGGCTCAACAGTTTACTTAGAAATGTTTAATTTCCCTTGAATTTCCAATACAATTTATTGCAGCTATGATCTGGGGTTTTCATAAGCTTCTGCTACCTAAGAAGTACAAACCCCTAGTTTTGCCTGAATTATGGAAATTCCAAAGATTATCACAGGTTATAATGCAGCAGTATACATGGATAAATTAGGCTTGGGTTTACTTCTAAATGGATAGCTAGCAAAGTATGTATGTTTTTACTACATGCAAAATCTTGGTACTTTTTATGGTCAACTTATTATCCCCTGACACTATCTGTCATTATAAGAGTAATGGGATTTATTCCCAATCTTAGAGAGGAACCACTTGGCAAGTTCACTCCAGTACAGATTTCTTTATAAAAGTGAGTTTAAATTTCAAAGAGAAAATGGTGTCATTTTCAAACTGCTTTGCAACAGACACATAGATAGATAGTATTTTTCATGAGGAATGTTGTATATCTTAGTTAAAACAAATGTCTGGGGGCTTGTTTTCTTGTTTGCACTTATTTGAGAGAGTTTACTTAGATAAACCTACTGATTTTTTTTTAAGCAAAAGATGTTTACTAAGACTAGACCATGCTAACTATTTCATATTTTGCTTACTGATTTATATGGGGGAAAAATTAGCTGAAAGGTCTTAAACAGGCAATATCACTTAATCATCACTAATACTTTTATGAAGTAGTTAAGGGTAGATATATTTTTCACCAGCAGCTAAAATCTGTATACTTACTAAGTTTCCATAAATTTGAAGTAACCTCATGTTGCTGTCCATAGCAGTAAGTAAACTGAGCAAAATCTAATTAAAGATACCTATCTATGAAATATGAGTCTTGATTCCACCTGTTCTCCATTCAGCATATTCCATCCATGTATGTTTTTAATATATTAGAATGTTTTAATGGGCAGTCATGTGTGACAGCCTCAGAATATTCTGTCTAGTGTTTTGGAGGACCCAGGGAGCTGGGCCTGCAGTGTATGCAAGTAACTTCTCAAATGTGCTTTCAGGGGCAAGTACAGAAGAGACTTTTACCTTCACAGCTTCTGTGGGGCTGAGGATTTCACTAGTTTTAAGCCAAATGAGTTCTCTGCTGGGTATGGTGTATACTCACACAGCTACTTATTTAAGCAGAATCATTATTTAGGAATAAGCAGAGAGTATGGAGTCATAGGAAGAATGGCCAAGGGTAGGAGCCAAATGGGATAAATACTTGCTGCAGCAGAGCTGCTTTTACACTAGCACAAAATGTCTGTGGGACTGTGGCCCAACAGAAAACATGACCATGAATTGGCTGGCTTCAATGCTGAGCAGTTCCATTCATCAGGAAGCTCATCTTTGGGCAAACTCAAGGGCACTAACAAGCCTTATTTACTCTAAGCAGCCTCCCTTGTCTGTGCCCCATGGGCTTCAGTGGAGTCTGAGGTTTATGCAGTTTTCTGTATGTGTATGTACATGCACATACATTTCTTGAGCTACTTTAACTACAGATGATTTAAGATTAAAATTCAGCTTAAAAAAACATATTTATTTTCATTGCCCAGGCAGTGATAATACATCAAAATTTCTCTTTTCTAGAGAGTCTTAATTTGGCCAGTGTGCCAAATTGAAAGGAGGAGTTGCTATAAATAGACCTCTTAGAGCCTTCATAGCCAGTTAAAAAAGTAAATAAATCAAGTACTTTAACAAAATGTAGTGTTTTAGTTTAGAGCTTTGTCTGAGCATTAATCACTACCATAGTAAGAATACAAATGAAACAAACAAATAAAACAACACAAACAAACAAACCCCAAACAACTACATGAATTACATTTATAACTCAAATGTGCAGAGTTTTTTGGTAGGTTAAGGAACATGGTTGTAAATGTGAATTTTACTTTCCTTTCTAGCATTTTTTTTGTGGAAAGCAAGAATGAGGGGCATGAAAACTAATGAAGCCTAACTGGCTTAGCAAGAAGGTCATGCCTCCCGTGTGTGCCTTAGGAAGTAAAGTATTACACTATGGATTTGCATATTTTTTCTACTTTTGTCATCACCTAAAGAGTGTCAGATGTGACATTGTGATGCTACTGAAGGGGTAGGCTTGTTGGTTGGGTTGTTTTTATCATTTCACAGTGAACCAGGGATATTGCAGGTAACAGTTCACATAATGGATTGTAGAGGTTATGAAGAACGCTGGCTGGTTTCTTTGATATCTATCATAAAATAGCCCCAACAGCTGAAATTTTCTTTGGTTTCATGGGCTAATAGTCATAACCAGAAATAATTTCTGAGTTATGAGGAGCCAGGCTAAGGACTGCTCCAGGTAAATAAAAAGGGGAAAGGCCAATGGGCAATCTGTCCCAACCCACAGGTGAATGCAGAAATAATACAAGGTTACAGCACAGTGATGATTAAGTTGTAATTTTCAGATGTTCCTCAGCTCAGCAAGACAAACCTTTAAGAGTAGTATTTCACATTTAGTTAGATAAATGCCAAGCCCAACACCAAACCTTGTCAGATGTCTGCCCTAGATGTCCTTGTCGGTGCAAATCTTAATTAGTTATCCTGTAGGTGTGTTTACTTCATTTGTTTCAGGACTGCTTAAGCAGTGAGATAGTGGTTAACAGTGAGAGAGAATGACACAGTCTCTTCCAGAATTCTTTGCTGGTCAGGATTTTATGTCTAAGAATTGAAACTCTGTCTCTAAAGAAGAAATGTAATTTGACTCACTGTCTTCTACTTTTCTAACTTCCATGGCAGAGCTTGAATCAAACATGACCTGCACATTCAACCATGTGTTCAGTCATTGCTGCTCAAAAGTTCAGTCATCCTATATGACATGAGTGATACTCACCTTTGTCTTCTAACAGTCCTGCAAAAACATGGGAAACAACTTGCATCCATCTAAAGCTATACTCTAGCAAAACTGCTGTTCAGAATATCTGTCTGTTGAAGGAAACAGCTCTCAGGTTATTTCATTAATACCAGTGGTGAAAGAAAACCAAACCAATTCCACCTTGTCACTGTCTATTCCAGTCTTGTTCATTTTTTTCTTCTAGGTTTATATGTTTCCTTCATTCTCAAAATCTTCTTTTCCCAATATTCCAAAAGCATTTCTAAAGCCCAAAGTACAGGAAATGATTTTCTGAAGTTTATTGTAAATATTTATTTAGGGCACTTTTGGGGTTTGTTTTTTATCCTGCTTTGGAAATTTTGTTGACAGTTAAGCACAGAGAAGATGCTCACCGAGCTGAAGGACTTTGGCTGCAGCTTCTTCAGTGAGTGTTCTTGTAACATAGTTTATGTGAGTTTGAAAGAAGTTAAGCTAAACATGAGCAGACAGTGAAGGACTTCCATGTATTTTTGTTCCTAGACAAGGACTGAAATAGGCCATCTCTCATTCCCTAGGAATCTAAGAACGTAGAAGGACCTAAAAGGTGAAAACTGCAGGTCTTAAAATGTACAGGATTCAAATTGATATGAGAAGCTGAAAAACTTAAGGATAAAATAGCTTGGCTAGGAAAATGAGTGACAGAAAAAAAGCTTCCCAAGTGGATGGGATGAGATGAGACAGTTCAGTGAAATATCTCCTGTCTTTCAGGCAAGAGATACATGAGGATCCTGGCCCATAATGTGTCCCTTTCAATTTTTTCCTCCATTTTTATCTTTGAGATTTTGCACAGGGTATTTCATATACATTTAATAGAAAAATGACATTAAATGAGCTTTAGAGTTTTACATTTCAGAAGCTTTCTGCATTCAAGAAGGTTTCCTTTATTTCTTTCTGATAAGATGCTGGTCTGAGATACCTAAAAAATTGCAACTTTTTGGATACTGTTTTGGAATGGCAAATACTGTCCTCATAATTAATTCTGGAGAGTAAGAGCTGTGTATGCGTGCTCCTCAAGATAAGACCTTTCTAAATGCTAACAACAGTCAACATAAAGACTGTGTGCTGTACTTTCTGCTTTATCACTGTATCTACATTTTTGTCAGTATTTGTGGGATTCCTTATGGAGAATGGGAAGTTTTGAACTGAGTGCAACTTTCTTGAGTAGCAGAAAAAAGCCTTTTTTAAGGATGTTTTCTGTCAGTCATGCATAGCTTCTCGCACAAGAGGAATAAATTGCAGCTTCCATGAGAAGGAGTGAAATAAAGCCATGGGTTTTTTTCTGTCACACAGGGATTATTGTGAGAGAGACAGGAATGTCTCACCTGGCCTTATTTCTCTTAGTGAAATCGTTGCATTCTTGACTAGTACTCAAAATGTCAAGGGGACAGCAAGAGACAGTGAAAGAACATCATACTTTGTACAAATCATCAGTAAGAACAAGAAGCTACTGCAGGTAGGATGATCTACAAAGGAAGCCACCAGCCTTATAGAGCAGGTTCAACTAGTTGTGACAGGGACATCATCTACATTCCCATTCTCTCTCTCTGCTCCCCCCTCTTCTGTAACAGCTACCTTATTAGTGACACACAATTACAGGTACTTCCTTAACCAGGATTGTCCAGGATGGGGAAGAACAAATTGGTTCATGTTTCTAGTGACTTGACTACAGATCTCAGTGGGTGCTCTGCTTTAAGGAGCTTAATATCTGGCAATACCTTCTCCAAGGATTTAATTGAGCAATCACACTGTGACAGATGGGCAGTTTTTGCAAAAGCCTACAGCAAAGAATGACTTTTGAGCTGCTATTCTTTGTCATGAACATTATACCACTCTTGTGTCTTCATTCACTGGCTTCTCAAACATGACAGATGATACAGCTGGTGGTATAGAAATTACAAGTTTCAGGAACTGGGGGAGGGGAGTTGGGGTGAGACAGAGGAAGAATCAGTCACACAACTAGAATAATTCCCTGCATGAGCTTAAATAAAAATCTGTTAAAACTTTCAGATAATTGTCAGGCCTTCACAGACTAACAACAGCCAGCTCATTAATTTTATGAGTGTTATTTGACCTATAATACTAATATGTTTTACTGTTTATTAATTAACCATTACCTTGAAGAATGTCATTATTTTAAATAGAAACACTCCATCTCTGTCTGCATTTATATAGCACTGAGAGTACTGTTAAAGACCTTAACCCCTCTGGTAAAAGGATCACTTTTGGAGTTTTCAGAGCTGTCTCAGGCTGTGTTTGGTTTCCTGTGTCCAACCTGAATACAGTACAGTTTTCCCAGCTATATAGTTGAGGCTGGAGAAGTATTTCTCTAGCACAAGGCTGGCTTGACTGCCTGCTAACCTGTCCTGCTGTACAGGCATCAGTACTGTAGTGCATTACTCAAAAGAGTGGTTTCCTTAGCAGTGTCCCTCTATTGAGTTATTTGTCCCTTTGTTTGGTGGTTTTTTATTAATATGCTTGGCATTAGAATATGCTGATGGAATTTGATAAAAATGTAAAGCTGGAAGTGCTAATGTGGAAAAGCCTGGTACGTTATCTAGGAAGAGATGGAGTGTCTAGCAGATTGAAATAAAAGTAGTGAATTAATGTTAGTAATACCAAGGAAAAGGTCATGCTTCTAGGAACTAACTGGAATTCAAGTGCTGAACAGGGATTAATCAGACAATAAGTTGGAGAGGGAAGATATGGGCATAATATGCCCAGTGGTCCAGCTGCCCTCTGGATGACTATAAAGCAAGAGGAAGATCTAGCTGTACAATAAAGAAATAGAGTCTTTGGACATATAAGGTGAATTATTAAAATAGAGGAGTCTTTAACTGTATTGCAAGGCATTACTGAGTCCTTGGTTAGAATAGTCACATTGTTCAGTTGTATTTACATTACTTACATAGTTGATAGAGACAGGCACATGTGAATGGTGGTTTAGTGCAGGAATTATAAGAGCTTCCAGAAACTCCACTCTAAATTCTGATCTTGAGCTAGGTTTCCATATATACTCTGCAATATATATTTTTAGTCATTCACCTCCAAGAGAGATGTAATTAAATTGTAGTAAGTGGAGTGTAACTCTGCTGAGTTTATAAGCAGAAAGGTCTTCTGTGACAGGACACTAGCAGAGTGGCACGTAAAGCCTAATGGAATGCTCAGAGAGAGTGGATCTGGTGACTTATATCAGGTTCATGTTAGAAAGGAAAAATAACTGCTAATGCTAAAGAATCTTAATGAAGAGGAATTAAAAAAATAAAAAGGGAAAAAAAGGAGATAGGTTGTTTGTATATACGTGGAATTTATATAAACTAAGTTCTGCTCATGTGAGAGGAATTCTTGAACAGCCATCAAAAGTCCTGCTAGTGACAAAAGATCCACATTTCAAATGGAGCTCAATCTGGTTTTGAATAGGGTCAAATTAAATAACGTTGTGATTGCAGGTACCTTGTTGTGATGTGACAGGAGTTCATTTCCATTATTAAATTCCTTTGAAATCATTTTTTGACGATCCACAGATGTCTTCCATTGAACAGCAGCCCTGCACACAAATTGGCTTTTTTTGCTCTACAGGCTGAACTCCATTTGATAACCTCCAGGTTCTCCTTTCCCTCAAGCTGAGTCACGGTTCATCACTCCCTCTCCTGCTCCTGAAGGCTGGGGAGAGTTGGTGCTATCTTTGACAAGTGATTATTATCCAGTATAAAGAAAGAACTCATCTCATGTGGACAGAATTAGAGCTGGGTGTCAATCTTAAATTTGTGAGAAGATTATTAAGGGGTTTTCAACCTGGTAAAGTGGTGACAATATTGTGACATAAAGTTCTAACAAAGTTTGTTTGTTCTACTGTTTTACAGCCTTCATAGTCTAATAACATCTAATTAATTTTGCATCTGTTATTTGACCTATAATGATAAAGTACAGCTGTGTCTATCTAAAGTGCTTGAACTAAAGCTACTTTAATATACATTACAATTGTGTCTGTGTCACCTGCACTGAATTTCGTGCAAGTTTGTGGTTGTAGCTGACTTAATTATAATTTGATGTCTAATGCCAGAGAGATCCAAAGATCAGTTTAATTCCCTGATTGGCAGAAAGAAGTAGCTGCAGCAGTTCCATAGCTGCTCAGGAGACAAGTCTGTCTGTGCTGAGCACAGCCTTGCTTGCTCCAACCCACAACTGGAGCAGGGCTTTTCCCACAGGGCTCCCTGCAGCTCCATTGCTGCCCAGGCTGGACACCTCCACCCAGCACAGTGCATCGTCAGTGTGATGCAGCTGGCAAACCTTTCTTTGTCACCCTTTACATGGAGTGTCTTCTTCAAACTCACTGTTGCTTCTAGCACCATGAAACTAAGCTGGCTTGGTTTCAAAGCATATCCTAGTAATTGTCTTGATGTGTTAGAATAGCTTATGATTGCACTATTCATCATTTCTGTTCAGAAATAAAACTTAGCAGAAAGGCAAAAATACTTTCCCAGTTCTGTTTTGTTGTGTTTCCCTAATTTTTGCCCAATATTCCTGAATATTATTGTATTCTTAGTTTATACCTGCTTTTGCCTTCTAATGTGCATGAGAGGTGAATAGTCTTCTCTCAGTGTGAAAGACAGCTCTCTTAGTTCTGTTCCCTCAAGCCACAAGAACCAATTGATGTCAGTTACCTCAAAAGGAAATTAATCCCACTCCTGTGTTGTTGTATCAATACTAATGCATTTTTCCTGCAATTTCCAGGTTTTGACATCACTGGCTGCCAGCGAGGCTGAGGTAGGAAATCCTGTCTTATACTGGTGGAATGTTAAATAGCTGTCGGTGATTTTGATAGCGGAGATAAGCTGTCTTACAGTTTTGGGGTGAAATTTAAGTGACTTCATTGTGGCATTTGCACTGCTCCTACTGTTTAATGAGCCAATCTTTGGAATTCTTGTCTAGTTATAACAATGTTTAAGTTGAAAGAGTCATCCTAGGGAAGTTTTGTCATTGTGTAGGTCTTTCTAAGATATCCATGGCATTGAAACTGCATCGTTCAGAGCTTTGTTAAGCATGTGCTACCATTCTTCATCAATAGAAGGTGGGTGTCTGACCTTTCCCCTACACCCTCCAGTTTCTGTAGTTTGCTCCACAGCAAAGGAGTTATTGTACCTGCTCTGGAGTCAGTTCTGGTGGCTGGCATCCATTCCTCCCAAGTCCATAACTAGTTTGTCTTGCTTCTCTGGTACCATATGACCTGAGCTGTTTGACCAGATTGGGATGTGGGAGAGAAATACAGTTTTACAACAGAATGCTGCTAGTTTAATTCTTGTTGGATTCTGAAATGACATGAGCTATATTTTATGTTGTATAGCACAGACTGATCATCTTGCTTGCACATTTCTTTTGCTGGTTTTTCTATTCATGTGTGAGTGCTTTAAGCTGTCTGAATGTGTCTAACAGTATTCTTTGAGATGAAAATATGATGATTATTGAATTATATTTGGAATAACTGATTGCTGAAGTGAAATTGACAATCCTCTGTGGCCACTAAGGCCTGTTATACTGCATTTGTCCCTTGTGAACATTGCTGTTGAGTAAGTCACTGAACTTTTATTAACTGACAGGTATTTTTATTCAGTGCACAGTTACTGACTCATTTAAATGTAATGTCAATTGGAAGCTCAGAGCATTTCTATATGAAACGAGTCTCGGACTCACAGTAGGGAATTTGTGATGTACTCTAAAGCTAATGTTTAACTATGACAAAATGTCTAGGTGACTCTAACTGCTGTAGTCAGATAAATTTTTAATACGAACCTCTGGTAAATTAAATTGCATTATTAAAGAGAATAGATGTCAAGCATCCAACAAGATAAACTGTGCTAGTTACTTTAAAGAATGAGGACTCAAGTTCACTTGCATGCTGTAAGAAGTAAGATTTGTGCCTGCTTTTTCACTGTTGCACTCTTTTAAATGTCTGTTGCTCTTACATCAATAGGCTCCAATAATAAGTACTCACTCCCATTATCTTGTTTTGCAATGGAGTCTTTGGGGCTTAGATTTGTCACTGCTACCAATCTTGCTCCCTTATAAAGTCTGTTTCTTCATCTATTTGTGAAGTGCTCTCATTTCCCTTTTTTTTTTTTACTTTTGTTTTGAAGATTCTAGAAATATTCCAAGTTGTTTATTTGTGTTCCATTGTTTGTGAGTACATTCACCATTTAAAAACCTTAAGAAAGTTAATGCTTCTGCTTGCTCTTCAGCAAAGCTTATCAACTAGCCTTTGTGCTTCAGCCCATGGACCAGCTGACTTGACAGAAACAAATCTGTGTGTAAGAGGTAATCGTTAGATGTTGGTTCTCCCATTCATAAAAGTACTCAGGAGAAATATCAGAGTTCCACAACATAGGAAAAATCCTAATTGTGGATAGAGAATAATGAAGTGATTTCCTGAATCAGGGCAGGGAGAGTGTTTGTACATAGTCCTATCGAGTTCAGGGGAATAACTTACAAGAATAACATCTAAAAAGAATAATAAGCATGCAGAGCTGGCTGCTGAGTTTTTGAACTAGAGACAGTTTTTAGCCTGAGGGAAATGACTCCTCTGACATAATGGCAAACTTCCCAAGATTTCCTCCTGGGACCTAGAGAGTGCTTTGTATTAGGCATTACATAGTGCAGATGTAGTATATTTTGAGGCTAACACACCTTAAATAACTTTGTATGGATGACATACAAGAGTGTATATTTTTTATTATTCTTTGGTCTTCATGAAGAGTTCTGAGAAAGACACAAAACAAAACAGCCTTTTTCTGCTTTACCTTTTTGTCATGTCTTAATTATTTGTGTTCCTCAATTTCTTGCTCCTGTATACAGTGCTTGTATTGCAAGATCTCTAGTTGCTTTTGAAAAACCGAAAGTACACCTGCCTGCTTTCTAAAACCTTTTATTAGAACTGCTGTGTGGTTGTTCTTGAACTGTTGATCCAAGTAGTCTTGAAATTTGATTACTTCTCTTTTTCTTCTTGGTTGACATAGCCATATTCCCTTAGTGAATTTTGTATGAAGTCTGAATGAAATGTTGGCCTGTTTGCTTTGCTATTGAATGTTTCAGGAGATACAAGCAAGTTTTTGTTTTGTTTTGTTTTTCAAATACTGGTTGCCACATACCTACTGTAGAGAAACCAGTAGATCTAGAGGAAGCTTAGAGGAAGCCGTCAAGTAATCCAAAGACCCCTCTTTCATCTTTTAATACATAGTGACAGAGTCAAAGCTGCAGGCAAGCAAGCCTTCCATGAATAATTTCAGAATCTGCCTACTCTGTGTCTTTTGGTGTCATAGTCTTGTTAACATGCAAGTTAGAAGCACCTTTAAAAAATATTAACTTACACAGAGGTAATCAAATATGAAGGTTTTAATCACAAATTGCTCTGGACTTGTCCACAATAAAACACATAAGAGAGCGTGTTAATGTCATTACAAAATGGGCCTGAGAATAGTTTCCAATACAGCTATCAATTGCCCTTACATGCACAATATTTTTCTTATAAAGTTTTAATGTAATTCCCACAGCTTGAGGAATCCCTTTTTTGAGGTCTGCTCACTGTATTTACTAGAGGTGTCTGGCAGTCTAGTCCTTTTATTGCATTCCTGAATGCACATTTGTCCCTTTCAAAAAAACCCATCTAATTCAGGAAACTCTGTGACTTGCTTCCAGAGTGTCCTTCTTTCTAATTAGCTATTAGTATAAGTAATATTTATGCTGGGAAAAGCATAAATTCTTCTCCTCCTTATGAAACAAAAGTTGTTACCAAAATAGAGACCAGATTCCTGTTTTCTTCCCCAACATCTGAGTAAACAATACAGTGAAGTTCAAGGCTGTCTTCTTGGGAGAAGTTAGAGGTCATGCCTGATTGAAACACAAGTTTTTTGTAACCATGTGTAAGCTCCCTGCCTGCTTTTTTGTGAGGGATGTCAAGGCAGCTTTTCTATTTTTTTTGCTCTTATGAGGAAAAGGCTGCCCATATGTCTCAATAAAGCTGAAAATCAAAATCAGCTCAAAGCCAAGGAGGTTATTAAATCAGAGTTTAAGGAAAATCTCAGAACAGTAAGCAAAACGTGGTTCTAATGATAACAAAACTGTGACTGATTTATACTGCAATCCATAAGGTCCTTGATTATGAGGAAATGTCATTGTGAAGTCCCCCACTTTCCTTACACAGAAGGAATAGGTCAGGCCAGTGAGTGGTGTGCGCCTGAAAAGGCCAGGAAATGTATTACATTTCAGTCGCCCTTTGCTGCTCTGTGTGCGCAGCGGAGAGCGAAGAAAAATCCTCTGACAGGACAGAGAATTGTTTCATTTAGGTTTTGTTTATAACATGTTTATGAGAAACCCTGTGAATGTGGTGCTGTGGAAATACATTTGCGTGAACGTGAGAGATGCATATGCAAGGTGTCTTAAGCAGATATGGTCTGAAAGCCATTCAGGGCGTTTGTGCTTGCTGATATTATTGTCTGTTTGCATTGAACTAATGCCTAGAGGCCCCAGCTGGAATCCTGCTCTTTCAGGTTGTGTAGAGGCATGTGTTGCACAGCACTGCAAAGGTCTGAGGCACCTGTGGAGGTAATACAGAAAATGGCTGGAGCAAAATGAAGGCAGCTATATATCAGGTCAGTAGCAGAGCCAGGGTCTCATTGCCAGCAGGACCCTACTAGCTGTTTTTCCTAGTTTTAATGCTGAAGTGAACTCATTAATTTTTGAAAAGCAGTCAGTAAAAGAAAATATCCATCTGCCAGTGGTGTTCCACTATTACTGTTTTGCAAGTTTGCAGTGCGTTCTCTTCCTAGGAGCCTTACAATACTGTTGGCTAGTATATGAGTAATTTTTAAATCCTGTTGGCTGTCCGATTTATTTCCATGTGAAAATTATGATATCAATGGAAACTTAATTTGGGGAAATATGAATGCTTGGTTGAGTGCTTTTATGGTAAATTGCAGGTGTTGTATTAAAAATCCACAGTAGATGAGAACATGCCATTCAGTCCTCCTGGCTTCTGTGTCCTACATTATTTTCCGAAGCACACTTAACATGCAGGGACCTTGTCTGCCATCACTCCAGGCTACGTACGTGCTCAGGACAGAAGACATTTCCATTTCTATTTTCAGATTGTTGTTTCAGAATGACTGAATGGATTATAGCCTCTCCCTTTGCTGATCCATCAATACTTTGCATCAGCCCAGACATCTGACTTGAACCTATGCATTGTTAATCCTACTCAGCTGTATATTTCTTTTTCCAGAGCAGAGGAATGAGGCACTGAGCGATCAGTCATGACTAATAAAGAATTTGCTATGAGTACGCTTTTAACGTTCATATCTTTAGTTTTAGAGCAAGAAAACATTTGCATTTTAAAGAGCAGCATCTATGTCCATACAAGTGTAGCCTAACGCTTTACATATAGTCAGAATTATGATTATTTTAAGGCTTTGTCAACTCTGTATTTTGTAGCAGGACTTTAGAATGTATCAACAGCATAATTGTTACAGTAAGATGGTCTCTTTTGCTTGATCTATTGAAATCCCTTCAAATCTGACTGTCATAAGCTGTCACAAATTGTGTATAAACAGGTATTATGAGTTTAAAAAGTAATTGCAAGGTATTTTTTAGTATTATACTACTGGTAACAATATTCATAGTTTCAAGGGTAAATTCAAGAATTATGCATCCAAGTAATTTTTACTTGTCAAGTTTTTAGAATTGCACAGTTATATCTGTGCAGAATTTGCTGGGTTTGATGCTTGCCTGTAAGTAATTTCCACCAAAAAGTATCTCACAAGCACATAAGCTGAGTAAGGGTCTGAGCTCCCACTGAAAGCTGTCTGCGGGTAATTCAGTGTCACACATAAATCCTGCTGAGCACCTACCTGTGCCTTCAGATATCTAATAAACTCTTGATTGTCAGTGACGGGAACTCCCAGATGCAGCAATTATTTTGACAAGTTAATATGGACATTCCAAATGTGGCAGAAAGGAAATTCATAGCAGTGCATGCCTGGTAGGTGACCTTTGAACGTGATTTGAGTGCATCCACCTCTGAACACTTAAAACATCTTCTGCCTTCATTAGTATTTGCTAGATTCCCCTCCAACTTTTGTTACCAAGGGCAGAATCCTGTCTTTTATACTTTGGAGATTTAACCATGTTAGTTACATAGATGTGCATCAAAACTGTACAAAATGGATGGGAAGGAATTACAGAAAGTTGTAATCCATTTTTTTACTTGCATATGAATTTATAGGAGCACACATTTTCAGTATTAAGTCGTCTACAGTAATTTTAAGCTGTGCAGTGTGAGAAACAGTTGCTGTAGCTGCTACTGTAAAACCTAATTTGCTGCATAAAATATGAGAGCTATAGTGAAATATGAGCCGGGAGAGCAACTCTTTTGATCTTGAGTAGTCAAAAGGTTGGCATGTATAATGCTATGAAAATAAATGATGTCAAAACTGTAGGATATAATTTATGGTTTGGGGACTTCTTTACTCATAGAAGCAGAAGCTTCTACCATTGCAGATCAAATAATTCAGCAACAGATAATGAATAGAAATTACAAACTTCCATAAAATCCCAAATATATTGAATCATGCAATACATCAGTTTAGACATAACCAGCTGACTAATACAGTGATGATATATGATTAAAAGAGCACTGATAAAAGATAGGATTGGAACTTCAGCCTTTTCTTTGTGTCCTTTATGTAAGTAGTAGGCATTAGGTGTCATCCAGTTTGGTCACATAAATTGCCTTTACTTAGTTTCAGTGACAAAAGCTGTTAAAAAGGAGGGGTCTTCCTCAGCTGTCCCAGTACAGTGTGAGGAGCTGCCAAAGTGCCTCGTGGTGCTTCTAGGAAAGTGATTGCAAGGCAAGATCATAACAGGTGTGGACTAAAATCTTTACCATTACCATACCATGCAGATTCTTAGGTTCACCTTTGATAGCTGAGACTACATTGCCTGTACAGGATTCAGGCTAGGATTTAGGTTTTTTAATGTGTGTACTTTTCCTAGATTTCTCTTTTGCCCTTTTGTCACTCCACTGCTGCACAGTCCCCTTGTTCATGCCTGTCAAGCTGTTTATGGAATTAAAAGTGATGTAAGCTGGGTGTTTTGCTGGGATTTCATTGTTGGGAAGCGTACTATTAAAGGGGAAGTGTTCTTCCCCTTACTCCCCTGACAAGGCTGTTTAGATTAATATAGATCAGTAAGTCTGAAATGGAAATGTTCCTCTAATACTGCACAGCCTCATGCCATCAACCCAGAATCTGTTTGAACATGACTCCTAGAGAGGCTTCTGAGGATAATTAGGTTTAATAACATAATGACAACTGTGTACCATCTTGTACGCCTTTCCTATGCATAGATATATATTCAGTAATATGATGGCAACAGAAATAAATACAAGCTAACCTCACTGAAGGGTTAGCATTGCCTTGAAATGCACTTTGCATACTGTTTCTTAGTTTACTTCTGTGTCTTCTTGCTAAAATATTGTAAGTTTTCGCTGCCTACAGGAGAGTCTTAAGGTTCTATGACAATTTTAAAGTTGCTGTATTAATCACACTTTTCTCAATCCTTTTGTTATGAGTTTCAAAAGTACCATACTGTCAGAGCTGGAGACATGCCATATTGATCTTGATGATTAAATCAGCTAAAGGAAACTTGATTTCTAGAGGTAACCCCAAGATTCTTAAAGCCCAAATGTTTCCTAAATATTTATGGGCTTCAAAAGCTGATCGAGTACCTTTGCTCTCTGATTACTACAGTGAATGACAACACGTGGTTCAGATTCCCATCATATCAGTGTGATGTAGTAATATATAAATTCATCTGTATGTGTTCTCAATCATGTGAATATGCAGAGGAAACTTCTTTTTTCCTGTCTTGGCAAGGCAAGGAGATAAATCGGTGAAAGTGTGTATGTGTTTGAGTGATAAAGTTGGTTTAATGATTCTTGGGGAAAAATTTCCTCTGGTACATACAGCAGTGACTTGATTGAACAGGACAGAATCATGCAGTTCAATTAATGTGCAAATATGTGTTCACTGAACTTTCATTCCATTTATCACATGGACATGGAAATAGGGTCATTTTTTATCTCTCTATTATGTATATGACATCTTAGTTTGCTTCTTGCATGTTGCTATGTGAAAAATGGCAACGTGGCACACCACAGGCAAAAAGAATTGGAGATAAATTCCTCAGCTGTCACAAACATCTTCAAGAAGATCTTTGAAGATAAACCTCTTCCTACTGCAAGGATTAACATTAAGAAGGCTTTTACATGCTCTTTCCTTTAAAATTGTATGCATCTCTCAGCCATATGCTGTGCAATCATTGGCAACAATTGTCATATTGATGAAGTGCATGGTTAGCAAAGAAAGTGTAACCACAGAAGGAACTCAAACCGAAGTTTTAGTTGAAAATACATTAATATTGGTTGGTTATTCAAAATAAGAAGTCACCCATTTCAAGGTAAAGGTTTTCTGATGCTTATAAAGGTTTTCATCCATCCTCACAACTAGTGAAATTTGTTTGGGGACTATTCTCTTTCTTTTGACTAAATAGTCTAAATCAAGCTGTAGGGATACATTTGGCTATTCAGTTTATACACTGAAAACCTATAGTGGAAATTCTGTTATTGGAAAGTACAGTGAGTAAAGTTGGTTTTCATTTTATTTTATTTTGTTGCATGCTATAACCTGGGGGGGGAGGGTGGAAATCCTCTTGATATTGAACAGGAATAATTCATAAGAGCCGGAGATACAGATAGAATTTCATAGGTATAACATAAAATAATGGAATTTTTAAAGTTCCTTTCCTAGGTAGCTATAATAATACAGAAATGCAGTTAAAATTTTCATTGTTCTGTTTCATTGGTAGTTTAAAGTAAGGACTTTTAGGCTGACATGGGCAGCTGTATAAATTGAAGACTAGCTGAATTCCATGTGGAATGGTAATCTTTGCAGGAAAAGCTTATAACCTTTAAACAAACCACAGGCCAAGGTCTCTGCCATGTAAATTGGCAGAGCTTCATAAACTTTAATGGAGCTGTGTCTTAATGGAGCTGTGACAATTTTTAAGAGCAGAGAATGTGATCTTAATTTAGGTAGAAGGTAGGAGAAGCTTAGGAATATAAAGAAAGTCTGAATTATTAATTATCGGTCCCCACACCTCACTGTTAAACAGGAACAAGTCCCATTGGCTCAAGGATTTCAGCAGGTTTTTTGGCAGTTACTTAGTTCAATAACCCAGTGCTTTAATTAATGTAATACAATGAATCACTGCCATGTAGTAGTTTTGGTCTTTTCCTCAGTCAGCTGGCTTTCAACCTTAAAAGCACCAAGGAAGAGCTTTCAGTCTGAAGCAGAGCTGAGAACCTATCACTGTAATGCAGTTAACTTGGGTGGAGGCCTATTAGAGTATTAAATGTGATCAGTTTGCTCATCTGCTGTCTGTGAGCTGAGACTGGGTTGAAGTGATGCCTTGGGTGCATGCACAAATGCAAACACAAATATTGTCAAGATTTTCTTTATACAGGTAAAAATGCAGGTCTGCTAATGTCTCCAGTAAGGCAGTACTTGGTGATATGCAAAGAAATATGCCTGTCCCATCAGTGAAAGAGGACGTTTTACAATGACATTAGACTAGTAGCACTGAAGTGACTGCACAAGAGGTTATGAAAAACTATATTATGTAAAAATGCTGAAAAGTCCAGATTTACTATTAATTAAGCCTTGTATTGATACTTAATGTTACCTATGAAATGAGCAAAGTAGATACTCTGGCTAAAGTTTCTGAATCAAATGCAAGTAGTTTGGAAAAAACAAACCAACCCCCACACTACAGTGCAGAGTAATGTATTTGTCCATCAGAACAAAAACACTGATTGCAGAAGTTATAGAGTATTATGGCCTTAAGTTTAGGAGAAGTAATGGGTTTGTAGAGAACAGGTTTGTTTAGGTTAAGTCATAGGTAAAGCAGTTATGAGCCCAACAGCCTTTTGGTTTGGGACTTCTTTGCTAGGAGGCTTTGGAAAGGTGCTCCTGATCATTCATATTGTAGATCTTAAACAGAAACTTTACTTAATAGCACTACTTTACTAGCCAGGGGAAGTTGTTTGGGGAAGTGTGTATTTGGTTTGGGTTTGTGGTTTTTTTTTTCTTTTTCATTCTCTTTTGACTGAAGTGCTAAAGTTCCTTGCTTTCCCATTAATGTGTGACTAGCCTCTATCCAGGTTTCCTACCCTCCTGTAAAAACATAGGGTTTAAATTGCTGTAAAAAGGAAGTGGCTGCTTGGACAAGTGCTTGCATTTCTGTGTTAAAGGCAAGAAAAGAAAACATTGTTCTCTGGCTCCTGCTGTATTCATAAGGTGGGGTACTGGGAAGGTGACCAGTAGTATTCCTATACCTGTGGTACAGGAACCTAGGGTGTATCTGCTTCAGGGAGAATGGCAGAGAGAAACTCCTGCCCTATCTGACAAAAGTGAAGAAAAGAGATGAATAGGCTTGGGAGAGAGCCTGTCATGTAGAGGACAGTGGGGAAGCTGCTCTGTAATAGGGGAAATACACCCTCTTCTTCTCAATAATGACAACTTCAAAGAAGGGTCAACAAGGCATAGACAAAAAATTTCATCTTCTACCCCTTCAATTTTGAGTTTTCTCAGATGATACAGTTAAGATGTTTCTGTTGGTGACACATGGTGTGCTTTGAGATGCAGTGGGAGACCTGTGCCTTTCACCTAACAGAGGGCAGCCCAGGGTAGAAATTAGCTTGCTGAGGCACACACCTTTTTTCCTCAGCAGTTCCGCATTTCATTGCCATTGAAACAGGAGTCTGTTTCCTTGTCTGATAAAGAGTTTCCCATCACCTGTAGTCCTAAAGAGGTTTATTCACATGATGATGAATTATTTGCATATGCTGAATTATTGAATGCAGAAAGGCTGAAGTGTTTTCCTAACCAAAGGTGCTGTCTTTTTGATTGGGAGTTAATGATTTTGAGACTAGGCAAAACCAAAGCTTTAGAATCCTATTGACAGGGTTTCCATAACAGAGAACAGACTAACTCACAGCAGTTGGTTTGAAAATTACTCTTCCTTGCTGTATCTCATTTTCCTCCTTGGTGCCCTTTATCCCCAAAGGACGCGGTGAATGTTGTAGATTCCAAATCATCTGGAGAAGCTCAGTGGGCTCCATCTTCTAAACTTGATTACTTTTTTTCTGTATACTTCACATTCTTAGACTTCAAACATAGCAAGAGAATTTCTTTCCTACTCTGGATTCAGTGGATGTTTCTGCTGTAACTTCTTTGGGGAGGCAAAGTGGCTCCCAGCTGAACGGCTCCTCATGCACAGCATCATTTTGGCAAAAAAAAAAAAAGGAGCTTGAAACCAACTTAGTATTTGAGCTCTAGATGATTTATTCTGGCAGAGAACAGAAGGGCATCTACAGATAAACACAGATGATTACATGCTGGTAATGCCACCAATTGTCAGGAGACTAGAAGAATGTTCCGGGAGGAAATACCTGTGATGTTTTATGAATTATGATGTATCGCTGCAAAACTTGTGTCACAAAACTGCTTTCAAAATCAGCACCAAGAGGTACTTTGTTTATAAAGTCAGCGTTCTGAGAACTGTGTTGTGTTCATCAGTTTGGTTTTCTTGCATTGAGTTGACCCAAGAAGGCAAATTAATACTGTTTGTGAGTTAGTTTTGAAGCCTACTTTTCAGAAGAGAATCATAGTAGCAGATTAAGACCTAGGCTAATATTAACAGAAAGCCAAACCAAACAGGCAAACTAATGAAATTCTGTCTGCTGAACTTTTAATAACTACTTTACTCATTGTTATATGGATGATAGATTTAATTAAGATTCTCTACCGCTCAGTACCGTGTTTTAGGAGAGATTGCAGAAAAATCAAAAGGACTTAGAAGGGCAGTAACAACTATTTTCAAATGCGGCTGTAACTGGCAGGAAGTTTGGTTTATGGCTCTTTACTGAATAATTTAAATACCAAATTAAAGGAGTCATAGAGAGTAGTCAGATGTGCCTTTTCTAATAATTATAAGGGCATTATGGTAGAGAGAACGTGAAAGTTCAGCAACCATATGAGCCACTAATTGAGCTTCTTCTCAAAGAAGAATTCCAGTGTCAGTTGTAGAGAACATATGGTCAGTGGCTCGATACCTGTGGTGCTGGTACTGAAATGTCATCAAATATGTTATCAGAGGGCAGCTCTGTTAGACTTCTCTGTTTCTGGTTGAGATGGTCCAGTTTTCCTTTTGTATGTGCAAGTGATTGCTTTGTATTTTTTTCCAATTCTAACAGTCATGATTTTTTACAAAGTAGTTTTATAGAGCAGTCGTTTGGATGTACAGGGTGGGTTAATTTTCAGAGTAGGTATGGATGTTCTCATGCAGACGTGTGTTTGAGTTTCTGTGAGGATTTCCCAAGGTGGACATTGCCATGCCACGAAAACTGTAATATTACAAAGTATTTTAAGCAATTAATCAACCACTCTGTGGCCCCAACTGCAGAAACAAGGCTTTGGACGGTCAGCTGAATTTCTCTCCTGAGATTTTCTGATTCATTTTCTTGAGGAGAAGGTGTTTCTGTTCCTGCAGAGCATGGTTGGTGCTTTGGGTTCGCTTCGTTTGCCTAGTTTTTAATGAAGACCCTGATGTCAGCTATATAAATGTCCACATCCAGTTAATAGCCAAATGTTAATAATGGGCTTTGCAGTGTTTCATTCTTATGTGCTCAGTGTTTTAATTGCATCTCCTAACTGACATTAGTATACCAGAGTTGCATCAGAGTCTGGAGCAGGACTGAGGTGTGGGAAATTTGGGTTGTGTCACCAAACCCTTTAAAAATGAAAAATGATGGGGGGAAAAAAACCATATCTTTTTCCTTTTATAAAATGTTGTGAAGTTAAGACATGCGATTGCATGTTGACTAAAAGTAGTTACAAGTAACCTTAATTAGCTCCCGATCCCTTGAGTTTAGAGGAATGCTCTATTTAAAATGAACTAATATGAAAAATTGATAATTCCTCATTATTTTCACAATGAACAAGAATGGGTTTTTCCCTTCATGCTTTCCCAGTGTTTAAAAGTCAAGAACTAAGAAAAAACAAATCAAATTTCAAATGCCCAGAAGAAGAACACAGAAGCCAGTAGGAACCTTATTGTCATCATTCCCATAACTGATTTGAAACATTGGATTTTCATGGCTAGGTAACCATTTACTTTCTACATGAGTTGCTGTGATAAGAATTTATTACAGGACCTCAGGGAAATGTTGTTACATCTATTAAAAAAAAGTTACCATTAATTTTGTGGAATTAGAACATCGATTTAATTTGGCCTCCTTTAATTGATGTTAGGTAGCTTGGGAACTGATGTCCTCACTTGTAAATGCACTTAATCACTTCTTGCTACAAAACCTTGAATGTAATTTTTCCAATCAGAGCTGACAGTTGTAGGGTTAAAGCTCAAAGCTAATAAATTCACATGGACTAGATACTGTACTACCTGGTGTCCTCCTGCAGAAATGTTTGTATTGCAAAGCAAGTCTGAATAATTTTAATTAGATAATCTCACCAAGTGTTCTTTTTCTAAATAAATTTTAGTTGCTCATGTTAGCACAGTAATTCAATTTGGTGATGATTTTCTTCATAGGAAAAAAAATATTCCTCTCCCTGTCTGGTTGTCAGCCAGCATACTGTAGAACGTTGTTAAATGCATGGACACAGTGCCTGGAATGAAGTGACACTTGGTTTGTTGTTTCTGAAGGCAGAGAGGTTTTATCAGCATGTGGACCAAGACACTGTCAGGTTAAAAGTCATGAAGTTCACAAAAGCAAATGTCAACATGCTCGGGTTAATGATGGCACTTTAAATGAATGATAAGGAAAGAATTATTTTTAAGATGAATCTGCTTACTCTCATTGTGGTGTTTCTTCAACATTTCACACTTTATTTGGAGAATAAAAATGGATTTGCCAGAGAGTTGGTTTAATTACTTATTCCTGATGAATAATCATTGCTTCAATCATAGCTTTCCCTGGAGATTATAGCCCAAATAAGACTGAGATGTTGGTTGAATGAAGAAATAGAAACTCCAGAAGTCCTTTTACTATAGAAAATCACTTTTCATTGAAGTTATTTCTCCTCTCATTATTAGTCTTATTTACGATCTCCTAGGCACCGAGTGGGAACATTGCTGAGTCACAAGTGTAAGGGATTTACTCATGCTGTAGAAGAAAAAAGTGCTCTCAAGTAACTGACCTTCAGTGTGCTCTTTGAAGGATACTTTCTAGACTCAGTAAATTGGGGTCCAGTATTTTCACTAGCTGGTCCATGACTCCAAAAGACATTTCCTTAAGCTGGCAGTGGGAAGAGATTACACTGCCTTCTCTTCGAACGGCCAAACTCAATTCTTCATGTACTTTGTAGAATCACAGAATGCTGATGTTTTTAAGGGACCTCTGCAGATCATCAAGTTCATTCCCTGTGAAAAGAAAAACATTTTAAAATTTTTGAAGTTATATGAATTAACTAAGCAGACCTTCAAGCTGAGGCCTTTCAAAGACATAGAACCAGAAACTGACCACAACTCAATCAATTATCTGTTCCATGAACTTCCTCTGTTTCATTTAGTCTTTAGAAACTTTGTATCAATGGGCAAAATTAATTAGGTTTTCAGTTCAGTGGCTTGAAGTCTACTCTATAAATGCATAGGAGAGGGAGAGTTTTAATTGTACATTTTGGTTTAGAACTGTTTGTTCTCTTGGTCAAATGATAATTGTAAAATGTGTCTTTCTGCCTTACAAAAGGTAAAGCAAGTTGTTTCAAGTTCACAAAAGAGAATAAACAGCCCTATCTCCTGAAGGATCCTAACTCTCCTCAGGTAAATGCAGTGCTAGGCACTTTTAAATTATGACTGTAAAATATTAAATAGATCCAAAAAATGTGAAAAACTGTTTTGGCTTCCTGTAATTAGGATCTGTTTTATCTTTCCACCCTTCACAGCTTGACTAAAACTTTTGAATACTGACCACTGTCAAATTTATCACTCTTCCCAAATTGATTTTCACACATAACTTCAAATGTTAGCACTTGTTTAGAACTGCAGATAAGCTCTTCCAATGAGTGAAGGAATGAAGCAGATGATGTTGTAAATCATCTAGATATTTCCCTCTCAAAAAGGAGAATTAGGGAATTCCTTTTAATCCAAATCCTGTTGTTCAGGACCAGGCAGTGTGATGTCAATAACTTGTGGGTTGGGGGTGGTTGTTCAGTTTCCCTGAACTATTCCTCCAATGCAAGTCTTAGAAACTGAGAGGCATTATGGGGAATAGTTCTGCTACACTAGGAAACATATTGTGGTATGCACATGGTTAAAAGCAGCACATACTTATGATCCCTTATTTAAAGGAATTCCCAGTGGAAATGAGGGCAGACTTCCCCTTGCATATGTCATGTCGTCCCAAGCTAGCAGTCAGCTTGATGACATCTTCCCTTCACATGGGACACGAGCTGTTAAGTAGCTGACTAATTAGGCTGGTTAATTTCAAAACAAAATGCAAACAGTGAAGTTCAGATTCCTCTATTTTTCACCAAATGTATTTGAAAGAGTACTCTGTGTAGAACAGAGCATCTGACATAATCAGACCTGAGAATGACCCAGTTGCTGTATATGACAATATCAGCACTAAACATCTATTACTTAAGCCTTGGTGCATCCATAAAGATCTATATTATGTAACTGCTTTTGAACTTTATATTGGAAAGTTGTGATACTCTCACTGTGCCAGTGACAGAATACTGTTAATTTGAATACTGATGCATTATTTCTTTCAAGGACAGGGAAATTTCAACAATGTAAAGTTAAGATCATTGTTCTGTCATTCTTAGCTGAAGGAACTGCTTTTCACTGTGTTCAGAGGGAACTTACTCTGCTCTGTATCGCTTACAGCTCTCAAAAATCACTTCTAAGTACATTCCTGTATCGATCTGCTTTAATACAGGAGGGTACCGAAATACTACAGGGATGTCATCACTGTAAATTTTGTCCTGGGGCTCTTATTTAATTGGATTTGCAAATTATGAATTTTCCTGCTCTGACATTTCTATTTTCATTCTTTTTATTTTCTTTTTTTTTTTTTTTTAGTCAGTAGTTTGTACTGACCATATCATGAAGATAACTGAGGACAGCTTGGGATTATGTTGTTGACATTTGCTTACAACCTACAGCATTTAGAAGGAAATCCATTTGTTTCCAGAAGTTCATTTTATTGTTCGTAGTCATGCACTAAGAGCACCCCTCTTAGACCCACACTCAACTCTTTATTGCATTTTTTTCATGAGCTGGAACACCTTTGGAGAATCCTCCTGAGGACCAGATTGAGGCACAAGCAATGCAGGCAGTTGCCAAGGGTTGTATACAGATGAGGGCAGCAAAATCCCAGTTTTAGACAAGACAGAACTTCACTGTCTCTCCCAGTAGCAGCTGAGGCTCTCTGCCTCAATTTCCCTCATCCTGTGGTGATAGCAAAGCAGCTCCACAACCACAGCCCAACTGGGGTGGCTTGAAGCACTGTGATGGACCATTGCGCATCAAGCTCAATTTTCTGCCTTTCCTGAGCTCTGCCCCTCTTTAGAGGGCAGGAGGTTGTAGAGATAATGCATCCTTATTGATATGATGCACAGCTTGATGGAAGATGCTGGTAATACTTCACACTTTGCTTGTTGCTTATCTTTCACAGTCTCAGTTGTGCAGATGCATGCATTTCACATGAGCAATTATGGAGGAAGATACAAACAACAAGATCTTCCAGAGACAGACAGCTTATTCCTACTTTCCTGGGAAAAGTAGTGTTTGATAAAGTCAGTCCACCAAAGCTGAAAACCAGAATTTATCTATACTGAGAATTTTGAAATGCTTTTTGGTTTATTCCACAAAACCTGGTGATTATATTCATGTTCTTTGTGCTTTGTGTTGTAAGGTAAAAGGAGGCAAGCAGGGGTTATCGATGGTGTACTTGCAGCTCTCTCCCATTCTTTCCAAGAAAATGTTAAGAGTTCTTAATCATGCTATGACTTCATTAAGGTGGCAACCTGCTTGCAGGAGCAAAGGGGAAGCAGAAAGAGCAAAAGCCAGTATGACTCCACACCTGTGAGTCATTTCTAATATAAGTTGAGTGTCAAAGGTGTTAAGGAATTACCCTGTTCCACCCTGCTCCAAACAGACAAGCACCTGCTACTTTCTGAAACTCTACTGTTATTCCCCAAATGATCTGTAAGTGTGCCTTGAATAAAAGTGAAGTCCAGTAAAGCTCCAGTCTCAGGTAGGGAGTGCAGCAGCATCAATTGCTTTCCTTTAAATGACACCCTTACCTGTCTGTAAAAACATTGGTGTGCTCTTAGCCTCATCAGACCAAAATGCAATACTTGGACCAGGCCCTAATATAACTTGGAAATCCAGCTACTTTATTACCTCTGAGAAATCTAGAGCTTGAGAATTAAATTCCCAGATCTTAGATCCTGGCTATCCCTGTGGAGTCCCTGAAGAGTGAATTTCCTGGAGTCCTTCCCTTAGCTCTCTGAAGTAGAAGGGAAGACAGCTGCGTTCTCTGCTTTAATTAGACTTAGGAAGTAGCTCATAAAAGATTGGAAAAGAGAGCAGAAATCATCCAGCCTCCTAGTGGAAATGCTGCATGAATAATATTGGGAGGGAACAGATAGCTCTGAAAAGTTAAATAAGCCAAAGAGTTGTCAGTTGTTGGGTTTCCCCCTCCCCCCCAATCTTTGCAAATTTCCCTGGTAACAGTTGCATGAGTTGGTGATTCAGAACATGGTTCCGTTTATTTGGTTGAAAAATGATGAGTTGTAAATATTTCACAGGAATCTGTGGCAAGTTTCCTCTGCCATGACTCACAAGGATCTGGATTATTATTATGAAAACATTTGTAAAGTTTATTGTCTTTCATTTCATCAAGAAACGTTCACTTGAGGATCCATGCTAGGACCGTGTTGTTCATTGCTTATCTGTTTTTTGCCAGGCTTTGAAGTGTTTGTCACTGTAGCAGGGCACTAAAACAGAGCCTGGTCATATGGGTGACAGCCTGTAAAATGAATGGCAACATTCAGCCCATGAATAGCCTGGAAACATTAGCATCAGGCAGCTATTAGGAGCAACAGCAATTGCTAGTGCATTCTCAAAAGAACAAAAAAATAAAGAAAGAAAATTAAAGCTAAGCACATTTTGGTTTAATATGTATTTCATTCCCCATCTCATACAGTTTCTGGGTGGCTTGGAGAGCAGACTTATGTATAAATAGGTAAAGGAATAAATGAAGAAAGTATTACCCCCAGTGTTTCTTTCAGCAAAGAAATAAAACCCTACTGTGTTTGCAATCTTGCAGGGAAGTTGTAGAATTAAATGATGGTGCATAGGAGGTGGGTACTGTAGAGTATAGCAGCATAGCAGCTCCAAAGGGAAGAACCTAGAATGGTTATCTAAATGGTATTTAAATGGTAGTTCTTTTTGTTGGGAGGTAGTCAAATAACTTCACCATATTGAGCTTTAGAACTCAGAATAGAGATGTGTCAGACCTGGGTATTTAAGCCACTAAGTGTCTGTTCAAGCCTTGAAAGGACAAGTGTTTTCCTTATGGGTATTCATGTTGTGCAGCATCTCTAAACTGCTTATAGAGAGTGAAAAGACTCCACAGACAGAATATGTTTCCAGTTCATGCAGTTGCTTTCTCCATGGGAACCAGAGCAGATACTGTTGTAGGATGCATTCAGCTCTCTGCACTTGTCTGGCCAGACTGTGTGGCTGATCTTCTTTAAGATCCAGGGTATCATTGGCTGTCCACTGAGGTCATGTGGGCTTCTTTCTGTGGAACTGAAGTACTCATCAGGGACTTGAAAACCAACCAAATTTCTCTCACTATGTTAAACAATTTCATATTTGCTATACTTAGATCAGAAAACAATTTCTGTTCTGGAGGCTGTAACCAAATTTACAGCTCTTCTTCAAACTAATAAATAAACAGCCACTCACCCTTCCCCTACCCCCATCTTTCAGAAACTCTTCTAAATGAGACACAAATTAACTAAGACAATCTGGATATTGGCTAGTATATCTACTGTTTCAATATAACTGGGTAGAAAATAGTCAATTAGCAGTTTTTCTGCTACTAAATTCTATGTGGAGAAGGAGCTGGTTGCCTCTTTCCCCTGTGCCACTGAAGTCACTCTGATAACAGACAGAATTTGGACATTTGTGTTTGATGTGTTTTGTACTACACATTGAGAAAACTAGAAATAGCATGGCAAGAAATTCTCCAGCACCAAGCAGGCAATCATGAAAGAAACAAACTAATCAGTGTGCTTCTAAACTATTTTTTTTAATCTTCAAATCATATTGTCTGTTACTATAGAAGAAGGTATGTGAACAAAAATTACACTGCTTTCAAGGATCAGTGCTTTATTAGAAAATCTATAGCTACTTTGAATTACATTTAAATTTTACCCCAAGCCAGGTATATTTTCAGTCTAATGAAAATAGAGTTTGAGGGAAGTCAGGGCATTTGGTAAGAAATGTTGAGTATTGTGCTCAGTTTTGGGCACCTCAATACAAGACAGATGTGGAGGTGCTGGAGTGAGTGCAAAGGAGGGCAACAAAGCTGGGGAAGGGCCTAAAGAATAAATCTTATGAAGAGTAGCTGAAGGAACTGTGGTTGTTTAGTTTGAAAAATAGGAGGCTGAGGGAGACCTCATTGCTGTCTACAATTACCTGAAAGGATGTTGTAGAGAGGCCGGTGCTGGTCTCCTTACTGGTCTCTTCTCACCAGTAATTAGTGATAGAACAAGAGGGAACAGTCTCAAGCTGCTGGTAGGTTTAGACTGGACATTAGGAAAAACATTTTCACAGAAAGAAATGTGCTGCCCAGGGAAAATGGCTCAGTCAGCAGCCCTTGATTTGTTTAAAGGTCATTTGGAATAGGGTTAATGGTTGGATTTGGTGATCCTTGAGGGTCTTTTCCAACCCGAATGTTTCTGTGATTCTGTGGAAGGAGAGGTAAGCCCTGTGTGATATGACACACAGAGTACATTTAGTAGGAAATCCTGGCTCCACAGTCACTGAACATAACACAAGAGCAACAGTTATATATATCAAGTCATATTAAAACTTGGAATATCTCCATGATTTTGCACACCACTGCGTCCAGCCCCAACACACAAAATATTGCTGCTTTATCTAGGAGCCTCCATTCCCTGTATAGCAAAGAAGTCTTTCCAGAACATTGACTTTAGCCAGGAATGAATTCTTGAATGGCCTTCCTCTGTTGTTGAGCTCCAGCTTCTGTCATAGGTATTTTGGCTAGGTGCCATAAGCAATGGGCTTTTGATTTCAGTTGTGCTCAGTGCCATTTTGAGTGGCACATGTTTTTGTCATGAATTATTTAACATATCTTTTAAATTATTATTTTTTTGATAGCAGAACTGTTAGAAGTCATATTATCAGCACATGATAGATTAGATTGGGTTTACCACTAAAAACTAACATTTGCCTGGAAAATTTGGGGATTGTATAGTCTAATCATCAAAAGAGAGTTAGCTATGCAAAACAAATGGTTTGATAATGGTTATTAATAATGGACAGACTTAATCTTACATCCTTTTGGATTGGGTTTGTGTTCTAGAATATGATTGATATTTATTTATATCAATGTACACTGTTGTCCTTTAGTGATGATCACAGCCACAGGATAGGAAAGTGTTCCTTTACAATGTATGTCAATCATTGCCTCTGCATTTGACCTAAACAATTTGATCTAGAGAATACGAGTAGGTAGAACTTAGAATCCACCTTCTGCTCTGCATATTGCCAAGGGCCAGAACTGTAGCAGTGGTCTTTCCCCTCCTCTTTTCTGAGTGACATGAAAACTAGTAAGTAGACATAACTCCCTGATTTAGGATTCATTTGGTGCAGAGTCATTGATGTTTTGAAACATTCTCTTGCTATTCTGACCCATGAGCAACACTAATCTATGTTTACTGTGAGTTCACACGTGGGTGCACTTTTGCTTTAGTGTAAAGACTGCCTCAAATCTTTTCTCACTTTTCTAAACCAAGAACCAATAGAGAAGCATTCAACAGAGCAGAAGGGTGTTGCCGATACATCTCTGCATCCTCATTGCACTCAGTAAAGTGCCAAGGCTACAGACTGCATTTCCACTGTCACTTGGTACAAAAGATGGACAGGTGACATTGAGAGGTAAATAGCATGATTTATTGCATAGCTTACAGAGCAATGAATTATATACTTGTTCTCTCTCACAAAAGTCTTCAGTTCTGAATTCCTTGCACTGTTTCAGCTCTTCAAAGCATCCACAAATCTGTGATCCTTAGGAGAACACAGATATGATGCCCCAATATCTAGGCCATGCTGTGTTCAGTTCTATCATAGGATTGTTCATGTGTCTCAGATGTATCCTGTAAGCACTTTGAGCTGAACAGACCTACTTTTCCAGCTTCTGATTGCTTAATTATTCTACAGGTTATTTTTATAGAAAGCACCACATCAGAAAGAATATACATGAAAACTTGTTCCAGTCATACCCTATCTCAGATCTGTCTTTGATGTGCAGATTCTGTCATCTGCTTACACAAGGTCATTCCTCTGTGCCTCATCTCAGTTGCTCAGTTCAGTCAGGAATCTCTGCAGAAGCAGGGTCTGGTTTGAATTCCTTTACAGAGCAAAGGACAAGTCCACTCTGAAAATGTGTGAAGTGTCCTGTTTTGATACTAATGAAATATCTTTAGGAAATTCACATCATTTTAATTAGTTCCAGATCACCTGGAAATTCTTTTCTCTCCATTCGGCCCTGAAATTTAAAATAGAGAGTTAGCAAAAAGATAAGTGTTCAGAGTAATATATTTTTGGGTGCAGTAAGTGAATAGCTTTTCTTCCACAATAAAAAAAAAGATGCTTTATTCTACAAAATAACAGTAGGGTTAAGTAGATATTTTAAAGAAGAGGTCATTCAGGCAAACTGACAAAATATCTAAATCTGAATGCCCTCTTTTAGTCCCTTGACATCTGGATTTGTGAAGATGATTCTGACAGATGTGTCCAGCTAGTCTTTAGTTCAATAGCCGTCATGGCTTGAACTGCTGGAATTTATCAGTGAATCCTATGCAGGGCACAAATGCATTTTGAGTTTCATAACAATGGTTATGAAATTTGGGGATAGCTTGAGTTGAGTTTCTTGTCTGCTGCAATGAGTGTTTGCTATGTAAGGAGGTGGCAGACTTGACACCTGTTTTTCTTTGGGTGTTTTTTTTAATGTATGTATTTAACTGGTACTCTGCAGCTGCAGAAACAATTGGAATTTCTTTTTAAGACTTTTTTTTTCCTTTCAGAAAAGTTGCATTTGTGAATATGGAGTACTTGAGCATTTTTCCACAATTGTGAGCATTCTCCATTCTCCTTGGGAAAACTCATTGTGGGGACAATCACATATTACAAATGGCCTTGGAAAATAAACTATCTGTCCTTTTGTTGTTAAGAGTGTGTGAATCTTATCCATCTGTCATCCTCTGTTCCTTCTATGTTATTATTCTACAAAGTCAGTTCTTCCACAGAATCTATTCGATTTTTATTATTTATTTTTTTCTTGTGAGAAGCTTACAGGACAAAAAGCAATAGAAATTCACCTCAGTATTGTTCTTGAGGAGCTATTTTCCCTTACTCCCTTGAACAAGTTTCTTGTATTAAAAATTAAACAGAAGGAAGCCGTCTGCCTTTTGTATCATTTAATGAAGCAAAATTCTCCTGAAGAGTGCATTGGAGTATTTAAAACAAGACGGTGCATTATTTACAGTCCTGTGATAAGGTAATTAAAGACTCAAGAAAATGTTGCTGCCTGGTCTGGTGCTCTAAGTGAAGCTTTGCAGGGGCCATGAAGATGGGTCTCCCCAACTTCATGTTGCCAGAAGTGAGGAATTGTAGAGACAGGGGAGCAGTTCCAGGTGCAGGAGTTTGAGAGTCACTAGTGACACTGAGCGTGTACTCAGTCAGGAGCAGTGCTGCTGGTCTGCCTAGCTGCCCTTGCCTTTTAGGAGAGGTTAAAATGGTAATGATAATTTAAAAGAGATGCTCAAGAGAAACTAGAGAGTTGTCCATAAAGACACAAACACTTGATAATAAGTCCCATTAATCACAAGTAATAATTCATACTTAAGGCTGTTCCTTGGTTAGGTGTTTGTACCACATCATCTCAAGCTACTAATACTGTCACTTTGGTTAATGATGAGCTCCAAGGTTAATGGCTTGACACAGCAATGCCTTTTGATCCTCTTGAAGGCCCCTGTTATTCTCCTCTCACTGTTTATGTGCAGTATTGCATAAGGTCATATATTTCTTAAAAGAGCAGGCACTGGATATCAGTGCTGCTACTGGGGGGATAAAGAAGCGTAATCAAATAGTGCATCTCTAAGGTAGGAATAAAAACCAGGCAGTGTTACTTCTAGTCAGGCCTGGAAAATGCTGTAGCTTTTCCTTAATTTGCTAAGTTTTTGAGCACCAGAAATGTTCTGACAAACTGTCAGTGAAATTGAGATGACTCTCTGGAAGAGATACTGATAAATATTTCAAAGGTTTCCATTACTTGCTATTTTGAGGAGAAAGCTGTTATTAGACAATCTAGACAATAAGCATTTTTGTAATGAAGCATAGTTGGAAAGTATAATGTTAAAAAGATCTCTGCTGGCTGTGATCCAAAATTCTGCCAGTCTGCAGTTACAGAAAAATCAGAACAGAGCATCACAGAGCTGCCATGTGTGAAGGAATGCCCCCCCAAAAAGGGAAACTCAGAGGGCAATATTTGCCCTAGGTACTGACAGCACGAACGATCTAGGCTCTGTTCATCCTCGTTCTGTGTCGTCATTCGCAAGGTATAAAACTGAGTAATTGATTTTGTTTCCTCTAATAAACAGAATCCTGTCATTTTTATGCAATGTACCTACAGTTTCTGAAGAGGTTTCTTGTCTCAAAAATTCACTGCTGTTTAGTGTACAATTCCGGTCCAGCTTTAGAATTAATGCCCTGTATTCACATCACTGAGCAACTTATTCTGCATCCTGTGCAGTGGAAGGTTGATTTAGGCAATTTTCCCTATAGGTTTGTGCGTATGTCACCTTTGGGCAAAAGATGAGCTAATAGAATTGAAATGAATGTAATTGGCAGAAGGTCAGCCAGGGAGCTGTATATGTCTAGAGTTTCCAGAAAAGCCAGAGTTGTTTCATGTTGGCATATTACTTGATTAGTATGCAGGTAAGGTGATTGTGCCTCAACAGAATAATTGGATCGTTCAAATATCTGCAAGCCCTGGTGTATCTACAAAGCCTGAACAGTGATTAGATCCTGCCTGTTCATCGCGGCAAGCCTTGAAATTCTTCCCACTGTGAAAAACTAATTTTCTGTGGGAATTTATTAAATAAGAAATCTGCATGCCACTTTACCTTGTAAGCATTACCAGCAGAATACAAAGATTTCTTTTGACTTTGATGTATGCACTTCATGGCTGCTTTTATATCATTGTTTTGCTATTTTTCTGCATTCAGCACAAATTCCAGTGTTTCTTTGTTCCACAGATTTCTAGAGAAGAGTTGCATCTCCAGTCGCTGATAAGGCAGCAGTTGATTTACAGAGAAGGGGAGGAGGGTGGGTGGGTGTGCAGGGGGGGGGTGGGAAAATAAATATAAATAACAGAGACATAATTAAGACATGAGAATACACTGCACTTGTTATGTTAAGGGGAAAAAACAACCCAGAACAAATATTCACAAGTTGTTGCTTTTCAGTCTTTGTATTTCTGTGCAGTAATTGGTTACTGCTGCCTCAGTAAACAAATTTATCATGTCAGCTGATTTTTGTTTTAAAAACAGAATGCTAATCTGTGTTAATAAGGGGACAGCCAGTAGCATGCTGTAAGATTTCTCTGCTGCTTAGCAGATTAAAAAACTGATTTTTAAAAAGGAGGAACTGAAGCTCCCTAGCAGGTTTGCAGTGTCTATTTCAGCCAGATACAGAAGTGCTCTGAAGGGCAAAATAACAAGGTCCTTTCTGTACTTACAAGATGAACTCATGCTGTATCTTGAATGCCTTAGAGCCAGTGTCTCAGTCAAAATACGTTTCCACTAAGAGGATGTAGGGTGCAATTCATCTTCTGCTCTCAGCTAATGTCAGTCGGCTCGGTTGTAGTGGAATAGAATAGTCCGAACACCTGCCCTTCTTTGCTCTATTTTTCTGTGGTTTTAAGTAGTACAGCTACTCCTGGAAGCCAAGCTAGAGTTATAAACACAGTATCACTTAAGCTACAGCTTGCCAGAGCCACAGTAGAAGATAATCACCTAAAAAGGGTAAATCCTCTTGGGTGACAGAAAGGAGTTATATGCAGAGCTAAATGAATAATTCATGGAAATATTTTTTTTGTCAGCTTACAGAATGGCTTGAGATTCTCTCAACTGTGTATTAATTATTCAAATGTTTCTGAGAAATTTTTTCTTCAACTTTATAGTAAATATTGGAAATTTGAGCTTGATTGTTGCAGTGATTGATTTAGAAGCCCGTATGGACTTGCCAGACTTCAGCTGGTTGAGTTACACCTACCTGAATATATTTGGCATAGATTTAAAATCTCTGTCTAAGGAAACTTTAAAACTTCCTCTTCACAAACTAGGTTTCTGTAGTAAAAACACAACAGCTTTAATTTTTTATGATAGTGAGCACCCTGCACAGTATAACATGGCTGAAAGTAATTCATTTGGAAACTCAAATGGATCTGTAAATACTTTTTCCTGCATAATTTACACAGTTCTGCTTGTGTGATACTAATCACTACTTATTATTGCTGAATTTAAATTACTCAATTGGGGAGTATTCCTTTGTTCCTTCTCTTATAAGTTGTAATTATCTGTCCATTGCTACATCTCAGTACCCAAGTGGTTCAAGGACAGTGCATTAAAAACCTCATAGATTTGTGTGATGTGACACAGTCTTGCTATTAAAAACATCCCAGGCTCTTCTGTAAACTAAGTTATGCTGCTAGATTCCCCCTCATTTGAGCAAAAGGGAGGAAAACATGAAGTTGCCTTGATAGTTTCATATCACAATGCTAGAATGTCTGACAGATACAAAAGGCTGGGCTATTTTTAGCCTTTTTGCTGGCTGCTTTGAGGCCCTTTGGAGAAAATGTTTATCAGATCACTGTTTAAATTAGTGCCACGGCATGAACTCACAGACCTGGCTACTGGTAATGGATGGACTGTCAATTTGAAATGTGGTTTTGACACATGCAGAGTCACAGAATCATATAATTGTTTCAGTTGGAAAAGACCTCTAAGATCAAGTCCAACTGTTGACCCAGCACCTCCATGGCCTTTAATCCATGTCCCCAGGTGCTATGTCTACACCTTTCTTGAATGCCTCCATGGCTGGTGACTCCACCACCTCCCTGGGCAGCCTGTTCCAATGCCTTACCACTCTTTCAGTGAAGAAATTCTTCCTAATGTCCAATCTAAACTTTCCCTGGGCCAGCTTGAGGCTATTTCTTCTCCTGTTACCTGATACTAGGGAGAAGGCACCAATGCTCACCTCACTCCAAACTCCTGTCAGGAAATTGTAGAGAGCAATGTGGTCTCCCCTCAGCCTGGCCTTTCTTTAGGCTAAACAACCCCATGTGATGGTTTACCTAAAAGTGGAAACATCTTTCATGTCCCTGCAAAATTGCATTCAGATTCCATTGCTTGCCTTGCCATAATTCTTCCTCTAACTTCAATCAGAGAACACTAATCAGCAATGTCCTGTAAAACCTGCAAGTGTGTCCTGTCTGATGTGTTGTGTTTCACAAATGGCTGCTTTTCAGGCTGGTTAAAATAATGCCTTTGGAGTGGGACATGGGCTACCTTCAGTAGGAAAGGTGTAGTGAAAATGTGAGGGGGTATTCCCACCTCCCTTCTCCTGCTCCGAGTTCTGTAGCCAGTGCCCTAGTTTTACCTTCTAGTCTGTGACTCCTGGCCATTAATCTCTGATGTGAATTTTTTCAAATGCTTTCTGAAAAACTAAACACTACAACCACAGTATTTCTCTTATCTGTCACAGCAGTAATATCTTCAAAGAACTCTAGGAGATTAGCTGAGCATAACCTCCCCTGCCTAAATCTGTGCTGGCTACCCTTAATCATACTGTGTTCTCTGGAGTGCTCTTCAACCTTGTGCTTTATTTTTCTCCTTCAGCTGACTTTAGTTAAACTTAGGACGTACATGTGGAATTTACACGAAGATTAGGCATGGGTGAGCAATGTTATCAGCAAGCTTCTACATCAGGAACAACAAAAAAGGAAAAAAAGGCACTCCAACCTAGAATAAAAAAGGTGACTGAGGGAGCTTATGACAAAGATCTGTCAAATCTGAGTGAACCTGAGAGGATTAACACGAGACGGTAGTTCCTTGTCTCTTCCACTCCAAGAATTAGGACACAGCAAATGGAACTAGCAGACTCAGAACAAAAGGAGCTGGTTATTAACAGAACCTGTAATTGAGACAAGGGATTTCTTACTGTCAGATTTCATGGCTAGTTTGCATGGGTTCAAAATGGATCTGGACAAATTCACACAAGAGAAACCTGTCAAAGTCAGTTTAATGTCAAGACACTGAAATGTGAGGCAGTCCTCAGGCTACAAGTAACTAGGAATTATCATTAAATGCTAGCCCTGTTCTTGCACTCTTTCCTTGGCATCTTCTGCTACCTGTGTGATACAGAGCCACATGGACATCTAGTGTGGCCTGATCTAGCCATTGTTTGGAGCTTCCAAGCCTGCTTCTGAGCCTGAGTTCTAACTGATGGCTTCCTGATCATCTATACCCTGAAGTGTTTTTATCTGTGCACAGGTTGGTGTAGGATTCGGACTGTAGTTCTCACAAGAATGGAAGTTTAAGTGGCTGAATTGTTAGCTAAAATTCACTGTTGGGCTTAGTTCCAAGCATGATTTGCATAGTCTGCAGAAATTTACCATTCAGATAACCTGTGCATTGACTGCAGAGAGTTTGAAGTTATACCAGAAAATGCAAATTACTCCATTTTATCTCTGTCTTGGGTTTAGATTTTGTGATTGGTTGGCTCTTCTTGATCTTAATTAAAAGTTTCCTTTTCAGAGCTTTAGAGTTTTCTTTTTCCTGGTGAACATTCTCCCCTCATCCTCCTCCCACAGGACAGAACAAGGCTGAAGGAAACATTAATTAAACTCAGTGATAACATAAAAATCTAAAAAGTGTTTTAACTTTCTTGTCAATGAATCTCCTTGTGTAAGGGGTTTTTTAACCTAAAGGTAATATGATAAAGCAGAGTACATTTACAGTGTCAGTCTGCCTGCCAGGATAGCAAATTCTGGGACTATAAGAGCATAATCACTTCCCATGTGCTTGCCTGCACTTTCGTGTCAGTACAATAATTTAAATACATTTGTTTTTTCTGGTGTCATGCAAAAGGGTGTTATGGCTGGTTTTAGCCTTTTTTATTTAAACAATTCTTATCAGAAAATATGATGAGGTAAGGGAGTTGACCTGGCAGGAGAGTTAACATTCTCATAGAGTGGGGAGAGAAAGAGACAACAAAAGAGATTCTTCTGTGTAGATAAAACGCTCGATTTTACTGGTCTTCACACCCTAGTTCAGAAAGATAAGGGGTAAATGAAGGAAATAAGCAAAGACAACAGTTGAAATACTTGAACAATATAGCTTAAGCTCTGAAATAGTGTTGATTAAAACTGGCCATCCTCTAGCTGTGGAAGATTGCATACAGGATCTTTAAAAGTACTTTATAAAAGCAGTTGATTTAAATGGACAATTCACAAACCTGCGTTCAGACCCAAGTAATGGTCATATCCAGACCTTCTGCTATACTAGGAGTTTAGTATTTCTAATTCTATATAGCCACTGAATACCCAAGCTGTTCAGTCAGCTTTTAAGTCCCAATGCACTATAAATAATAATTAAACAGAATTATGAATGTGATATTAGAGTAGTAGTAGCATTTCACTCAGCTAGAGTTTTTCCTTTTTGTGTTTATGTTCCAGTAAGATATTTATGTGATTGAGTTGACTAACTTAATGTTAATAAGCAATGAACTTTAAAATCTTAGAGCTGATGAATAGAATAGAATAGAATAGAATAGAATAGAATAGAATAGAATAGAATAGACCAGAACAGGTTGGAAAAAACCTTCAAGATCATCAACGGCATGAGATTTAACACATCCAAGTGCCGGGTTCTGCACATTGGCCACAGCAACCCCATGCAGAGCTACAGGCTGGGGTCAGAGTGGCTGGAGAGCAGTCAGGCTGAGAGGGACCTGGGGGTGCTGGTCGACGGTAGACTGAACATGAGCCTGCAGTGTGCCCAGGCAGCTAAGAGGGCCAATGGCATCCTGGCCTGCATCAGGAACAGTGTGGCCAGCAGGAGCAGGGAGGTCATTCTGCCCCTGTACACTGCACTGGTTAGGCCGCACCTCGAGTACTGTGTCCAGTTCTGGGCCCCTCAGTTTAGGAAGGATGTTGACTTGCTGGAACGAGTCCAGAGAAGAGCAACAAAGTTGGTGAGGGGTTTGGAACATAAGCCCTACGAGGAGAGGCTGAGGGAGCTGGGGTTGCTTAGCCTGGAGAAGAGGAGACTCAGGGGTGACCTTATTACTCTCTACAACTACCTGAAGGGAGGTTGTAGACAGACGGATGTTGGTCTCTTCTCCCAGGCAAGCAGTACCAGAACAAGAGGACACAGTCTCAGGCTGCGCCAGGGGAGATACAGGCTGGATGTTAGAAAAAAGTTCTATACAGAAAGAGTGATTGCACATTGGAATGGGCTGCCTGGGGAGGTGGTGGAGTCGCCATCGCTGGAGGTTTTTAGGAGAAGACTTGACGGGGTGCTTGGTGCCGTGGGTTAGTTGCTTGGGCGGAGTTGGATTGGTTGATGGGTTGGACGCGATGATCTTGAAGGTCTCTTCCAACCTGGTTTATTCTATGTATTCTATGTATTCTATGTATCAAGACCAACCTATCATCCAACATTATCTAATCAACTAAACCATGGCACGAAGTGCCCCATCCAGTCTCTTCCTAAACACCTCCAGTGATGGTGACTCCATCACCTCCCTGGGCAGCACATTCCAATGGCCAATCACTCTTCCTATGAAGAATTTCTTCCTCACATCCAGCCTAAACCTCCCGTGGTGCAGCTTGAGACTGTGTCCTCTTGTTCTGGTGCTGGTTACCTGGGAGAAGAGACCAGCCCCCACCTGGCTACAACCTCCCTTCAGGTAGTTGTAGAGAGCAATAAGGTCTGCCCTGAGCCGCCTCTTCTGACTCTAAGAAAGGATAATATCTAGAACTGTGCCCTCCTGGACTGATCTGAAAGCAACTTCATGTAGGAAAACACCTTTCTTGGTATCAGCAGACCTTTATACCAGAAATAGAGTAAGTCTTCATATTAATCACATGAGATGCTTTTTTTGGGTAGCTTTTATAAAGTCATGTCAAAATGATGCTTCAATCTCATCTCATCAAATGTGGCTTGTAACACACATTACAGTGTAAGGATAATATCTGGAGACAAAAATATGCCCTGAAAAGACACTGAAGAAATTCCAAAATTTTTGGTTGAAATTGGGCAGAATCTGCTAGGGAGACATGGTTGTGATGGGAAAAGGACAAGAATTGTCCTGGGAACCCTTCTTGGTTACTGAGAGCACAGACAGGGACAAAACACCTTCTATGGGAGGAAAGATGCTACAAGGGGATTGAGCAGAGGCCTGAGGAATTATGAGTTGCTTGATAGCTTTGGTCACAGACTAGAACAAATGTGCCTAAGAGAAGATAAAAGAAAACAGCAGGAAATAAATGTGGATGTGTACATGTCTCTGTATACCTCCATATTTCAGGTATAGCACAGTCCAAGTGCTTAGAGCTCTGCCTGGCTACACAACTGTGAGGACTGATTCCCAGCAGAGTGCTTTTTTGCCTTTTTTTTTTCCTTTTTTTGATTGATTTTTTTTTCTACTTTTTGACAGTGGAATAAGGTGCCTGATGCCACTTTACTTCAGCATTCAAGGTCTACAAGATGATTTTGAAGATTTGGTCCAATCATTTTTTTAATTAAGCACTTTAAAAGTTCAGTGCAACTGAATAGCAAGATTGAAAGAGTGGAAGTTTTAAAATGAACTGGCAATTATTCATGGGTCATCCCTTCTCAGATTTCATTTAATCAAAGACCCAATAAAAGCATACATTGTGAGGTGGTTCATTTTTTATAATTTCTTTAACTTTTCAATCTCATTTTTAAAATTATGAGTCATTAAGAGACTGATTCTGAGATTCCCTCCAGAGTTTTCCTAATCAGGCACATTTTATTCTGCCCATGGTAACTGTGCATTAACAGTCAGTGAGTGAAGCAGTTAAATACTTGCTTAAGCATAGACCTCTGGCTGTGTGGCATTGAAAGTACAGGACTGAAGTGCATTGGTAAATTGAGCCTACAACATGATATTGTTAAGAATATCCCCTACACCGCTATCATAAAATTAACCAAATACATTAGGAATTGTACTCTGGTTTGATAGCAGTTTGTTATGTGGATTATCTCAGCTCTCTTGCAGGATAATGTGATAGATGAGATTTTAATGTTTAACTGTTTACTAAATCAAATACAGTGCTCCCTTCTTCCTTTTTTGAAATGTAAGGAGAAAGTATACTTTATCATTCCCTTCACAAAAATGGGTTCTATTCTTCTCTCTCCTCTTCCTTGTTGGATGAGAGGCTGAAACAGGAAATGTTACCTGGCTGAATAAGGCAGGAACCACAGATTTATATCAGGGTATCCACTGTATACCCATGGCTTTTAGCACACCCTTGATTTTCAAAGCTTTGTGAATGAGGAAGAAATTCAGGGTCAGAATATTAACTGAGTTGGAATTGCTTGAGTTTCTAATTCAAAAAGTTACTGAGAAAATTTCTTGCATTAATAAAGCAAGGACAGGAATCTAGCTTCTCTTTAATGTCATAACCCTCCCCATTATTTCATGAGAAGTGGGCTTTTTCATCCTTATTTGGCAGTTTAAATTCTGTTTCCAATATATTAATTCCAATGCTTTAACATGATAAATCTCAGTTTTTCAGTTTACCAAGAATTACTGACTGAAAGGCAAAAAAATGCTCATTTAGATAATTAAAAAGTTGTATTTTCTGGTATCTTGCCAACGTCAGAGAATGTTGTTTATTACACTGGTACCACAGGATGCACCAAACTCTGGAATGGAGCCTTAAACAGAGTAAAGTTTGTATCAGTCAAGTGGCTGATGAAGAATAACAAGAAGCATGATCTGGCTGTGTAGAGTTCAGCTACTTAGCAGAACTTGACACACTATGAAAGTGCCTTGGTTGGAGTTAAAACCAGAAGCCACAGTCATAGATGTGAATAAATAGCATTACTGCTAAGGAAGTGGTTCAAAACCCTCTTGAAAATTCTGTGTGGGTACTAACTGGCACACAAAATAGAGTCAGTGCTCTGACTTTCACCAAGAGATAACTATTCAGCATTAAGCCTTCCCAGCTACTGTCTAATCAAATTGAAACAGACGCACACCATCCATAGATCTGCGACAAGTAAAACAATGCACCAAATGCCACTAGTGTGTGACTAACATGTTGGACTCATTATAAGGACAAATGGTAGTTTGAAAACTTCCTCTGTCTGTAGAAGCCCAGAGCTAACTGACTTTCACTGTGACTTGGAATTTAACAATAGAAAATCCTTTAAAATAAGATTAGAGAGTAGTGATAATGGCAGCATCAAAGCAGTTTGAACTGTGTATCACCCAAGACTTAAGTTATACAAACAAACAAGAAGTTACTTGGTTTATCTGAATAGGTTTGTCTGTAGTTTACCTTAAGAGCATGCCAGGAGCAAGGTAAATGAGTTCATCTTTCTAGGTAAAACCTGGCTTTTCAAATTGCTCAGCTCCCTGCTGTTTCTCTTGACAGTGATGAAAATCTGTCCCCTTTCTGCTGAAGCCAAGCCTTATGGAAGCTGTTAAGTATTCAAGAGAGGTTCTCTGGGTTTACTTTAAACTGGTTAGTAGTCCGAGGAGTAGAAGTTGAAGTTCTTTTTTCCTGCTCTTGGATTGTATTTCCCACCTTCTTAACACCCCCAGCTTAATCAGTATTAAGAGTGTAAAAAGAAGTGTTGGGAGGTTTGGAGATAGAAGCTCAGTGCTCATGAGCTGTGTTCAGAGGTGGCAGGGGTGACTTTGCCATTCCTTCCTCCCTCCCTCACCCCTCTGCTCTCCTGCTGGTAGCTATGAATGTGCTGCATAAATAAGCACAACTATATCTTGCCACAGTGATTCCACATAGATGCTAAGAGTACAAAAGTTTCTGCATCAGCAGCCTGGGATCATAATAGACTGCAAGGTAAATTGAAAGCTGTTCACTTGCCTTTAAACTGCAGTGTTTGGGTCCTGATGTTCTTCACAAACAATTAAATTTAAAGCCATCTCTGGGAGATTTCGCTCTCTTCCAGAAATGAGTTAATAAGAATTTTCAATTTCTTCTTGTAAATCTTAGGCAGAGCTGGAAGTGATGAGAACAAAATTGCACATTGTCGTGTGTAACAAAACACAACATGCCTCTCCAGCCCACTGTGATCCTGGAACATGTAAAGAAGGCCATTTCCCCGGCTTTTCCTCTTTTTATCCAGTGTCTGAACTTCAGGTCGATCCCTCAGTTCTAGTAGGATTGACTCCATATGTAATGAGATAATTACCATTACTTTAATTTCTGTAATGATGGTGGGAAATGGAGTAGGTGACTGCTAATATACTTACTGTCTACACCTACTGAACCCTTTTGTTAATACTTATCCTATACAGAGATTCAAAAAATGCATCTTTTTCACCTCGGGCATTATGCTTCACCTCTCTTCCTCTGAAATCACAGGCAGTGGTTGTTGTTAGGTAACAGACCACCAGGCTTGGAGGACTCAGTGATTTAATTCAGCATCTGACAAGGTCTATTTTCTTGTGAGCATTTCAGGTGTGTTTTTCTCATTTGAAAGCCAGTCCAAAGGTGTGTGGGTTGATTGTGTTATCGGTGCAAAGCAACAGCTAATCAGACATTCCTTTTATTCTTGCAGAGACAGCATTGGAATCATTAGATTCTTGGTGGTTACACTTTGATTCATTAAGTTCACTTTTGAAAGGACCAACTCAGCTTTTTCAGCTCCATACATGAACAGGAGTAAATAGAGCCAAGTCACAATCAAGTCACAATCCCAGATGCCTGCAAACTAGCTTGATGTGCACTACCCTGCTGTAGTAGTTTAAACTCCTTATTGCCAAGATGCTTTCTCAGAACGCAATTAGGAACTCCAGCTGTGCTCTGCTTCTATGTTCCTGGTTGAGAGCATTTCACATTTTCTTTATCAGTTTTGAGAATCTCCTTGATTGTGCTAATGATGTTCAAATGCCTCTAGATAGAGCAACAGTAAGCTTGTACCTTTGTTGTCCCCTTTTTTTTAAAAAGAATATCAGTTAAAACAAAACCAAAACTCTAGGGCCAAGAAAAAAGCTGAGAATAAAATACAACTAAGAATACCAATGCTTTGGGAGTGCTGCATAGTGTCAGACAAATCTTTGGAGGTGCATTCTAGCACCAGCAGTTGCTATACAGAAATGCCTTAATTTTAATTCATGAGGCAAGTTCTGCAGTAGTCCTTAGGAACAGCTCCAAAGTGTTTGGGTTTGGCAGCTTCCCATTGCTCTTGTTGTGTTCCATAATGTTTATTTGCAGAGAACACCAGCAGCTGGTTCAGGGGTTCTCCCTTGTGAATGAGCACAGAACCAGTATCAAAACAGGTAACAAAAGAAGGATTAACTCTACAGAGCAAAGCAAAGAGCTCCTTTGTACCATCTCTGATCTTCTGTACTGGAACACACCACAGTTTTGAAAAATCACCTTAAAATACTCAGGAGTTAATAGCAGCACCGTGTGAAGAAATAATCGTTCATCTTGTCTGATGGATCCTGTGGAGGTTTGTCATTATGATAAGATCCTGTAGTAGAGTAAACACCATGAGCTGCCTTAATGTCTACATATATGTAATAGATACTTAAGCAACATGCATATATATATGTTTTTTTATTGACCCTTTCTTCCAGCTCATTAAACACAGCTGCTGCTACTATCAGGAGAAAGTGCATTGAAAGTAATTTGAAGAGGGAGATGATTGGTTGTATTAAATCCACCATGTGTTGTTTATTTTGCTTCATAAAAGAGAAGCAGTTTTGTTGCAGATGTTTGCCAAAAACCAGTCATCACTAAGTGGGGTGAAGAGAGAAAGGGACACAGAAGTATAATCTGAGACAGCTGGTCAAAGGCAAAGAGCCTTTTCCAGTTGCAGGATGGTAGTATGATTCCTCCGGTTGAAACTGTGGAGCAGTAGAAAGAGCTTACCTGAGCAGAGCTTATTTTCAGAAGTGTTTTCTTCCCAGCCTACATTGAAAGTGAATAACTTCCTATTATTTTTGTGTCCACTAATTGCTCATCTGCTTGCAGGGGAAATATAGACCAAGATATGTGTTCAGCACCCAACTCCCATTCATTTTAAAACCATGTTCAAAAATCCTTATTCCATGATAATTTTCCAGCATATTCCTTTAACTATCTTGTCATATGTCCTTGTGAACCGTTGCAGTCGCTGACATGAAATGAAATGTCTTATCTCACGTGTAAAAGGGAATTCACTGATTGTTGCCTCTCCTTTGTGAAGTCACTTCACTGTGCCTCATTTATTTCCAGAAGAAACAGCTGAGTTGATTTATTTATATTTTTTTAAATAGGAATTTTAATTTCCAAGTCAACATTCAGGAACTTTTCTGAGGTTGTGGATATAGTTTATGTCAACAAAGAGACATTTTAGAAAGATCCAGCCAACAGTGCTGTAGTAGTCACTGTACTTTCATTCAATGTCCATTAAATTAATCCAAAAAAATTACTGCTGACATCTTGTGGAACTGTGTGTTTCATGAAGTTTAATTTACAGGTGCAGGTGTATATCTGAAAGGACAATCTACAGCTGTAACAAATGAACTTAATGTTGCAAAGAAAGGGCAAGAGAAGCCTATCGCTCTTCCTACAAAAACAGGACGGTGACTATGTCCTTTTGAAATGTGCTGCTTTGTGCTGCCCTACATTTCTGCTTCATCTCTTTCTGCCCAACTTACATAGTTACTCACTAAAGAACTGTGTCAAAATTGTCATATTCTTAGACTAATAATTTCTAAATTCAGGGTGCTCTCACTAGCTAGGAAGGGTCATTTCCAGAGACACTACCATGTGCAGTGTTTCACAGTGGGTGGTAAATGTAAGTTTAGTACCAAATTTCTTATGTGCGGAAACATCATTTTATATCCTGCCTGTTTTAACCAGTCTGCAGACACCTGGTTTTGGTAGACCAATCACTGTAATCTCTCACATTTGCAACGGCATAGAAATAATAGCTGTTAGTGATGAAAAGAAGGGATATTTGTTTTCACTTATTTTACACCAAATCCAAGTTATTAGCTACATAATTTTATAACACAGATGCTTCTGTATGGTCCTAATTCTTCTAACAGCAGAGGAAGCAAAATGCCATCAGCAGCAGAGTGGTGCAGGGGCTGCACAGCATTTATACAACCAGACATTATGTCTCTGGGATATTACAAAGAAGCAGCTGATTGAAGCATTAACATGTCTTGAGTCCTTTTCCCTAAGAGACACAAGGTCACTTCAATGGCTTACTGAATGAGAAGTTGCCACCTGATTTCTTTCCGTCCTTCTTACTCTGACTGTGCCTTAATCCACTGACTTAGAGTACTTAGTCCTTTGGAGGGGGAAGGAGGTGAAAACAGCCTACAGAAATGAATATTTATGTACATATTTCTGTAATTTAAATTCACTCATTGAATCCAGCTAGTACATACAGCTTCTACCAGTGGGAGGATCAAAATCTGTAGAAGTGCAAATGCTGGTGAGAAAGCGTTCTTCACTGAAATAAAAAGAAATGGAAGCAAACCTTGTGGTTAATGATGATGAATATCATCAAAATGAGCACATTCAGAGGAAGCATGTATTCTGAAATGCTCTGTATGTATTATCCTCATGTTTCTCTTTCCTAGCAAAAAAGATAAGCAAAGGCAGAAGCATACTAATGCTGCCTAATGTACAGCTACATGTGCATCTCTCTATATATCCTAGAAATCCTGTTATTTCTTTCTTGTAGCGTTCATTACTTAAGTGTAAGAAATGGATGGCAAGCTTGCTTACTTGGGAAAGATTGCAGCCCTAGTAAAGGACAAAACTTATTTTATAGTAATTTTCCAATCTTTAGTCTCCAGTTAATTTTACTTAAACCAAAATCAAAGAGAGAACAATAAGGTTTTGCTTTCTAAAAGATTAAGTGCTTTTCAATACAATCACAAACCACAGCTGGGTTTGGCAGTGAAGCCCCTGACACTAGTACAGCCCAGGGAGGGAAAAAGCCAGTAGCCTGACGGCTAACCTGGGGACTGCTGTGGACAGCTGAAGCTGTCTCTCCTGACCCATCACAGTCACAGCACTGCTGACAAAGGCAAGCAGCAGTCTTCTGCTGTGCAGGAAGCCAGGAGGATTGCAAAGAATGATTATTAAAGAAAAACTAGAGGCTCTGCTGGGCTCACAGTGATGCCCTGCACATTACTCTCTCTCAATTTTTATTTATTGTCTACTTACTTAGTCTATCTAATGAACAACCTCAGTATGTAACCTCATAATGAAAACATTACAGAATATTTCATGCTTAGTTGGAGCTGAATTTGTCTCTTTGTTTAATCAAGATACACATTTGTAGAGTTATTAGAAAATAATGCATCCACTGTACATTTTAAAATAATTGCCTGACATTGATTTTGAAGCTCTGAAAATTATCAGAGAATAGCAATAATGATATTATTGATAATGCATATTCATTAATGCTGTTCTGTTTATCATTAGGAACAATTCCTATGAGCCATGCTTTTGAATGAAGCCTGTGCACTAGCCACTATATAAAATCAGTCCAAAAAGACACAGACTTTGCCTCATAAAGCTTATGATCTAAATATAAGATAAGAGACGACAATAAGATGTGGCTGTAGTCATAATACATCCACAATCTATGTTTTATTAACTGGAAAGGGCATTGCAGCAAAGGTGTATTTTAAGGGAAAAAAATGAGTGAAGGTGATGGGCTTTATATTTTTTTCTTATTGCAAACATGAAAGAAGTTGTAAAAGGGTGTCTTCTGAAGTGATGTACTGGGACAGTGGATATTGATATATGCACTCATCTGGAGTAGGTCACCTGCCATTTACTGCATATCATGAGAGTTCTCTGTCTCTGAGATCTACAGGATTCTTTCTAATGACTGGTATAAACAACTAATTAAAAGCTAGATACTGGCAACCATAGCAAGGAATGTGTCTGGTAACACATCTGAAACCATCTAATATCTTCAGCAGTCCTGTAATCTTCAGCATAAGGTAGTATATACAAGTTATTTAAAAAGTAAAACTGAGTAGTGACTGTTGAGTAGTGGCCCAACCTAGGAGTCCCTCTCAGGAAAGGTGGGGCTCATTAAAATAGAATTTTACCTAAGCTAATGACATGGTCCCAAACATCTGATATTAAAATAATTCTGAAACAGTGTTATGAACAATTTAATTTCAGCATGTGTTGCCATCATAGAACCAGAAATCTTCCCATCTTCAGGTGGTGGATTGTCAAAGGCAGGTTCGTGCACGTGGTCTCTGCTACCTCAGACCTGCCTTTCTTTCAGGGCGACCTTCCTCCAACCGTAGAGTTTGACTGTGCCAAGGCATAGCTTGCAGTCCACATGTTCCAGATACTTTCCCTCTCCTGGCCCTGGTGACAGCACGTATCTTCAGGATAGTGGTCTGTGGTAGCTCTTGGGTACACCAGAAAGCACAATGCTTAATTTAGCCATTGTGTTTCTCAAACCTGTTTGAAGGATTGGTGCTGTGAGCCAAACGTCTTACTGATTTTCAGCACAGCAACGGTGCAAGCATGGGAAGGGGAAAAAACACAGCACAGAGGATTTTGAAAGAGAAAAACTAATACTTTGTCAGGGGATCTTAAAGTTCCAAGTAGTGAGTTTTTTCTTAGGTTAAAATGGACTTTCTAACACCAAAAAAAATCCCCAAGTCATCCTTGTAATGTTCCTCCTAATAGAAATGCTTCTGAATGTGAATGGGGAAAGCTGTTCTTCATTGGGTATTCTGATTTTCAAATGGTTTCCCAAAGCATGACAGTATTCAAGAATGTCTGAAGGAAATAAATGCATGCTAAAAATGTGCAAAATGAGAGTCATAATTTTCCAATGAATTGAATATATTCATGCTTTGCATCACATGAGCAGAATAATAATTTGATCAGGAAAACAACAAGTAAAACAAATATTCCTGTATTGAGAACAGCCTGGGTGGGGTTTTCCCCTATTGTTTTAAGGTTTGCATTACAGTAGAAGAAAGGTAATACCCTAGCAGAAATGAAAAGGCTTGATAGATATACGTTGACCACTTAGTAAGAAATTAAAGACACCTTAGAGGAGATGAAATAATTGAAAAAGAAAGAAAGAATCTGTGTTCATTCCATATCTGTCTAAACTGATGCATTGTCACAGGGCTTCTAATGGGTCCTCAGTCCCTGGAGGCTTCCAGACTTCAAGGAACTGAAATGAATCTGGTGGAGGGCTTTTTTCAGATGGATTTGTAAATGTTTCAGGAGTTTCCTGTTGTTCTTACATATTATGACCCTCACCAGCTGTTGTAAAGAACTATTTGCTTTATGATTTAGTTTACCCAGGCTGAGACAACGATAATTCAGTAAATCAAAACTCACTCGTTAAGCTTTGGTTTCATTTCCCGTTTTTGCAAAGTAGGAGGGTATGAACTTTTCATCATGAAAAATCAACCTGACCTTTAACAAAAATCTGGTGCAAGCATTTCAGCGTTTGGTTGTTCCGGCATTTCAATAAAAGACCAAATGAATTGAAACACATCATATATCTTAAAATGTGAACAGTAACATGAAGCACATTAGCTCACTTGGCCTGAAATTTATTCATGTATTTTGAAGTGATGGTAACAGTTCATCTAAGTAATAACAACAAAATTAAAAGGAGGAAAGTAAGTTTCTTTTTAGGTAAGTTTCTCTTTGTTAATTCTTATTGAATGATCCCCAGTGGTATATAATGTCATTAAAATCACAGTATCACTAAGGTTGGAAGAGACCTCGAGGATCATCGAGTCCAACCTGTCACCACAGACCTCATGACTAGACCATGGCACTAAGTGCCATGTCCAATCTCCTCTTGAACACCTCCAGGGATGGGGACTCCTCCTCTCTGGGCAGCCCATTCCAATGACAAACAACTCGCTCTGTGAAGAACTTTCTCCTCACCTTGAGCCTAAACTTCCCCTGGCACAGCTTGAGACTGTGTCCTCTTGTTCTGGTGCTGGGTGCCTGGGAGAAGAGACCAACCCCTTCCTGGCTACAACCACCTTTCAGGTAGTTGTAGAGAGCAATGAGGTCACCCCTGATCCTCCTCTTCTCCAGGCTAAACAATCCCAGCTCCCTTAGCCTCTCCTCATAGGGCTTGTGCTCAAGGCCTCTCCCCAGCCTTGTTGCCCTTCTCTGGACACCTTCAAGTCTCTCAATGTCCTTCCTAAACTGAGGGGCCCAGAACTGGACACAGGACTCAAGGCGTGGCCTAACCAATGCAGAGTACAGGGGCACAATGACTTCCCTGCTCCTGCTGGCCACACTATTCCTAATGCAGGCCAGGATGCCATTGGCCTTCTTGGCCACCTGGGCACACTGCTGGCTCATGTTTAGGCAGCTGTCAATCAGCACCCCCAGGTCCCTCTCTGTTTGGGAGCTCTCCAGCCACTCCGACCCCAGCCTGTAGCTCTGCATAGGGTTGCAGTGGCCAAAGTGCAGCCCCTGGCACTTGGACTTGTTAAATGTCATCCCACTGGACTCCGCCCATCTGTCCAGTCAGTCGAGGTCTTCTACTTTTGATTTTATTTGGTATTTGCAAGCTATGAATAAATGTTTTTCCTGATAGAATTTGAAATATGTCATAGTTTTCAAAAAAAATATGTAAATTATTAGGATTTGGAGCTGATGTGATGGGCAGGGTCATTACAGACAGTGTTGCTAACAGCTAAGATGAAGCATGGAGAACCATTGCAGTCTGTTCTTATTGTACACAGCTCTAGTAAATGTTATCACAGAAGTGGCAGGAATTGTTGGTTCCCAAAGGATTGTGGCTTCATGACAAACTCTTACACACAGACTTGACTTTAACAATGTCATCTGACCATCTGGCGTCAGCGTGGCTGCTTAGGTGATAAAGGTGGGGACATACTTGTATGCTTTGCTGGGCTGGAGTTTAAGACAGGATTGAGTTCTAGTAAATGGGTATTTTTGGAGCAAAGGAGTTTACCTGCACCAGACCAAACTGGACCAAAACACTCCTGCAGCTCTTAGGTATAAATCTTTAGCTAGTAGATATTTGAATAGATGCTGAATATAATAAACAGTAAGAATTTTTATTTATTAAACCCTTATGTTCTTCACCTGGGCCTGACTCAGATTACCTGATCATACCTTAAAGCATTTTAAATGAATAGGTGGGGCATTTAGGATTCATGCTTCTGGCACACTGAGCTCAACCATACCTGTAACTCAGAGGAGTAAGTTAAGCATCTCCTTCTTTGGTCCTTTATTGCTGAACAGAATCTCTTTGCAGGAAGTGTTCACTTACACATACCACTTGAAGGACATGCACTTCAAATTTTAGAGAATCAAGAAAAAAATGCAATAGATTCTTTCATTCCTAAGCTATCACATCAGTGAGGTACATAGCATACATGGCATGATTTTAAGTTTTTTAGGGGGAATGGAGCAAAACTGGAAGCATGTAGTTTCAGATTGGATGTCAGGACAAAGTTCTTCACCAAGAGGGCTGTGAGACGCTGGAAGAGGTTGCCCAGGGAGGTGGTAGAAGCCCCACGCCTGGAAGTTTTTAAGGCCAGGCTGGACGGGGCTCTGAGCAACCTGATCTAGTGTGAGGTGTCCCTGCCTATGGCTGGAGGCTTGGAACTAAATGATCCTTGAGGTCCCTTCCAACCCTGGCAATTCTATGATTCGAAGTGTAGGTAAAGGGTATAAGTTAATCTACACAAAATAACCCTGGGCAATGCTTTTTAATTACTAGACATTTTCTAAACTCTCAGTGACTGATAAAGCCTCAGGTTCCATTTGTTCTCTCCATGTTGTAGAGATTGTTTATCTTTTAAAATAGAATTCCCACCATTTTAGTTTACTCATGTTGTGGAAGACAGAAAATAGCATTTCAGTAGGTACTGCTTTGCTGTTTTTCTTTCCAGATGGCCCCAAGCGCCCTCTTTCAAAGAAAAAATCATGTCAAAGTAGTTACCTGAAGGTCTTATGCACCAACAATGCATTTTTGTGTCAGCAAAATAGTTCTGACAACTGAAGGGAATGATTGTATTTGAGGATATTTGATGGAAATGACCTCTGCTCTTAAATGCTTGTAAATTTTCCGTTGTGGTGGCTCAGTCCTGCTCTTTTCACTGAAGGCAAAGCCAGGATGGTTTACACAGGCACATGCTTTGCATTGGTGCAGTGCACCGGCATTTGCTTCACTGCCTGCCATTACCTGGCTTTTGTGTGGTTTGGTTTTCTCCTTTGTCAGAGGGTAATGTGCAGGATAAGTTTTTTGTCACCCAGAGCCCGCTGGTTGAGTCATGCAGTGAAACTATCAGTCCTGCCTGTTACATCTGTGGCAATTCTACCCAGAGGAGATGTTGCAAGACAGTGAGTCCCCAGTGGGATGTAATAGAATGGAAGCAGATGGTGAGCTGAAGAAAATTTCAGGGGAGGATTACATTTTCCAGTTACTGTCTTTTTGATTTCACTGTTATTGTCTGATGAATTGTGTCAGATTTGATCCTTCAGATTGAAAAGCTGCTTCTCAATGTGCTCCCAAATGTACAGATAAAGTAAATGGCTGCTGCCAATGTACTCTTTCAGAAACTTAATTTTTTAAATGCATATTAGGATGGGCGTCTCGTTTTGTCGTGTCTGCTCTGTGATTTTTGCCTTCAGCTGAGGAATTTTTTTCCTGTCCTGCTTTATGTTAATGACTGGGTTTTCAGTAGGCTACCATGTTTTGATATCTGTACTTGTAATTTATTCTTGGGCTAGCTGGCTTACCCTGGCTTGTTTAGACACCTTCACTTTGGCTTATTTGCAGTCTCTGGTGGGGTCTGTACAGCTCCATCTGCAGGTATGAGACAAAGAGAGAAGGGAGACGCAGACCCTGAGACCTCAGAACTGGAACTAATGTGGACACACAGCCGAAGTCTGTCTCAGGTGGAAGAATAAGCCCATCTTCTTGGGAATGTGAAGCATGGAAGCTGATGGCTTCTGGCACCATGAGCAAGGCTCTTGCCCCATCTAAAAGCTTCCAACTGCAAGGTAGATTCACTGCCCTCAAAGCTGAAGAAAAAGCCAGATGTGTTTTTAGGGAAAGCACCTGGGCCTGCTGACCCTGAGCCATGTGGCAGCTATAACTTTTCTTTACAATCTTTCCAGAAAGCAGAGGCTGAAATTAAGTCATGTAGTATTCTAGGAAGCGGTGTCCTGTGCTGTCCAGAAAGCAAATCCTGTGGTGAAGCACAAAATGTAGCAAGAGTACAGGGGACCTTGGAATCAGTGTAATTCTTTTTTCTTTTCATCTTTGCTCCACTTACTTTTTAGTAACTATTGGTTTAGGGAGGACTTTTAATTCCACAGACTAATGGTTTGGACAATGACTGGGATAGGAGCTGCTTTGCCTTTATGTAGCAGAAGGATTTAACTCCTGCTTTCCCAGTTCTTCGGTACCCCACACAGTACAGGTAGCACCACTGCCTCAGCCTTGTTGCTGCTTTTTGCTTGCCTCCTGAATAAAAACTTGCTTTGACTGACAAGCAAATATCTGCCCAGCTATATAATTTGTGAAATACACTGAGAAAAGGGTTTAAATTATTTATATATATATATATATATGCTTGTCTTCTAATAATAACAATGAAAAAGTTCACCTATCCATGACTTGCAAGATAATCTGTTACAGTAAGAACACTTCCTTTGCAAATTCCAAGCCTCACACAGTAGCTCTCACTGAGACCATGCAGATACTTGATGACAAATTGAAACTTAGCACATGCTGGAAGGGCAGCACTGTGTGTCCAAGACCCTATGACTAATATCTGAGAAGCTGTGCTACTCAAAATATGAGTAGATGTGGCTGAGCTGAACAGTTTTCCTCAAGCTGCTGTGAAAACAAACCATTGTGCCAAATCATCATCCCTCATCTGAGTGGAGACTGGAAAGCCTGTAATGGTCCATGATGATTTTGTTATGATTAGTAATTGTTACTATTTTACATGATTAAAACTCAAGAGAACTAAGAAACACCAGGGTACAATTTACAAATAGAACATTTTCTGTTCAGTACAGAAGTATAAAATTCTTTCTTCATTGTTTCATTCTCTTCTTGTCATCTGCACTTCATCTGTAGTCAAGGACTGTGTCTGTTCTTCTAACCATGATTCCATGCTACAGACACAGTAATAGCCAAAGAAGATTATTGAACGAACAAACATTATCTACATCCATCTTATCAATAAATGTGTCATGAGCCAATTTGATGCAATTACACAGAGGTGTCCTTTCTACAATACCAGTAGATCACTTTGATGTGCAACTTAAATAATACTTTAAGATACTTTAAAATACCTAGAGGGTAAAAAAAAAAAAAAAAAAAAGAAAGAAAGAAAAGAAAAAGAAAGAAAAGTAAAGAAAATCAAAACTTGGTTTCAGCAAAAGGATATTCTCCAGATATTCATCAGAAGGCTGATAGCTGAACTTAAAAGCAGCAGTGGAAAATATTTCATAGAAATTATGTGGAATTAGGACTTAAATCTTGAATACAACTAAGCCTCCCTCTAGCTATGACCAAACATTGTTGTGCCTACCCTCAAGTTTGATGCCAGTAGTAGAAGTTTGTTTCTCACTACAAAATGGCCATTACTATTTTAATGGTTGTGCATACAAAGGTATAAATAAACAGACTTTGTCTGGATCATTCTTTTCCATGTGCTCGTATCATCTTCAGTCTTCCTTTTCCTTTCTCTCAGTTAAATACTGTGTGTTGATTTATTCCATTGTGGGAGAGTTTAGATTCTTTCGAACTGAACTGAGGTATGAGAGTTGATAAATCCAAATGAAGCTGAAGTCTGTAGTAGGTCATAATGGCAGCTTTCTGACTGCTTGCTATTATTTAGTGTTGGCTTATTTACTCAGGCTTAGGAGCTCATAAACATTATAAATACACATGTAAATATAATGAACTACTTTTCTAGACTGTTATGGCTCAGCTTCCTTTGGTACCTTTTGAAAACTGCAATTTCATGTATTTCTTTGATCTTCTTCTTGTACTGATGTTGCAGACAACTAGGATATTTGAGCTACCTGCTTTTGTTACTATGTAAGTACTGCAGTTATGTGATTTAACATGCTTTGAAAGGGGGACATGATCAACTTTTTTCATGCAAGAATGACTTAGAAGGATTGGAAGTTTCCAGCAGTTCAGGATGTTTGACTTGCCTGCTATGTAGTACTTTCTGAAGCTTTAAAAGACCAGCAATTCATCAGTTTTGATGGAAAAATAAGACTGGAATTCTTATCTGTATTTGTGAGAAGTTGGACAAACCACCACACAGCTGTATAGCTTCACAAAAGCAGCTACACCGCTGATCTCATCAGGCCATTTTTCTTCTGAAGAATACCAGTATATTGGAGGGATAAAAGGAGTAGTATTTTTAAAGGTGGATCCAGTGAGTGAGAAAGTTTGGTCCCACAGACAGCCTGGATGGGATAGCACTGGGAAAGAAATAGGGAGGTGGATTGGTAAGAGTACAGGTATCTTCCTATTTCTTTTGCAGATTAAGTTTTCATACCTAAAAGGTAGGAGGTTGTATGCAGTTTATTAGCCTAGGCAGTAGTTTATTAGAATGATAGCTGTACAGACAAAATGACTATTTTTGTGTGTAAGGGCAGATAGTTTGCAGTTCTCAACCTCTTTCCATACATATGGAAACGATACCATAAACACACACGTCATTCTGTGAGTACCAGCTCTGCGTGCATCCAGCACTCTAGAAGACGTGCATGAGCACCTGCCCACAGAGTGAGTCAGGCAGATGAAACCATGCATCTATGTCATCCTACATTTCCTTGTGTTCTGGTTGAAAAATGGGGGGTCCTTGGGAAACAACAAAAGCAAATCAGGAAAACTGCCCTTCAACAAGCACTGGAATTTCACAGCATTTGATGAAAATGGGTATTTAGGTTAAACTTTGAGTGATGCCTTTATTAATCAGGGATCAAACTCTTTATTCTGTTTCACCTGGTTTGCATTAATCCTATAGGATGGAATTAATGAAAAAAAGGCATTTAAGCTAATTCTCCATCAGGGGAATTTGGAGTTGCATATAGCCATTTTAGGAGCTCTTTCAAGCATTTCTGTGTTCCAGCAATCTCCATGCTATGAAAGCCCCTCAGGGCTTTAGACAGTTCTGTGTGTCTTTTTGTTCTCTCTAATAAAGCTATAATAAGGCACCAAATCTCCCAGAATCATTTTTCTAAATGAAATACAAGCCCAGTGCTGTGTTGCACGGTGGCAGCACAGTCAGCACTGTGTGATGAAGTAGTATAAATACAAATTACAGCAACAACAGGGTTCTTCTTTTTGCATAAAGGTAGCAAAGATTACTTTTCTATGGATGTGTTTGATTTAGTGCAACTGCTGAAACAGCTCTGGGGATTATCCTAGGTGAATTTCAGGAGTGGTGTAGTAGCCATTGAGTGAGTCAGCTCTCGTGAAAGTAATGGCGGTAGGAAAAGCAGAATTCTGGTCAGATTTGGAAAAATATTGGGAGGTGAAATGATATTGCTTATTTTTAAACCAAGCTAGAATGCTTATAGTACAAGAATATCAAGATGATGCCCTGTGACTGACCATCCTCGGCACTGGTGTCTGTGCTTCTGAATGGCTGCCATTTCTGTGGACATAAAGACATAAATAACTCTTGGAAAAGTGCTCAGAAGTTATGTTTCTAAGGTTTTTTTCAGTAAGCATGTGAAAATTCCAAACCAGGATTTCAGCTGTGTAATTTAGCATTTCTATCACAACTGATGGCCTCATCTAACTGTGTTCATTTCCTCTTTCCTGCTCTTCTTAATGTGCACAGGAGAGCTGAGCTGACTTCTCTGAGCTACTTTGTGCAGTGGAAGGGGTTGTAGGTTAAGGGAAATGAAGAGTAATTGGTATAACCATAAAGTCCTCCAGAGGCTGGAGAGTCTGAGAGGGACAGGCAGTTTGTCCCAGGTTGTTGTAATCTATTATTCTATTCTGTTTTCCTGCATTTCTCTATTTAAGGGAGTGCACAGCCAACTCTCTTGCTCTCTTCCCTCCATCTTAGGAAGCATGCGTGCCATTATCTTTATGGTTTGTGAGGGAGCAGTTTTCTCCTGGCCTTGGCAGTGAATTTCCAGCTAACCTACCAGGTTTTGGCCTGATAGGCCCAGGTGATAAATTAAGCCTAATTTGTGATTGTCTTCCTTTTACCTAAATACCTTTTGTTTATATTTGAAAATAGAATTTCTATTTAAACTTATAATCCAGTGCAGATAATTTTTATTTTACTCCTAGGGAAGGGGTAAAATATCTTTGCTGTCCTTTTGCCCTGGGCAGCTCGTGGCTCAAAACTAGCACAGAAGGTGGTGCATGTCTTTATCCCTCTCACTTTGAAAAATAAGGTCCTTTTAAAATCATTAAGTAATGCTATTGCTCTAAAAGAACCACATCATATTTTAGCAGCAGGACTCCTCTTAGTGGTTTAAAAAGTGTGGAAATACAGGATCTAAAGTGACTGTGGTTTATGATATTGCAGATAAATGCTACTTCCACTCTCTGCATGAAAATTATTTCTCATAGAAACTTCTGAATTACTCTAAATAGAGTAGACTGATAGAAATATTTTAGTGGTTTGCAGCTTTGTTTTTGAACCTCTTAAGTGAATAAATGTGTGAGTTAAGTACATTTGTTTTCCTTATCCTAATGAGGCTGCTTGAACTTCTGTCCTTGGTCTTCAGTGCAAGAAATACCAGGTGAAACTGTGTTCTGTTGAGCCTCTGATACTATGCATACCTAAAGAGAAGTAGCAAGGTACATCAAAGTTACAGAGCTTGAGGACAACTGAAAGTGTATCAAGAGAAATCAGTTTTCATCCTAATGCAGTTATGAAGTCTGAAGTCTTAAAAGATACACACACATGTGCACACACAGGTAATAATAACAATAATAATAATAATAAACCAGGTTGGAAGAGACCTTCAAGATCATCGCGTCCAACCCCTCAACCAATCCAACCCACCTAAACAACTAACCCATGGCACCAAGCACCCCATCAAGTCTCCTTCTGAACACCTCCAATGATGATAATTTCAGGTAGACATGCACAGAGGGAGGAAGGAAAAGGAAGGCAGAAAAAAGGAAAAAGCAGTCCTTGTGAGTTACCTGTTAGATGCAAGCAGGTGGATTCTGCATCATACTGGAAAGGCTAAAGTAAGCCAAATCTGGCTCCAAGCCCTTGAGACTTGTGTGGAGTCATGAGGAACCTTTAATATAAAAAGAATCTCTTGATAGTCCTCCCTGGTCACTGTAAATAATAGACACGAGTGAAATGGGGCTTGTTTTGTACAGTTAAATGGATATCTGTCATCAGCAGAGCACTTATGTTTCTTTTCCTCTGGACAGGCCTAAGGTTAAGACAAAAATAGATCCTGCTGCATCTTTTTTTGACCATGACATTGTGTATTTTGTTCAATTGTTTAGTATGAGAACTGTGGAAGTCAGCTTGTTCCTTTCAGCTTGTTCTTAATGTTAGAGTATTATGGTTTCTATTATTTTGCTGGAAAGAAGCAAAACCCCAAGAAAAGCCTTCAGAGTGTGGAACTTTAATTATTAGCATGTAATCCAGATTTAGAGGACTTCTATTAATGGAGTAGAATTTTTTTTCTTCTTTTTTTCAGTATGTATTTTTTACAAAGCTATGAACCTTGGTTAATTATAGAAACTGTGATGAGCTAAAATAGATGTCCTCTGCTTCAAAGTCAAATGACTCAGCTGAACCACAGGCCCCTGAGCTTTCCAGGACCGCACTGGTATGGAGGCTTCAACTTTCTTGATGGACATTAATTGTTGAAATGGAAAGCAGTTACCTTTGGTGCTTTTCTTCCTCCTCTTGAAACATTTTTCTGCAGCGTGCTTTGAGCTTTCCTTGAAAATCTGAGAAGGTATTACCTTAATGTTAATAGTTAGTGATTTGAACCACATAGTCATGGAATTCTGTTAGATATTTCTGAGGACTACATGTACCTTCTTTGCCTCGTGACTTGTGCACTAACTGTAGAGAGTATTTCCATCCCCTGACAGAAACTGATAAGGTATGGACAAGCCTTCGCTTTATTCTCCCTCAACAAAGAGGTTTTCTTGCAAGGGCTGTGCAAGGAGGAAGCAATAGGAGATTTTTCTGGGATTCAGTCAAATGTCTTCCAGCTGAAACATCTTCAAATCCAATAATACCATGTTTGGAACTTCCAGTCCACCAAGCTGACAAAGAATCTGGCTGTCAATGATTGTAGCCTGATTTTCAAAGCAAATAGTGTGGCTACATGTCACATTGACTAGAGTAGGAACTGAATGTTCAGCATGTCCTGAAGTCATTTTGGGCCTTATTACTCGTTTATTCAGATGTGTGCCTGAAGAATGGCAGAAGAAAAAGTAAACATTTGGAAGTGAAACCTTTAAGAAGCTGGGGTTAAAAATTCTCACTTTTTTCTCTTCTATCACTGATCATATTAGACAGCCTTTAAAAGTTAGAAGAAGAGCAATGACACTTTAAATCCCATCAGATTTTGTAGGGAGGAAATCACTGCAATTTGGAAGGAAAAAGAAAGGAAAACTTGTTTTAAAAAAATGTTCTTACTCTCTTAAAAGAGGGAGTACACCTGTGGAGCTGAATGGATGCACATTCCACCGTACACAAAAAGTCTCTTCGAGGGCTTTGTTCATATTTGAATCCGACTCCAGTTCCCTCAGCAGATTTGTGATTTGGACCCCACATTTGTAGCATTGGAACAGTCTCAAGCCCTTAGGGTCCATATCTCTGAAAAACATTATGACTGAAGGAGATTAATTACAAATATGGCTTTAAAATATAGAATAGCCTAGAATGTTTCATACAGAAAACAGAAAGAGTTGCCAGATTGGGAAATATTTGAAAGAAACCTCAATTCATCTCTTTGGTTCTGTAGAAATGATTTAGTATTTGTGGCGACATCACAAGGACAATGTGATTTCAACTGGACTTGTAAGGACAATACATTTTGAGACACTGAATGAAATCTACTGTGTAAGGGTAGAGTAAGTCTGTCCAGACCAACATTAAAAGAAGCTTCAGATGACTTTAGTGGAATGCTTTAGGGGAAAATACAATGACAATGAGCTTCTGAACAGAGGATTTGGCTACATCAGAGTATTAGTTTTGGGCAAAAATACTGGAGAGGGGCATTTAGCCAGAGGTTTAACTGGACTTACTGGAAGACAATATGATGTGTAATCCTTTACCCACAATAGAGTTGGAAACTTGTAGAGGCTGGATTGCACTGATAGTCCTAAATGCTGCATAAAAATGAGCAGTGCACATGGAATAGATGTGTTTCTGTGTGTTTCAGTTTTACATACTGTGTTTGTAGCTTGTGGTCCAGAACAAACAAAATGAGAGCCACCTAAATTGCAGTTACTTCAAGGTAAGTATTTCCAGTGATGCTATTTTTTTCAGAGTCAGTTTTCATAACATTTAATCACACTTTTTGGCTGCAGACTTTGAAGTTTTCAAGTCCAGATAGCTAAATCTAAAGTGTGCTCCACCTCTTTTGCTTTTTATTAAAGGTAAAGCTTCAGCTCATAAACCAGATTCCATGTATTAAATTCAGGACATCGCTTGTGTTGTTCTCTGAAGGACCTGATGCAGATACTAGGGGAAAAAACCCTACATTTTATAGAGCAGTAACTCTCATTTTCTGTTACTGATAAGCACAGGCAGACTTCTCTGGTTCTAAATTATTTTCCTGTTGTAAATTGTTTCCTGAATTCTGCGCTGTGATCATCCTTTAACAACACTTTAGCCTATAAAAACTGCAAAAGCAAATAAACAGCCACATTCTTGTTGACTGAGACAGCATAAACCACAGAGAAGGGAGTTAATTCCACTTTTCCCTAACATACAAGCACCTGTAATTTCCCTTCCACTTGTTGATGTTGGCTGCACCTGTCTGTTGCTATGTTTCATGATAGTAGCTTTAACTGAAATTGTATTTTGAATTTGCTAATAGCACTCATTGTAATTACTGTGTAATACTTAATTGGAATTCATGTAATTATTATTTTAAACTACATGTTCTGATTTGAATTTGTAATGTAGAAAACACATAGTCTGATCTTCGATCTGATTCCCCTTGGATCACTGAGGATGGAGCATACATTTTAATGTTTCAGGTTATTGGTATGCAGCAGAATTTTCCCAGTCTAGACTCCTGATTATATGCTAGCACTGATATGTGCAAAGGTACTGCCAGTCCAGTGCAATATATTTGAAGTTCTAGACTCTGTGATCAGTCTCACCAAAAAATGATTTAAATTTGAGGTTCTTTAATAAGGATTACATACTTTGTCTTACAAAGTATAACTGCAAGATGGATTTCTATGTCTTTTTCAAACCCACACTGTTAATAAAAATGCCTGGTTGTGCACATATAAATTTTTCACTATTTATTCTTTCAGAAAAAAAGCCCAAGTGTCTTCATATAAATTTAGAAATCACCTTAGAGAGTTTACAAGCTGTCTGTATGGGCAGAATGTTAGTTATTGATTAAACTGGTGTGTTTTAAAGAAATGTAGATCAACTTTCTACCTAACTGTGGCCTCTAGATGAGCTCCTGACATCTGCTGTTGTATCATTCTTTTTTCTGTGAAAGTACAGGGGGGTCCTTTGCATCCAAGGCTTGGGGAGGTGTTTCTTTTCTGAATGGTTACAGTCCTGGTGTTCTGATGCATTGGCTTCAGTGACAGTAAGCATTGTGCTGAAGCAGGGCCTAAAGTATCACCAAAATCTTATCTAGCAACACCAAGCCTGTCCACTGTATAAAATAATAAGGCAGGCACTATTTTAACACAATAAATTGGACAGCCTTACTTTGTTTAGGCCATCTCCAAATGCTATAGAAAAGAGTGATACAATTATCTGTGTTCTGTTACTGAAAGGCTAAGTATGTCTCAAAGAAAATCTCAGAAAGATTTTAATTAAGTTAAACTAAAAGAGCTGAACTATAGAAACTGCCCTAAAGAATCTTTAATATCAAAATGAGCTCATAGCATCTTCTAATATAAAAATTAATACAGGCACGTTAACACTCTTTCAGTAACAAAATTAAACCAGAGTTGAGCAGTGCATTTGAGTGATCTTGAATACTTGGCTCTTATCAAGTTCTGTTTTCTTTCTGTTTGTGTCTCAAGTGGACCATGAATGTGCCAAATCTTACTGCAGATAGGTCTTTAATGTCCCTCCAAAACCAGAATTCCTTATTGCAGAGAAACTCACTGGTACCCAGTTCTTGATACAGAGAATAAACTTAATCCTTATAGAAAGCCCCTGTTGACTCTGATTCCATGGGAGGTAGTTTCCTTACAGCAGTGTGTGAATTGAGTTTATTATTCTTAATTCAAGAAAAAACACCCTTTGGTGTACCCTTCTAGCATCTTGGTGCAGTCATCCTCCACTAACTATGCCTGTCTCCCTTGGCAAGAATCTAATGCCATGGAAAGGAAACTGTACTGTGAGAGAATATTACAACACTGTTTGCAGCAGGACAAGTTTGTAGGTGTTTTGTTTATAACTCTGAAAACTTGGTGAGTGAGTGCCTGCAGATTGTCAGATGCCAAATGATACACTAGTCCCAGCAGCACTGTGCTGTGTTTAAGGACCTACTGTTTCAGGGGTTTCGTGTCTGATGTTGGATTTATGTCATGTTTCTTCTCAATGACTGTGGAGATGCCTTACAGCTTGTGCATCACCTATGATTTAATGGCCAGTATTAACATTCTCAAACCAAAGCATATGCACAGCAGGAATCTTCTCATGCCTGCGTACCTCTTGCGTTCACTGCCGCTGCTTGCCCCCCCGTCTGGCATTCTGCCATGCAGTTCCTTGAGCTTGTTCTTCATCTTATTTCTCCTGCTGCTTCCTGTACATTTGCTCATAAGAACTAAGTTTTTCCTTTTTTTCTTTTTTTTTCCCCCCCTAACCTTGATGAATGGCCTATATCTCAATGCCAAAGCTCACCCTTTTCTTAACAGAAAATGATTGATAGGGCAAGAATAACAATGGAACAGTTTCTGTGTCCTGACAACCTCAGTTTTTGCTATGGCTTCACTCAAGGGATAGGCAGAAGTGTTATTCTGTGCAGGAATTTAGATACTTACAAGTCTAGTGTGAAACCAAGTGGGATTTTGAAACTCCTGCTGTATGGTTTGAATGCCTTTTAAAAACTTCAGCATTGTGAAATACAAGCTCATGCACTTTTGCTTGGTTTAGATGTTAAGAAAAAAAGCTGAAAGACCACAAACATATTTAATGCAAAGCCATGAATTATTTGTGCATCTGCATGTAGTTTGATGCACACACAACATAAGTTTGTGTTTCAATAACATTGTTACTGATCTTGCTCTGCTCTCATTCAAACGGGTTCTTTTCCCTTGGCATGTTCCCTAGGCTTTTTTATTATTTAAATGAGTGTAACATTACCCTTGCTGAAAGAATGTCTGATTAAAGTCACTGCAGTTTTAAAGACGATGAGCTCTTAAGGCCAAATTGTTGACTAGCATGACAAGGTGGCTTCAGTAAGATCAGAGGAATTGTGCCAGATCACACCTACAGACTATCTAAATGTAAAGCTTAAGACAGTTATTTATTAAAATTTGTATGCCTAGTTGTAGGGAGAGAAGCAAAACAATCCAGAAGCTATTCAACTGAAAAAGCTGTCTAATTGGTACAGACTTTACTGGCCCCTAAGTCACGAGGACTTATGACAGTTTTGCTCCTCGATCTCTAGACAGAAATGCTCTGGGACAAATTAATGGCATTTAAACAAAAAAGAGTACAGCAACATCCTTGAAAATGCTGACTTCATAAGGTAACATTTAAATGGGAGCCTGTCTTTCTACTAAATAGCTTTCTTATCATACTAGTCCTTAATTAAAATAGTTCAAAGGAGTTGGGTCATAAAACTGCATTGTTTTTTTTTGTGCTAAAAAGAATTTCTGCACTCAGCAAGGCTTCCTCAGTTCTCATAACTTAGCATTTGAGTCAATAATCTTCTTTTCACTATGGTGAACCACATATTGAGAATGCCATAAGCAATTATTTAATCTTTGTATCTCAGAGTTAGTTCAGGACCACAGTGGTCTAATTAAAAAGTGCTTCAGTGTATCATTGATTTCTTGATATGACGACAAAGTCCTACTTAATTCTGCATTACTTTGAAACCAATAAAGCTGATAGCCAAGCTCTCTACATGAACACTGAAGGGTAGAGAATGAGTGTCTGTGCATGCAGTCTGTAGGGTCAGAAGGGAGAGGAAGAATCAAGAAGGATCAAAAAATGCAGGGAAGAATTTAACTTATGGAGGGGAACAAGGTCTATTAAATGAGTTTAAGATATTTGTTCAATCAGCCAGTCTAACAAAATTCTGAAGAAAGGATTATTGCTGTTTTCTGCACATAAAGCTTTGCAAAAAGTTCTGCATTGCTAGCATCAGGCATTGGACTTTGGTGATCTATTTGCTTGTCAAAATATCAACATCACAAATTCATTGCATTGCCTTACAAATGACCTCCTCTTAGCCCTGCTTTCTGTAGTCTAGAGTTTCATTCATTTGTCTTGTTGCAATCCTATTTCTGGTTTAAATTTCCACTTCTGTTGAAGCCATAAGTCCAAGTAGTAGTGTAAAAAAGCCCATAACCTCATTCATAACTGTCATGACCTTTAATTCAGAAGCCATAGCTGCAGTTAATAGTCTTTGCAAGAAATTTATTCAGTCGTTGAGTTAAAAATTCATTTGGTAATGCTGATTGGGAAATTGAGAAAATTCATGTGGGAAGTGAATTGGAAAATAGAATTTTTCCTTGGGAGAAAAAAAAAGAAATCTCAACATTTTAGTCTTTCTGTTATTACTTCAGTTCAGCTGTCCTACCAGCATGCATCTCGCCCCAATTCTGTTCTGTAGTGCTGTGCTTTATTGTATTTTTTCAGTAAATGAGAGCAGTTGTGTTATGGAGTCTGGTGTCATGAGAGGATTACATCTACTTGTATAACTCTCAGTAAAGAAAAAAGATGTAAGAAAATTGAATGATAACAAAGTGTCAAGCTAATCAGGTCAAATACTTCCCTTTTAAAGATTTTAATTTCTGTAAATATATTCTCCACATGAAGCTGCTGCTCACTTGAGTACTCTTGCTCAGTCATCACTGAAATCAGCTTCCCTAGGAAAAAAGCCCAAACAATTGTCATGCTGCCATTAATGAAAACCAAGAGGCTGTAGACTACATCCATTTATACTAAACATCTCTGAGCTGTTTATTAAGGGGAGGCTGTGAAAATATCACTCCGATTGTCTTTGCATGTGTATGCTCTTTGTAATGAAGATACTAGTTCAGGCTGAACAGAACTTTCCTACCTCTCCTCCTCTGGAGGTATTCAAAACCTGCCTGGATGCATCCCTGTGTGATCTGGTATAGACGATCCTGCTCTGGCAAGGGGGTTGTACTGAATGATCTTTCGAGGTCATATTATTATAGTATCATAGTATCAGTCAGGTTTGGAAGGGACCACAAGGATCAACCCCCCTGCCATGGGCAGGGACACCCCACACTAGATCAGGCTGACCAGAGCCTCGTCCAGCCTGGTCTTAAACACCTCCAGGGATGGCACCCCAAACACCTCCCTGGACAACCCATTCCAGGGCTTCACCACTCTCATGGTGAAGAACTTCCTCCTCACATCCAGCCTGAATCTCCCCACCTCCAGCTTCATTCCATTCCCCCTAGTCCTATCACTACCTGATATCCTAAGAAGTCCTTCCCCAGCCTTCTTGTAGGCCCCCTTCAGATACTGGAAGGCTACAATTAGGTCACCTCGGAGCCTTCTCTTCTCCAGACTGAACAGCCCCAACTCCTTCAGTCTGTCCTCATAGGAGAGGTGCTCCAGCCCTCTGCTCATCCTCCTGGCCCTTCTCTGGACATGGTTCAGCACCTCCAGATCCCTCTTGTAATAGGGGCTCCAGAACTGGAGGCAGGACGCCAGGTGGGGTCTCACCAGAGCTGAGTAGAGGGGGAGAATCCCCTCCCTTGACCTGCTGCCCACACTTCTCCTGATGCAGCCCAGGATCTGGTTGGCTTTCCATGCTGCAAGTGCACACTGAGAGCTCATGTTGAGCTTCTCCTTCACCAGCACCCCCAAGTCTCTCTCCTCAGGGCTGCTTTCCAGCCAGTCCCTGCCCAGCCTGGATTTGTGCCTGGGATTGCCTCGACCCAGATGCAGGACCCTGCACTTGGATGCAGGTCCCTTCCAGCCCTTAACATTCCGTGAGTCTTTGGAGTAAAATCTACACCTGCTTGATTAGGAAACAAATAAGGTATCTTCTGTAGGCTACAGCAAACTCCAGATATTCAGTCCTAGAGAATTTCAGAAAGTTGAGTGTATGAAAGGCTCAAAAGAAAAAGTGTAAAATTAAATTAAGAGCTTGGTATTTAGAATCCTATTTACACCCAAACCCAGCTCCACTGTCAAAGGAATGGCATCTGTCAAAGTCAGTGCCATCAGTGTGATGTGCCAGTAAATCCTTTATATTTTTGCATCTTTTCCCATGTATCAGGAATTGTTTTAACATGTTGAAACAAATGGCACCAAACTGATTTCCACAATTTTCGATGTTTCGCAAATTCTTAGTGTACTTCTCCTTCCTTAGTGTATTTCTTGCCTTTTCTAGAAGAATTCAATATGTTCATCATCACATCCGGTGTTAGAAGATTATCCAGCTTCTATAAACCAAGATGGTGCATCTTCTGGTTTGTTATGAACTCAGGATCTCTCACTTGTGTGTGTATCAACTCCCTCCCCAATGATTCAAACACCTTTACATACGTCTCATAGAATCACCTGGTTTAGAGAGCAAGTTGTCTTCTCATAGCCTAACTGTATGATGGGACTTGCTTCTTATATCAAAAAATGTAGCTTGGTATAGCTCTTGTAGGGCTCTTTCCCTATTTCCAGAGAATTGATTTGAAGATTTTAACAGCTCCTTTCTTGCTCTTGGCTCACTTTGTAAAGCTGCTTAACTCCACAGGACTATGGAGCCTCTTATCATCTCTTAGCCCCAAGGAGTCAGACAAAGATCTGCTTCCAGCTTGACACCAGGCTGGGTAACTTGGCAGCCCTGCCAGCTGGCTCTGCCAGAGATGCCCAAAGTCATGGTTACCCTCAGATTCTGCCCTTTTGCAGTTTTGCAGAGCTCTAAAGCAGGGGGGGGCAGAAGAATCATTATTTTGTTGCTAAGTCCATAGTGTTCTAAATTGTACTGACTCTTTGGTCAGAGTTCAGTGCAACAAACTGTGTAGGGAATATTTTTTGACTCAGATACAGTTTGGGGAGACACATTATGTATTGCTTGCAATTTTGAAACATTGCAAGTACAATAAAATAACTTTTTTCTCCACCTGACCCAAACCCATAAGGAATAAGACTAGACAGCTTGCTGCATGTCAAAGCACCTTGCTTTTCCTGGATGAACCTGAAAAGAAATGTAGAGGGGGGTTTTGGTTGTTAATTTCCTTCCTATTTGATCACTTGTTCATAGCCTTGTCCAGCTCTTAATTTTCAGAAAGAAGCTGGCAGAGAGTCACAAAATGCTGCTAGTAGCATTAATCAGGGCTTTGGATAAAAGAGAATTAATATAAAGATAAAAAGACTGAATGTCATAAAATACAATATATATTCCAGTGTTTAAGAAATGCCTTTTGGATTGTTCAAGTTGTTTTTAATCACTGTGATAGCTCTGCACAAAATATTTTAGCTATTTAATATACAATGTAAGTTGAACTGTTGGGAAAAAGGGACATTGGTGCTTGCAACAGAAGGCAGAAGTGTTGGAGTTTGCGATGTTAGTAAGTATTAAAATCTAGACCATTCTAAGAAGCAAGAAACAAATGTAGTTCTTCAGAAAATACACATTTTGAAGCAGGAAGTTTGTGTTTATATATCAGTTCACATTTTCAATTCACATTTTGAAGTGTCATTGGCAGGTGCTGGGGTTAACCCTGGCAGCTAAGCCTCCCCCAGCCCCTCTCTCAGTCCACTTCAGTGCAATTGCAAGAGAATCAGGTCATGAGTGAGAAAATATCATGATTCAAGATAAAGACAGTTTAAGGTGAGTTGCACACACAAGAAAAGCAACAGAAGGAATTAATTCCCTGGTTTCCATTGTCAAGCAAATGTTTTGCCATTTCCAGGAAAGCAGGACTCCATCATGCATGAAGCATACTTGGGGAGGAAAACACTGCTTAGTTTGTAAGCGTTTGTTCTAAAAGCCACCTAGCTTAGATAAGCATTTTTAAATGGTGAACCCCAAAATACCTGCAGATAGAAAAGGTATAGCTCAGGAATGGTTCACAAGTTGTCCTCCTCAGGTTAAAATGCATTTTAGCTGCCATGGAAAATTGTAGAATTAATTGCATGAACACGTCCTGTGGACAGTGTTTTCAGAATCAGCAAGTGACTTCAGATGTTATAGGTTTATAATGCATGACTTGACACATTTTAGGTTGCTATTTTTCCAGTGGAAGCACAGAGCTCTTTTAAGGTTAAATATCCTGCCAGTTGTTTGAATGTTATCAGCAAGGCATGTGTATCACTAGACAGATTGCAAAATGTTGAAGCCTACCACATGCTCTACCTTTCAGTCAAGTAACGAAGGTGATTTCTGGTTCAGTGTAAGAAATTGCCAAAACTGTGCTTAGCTGTTGATGTCAGAGGCTACTTCAGTACATGTGAAGTCAGCAAAGTGATTAATGACTCATTACAAATTAATACATTTCCCAAAAGAATTTGCAGGGATTCAACTGTGATATTCCTGCTGTACTCCACAGGAGCTACATGACTTAATTCCCATGACCTGCACTTTCTAACTAACCCGTTCGGAAAACAAGCAACTTAAGCAGTTGGAGACAGCCTGTTGCAAGGTATTGCATGGCATTACTGCACTCCAGATAAAGATCAGCCTTGAAATGAACACCTTATTGACATTTTTAGACTGGAAGTCCAGAACCAAAAAAGCTATGTTGGTAGTGACTGACGTGGGGACATTAGTGTTCCAAATATTGAAAAATCCATGGCAGGGCTGGAAGGGGACACAAGGAGATAGATTTCACCATGGTGTTTGCACATGTACATGTGTACAGTCTACTCTTTTCTCTCAGCAACTTAATATATTTTAGAAATATGCACTCAGAGCTTCCTGCAGACATGGGACTGAGGACAAATATGGTAGTGAGGGAATAAGGTGTCTGACTTCTTATATATATACAGTGATTTGCTACAAATGTATTTCAGGATGGGAAGAAAACATGCTCAGCGTGCTGAGAAGGTAAGGGCTTTCTGCAGAACTGCAGTAAATACCAGCTCTTTCTCAGCTGCATTATCAAATGGGGTCTTCATCCATCTCAGCAAAATAGGGAAGTTTCCTTTCCCTTCTTTCTTTCCTTTCCCTCCTTTCCCTCCTTTCCCTCCTTTCTTTCCTTTCCCTCCTTTCCCTCCTTTCTTTCCTTTCCCTCCTTTCTTTCCTTTCCCTCCTTTCCCTCCTTTCCCTCCTTTCCCTCCTTTCCCTCCTTTCCCTCCTTTCCCTCCTTTCCCTCCTTTCCCTCCTTTCTTTCCTTTCCCTCCTTTCTTTCCTTTCTTTCCTTTCTTTCCTTTCTTTCCTTTCCCTCCTTTCCTTCCTTTCCTTCCTTTCTTTCCTTTCCTTCCTTTCCCTCCTTTCCTTCCTCTCCTTCCTTTCCTTCCTTTCCTTCCTCTCCCTCCTTTCCTTCTGAATTCTTTCCATCCATCTTTCCTTTGCTCTTTGTTGTGTTCCATCATTCCAGTTCCACATGTGGTCTTTCTCTTTTTTGTGAACTACACAAAGTGTCTTTGATGCAAGGGATTGTGTACAGAACATTTTTTCTGTTCCTTGAAATACAAATATTTGACTTCCAACCCAAAGAAACAGGTAGTTGCTTTACATACTTGCATAGACAGATCTCCTGAGTCAACTAGGTAATGTCTTTCTAAATTTCTGCCATACCTACATATAAAATATTTCTTGTTCTGAACCATACTTGCTTACAGTGCTGTTTACTCAGGCACTGCATCTATTGACCGTGGGTTTGGCTGTGTGAGGGTCAAGAGTAATTTACTCACAGTAAGTAGATGGAAAACTGCCTGGTGGTGAAATTATTTATTTCATATGAATAACTGAAGCAAGATCACTAACCTCATTCCAGCACTGTGACCATAGCCTCTCCTCCACACACTGCTTTCTTAATCACACCATTGATCATTCATCATCTTTCATACCATAGTGGAAAACTTTGTCCTTGTCCTGAGGGATATGCACAGTTTCTAAATTCTGCCATTTGAACATGGAAAGTTGTAAGGAAAAGGGAAGCAGGAGTAGAATGGACACTTTGCAGTTGTCTTTCAGCACTGTGTTTAATTCTTCAGATGCTAACACAAGCCATGGCACTTCTGGATTTGTCCTTCTTTTTTTCTGCATATCACATGGATACAAACCAGCATTTAGCTAGAACTTAATCTGCTGTTTATTTAGCTGTTGCCAGAGTGAGCTGTAGAGTTGCTGTTACAATGGACTTCATGCAATTATAACTGCTCTCTCAGGAGAGGAAAGGTGCTGTGTGGCAGAGAGCCCACCACCTTCAGCAATGAGAGGCTTCTCATGGACTTCAATAGGCATTAGTCAGGTCTGGTGCCAGTGATTGTTTATGTGCATATTTCTGTTTAAGCAGTAAACACCGGAAGCATTCATTAAGCTTAACAGTGAAAGTGGCTGACCTCTCAGTATCCAAACTAGTCACATGCAAATAGAAAATTAAGTCAAGCATCAATCAAAACTATAAAATAACCTGCTTAATCTTTTCAGAAACAGCACACCCACAACCTTCCCCAAACCCTTGTCAAACAAATGGGTTCTGCAATGTATCTGGAAGGTCATCAAGTCCTGGGCTATTTCAGGAGCAAGTTCCAGATGGTCTCTAACATGCTGAATAATGTATGTCTGTGTGGGAGTGGGGAGACAGGGGCTTGTAGGATCTGTTATAAACCCATGCATTTTGCATTCGTATATGGCAAGCCAGGTGTTCTAACTGAAATGACTCTTGCATCCTTTGTTTCTCATGGCAGAAAAAAACTTGTTTGGAGAATCTTTACAGGTAATATCAATTTCATATGTCACTCAAGAGCACTATCCACTCTACAAAACCTTTAGCTTTTGTTTGGACTGCATTTTTCTTGATTACAGGAGCACTAGTTGGTATGTGCTTAGCTTGGCATTCCATCAGCAGCAATCTTTGATCTTACAATTCTTACAATCTATAAAGGAAAAATCTAACATCTCTGTATGGGTTATATAGGTCCCGCACATGAGTTGGAGAAATCCCAACTACAAAGACAGGCTGTGCAATGACTGGACTGAGAGCAACCCTTTGGAGAAGGACTTGGGTTTATTGGTGGGTGAAAAACTGAGTATGAGCCAGCAGCAGTGTGTGATTGCCGCCCAGAAACTGACCACATCCTGGGCTGTATCAAAGGAACTGTAGCCAGCAAGTGAAGGAAGACGATTCTGCCCCTCTTCTCTGCTCTGGTGAGACCTCACCTGCAGTGCTCTGTCTAGCTCAGGGGTTCCTAGTGTAAGAAAGACATGGACCTACTCAAGTAAGTCCATGGCAGGGCTGTTAAGATGATTGAGGAATGGACCCCCTTCCCTATGAGAACAGGCTAAGAGAGTTGGAGTTGGCCAGCCTGGAGAAAAGAAGGCTCTGGGAAGACCTTATTGTGGCCTCCCAGCACTTAAAGGGGGCCTGCAGAAAATTTAGAGAGGGACTCTTTATTTGAGAATCTAGCGATAGGATGAAGGGTAACAGTTTTAAACTGAAAGAGGGTAGATTTAGATTGGGTGTAAAAAGTTCTCCACTGTGAAGGGAGGCTTCCCAGAGAAGTTGTGGATGCTCCATCCCTGAAAGCATTCAAGGCCAAGTTGGATGGGACTTTGAGTGACCTGGTCTAGTGGAAGGTGTCCCTGTCCATTGCAGGGGTGTGGAACTAGATGATCTTTAAAGTCTTTTCCAACCCAAACCATTCTATGATTATTATACATAAGATAATTATATTGGACAGTGCAGACAAATGTTTAAAACTGTTTTGCATTAATTTCTTTCAAATGCACAGCATTTTTAAACATAATGTGTAAAACTCCATCTATATGCCTCAAACTACATCACCACCTCGAATGAAATTACTCTGAGGCTGCCTGTCTGTCCACATTAAGTGTAATAGGGGAAAACTCTGACCAGATCCTAAGCTAAGCAAAAAAGAAGACAACCTGAGGCAGTTGTTTATTTAGGTCAGAGGTGAAAATGAGGTTCATTAACCAGTGATCCTTCACAACATTACAGCTCTTAGCCCTGGTGTTACATTCTGACCAAACATTGTGAAGGACATGCACCTTTGGTGCCTTTATTTCTGCATGCAGGAAGGTACAGGTATCATTGCATTGATATAAGTTATAGAATAAAACAGGAATAAAACAGAAACAAAACTAAATAGTTGCCAATAATGGTAAATAATAATCATGATGCCAATTTTGTCACAGAAAGGAAAGATCCTTTCTCCATTGCCATTTTTCAAGTTCCCTTCTGGCCACAGCTCTAAATCCACGATTTTGATGAAATTCTATTCATGTATAAAGAGACCAAGGATATGGAAGAAATTGCACATAGATAAATCAGTGCATTGTTTTTGTCCTAAGGTAATAATATTTCAAAGTACTTTCATTCTGATGGTTTTCAGAATAACTCTTTAAAGTGAATTGTTGGCCTCGGACAAATTCCTGGAGGAGAGAGTGACGTACATGTCACAGAAGAAATCATTGTTATAGGCACAGCTAGTGACAGTGCTCGGTTTCCACAAACAAGTAAGTTGACATAAAGCCTACCATGCAATTACTGGCATAAAGAAATCTCTTCTAAAACGAGATTGAAGACATGGCCTCTGGCACCTCAAGTTTGAATAATAGAACAATGGTAAAAAATAGGCAATGTTAGCCATGCACCAAGAGGAAAAAATGATTTTTAATCTGCACCATGTGCCCCTTCCTTGCACCAATACAGAAGTTACATTTCCTGGGCAATCAGTGTTCAATAATTGCATTTTAATAATATTTGTACACAGCTAATGAGATGTTTCCAGTTTGATACAGTGGCTATTAACTCCAGATACTTAAGAGTTGTCTTCTCCAGGTCTGTTTGATATTCGTGAGCTCCAAAGATACCATCCAGCCGGTCCACTTACGCAAAATAATACAAAAGCCCACCCACAACAGCAAATTGTTTCCTGGCAGGTTTGGATCACTGGAGTAATTTGGCTATCAACAGAATGTTATCCAGAAGACAATGAAAAATAAATATCACTGTAAACCAGCTGCTGGCACTACAGCAATACCATTGTAACTCTGGCTTGACTTTGGCTGGGTGTTGTTTGGAGACACACTGTTGGGTGACTGATGAAAATGAGGTGTGAGAATTATATGAGGTCACGTCCTTCAAAGAGAAATTTAATGAAAGAGTAAGAAAATTATGAGTTTCCCATTGGTATCCTTAGGGGAATGTATCTGAGTGAATGAGAACTACAGATATTAATTACATTATGGCCATGATTAAGGTGCATGTGAATTTAGAAGTAGACAGCAGTATGGACAGATAAGTCTTTAATGATCATACACATCCTGAAGTCTCAAAGAGAAGCAGAATATGCACAAGGAATTCTGAAGACTTGAAGAAGGGGCAAATTAAGTCATTAGGCTCAGACTTTCCTATGTGACAATTATCTAGTGATCTCCATAGGGTTTTGACCCTTCCACTGGGGATTATTCCAACTTGCAGATCTCAGCTTGTACTTTATGGATTGATTAACCTGTCCCAAATATCCTGTTCTAAAGACACAGCTTAAGTTATGATATTAATATATATTAAGCATAACAATATGCAATAAGACTATTCACAGCAGTAACGTGTATCTGGATTCTTCATGATTCAGAATGATTTTTGTGACTGAGTCGATCAAGACAACCCCAGTCTTTTAAATTGCTGAGTTCACTGGGGCCTCAGCTTGTCCTCCAGAAATGAAACTCTGCTTCTTGCAATGTCAAGGGACCACATAACTCTGTGTTCCCAAGAAAAGGATGTTGTGTTCTGCTTTGCATAGGCAAGTACTACTTCATCACCCCCTCCCATAGGGATTCTGATGTATAGACCTGTGGTTTGAAAATCATTACAAATTTTGGAGTGATCCCTTTTTATATCAGGAATTCTACAGAAGAGGAGAAAGAACTAATGATGCTGTTATACAGGGGAAAGTTTAATTTAAAAGATACTCAGTAACAAAGAAACAAGCAGGCCACTAATTCTAGGCATTTGATTCTTTCTGTCCAAAGCCAGATGATGAAATGACAATTAACTAAAAGCAACTCAGAGGAACATTACAGAAGCATATTTACCATTCAGGTGCTTGTTCCTATAGCTTCCTGTTAGCAGTGAATGCTCCTCCTTGGTTTACAGTTTCTGCTGGTTTTGTTTTGGTTTTGGTTGGTTGTTTTTCTTAAGTTTGAATGCCCATATCTAAGGAGTGAAATGATAAATTCAAGGGAAAAAAAATCTGCATCTGATATATTCCTTCCTTTTCAAATGGACAGATTTCTTTTTTTTTCTATTCTAAGGCTTAATTTCCCCTGAAAAAAAATTTATTCTTCTGAGTCAGGTATGCAAAAAAGCACCTTAAATTTTTATGTCCAAATACTCTATGTACTTTTACGTATTTGGAATATTAAGGTAATGTACATATCGACTTATCTGAGGAACTAACAACAATTGGACTCTTTCACATAAAATATACTCAAGATTAACAGTCACATTTAACAATAGAAAAGGAGTTTAGGATGTCATTAGGAGCAAAATGTAAAGGTGAGCAATTGGAATGACATTCTACCTAAGATAATAGATGGTCTGGTCCTGTTTGAACTTCATTGAAGCTTTGCTGTTAAGTTTGGCAATACCAAGCCTCATCAATTTAATATATATTTTTCATTTTAAGAGCTTTAAATGGTACACTGACACCAAGTTGGGAGTAGATGTTGATCTGTTAGAGGGCAGAAGGGCTCTGCAGAGAGGGCTTGACCGACTGGACAGATGGACAGAGTCCAACAGGATGGCATTCAACAAATCCAAGTGCCAGGTGCTGCACTTTGACCACAACAACCCCAGGCAGAGCTACAGGCTGGGGTCAGAGTGGCTGGAGAGCTGCCAAACAGAAAGGGACCTCGGGGGTGCTGATTGACAGCCACCTAAACATGAGCCAGCAGTGTGCCCAGGTGGTCAAGAAGGCCAATGGCATCCTGGCCTGCATCAAGAATAGTGGGGCCAGCAGGAGCAGGGAAGTCATTGTGCCCCTGTACTCTGCATTGGTTAGGCCACACCTGGAGTCCTGTGTCCAGTTCTGGGCCCCTCAGTTCAAGAAGGACATTGAGAGACTTGAAGGTGTCCAGAGAAGGGCAACAAGGCTGGGGAGAGGCCTTGAGGGCAAGCCCTATGAGGAGAGGCTGAGGGAGCTGGGATTGTTTAGCCTGGAGAAGAGGAGGCTCAGGGGAGACTTTGTTGCTGTCTACAACAACCTGAAGGGTGGTTGTAGCCAGGAAGGAGTTGGTCTCTTCTCCCAGGCACCCAGCACCAGAACAAGAGGACACAGTCTCAAGCTGTGCCAGGGGAAGTTTAAGCTGAAGGCGAGGAAAAAGTTCTTCACAGAGAGAGTCATTTGTCATTGGAATGTGCTGCCCAGGGAGGTGGTGGAGTCACCATTCCTGGAGGTGTTCAAGAGGGGATTGGTCGTGGCACTTGGTGCCATGGTTTAGTCATGAGGTCTGTGGTGACAGGTTGGACTTGATGATCTTTCAGGTCTCTTCCAACCTTGATGATTCTGTGATTCTGTGATTTATCTCATGCTTCCTAATGTAGGTCAACTTGGGATGAAGAATGTGGCTCCTGTACATTTAAAATGTTATATACAGTTAACAAGCAATATTTGTTTTAAATGAAACCAAGCTCAAAGACCCATTTCAAGTCAGCATCTGCTCACAAGACCTCTCTCCGACACTGCTCAAGAGAATTGTGATGGATTAACTGAGTGCATAACAGATATTGTTTTAGTGCATTAGCCCTGATTTCCTGTTCAAAGTGATTGATTGAGCCTCAGTCAAGACAGTGTCCACAGCAAATATTAAGCAAACTTACCCAGACACAATCAATCACTCTTATCAAAGGATCTCCATATTTGAAAGGGAAAAAAAAAAGGTTAAAGCACCATCAGCTTTGCACTGTGCTCACCCAGTTTTAATTATTGTTCTTAAAAGCACAGAAAAACAGACTTCTTTTGTGGAACCGTTGTTTCCTTCAGTGTATTTCTTCAGGCTGGTTAGCTGTAATGTAGAGAGATATCATTTGAATAGATTACAACATGTTTGCTATTTTAAAACCTCTTATGTTTCCAGAAAGACATGGTGAAGTGTGGTAATCTACTTTGAATATTGACCTGGCAATAGGGAAGGTCATTTGTCTATAAAACCTGACCCTGGTGGTTTCAGCCATCATTGAGTAGCACAAGTAACAATACTTTCTCTCTGAGGACTGCATTTTAAGAGAGTTCTGATGCATTCTGCTGCTGTTTTGCTGAGTTTATTTAACAATTGTTTAAGTGCCTATATTATTTAGGCTGTGCTGGGTTGAGGCAGCTCCTCTCCCCACCACAGGCAAAAATAAACAACTCAGACAAACGGATTGCAAAAGTGATGAAAGTTTAAATAGAGAACAGTGAATGTTTACAGAAAGCCAAAAGCACAGTGACAAAGAAAGATCCCAAAACAGACCCAGAGACATCCCACCCCCCACCTGAGGGTACAGCCAAGACCCCCAGGGTCTTCTTCCCTTCCCCCCCACTACTAGGCTAGTCTCAGCTGGCCAGATCTGAGACTGCCTATCCCACTGCAGCCTTGGGCCTAGCCAGGCCCAAAGCCAGGAGACATCTCCCCCAGTTACTGGCTGATGGAGGAGGAAGAAAGAGGAAGTGCCAGACCCCACACTGGATTTTATAGTGGTGCAGGAATTATGGTAGGAAATACTATTTCCTGTGTTCGCCCACTGGGCTGGACCTCTGGACACAGGAAGCACTTCACACAGCAGAGGGCACCCAGCCCAAACTGCAGCATAGACATAGACAAATGTCTCACAATGTAAATGTAATTTTATCATTACAAGGCAAATGTAATTTTATCATTACAAGGGTATGGAAGATTCTCTTTGTAAGCTTTGTGATGGAGCTTTGTGGTGCTCAGTTGCACCAAGGTGTTGTCAAGCAAGACGTTGGTGGCTTCCTGTTCAGACTGTTGACTGTTTGCTAACCCTAACGACAAAATGAGACAGCACAGGGGGTTTTAAGCTCTGTCTTGGATGGCGAGTTTAGACTCTCAGCAGACCTTGTAGTATCCCATTTAATTGCCAGAAGAAAGCCTAAATATTTCTTTTCACATAGATAAGAACAAGAGACCTGCCAAACTGGTCACATAGGGAACAAAGTACCATGATCCTACACTATAGGAAAGAAGTGAAGTAGCAAAATTTCATGACATAAGTTTGGGTTTTCTTAAAGGCTAAGACATTGCTTATAAGAATTAGTGGAAGAACGGAAAATAATGATTTAAGAAGTTAGCATTCAACTGCAGGAGAAACTGTGGAGTTAGAATTGCTCTGTGGCCCAAGATTTCCTCACCATGCAGTAATATAGGCTTACAAACTTTCTCTCCACTGGCTTGGGAGCTATAAAATAGAGATACCAGACATGTTCCCCTGAAGGAATTTTCCCCATGAATCATTGCCTCACCTTTACGGCCACTACATATTATCAGCCTGCTGATGAAAGCAATTGAATTGGGTTTTCTCAGTTTAACAGCAGTACCAGCATATTCTTTTTGAGGATCATTGCTGGTAGCTGAAGACACCACTGCCAACTATGTTTCAGCTTTCAACTTCTTTTTGATAAGACAAGCTACAAAAATAATCTCTTAAAAACAGCCTCATCTTTCCTGGTAAAGGAATTAATCCACTCCTGTTCATATTCTACCTGGAATTAAGAGTTTGCCCTGATGCTGTGACTCAACACTGAACCCATGTGCACTGACACAGGTTTCAGTCACATTTGTCTAGGTAACTCACTAGACTGAGTCAGGAGTCCAACATCCCACCAAACACTAATAACACTGGTTACACAGATTTTTGTAGCATAAGTAGTGTAAACCAAGCTCTTATGGTTCAGACAAGAACACAAATGCTTGAGCTCTTTATATCCAAGAGAGCATCTGCAACAGACTTTAATTGCTTCAAAGCATGCAGTGGGAATGTCTTCAAATGAATTTACATTGCAAGCTTGGTCAATTAAAATGTTTTTAATTGTTCATTGGCAGCCATTCAACCCAAATTTTACACTCTAATTGTAGTGCAGGGCTGCTTTGCTGTGTGCACGTTACTAATACACAGATATATCCGTCCACAAAAACGTGCTCTAAATGTACATGACACTGTGTAGCAGAGTTCAAAACCCCCTACACTCATACAAAATATAATTATATTATAGCAGAAGATCCATCTAGTAAGTGAAGAGTTTCCTCCTCCTGTTTTCTTTCGCTTTCTTCCTTCACCTTAAAACAAAACCAAAACAACCAAAGCAACCAACCACCACCACCAACCAAAAAAAAAAACCCCAACCCATCCCAAAAACCCACGAAACAAACAAACAAAAAATAAACACAAAAACAGAATGAGGGAAGTGGAACAGCCACAGTGAACATACTGCAGTTCTACTCATTCTCTGTCTTCTACTTCTTCCCCCAGGCATCCTTCCAGCTTTCTCTAGACCACAGAAGGATGTATGATGTCTTCTTCCCCATTCCTCTCTCAGAGAAGCTCTTTCCCTTTCCAGGAGGAAATAGAAACAGTAGAATGTATCTAGTTCACTGGTGGTTTCCAGATATCTTTACTTTCTGTAAGTCCCAGAGAGTCAAACCTGTAGCGTTTGTAGCAAAAGTGTATTTTCTGAGATATTGTCTAATTTTGACTCTTCATAGCTGTACAGTCTTGTAAAGGCCACTTTGCTTTCTTTGCCCTAGATTTTTTTCCCCTAATGATTTGAAGGTCTTTTGGTGTATCAACTATGCTTGAGAGCAATGTTTGCTTTTTTTTTTTTTCTATGCCTTAGTGTTTGAAAAACTCCAGCTAGCATTAGAAGTTGCCTTTCTGCACTACTGATTCAGTTACAGCAACGTGTATTAGGTGATTTATGGGATAGACATTTCTTATTAACCTGCATTGTCTTTCAAGGAAATCTTCTCATCAGCTAGAGATTAAATTAGGTCATACTGATAACGTGGTTTGGTGAAACAAATTGGTGTGATATTTGACAGTGCCTCCCCTCGAGTTTGGGATTAAAAATAGTGAAACAGTAAAGGAAAATCTCCAAAAGGGATTTTGCATCTTGGCAGATGTTTTTCCTTTGAACAAAACACCATTTCATTTTACAATTGAAACACAAAATGCCTTTGAACTTTCAACAGCTAAAGCTGTTAAGTTAAGAGCATCACATTTCATTTATTATATTACATTTTAAGTTCAGTCCATGCATTTTTAATTCTGTTTATGTCATGAGTGCTTGCCTCCAGTGGAATAAAACCAATCAAGAATCTAGAAGAGGAATTAAAATTTAGGACCTAATTCACCATTGCCCTGTGGTTCTTTTGTGTTTGCCTGAATAAGTACAAAGGACAACTAAAGTAAATGTAAGGACCCTCTGGGAAATGCTCTCATTGTACAGGGTCAGATCATGGTCATATTCTGCCAGGCCTGCCCTCAGGTAAGAAAGCTGCTCTCCTTTTTGGCTAAAGAAGGAAGTATCTTAGTTCTATGCCACAGCAAGATAGGAAGAAAAATGGCCAAAATAAATGGAGTCACACAGAATTTGTGTTTAGAGTATTAAAGGAAAGAAGGAAAAAAGTGAGAGAATTGCTGGTGAAGGTCAGGTCTGTGTAAGTTAGCTTACATTTGAGCTAAGAGGAGTGACTTTTCCAGCTTTCAGAGGCTTGTGAATATAAAACCCCATAAAATGTTACAGATGGTAGGAAATGAGGTATCAGGGTACTGCGTGAACAGTCTTAGGCATCTCTCTCTTAAAAATCTTGTGAGCATGGTGTGGTGAGTTGTCCCAGCTGGCAGCTAAAGCCCCAGCTGGCCACTTGCTTATTCTGCAAAGGGGGACAGAATCAGAAGGACAGAAGTAAGAAAAACTCATGATTTGAGATAAAGCTAGTTTAGTAAGTGAAGTGACACATACAGGCAAAGCAAATGAGGAATTCGTTCACTGCTTCCCACCAGAGACAGATGGACATTTTTCCCTTAACACAACTGCCCCTGCGCAAGTCACAGCCCAGCCCCTCAGCCAGGCTGCTGGTGCCTCAGGGACAACATGTCTGAGAAAGTGCCAAACCCTGCCCAGGCTGTGAGTAAAGAAGTGTCAAGAGCCAGTCCTGCAGCAGTGAAGGGAGCAGGAGGAGGGGCAGAGGTTTCCCACAACCTCTGGGCAGCCCATAGTGGAGCAGGGGTAGAGTGTGGGGAGCAAGGAGCTGCAAAAGGGAGGTGCTCTGGGCTGACCACAGCCTTCGCTGACCACAGCCTCCACTGCCCATCCCTCTGCCCTGCTCCAGGGAAGTCAAGGATGAAGGACTGAAATTATGCTTGGGGGGAACAAAAGGAGTGGGGTAGGTGGAAGGTGGCTTAGCTTTGTTTTTTACCATCCAAATCTATTTTTAATTATCAATAAATTAAATTGATTTTACCCAAGTCACGTTGGTTTTGCCTATGACAGTAACTCATAAAACAAGCTTTCTGTCTTAATCCTTGCTCTTTTACATCTGTCCTCATGAGTGACTGGGTGGGCATCAGGGAGCCAGACAAGGTCAACTCCTCACCTGCCTTCCTCCTGTGCCACTATATGGACACATGTAGATGTGTGTTTTCATTATCCTTTTACTCATGCCCTTGGTATGTAATTTTAATTTTTGCTTCTGTTTAGTCAGGGTAAAACAGTGTAATCTTAAGGTACAATCAGAGCTCAGCTTTGTTTAGCAGAACAGATCTCAGCTAAGACTTTGCAGCCTTTTTTGTATTCAGTTATTTTCTTTGTTATTAATGGGCTCATAATTCTGTCAAAACAAAGACTGGAAAAATGACGTGTGATTTAATATTCCCCTTCTTAAAGGACAGAGCTTTTCTGAGTACAGGAGGAGGGTTCAGGGCTGAATGTTAAAACCCTCAAATTTAGCAAGGCCTACTGTATTTTTCAACCCTAAGGACTGCTCTACATCCCTGGAATTAGAGTAAGGCTGGATCTATGAGAATCTCTACTTTACCATCTTTTCCATTTTCCTATTACCAGACTGGCATTGCCAATTTGAAGGTTTTTTTTTAATTTGTTTTGTTTTGTTTGTTTTCTGTCACTAGAAGTGATTCCTTCTTTCTTTTCCTGTTAGGGAGTCCTGCTAGGTAGGCTCGATTTTAAAGGTAATTTTTGCCATTCAATCATAGGAGAACAGTATATATGAGATGGAAAATGGGTTAGATCAAGGCTGTATCACAGGATCTTAGGAGGATCTAAACCATAATGCTATTTAAGAGCAGGCTAGATACTCTGTTTCAGTGAATACTTGTCTTAGAAATATCCTCAATCCTTTTCTCCTGTTGTTTTTTATGGTTTTTTTGGTTGGTTGGTTTTGGGTGGGTTGGTTGGTTTTGGGTAGGTTGGTTGGTTGGGTTTTTTTGGGTTTTGTTGTTGGGGTTTCACAGGATCACAGGATGTCTGGGGATGGAAGGGACCCAAAGAGATCATAGAGTCCAAGCCCCCTGCCAAAGCAGGACCATACAATCTAGCTCAGGTCACAGACAAATGCATCCAGATGGGCCTTGAAAGTCTCCAGAGAAGGAAACTCAAGAACCTCTCTGGGGAGCCTGTTCCAGTGCTCTGGGACCCTTACAGTAAAGAAGTTCCCCCTTGCACTGAGGTGAAACCTCCAATGCTGCAGCTTACATCCGTTGCTCCTTGTCCTATCACAGGGAGCAAGTGGGAAGAGCCTGTCCCCTCTCTCCTGACACCCAGCCCTCAGATATTTATAAACATTTATGAAATCCCCTCTAAATCTTCTCTTTTCCAGACTAAAAAGCTCCAGGTGTCTCAGCCTGTCCTCATAAGGGACCTCCAGTTCCCTAATCATCCTCGTAGCCCTCTGCTGGACCCTCTAGCAGATCCCTTGGTTGTTTGGGTGGTGGTTGGGGTCTTTTTGTGGGTTTGTTTGTTTGTTTCTTTTTTTCTCTCTTTTCTTTCACTTGCCTGTAAGTAATCCTTTTATCATTGATTGGAGAAAGTACAGGAGATGATGAAGTATTTTAAGCTTTTCCATAAAGACTCTGGTACACTATTATTCTTTCTTCCATCTCCATCTTCCCAGGCATCCTTCTGCACTCTTGAGGCTTTTTTCTTTTTGTCCATTTGTTTGCTTCTTTCTGCCAGTCCTCTGTGAGCAGAGAGATGGGAAGCTCTCTTCAGCTGTTTGTACTCACGTGTCACGTGCTTCTTGGGCCTTAGTTATTCCAGTCTCTCTCTCTCCCTTCCTTGGTTCTTGATGTTCTGACATTCAGATGAGTCACCAAATGCATTATTTTTTTGGTTGTTAGATTGATTTCATATGTGAAATTCATTTCAAATGTCTGTTCTGAATACACTTGTCTACCTTCTATTTGCCTGGCATATTGAACAGAATTCGATTAGCTGTGTTTATAAAATGACTTATCTCTAAGCCTGCAATTCAGCTGCAAGTGTGAGGTGACTGGGGAATTTGTAGCTTGCAGGCTTCAATTGCTGGAACATACCGAGTCATCAAATATATCTTTCTTTGTAGATGCAAAGCAAGTTTCACCTTAGGTATTTAATTACAGCATAGCTGCACAGTGTGTGGGTGTTCGTGTCAGCTGAGTCTCCAGAGTAATAGCTAAACGGCCTTGTTTTATCTAACAGGCTAGATCTGGGCTCAAAAGCCTAAGGTATAACTTGTGTTTGAAACTGGAAGGATAAGGGGTGAAATTCCCTGCACAAAATGCAACATATTTGCTGCACATTTCTATTTCAAGTTCTGCCCCTACACATGGTATTTGTCTAGAAGTGGTTTCCTTCAAACTAGCTGTGAAAACCTGACTGCCATACACAGGGTTAGATTAGTGCATCCTCTAGACCACGTGTAATTAGAGGGATTATTCTAACTGTTGCGTTAGCCTTCTTTCTAGTATTACTTTGTGAACCAGTTGTGTTTGTATGCTGAAAAAATAGAATAATCAGCATGTTTACAAACATTTTTAGTGTGCTTTGGTCATAGCAAATTAATAAAAATAATTTAGCACTGTAAAAAGTGGTAAGTACCCTGACAGTGGCCATGACCAACTACCTGATGGGAGCAGATGGATATTATACTGATGTTTTTTACCACCAGAGAGGAAATGTAGTTCTCCTGATAGACATACATTTTGCTCCTCTCCTTCATCAGCTAGGAATGATGTACTATTTCTAGATGAAAATAGTCAGCAAAACATTTATTGCAGTTTTAATCACCAGTCATATAATTTTAAAACACAGAGCAGGTTATCTTCCCAAAACACTAATAATCCTAAAATTATGTGTGTACAGTAAGAAGATTCTTTAGTTTGTTTCTGTGAAAGGAAATTAGAGTAACATAGAAGTTATTTTTTGTCTCTCTATTTACCACATAGAATAATCATATCTAAAATTCTGAGGCTAAGTTGTCAGCTTTACTGCTGCTGGATGTCAGCATTGTCAGCAGGTCAGTAGAGAAGGTGCAGTCCATTTCCTGTATCTTTCATGGGGTTTGTGCTGGTGCTGACATTGAGAAATGCATCATTAAAGTACCTTCTTCTTAAGACATTCTGATAAAGCAACATTTCTGATGATGTACTACTGTGAGACATCATCAGGACTGGGTTCCTTGCTGCTGCAGCCCTCAGAGCATGATATTGCAAAAGAAAAATGAATAAGGGAAGAACACTGCAAACATGTGGTTAGTGAATCTGTTGTGGTACCTCTTTTGTTGACTTGGGTCCTCTGCCCCTCCTCTATCTAGTGCCAATATACTGTCAAAATTCCTATGGCTAGGAGGAAGGAATGCTGTCATCAGTTAACTTCCCTGCTTAAGCATAAAATCTTACCAATATTTGTACACATTTGCTTGCTTTTGAAAATATTTTCTGAACATGTGAGCGTGGTTGAACTCGATGATCTTTGAGCTCTCTTCCAACCTTGGTGATTCTGTGGTTCTAACAAAAGGTCTGTGTGAAGCCACAGTCCAAATCTGACAACTTCAGTCTTATGTTTTATAGCCAAGGCCTTTCATTAGAGCTTGAAACTCATCAAAGGAAAGGGGCCATAAAATCAATTCTAAGTAATCTTGCAAATGAGATAATAGTTCATTAATCTCATCAGTATAATCATGAAACTTTCTGCTGCTATACATCTGTAAGACATTTGTCAGTGGCAATGGGACAGAAGCCACAAGATTACTGCAGGGGTGACTTCCTCACACTGCCACTGCAGGCTTTTGTCCAATTGGTTTTCTTTATATGTTTTTTTTTTTCCCCTCATTGAAAATATAGAATTCATTTGTGGAATGATGCCAACCAAAACTCATTACTGATTCCATATTAAATGAGAATTAGTGGCAAGTTCATAATGTATGATTCATAAATCAGTGCTGGAGGTTCAAGTGGCAAGTATTAGAGAAAGCAGCACTGTCATCTGCACAGTACAGTTCAAGGTATGGTCAGTCACCTCACCATGGCTAAAAGCAGCACAAAGTTCTAGATGCAGCAGCGTCCATTCACTCCCATAGCTTTTTCCACATCTGCTGTAAAGCAGAAGACATTTCAGTGGATCATGTGGAATTCACTGCACTGGTTAGGCCACACCTTGAGTACTGTGTCCAGTTCTGGGCCGCTAAGTTTAGGAAAGATGTTGACTTGCTGGAACGTGTCGAGAGAAGGGCAACAAAGTTGGTGAGGGGTTTGGAACACAGCCCTGTGAGGAGAGGCTGAGGGCGCTGGGGTTGCTTAGCCTGGAGAAGAGGAGGCTCAGGGGAGACCTTATTGGTCTCTACAACTACTAAGTTGTAGACAGGCTGGTCTCTTCTCCCAGGCAACCAGCACCAGAACAAGAGGACTCAGTCTCAGGCTGCGGCAGGGGAGGTTCAGACTGGATGTTAGGAAGAAATTCTTCAGAGAGAGAGTGATTGCCCATTGGAATGTGCTGCCCAGGGAGGTGGTGGAGTCACCATCATTGGCAGTGTTTAAAAGACTTGATAGGGTGCTTGGTTGCATGGTTCAGTTGATTAGGTAGTGTAGGATGATGGATTGGACACGATGATCTTGAAGGTCTCTTCCAACCTGGTCTATCCTATCCTATCCTATCCTATCCTATCCTATCCTATCCTATCCTATCCTATCCTATCCTATCCTATCCTATTCTATTCCATGCAGTGCAGAGGTGTGCAATATCAGATTGACAATTGTAAGACACTGCTCATTCTCATGGTTAATTTTAATCCAAACACTTCCCACGGCTTCACATAATTTTTGCCTTAAATGAAGATACAGCACCTATATGTGATATTCTCATCTAGAACGCTAAAAAAATGTATGTGCCTGGAGTCACTGGGTGAATTCCAAGCCTACCTTTGGATCAGAAGCACTTGCATCATAGGCAAACATTCCATGATAATACATAATTTCAGGCTTAATTAGTTCATCAAGCCTTTCTCTGTTTGGCAGAGAGGAGTGCAAGCAGTGTGTACTTTGTTTGCAGTGAACACCCAACAGAGGTGACTCTTTTGTCATTGATTATTGGGGAGGTTTTCTTCAGCTGGATGCCTTCTGCCTGGTCACCATAAATTAGTTTTGTGTCACCGCCTCTAACAACCAAAGCACACTGATAGTCTTTAAATGACGGTTTATATGACCTGAGACAAGAGCTAGCCTTACTTTTCTGCTCTATTACTTGCAAAGAATAGTCTTTCTATTATTAACATGCTGTAGTAAAATAACATTAAATTCATTTAAACTTTAGAGAGCTTTTGTTTTTTCCATCTCATGTGTGCAAACCTTACTGAAGTTGTGGACTACTAAGGGGCAGATGTATGTATCTCCATTTTAATAATGGGATAATCTGATCTTTTTCTATTGTTTTAGAACAGTTTACAGTTTGATGGTTTTTCAGAACTCTTCTGGCTTGATTTTTCTGCAGCTGTATAAATAAGATAGGAATTCCCTGACAGTGTGATGAAGTTATAAAAATGCAAAGTGGCTATGAGGCCACGGTCATGGCTGCGAGCAAATAGGTCTGCCCCAGCAGGTGCAAGAGGCAGAATTTTCTCTGCCTGGAGTCAAATTTCATGAAGTAAAAAAAGATGGTGAATAACATTTCTGTCATAAATGGGAGTTTTTAATCTGATTTTTCAGGTAAGGAACACACTTGAAACTGTTTAATAGGCTTTCCAGTATCTTAAGGGGGCCTCCAAGAAGGCTGGGGAGGGACCTTTTAGGGTGTCAGATAATGATAGGACTAAGGGTAATGGAACAAAACTAGAAATGTGTAGATGCAGATAGGATGTAAGGAAGAAGTTCTTCCCCATGAGGGTGGTGAGACACTGGCACAGGTTGCCCAGGGAGGTGGTGGAAGCCTCATCCCTGGAGGTTTTTACGGCCAGGCTGGATATGGCTCTGAGCAACCTGCTGTAGTGTGGAGTGTCCCTGACCCATGGCAGGGGAGTTGAAACTAGATGATCCTTGAGGTCCCTTCCAACTCTGACAATTCTATGATTTTAGAACATGCAAGTCTGTAGTGTTGCCAGTTTCTAAGGCAGTAGTCCACTGATTTCAAAAGGGGAGCTTTCAAAAAAGTAAATATGCAAATTCAATCTGACATGTAATTGTTTTTTTGATTTAGAACAGCAAATTCCTCTTTTGCATTACTCTCTCAGTCTCTCAGGGGGAGTTATTGTTTGTTTCCTTGGCTCATTGAAATAGGTGATTTTCAATCTACTACTACAGAAAAGCTGAGAAAAAATTCCAAACTGCAATTCCTGTTGGCTCTAACAGCCCCACCACAAGGAAGAGCTGAGCCCATTGGCCAAGCTGGTGGTGCCATGAAGGAAAGAAAGTTTACCTTGGTGAAGGCCTGATAGCCACTTCAGAACAAATTACATGTGTTCTTTGAATCCACCTTCTTCCTCAAAGGTTTGTAAGCTAGATGTGTGCTCCTTCAGCTCCACAGCTGTTACATGACTCAGATGGTTTGATGCCACTTCTGGCAAAGTTTATGGAAACAAAAAGTAAAGGTAACCATGAGATTTATGAGTTTTTCTTGTGGGTTTAAGACTGGATGTCTTAACCATGGAGTTGAAAGTCCTCCAAGGACCAGATAGTCCAGGGAGGTGGATGCCAGAAAGTGTAATCTTTTGTTATTTCATCCCATCATTCCTGCATCTCCTCTATATAAAAGGGCATCACAGGCTATTCTCCCTTTTCCCCACCTCTCTCCTGCTCCCAGCATGGTCTGCTGTCTCTTGTTTGGTATTCTGGGGGAGGCTTTCAGCCCTGAGAAACCTGGCTAATTTTCACAGTGTCATTCAGGCCTGGGCAAGGAGGTATGGAGGGGTGGCACTGAGGTTTGGCATTGAGGCCTAATTGGTGGGGAGGTCTGAGAAGGTTTTTGGCCTACTGAGGTTGTTGTAAGCCCAGGTTTGAAGGACTGGGCCGAGGCTGAATATGAATTTGTGGATTTTGTACATTTTTTTGGTACTGCTGTATGTAGTTGTGAATAGTACTTCCATTGAAATTTCCGTTTTTTTCCAATCCTGTGTGGAGCATTTTGATTTTACTCCATTGGGAAGGGGTCAAAGAGCTTCTGTCTGCTCCAACCCAAGCCAGTTTTGAATAATTTGGCACTGTAGATATTAAAAATACCTACTAAAGATAACAACAACAAAAATAATAATAAAGTTAATTCATTATTCACATCACAGTTTCTTACTTAATTGCTGTAGTGTAGTCCAGTTTTCTACTACTGTGATCCTTTTGTTACAACCCTTGGAATAGTTTGATCAAAAATGGAATAGAAAGGGGACTTGTGAGTGGATTACTGGAGTAGGATGTCTTGATGCATGGCCTTTCACATCCTGCTTCACAAACTTTTCATCACCTCATTATTTTCTGACACTTTACAGAAGGTGAAGAACTCTCAATGAAAATACATAAATCATGAGACCTCTTCAAAACTTCCCGTCCCCTTTGCTTCTTGAGAGTGCTAAAATGGTGCTAACTGTGGCACTCGATTCAGCAGAGGTTGTCCAGAGAAAAGAAAGATGTAAAATAGAGTAGAATACAAGGCAACAAAGTTACTATTCTGAAACAGAAATGAAGGAACATGTAGATAAAGAGCAGGAAGAATTGGAAGATGAGTCTGAGGGCTTTATATTTAAGGTCAAAAGTCAAGAAAGGGTAAGAGGGAATCATAGAATCATAGAATTGTTAGGCTCAGAAGAGACCTCAAGGATCATCTGTCTGCCAGTGTTGTGGAAGAATTATGTCTCACTAGAGAACTTGCAGAGATTTTTAATCCTAATGGATAAAGGTTAATATTTATGAAGTTTATTCTACTTTTTTGGTATGCAGTCAAATGCATGTTTCAAACACAGATGCAGTATCCGAGTGCAGAATAGGGACAGAATATTCTTCAAAACATATCTAGTTTTATATAGAGAGCTATGGTCAGTTCAACTGTTCATGGTTCTAGTCAGCAGAAAGGCAGAAGAGAGGCCCTATGCTATGGGTTTGTGTCAGTTACACTTGTGGGACAGAGGTAAGTGCAAAGGTGGGTGCTAAACATGCTGCACATAATACAGTAATTTTCTCTCAAGAATGACTTTGCCATCCTCAGTTTAGTCAGTTTGTACAAGTCACATCAGAAACAGCCCCAATGTGATCAGTTCACAAAGCATTTCCTGATGGGTTTCATTGCTGTGTTGGATTTGCATGACAAGGCTCCGGTAGCTGAGGGGCTGCAGGGAAGGCATCAGTGAAGAGAGGCCATTAGAAAAGCTTTTAGAGCCTGATTTGGTCTTTCCTGTTCACATTACTGACCCATTTATGCCAATGTAAGATTTCAAAAAGGCTTACTTAAACCACAGATACACTGCCTTGGATTTCCTGTGCTTTAGGCAACAACTCTGGGACCCAACAAGAAACTGTGTGAGGCACAGAGCTGGAAGAGGTCAGGCCAGTGTTGTTAGTCTTCACAGTCATGACAAGAGGCTTGAGAATATGGTGGTGACGTTTTCTGGGGCTGATTTCCTGCAGTACATAAGTATGGGAAGTCTTCCAGTATTTCTGTGTGTTAATATGGAAATTTAAACATCACCACTTATGTGGCACTATGAACTGGTCTGTTAATGAGCAATTTAGGGGGAAAATCTCACCAAAAAAGTGTGCTTTCTACATCCCAAATCAATTTCCATGCCTTTTTCAATGACTCCTACCTAATTAAATCGATGGTTCTATTGCTGAGCTTAAAGTGAAGCTGACACAAAGTCCCTAAATGCTGGAGAAAGCAATGGTCCTTGCAAAAGGTCTTTGTTTTCTCTGCCACACAGTTCAGAAGTGTTACATCTGTTTTATTAACAGAACTAAATGTTTACACCCTAATGTTCCCCTATTTACCAAATCCCACTAATTGGAGGTTTTCCTCACTGATACAGAAGCAAAAGCCCAGTATTGTACTAAGAAAGTAAGAGAAATCCTGATAACAGACAGCTATTTCTCACCAGCTACAAGAAAAATATTCTCTGCCCGTCAAACTTTGTTTTGTTTTGGTTTTAAATCTCAGTTGTGCTGAAAGGTTTTAACTCTTTACTGTATCAAGACAATATAAATCCTACTTTTAAATGCTTCTGGAATCTTGTACTTAGGAATCCTTACATAAGGATCATAGTTCATTCCCCTTTCCAGGCCTAGGAAACATGAAAGCTGTGAAATGCTTCTCTTTCAAGAAAGACCCTTTTTTAAAGGCATACATACTCCTAAAAAGCATTATCTTACTCCACAGTTAGTCTCCCTGAACTCAAATAAAGAGCATGGATTAATTGGAGAACCACTAGAAATAGTTTAAAGGGATTAACATTAATGGAGAAACAAATTATCTTTCTATCAAAAGAGGTTAATGACAAAAATTAGTAGTCGCTCCTCACACTGAGTCAAAAAACTTAGCCTGCTAAAGATTAGTCAAGCAACCTTTCCTATAAAATCTATATAATTTCAAGTGGTTTAGAGGCCTAGCTCTTGTTCTGGAAAGGATCAAGCCCCTTGGAAGCCTAACTCTTACTTACTTGTGCCAGATTTAAATAGTTATCTCTTTGAGAAGTAAACTACAACCTCAAGGGGTTTTCTGAAGTAGTGTGTGCCTTGCTGAGCACTGGCTGCTCCAGACAGGACACAGAATCCTGGTTAGCCCAGTGCACTCTCTCGTGTTCTCAGTGTAAAATTAATACAGGTTCATTAATGTTGTAACTCAAGATTATGTAGTAGGCTAGAATCATAGAATGGCTTAGGTTGGAAGGGACCTTAGCGATCATTTACTCCAACCCTCCAGCCATGGGCAGGGACAGCTCTCAACTAAACTCAGCTGCTCAAGGCCTCATCCAACCTGGCCTTGAACAGCCCCAGGGAGGAGGCATCCACAGCCTCCCTGGGCAGCCTATTGCAGAGTCTCTCCACCCTTCTAGGGAAGAACTTCTTCCTAAGATCCAGTCTAAATCTACTCTCACTCAGCTTCAAACCATTCCCCCTTATCCTGTCTCTAGACACCCTTAAGAAAAGCTCCTCTCCAGCTTTTCTGTAAGATCCCTTCAGGTAATGGAAGGCAGCTCTATGGTCCCCCCAGAGCTTTCTCTTCTCTAGGCTGAGCAACCCTAGCTCCCTCAGCCTGTCCTCACAGCAGAGGTGCTACAGCCCTTGAATCATCTTTGTGGCCTCCTCTGGACTCGCTCCAACAGCCCTGTTTTTTTATTAACTCTGTTCTGTAAAACCCATAATTGCTTAATCCCTTATAATATTTAAAGCAATTCTGCAATTAACATATGGCCTTTGTTTGCATAAAGACAATTCACAGAGGTGATTTGTAAAACTGTATTAAGCATCATTTTTATCTGTGTATCCATGTGATGTTTTCCATAGTCATTGGCTGACTGTAAATAGCTGTTAGAAAATCTTTGGTGTGTATCGAAGTCCTGAGGTGCCTGATGTGGCTGCAGTGTGACTATCATCACTTCTAAGTGATGATTTCAACACAATTCTTAACAAAGAAGCACTGTCTTTATTGAGAGGGGTACAGCTGAAATAGTAACCATTATAGAACATTTTTTGGCATGGTCTCTTTGTGTGTTGACTCTGTAAGCACAAGTGTCTTAAGGAGTGCTGTTTTGGTTTGGTTTGTTGTTGGGTTTTTGTTTTTATTTAATTAAAACATTTGGCACAGGGACAATTCTCAGATGACTTCCTGACTTCCTGACTTGCCTGCATCCTCACAGCCTGGAGGATACAAGGGGGCTACATGTATGCTAAACTGTCACTTGTTCTAAAAAGAGCAGTGCAAGAGTAAGTCAGTTGTCATTTTCAGTGTCTAAAAATATGAATGTAGTGAGGTGAATGAAGGGCACTGGGCACAGCTCTGCAGCAGTGTTCTGTGTAGGGGCAAACTGGTCCCTAGGGACAAATCCCACATCTATATTGATTGGAGTCTGAAGGTTTTGGTATGATAAACCTTGTAAGCAAAAAATAAATGCCTGCTTTCAGTCACTTTCTCGGGAAGATTGTTCTGCCAGATTAAGATAATTGCATAAAATGTTACAGAAATTAGATTTATTTAAACTCTAGTTCCATAGATGTAGTATAGAAATAAACTTAGTGACTATCAGTGTACAGTTAATTATTAGTACAGATTCTGTCCAAGCCTTAGTGGTCTTCAGCATTTCTACATCTCCACTCTGGAAAGAAGCTGTCCTTCACAGCATCACAGGCTAAAAGTCATTAGAACCAAAATGCTGCAGATCCAGTGGTTCAAGCATTATATGGGGAACTACTTCAAGAGCGTTCTACTGCCTGCCAAGAAAAGGTAGGGATTGATCTGCATGTCTTTGCTTTCATGTGTATAATATGAAATGTTTAAGGTTCCACACACTATCACATTCCATTATAAATCCCACTAATCTAACACATAAAGCAAGAAGCATAGAAACCTAAAATAAATAGTGACTTGTCCCCCTACCCTCTCTGTGCTTTCTGTAAGTAAGCCTGCCACTGCAGTCCTCCCATCTGCAGTCCTCCCACCTGCAGTCCTCCCACCTAATTACCAAAGTCTGAAACTTCTCTGTGAAGGTGAGGCTTGGGTTTTTTTGTTGGTTTTGTTTGTTTGTTTTGGGTTTTTATTTTCTTGTCACTGCATACCCAAAGGTCTTTGCTAAGAAGCTTTTCCTAAATATTTTCCAATAAAGAAGAGAAAAACCTCAAAGGTGGTATTTCCAGAGGAGTATATTTTTAGAAAGAATTGATATTTGAGGAGCTTTGTTTTATTAAAAATGTGCAAGAACTCTTATGTGTCTAGTGCCACATCAAGCTTAGTGAAAGGTTAGTAAATTAGCTCATATGTGCTGTTTGTGCAGTTGGATGGATGAAGGAGATTTTGCATTCCACAACTTTTTGTTTCTTACAAGTTTTGGAGTTTCAGTGAATTATTTATGTGGCTACTTATCCTCTAAAGATGGAACTGAGGGTCGGACCTGGTCACTGCTGATCTCAAACCTGGACTTGAATTTGTGGCTGACAGATTGAGGCTTGTGTGTCTTACACTTTTCATCACTAACTTCTGATTTTTTTGCAGTTTATGAACAATTCATGAACTTCTATTTATCTTCAGCAATTGCCTTATGAATCGAGGATTTAACTGGAATAAGATAATCCAGGAAATAGTAAATTTCAATTCATTTTTATGAATCTAATATATATTCCACATATGAGAGAAGAGATGTGAATATATTAGTGATAAAAATACTAGGAAGAAATCACCTATTTCTGTAACTGCAGTTTAATTCCCCAAGACGTGTAGTCAGAGATTGTGCCAGATCTGACTTTTTGCAGCTCTTGGATTTTCTGGGACTCTCTGCCTTTAAAAGTGGATGAATACACCTCTGCAGGCTTTTCCCTCTGTTATTTCTTCTTTATTGTGGGTTACTTTTCAGCTTGGTTCTCTGTCTAAAGCAGTACAGATTCACAGCTAAATGTTTTGGAAAATATTTCATTATTTCCAGGGAATTTCTTTCTCTTTCTCTTGACTAAACAATACCTTCTCCATATTTGTTGCTCACAAAAGTGTTTTAAATCCTTTCTCTGCTGTCAAACATAGAAGCAAGTGTGATGATAGGCAAGTGGATGTCAATTACATTAGTCCATGCTCCAGGATTTCCTATCCTTATTTCTGGAGTAAAGCCCAAACCATGCTGCTAGGCTGAGTGCAAGTAGTAATTTTTAAATCTAGTAATTCATGAATTAGAGGTTAGTCAGCAACTCTTGCCTGGGGACATTGAAGACCAAGCAGTTTTCATGGAGGATAATTTAAAAGTCTGTCTCTGAGCACAAGTATTTCAACCGATACTTCAAATAAGAATTTTAAGTTTTGCATTTATGCAAATACAGGTGTCAATCCATTAGCTTCCCAAATATAGGGTGAACAGTCAGAACTTGTGATGCAAACATTGGCACACTCTGAAGACGTCGTAGATGCCAGTTTCTTCAGACACCTCTACAAAGGGAGTAAACTTCGTAATCTGCAAGTATGAAAAAAGTACTTCCAAACCTGTACAAATGATTCCATATTAAAGAGTGTATTGATTATTGGATAATCAAAAGAAGTCACACTTGAAGACACTATGAAAACTGTCAACTGCTCTGACTACTATGGCAATGTAAGATTTAAAGACAGCATATCACAACACCAAACACATTAAAATTGCTGAACTAGAGTCTCCAGTTCAAATACTTTCCCCCTGAGCTATTACCTAAGAGGTGAGAAGATGAGCATGCTCTTGTGGCGGTTTAGGCTGGGTGCCTCCTGTTCCAGCCACACAAGATACACCTCCAGTGTCCTGAGGGTCCAGCCCAGTGGGTGGACACAGGAAATAGCCTATTTCATACCCATAATAACCTGTGCCCTATAAATCTATTGGCAAAGCCATTCATTTCCTCTTTCTTCCCTCTCTACTCCTGTGGGAGATACTCCCTATCTGGTAACAGTGCGGGGAGTTACCTCAAAGCCTCTTAGGCCTGTGTAGGCCTAATGCCAGGGGGAGAAGGGGGAGGGGTGGTCTCAGACCTGGCCAGCCCGAAGTCTAGCTTAGCAGTGGGGGCAGTAGGGAGGGGGAAGAAAGAGCCCTGGGGGTTTTGGGTTTGCCCTCAGGTGGGGAGAAGGAAAGTGTTGGGAGGCTTTTTTGGGTGTACTGTAAGGGACTCTGTATGCTTTGGGTTTCTTTTGTCTCTATGCTTGTAGTTCTTTGTAAAACACAAATTGCTCTTCCAGTTAAACTTTCCATCACTTCTGCCATCCATTTGTGTGTGTGTCATTCTTTTGCCCCTTTCAGGGGCAAGAGAGGAGCTGCCTGGCCTCAAACCAGGACAGCCCTCCAGTCTGTCAAGGTGTCCATATTTATGACAAGAGCTATGAAGCCCTTCTTTAACACCTGCAGTACTGACTTCACTTGAATAAGTGAAGTGTACTCCTTGGACCAGTAGCAGCATGGTCCATACGAGCCGGCATAGGACTCCTCAGTAGCCTGGTTTTGTGTTGACAGCTAAACAGTCTAGAAGCTTTTTTATAAAGAAAGTCAGGGTCATTGCTTGTAGAAAATCATTTGAGAGCTGAAGAGGAAGGAAAAGTGGCTTGTGGAGTGGCACCCTCAGGAATCAGATGGAGATGGATTAAAACTTCCTGCAGCCCTGCTCTAATTTTTTAAGTTGCAAGGCATGCCTCCTCCCTTGTAGATCTGCCAATCCTGAAGAAAAAAAAAATGCTTACATCATTGCTTTCAACAATTCTTTTCAACACTGCTGTAGTCCTGACTAAATATAAATGGAAATGAAAATAGAAAGGGAAGCGCAGAACCTGATCATGTTTAATCTGAGAACCAATCCATCCACACAGGATAACAAGAAGACAACATGCAAACCTGTAATTTTCCTACAAGAAAGGTCAGTTAAACCAGCTTGACCTTTTTTCCACATATAAAGCAATAAGCTATCAGCCCTATCTGAAGAGTCTTCAATCCCAAGGTGCTCTCAAAATAACCTGGAGATAAAGCACAGCGATAAAATCAGTAGATGCTGATGAATTGGGCATTCAGTTGTCTCACGAAGATGTTTCCTCAAGAAAATTTTACCTACACTGTAAAGCAAAGTCAGGGGAGAGAAAAATGGTATTTCAGATTAATAAGTCCCCGGAGAAATGAAACAGATGAGCATTTTATCATAGACAAATAAGGTGGAAACTCTCTTAATTTATAGATATTTAGATATAAGCACGTGAAGATACTGCTACTAGGGCATTAAAAATAGAAGTATTATCTCTCTACTTAAAGATTCAACTCAATAACTATAAATTTCTAATTAAGTAGATATTAAATTACGTGACAAAACAGCTAATACTCTTTGGAACTGAAATCTGAAACCTAGATGTAATAGTAACTTAAAAGTGTGGGTCAAATAGCCCAGAATTATTTTCTTAAGTAGAACCACACGAACAAAAAGGTAGCAACAGCAACAGAGCAACACTAACTTAATGCCGCCTTCTGACACCTAGAGAAAAGCATCAAACTATTCAGACTCCAGCAAATAATCCTTGTGCTACAAAGCAGAAGCAAATGACAAATCAATCTTACCAATGCTCCAGAGCTATCATCATTGTCCTCATTCAATTCCATTCAACACATCATCTGGAAAACGAGTGCTCAGGACACTACGAATTGTCAGGAATTAAAACGTCCTTAAAGCAATCTGAGGTGAAACTGAACCCCCAGCACTGTCAGATGGGAACATATGCAGAATTGTACATCTTTTTGCAATGTTTTGTGTCTGAAAGTTGATTTGTCCATTTCCTTAAGTTTGTGCCCCCATGGCAGGATTTTTTTTTGTCATGAATTTCAAGAACAAAGATACTCTTTTTTCTCCCAATCACTCATGGCTACTCTTCCTGATACCATATGAGGAATTCACTATCCATGGACTATTAGCAAAGTATCTACCGACGCATAATTGTTTTGAAGATGATTTGTAAAGTACTTATGGCACCAAAATTTGTAGTACATCAGCAACCACCACAACTGAATTTACTTTAAGCTCACATTTGTCAATGCAAATGGCTTATGTGTTCACCTACTGTTGATAAGGAAGTGAATAGCCCTTACAGTGAAGGATTACGTCTGCGGTGGTTGTGGATGTGGATGTGTTACAGCTGTTTGCTGCAAAGACATAATGATTTTTGAAAGCATTAAATATGTATGTATTGCTCGTTCTTAAAAATACATGGAATCTTTTGGTTTGAAGACTTCAGATAAAATTTTTACCATGTTTCTCTTGGGTTTTGCCTCTTTTTTTACCCCTCTTTTGTCTTCTTTGGTTCAGCATCTGCAGCATTTCCTAGTCTGCTGGTTGGAACAATCATTTTGTCCAAGAAATCACAATCTTTTACCTCCAGTTCATCTCCCACATACCACAGAACTGTTTTCTTGACATCTGTTTTCTACTTTTTCATAGATTTTTTTTTTTTTTTGTTATTATGGAAAAGTTTTTTTAGAAGCAATGGAACCTTTTCTTTTTCTTCTACTGCAGTGACCATCACGTACCTGTTTACCCCATGCAACTGCAGCATTGAATAGCAATTTAGCTCTGAAGACAAGACTCCAGCCACTGAACCTAACCATGTGTCATTACACATACCTGCCCACTTGGTTTCATAGGGTACACACAGGTTGATGTTCTCAGCTGACCCCAACTCTGCTGTAAGTAACTCTTTATTTACCCACCAGGCATTCTGCTGTAAGCTGCTTGACCCTCTGTTTCAAAAGTTATACAGAGGAAAAACTTGGACAGATCTTCCCTCCTGGTGGAAATCACAGACTTTCTGCTGCCAGTGCTCCTCCCAAATATTTCTAGGTATGGAGTTTAGTCCTGCACCATTTGCATCAGCAACTTTGTTGGTCCAGATACCACTGAAGAATGTTCATAAGAAGGTAGCTAGACGGTTAGGGTGTTGAAAACAAAGATGGCAATAGTTTGTTTTGCAAAATTGTGTGGGAAAAGGGCCAGTGTAAGTTTTGAGTGCATTTCTACAGTGAGTTTGAAGCTGTAAACAGGCTGACAGCAGACAGAACAGCTAACCTAGATGGAAACTAGAGGAACCTTTACCACTGCAGACTCCTAAAATCAAGATTGTACATGAAAGATTAAGGAGTGAGAGAAAAATATTTCAGTAAAACTGGAGAAGCCTTTACTCACTGAGTAATTTCCTTAAGTGATCCTTTCTTCAAGTACTGTCATTTAGTCCAGCAACTTAAAGTAGTTATTGGGTTGTTTCACAGAGCCATGCACAGGCTTGCATTTGTAGTGTGCTCCTTACTGCCAGCTCCCCTGGATCGTCGGCATGTGTCTGCTCCACCTTGTAGTCCACAAGCGCTGAGTTTACAGTGTGAGTCTTCTATTCCAAGACATTCAATCTATTTCAGAATTAAGCAGCCAAGAAAGCAAGAACAGCTTTTCTTTTGCTGACCAGCTGCTTGGTTGTAAAAGGTGCAACACCTGTTGCTTTTCATTAGAACCTTGGTGCCTCCTGATTAGACTGGTGGCACACCAGCTTCATTGCCAGTGCAATTGGAAGAAAAAGAGTTTGGAAATAAACTTTGGATATGTTGTACTTAAAAGGGGAAAATCTTTCAAATTTTAAGAAAACCTGAAATAGGCTTTTATTCAGGAAATAAATTTGTTAAAAGATTTTAGGAACTAATCCCTGACTGGGAATTTGTTCAAAACACTGTGTTCCCACAGAGCCTTTCATTACCTGCTGTCTATTTTGTTCTCTCGCTATTGATAATTTCCTTTAGATTGGAAAATGTCTCCTACTGAAGCCAACTGGTTTAAATGCATGACTAGACAATTACACATTTAAATCTGTGTATTTTCTTTGTATACATTTTCCACAGAAATTACTGTGATTTGTACCTTCATGCAATTACAACGTTAGGGTAGGATTGCAACACTATTTTTTATCAGCTGCTTCAAATGTGCTCTTTATTACAAAGACAAATAAAAAGCAGGGAGGTGATTTCTGTCTAGGAGATACACAGGCAGGCACATTTGGATACATCATGTTTAGGAGAGAAAATGCCTTAATGCGTGGAGCTCTGGAACAGAAAACAGAATGTTTGGGTGCTGTTCTGTGCTCTGTCACTGACTGGTGTACAAACATGATGTTCTCTCTGCTGGGTTCCTGTCCTGGTTTGAGGGCAGGCAGATCCTCTCTTGCCCCTGAAAGGGGAAAAAGAATGACACTCACACAAATGGATGGCAGAAGTGATGGAAAGTTTAAATGGAAAAGCATTTAGTGTTGTACAGAAGCTACAAAGCATAGTGATGAAAGAAACACAAAGCATACAGAGTCCCCTTACAGCTGTACTCAGCACTGGTTAGCCCACACCTTGAGTACTGGGTCCATTTCTGGGCCCCTCAGTTTAGGAAAGATGTTGAGATGCTGGAAAGTGTCCAGAGAAGGGCAACAAAGTTGGTGAGGGGTTTGAAGCACAAGCCCTATGAGGAGAGGCTGAGGGAGCTGGGGTTGCTTAGCCTGGAGAAGAGGAGGCTCAGGGGAGACCTTATTGCTGTCTACAACTACCTGAAGGGAGGTTGTAGACAGGTGGGGGCTGGTCTCTTCTCCCAGGCAACCAGCACCAGAACAAGAGGACACAGTCTCAAGCTGTGACAGGGGAGGTTTAGGCTGGATTTTAGGAAGAAGTTCTTCATAGAAAGAGTGATTTGCCATTGGAAAGGGCTGCCCAGGGAGGTGGTGGAGTCGCCATCACTGGAGGTGTTTAGGAAGAGACTGGATGGGGTGCTCAGTGCCATGGTTTAGTTGATTAGATAGTGTTGGATGATAGGTTGGACTTGATGGTCTCAAAGGTCTCTTCCAACCTAGTTAATTCTCTCCTCTCCCTCTCCCTCTCCTCTCCCTCTCCTCTCCCTCTCCTCTCCTCTCCCTCTCCTCTCCTCTCCTCTCCTCTCCTCTCCCTCTCCTCTCCTCGCCCTCTCCTCTCCCTCTCCTCTCCCTCTCCTCTCCCTCTCCTCTCCCTCTCCTCTCCCTCTCCTCTTCCTCTCCTGTCCTCCTTATACCAACATACCCAAAAGCCACCAACACTTCCCTTCTCCCACCTGAGGGTATACCCAAAACCCCCAGGGCTCGCTCTTCCTCTCCTCCCTCCCCCACCTTCCTAGGCTAGTCTCAGCTGGCCAGGTTTGAGACTCCCCCTTCCCCTTCTCCTCCTGGTATTAGGCCTAGGCAGGCCTAAGAGGCCTTGAGATAACTCCCCCACCATTACCTGACAGGGAGCATCTCTCATGGGAGCAGAGAGGGAAGAAAGAGGAAGTGAAAGACTTTGCAGATCGATTTATAGGCCCCAGGATATTATGGGTATGAAATGCGTATGTCCACCTACTGGGCTGGGCCATCAGGACACTGGAGGCACAGCTTGTGTGGCAGGAACAGGAGGCACCCAGCCTAAACTGCCACACTTCTATTTCACTGCCCAGATTTTATCTGTCATATCTTCTAATCAATGATTATTTCTTCCTATAGCTACCACTGAACCCAAACTTTAGCCTCAGCTAGAAGCCTATATAATGACGTCACACTTTTGAATGTGGAGTTCTTTCAAGAAGGATATGACTTGCAGTTCAGAGTTCTTTCATGTGAAGGGAACAAAGAGAGAACAGATATGAAAAATAACCCAGGTGAAATTTTTTGACGGTATTTATCCCAAAGGAGAATACGTAGGAATTGAGATTCTAAAAGATGATCTCTGATGTAGTGATTTATCATATAGAGCTGTTTCTGTAACCAAGGACAGATGAAACGAACAAACACCTGGGCTGGATTTAGTTTTAATCCTGAGGAGTCCTTAATTCTCCAGTGAGTATTCTCAACAGCAATGCTCAAATGCTTAGAGAGAACTCTTCATTGATTCTGTGTGTGAGATTCCTGTGTTCTTTAATGAAGGATTTTTGGTATAGCACACATACTTGTGTGAGCTTCACCCGGTTGTTATTTTGGCACCTTAAAATAGGTTTTCAGTTCTTAATTTGTGAAGGCTCTCAGCTGGCTATAGAAACACTGCCAGTGATTACAGACAGCTGAGTGCATACTGGAAGGGTACAGGTCAGTTTGTGAAAGAAGCTGAAATATCTACAAGTCTTTGCAATTCTGATCTTTGGTGCCAACGTGAAAAATCACATCTACGAAACAAATGCAAGCTGCTGCATCTGGGAAGGCACTAGGTGGCCCTTTCTTCCTTACTCTGCTTCAGAAACCTAGGGCTGCATGGTCCTATGCAAGGGTCTGAGCATATGGGCAAGGAGCATGTGTCATCAAAAGGGAGAAGTCTGTTACATAGAAGGCTTTTTTATCAGCTCAGTCTTAATAAAGTGCTGATGATGTGTGAGGTATTTGTCCACAAGACAAACCTATTAAAGTGGTCATTTATTTACTCAGTAATGTGGAAAATTATTTTTCTATAAGAAGGCCTAATATATAAATTAAGGAAGAGCTGAAGAAATGCTGACAGCATTGTGTTCATAGTCACTACACTTCTACTAATATCACACTCTCAAAGGCAGATGAGTAAAGAGGGGTTTAGATGTCTTCTGCAAAGAACAACCACAGCTACCCATCATAATTTTATAGGAGTTTCAAGAACTTTAGCATAACATTTTGACCTCCAACTGACATTTGTTGGACATATAAACCACTCATAACTGCTTTAGTGTTTATTTTAGAGTAGACTGGAAGGCTGAAATAAGATGTGAAGGAAGCCCACAGGGCAGACTTAAAGATTCATTCAAGGATTTTTATGTGAACTTCATGGGGATCAGCCTATGAAGTGAGCTATATATTTCGAGGGACTCTGTTGTCGTAACTTGGTAATTTAAATATTGATCCTGAAAATTAATGTTTGGCTACTTTATACCTGTCAGTAATAGAGCAGATTTAAACACCATGGGTGCAGCTGGAGGCTTCCAGCTGCTAGGTCAACACTGCATCATGTTTGATGAGGAGTGATACACTTTGAACTTACTATTTGAAATGACCATAACTGGTGTGACTGGGGAAAGGTCCATCCTTGAGTAGTTCTACTCAGTTATGTATTGAGGGGATCCAGGATTCCACCTTGGGCCTGAAATAGCAAAAGAAATAGGCCAAGCCCCAAAACCATATGGAGAGGCACTGCAATACAGATACGTGCTCTTGAGATACTTCTGTACAGGATCCACGTCTGAACTGCAGGGGAACTTGAGAATATTGTGGCTGGATTTGTTTTCTGTACAGATGAAAGAATTTTCAGGGAGCTTATTCTTGTAAAGTTTTCTAAGGAATCATACACTTACGGTTGAAAGCTTGCTGCCACGCTACCACCTGTATAGTTACTGGGCTTCGCTGTCTGTACACTTAGACTAACTCCCTTCTCTTCACCCATAGGGGTGGCACATCTGCCTTATCCTCTGCCTACAAGATCGATACAAGTTTACATCTTGCATGAAATCTCGGTGGCACTAATTTAGTGTAACTGAAGGTTGAGCGGCACAAAAATGTGTGATCATTACAGAATTAATCCCTAATGTATCGAAAAGGACAAGGCTGCGTTCCCGACAGGGCTCGATGTTGTCAGGGTTTTTTCCTCCAAACTTTCGGGTAAATAGCTGCTGTCAGCTTGATTTAGTGGTAATTCATGCGGCGAGGGATGCTGCGATGCTCTTCTCATTAGCTGAGCATTAGAATTCTCTTACGCTGTGGTTTCCTTTGGGCGAGAGGAAGGGGAGGAAGCCGGCAGAGATGTCTGAATATCGCCAAGGGCATCGTTCTAATCAGCGCTTTCCCGAGGGTGCCAGTCTCTGTGCGCATGGTATTTATTTGTTTGCCTGTGCGCCCGGAGCGACAGCCGCTGCCCGTCCTGCCGGGACAGCACATCGCTCCCCGGGACAACCCTCAGAGGCCACCGAGCACAGAAAGTTGTGCCAGCGCCGCTGGTCTGTGGGGTGGGTTCCGTCCCGGTGCAGCACCCAGCCGCGGGCCCCCTCCGCTGCCCGCCGAGTGCGCTCGGTGCTGCGAAGCGAGCCCGGGCGGGGGACCGCCGGCCTCAGAGCACCACGGGGAGCCGGGCGCCGCCGTGCGACCGCCAATCGGTGTCGCGGGCGTTGCCTCCCGCCGCCGGGGAGACCCGCTCCGCTCCCCCGCCCCGCCTCGCCGGGGGCTCCACGCCGCCGCCCCGCTGCATTCTGCCGCCCGCCTCCGCTCCCGTGCGCCTGCTGCTGCCGCCTCCCGAGGCGCAACGGCCCCCCCGCTGCTCTCCCCCCACCCCAGCCCGCCCCGCCGGGCTTGAAGGTCACCTCCGCCTGCCTGCCCGCTCCGGAGCCACTTTCCGCGCCGGCTGGAGAGCGGCAGCGCCGCCGCCCCCGGGAAGGTCTCCTGTCCGGCCGGTGCGGAGCTGCCACCGGCCGCGGCGGAGCCGAGTGGGAGAAGCCGCCCCCTCGCCCTCTCCACCTCCTCCTCCCCCCCTCCCCCCCACGCCCCCTCGCCGCGGCGGGGACGGCCCCCGGGGTCTCGCCGCTGCCCGCGGAGCTCGCAGGCGGGCCGGGCGCCCCGCTGCCGGTTCGCGGCGAGCCCGGGGGGAGCCGGGTGGCGGCGGGGGGCGCGGCATGCGGCGGTGAGGGCGGCGGCGCTGCCCGCGGGGAAGGGGCTGCGGCGGCGGCAGGGGAGCCGCGTCCCGCTGCTACTTGCCCAGCGGGGCCGCTCGCTCCGGGCGGGAGAAGCCCCGAGACCTTTCGCCTCCGCTCGCCTCTTTATGGTGAGTTTTGGCCGGGGGTGTCGGGGGGCAGCGGGGCCACTCGGCACGGGGCATCTCGGCAGGTGCGCGGCCGGGGCTGCGACCGGCCCTGCTCCGCCCTGCCCGGCCTCCCTCTGGTAAGAAGACGCTCCTGCAGGCGCCGGGCAGCGCGGCCGGAAAGTTTCCGAGGGGGCCCGGGTGGAGGGTTTCGCGGACGGGGATTCTCGGGCATCAGGGTCCGCGGTGGCAGCTGGGGATGGCCGGGGACAGGGCAGCGGGGCGGAAGCGCCCATCCCGGTGCGGTGGGGCTGGGCAAAGTGCAGCGCACTTGCTTTGCTTTGCTTCGCTTCGCTCATGCCGGGCGGTGTGGAAGGTGCCACGGCGAAAGCGCTCACAAAACACAAGGAAGAGCAAGAAAAATGGGAAGTCTGGTTTCAGATGAGTTACTGATTAATAGGGCACAGATATTTAGCTGCTGGGAAGCCACTTGCCTGTCATCAATATTCACTTGTTCTATAGGCGATTCATCATTTTCTGCTGTACGCTTCTGTCAGGGTAAAATAGGATCAGGATTGCCTACATATGTGTTCAGTACAGGTGGAGCAGCGCTGTATACATTTAAAATGTATAGGCAGCTCCAGCTGGAGCTGCTGTTCAGCAGAGCATGGGTGTGCAGCGTGAGAGTAGCATGCATGCTGCCTTTCCAAAATGTGTAATCTGCTTGTTGGACATTGTGCTGCCAACTCAACGTGGTTCGAGCAGATGGTGAGACAAATGTGGTCTGAAGTTTGACTCTGGAGTGATTCACATCAGCGATGTGTGAAAGATCTTGTCTAAATCTGCAGCTTTTGTTTATCTGCGCTCTGAATTGCAAATGTGGCATAGTGTGTTAGATTCTGAAGTAGTCTGGTGAAGGCTACTTTTTTTAGTATAAATAAAATGCAGCTTATTCAAGATGATTTGGATCATAAAATAGAGTGGATGCTGATGATGGTGTCCCACGAATATCAAGTCCCTTCACTTCTCACCCAGACTTGATGATACTTAACAGAGGAAAGATGCTGTATGGTTTCATTTGTCATTTACAAGTGGGAAATCAATTGAATGCATGGGCTGCAAAAGTAGGAGCAAGATTTTGTCACCGTGGTGGAGACTGATGACAGTGAATGTAATACAGTCTAAACTGGAGTTAGTCCTCATAATCAAATTATTTTTTTAGAGATCACATAGCCACAAGTGCCTGAGAAATACATTTGGAGAGGGTGATGTGTGTGTGTGTGTGCAAATCGTCAGTGTCTATCTCTGTAGGTGATTCAGTTCTTAGGTAAGTATTTGGTATCACATGCTCCAATTAGCAGGAGTGTGGTAGTAATTCAGGACAGCACAAACTATGGTGATGGTAACTTGTTTTTTGTTTTCTTGAATGATTTTGAGTTTCTGAATTTTTGGGAAACTATTTTTAGGTCATGTTTTTGATTGTAGTCCAGATTTACTATCTATTTTGTGCAGGCTTTAAGGGCTTGGCTACCCAAGTTTCATTCACAATTTTGATTCCTGGTAAATACATTAGACAAAGGATTTGGCATTTCCTGACATGGAGCTGATGTTTATAGTGTCAAGACTGTTTCTTTTTTCTATTAGTGCTCGTCTGAGTATCAGTAATACAGCTGACAGACATAATGAACACAATTCACAGTGTGTTGATGAATTTTATAGTTCTTGTAACTGAAGTAGTCAGTGTCCTTGACATGATGAGGACACTTTTCTGGCTTTCATGAAAGAGTATCCTTAAATGACAGAAATACTGGCAGGAGTCAAGTGTCGAGGAAGAGAGCAGGCTTCTTAATTCTCAGATGCATAATGTGTTACATTTCTAGTGTAGGATGTGAATGCACATGCAAGATGACAAGGTCCAGCTTCCAGCATTGTGAATGTTGATGCCTGCACAGTGTGCCTATGTAATCCCTGACCAAGGGGCACCGCTAACTTGCTGCAAAGCAGGAAGAATGTTCTGTCCTTAGGCCCTGGCTGCCAGTACTGGTGGGTTTTGAACTTTCTTCTTGCTTCCCGAGCTGCAGTCCTGCACAAAGCCCCTTTGAAGTTAAACATGGAATAGTGAGGCCAAAGGGGACACAGCCACTCATGTAGTCAATCTTTCTGCTCAGGGCAGGATCGACTCTTACCTGTGTCACCTCCGATGGATGTTTGTGTGCTGTTTCTATTCCCACTGTCCTCTTACTTTTCTTTCTGCTTTTGCTGTATTTTCCATCATCTCCTTTTTTTTCTTCTTCTTAGTACATGCTCTTATTGAATTATTTTTTAAAGAATCTTATCTCATTCCTTTCCAACTGTCTCTCCCTTTGGAGTATTCAGTCAATCTCTGTTCTAGTGGTTTTTTTTTGTTTGTTTTTCTTTATTACTTTCTGGGGGACCTACTGCTTGTTTGCCAGCTCTACGTACATGCTGGCTTTACCAGGGTTTTGCTTAGTGTTTAGGTGGGCTATAATGGAAATAGTATCACTTCGGTCTCACTTTGTGCAGACAGGTAAGCTTTGTTTAAGGCCAAAAGAGCTGTGCAGTGTTCACTTTGCACTGGGGAAAGTTGAGTTAGTTGGAAATAGAGGACACAAGAGACCAGGGGCTGAGTTACTTAATTCACCATCACTGCTTTATCATGCTGTAGCTTTAAAATGGCATTATCTGCTCTTTAAATCTAATCATAAACATTGTGTACTGTAAAGAGAGAATTCCTAGTGAATCCCTGAGAAGGATTATTTACTGCAATGGAAGGCATGGCTGTGTTGAGTACGCAGCTGTCTGAAAGGTTTGTTAGTCTGAAAAAGATGAATCTTCTGTAATTAAGATTGAAATAGAGTACTGCAGTTTGAGAAAAATATAGTACCTGAAAAATGTTTTCTTTTTCACTGCTTATCTTGTGCATCTGTTGGAACTTGTATGATTTTGTGGATCTTGGGACTGCTTCCCGTTCCATGTGGGAGACCGGGGATGCTACTGTCTCATGCACCTTTGTACATGCAGTGTGTGAATAAAACTGAAGAGTTAGGAATGGACAGGGTTTAAGAGAGCAGAAAGAATGTTGGCCTTGACTATTTATGGTCTTGGTTGTGAACTCCTTTACATCTGCAGCAGAACTTCTGTTGACTTGATTGTGCAGAGTTTGTACTCTGAGAATCTGGGAGCAGACAGCTCCTATCTCTGAGGATCCTTCCCCAAGTCATTAGTGACAAGGGTTTTTTTTTTAATTATATTTTTTCAATTTGTTGCTCGTAGGTTTTAACTTTCTGCACTTTTTTTTATGAGTAGTTTAGTTCTTTTAATTAAAGAATTGCATCTTTCAGTGCCCATAATTATCTTTCAGGGCAAATTCTCCCTCTTGAAAGTGTAATGCTGTCTCTCAAACTTTGTTGTGTATTCATTATGTAGTACTAGTAGACAGTAGTTTTTATTCCCTGTTATGAATGTATGCTTTTATGATTAAACAGGAAACTGCTTATGATGCTCTCTGTCAGTATTTATTATACTTTCCCTTCATAACAGGATTATTTTGCTAAAGTTCCATATGCCAGAAATTACAACTTTCTGCAAATATGATAATTTTATCTGGGTCTTTTAAGTTGATGCACTGAAAAGTGAGTGCAAACTGAAAGGAAACCCTACCTTGGGATCCCTGCTGGGGTTTATGGTGGTATGTAACAGCACAACTGAAGCAGGTGCAGCATTCTGAGGAACAAAAGAAGCAGTTGTGTTTGACTCACAGTATGGATTACACTTGGATATCAAACAACATTCGATGTCAAAAATAGGTTTGTCATACTTTGAAATAATATTTTTGCCAAGTAGGTGTAGTTTAATGTCTCTGGTTTGGTACTCCAGATTCTATACTTTGCCAGGAACCTGTCCAGAGGTAAAAATAAGTGAAGTTTTTAATGAGTACTCAGAAATTGAAGATAGTTTCTTTGGTGTGTTGTGAGATATTAACTACTTGGCTCTTTACGGGGTGACTCTTTGGTCTTCTCTTCTGCAAATGTGTATCTGTCAGAAATTTGGAAGCTGTTTGAAGTGTCTCTGCCATAAGATATGTGCACAAATCTAAAGCTCTGTGACAGTTTTCTCAAAGCCCAATTAAAAACCCCCAAACATTTTGCAACTTTCTAAAATCCTAACAGCAAGATGTTACGGCAGCTAAGCCCCTGAAAAGAACAAGGTAAATGCACAGCTCTAGATTGACAGATGTTGTAGTTCTTACCTGTGCAATTCAGTGCCCTAAAATTTAGATAACTGCCTGGAGTGGGAAACACTGTGCCACAAACTGGGAGTCTCTGTCAGCAGGGGAGTGGCTGCAGTCAGTCAGGGAGATTTGCAAAAGTGACCGAACAAGCTCATATCCATTAAAATAATTGCCTGTGCTTCAGATGGAAAGGCGTAAGGGAATGTGGTTACAGCAGGCTGAGCTGGGAGCCTTGGATTGTGTTAAAGGGCAAACATGCAAAGCTGAATCACTTTGAAGATAAATGGCATAATGATGACTGCAGGGCCCGACAGGCTCTTTGACCAGCATTACAAACACTGTGAAAACACAGAAAATCACAGTTTGCAACACACTCAGTTTCAACCCTCCAGTCTGCAACCCCTTAGCATGAGAGTTTAGGGTACAGAAAGAAGAGGTTATGACTCCAAAAAACGGAGTTACTGGCCTAGAATGTTTCAAGCAATTGCTGTTTTTTAAGCTTGTCATCATTAAACAAACGGTAGTGAGAGCTAGAATTAGTGAATCTCAGCCTTCTGCTGTGGTTTGTAGTTCACTGCTCTTGAGCCTGTCACAATGCTAGTTGTGATTCAGACTTTTGCTTTACTTTTGGACATTTAGTAAGCACTTTTCCATTGGATTTTTTGAGAATGTAATAAAATATGAATACATGCTATTATTCATTTCTTGGTGAGGACACTCATAGGATCTTGTTCTTCTGAGTGCTGCATCCAGAGGTTTTCTATGGATTTTATTGCCTCTGAGTTCAGGTTCTGTAGTAGATCTGAGCAAATACTGTATGATCGGAACAAATAAGAAGTTAGCCTGAAAATACATACTTTTTTTTTCTGAAGCAATTCAGGAGCCCAGACCTCATGTAGAAAGTTTACTCTCTAGAGTTGTACTGTTTCAAAGGTATGAGTATATGAAAATGTGAATAGGATATTTAGGAGGAGGTTTAAATGAGGAAGTGCTACTGCTTCAGAGTCAAGTATTCTGAATAGTTGAAGGAGTTGTAGAGGTGGAACAACACCTGTATGCAGGTGGAAGGAAATGCAATTGTATTGGACAGGTGTGTTCAAAATAACAGGACAAAAGTTGTGTTGTGTTGAAATCACCATCATCATCACAAGAGATGAAGCAGTAGTAAATTTGTATGTGCTGCCCTTGTGGGAAAGCCCAGGGCAGCTGCAGTTGGTTTCCTTGATCCTAGGTTGGTTTGCAGTCTGTCTTTTGGGTGTTTTATGGTTTGTTTGGTTTTTTTTTTATTTTCCAAATACCTGTGGCTTACAGATGAGAAAACATATGCATATGTGACACTACTGTCTTGCAAAACCTGACGCTCTGTTGTGGAGTTTATTTCAGGAGCAACATGAGTGTTAAGTTTTTGAGAACCTTAGACAGCTCCAGAGCCCTGGATTTCAAAACAAAACATTGGGAAATTGTCTTTCTGTTTTGATGAAACCTAACTTGGATATGTCTGTCCATTTCATAGATGCAATACAGTTGTCATTCACACGAGCCCTTTGGCTGATGAAGAGGCACAACTGTTCCCCTGGACAGCCAGTTCCTGCATTTCTGCTTTTATCTTTTAAATTTGTTGTTCTCTTAAATAGGTCTCAGATGTCTGATTTGTATTTTTTTTCAGGGTGTTCTGCAGAGCATTGACATTTGATAGTTTGGAGGGAGAGAAATCACATGATGTGGAATAGCACTAATCCAGGAAGAAGGCTTGATAGTCTTTGTCAGAGCCAATATTGATACATTTGTCTGCCCTGGCAGAAACAGCTGCTTTCTTCACAATTAGCTGCTTCTCCTACATTAAGGCTTATGCAATATCAGGCTTATGCAATAGCATGCAGATATTTTGTTGAACAAATTAATTTGATAGTAAATGAAGATTCTGTAAGCAGTCTCTACGTGGAAATCGAGACTATAGTATCAAGCACTGGTTTTAGAATAAATCCTGTCTTCATATGCATGTAACTATGTAAGATTTAGCCCTGAGATGTAGCGTAGTCTATGCAGTCCTTGATCACAGAGCTTACAGTCTTGCTTCTTTGGTTGGAAAAGAACTTGAAACATCATTTTCAAGACATGCTAAAGGGCGGTTGTCTCTGATCAGTTTCACAGGAAATAACTTGATGAAATTTTGTCTTCTCTAACATTGAAGCTCTACAGTAAAGGTCTAGGATTTTTGAAAATAAATCATCTCACTACACTACAGACAGTCCACTGTGTATGTGAGTGGTTACTTAAACGTCTTTTCCTCCACCGTTGAAGATGAGCTACCTAAAAATGTCATCTACCACATGGCGATATCCATTTTAACTCTGCAACAATATAAATGCTAAGGAAGTCCCAGAGTGCAGTTTGAATTGAGCCACATGGAGGTACCCAGCAGGAAGATTAATGGATCTAGATATCCTCCTGATCTTTCCGTGATATTAGATCCCCTTTTCCCACTCCGTAATTTAGGACACTCTCCAAATGGCTCCTTCACTTCATGATGACCTCTTCTCTGTTGCCATCGTGATAATGTGTTAGTCTGCAGCTGCCTCCACAGGAGAGCGATTGGGTTTCCCCTGGTAATTATGAGTATTGAACTCTTGCCAAATACCAAAATTGTCCGTACTGCACGTTTTGCACACTCGCTTCATTGTCAGTGTGCTTGAGTTAAAACCAGATTACTTCATTGTTGTTGTTTTCCAATCCCTGATATCTACCCATGAGGTTTTGATTTACATTTTTGTTCTGTTGTTTGTGTTTCACAGCGTTGCTTTTATTTTGATTGAGTGCAGAGTCTCTGACTGTAACTGATTATGAAGTGGGAAAAATCAGCCTTGGAGCCCCATTGTCAGATAGAGCAGGTTAGGGACTTGCCTAGTAGTCTAATGGGGAGAGCAATCTGGGATGCAATACACAAATAGATCATTTAATGCACAATGTATAAGCTGCCTTCTAAAATCACATGTTCTTTGATAATGAAGCCATCTTTTACTCCTCCTACTGTAAAATGCCTTTCAATTGATGGACTTTGATGCTGATATGATCTTTCATTCTCATTCTGGGGAGTCTCATAGCAAATAAATCACCTGATTAATCAGTACTTGTTGGGATATAACAGTTCAAATGTGCAGAGTGATGCACTCAAGTAGTTTGCCACCTTCAATCCCTTTGAGCAGACTTTTGTTTTCAGCAATTGCCATTTCACAGCAGCAAAATAGGTAATCAAGTTTTGGTGGCTTACTTGTGACTTGTCTTATTTTCAGTAGGGTTAGCCAGAGGTTTTCCTGTGTCCCATGTTTCAGTTTAGGTGGTTGTATTTTTGCCTTTGAATCAACTCAAACTTCTGTTTCATTGTAGCCAGGAACAACCTTTCTTAAGTTGTGCACGTGTGGTAGAACCTGAGTAGAATTTAAAAAGGGCTAGAGTGTTGCTTGAAATCTCATTAGGTAAAAGCCCATCTGTGTGGGGACTAAATATGAAAGTTCTTTTTTGGGCTAGTGTGTCCAAATATGTATCACAATAAACTCGTGGTATTGCAGTATAAAGAGCTCTGCAGGACTGGAGGGTCTCTTGGAGGCAGATAAAAAGGTGATGAGGTCATGGTACTATCTCTGAGTGGTAGATAGAAAACCTGCCTTTAATGAAAAGAAATAATTTAAACCAGTTTTCAAGCACAAACAATTGAACTGATCAAATTTAAGAAGACACAATTTCCATGTCAATTTTATACAAAGCATGTAACTTAGCAATAATAGGGGATAAAGGACAAGATAATAAAAGCATACAGTAAAATAAAACCCACTAGTTAAATAATTAGACATAAAGTGAGTCATAAAAATCTCTTGTTATAATAAGAGGTGTCCATCTTCGTGACAGGAGTCCACAGTAGTGTTCTAGTTTCTTTGAAGGTCAGATAATCTTTGTTTTTGTGCTTTTCAATGTTGAGTTCTTAAGCTAAGAGCTCTCAGGCTGAGTTCAGTTATGCAGCCACTGCAGATGCATGCTGGTTTTGCTTACCGCAATCAAAAGAAATTAAGGCTTTCCTGGCCAGTTAAAGGGTTTCCCCCTTTGTCTAAAAAGAGCACTGGTGTTGCATTATCCATGTATTATGGTCTCCATTTGTATCTAATAGAGTTATTTCCACTTTGAAAAGAAAAATTTGCAAAAACATCAATTTTGCAGATGTCTCATGATAGCCACTATAGTTTGTGTGTTTCCTGTTTCTGGCCCTTTGCCAGTCTTGATTTTCCTGTTTGTTGTTCTCTGCTGGTTCTGGAACTGCTGAGGTAAAAGCAGCAATTAACAATTTTATTTTTGCTAGTGTTGCAGCTGTCTGGTTCTGCTAAAACTGCTGTTTAGCGAGGAAGGCAGAAAGGGAAGGTTTGCATGAGGGATTGGAAGAACACCTCAGTGTGAAGGGGTGTTGTTCTGAGAACACAAGGATTCAGAAGACTTGGAGCATGTTTTGCTGCTGGTTGTTTTCATTGTTTATTTTCTCAGTTTGCCTGTGACAGAAATTTCAGGGGAAGGCCTGTACCAGCAAATAACTGAGTTACACACTGTACCCAGTTGCTTGACTTTGACAAACTTGTTGTTTTGTGTTTTTTTCCAAATTTTGTTGAGACTTTTACAGTGGGGAATAAAGGATGAAGGCTCACTGAACTGGCCGTCCCACATACATGACAAAGATCCTTCTTGGAGAAGGGACATGGCTACTGAGTGTAGCTGGTATAGAATCATTGAATGGCTTGGGTTGGAAGGGACCTTAAAGATCATCTAGTTGTCCACCCCATATGTTAGTAACATCACGTGTTGCAGTTATAGTCATGCTCATGCACAAATACACAGGCATGCACGCCAAAGTGTACTAACGTGTTAGCTGTGGTACCAAATGGTTGCTGTCTCCTCCTCAACATGTCTGGTATCTCTGGGCTGTGTGGCTGATGCCAGAAGCTGAAGTTTGCAATATGCTGCCTGGAAAACAGCAGGCAGCAGTGGTAGGAGGTCTGCAGGGTTGTATTTCAGGCTTACTTGAGATCATTCAGCTTTTGGAGGAATGTTGCAGAGTACTCTTGTCTCTTGCCTGCTCTTCAGTCATTTCCTGTGATAAACAGTAGTACCAATAATAAAGATAAAAATCAAATCCTTCAACTGTTAATGGTAATGCAGCTACCACTGGAATGCTTCATTCCAGTCAGAACTATGAACTGGGCTTGAACTGCACATTTGTTCTGTAGCAGTGACCACAGGAGTTAAAATTCTGATGATCTTGTCAGGCTGTATGTCATGAACTGCTGTGCAGGTGATGTCTGATTGCCACAGTATGCCTGACATTTTGGTGTGCTGGTGTTTGGTTGTGAGCTTTGTCTTGTGGAATAAAATTATAGTAATGGGGAATGACTAATTCTTAATATTAAGTTACTTTAGAAACATGTCTTATAAAAGATGCAATTCTTAATAAATGTTTCTGACAGCCAATGTAACGCTTCTCTATATTGAAGCTTTGCAAGCAGGCAAAATAAAGCTGAATGAGGAAATTTCCTGTGATCTTAAAATAACATAGACTTTTTTTCTCTTTCCACATTGCACTGTTACAGTTTTAGACTTAAATGTGAATCCAAATTTCCAAGGTAAGTATATTCTATTGGATAGTAAATTTTACAATACAGATTCCCCTGCTGAATCCATTACATATTTTGTCAGTGATCAGGCAGGGAAGCAAAAAGGTCAGGCACTAATTTTGTATGTAGATTTAGTTATTTATTTATGTTTTCTGAAGTGAGAATAGCAAGTTGCTCTGAAACTGATTAAAATACAAACTAGAGTGAAATAATGATTGCTTTTGTCCTCAGAAAGACTCTTAGGAATTATTGTGGTACATGGTCATACTGTTCACAAGGAAGGGATACATGCAAGTACAGCAGAAACTCAGAGTAATTGACCTCGGTGGTAAACTCTTCCTTTTGTCTTATTTTGGACTTTCTTTTGTCAAAATCAAGCTATTGAGGACCTGTACCTTGCTATGAGAGAGTTACGCTTTGCTTATGAAGGAGTGCTCTTTTAGTTGAGGTAGATTTTAAGCGGTAAATAGGCTCCTTAGTGCTGTAAATGTGTTTAATTCAAGCACTGCACCTGTCACTTTAGTAGGTCTGGGTACTGTTCTCTCTTAAGAAGCACATCCTTAGCCAACGTGTTCCATGTTGCTTGCACTAACACCTCGTACTGCTGTTTAAAATGAGACAATTTTATCTCAAGCTTCGCCTTCTTTGAAGCTCTCCAAAGTAAGACTAAAGAGCTACAGACATTTAAATCAATAGGAAATAATATTGATCATAACAGGAAAGTGGAATGCTAGTGGTGTCTTTTATCTTGTATCTTGGGCTCCTCTCGTTACTTCCCTCGTTAGTTATGCCAATACACATCAGAGCAGCTCATAGTGGAGCCTGAAGCACTGAGGGTCACAGCGCTTGAAGTCCTCTGACTTGCTAAGAGGGGAGCTGGTCTTGTTTTTTTTCCCCCCTCCTCCAGTGTCTCAGACCTGGTATTTGTGCAGTGACTGTGGCAGTAGCATGTGCTGGATTGACTGGGGGAAAACAGTGATCCCATAGTCAAAGACTAGCTGTGGGAATCGCTTTGGGTTGTGCTTTACCTCTCACTCTGCTGAAAGGCTGGCTGTTGTATTCCCTGGGTTTTATGAACCTGGAATCACATTTTAAAGAGTAGGAGGATTTTAGGGTAATAACAGACTTCTCTTTCTTTTTCTTTTCTTTTTTTAAATTTTTTTTTTACTGAATTTGCTCTGCTGATATTTAATATATAAGAAGTTACAATAATTTAATAAAACTATCTGAAATGGGGAAATCAAAAAGGAATTCCAAATGAATGTAATAACACAGTACTATTGCAGCTTGCCACTTCAGTATGTGTGGTCCTTCCTGGCATGGTGCTGAAGGAGTAAGAAGTGCCTCATCTTAACACTGTGGAAGCAAACACACCTATGAAAGATGGACAGACTGGCAACAAGAGAAGCACAACTGATGTCATGGGAAGACCTGTGTGTTTCTTCTGAAAGCAGAATGTGTGAGCTGGCTGATGTCTGCTAAGGAGTATGTGAGTAGTTGGGTTCTTTTCGAGTTTCTCATGGATTGCTTCCTCTTGTGCTGATGCTGTGTGGTGCATATATGCTTGCAGCTCTGTAGCTGGGCTTTTCTGTGTGTTAGTGGTAGTCAGCTCTGTTCCCTGGCAAGCTGTGGGGAAGCTATGAGTGAGTGATTTTACCGTGCTGGATACTGTTTTGATGAAGAGGTTGATGCCTGCCTTCTTCCTCTGAGTGGAAGGTTGCATGAACCATTGCTTCATGGCAGAGACCTACAACTGTGAGCCAGACAAGCTGGTTCTGCTTCTCCTCCCCCAAGTCAGAAGCACGTGTTTATCTAGCTTTGTGATGGGCTGTAAGGTTTTCAGTTACACAGCTCTCTTCCTTGCAAATGTTTATCTTTTCCTGTTTAAAAACTACCATCACTTCTCATATGTCTAGTCTAAGAAATACAGCTGCTGGTCAGTGCCTGCAGAAAAATGTACAAGTGGGCAAAATGCACACAAAACCACACACAAATAATGAATGACAAAGGTGAATTTGGTGTTTTCTTTTATCCTTTCACATCTATAAAGTGCTTAAAGGTAATGAGCTGATAGATAGGAACTGACCCTTGCAGCTGACAGTTGATTTGGAAATGCAGAAATATTAAGAAATATTAATATAAATATCTTCCTTATTTATGATTTCCAGTAAGCACAGCTTTGCAATTGTTCATATTTAGTATTTTGTGTCATTGTTTCCCATGCTAAATTTATGCCTCACTATGTGCAACACGCTTGAATTGCTGACTCTGTGACCTGTAACTTTGAATTCCTTCTCTTTTGTGTTTAAATTATCCACCATAACTTTGTGTTACAGCACACATGAGGGAGGAAATGTTGAGCTGTGAGTCCGACAGCAAGCATTAAGTGAATATATTGCATGCTTTTCATATAATAAATTTAGAAGTGCCTGAAGATGCTGCATTCACAGTGAAGCCAAGTTAGAGCTGCTTCAGGAACTCCGGGCATCGATTAGAATTTCTGACTTTTGCATGCTGTGGAGTTGAAAGCTGTTCAGCCTTGTGGCCTGTGTTCTGGTTATCAAAGTACCTGTGCTGACTGCTGAGTGATGAGAGATAATGGATCTTCTTCAGCATATTTAGGTACCACTTTCAGTCCTTGTCTTGCTAGAGGATTATTGTGTTATCTGTACATGTATCCCTTTGCTGTGCTGCTGATACAAATGAAATGGTTTCTTTTAATTTGCTAACCATTGCTGTGAAACAAGATGTACCATTCTGAGCCTTGCCTGAGTGGCAGATAGAGTAACATGCTTTGGATAGAAAATGGGAGATGCTTGTCTTTTTGTTGGCCAAGAAATTAGGGGAATAATTATTTCAGTGTAAATTGTCAGCCCTATCCCTAAGCATTTTTATACAGATTAGGCAAAAATAATTTCCTGGGGTACTTTAGAAATCAAACATGGAAGAGAAGTATATTCGTGTAGGCTGATGAGCTGCAGAATGTCATACACATCTTTAACATTTGCAAGTGCAGAACACTATTTTAATTAGCAACAGTCAAATGCAATGTTTATTTGTTATGTTAGCCCCATTAGATAGGGAGAAAATGCTGAGGGCATTAAATCCTAATCTTCAGAGAAACGCGTTTATGGAATGCCAGCAGATGTCAGTATGTTCTTGTCATATAGCCCTTTTGTCTTAGCCAATAATTGTCCTTGAATTAAATAATATGGGAGGAAGTAATCAGTGTTGTGCCACCATCTTAATGCAGATCTGTTAAATTCAAGTATCTTACTGAAAAGGGTGTTGTTTTTTGTTTTCCTGTTTTCAAGACTTGGGCTGGCACAACATCCATGTACCTATAAAATTTCACTGTGCATAACTGCTCATCAGACTGCTTAAAGAACAGAATGTTAAATGCTTTGCTAAATGTTGATGTATTATTGATGCTGTGGCACCTTAGTTTCTAACTGAACTTTATTTGTCCTTTGTAGAACTTCCTTTTTATCGAGTTCTTTCATATATTCTGGGGCATTTTGAAAGTGCTGCTTTGTATATCTAGTGAGCATGTTTGAACTCTGATCTGTTTAATCAGATCTGTTCCTCTCATTTAGAAATCATTTTGTCACTGATCATACATGGTGGTCAAAACCAGATGACCTGTTTCTTGTCCTCCTTGCATTTTAAAAGTCAGTGCCATTGTAAGGTTGTAGAGAAGCCTGTCCCTTCTCTGTCTATAGAAAATGATGCCATGTAATGGGGAAAAAAGTTAGAATTCATATTCTGGAGTACTCACAGTGTTAAGCTGACCTCAGGTTTTAAAGCAGTGATTTAAACATCATGGAAAGGCGCCAAGCTGCACTTTAGGACTGTGGCCAGATGGTGCTTTTATAAGGTATGGATGAACAGATGGAACCTGTAGCCCATGTGAAGGAAGTTTGCAGCCTACTGACAAGTAATCCAAACTGAACCCTTGCCTGAGATCCTAGCATGCTGGTAACACAGAGATGCTATTCCAACTCCCATTGAAGTCCTTGAGTTTGGTTTTCTTCCTCTGTTGGTCAGTAGTGCCTCTTTGTGGAAGGATATTCTTCACTCCAAAGAAGATACCTCTGTTTCTCCTAACATAGAACCTAAATACTTCAGTCTCAAGCTGGTAATTCTGACCAAGTATCCACAAACACCTGAGGGGTAAACACATGACTTCCAGTTTCAGTTACCTGAAGCATTTAGTTCTTGGTATGCAAGGTGGAAGAAGTGGTAAGAATCCTGTCTGAAGATAAAAGGCCATTTACTTCAGCTTCTATTGGGGAGGTAATGTATGTTTTGGCCTGGTGTGTTCTTATTTTGTAAATCCACAGTCATAAAATACCACTGCTGTCACTTCGGGCTTTGTAATTACATTTCTAAGCAGAAATTTATTTTGCTTTCTCTTTCTTCAACCTTCTTTTCAAGCTCTGTCATCTGAAAGAGTTTGTTTTACATGCAAGACCTATTCACTGTGAGTTACCCCTAATTCTTCTCATCTCAGACGGTTCGTGTGATTTTCAGATCATGCAAATGAGAATCAAGTCAGGGAGAACAGATTAGACACTTGAGTAAAAGAAAACAAACCACAGAGCGTTGCTGAGGTTGTAGTTCAGGAAATAAAGCTATTTTATTTTCAAAGAGTGGTTTTATTGTATTTGCCCTTAATGCTCTTTGTGGAGATGCTGACAGCCCCATCCCCACCCCCCAATCCTGGTAAATATCGTGCTTAAAGTAGTTCTAAGCAACTTTTTCCATGATACACTAATGCCATTTAATTCAAGGTTTGGCTTCCTTGCCTGGAGCTGAATGGAAGAAATTAGAAAATTACAGTTCTCTATTCTTTTTATGGTAGGGAAGAAAAAGGAAAGGGATAATGTGGAGGGTCTGCAAGTATAATGTTTGGGAATTATTTATTGTCTTTTGTTGTAGTGAAAATAAAAAGCAAAGAGTATTTTTCCATCACTGAATAATAAAAAAATAAGAAGCATATCGTGTGTGGTTAGAGAGATTTTCTTCCATGTCAGTGTAAGCGCTTTTTTGTAGCTGACTCTTACTACCAGCCTCCTGGGTATGCCTCTTGAAAACCTGCAAAATATAAATGTATTGGTTTCCTGGTGTAGCTGGCAGTGCTACTGCACCTTGGGTGCCTGAAAACCAGGTTCTTGGTGAAACTGGATGTACTCTCCTTCTTCTTTACCATACTTCTAAAAGACTGTGCTTCACTGAAATCTGTGGTCAGCCTAAAAAGGCTGCTGCTACAACTGCTGCACAGAGAAGTTTTGTTTCTTCAGATGTTGGCTTTACAAATGGTTAAACTAAGGGAGCAGGTTTTCCTGTGACAATATAGACATATGGATCAAAATACCAAATGTGAGCATTTCCACATGGCCTGCAGAGCTCACCCATTCAGTTTGTACATTAACACACGTGAGCTGAGAGCAGATGAATGCCTCAGTTCGTCTTTTTGTCTATTTCATATGTGTTTGAAAATGTGATCTTGATCTCAAGAGAGTGAGGAAGTAATGCAATAAATCTTGAAATTAACTTTCACAGAATGCTAGGGGCTGGAAGGGCCCTTGAAAGCTCATCCAGTCCAACCCCCCTGCCAGAGCAGGATCACCTATACCAGATCACACAGGAACACATCCAGAGGAATCTTGAATATCTCCAGAGATGGAGACTCCACACCTGCCCTGGGCAGCCTGTTCCAGTGTTCTGTCACCCTCACAGTGAAAAAATTCTTCCTCATGTTTCCATGGAACTTCCTACGCCTCAGCTTCCACCATTGCCTCTTGTGCTGTCGTTGGGCATCACCGAGCAGAGGCTGGCTCCATCTTCTTGGCACTCATTCTTGACATCTTTATCAACATCAATGAGGTCACCCTTGAGTCTCCTCTTCTCCAAGCTAAAGAGGCCCAGCTCCCACAGTGTCTCCTCATAAGGAAGATGTTCCACTTCCCTAATAATTTTTCACAGAATCACAAAATTGTCAGGGTTGGAAGGGACCTCAAGGGCCATCTAGTTCCAAGCCACCTGCTTGGCCTTAAAAACATCCAGGGATGAGGCTTCCACCACTTCCCTGGCCAACCTGTTCCAGTGTCTCACTATCCTTATGGAGAAGAACTTCTTCCTAACATTTAATCTAAATCTACCCTCCTCTAGCTTGGATCCAAGCTAGATTTTTTGACTTTTTTTTTGGATCCAAGCTTGATTTTTGATCAGTTATCTATTAACAGTGATCTTAAAAGTTTTCAGACTTCATTTATAGATTTCGTGAAACTTTATTGGTTTTGGTGCTAAGACTTTGGTTAGATAAGAATTGACATCTTCCTCTGTGTGAGCATTTGTAATTTGTGGAAGGGATTAATGGGAAACCTCCTCCAAAAATGATGCATAAACCTTCTGCCAGTTCTTCCTGTTCCAGTTAAGTTCTTAGTTCATAAAGACTGCAGATGTCAAAGATTAGTTTGATTTAATGTCCATATTCTTGCCCATGTTGACCAATGCTCTGACTGTGTTGTAGTTTGGTCTGGTAAGAAGGTACTGCTCTAGATCATGATAGATGTTACACAGACACGTGCTGCAGGACCCCCACTGTCTGAACAGATACAGTTGGTGGCTGCAGTTTACAAATGGTCTTAAGCCTTGGAATTTCCAGAGAAATGGCAGCTGTTACATTAGTTGTACACTTTCATTCTTCAAACCTTAGGACTTTGTGTAATTCTAAACTCTAAAATGAACTACCAAATATTCGAAACTTGTTGGAACTGTACCCAAGTCTGAATGGATATGGTCAACTATAGCACCAAAAAGTTACTGCAGTATGTAATAGATCTAATGGCATCACCTTTTAAAATGTTGACTGTGGAAGCTTCCTAAATTCTCTGACACGCTGTAGAAAGAAATTTGTTGATGTATTTTCTGCACCCTTGAAAGAGCAAGGGTGGTGCCTAATGCATGCTCTCAAATACATTTAAATTTGCTTTCTTGCAATTTGTTTTGAGACTTTCTCCAAACCCATTGAAAACGTTTCTAGAAATAGAATTTTAAGTAGACTGTTTGTTGACACAAGCACATAGGCAGGGTCTACTAGTGGAATGCTGAAATACATCTTAAGAGTTTTCCTGTAAAAGTAGCAGGAAAAACTTCCCCAACAGCAAAGTGTCTCTTTGGCTGTGTTCACCAGCATGCTTGCTGGGCAGAATGTCAGAAAGCCAGGACAGTGGCTGGCAGGTGCTTTGATGACAGTGGATGAGAAACTTACTGAGAAATAGTCATCTAATGAGGTAATTGGAGAGCAGACTGAAATAACCCAAAGAAAGAATGTGTCTCAGTATACATTTTTCTTCCTGAAAGAAATGAAAGATGTGATGCTCCTTAAGGGAGTAAAATGAGGTATTGTAGAGGTGATGTGTCATAGCAAGATAAAACTGGTGACTCCACAGGAAACATTCACAGATGTCATACTTCTAGTTTCCTGATAGTAGCAACCCTTCTGTAGGATCTTCAGAAATGGAGGATGAAAATGTGACAAGCTATGGATTATAGAATCTTTGTATGAGTTTCTCATGAGCCAGCAGTGTGCCCAGGTGGTCAAGAAGGCCAATGGCATCCTGGCCTGCATCAGGCAGAGTGTGGCCAGCAGGAGCAGGGAAGTCATTGTGCCCCTGTACTGGTTAGGCCACACCTTGAGTCCTGTGTCCAGTTCTGAGCCCCTCAGTTTAAGAAGGGCATTGAGACACTTCAACGAAGTGCCCTTCAGCGAAGGGCAGCGAGGCTGGGGAGAGGCCTCGAGCACAAGCCCTAAGAAGAGAGGCTGAAGGAACTGGGATTGTTTAGCCTGGAGAAGAGGAGGCTCAGGGGTGACCTCATTGCTCTCTACAACTACCTGAAAGGTGGTTGTAGCCAGGAAGGGGCTGGTCTCTTCTCTCTAGCAACCAGCACCAGAACAAGGGGACACAGTCTCAAGCTGTGCCAGGGGAAGTTTAAGCTGAAGGTGAGGAGAAAGTTCTTCACTGAGAGAGTCATTCACCATTGGAATGGGCTGCCCAGGAAGGTGGTGGAGTCTCCATCCCTGGAGGTGTTCAAGAAGGGATTGGATGTGGCACTTGGTGCCATGGTTTAGTCATGAGGTCCTCCTTTCCCGAGGGTGATACAGCAGTGGGGGCTGTGGTCAGCCCAGAGCAGCTCTCTGCAGCTTCTTTCTCCTCACACTCTTCCCCTGTACTACTATGGACTGCCCAGGGGCTGGTTGGGAAATGTTTGCCCCTCCTCCTGCTCTCCACACTGCTGCAGGGCCGGCCCTGACACTTTTTCCTCACAGCTGTGTGGCATTTTCTCTTGCCATTAACATCTCCCAGAGGCACCTGCAGCCTGGCTGAGGAGCTGGGCTGTGTCCTTAGTTGGGGCAGCTGAAAGCAACTGGCATGGGACAGCCTTGGCCGCTCCTCACAGGGGGCTCCTGACCATGGGCTCTGGCTGCACCATGTCTTAGTAAGACCCACATTTTTGTTACTTTCCTTGCTGTAGCTGTTCTCATCCATTAAGAAGTTACTTAATGGAAAGGAACTACTTCCCGTTACATTCCTTCCCATTAATGGGAAGGAAGTACTGAGCTTTAGGAGTTTGGTGGTGATGGGGGAATCAGACTGTCCTGGGTTATCAGAGCTGCTCTTGCAAGCCCTCCTCTCTCCCACACTGATGAGGAAGGAAAGAAATGCAAAACCCCGCTCTTGTGTTACAATCTGAAGTTCCAGCCCTGTAATACTTTGCTCTAGCCAGCATTTTCATTTTGAAGCTGGCAGTGTTTTTAATGTGAGATTTAAATACTTAAACACCTTCAGAGATGTCTGTAAGCAGCTACTGATTAAGAAAGAAAAAAAAGTGGGCAGCACATGACATTTATTGTTTTCTCTAAAGCTATTGTAGTGAGAAGTAAAGGAGTTCTCACATAGCTGTTGGCAACTACTGATTTTTCAGGGTTTAGACAGTGTTAAATATTTTAAGCCTTGTATGTTATGTTTTTCAGTGGCTCCACTAAATTTCTCTTGCTTTAAATTGATGTTTGTGACTCAGTCCTTTGTTGGTTTTTTTTATTAACAAAAGAGAGAGAGAGGGAAGTCTTGATTTCCCAGATGAGTGTTGTGTTTGTAAGGCTAATGTGTACAGGAAATCTGTGCCCATGGAGGGATTCTCTATAATAGAAAAACATGTTCAATGATGTAAGAGTGCTGCATGGGCAGTGATGTTGTCTAGTAAGTTGGAAACAAGTCTGGAGCTGGGGCTGTAAACCTGATGTCAGAACAGCACAGAAAGTCTGTGGCTTTCAACTTCAATAATTCCCTGGAGACATTGTTGAGTGGTACTCTGTTCAGAGGCCTGGCTGCCTGTGGTTCAGCAGTGGGAGTTGGTTGGGTCAGTAACAAACAGAATATCCACTGAGGCTGCAGGAGCTGCTCAGCTGCTTAAGTGTAAAGTCTTTCTGAGGAAGGGGTAACTTCACCTAAATTGCTAAGCATGTTGGTATGTTCTACCTGTCTGAAAAATACAGAATTATTTTTAGCTGCTGTTGGTATGAGAATGATTTAATAGCTCTGAAAGAAGAGTGAGAGAGGAGAGGCTTTTGAATATTTCAGTAACGTCATTTTGATCTATGGTATAGTAGTTATGGAGAAGATTATATGGCTTTCTTACACAGAATATGTCTCATCAGGGTTGTAACTGTCCCAGAAATCAGAAGAAATGCATTGATCTGTCGAATGTATAAGGAGACACTAATAGTGAGAGTAACTTGCTGAACTAGGAAGAAATTCTTGACAGGGTGGGGAGACACTGGAACAAGTTGCCTGGGGAGGCTGTGGATGCCCCCTCCTGGGAGGTGTGCATGGTCAGGTTGGATGAGGCCTTGAGCAACCTGGTGGAAGGTGTCCCTGCCCATGGCAGAGGGGTTGGAAGTAGATGATCTTTAAGGTCTCTTCCAATCCAAACCATCCTATGACTCAATGAATAATTAAAACAGGTTAAGTGGGCAGAGATCTGGACCTCATGACTGCAGGATGGGACTGGATTCTGTTCCTGTGGTGAAAAGCAGAAATACAATCTGTTTTGTTTCATCTGTAGATATTATTTCCTGGTTTTACAAATTACTAGGTAAGGCTGAACAAAATAGCATGGTTACCTTCAGCTGTTGACAAAGTAGCATGGTTACCTTCAGCTGTAGCAGGAGAGTTGGTTAAGTTTTTTTCTGACAGCTACTTCTGTGAAGGTTGAGTTTTGCATAAGCTTTCCTGGGACATGGTTTAGCCAGCAAGCAGACCAACCACTGCAGTGAGGTTTATCTGGGGTGTGTATGGGGGTCCAACTCATGGCAGGAGGGGTGAATTGAGCTCCGTTATGTAAAGCTTTGAAAGTCAGCAAACTGACCTAGAACTGAAATGTATATTAGTGAGGAGCAGTGCTTTGCATTGCTGAGCAGATAGGTTGCTGAATTGGGAATGAGCCAGGGCGTCCTCAGGGTCTGGCAGCAAGCGATAGTCTGGTTTGCATGTTCCACACGTGGTGCTCAGGATGGTCAGATTTGCATTTAGTAAGCTGCAGATGGTAGTGTGAGCACCCCATGAGATGAGCTGGATATTCAAAATATCTGCTTCTTCCCTTTGAGAGTAACCTCTAGGATTTGAAACAAGATTCGATATGTTGGACCCAGAAAGGAAGGGGGGAAAAAAAAAAAGACAAGAATATCTTTAGGGGACAGTTAACAGGAAAAAGGAAACAAATCAGTCTTTCCTCAGTTGTGATATTCATTTTGTGTTGCAGAGGAAATAATTTGAGATTTTGTAACCAGCTCTTTAGGTTCTGGATGTTGGGCTTCTAAAATAGTTAGGTTTATCTTGTACTGTGTAAATTATATTCCTACAAACTGAATATAATCCTAAATTGGAGTAATCAGTTTTCCTCCCTCTGGTCCTGATACCCATTTATTACTCCTTTCTGGGTGAAGCTGTGAAGGTGTTAGCAGCAATTTGCTTCACCTGTCTATAGTTGAAGTTGCCTTGGAAAGTTTCATTAACACACTCTCATGGTTTAAAAATAGAAACTCAAGAGAATTACTCCAATGCAGGTATTGTAATGCATCAAGAAGATTTTCATTTTATATTCTCATTATGCCAAAGCACTTCCAACTAGCCACTTGTCCATTGTGAGGAGACTTCTGCACCGTTTTTATCCAAAATTGTGTTTGTTGGCAATTCTACCTCTGCAGCTAGATGATTTGCAGTACTCCTGTTGTCCTTATTTCTTCTCTATTGTGGAATTAACTCCCTCAACATTTAGTGAACTCTTAAACGAGTTTTGTTGCTCACTGTGTGTGTAGCAGTAAGGAGCAGAGTGCGGCAGCTGGAATATCCACAGTGCTCTGTGGATTGCAGAGCATGACATGGGAGATTTCTTGCTCCCTGTAGCTAGCAACAGGGTGCGTTTCAAGCCCAAATTTTCTTTGAATTCTGGTGAGGAGAAGTTAATTTCTCTTGCCTATCCTTCCTCCCAGCCTGCAAAAAGAAGAAATACATGTTCTCGATAGTAAGTTGTCAGCTGGACAGCTGCCTCTGCAGAAACAGTAGCAGTTTTTCTTCAGTGTTTGGCTATTGAATATTCATTGTAATTCCACCTTAACATTTGTTGATGTTTTAAAGACAAAGTTTAAAAAAAAAAAAAAGAAGGTGTTTCTTTACTGTTGTGTTAATTTAGTGACAAGTTGTTAGTTTCTTTGGAAACTGGATTCCAGGGAGTTCTCAGTCAGATGGTTAACTGAACAGGAGCTCGGCTTTGAAAATGGAATTTGCCTGCTGGCTCACCAGTTTACAAATGCCTCCCATTTATTTTGGGCACCAAATTATTGGCTTTCTTCCCAAGTATGTTTTTTGCATGGTAGTGGTTGTTCAGTTTGGGGGTTTGTGTGTTTGTTTACATACAGCATAGCTTGAAATGAGTCAGAGAATGTTAGGTTGAAAGGGACCTCTGGAGGCCATGTAGTTCAACTTCCCTGCTCCAGCTGGGTTGTGCGTTCAGGTGGCCTTTGGATATCTCCAAGGATGGCAACTCTTCAACCTCCCTGGGCAGCTTGTGCCAGTGCTCAGTCACCCTCACAGTGAAAAAGTGTGTACAGATGATCACATGGACCTTCTTCTATTTCAGTTTGTGTCTGTTGCCTCTGATCTTGACACAGGGCACAACTGAATAGAGCCTGTTTCTGTCTTCTTTTTGTGTTGCCTTCAGATTTTTGTGCATATTGGATGAGATTCTCCAAGTCTTCTCAGGCTAAGCTGTCCCAGCTTTCCTCATATGAGAGGATCTCCTCCAGGACCTGCACCGTCTTAGTAGCCCTTTCTTGGACTCTCCAGAAGCACCATGTCCCACTTGTACTATGTACCCCAGATCTGCACACAGTGTGGCCTCACCAATGCTGAGTAAACGGGAAAGATCACTTCCCTCGAGCTGCTGGCAGCACTCGTCCTAATGCAGCCCAGGATTCTCTGAGCCTTCTTTGCATCAAGGACATATTGGCTGTTCAGCCTGGTGACGACCAGAACCCCCAAGGCATTATATGCAACACTGCTTTCCAGTCAGGCTTGCTGAGGTCACATTGTGCCCCATTGTGACATCATACGTGAAGGTGTTAAACAGAACTGGATGCTGTGCAGGGTGCTCTTACTGTGGAGTTCAGGTTCAGACACAGCTCGGTGGCACTCCAGAACTTACAGGTGCTGTGAAAGGTATCATCTTGCTTTCACATCTCTTCTCATTGTTGCTTCCTTCAGCCTCCTCCCAAGTGCTGGGATGACTCTGCAGTTGGTAGGCAGCACTATAGTATTCTTTCTTTCTGGCATCTTTGTAAAATGGTGAGGTGGACAGGTGCAGTGAACCCATTATTTGCAAAGCCATGCAGATTTTTCATGAAACAGCAGTCTTTTTCTATTACCTTATTGTCCAGATGGCTAAGTATATGGTAGAACAGAATTAATAGGTGTTGGGGAAATCCATCTCAGTGTGCAACAGAGTAACGTTGGCAACCAGTCAAAAACCCTCAGAAAGGTTGCAGCTGAAGGACACCACTGTTGGAAACGTAGACGAAGATATATTCCTGAACTCAAGAAGGAAGCAGAGAGGATGCATTATTGTATGGAATGATTAGATGACTGACTAATGAGCCTTGAGGGGCAAGGAAATTGGCTACAAAAGCAATTAAATAAGCACCTGACATTCCAGTGTACTCTGTATAAACACTAAGCTCTTACTATGTTTAGTTGGCAGAGCAAAACAAGTGTTGCAGCACACAAGGCGAACTGTTACAGGGAAACTCCTGTGCTAAACAGCTGCTTCTGCTGGAGGCAAGTTAGTAAATGTTGTTCTTCATCACAAGGTGTTCACACACCTTGGAATACCAGTGTTGTGAGGCACCGTCCACAGGTATCAATAGCTACTTTGGATAGTCAAGCCAATGTGATACTGCATGAAAACTCATTCTACTCTAATCAGGCTATTGTTACCAATAGCATTAGTTACTGGGAGTGCCACCGAGCTGTGTCTAAGCCTGAACTCCACAGCAAGAGCATCTGGACTGCATCTGGTCCTGTTTAACACCTTCATGAATGGTGTCACAGTGGGGCACAATATGACCTCAGCAAGCCTGGCTGGAAAGCGGCGTTGCATATAAAGCTTTGGGAGTTCTGGTTGTCACCAGGCTGAACAGCAAACATGTCCTTGCTGCAAAGAAGGCTCAGAGAATCCTGGGTTGCATTACACTGGTAGGGATTGATGACATTTTTTCTTTTTTTCCATATAAGGACAAAGGTTATGCTAAAGAGTCTGGATGTGAGTAACAGAAGGGTAATTTTCTATGAAACCTGATGAACCAACAGATGAAAACCGTTTCTGCAACATAATGTGATGTATATTAAATGCAGTTAGGCAGGTCGGTGGTCAGTTTGGGTATGAGGAGGGTAGTCAGCCTACCAATGGACCTCCAAGAGAGGGGAAGTTGACTACAAAAGCAGTTAAATGAACATTTGTGATTTTGTCAGATGGAGTATTTAGAGTGTATATACAGATTGAAGGGTCCCGCAGGTGGGTACTGACTGAAGGTGTTTCACTCAGGTCTCTCTTTTTGAGTGTTTTTTCAAATCACTTGGTAAAGTATTTTGTTTGTAGTCCCCCCTGGTGGAAGCACCAGCTTTGGAATTCTGTTGTTACATAATTCTGGGGGAACCTGTCAAGGTCAGGGGGTGATTTGAAAGGCAGTCCTAGTGACCTGAAGTTAAATTGTTCATAATATTTAAAGAGCAAAACTGATTTTATTTATTTTAAATTTTTTTTGGGGGGGTAACATTTCTAGGGGTGATGTTCAGTGTTGTTCTCAGTATATCTCTAAACAACCTTTTCTGTGTAGAGCTGCTGAAAGCATTAGTAATTATTTAATTTCCTGATAAATGTGTGCAGCTGAAGGAAGCTTGTTTAAGAAAGTGGCAATTTTTAAAGTATCTCTTGCACTTTTAACTGTATGACAAAGAGCTGAGCTAGGTGTTTAAAGCAAGTAGTTTGTCTCCTCTGTAGCCAGCTGGCAGCAAAGAAATTAGGTGGGCTACTTAATTTTAGCTTTCTAAGGAAGGATTACAAGTGCTTCTTGCAAGTGCTGAATAATATTAAATTTGCTATCAGAAAAAGGTGCTTGGTCTAGCAAGGCTGTGTAAAATTAATCAGGTTTTCACTTCTGATTTACCTTGCTAAATTCATAGTTGGGGTCCCCCTATACTTGGAGTTTGCTGAAGCCCTAAAATGTTGTGTGAGCCTTGTTTTTGTTAGAGGATAAGAATTCTAGATTTCTGATCTGCAAGAGCTTTGTTATGAAGTGACGTTATCTGGCTTTAGAGACAGAGGTGGAATTGGTACATCTGAAGTGAATGAATAATAAATAAGGACTGGTACTAGTTTTGCCTCATGAATTGGCCTTACTATTTAGCCTCAAGCAGAAGCAAGAAACACAGAAAAAGAAAGGTTGTTAAGGTAAAAAGTTAAATATTTAATACCAGTGTCTGTGCTGGACATTCTCCTTTTGTTGTATTCAGGGAAATAGGTTTTGGAACTGAAGGAAAACATTACCTATATTACAGTGGTGGCAGAAAGGGGTGCTTTGGTCAAGGCATCAAAGTGCTAGACTTTATAAAAGGTGTGAGAGAAAATACCTGAATTAGCCTTGAAATTTTCACTGTTGTCATCCTTTTTCTTTTTGGCTATGCTGGGTCTCATTTTGGTTTTCATTTGGGACTTGTCTGTAACAACTCTTTTCCTCTTCATAATAAGGTAGATAGCCCAGGTAGCAGTAAGAGATGGGTGTTTTCCCAGTAGTAGTTTTAGCTTTCAGGTTCTCTTGAGATTTATCCTTGCAGTTAGAACACAGTGGATATAAAATGTCTCTGGTGTGCTGCCTTTTGTCATTAAAAAAAAAGGAAAGGAAAAAAAAGTCAACCTCTTGAATACAAAAATAGCATTTGAATTTTCTGGACAAAATGGGAATTGGATGTTACACAAAGGAAGAGGCTTGGAACAGGATGGATCCTTGGGAGAAAACATCAGAAAATATTAGGAAAATCTAAACTGAAGTATTTTCTTCTCTCACCCTGGAGGAGGTAGGTAGAACATTGAAGTGTTTTTGAGGGGTTTTATTACCTGATTTGGCAGTGATGAGCAAAGTTACAATCGTGACTTCCCCTGCACGGCCTGCACTCCTGTTGTGCTGTGTCCTGGATTGATGATTGTTCATGGCATCATGGAAGGGTCAATAATGTTTCATGGCTTTTGGCATCAGCTGAAAAAAAGAATTAAAATGCAGATTCAGATGTTTAATTCTTTAAAGAATAACCAACCCCCCATAATTACAAATCTTATTTTTTTTCCTCTTCGATGTAAATATTTTAAACAAGTTTTGATGTTTGCATCTATCTGCTTTCCAGAAAAGATGGAGTAAGGGCTTGGCTAGTTTGTGTGAATCCAGCATCTTAATATCACAGGAACTCTGCTTCACTCTGTCCCTGCTTCAGTTCTTCTTCAGGTCTATAAGAAATTCTGTGCTAGGTTTTTCTTGTAAGACCTTCCATATGAAAAAGCTATTTTAAAGATACTTTGGAAGCAGGCTTTACCTCCCCCCTTGCATCTGTTTTCAAGTGAGTTTCAAGTGTATTCGGCAGCTGAAAGAAGCAGGGATGTCCTGATCACAGCTCTGCCTTGCTTTGGACTCAAATCAGAAACCTACAGCTACTTCTGCTGATGTTTGAATTGAGAGGCAGTTATAAATACACACACAGATGTACACATCTATGTTCACACTTACTTTTTTTACTTCATAGAGCTCGGGGGAAAAAAGTGTTTGGAAACTGAATACTACCAAATGCAGTTGAATAATCACTTCTTAAAAAAACAAAATATGTAAGAATTAAAATATATCCCCGAAGCTTGGAAAGAGGAATGGTGTGGGAACTAAAATTGAGGCATTGTGTGTTTCCTGGGGCTGAACAGTCAACACTAGTGCTTCTGGTGCTGTTGGTAGGCTTGGCAAGCAGGTAGCATGTAAATAAAGCTTGTGGAATCTAGTGTGGGTTTGCTGAGCTGCTTGGAATGTTGTAGTTAGTGAGAGGAGCTGATTTTAGATTGTTGTTGCTTGAGACAGAACAGCCTAAGGCAGGCATTGTGGGCAAGAGTGGTGAAAGAAGTATGGAGTTTGGGGAAGACTGTCAATGAGTTGAAGTGTTTTCTAATTATTTGACTACATGAACACAATGACAAGCTAGGAGTGTTAAAAGTCTGGTTTGGGTTACATAGAGGTTTTTAAAATAGAAAATCTCTTCAGAAGTGTAGGAAGCAAGCTGTGACTTCAGGTATCTTCTCTACTGATTTAACCTGGTGTGTCTAAAATATGTAATGGTTTATGTAAAATATTATAATCTGGAAGTTGCTCATTTTTAAGGCTTGAGAGAACAGGAGGTAAGGTAGTCTGGCTCAGTCATCCCTCATAACCTCCTTTATAGCTTGTCTAGTTGCAGTCACATCCTGCGAAGGAAGCAAGCTGACACTCAATGTCTGCATCACAGAAACAGAAGCTGAGCGCTGCACTTGCATGGCCTCAGTAGTGTTTTGTACATAGGAGTAGAGAGGGTCAGTGTGTCAGAGTAGGATGTCTGAAGAGTTTTGTTTACTCTGAAGTGTGGACTTGGCAAGTGGAATGTAGGACTGAACCCTCTCTTTTCTGTGCACTAGCACTAGCAGAAGAGGAAACTGCACAAAGATTGAACTTCAATGGTCTGACTCACAGCTGGTGTAAAACTGCCTGTGGCTTCTTGGATACTGGTGAAGCTATGGCTGACACCACCTGAAGAGGCTGTTTGGTGGTCTGCAGCCAAAGCTGTTATTCTGGAATTACATTTCCAATGCCAGTGCTGCTTGTGCTCCAGGGCACATTTTCAAGAGCAGCAACAAGGCACACATTAAAATGTGGAACTTTTTTATTTTCTTCATTGCTGTGCCTTGGAAGTAACAGCTTGTTTTTGCAGTGACTTCCAGTGTGGTTAAGAAATCCTAATTTAGGCTTGGGTGGGGCTAGAACAGTGAGCATCAGCAACAGCTGAGTGAGTTTGAGCTTTAATTCAGATACATTTTACCTGTGCTTCTCTGTCAGAGTTCAGGAAGGCAAGGCAGTGTGATGTGAGGAACCACTCAGAGCAGAAGTGGTTCTGTGTTTGGTTGATTTAGATCAAGACAAAGCTAGAGATCAAAATAGTTCCAGTTTATAAGGAAGTTACTGAAAAATTTGCAAGTCTTTATGCAGTATTTTAAAAACAAAAGGAAATTTGCATCAAGGATCTTATTATCATTTTGATGGAGGTATGTTATTGTATACATTTGTGTTTCATGCTTCTGTGTTGTAAGCTTTCCTGCAGAAAAAAACCAAACAACTCCATCTCCCAGAAGCTGAGTTGCAGTGGACTGTGTTAGAAAGTAAATGAGATTGATTGCAAAGTCATGGTGTGTTCTGATGCTGTTTGTGCTTTGGTTTAAATACATATTTCCAAGTTGAGTGTTGTAGGTGAATGTTTGTGATGAGTGGCTTCGTGTAGAAAAGATTCATTCCAGACCAATAGCCTAACAAACAGTAGAGAAATTATAGTTATGTGTTTTAATCTATAAATGCTAATACTGTACTTTCAAAGGCCCAGAGGAAGCCTATGCAATTAGAAAATTGGAAAATATGTACTTAAGTATCTTCTACCCAATTTTTCCTGTTATGCTTCCATTCAATTAGAGTAACTCTGTGATGGAGTATCTCATCTAAGCTATCAGGAGATGGATCTGAAGGGCTATTTATTTATTCATGTTTATACAAGCCTTTACTGGATAGAGGTCACATTAATAGAATTACAGAGAATTGTTCATAAACCCTGATATTTTCTTTAGACTAAAATGTTTGTGTCCTGCAACGACCAAAGTGGAAAGCAAGAAGTGTCAAATACTTAAAGGCTAGTCAGTTCTGAGATGACAGATAAATGTATGTAATAGCAGAGGAGCAGGACCTCATGATTGTTAGTCAAGCCAATTTAAAACCATGCCTTCTAGCAGAGTGCTTTAGTCTTTTATGGTCTTGTTTTCTCGCGTAGCTAACCTATCAAAATTAGAAATGTATCAGCACCCTATGGTAATAGGCTTGTTGTCTAAATAATGTATGCTTTGTAAGTGCAGTCTTAAGGATCACTTTTCAGCACTTGGAGGGCATTTAACTGTAATTTTAGAGTTGAAAAGTGCCCTGAGATACACAGTAATTTGATGGGTAGAGTAAAAACAGATTGTTTGTTATGCAGTGGCTATAAAATTATAACGGTTTCCCCCTGTGTTTACTGATAAGGATAATTTCGTTCTCAAGGGGAGTTGATTCTCCAAATTTCTAGCACTGCTGAATGTATCTCCACAGTATTTATTGCCTTGGTAGCAAATGCTCTGCGCTGAACAAAAGTTTAGGTGGCAGATTCGCTCTGAACAGTAGATGGTCAAATGAGAGAACAGTGGCTTTTTAAGCATATAAAGCAACTGGGGGAATATTGCATTCTCCGCTCTTTTTAAAAGAGAAATAAAAAGAATACAAAACTGGGTTTAGTCTGGGTGGTTTTTTTGTTTGTTTGTTTGTTTTCCCTTCAAACCTTTGGTTGGAGCCCTACTAGATAAACATCCAGCTCCCTTCTCTTTGCAAACAAGCATAGGGTCAGTAACTGTGCGGTCTGTGCTACACAGCCTGTAGCAGCTACTCTCATATGCTCAGTAAAAACACAGTGCAAATAACCTGTTTGTTTCCTCTTCCAGTAGTTTAGAGTTTATTTTAGTTCAAAAATTGTCATATGTGGAGTTTCTCAGAATTTCTTCTCTTTCCCTGGTTACATTAGACCTGAGGTCTTCCAGTGATACCAGGTTTTCAAGCAGACCTATGACTAACATTCTTGGAAAAACATCCATAAAAGACTGAAGTCCTTGAACTCTGATACAGGCAGACTCTAAGCATCTTAGTTTCAGGCTTCCAATTTTTACTTCAAAAAATAAGGATTATCTTAACTCTCTCCTGTGGTGCCTAAAATTGACTGTCATTGCATACTGAGAAGTTGCCATAGTTTGGGAAGTGTGTGCATTTGCATGTTTTATCATGGACTAGCTTGAGTTGAAAGAGACTTTCTAGTCTCCAGTCATCTAGTCCGACCCCAGTGATTTTACATCTGTGCCCAGCTGGGAACAAGAATCTCAGTATTTTTCTAAGTAAAGCTTAAGGTAGCAGGGTTGGAGTAGTATTTTCTGTGCACACAACATCACTAAATCTTTGTTTTCCTCAGATACCTCTAGGAGTGTTTTGGTATCTGTCTGGAAGAAATAGACGTGATATTTGCAGGCCTCATTGCTGCTGTAGCCAAATGGCTTGAATATCTGCCTAGGGAGTGGATGAAAGATGCATGTTTTGTGCCCACCTTCTGCTGATGGAAGAGTATTGAATTCCCATCATATTTCTGCATAGAGAGATACTAAATCATATGGGCTCCTGGTAGGAAAGGTGGTGTGCTCCCCTCTTGCTGTTGAAGGTATGTCAGTTTAGCTTGGATTGCTGCTCTTAGGGGGTGTGTTGGCTTCATTTCGTATGCTAAGCAGGAAGTGCTGGAAAAAGTACAACTTTGTGGAGTTTGGGTCGTGCCCTGCAGGACAGACAAGAGTTTGAGTCCCTGTTCTCAGGTTAAAGCTGTGTAGTATCTGATGGCTTTATGAAAAATAAAAGATGAAAACTAGAACATGGTACTCTGATGCCTGCTGAGGCAGGAGTGTTTGCTGCTGTACTTGTCTTTCACAATGAATCTTGATCACAGTTTGCTTCTTTTCTAGCCACTGAAAAAAGAAAAGTGGCAAACATTTTTATCCAGAGTAGTGTACAACCTGTAGCTAGGAGCTGTCTCCTAGAACAGTATAGGTAAAATCAGTTCTATTTGTCTCTCAGCCTGGATTTCCTTGTTAGTGGGCGAGTGCTCTTACTACTACAATGATGTACAGTTGTTTTTTGGGGGGAGCCTCAGTGAATCCTTAGCCACTGTCAATGGGGGAAAGAATGCAGCTCAGGAGGCTGTACTTACATCTCTGTAGATGTTCAGAAAGGGGCACATATATGACATTTTAATAGAAATAGACATACTTTTGTCTTTAATATCTGTGGTGAAAGATTGTATCATTATGAACCCTTGTTGCATAGAAACTGGAAAACGAAGGAGTTTCATTACCTTTTGTGCTTCATACTCACCCACGTACTGGTACCTCCAGAGCTGTGAATGGGGTGTGTGTGCCCTGACCACATCTGCTTTACTTTTGCTCTCCAGGCTGTTACTAGTGAGGAAGTTAACTGAGTAGGAGAACAGACTGAATTCAGCTTTCAGAAATTGCTATAATATATAAGTTGGGGGGAACACAGCAAAGCTGTGTACTCCTTAATAGATGTTCATGGGTTTCAGCATTGCATAATTCCTTTTTGACTCAGTCATCTGTAGCAGTTGTATAAATTACCAGTATTGCTGCTGAATTTTGTTTTCTACTTTGCATTGTGTCATTATTAGCTCTGAGGAAAAAGCCCTGTATTGTTTGATCTGTATAAAGGACATTTAAGAAAAGGAGAGTGAATTCAGATCAGAAGAGGGAAGGAAATGTAAACCTTTACTGCAGATGTTTTCTTGAGAAAGAAAATGTAAATTGTTGCTTTGCAAAGTGAACTAAATGGGACATCTGTGAGTTCTTGTTTGCAGTTCTTCAAGACTAGGTTCTCTCTACTAGTCTGAGTGATAGATATTCAGCTTGATCTGCTTCCATTGCTTGTTAACTTCAGCAGGGTTGGACAATGCCTTTTATGAGAAGGAAATGAAAAACAGCTTTAGTTGAGAAGATCCTCACTATCTTGACCTGCATTGAAAAACTGCTGGAGTACAGGTTGGGCAGCAGCTGTCTATGCAAACATCAGTGGAGTTCCAATGTCACTGTGAGGTTTCAGTGCACAGCCAACTATTACATTTTTATATCTGGGAAGCAAGTAAGAAATGGGAAAAAACCCCAAACAGCTGTTATGGTTACTCTTTCTTTTTCTTTCTTGTATTACTGGTAGTGTACAATAAGTGAGCCTTGATTAGCTTTACTTGAGTTTATATTAAAGATTCTCAAAGCTGCAGCCCAGGAAGGGAGGAAAAAGCTTATAGTGATTAAATCTGGCCTTTATTCCTTTGATTCTGAGACAATTTGAGCTTTCAAAAATAATTTGTTTAACTCTTGAATAATTAGAGCGGATTCATCAGGTTTCTCTGCTCTTTGAAAGAATCTATGGAGCATTGCACAGCTGGGCTGTGTCCTCAGTTTCTCTTCCCTGTGGTGTGTTTTCTCCTGAGCCTATTTCTAAGGCTGAGCTTAGGAGGAGCTCTCCAGGACGATCCTATTGCTCTCCATGGTGTAGGCACACAGTTTCTTGGGTGTGCAGTCTCCTGTGAAGCCTTTATTTGTGCTCTTCGTTCAGCTTTCTCCTGTGGTAGTCATCTGTACCGAGTATCTGTGCCCAACTTCTGGAAGCAGGGCAGGGTAGCACTGCTGAACAAATAAGCTGTTAGTGGTGAGGAGTTCTTTTTCTTGTGCATTCATCTGGGCTAAGTCTCGGGCTTGGTGGATCTGTACACAGGTCACATAAATGGCTCATTAGTGACTGCCAACTGTAAAACAAGTCAGAAATAACATCTGGAAGAAAACCCCAGAGAGATTCTGCAATGGCAATGCTGGGTTGTTTTGTAGGATGAGGAGAGGTGAATTTTATTTAGACTTTTTCACTTCATTTCTTTCCCTGCTTCTTAACATTGAACTTCAAACTAGGTAATTCTATTCTGTAACCATCTTACACGGCATAGATATTGTGGTTTTCCCAGTATTGTAATTGGGAGAACAGCACTGTCTGCCCCAGTAAAAAGAGTGTGGGGCTGTGAAGAGGAAAATGTGAGGACAGAGAGCAGACCTCTAAGTGTTTCCACACTTTTCCTGATGAATTCTCTGTAACAGGGTAAGAAATGAATACCAAGTTAGGTCCAGCTTTGGCCCATTGTGATTGTGGCCTTGGTGCTCATGCTTTAGCTTGTCAATGCAAAGCCAGTGGCACAGGTGAAAGGCTGTGGAATGCTAAGAAAATGAAAACCAGAGGGCAGCAGGTTGTTGATATTGGCTGGAAACCTGGCAGCACCTTTTGCCAAGCCCAGAAACAATGAGGATGGAAGACTGCTGCTTTTTTACCCTCTATGCCATGCCCCTACCTGAAAGGAGAAACTGCAGGAGTCTCTAAATTTTCTCTTTAACTATTGACAAAAAAGGGTTGCCACAAGACTATTAAAAAGCAAGCAAATATTGCTAAGTCCCTTGTCCTGTAGGTGAAGTAATTGAGAAGCTGCACAGTTGTTTTTGAAGGATCTGGAAATAGATCCCTCAGCCCTGCATGACAAGCATGAGTCTCCTGCAGCGATGTGCTACATCAGTAATATCTTTGCCTCTATTGCCTCTAATTTCCATCCAGAGATCCCATCCAAGGCAGGAATCATAACTGCTAATATTCTGCTGCTGTCTAGTTACATTAGCTACTTGCAAAATTTGTTTCATGGTTCCATCTTGATGATTTTCTTCACAGTGGCTGAGGAATGCTGTCACTTATTTATGCCTTGTCTTTGAGCAGTTGAGGTCTGTGCAGTGACCGTAAAGATACTGAATTTAAAGCTTGTTAATCACAATGTTTGTTGTCCATATGGTTCTGCTTTGTACAGTCAGTTTTATTTTATTCAATGTCACTTCCTAGATTCTCCTCTTGGCTGTAATATAGGAAAAATGTAAGACTGCAGTTTACTACAAAGCAGGCAGCCTTAGTCTGATAGTTAGTTTTTGTAATTTCATCTTTTCCCCTTGATTTGGATTTGAAGGTCTTTCTGTTCCTGTTATTTCTGTAATGGGAAAAAGCCAGTTTTGACTGTTTTTTAGGAACTTGCAGTACTAATTTGGAGGACATTTTTATTTGAAAACATTTCCTTCTGCTATGCTGCATAATACATTTTGTTTGAAGCACTTAAAACTTTTTTGGAAGTAAAATGCTTTCTTTGTGTACAGCCAAAGCAACAAACCCATTTTTTTTCTGGCATCTTACAATCTTACTTTTTTCTTTGTTTATCTTACCTTTGCTGACCATTCCTCCAGTATCTGACAGGGAATGGACTGTGCATGTATATGCAACATACTTGTATTTTTGTTTAGCAAGAAATCAGTCCATTATACTAATGTTCTGTGTCTCCATTTAGTTTTACTGTTTCATACTGGAAGTATAGAAGGAGGCATCCTTATTTTCTAAGGAAACCCCAAATCAACAATATATTGAGTGGCTGCAAAGTGACTGAGGGTGATGGTGGTAGTGTGACAACGCTGCTAAGCCAGAATCTGCACCTGCTATTTGGTTTGCTAATGGGGGAGCTTAGTTTTTGCTTTTGCTTCACAGTGTCAATGTGACTCTTGTGGAACAGTCAGTAAATGGTGAAAGAAGGGATGGGTGCATCCCATGAAGGATGTATATTTTTAGACCATAATGTTATGCAATTGAGAGTGGAATTAGTTTTTGTTGCTGATTCTTGGTCTTTTAAAATGTTTAGCAGCCAGCAGAGGAATGTTAGAAACTTTTTACCAGTAATACCATATTTAGTCAGCGTGACATAGTCTTGTTAGCATTCTCCTTCATACTCCTGAATGAGTAGTTCAGACATGGTTAAAATCAATATTCTCCTTCTAAGGCGTGATACATGTTAAGAATGCAAGTCACTAATTTGAGTTCTGGCGAGGCAAGACAGTAGTTTCTGGCCAAAAGATTACTATTTGGGTCTGGACAGCCAGGCACATGTGCTTGTGCTTGCTGCTGATAGCTTTTATTGAAAGCAAAGGCAGTTGAACAGCCTCACTCTAATGCATATCCCACTCCAATTTTAGGAAAATGGTACATTGTCAGGGCACAGCAGGGAACTTTGCATCACCACAGCTAGCACCGTACCTAGTCTGTGAATAAACTGACTTCATCTTCTTTTGCTATTGATCCATCAGCTTTCATGCAAGCACTAAATTCATCCTTAAAAAATAATTAGCTCCAGTGTCTTGGCAGAATTCCAAGCAGACAATTACATTCTGCCTGCTTAAAAATCCCCCCTGTAGTTACAATTGGATAACTTAGAGTGACAGATGATTGTGTGTTTTGTGGTATGTTTTCACTGTGGCTTCCGATCAGTGTGAAGTCTGTTGTAATGCTGCAGATACCTCGCTCTGCAAGAACCTATTGACCAGGGTGGCTTATTAGCATGACAAAGAAAAGTGTCTATGGAAAATATTTCCCCAATATTTTGAAGACAAACGAAGAAAGATTTAAATGTTGCTTTCAGGCCTCAAAATTGAGAAGGCAGTGTCTGTAATATGCCTTTAGGTCTATGTGCAGCCACAGACAGAGAAAAGCAAAACGGAATCTTGCTTGTTCTGTAGAGCTCGCTATTAATTATGGACCCAGGACTGACATTTGAAATGCTTGAGAAAGCAGAGGGAAGATACTGATTTTGTTTGACTGTAGTACTTTGGATTCAATTTGATGTTGGATTATTTCAGAGGCCTGGTTTAATAGGAGATAAAAATAGATACAGAAGAAAACATAGAGTAACTTACGCTTCCCTTTCCAAGGGTAATAAGTGAGTGAAAATGTGCACTTTTGTGCTTTCTTTTTTCCCTTTTTTTTTTTTGTCAGAGAAGATGCAATTGGTAGTATCCAAACAGCTTGTATCTGGTATTAAACAGTTAAAAAAGACCAGGACAGGATTTAGATTTATAGAGATTTGATGAAGCACTGGCTGATTAGAAAAATCCTGGAGTAGAGGAAAATGAAACTCCTGTCTCCTTCCACAATTGAAGTCCAAAGCTGCATTTTGATAGAGAAAATCATATGACTGAAGAGGTCTGATACATTTTCTGATTTAAATTATGTGATCTTTCTATTGGTAAAAGAAGTGGAAGGGAATTCTCACATTTAATGAGCTTTCTTTTTGTTACTGAAAAGATGTAAAGTCCTTGCAATTCTACACTGTCAGTAGAGCAATTTGGGAGAACAGCATAGAAAACCCAAAAGAGGTTAGCAGCCAGGCTGAGGGCTTTTCTCTCCTTCTATTTTGTCTTCTGGTAATTAAAACCCGAGCCTATTTGTAGCAGTTCCTTTTATGATGTACAAGTGTGGCATCTCTGACAGGAGTTGCAAAGAGTCAGCAAATCTTGCATATTGAAATATGAAGAACTGATAATTCGAGTCTTCCTGGCTCAGGCGTTTGGGAGTTGAGTGTCAGCCCTTTCCTAATAATGGAATTTGACTTAACAGCTGAAAAATACTTTTTAAAAGGACTTTCTTCTTCCTTCTAGATGCAGGTGTTTTGGTAGGTTATAGTAGAATTTTTTTGGTGATTCTTCTTTCATAGATATATCTCTTCTGTCTGAAATCCAAGCTACATTGTGGAGACGTGGGCAGTTGCACACTTCATGAAGATCAATCATTAAATAACTTACCGATGTTGTTAATTATGGCAGTAAGGAATATTCTGCTGAACAAGTGGGGAAATCTGCTCTTGAGAAGTTGAAGTCAATCTTCTCCTGGCATGTTCTTAATTTGGACAAGGTTTTTGGTTGTGTAAGGTCTTGGAAACAAATCCTGGAACAATTTTGAGACTAGCATAGCTCAGATAGTTAATGTATGCTTGGGGATTCAGTTACTGCTTTTGCCTTTTCTTTTTCAGTTCTCTACCTTTTTTTTTGGTCTTTAAGCAGTAAAACCTATCTGTTTGGAAATTATAGAGGCAGTTCTATCACACAGCACATATTTTCAAATTGAGTACTATTTAGGAAATGATCAGAATAGCTGCTTTTTATTTCTGGTGTGGATCCTCAATATAAGCTCCCATGGACTTTAAAAAAAGCGCTGAGAATCTGCACTCATTTAAGTGTTTCTTCCCAAGTAGTTTTCCTTTTTTTGGTGTAATCTCGTTATGCATGCTCTTATAATTCAATTAACACTGCCTCCATTTAGCATAACTGATGCAGCTTTAATGGTGTGATTTAATGCCATCCTAATAGCAATTCATTCAACATTTCTTTTGGATTTGAAGTAATGTTTTCTGGGCTTTTCCTCTTTTCTGAACATTGGTCTAAAATCAGTCCAAGTTGAACAGGAAAAAAATAAATCTTGACATCAATTTTGGGTTTATTATGCTTTTCTTTTTGCAAGGTGTGATTTATTATGCCTTTTCTGCCCACAGTAACATCTTTGATTTAACTTCAGTTTCATTTCAGAACAGTGAAAGCTGTGGTTACCTCTTGCTATTGGTATTTCATGTAGTCTTGGTACCATCATGTGTGCTCTGGGACCTGAAATAGCTCAACCTATGTCTATGTTGCCATTTTCTCTCTTGACACTTTTGCTTTGTCAGGTTTTCCTTTTCTTTGGATGCCTTTGCATAAATTCACCCTATACAGAGAGCTCTCCTACTATACAGTTTAGAGATCTCAGAACAAATTTGAAGGACAATAGTTAGAAACCTGTAACTTAAATGACATTGCCACGCAGCCTTTGAGAAACAGTAGAAGCAGAACTCTTCTTTGTGCCATTTGTTTTTGAAGTCACATTTCAGTGTTGGACTCTACAGGTAAATTTCTGTAATCTCTGGGATTTGCAGTGGTATATGGGGAGGATTAATGCTGCCTTGATTTGCAGACCTCAGCTTGCATTGCAGCCATCGTAAAGAAGACTAAATGACTGGAAACTGTCTATGTTTGTAGGGAATTGTTTTTCTGCTATTATTTTTTCACTGTAAGTTTAAAATGACACTTTTCCAAAGGCGTGATCCCAGCTTTGGAAGGCATACAGCCCGGTATCCATAGGTCTGCCACTTTTAAAAGCAATACCTGTTCCTCCTTCAGTAGCATGGACTTGACACAATAGCTGTCTCAAAGGCAGCTAGAGAGGGGCACCACAAAAAAGCAGTGATGGATAGAGGCTGAAAACTCTTTATTCTCTATTTGCAAGGACCGTAGTGCTTTATGTATGCTAGTGATGGATTCATGTCTATCTCTTCTCAAACACAGAAAGGGTTTTTTTACAGCACAGTAACAGTGACTCATCTGTGGGTTCTGACTGTGATCTCCACTACTTTATTGCTGCTTCTCATTTCTAGAGTACCTCAGAAACATTGCTTTTTGCTTTGAAGAATCTGAGTGGGCTGTAGTTGTCTTGTCACTTATTCTTCTTCTGTACATAGACATAGAGTAACTATGCATTCCTGAAACTGCTGTTCCCATTCTGATAGGGCAGGACACATACATACCTGCTATGTAATCTGGTTTTTTATTCCACAGGAGCATGGTTAGGGCTGGTTAAGTACTTGTCAAGATTGAATTTTGATCAGTGAAATACTCTTGTTATAAAACCTGTGCTGTGGGAGCTCACTTCAGTTTTAGAGATGGATTCAGAGTGCAGAAGGCATTCCAGCACATGGACTTTGCAGAAAACCACAGCTTCTGCTGAGCCTCCAGTTAGAAAGTCAGTTTACTGAGCCCTAAAAGAATACATTAATTGCAAAAGTCCTACTGAAAAATTAGAAAATTATTTGGACATGCAAATTGAAGATCGATTTTTAGATCAAAAGATGACAAAGTAGGGGATATCAATTGAGAGTGCACTATATATATATATTTATAACTGACAGGGAATGCTAACTAGGAATTTGGACTTCTAAGGAGACACCCACAGAGATGGATGAAACTCATGCTAGATTTTGAGACAACATTGTTTAAAAGAGAATAAAAATCCTTATCGGTTATGTTTGATTTTCTTTTCACTTATGCAAGTATAAAGTAACCCCTGAAACAAGTGAAGTTCCCACTTGTGTAAAACTAGAGCAAGTAAGAAACATCTGGGGTCCATGACTTCTTAGGTAAGCACAGGAGTCACTTACATAATGGAAACATCCTATAATTTTTCCTGTGCCTTTTCCCCTGTTGCCACACATTTCTGTTGCCAGGGTAACCGATCATGAATTGTTCATAGTAAGTGACCTTGTCATTGCTTTTATATACGCCAGGAGTTATTGTGCAGAGGATATTTATAGAATTAGAGAGGTGAGCGTGACTGCCTGAAGACAAGCAGGTTTTGTTTCATTTAATTTCTTTTGCTGTGGAATAGGAGGCTTAAAAGCATGAAAGAGGAAAATGCTAACATTTGTCTGCGGAGTGTATTTTGCTGTTATGCAGATAGGGACAAATACAGTTAATAAGTCGTAAGACAGCTTGGTTAGAAGTGGTCAGCTTAGCCTTCTGTTTGCAGGGCTTTCATTTGATACTCTTCTGGACTAGACTTAGATATACTCAGATTTGCTCTTCTCTGATTGGTGTTTTAGAAGGGCTAGTGTGTTTTGGTTTTAGCTATGTCAAAAGGACATGGTTATTCCTGGTTAAGTACTTGTCAAGACTGAGTTTTGCTCAGTGAAATACTAACCACCTACCCTTGTTATAAAACTGTGCTGTGCGAGCTCACTTTAGAGATGGATTCAGAGTGCAAAAGTCATACCAGCACATGGGCTTTCCAGAAAACCACAGCTTCTGCTGAACCTTCAGTTAGAAAGTCAATTTATTAAGTGCTAAAAGAATACAGTAATTTATTGAAAAACAAACAGCCAGCAAACCCAGCAACCTTGTTTTCTCAACCATTGTGAATGGCAGGAGCTGCTGCTCATTGTCTTTGTCCTGACATTCTGTGAAGAAGTTAATTAAAATAAAGCTCTACCAACATTTTGAGTAGAGTGATATTAAAGAGAGAAATGAGTAATGCCAGTTCAAATGGGAAAATAATATAGTGTCTGGGAACCACAGAAGGCTTCTTAGCCATTTGTGCATTCAAGAGGAAAAATGGATTTGATTACATAATCACCCTGGTAATTCTCTTCCAAGTTGTGTTTCATAATTATTATTTTAATCCAGGAAGAGCTGTGGTAAGATCTTTGGGTTTCAAGGTGTAATAGTGACATACAGATAAAGTTTGTTTGCTATGCAGTTACAATTGTGGTGCAGCTGAGCAATAGAGCTGTGCCTGTGCGCAGAGAGTCATTATTTCCCTGTGTGGGCCAGGAATCCTCCAGCTGGGCTCCACACGGGGGAAACAGTAGCTGGCTGGAGACAATGGCTGGGCTGGAGACCACTGGGACAAGGTGACTGAACCCACATGGCCAGTTTCACAGCAAGCCTTCACTACTTGTTAAAAGAACTGCTCAGGTGAGGAATTTGCACAGTCCCATGCAGCTCCTGCAGTGCATGCAGCCCAGCTGATAGGCACTACCTGTGTGCTGAAGACGTGGTGATTAATTCCTTGAGCAAAGCGTGCAGCAGTCTCAGAAACCCTTTCCTTGCTGTGGAGTTTCTTTGTGGGCTTTCTTTGTTTCCACCTGAGCATCATCTTGTCTTTAATTTGTGCTTACATTAACTTGGAAACACCACTTACTTTGCTTTACATTTTTTCTTCATTGGAATGGGCTGCCTGAGGAGGTGGTAGAGTCGCCATCACTGGAGGTTTTCAGGAGAAGACTTGATGGGGTCCTTGGTGCCGTGGGTTAGTTGCTTGGGTGGTGTTGGATTGGTTGATGGGTTGGATGTGATGAAGGTCTCTTCCAACCTGGTTTATTCTATGTATTCTATTCTATTCTTGGTCTGAAGAATTAAAGTGTTTCTTAATATCTGTCGGTTTGTTATCAGTAGGATTGCAGTTATCTCTTGAATATATTTCAGAGCTTGCACATCCTCAGTGTACTTTGCTGAAGCAAGGAAGTTAGCATTCTCTTTGCCATCCAGTGGAGTAAGTTTGGCTTGTTTACACTTAAGCATTTTAAATGAGGTTTAAATATATACTATTAACACTCTTCTGTGAATTGAAAACCATTTATAATCCATTTGCTTGAGGGATTTGCTCAACCCCCGGTTGTCAGGAACAGTTTGTTAAGTGAGATAACTTGCAGAAGAGATCATCATTTACAGGTAGGGTTTTGGATGCTCTGAGTCCCTGGGCATCAGCACCTTTGTGGGGGGGGGAAGGGTCCTTTTCTTACATCAGCACGTTGGTCTTGTTGGAGTCTGAGTTTTTGCAGTCGCAGAGGATGCCTAGGTCATGGTGTGGAGAGCACATTTAGCAGTATGCACACTGGAAGAAGTCTGTGCATTTATTAATGCTTAGTCCAGAACTGTGACACAGGTAGGGACTTGTAAATTAGTCAGTTGAGTCACTTGGTGATGGCAGCTCCCACTGATTCTAATTGCAGAAAGATGGTCACTTGGGGGAATCAAACAGCTGATCAGTTTACTCACCAGTGGGTGCTTTAAAGAGGTGGAGTGAAGATAAATAGCCATGACAGCTTACTATGAGACTCTAAAGCATAAATACGGTGACAGAAAATGTCATCAGTCATATTGTGTGTGTGATTTTACAGTCCAGGAGCATGGCGTACATTTAATTCACTTAGTAACTGCTAGAAGTTAGCAAAGCTGCAGTTAAGTGGGATTGATAGATCTGCATATTGCTGTTGTTGATGATGTTGGGTCAGGACCTTCTAGTTTCCATTCTTCTATTCAATAGTTATTCACTTCCTATTCAGGTGAGGAGCTCTACAGAAAGTTAGGGTCTGGTCTGTATCTGGGATCTGTAGGTAGAATTTCAGTGTTGTTGGCATTTTTTTCAAATCCACAAGTCCTTACTCATGAAATGCTTTTAATCAAACATGTTAGTGGAAAAGGAATTGTCAGGAGTGAGCATAAATGCCAGAAGGGAATATTAGAAAATACTTTTTCTACTCCCTCATGTTTCTTTTAAATAGGTTGAATGGGATTTTTCAAAGCAATTGTGTGGACTAATAATGGCAATCTTAAATTGCATCTATCCCAGTAGTGATTACGTTGTCCAGAGTGATCCGTCCTGTTCCAAAATGCACTGCCACTGACAGTGCTGCTTAAATGTCTACATTTATTCCTTTGCACATCTGCAGCTCTGGGGCTGAGATACCTCTGGTACTTCTTAATTTTCAGGATTTTGTGTGACTGATGCTGCTTATAAAAACCAAACCTGCAGGCATATGTCATGTGCTTGATCCAGAAGTATAAAAAGTCAAAAGGGGTCTTAAGAATTCCAGTTGGATTCAAGCTTTGAGGACAGCATGCAACAAATACTTCTTAAAGGCACTTAAAATGCATTTTCTATAAAGGCTTAAGAGTTGGGTTATTAACCCCACAGGATTTGACAAGTCATAAAAGGGCTATTCAGTTGACAATCACATACAGTTCTTTTAAAATACATAATGGAGGTTTTGAAGTGCTCAAGACAAATCAGTTGCATGGAGAACTTTGAGTCACTTTCTTCACAGGCAAGTAGTTCATCGATGTGTGTCTGCTTAACAAGAGTGTTTGTTCAACAGTGACCAGTAGTTAGAACAATTAGGCAGATCAATAAAAAATTGCTGCCTTTATGGGAAATACCCCTTTGGCATTTGGGAAGATACAAAGTACCACTTCTGAAAAGCTCTCTGAAGCTCTGGAAAAGCTCTGAGTTTGAACAAACATCTGTATGCTAAGGGGGAAAGAAAGAAAGATTTTGGTTTAGTTGAAAAGGATTTTTCTGAATTGACTAAAGGTGTTTTCAATAAGCTGTGGTAACTAAAACTGGTGGACGAATAGTTACTTCTGCGTTTGTTTCCTACACTTAATACTTTACTGTGCTGTATCTTAATGGGTAGAGGAATGTAGATTCTACCTGGGAATTTACATGCTCAAATATTTTAATGTAGGCACAATCTGCAGTGTCCCTAGAATTGTTGGTGATCAAGCTATGGTAGCTCATTGTTCCTGTAAAACAAACAACTCTCTGAGATTTTGTCCCTTGCTAAATTATTCAATGCACTCTGTCTCAATAAATTTTATGTCTAAGTAAAATTTTATAAGGAAAACATTGAGAGGTGGCATTCATAGTAGGCCCCAATTGTGAATTTTATTGTCATGAGACAATAAAATCTTATTGAAATCTTAAAATCTTATATTGAGATATATGTTCTGAAGTCTTTCAAGGAATGTTAAATGCTACTTTCTTAGGTGTTGCTGTGCATTAATTCTTAGGCGTTTTCTTCCATTTCATTTTGTCATTTTTATGCATTTGTCTTTGGGTAACAACTTGTCTGCTGGTCTTTATATCTTGCTTTATTCTGCAATAACCTATCCTTTCTATACCCGCTGGTAGGGCTACATCTGGAGTTTAGAATCTCAAATATCAGTTTGCTTTTCCAATAGCTCACCTGCAACCTTTTTGGTTTGAAGGACGTCGTGCTTGCACACATTGGATTCCTCGCTCCGCTCTTCTCTTTGACTCAGAAGTACTTTCAAGTATCTTCTAGTTTCTGAAAGTCTGCAGCATAACATAGTGAGCCTGTATTTGAAGAGACCATGTGCATAAAATGCATATATTTGTCTGATCATGCAAAAAGCTGTGTTCATCTTCAGCAGGCACAGATCAAGTATATTTTTGCAGGGGAAAATGTAAAGATAGTGCCTATGCACACTCTTTACTGTGCCTTATGAATGAATTGAGCAGAAAATGTATTACTGCTTTCCCACATAGGCAGTCTCAGCTGTTGTGTCTAAAAGGCTTTAAATATTGAGGTGTAACATAGGGAGTTAAGAATGGAAAAGACAAGCTGAAAATGAGGATAGTACAAACTGAACTTCTCTGAATGCAACAGTTTGGATTATTTGCACAAAGACGTCTCAGCAAGCAGCACATGAACATTCCTGGTTCTTCTGTTTCACATTCAGAAGGTGCAAATGTGGGTGGAGATTGAAGACTCTCAGGCAGTTCTGAAATACTAAGGTACCTTGATGCATACTAGCTTGGGACAAGGCGAGGAAGCCATATTAATGCTGCAATGCCACATTAATTCCTTCTGGACTGTGTCCTACATACCAATATCGGTAATTCTTCCAGGTGATGATGCGTGCCATAGTATCTAGATAACTTCCAGTTTATATGTTAGCTTGTATACCTCTGCATTTCTCTGCTGCTGCTGTTTGGCATAGATAAGTTAGAAAAATCCCTCGTTGGCACAGGATATTTGCTACAGTGTGTGTCCCCCACTCCATGCAAGAGAATCATGGAACGATAGAATGCACTGTGTTGGAAGGGACCTCTAGAGGTCATCTAGTCCAAACCACAGAAGGAGTTGGTCACCTATGTCTCTACCTACTCTCACTTGGCTACCCACTTCCTAGTTCTTGCTGCTGAAATAGGAAACAGAAAACACAGTTAAATCTGGAACTGCTTCTGAAAGAGATGTTCTGCACTATATTCCAAGCTGCTTGGGATGCTGGTTGAACTCCGCCATGCTTGAACTGTCTCAAGTCATTGCTGTGTGGTTGCACATTTGATAGTTGGCGTTATCTGAATGTTGATGGTTTGTAAATGTGTCGGTGTGCTAATATCTGAAGTGTTTGTACCTAATCAGAGCATTGCTAGCTGCAATCAAACTCTGTTTTCTAAACTTGCCAAATTATGTTCTAATACTGAATTGATTGTAGCTATTAAAAGAAAATTCTCACCTTCCTGATTCTAACACTGGAGTGTTCTCGTCCAGTCATTTGTTGCTGTTACAAACTGTAAACTGAGTATTAGTAATCTTCTGTACAGGCAGCCACTCTGGCTCTTGTTCATTCAAATTCCAGCTCCAGACTTTATAAATAAGAAATGAGGCTTAGAAGTCTCTCTGGAGAGCTTTAAAAGAATACACAATGTGGTTTAACCTGTCAGACTATTGGATGACACTGCTGTTCCACACTGATAAAGGTGTATGAGTGGTGTATAAGAATGAAATTTCACTCTTAAAAATGATGGTTTAACTGTAAGACCTTCAGCTACTTAAAACGTTGTTTCTGAATTAGTCACTGGTAATGGCAGTTGTGAAGCCTGGCATAGCACTGTGTACAAACTCTGTTCTGCAGTGATAGTGCACTTCCATTTGCTTCAGGAGCGATACTGAGGCAAATGAAAGCACACGCATTCTCTGGACTCTGCCGTGTGGCATGGTACATTATATCCTACTTTATTTAGTTACAGAATCAAATGACTCATGTCTGAGTTGAAAGGAGTGAAATTGCTTATTTCCATAGGCTAAATGACAAAGGGATGTAGATGAGGAGGGTAACACCTACAACTCATGCTCCATAGGTAGCAACATTTCTTTTCAAGGTGGTCAAAATGGTATGTATGTGTCTATATAAATGCTAAACAGTTTTCCTCAACTTGTGTTTATCTTGGAAAGCAGCTCTGAAAGTTGCCAAATCTATTTCAGAATTATGGAAGGTTCTGTTTAAAAGCTTGACTGTTTTTTTTTTTTTTTTAAGCTCTGTGTCTGTTGAGTCAAAGTTACTGCCTCGACCTAGAAGCCTCTTTTAATCTTAACCCCCCTCAAAATAAGCAGCAGACATCCTACTATCCAGGCAGCATAAATAACAGGTATCTGAAATCAGTGATGATCTTTTGTTTTGTTAGACTGTCGTAGCAGTTAGAATCTTTTAAGAAATAGCTTAGTAAATATACAGGCTACAGATACAGTCAGACTGTTGTGGGTTTTTGTTTTGTTTTCCTGGGATGTTTATTCTTAACTGCTGCAATGTTAAGGTTTGGGTCAGCAGACAAACATTTGTTGTCGTCTTTGGTGTGTCTGTAAAGGGCTTTACATTTTCTTAGGCATTTAACTTCAATTACTTTTGACTTCAGGTGTAAATAATTTTATCAAACATTTGCTGGCTTTGCTGCTTCAAGATGTGATTATTCCTGTAACAAAAAAAAAAAAAAAAAAATGTACCTCTTGAGATTGCTTTGGAGAAAGTGAAAGTTTTAATTGTAGGTGTCTATTCCAGGCTTTAACAATATTCCCCTTTTTTATGGAAATTTTGTCTTCTAGTCTGGTGGTCTATAGGTCAAGCCAATCAAAACAGAATCATTAGACTTCTAGAATTTTCTTGATAATTTGTCTTAAAAAAAGAAATCTTTCTGATTCTGTCATGCCAAGTGAAGGGAATACCTGCAGCCTTTTCTGGGTAAGGAATGAGCTGAAAGGTAACCTTTTCCTGGGTTCCCTTTATATTGCTTGGTTTACGTGCCTTTGTTTTGTGGGGTTTGGGGTTGTTTCTTTTTTAATACCTCTACTTTCTCCCAGCAATTCCTGTTTCAATGTCTTTCTAATTCCTGTAAGTTCAGTCATGTGGATCCAAAGGACCTTTTTAGAGATCTCTGTTTTTTATTACTTTTAGGGTCAGTTAGATCCTGATCTTACAAGTACCTATGAGGTTTATTTTTACTTGCATGAGTAGTCTCAGTTTGGTTAAAATGTGTTTTGCAGAATGAGGGTGTATAATATTCCACAAACAGTGGTTCTGATACGTTCTTCCTCATTTTTATGAATCATATTGACAGCAGCTAAACATCCATGTGATATGTGTGTGTGAGTGGGGTGGTGAAAAGTTCAGGTCTTCAGATACCATAAAAACTCCCTGTAAATTGCCTCTTTTAGCCAGCCACTTCAATATCTGGTAATAAACCCCTTCATTTTACTTGACTCAACCTGATGATAAAAGATTTTGGTTTTTCACTCCCTCTTGCCCTGAGGAAATAGCTGAGCCTAGTTTTCTAATAACTGAAACTGTTGGCTTTTAAAAATTAGCTTGAAATACCTCCAGGAGCATTATTTGGCTGACTTCAAGGCAGCTTCTTAAATGCTTAATGCTTTTGAAAGTCAAATTAAAGGTTTGTTTCATTTAAGTTGTATAGCTGGATAAGATGAAATGAAGTGCCCTACTTGCACATAGCAATCTATGTGAAATGGTTTTTTGATCGTCTTCATGCATATCTAAAATTCACCTCCAGTTTCTTTTCAGGATCTCAGCTTATTCAGCTTTTACCATAATGGTTCATTAGCCTCCTAGGCTTTTTCTTAAGAGTTGCAGTCAATTTCCCAGCTTTGCTGGTTTACATTAAATCACTTTGATTTTCTAAATGCGGTGGGGGAGAGGACAAGCAAGAGTCACAGAAAAGGGGATTCCTCAGTGTGGATCCAGCATTCGTGCTTCACAGCATACTTGCAATATTGTACAGATTTTACCCTGGGCAGCAATTCTGCTGAGCTTATCAAGTATTCCTAATTCTTAGAGAGTGATATAAGTATGTGTTGCTGGTACCTCTTTCTTTGAACTGCGTATATAACTATACAGAGCTTTCAGCGGTAACCCTTCATCCTGAGTAAAATCAAGAGTGAAATGACAGCTCCCAGAACTAAACTTTTCTCTTTGGTTTTGAACAGATGAAGTTCTGCCTTTTCTCTGATGATCACAGGATCTTTTCTCAATTCATGATCACATTATACTGTGAGGAATTTGCTGGTGTGTACTGCATTCATCATAAAACTGCAGCACGCCTGTGGTGGATTCACCCTGGCCAGCAGCTAGGCACCCACACAGCATCTTGATCACTCTCTGCAGTGGGACAGGGAAGAGAATAGAAAGGGCAGAAGTAAGAAGACTTGTAGGCCAAAGCAAGACAGTTTAGTAACAGAAGGACAGAGACTAAATGCAAAGGCACAAGTGATGCACCACATCCTACCAGCCCAGAAAGTGCCTGACCAATGCCCCACTCCTTTTCTTCCTCTACTCCTAGTTCTTACTGCTGAGCGGGGCATTTCATCCCTTTGCTCAGACCTCATAGAGTGTCCTTTGTGACCTCCTAGTCTCTTGCTCATCCTCTCGTAGACACCATTGTGAAAGGAGGCCTGGGTGCTGTGCCAGCACTGCTCAGCAACGTCCAAATCATGGACATGATATCAGGGCTGCTTTAACCACAAATCCAACACACAGCAGCTATGGTGAACTCCATGCCAATTCTCTAAGTGTACAGTTCTACTCTGCTCTGATTTTGGTGTTTCTGAGTATGGCAACTTTGTCAGAAATGTTGTCAGGATGTTCTTGCTGTATGCAGCAAATGCAGCTAGCACAGGAAAATGAAACCCAGCAAGAATACTTTGTTCCAAAATCTTCCGGTTTTATGAGTTTACCAGTAACAGGAGATGATACATTCCTTAAAATCTGTCCATAAACCCAGTGCAAGTGTACTAGGATAGCACTGACCTCTTAATTAACCACTTCTGTAAAATCTGTTATTAACCCTGCTCTGGAGAGTTCTAATACCATTGGTACCATTGCACTGAAATGCAGTTTAATGAAAAGCATGGTTTATTTCTCTTGATATTTAATCTTTTTAATGCTTTCTTGGCAAGTATATTTGGAGACTAACAAGCAGCTCCAGGCTATAGGATTCCTGCACTTCTGCAGTACCCACTGAACTGTACCCTTGAGAGATACAGGACATTATATATGTCCTGCTGGTAGCAGGATCTAGGCCCCCTTAAGTATAATTTTCAGTGTGGGAAACAAGACCAAATGCTGCTTGCACAAGAGTACAAATTACAGGGGATGAAGGCAGTAAATTGTTTTGAAGGGTCATAATGTGTTCCATGTATTTCATAGTATGCACTGTTTTCCTGGCAAAACCTTCTGTGGCTGCACAAAATTATTTACTTGCAGCATTTTACACCATGAAATAGTGGCTGCTGAGATCAGGATTAATTTCTTTCTTGCAGCTTGAGGCTTTGCCAGGAGGATGTTTTGGCTATGCTGAAGTAGTCAGTTTAATTAATGGTAGCCTGCTGTATTTCATTGTTTCTGTCTCAGGCTTGTAAAAAAATGGAGTTCAGTTTGCAATCATCCCCATGTTACTTTCTGTATGTATTTTCTAAAGCTGTTTGCCTTGCCAATTAGGTTTCCTATTCATCAGTGATCAAGTAAGAGCACAGCAGATTTCCTTCCATATTAGAATATCATAGAGCTGACAGGATTTTGTCTTTTGAAAATGTAATGGTGAGCCTACCTCCCTCAAAGTGGAAGGAAACTCTAGTGGTATCAGTTTATGCGTGGCAGTTGCCATTTTGAGAAGCCAACAGTTTCCATAGTGCACAGTGAAAAACAAATGTCTTGGATGTGGGCAAATAAGCTGGGATGCTTTCTGATGTTTTAAAGGTGATCAGTGTCATGTTCTCTTTTGACTGTTTGTATGTTGTTAGAAAAACAAAGAAACACCCCACCCCCCCACCCCCCAATCTAAATAAGGGAAAAGCATTAACTTCATTTTTGAGAGCTTAATCTGTGCCTGTTTCTAATTCCTGTTGCTTTGTGAGATCAATTTTCAAAGCTATGAATTGTAAACATGAAGAGGATGACAGTTGTTAAGGGTGAATAAGAAACAAAAGACACTTGCTGTTGGAATGAAACAATCAATTTCATGTAAAGTTCCTCTACAACAGAAAATTGAGATAAATGAACACCAAATCTTTCGTATTAATGAGTTAACATTCTGGTCTGTACGTATTAGCTTTTCATAACAGTTTAATAGTTTTTAATCTGTCTTTATGATAGCTCTACAGGACATTTAGAGAGGGATACTGAAGTATGTGAAGGATTTCAGCTTCCTAATTAGTATTTTTTAGTTAAGAAGAAATAGATGTATTCTCTGCCCCGTTCTGTTTCCAACAAAAATAGAAGGAAGTACCCACATTTTGGGCACAATGGGTAAAATACAGAAGGACTGAAACAGTAGCAGTGATTTGTAAAGGTTTTCACAGTGATGTTTATTGTGTGAATTGGTAGTGAAATGGTAAATATTTGAGTTCTAAAATGGTTCAGAACCTATGTTTGGACTGCTGAATACTGTTCAAAGAAGAGTGACTAGTGGATGCTGAACTGAGTTACAGGTACACTTAGACTTTTGCCTCTTGTATGGCGAAGTGGCCAATGCTCACTCTATAACATTTCCAAAGTGTTTGCCAAGTTGCCTTAGCACTGCATACCCCACTATGGTGTTTGATTTAAAGAAAAAAGACTCTACTTTTCTCATTTGCTCCAGTTGCACTTCCCCCCCCCCCCCTTTTTTCCCCTCGACATTGCAGTCATCATCGCTTTGCTTTTAATTAGCATTTATTGTTTCTAATTGTCTGGAAAGTGTGCTATGAGCACATAATTAAAAAATGTTCCCTTTTGAAAAAGCTTTCAAGCAGCTTACCAAATGAGGCCTCAGCAGTGGGTATGGTTAGAGAGGTAGGAAGCATTAAATGCTGAGCAGTAACACTGATACACTGGTCACCTCGCCTGTTAAGAGAGGGGTGGGGGGTTTGTGGTGTTTTGTTCTGGAGGTGGTGTGGTTGGTGTGACTTGAAAGCGGTCAGAGAAGGTGAGTCTCCAATTCTTTCAGTATGCCTTCTGTATCCTTGTAGGCAGCATGGGGTAAGTGCATGGTCCTTTGTAAACGTTTTCTTTTGAGAATGTACCCAGCAGGAGACAGAGGTTGACATGGCCTGTTGGCAGAGGTCACTTCTCTGTAATGAACAGAAAGGAAACAGAGGGTGAGGATGAGCCAAAAATAATCTATTTTCACTCTTATTTGGAGTCAGAACACAGAACATGTAGAAAATGTTTCTGATTTGAGGAAGTTAATTCTGTGGCAAATTTGTTGCTTTCCAAGTTTAATAAATGTGACATCAAATGCTGGTTTGGAAATACCCATGGTCTCCTTTTGGACAAAGGAAGTATGACTTGATGTGGAGAGAAAACTCCATATGTTAGTATGTGAACAAGTGTTGATGCTGTTGCACTGCTACAGAGAAACTATACCTGTGCTCCAGTTTTAATTTCTGGAAGTGTAGGAGGATGTTGTTAATTGATTTTTAACTCAGATCTCCTGTGTACACCTCAGTTTCTGTCTGATTTTGGCCAGGAGCTGACATTCCTTGATGCAGTGAATTAGAAGCGTATGTGTATAGCTTGAAAGTCGGCAGATCTGATGCCCTCCAGCTCTGGACAGTGAAGTCGTCAATGAATACCACTAAGTTAGGACGCACTGAGAGACCTGGATGGTCATCTTGCAGCTGAGTCACTATTTCTCCATTATAGCTTCTAGGACTGGGATTTTGGAAATGCCTAAGTGTTAGAATAAGGAAGTCGATTTCTTGCTCACAAGAACAAAAGAACTCAATTCATAGAGGTTTGAATACCATGAGGACACACACAGCTTCCAGTGCAGTCAAGAATCCTGTTTTTTTTAACTTCAGAAATAATTAAGATAGTAGGAATCTGCAGCTGAGAAGAGAGACTGTGAGCAGGAGGACCAACCTCCTTGTAGGTGGGATGATCTTGGAGACCACAACAGTGCTCAAACCTAAGGACAAGTGATGGTCAAAGAAAACTGAGGCCAGTGTGGATTTTCAGTATGCTGTCTGGATTTCAGCCTTTCTAAAAGTAGCTTAAGATGACAGAGGGTACTTTTATAAAGGCTGTGTGATTGTTTGCAGCAGCTACCATCTATTTTCCTTACTGATGCAGCACAATACCAGTGTGGCTTTGTGGCCTTTGGACAGCTGGAAGAAAAGGCAGGATGAGCCTATGTCTGCCAGCACCAGGTAGGTGTGCTGCTGTTGCATAGCCTCAACATTATCCCATAGCCTCCTTCAGTATTGTTGAAGAGTTTCTTCCCGGTGGCATGTGGCAATAAACTTTCTGAAGTATGACATCACACCCAGTATGATTTTAAAAATAGATTACAGAGTTTTGACTGTCTGCATCTCTTCTCCTGCTGCCTTGTTCTGTGCAATTTGTATCCTGTCATTTAAAGGGCTACAGTGAATAATTTGCAAAGCAATAAACCTTCTAGTTTATTTTTGTTTCACAAAGTGAATTCTTGAAAGGACATATTTGCATAATGCATCTTTGGTTGTTTTAAGATAAAAACACAATTAAACAGGAAATAGAACTATCCTAGCAAAACAGAGCAAGAGGCTTTTGAGTTGGGAGCAGAGCTTTTTGCAGGGAGTCTGTGGCGGGATACGCAAAAACTACTTGAGCTTGTGAGAGTTAAATGAGTTTCACATCTCAAAGATGTATTTGCAATGCAAATGTGTGAGACACATGAAAGGCAGGAGATCTAAACAAAGAATCACAACCTTTGCTTGCCCTGCTCTGTTCTTTCATGCAGGTATGAAAAATTTGGGGAAAAAAAATAAATTAAAATGTGCAAGTGCAGAGGGATCATGGGCAAAGCCTGGCAAAGCATGGCAATCTTGAGGGAGCAGTGAGAAATAGCAGCTTGTTTTTCTCAGCAGATCTAAACTGCTGTGGAAAATTGAACCATAATTTAAAATAGTTAAGAAACCTTTCCTGCCTGGTATGACTCATTGTCATCATTCTGTGTGCCTTACAGTAGCTGATATTTGAATTATCTCTTAGTCCTTATGGTGAATAGAAGTAATGAGTAGTAATAGTAACAATAAAGAGGAATCAGTCTCTTGCTCTGATTTTTTTTTTTTTTAGGGTAGATAAACCCCAAGGATTTGGTGATACCACAACCCAAACTTAGGATTTCAGCAGTGATTAAATGTGGTATCTGTAAGCTTTGGGATCCTGACAGCAGTGTAACAAAAGTTCTGTGTAAATTGTAGAATATTCTGGCAGATGTTGGGTTTAAACTGATCAAATTTCTAAAGCAATGGAACCTCAGTGGTTTAGAACTAGTTTTTGATAGAGTGAGCAGCTAAGAGTAAGGCCTGAGTAAATTTGACTATTTCTGGAGCTTATACTGGCAGTGCTTTTGAAGGTAGATTATTTGGTCTGCTTTGAAAAAGCTCCAGGAGACTAAGAATTCTTATTATCTGATTGGTGAGATGTATGAACATGATTTTATTTTATTTACTTTTTGAGTCATAAATTTGGAGGCTGTGTTGTTTACACTGTGCCATTTGTACTGAGGAGCAGATTAAACTTTGCAAAAAAACCACCACCAAACACCATGCTGATTTTAGTGTTTTCTCCCATGACATCTCTCATCCTTCATTTTCATTATTTACTAGATTTAAGGTTCTTGCCTGGCTTGGAAACAGATTGTACTAACCCAGGAAGCTTGGAAATTGGGAATGGCAACCAAGCTGCCAGGGTCGCTTGATACTAAGTCAGTTTTCTTTCTTTTCATGGCCTGTTTGTGCCTGATAGGTTGGTCTCTTCTCCCAGGCAACCAGCACCAGAACAAGAGGACACAGTCTCAAGCTGTGCCAGGGGAGGTTTAGGCTGGAGGTTAGGAAGAAATTCTACACAGAGAGAGTGATTGCCCATTGGAATGGGCTGCCTGGGGAGGTGGTGGAGTCACCAGCATTGGAGGTGTTTAGGAGGAGACTTGATAGGGTGCTTGGTTGCATGGTTTAGTTGATTAGGTGGGTTGGATAATAGGTTGGACACTATGATCTTGAAGGTCTCTTCCAACCTGGTTTATTCTACTCTATATTTATATGTATTTTGGGTTCAGTGTGTATAGCAGGAGAAGACTTGATGGGGTGCTTGGTGCCGTGGGTTAGTTGCTTGGGTGGTGTTGGATTGGTTGATGGGTTGGACGCGATTATCTTGAAGGTCTCTTCCAACCTGGTTTATTCTATGTATTCTATTCTATGTATTCTAATGCTCTTCTATGTAGGCTGGGGAAGATGGAGATGGCCAAAGAGAGCAGACTTTGTGTATTCCAACGTGGTGTTCATTAAAGCCAGTGGTTTGTTTCTGTTCAGGAAGATCTAAAATATTTCCTTTTGCTGAAAGCAATATTTAGTCAGCTTTTGGGGTCTCACCATAAGTCATATATGAAAGCCTGATTGGAATGTGTCATCTGAACGAGAAAAACAAACCCCAAACTGTCTGAAATACTAAATATAATAATAATGAAATGTTGGTAATATATAACATCAGACATAGACTTAAATATCCCTCTGCAGATTGTCTTTTCCTTGGGCAAAGGAAAAGGTCCACCATTCTGCATTCAGGTGGCATGAAATTGCTTATCAAGGCAGGACAGTGCAGTTGAAATGCTATTTTGGTCCCTTCAGAAACATTGAAATAGTGTACCAAGAAGATTATGCTGTTAATCACTGAGACCACTTGAGCAGCACTAAATAAGCCATGTTAATGTAACTTCAAGGGTACCTGATGCTACAAAACCTGTCTAGAAATTTTGTACATTCTTCTCCTGTAAATCACTGTGACATAAAGCAATAAAGAAATAAAAGTCAAATGACCTTCGCTTGTGGAGACACAAATTTCCTCCTGCAATTGGAACACCATTTTGCTGTATTTAATAGCAGTGCTTGCCTGAAGTTTGCTTGGAGATTTGTTACTAATGTGAGTGGTTTGGACTTGTTCCTTTGGCTTGCAGCATGCCAGTAGGATCATTCTGTGCTGGGGTGTCAGGGTTCTGCTTCCTTATGTTTACAAGCAAAAATCCCCAGCTGTTTGTTCTGCAGGACTGGAGAGAGCTTCCCATCTGACAGCAGTCATGGGAGCTCACTTACATGCTGTCCAGGACCTAAGTCTAAAGAGAAGTAGTTGGAAAGCTATTTGATCAAGGGAAACAACTAAGCCGTTGATGCTTACTCAGCTTTGCCATTGTTTTGTGCACATGAACAGTTAAAAGTCCATTTTTTATTTATTGTGTCTGGGTAAGTTCTCTGACTTCATCTGTGGGGCATAACAGATCGTACTTTCATATCTAGGGAGGTCATAGAATGGTTTGCATTGGAAGGGACCTTAAAGATCATCTGATTCAACCCTGTTTCACCCTCACAGATTTCACTCTGTGACCCAAACCCAGGAAAGAGTTGTATTTTGCAATGTATGAGATTAAGTTTATTAAGTGTTACTTCAGTGGATTGAAAAGAATTATTTATTTGTGTTTTCCAAAGTAGCAATAGTTTGTCAGTGTTTTGGAAAGGCATGGAGTGGGGGAAAGACAAAGCACACCGGTCAAATTCTTCTATTGTCACATCCTTTCTATTCCTGGTTAACTAAATTCTGCAGTGAATACTTGTCATCATAAACCAGAACTTTTAATATCTGCTCTATAATGCTATTATGGAATTCTTTGAGCCTTCTTGATGGAAAGCTTCTTGGTTTGGTTATGTTTATCATATTGTTGTAGATCTTGCTTCATCCTTTAAAAATATATTTGGCCAGCAGCTGTTGCCACTCCACAGCACAGTATTTCTGCCCAGGTTAGCTTTAGGTGTTATTCAAATCAACATTTAAATGCTTTCTCAAGTTTGATATATGAATCATAGAATCAGTCAGGGTTGGAAGGGACCACAAGGATCATCTAGTTCCAACCCCACTGCCATGGGCAGGGACACCCCACACTAGATCAGCCTGGCCAGAGCCTCATTCAGCCTGGGCTTAAACATCTCCAGGGATGGGGCCCCAACCACCTCCCTGGACAATCCATTCCAGGGCTTCACCACTCTCATGGGGAAGAACTTCCTCCTCACCTCCAGCCTGAATCTCCCCACCTCCAGCTTCATTCCATTCCCCCTAGTCCTATCACTACCTGATATCCTTAAGAAGTCCCTCCCCAGCCTTCTTGTAGGCACGATGCCTTGCACTTCTGTTTTTTTGTGACATTCCCATACCCTTTATATTTGTTCATGGTTAGCTCAATTCTCATTTGTGGTCTGTAAGCATTCAGCTGAAACTGATAATGTCTTTGGGTGAGATTTTATTTTACTTAAGTATTCAGCTGCAGAGGTAATCAATACTTCTGTATTTTTGCGGGACGAGGAATAAAATTATTTACGTCATGGAGTATTTATCATTTTATCTTCCTTTACTCACACAGTAATGAATTCATCATGTATATCAGACAAGTATATTATTTCATTCTGCACAATCAATATTAATTTAAAGTGGTTTCTTTTCCTGCAACCGCAAGGAGATCAACTCCTCTATGACAGCCTGGTTTTGAATGTTCATATGTCTTTGTTACTCTGCTTGCTGTCAACACTACCTGAGTAGGAAATCATCTTCTTTGAAGTTATTTCCTTAAAACAGATGAAGCTTTGGGAAAATTAAAAACTTCTTCCATGTAGCATTGAAGTATCTTAAGAAGTCATTTGGGAAATAAAAAATCCTGTCACCTGATGAAGGAAAAGCAGCTGATTTTGCAGGCCAGCAGCAGGAGTTGGTTCATCGGTGAAAACTTGTTGGGAATTCCTTTTATTAATAATGCATCCTTTATGTCAGATGGTTTTGCACAGCAAGAGTTGTTTAATCAATTTTGCATGTGAAAGCAGTGCTGGCAATTGGAACTGCCATTCTTCCAAGGGTTCTTTGTGATTTCAACACCATGAGGAACGTGAGGATTAACTTTCAGCAGTTGGATGTTATTTCATTTATCTCTTCTTCGAGGTGCAGTATTTTTCTTCTTCACTTGTTTAGCTTTATTATTAGTGCAATTATTGAAAACACTGTGCCTGTTTTAAGTGTTTGCCACTGAGAGGATGCTCTTTAGGAATCAAAGCTTTGGATTAAGGTGGTATTTACTATTCTAACCATGACTTGACCTGCTCCTTGGGACATATCTGGAGGGTTTTACACAGCTTGAAACAGCTCATCATGAGAAGTGTAGTGTCTGTGGTGATATGCTGTGCATTGTGAGTGTGTAAACTCACAGGTCTCTGTATTACTCAGCAATTTGCTGTCTTTTGAGAAAGATGCAGAATTAGTACTTGTTGGATCAGTGTTGTGTATTTTACCAGCCATTTACGTGGAATGATGACTTTGAGGGGGGTTCCCAGTGTGGGTGGAGGTTTTACAGTTAACTAGTTGTGTTTGGTTAGCCTTTTCATTCATGCTGAGCACTCCAGAGTGTTTTCATGAACGTACTGGAACTAGCAGGGCAAATCAAAGGCAGTGAGTAGCGCCTTCTCATCAGGCAGCACTGTACCTGCACAGGGAGCAATCACACTTGTGGCATTTTTCTTTGCAGTGTGCCTGCAGTGCTTCAAAATTGCTTTATTTTCTTGGATTTTATTATGCTTGTCCTTTGATTTAGAAATACCAAGAGTTTTGGTTTATCTTTCTTTCTTTGTTCTGTTATTTTGAGAGCTCCCAACTGTTGCTCTGCCTGAATGTGCGAGAAACATAATTAAATTTCAACAAAATGCCACATTTTCACATTTTCTTCATAGCTTTATAGAGATGATTCTGTATATCAGACAATGAAAACTATTATTACTTGTAAGTCACTGTTAGAATTCTTGGATTATTTTTTTGTAAGCAACTTCCAGGATAGGTTAGAGTACATGTGTATATGGGTTGAAACTTTTTGGACCTATTTACTGACTGTCATTCCTTACTGGCTGTAAATGTTGTGAGGACAACATACTGTTAATTATTCCCCACTGAGAAAGCATTTAAAAATGTGGTTCCTGCAAGGATATTCCTTACACTGATTCTGATGAATATCCCCTAATGATGAATTTGTACAGAGAGCCTACTAAGTTGACTCAAGGAAATGTAATTAAATCCAAAGTCTATCTGTAAGCGGTGTCTGTGGATTTAGTGTCATCTATTTTTTATTTGTGATGTTGAAACATTTCACTGGCTACCTTTTGCTTTCAGCTACGAATTGGAAAAGGTAATTACTACCTCTGAAAGTTAGGTGTAGTGGTTAATTTCATAGTTCTGCTTGTTTGTTTTTTCTTTCATGAATTAAGCTATCAAAGAGGAACAACATAGATCACATTCAGGTGAAGTAAGTGAACCTTTTATAGTTACTTAGGATAAAGTTATCTCGCTTTGTCTTGGAGGGCGCAATGGTTGGAAAGCCTTTAAGAGCCAACCCAGCTGTTTGGGAGTAGAGTAGGAGGCTGTCTGTCTCCCTTGGTCTCTGTTCTCAAGTAAGGACCTCTCTTAGAGGTCTTAATTTATACAACAGATTTATAGCAACAGATTTGAATCATTCAGTTAAATTGTCCTATCTGTTTTTTGAAAATATTGAGGCTAGGAAAAAGCCTGCTCCTGCATGATTGTGTGACTTGTAATTCTAAGCAAGGAGGCAAACCAGAGCCATGAAACACCACAATTAATAAAACTGATCTAGACACCCCACTGGAGATTGTCAACACCTGGTAGTCTAAATGGCCTAGCTGGCAGTCTGAGACTCCCTTATTGCCTTCTAGTGTCCTTGCAGGTGTTGAACAGTAGTGTGATGTGCTAGGGACATAGGTAAGATTTATAGATGGATGTGATTTTTCTTCTTATTTATGGCCTGTCCCTGTTGCCTCCTGGTGACTGGTTTACACCACTTACTCCTCTCCTTCTGTTTCCTTCTCTTCAACCATTCCTTTCCTTGTCAATACTCTGTTTCCCCATGTTACTTTCAAGTTGTATTTATTTTTCAAAACTGCTGCTTTCTTTTCAGACCTGAAAATGACACTGTGGCAACTTATTGTGTACTTCCATGTATAGCTTCCATGCTTAATAGTGGGCTTTAAGTGCCAGTTATCTACATGCAAATCTGGCTCAGTCCATATGTTGTAGCAATATTTAGCTCTGCAAGTCCAGGAAAATGAGCTGTTTCACTCAACAATGATGCTAGATTTGAAATGGAAATCCTTGTGGAGTTCTGTGATATGTTTCTATAATGAGCATGTCATAAAACCCACATAGGTTTGATAATAAATCTTCATTTCAGACCTTGTAAAAGTAGATTTTGCTAGGGGTATTGCTCAAGGTGCATTATATTAGCAGTAAAATCATGGTCATAGCATGGTGTTAATAATAAACTAAAACCAAAAAACCCAAAGTGAAATTAAAAAGTCCAAACCACAGTGAGAACAAAAATTCTCAACTTCTGCCTTCCAATACATGAAGGGATCCTACAGGAGGGCTGGAGAGCAACTTTTCATAAGGGTGTTTAGCAACAGAACAAGGTGAAATGGTTTGAAGCTGAGGGAGAGAAGTGTTAGACTGGAGCTTAGTATAGAAGTTCTTCAGTATGAGGGTGGTGAGAGACAGGAATAGGTTGCCCGGGGAGACTGTGGTTGCCTCCTTCCTGGCAGTGTTCAAGGCCAGGTTGAATGAGGCCTTGAGCAGCTGTGTCTAGTTGAGAGGCATCCCTGCCCATGGTGGGGATATTGGAGTAGATGATCGTCTCTAAGGTCCCTTCCAGCTTGAGCCACTCTATGATTTTGTAATTCTGGAGTAATGAAGAATAATCTTATAGTGAAGTTTTATCTGTATCTTATCTCTCTGTCAGCAGTACACATGACTTGTTTCCATGGTTTTGCAGATAAGTTGCATGTCTTGCTAAATAATCTGCTTTCATGCAGAACCTTGTGTGTGTTTTCTGCTGAGTCAGTCTCTGCAGCCATTGAAGAGGCTCAGAAAGATGAAAATGCAAAGTTTGTTAATAAAACAACTGGATACTACATAAGTAGAAGTGGCTAGATGCCATAGATATTGTTTTCCTTCAGGATAAATTTATAAATTAGCTTCATTAAAAATGTTTAGTGATGAATGAGAAATCAATCTTTCATGAGTCACATGCATTTCCCATAAAATTCCCTTTTGTGTTCCACTAAAGTAGTTACTACCTTCTCCCAGCCCTGCTGCGCTGTCGTGGAAGCAGTTTGTTCTGTTCTGTAAAGAAAATTAGAGAGATCCATTTTTCAGAAATATTAATTTAAATAGAAACAAAGCACCATCCTTCTACTAATTAGTAACTAATTAGTAATTTGAGGGGGGTGGAATGTATATGGAAAATGGTATGTGTCGTTTAATCATTCAATTGCAATTTCCGCGTTCTACGGCAGCAAATAACTCTTACGGCACATGGTCGCAGCATATTCCATCTCGGCTACGTGCAGCTAAACAGATGGTAAGCTGGCATTGTTGTGGAAGAAAGCTAGGGAGAGATAGTTTGGGGGTTTTATCATGTCTCTTAATTCTTTTGCCAAATCTGAGTTCTGAAAGTTTTAAATCCCACATTAAAGCAATGTTTTCAGGCTGTGAAGAGCAAGGAAGGGGATAGATTCTTACGTCAAGTGGAAAGTGAGAGATTTAATGTGCCTCTAAACGTTCGTATGTCCATGGAAAGCTTACCTCCACAACATTTGAAATGGTATTTGTTGTTTTTTCATTAGTGTAGGTATTTCTTGCATATTTAACCTGCACCAGTTTCTGGCAGGAAAGAGAGATCAGAAAGGAGATGACTGTTTCCTTCCTGTTAGAGAAGTACACAGGCTAGAGGGAGAGAATAGAGAATGCTGAATTCATTAGTCTGCCGCCTTAGAGACTTTGTGCCTTTCTGTGTCTAGTAGACAGTTGAACTTATATTCCTTCTTTTAAATTAATTGGCATCATCTGATAAGACTGTCCCATAAAATAGTTTGGGTTTTTGTGGATATTTTTTCTGAGATTTTTGTTTTGGTGAACATTTTAGATTTTTTATTAACACTTTATTATTTTGTATTTTAGTGTTGCTGAATTTTGGGAATTGTTACCAACCCACAAACTATTTTCTTTTTCTCTGCCTCTAACAAGTCAGATTTTTAGACAATTTTCCCCTTAACTTCAGGATAAAACACTGCCCAGAAGGCAAATTGTATCCTAGGCTGCCTAGGCTGCATCAAGAGAAGTGTAGCCAGCAGGTTGGGTGAGAGGATTCTGCTGCTTTACTCTGCTCTGGTGAGACCCCACCTTGAATACTGCATCCAGTTCTGGTGTCCCGGCATAAGAAGGATGCAGAGTTGTTGGAGTGACTCCAGAAAAGGAGCACAAAGATGATCCAAAGGCTGGAGCACCTCTGATATGAGGATAGGCTGAGGGAACTTGGGTTGTTCAGGCTAGAGAAGAGGAGATTCTGGAGGCACCTTAGAGCTGCCTTCCAATTCCTGAAGGAATCCTACAGGAAGGCTGCAGAGGGACTTTTCATAAGGATGTCTTCCAGCAGGACAAGGGGGAATGGTTTGAAGCTGAAGGAGAGTAGATTTAGACTGGATCTTAGGAAGCTCTTCAGTACGAGGGTGGTGGGACTCTGGAATAGGCTGCCCAGGGAGATTGTGGATGCCTCCTCCGTGGCAGTGTTCAAGGCCAGGGTGGATGAGACCTTGAGCAGTTGAGTCTAGTTGAGTGGCAGGGAGATTGGAGTAGATGAACTCTGAGGTCCCTTTCAGTCTTAGTCATTCTATGACGTCAGTGCTCATCAATACAAGAATATTGTACAGTTAAAAATCCAAACACTGAACTAGAGAAGGCTATGTTCAACTGAATCCAGTGACTTTAAGGTCCTGCTTGCATGGCTGGTTTCCTGAATTCGTGTTTGCCCTTCTGTGAACCTCCAGAGAAAAGAACTTACTTTGAAAGAACACAAGTCTCTTCTTTCAACAATTTTAGCGCTGTGAACTTCTACTCACAAAAACCATAGTGTTTTTAATTACTGCTTTAATTCCACATGCAGAATTATGAATTACCAACCAGAACTTCTAGAACATAATGGAAGGATGTCGACTTGCTGGAACGAGTCCAGAGAAGGGCAGTGAAGTTGGTGAGGGGTTTGGAACACAAGCCCTATGAGGAGAGGCTGAGGGAGCTGGGGTTGCTTAGCCTGGAGAGGAGGAGACTCAGGGGTGACCTTCTTGCTCTCTACAACTACCTAAAGGGAGGTTGTGGACAGGTGGATGTTGGTCTCTTCTCCGAGGCAACCAGTACCAGAACAAGAGGACACAGTCTCAGGATGAGCCAGGGGAGGTTTAGGCTGGATGTTAGGAAGAAGTTCTATACAGAGAGAGTGATTGCCCATTGGAATGGGCTGCCCGAGGAGGTGGTGGAGTCACCATCATTGGAGGTGTTCAGGAGGAGTCTTGATGGGGTGCTTGGTTGCATGGTTTAGTTGTTTAAGTGGGTTGGATTGGTTGATGGATTGGACGCGATGATCTCGAAGGTCTCTTCCAACCTGGTCTGGTCTATTCTATTCTATTTCCTTTTTCCAATAGCATATTCATATATAGACAAAGATTTGTGGCTTCAGCCAGTGTGAAGTGTTTTCTCTGCAGAAGTTTAGTACAATAAGCACCACAGACTTGCAAACATCATCTCGTGGGACAGTTTAGAAAGTCTAACATAATTTGTAAACATCTTTTAAACTGGAAAACATGGATCAATCTGTAGTCACTTGAAGTTTGTCAAAATAGCCCCCAGAAACAAACTCATTAGTGTAATACTTGTCTGTTGATATCCTCAACTGTCAAAGAATAATTCCAAAAGTTCCGAAGGTGTCAAGAAGATGATGATAAATGTAATTAATTCTGAGCCACAAAACTGGTGCTATATTAAAAAGCCCCAAATAAATAGATGCCATATAGGAAGAAATTATTTCCTCTCACAGGAGCAGAATATACCCTTCCATGTGCTAAAGGAAAGGGGAGAAAGAAAATGACTATAAGTAGAAATAAATCTTTGATAGCCCATCTCTGCTGCATGTCTTCCAATTGATATCAAGTCCTGCAGTTGGTATGTTTTGGATAGTTTGAAAACAAACTAGCTTTGTTTTATTGAGGTTTTCAAAAAATCATGGAAAATCAGATACTGTTTCAGTTTTTCAGAATAATCATTCTTAATCATTGGCTTAGCAAAACAATTTATTAAGCAATGAAGGATAACGAACCATAAAGTTTTAATTTGCCTTTTTTAATTGAGTTGTTAATTAGTACCCCTCCACAGTTGGTAACTCCCAACTTGCTTTTTGTTGTTCTGTATCCAAGACATTTAAGGAACCTAATCTATCTTAGTTATTCCAAAAAGACACTTCCATGAATCAAATCTATAGGTGATTATGTTCTAACTGTGCTGGGGCTTCTGTGAGTGCATATTAATTATGTCAGTGGTTAATGATCAGGCAAGAAATATGTGAATGCCAGCGATGATTGTTTAGCAGCAACAGAAGGAATATCCTGTGTTCTCTGAAATGTTTAGTCCTGCCACCTCACTCAGGGTAGAAATGTACAGTCACATTACCCTGTATGAGCATTGTCAAGGGTTTCTTTTTGGCATTTTTGATGTATGAGAATTTGTTGAGATCTTGTTATCCATAGTAATAAATATCAAAACATCTGTTTCATCTAGCTGCAAACATTGTTCCTAAATTCTCTCTTACTGTGGTTTTAAATAGCAAATTTCCCTCCTAGTTAAGAATTTAAGCGGAGTTCTCAATTCCTGCTTTCATGAGCTTCATGGTGCTGAAAGCCCTGGTTATTGGATTATGCAAGCTAGTCAAATGGAAATGCCAAAACAAGGGTTAGATATACTTGAATTGCATGTAAAATGACTATAGTCTATACTGTACAATCTGTACTCGGGGTTGTAGCATTCCCCTTGATTGCCAGGATGCAGGACTAAGCCCTCAGAGAGGGCTTCTCTACTAAGAAACAAGTCTGGATTTCCACTTGCTGTATTTGTTCCAAGTTGTGTTGCTCAGCGCAGACTCTGCCTTTTCTGGTTTGCATCCCAGATCAGTTTTCTAGGGAAATGGCTGGTGTAGCTGTGGATGGACCAGGACGTCACCCTCATTTACTGTGGTAGTTTTAGGCTGTACCTAGGAAATTTTCCACAGATTATGAATGGAAAGTGGTAGAATGTAAATAAATTACTATTGGATGTAAAAAGGAAAATAATAAGGTCTAAATAATCCCATTGGACAGATAACAAACACAAAGTTAGATCTGTAAACTCACTTTTGCTCTCTTTTTGCTTCCTTCACTCTGGCTGATGGTTCTGCTGGCTTTGCTGACCTTGGCTGCATTGCTTTGTTGTGGCTCTCTGCTCTTTCTCTTGTTCCCTATACAGCGGGAGGGAAGGGAGCAGGGAGGGGAAAGCTGTTGGTAGCCCCCTGGTTTGTCCAGGGGGGGGTTCTTGTGTTGTTCATAAATTGTACATATATGTAAATATTGTATATTTAGTACATATTCATTGCATTCCATATTTTAGATTGTAGTTTTGCTTGTAAATACAGCTTCTTTTGCTTTCCAACTGAGCTGGTCTGGCAATTTTCTGTTGGGGGGTAATTTTCAACCCACCACATTTACTTACTTCTGGTCCAGGTTAATTTAACAGAGTAGTATTCAGCAGTCATTTGCTGCACCTGAAGTGCATGTAAATGCCTTTTGTTCCGTTCAGCATAACCATATGTTTAAACAACAGCAACAGAGGGAACAGAGGTACACCTGTAAATGGCAGCATGATCACGGATTAGCAGCATGTAAATACTTGTGGTTATATAGGGTACAAAAGCAGTAGTTGGTGACTGTTGTCTAAAAGGAAAATCTAAGCTAGAATCTTCATGTGCTGATTTTTTCCCTTTATCCAAAGCCAGTTGTTAATGGTGGAGATATGGGAATCACCTGCAGTTCCTCAGCCTCTGAAGACCTTCCACCCCTATCCAAACTTTCACATCATCCAAGGCAGCAGCAGATGACTAATTTACAGCATCAGGTTGTGGTGCCTTAGGGAACATATGCCAAGCATGAACTGATAAGACAGGCTGGGGAATTATGAGAGGCAGATTGATTTATATGCTAGATCTCAACTTTTTTTAATTGAAGACATGCCTTTCTATCACTTAGCTGTCAGTCACTGTAGATGGGCCTAGTGCAGGGGAATGTAGGGTTTAAACCTTAAAACTACATAGCTCACAACTCTGCAGGGATTTTGGTGTACATACATGTGGAGAGGATACTTGGACACACTAAATATGTTGGCTTCTTAGAAGCTTTAGTAGCTAACCATGGTAGCCCTGTTCTTGCTGTAACTTGATTTTGATTTTAAACATGCAAGAAATAGCCTGAAATCCCTCTCTGTTTAAATGATGATGGCTGCTCAGTGCTGTGTTTAGCTAGAAGGTACATGCTGAGGACATGCTGACTCAGATGTCATATTATTTGAATCCTGGAAAAAAAATGCAAGAAGATGCTAGGAAACAATGTTGCTTTCTTCATTTTGATAAAAACATGAAACTTAGACATTGAGACATTTCCATTTGTGAGGCAGAATATTCTGAAAATTCACAGGAACATATTGCTGCTGTTAGTGCATGATCAGAGTATTAACTGATTTCCTGAGATGCTTTGTTATCAAGAGATTCTTTTTATGCTCAGTGAGCTTCATCTCCTTATTTTGGCATGTCTGAACTATTTGCATTTCCTTCATAAATTTAAACAATCCCAGAGTCTAGTCTCACTTTCTTGTCCCTTTCCACCTTGCAAAGGAATTTCTACACAGCTTTAATAAGCAGTATATTGCTTTAAAATGTTACTATTCCAGAGAATCAGCTAATGGGGTGGTCCATGGGAACAACTGAAAGGCTCACATTTGTACATGCTTTCACTGTAAAAGGGTGAATGGTTGTGAACCAAATCATGGGCAGCTTTCTCCCTATAGGTTTCTGCATGTCCCTTGCCCTGTGTCCTTTGGCCTGCAGGTGGATGAATGCTGTGAGCAGCTCATGTGTGGATGGGGGTGTCAGGACAGCTCAGACACTGAGGAAAGCAGGTGTCCTGATCTGTATGGAACTGCAGCCATGCATATAGAGAGAAAGATGGAGTTAGATACTTTTGAGTACAAGGGCACCGCAGGACAGAAGCCACTCCCCAGTCTTTATAGAAGCTTTCAGGCTACTGTTTGCATTCACCAGTGACTCTGCCAGTGCAGCTAGAGTTCAGGTGGAAGGATAGTGTGGTTGAAATCCACAAAACCCAGTGGAAACACAGACATGTTCTCTTGGTCATGCTTCATGTTTTCCTTTTATCTAGATACCTACTGTGATGTTTCTTAGCAGTGTTATGGGATAATCTGGGGAAGTGGCCAAATCTTCTTGTGCAAGGCTTCCCGGGTCCTTGAAGTTTGCATTTCCTTAAAGCTTAGGTGCTTTTAGCAGTAGGAGTGCTCCCTGCACTCCACTGGAGACAGTCTAGTAAAAGAGTTTTGGAATCCATGCTAATGAAATCTGCCTTACAGGGACTGCTAGGAAGTTTTCGTACTATTCATAAATCTGTTACAAAAACTGATTTATAAATGCAAAATTTGATTAAAAGACTTCAGTTCCTTTAGCCATGAAGAAAGCGTTCACAATATCAATGCAGTCTAAATCAAATCTCCTTCCTAGCTTCTTAAGGACTTTTTTCTTGCCACTAGTACTTCCCTTTGGTGGAAGGGAATTTGCCAGGGCTTTTTGTTCCAGAAATGTAATGAACTGTCATGGGTTAGTGCTTGTACCTGGCATGAATGTAGAGGTGGACTGTATAGTTCTTCCTCAAGAATCTTTTAATAGGAAATAACCCAGTAAGATTATTAAAAGCATAATGAAAACCTCATTGAGTTCCCTGTCAGTTTTCAGAGCTGGAAGTGGCTTCTAATTTGCACAAGATTGGAACAGCATTGAAGAATTACAGTAACTAAGTGAAACACTCATTGGGTTTGCAATTTTCTGATAGCATCCCTTGTAATTTCTTCTAATGCGTTTGTAGCTCAGTACAATGACTAATGTCAAGGCTCATTGTACTGGTTTTACGCACATCAGCACTAGACTGGGAGGTGTAATGTCAGCTTCTGTCTTGGGAAAAGCTAGAGTAGCTACTGGATGCTTTCCCATTACTAGTTATGTTGTAGAAAGAACCTTTGTTTTTAGGTGGGAAAGGAAAATTGCTTTCCAGATTTTATTTTGTTTTCAAACAATGTTTTATTTTGTAGGAATTCCAACAATAAAAAGTAAGCCTGAGAAGCCTATGAAATACTTAGCTGGACGTTATCATGTGAAGTCTGACATCCAGGTGGTTTTGCCGTGACAAACTACAGAGAGCTAGTTGAAGCAAAACCATACACTTCTAAGCTTCATTGTGTAGCTTGCTTCCACGAATTACTTAGAGGTACATAGCCCATGTGTGAGATATTTCTTGTGAGGAAATAATTTCCCTTGTTAAATAGGAAAGCAAGCAGTATTGCCATTTTCTCAGCTAGAAAAAAAATTACAGAAAGTGCTGGTTTTGTACATTCATCATCATGGAAAAACTAAATCTCTTAAGAGAAGAAGAGCAAAAAGAAAGGAGTTTTTGTGTGACCTTTAGAAACACGTCATATCCAACTCCCCAGCATTCTTGCTGCTAGAGGATAAAACCATCTTCTTAGTGATTCTTCCTCAAAGTATTGGTTAAAAATACAAGTCCATTGCAGGACTGTATGCTCAGAACTTTTTTCTGACCTATACTTGATAGAACCTGTGGCAATGCCAGCGACGAGCAGTGTCAGCAACCTGGCAGTGTAGGCCTAGAGCCTGACATGGTGGTAGGCCATGCTCAGCATAAGTGCAGAGCCAGCTAGCAGTGTAGCAAAACAGTGCTGTGCCTGCAGCATGTAACTAAAGCAGGACTCTGGTAGCTGTAAACAGAGAGTTATCTTGGAACAGCAGGACACGCACCTGCATCAACAAACCTCACGTGTCATTAGTAGTTGGACCAATAAGCTATAATAGTGCAATGTGTGGTCACTCGTGGGAACCAATGAAGCTATGCCAACAAGGCTGTCCAAGTTTATATAAGTTGTAGAAGTTCCCCTGATAAGCACTTTCCTTTCCTTTCCCATCTTCTTCTTTGCTTTACACTGCTGTGCTGTACTCACTATGCTCTCACTATAGTCCTACAATACTGGAACAATAAAGGAGCAATACTTGATCATATTGGTTGTGTGTATTGACTCCAGTCTCCGTTGCGTTAAGAACCCACCAGAATATGGTGGGTTAGAATGTCTGGGTTTTGTTAAACCTATTCATAGAGTTGAAGAGCATTAATTTTGAATTTCAGGAAAGAAGGGCTTCATTTTTAGTTAGCTATACAATTCATTCCATCATTTACCCACAAAATCAGCATGGTTGTTTTTTTTTTTAATTAGAAGGGTTTCTTTCTGATGCCTTTCTTCTTGGAAAGCTCTTTCCTGGAGCATTTTCCTTGTGAGTGAAATGCTTCTGTAGCACCGCACAGGAGAATGAATGTAAGTCCTGAACTAGACAGGTTGCATGTAATTGCATGCAATTTCCTGGTTTTAGGTTTTTTTAAAAAGACTTAAAATATTTTAGAATTTACAATATATGTTGCTGTGTGCATCCTGCAAGTACAGGGTTATAGAAGTCAAAAAACTCCTGTGATGCATCTGAATTGCTTTTAGGCTGTAAAGCACAGTATAAAAAGGAGCACAAAACAAGTTTAGAAGTCACATTGTGAATTTTGCAAGGCATGCTGAAGCATGTCTTGGTTTGAGAAATGTTCACTTTAACCACAGTTGTTCTCTTTTAACCTCTGAAACACATAGGTATAGATCTTCATCAGGCAGGGTCATTTTGCAGAGTTGTGCCTGTTTTTTTTTTTTTTGTTTGTTTGTTTGGTTTTTTTTCAATAGGAAGACAAAGGAAAAGGTATGTGTTTAATTATTAGGCACATTTAAAAGGAAGCCTTGGGGGGGGGAAACACTTGTGTTTTTTAATTTTCTCACTGATATAAAAATGTGACACTGTCATCAAGTTGCAGAAAGTAAAACAGAAATTGAAGCAGAGCCACTTATAATGTCATGTATAGATCTCACTAGCAAGTAAAATTACTGGGTGATTCAGCTGATTGTTGGTGAAGTGATGCTCATCTTAATCAGATTTGATGTCAGTGTTCTTAACTGACATTTGCAATGAGAAGATCTGAAATTTACAAATAAAATACAGAGGAATTGCTACTGCTTTGTTTCAACCACATGCAGTGTGAAGAGGTAATTAATACATTTAATATTCTGGTAAGCTAGTACTCCTAAGTATGAAGAAAAGTCTTGTTGCAGGCCTGGAAGTCATGAACTTCAGGCTTCAAAATAATATTGTATTGTTGATAAAAGTGCCTTGGACTGTCAAAATATGACTGGACACCTCTGTGGTGTTTGGGCTCTGAAGACCCCACATAGACTTGAGTCTTTCTATTCTAGAACGAAGCTGTAGGCTGGTTGCTAAGATGGCTGCCCTGGTACCTGTCAGCACCCAATTGCTTGGTACACTTGAGGAAATCATTTGGTGAAGACCCCCACCCCGCTCCCTCTCTGTGCCCAGTGCCAGAAGTTCTCTTGCCACAGTGACATGGGCACAGCAGCAGCTTAACTTAACCTCCCACTCCCTGCTCAGTGGGTTTTGTGAAATGAAGTCTGATAAGGCACAGACTGTACAGTTTAATGTCTGTGGTGTTTCCAAGGGTGCTAGCTCTGATTGTGGTCTGGATTGAGGTGATTTTTCATTTCCTGCTGATCTGATTTGCACTTGAATAAGCACAATGGCTGATTTAAATGTGAGGACCATGTGGACAGCAGGGAAGGCAGCAAGTGATGCCAGGGCAAGGAACAAGGGAGATGAAATAAACAGAGGGGAGGTTGTTGATAGATGGTTCCCACCTCAATCAGACAGTAAAGTAGTTGTGCAAGTTGGGGATCGGAGAAAACATGCTGAGTGATGACAAACTGTCTCCTTGGCTAGCTCGCGTAGGTCAAAACTGCAGTGCTGCTTCAAAACTCTTCAGCCCTTTGTTTATGTAGCATATGGGGTTTTTATTTATTAGCATTGAACCATGCTTTATCTAACCTCAATGAAAACAACTGATCTAGAAATGAAATGGCTTTTTACTTCAGTAGTGTCGCCTCGTGTTATAAATTCCTCGCGATTCCCTTTTCCAGTGTGCAAGAAAGGAAAGTGCAAGTTACGGTTAACTGAAACGGGGATGCATATTCCATGGTATGGTGGAGTTTGAAACCTTTATTTTTTGTTAAAATAATTTGGTGCAGTTTTAGAGTTTGATAATGTAATCAGCTTTTAGTAATTTTTTTTTTTTTTTCCTGCTCAGTGATTCACATGCCATGAAATTTTTTCATTAAACCACTCCAAGGGTCAACCAAGTAGAGAATATAAAGGACCCCAGATACCTCTTCAGCATAATCAGTTCACTTCAAATTGGCTGCTGGCCATAATTTTACTATGTAGATTGCTTAAATGGACCACTGGATTTTTTTTTTTTTAAATCATTTATTGTTTTAGAAAATTAATACAAGAGGAATAAATATTTGCATGGAGCATAATTTTTTCAGATGATGTTGCTGTAATTTCAGGTCTCATCACTTTATCATGAATTTGAGGAAGCGTGCAGTAATAATAAGCTTGCCTAAATTAAGCACTTCAGACTCCTATAGCATGCATATAATACATTTTGCATGCTCACTAGTTTTGGTAATATCAGTATGGCATAATACAGTCCACAGGGGTGGACATAAGTCCCAATCTGAGAGGGAGGGAGGCTGGGCAAGCATCTGTCTGATTGCTGCTGTGGAATATGCTGCGAAACCTTGGCAGTGCTGGGACAGGTGCCAAAGTCCATAGGCATATTTGGTATAATTAATTAGAATTTTCAGAGAGCTGTAGTCTGAGGGTGTTTTTGCAGAGTCTCTGGTCTCCATGTTATTTCTGACAACAGCTGCTATTTGTAGCCACAAAGATAGTGGGCAAAGTACAAAGTTTTAAGCTGCTTTCTTGATTTGGATCCTGCAAGTTTAAATATGGGCTTAAATTTTTGGTTTGGGGGTTTAAGAGCTGGTTGGAAGGAGATTTAGTAAAATGACTGAGAAGCTTTAATCTGGCTGGCTGATACCAGCCCACTAATGAACTACTGTTGTGAAATATGTCTAGTCATTACTTTGGTGTCTAAATTATCCTCGTTTTCAAGTCTTATTTAAATTCTTAATAACCTTTATTAGATAGAGGAGAAAAGATTCCACCCAGAAGCCTTCAACCTCCATCAAAACTAATAGAATACACTAATAAAATCATGTGCCATATTAAAAAGCAAGAATTATAGCGTAGTATAATATTGTCTAAGCTAAGCTAATGGAATAAATTAATTAATAGGGGTTTTGATAATTAATTTTTAGGGGGAAAAAATGTGAAAGTGGATTTTAAAAAAATTTGTGTGCAGTTTTCTTCATTAGAATGAAGCCAGAGAAGTGTTAAGTAGCCATCCAAATTCCCAGAGGAGTGTTTGCTTCAAGGTGACTTGGAAATGCTGCCATAATTCAGGAGGCAGCTTTTGGCATAAGGTGAAAGTCAGGTAAGCTTAAGTGTAGGTCAAAATTTAGAGACTTCTGTGGAGTGTTTGTGCCTTGTAACAATTGGCCAGATAACTTGCTAGAAGGAATTCCTGCCTGGGGCAGGGTTTGAATCTTACTAGCTTAGAAACATTTCTAGAGGAACCTGATGCATGGATTTCCTTTGGGAGTTGTCACAAGTAGGTGAAATACTGACATAGAAGGGGTGTTTCATATTAGCACAAAGGAGCCTAGTTGTTGAAATGTTAGAACAGTGAAGTCTGCTGGGGAAGGAGGGCTAACAAGCTTAAGTCTGCAGGTAAACCTTTGAATTTAATCACTGTAGTTTTCAAGTATTTGGGATTTTCTTTATCTTGAACCTGTTGACTTGCCTTGGCTCTTTCTTGTAAAAGCTATCCACAGTTGATTTAACACCTAATTATCCTTCATCAAACAATGCAAAAGTGAAAAGACATGTACATAGAGTACACATCTCTCCATACAGTAACAGGAACATCCCCTGTGTTCTTCAAAAGAAAGTAAGGCTCTACAGTGTCTCCAACTTGTGTTTATTTCCTTCTGGTTTACTTAGTTTTACTCTGTGCCTTCAAATATTAGTCAAACATAAAAGGCTTTCTTTGAAAATTCTGGAAGATGCCTAAGTGAAACTGGTATCCACTGAGGAGCGTGGACACAGCAAGCCTTGCTGTTGCAGTGCTACTGGAGCTGTGCTCTTGAGAAACAGATTTATTGAAGAGCAGCTGTGTTGCAGGTTAGGGATGCCAGGTATGTGCAGCTGCTGAAGGTCATAGCATGTTTTGTAAAAACGCTGGGATTTGGATTTCATGAACCAAGAATGCTGGTCTGCAGTTCACAGTCCTGCTTTTGTGAAATGCTCTGTTCAGTGACCTGGTTGTGAAACTTAGAGTAGCTCTTTTTTGCTTTACTGTGAGGAACGATTCAATAGTCTACCACTCCAGTACAGGGTGATCTGCAGGTTCTGTGGGTAAATGTTTCTCTCATGAGAAATTTGATAAGACTGCTTTCTCCAGGGTCCAGTAAGTGGCAAACAGGCACATAGGTTCAAAACGTTTGCAGACCTTAAAATAACTTTTATGCATGCTGCTGAACAAGTTAATGAAGCTGCTGTTCCCAGCGATGGAGTTTATCAAGTTACTTGGTCAATTAAAAACAATATGAAAAAGGAGGAAACCTCAGAGTGTTTTTAATTCCTTGCTGAACATGGAAAAAATAGCATTTTGAATTTACTGGAACCTGTTTTTGGCCTCAGACACCTTTATAAAGTCTATGGTGTAACCTTTCAGATGATACAAGCTCTGTTTGCAGTTCTGGAAAGTGCATAAAAACAGCAACTGTGCCCTCTGCTGGAACCGGTTTTGAACTTGCTGTCCTCCAACGGATTTGAAGGAAAAAAATCCTTCCAGAGGAGGCATTGAAGTATCGTGACATAGTACCAATGATTAATTAAACCTGCTTAATTTCAGTAAAAAGCTAAAACCAAAACAAAATGCATTTTTAGTGTCTTCAAAAATCAGATCAAACTGAAAGGCTTTTATATTGATGTTCTCGTGTTTTGCTTGGCCATCTGCATGCTATTGAAGGAGGGGAGGTCAGTACATCAGTGGGATTTTTTTTAAACCACATTTAGGGGGGGAATTATTTAGCTAAAATTTTAGTAGGAAAAGCAGGAGCAAGTTCCAGTCAAATAATGGCCAAGCTGATTTTATTTCTGTGGAAATAAATTTGTCTAATTTTGTTACTTGAGCACTGCAACAGTGGCATCTTTTGTAGTATAGTACATACTTTAGTTGTATTTTCCCTGGATTTCTTTATGAAGGCTTTAATTAAGTAGTGCAGTGGTGTTCCTTCCCTCTGAGTCCCTTCTTTCCTGTCTTCCAGGCTGGGGTCAGAGTGGCTGGAGAACAGCCAGGCAGAGAGGGACCTCGGGGTACTGGTTGATGGTAGGCTGAACATGAGCCTGCAGTGTGCCCAGGCAGCCAAGAGGGCCAATGGCATCCTGGCCTGTATCAAGAACAGTGTGATCCAGCAGAAGCAGGGAGGTCATTCTGCCCCTGTACACTGCACTGGTTAGGCCACACCTTGAGTCCTGTGTCCAGTTCTCGGCCCCTCAGTTTAGGAAGGATGTTGACTTGCTGGAGTGTGTCCAGAGAAGAGCAACAAAATTGGTGAAGGGTTTGGAGCACAGCCCTATGAGGCGAGGCTGAGGGAGCTGGGGTTGCTTAGCCTGGAGAGGAGGAGGCTCAGGGGAGACCTTCTTGCTGTCTACAACTACTTGAAGGGAGGTTGTAGCCAGGTGGGGGCTGGTCTCTTCTCCCAGGCAACCAGCACCAGAACAAGAGGACACAGTCTCAAGCTACACCAGGGGAGGTTTAGGCCAGAGGTTAGGAAGAAATTCTACACAGAGAGAGTGATTGCCCATTGGAATGGGCTGCCCGGGGAGGTGGTGGAGTCGCCATCATTGGAGGTGTTTAGGAGGAGACTGGATGGGGTGTGGTGGAGTCGCCATCATTGGAGGTGTTTAGGAGGAGACTGGATGGGGTGCTTGGTGCTATGATTTAGTTGATTAGGTGGATAATAGGTTGGACACGATGATCTCGAAGGTCTCTTCCAACTTGGTCTGGTCTATTCTATTTTAGTCTAGCCTAGTCTCTCCATGATAGGCTCTCCCTGAGGGGCCAGCAGCCTGCCTGAGGTGCTGGGCCGTGTCCTGCGCTGGGCTGGCCGGAACCAGCTGGAGCCGGCTGGGACCGTCTGTTTCTGGCACGAGGCTGCTCCCTGACAGAGGCCACCTGCCAGTGTATGGCACTCGCCTCACTGGAGTGATGTACAATACAACTGGAGAGGTTTCTTTCCATTCTTTCTTCTCTAAAATTGTTTATTCTTTGGATCCCCTTTAGTTATTAGATACAGATAGGCAAGAAAGAAAACAAAGGTGCATAAGCTGAGGGCAGGCTCCACAGATAGCAGGTGACCTGTGTTGGATAAAGCGAGTGGCAGCTGAGGAGAGCAGTGCTGGTCTCTACCCATGGGTGAGGCGTTCACCAGGTGTCTTTGAGGCCTGCATTCGGCGGTGATGTGAAGACCAAGTGTGAATTCCAGCAGATGTGAAAGGCCTGTGCGTGAGTACCCCCTCTGCTTAGGTTTGTTGTGGTTTTAATAAACACCATTGGTAATCACACTTTGATTCCTACGTGTACTCTGTGCTGCTCTGTTTTATTGCTGGAGTGCTTTTTATGAGAAATCCATACCTGTTCCCCTTGTGCTGTTCTTGCTCTCCTCTCCAGCTGTCAGTACTGCAGACTCAGCCAGGGAGCTGAAAATCCTTTTATTCCTCACTGGCAATAAAAGTTCAACACATCAAATTATCTCCCCATTTATTACTGTGCCACCTCATCAAAAGGCTACTGCAGGAAAATTTGTGAGCAATGATATATCCTGCAGATATAACTGAGCCAAGACATAACCAAGGGTCTCTTAAAATGAAGAATGTTACTCTTGGCTGGGTCTGTTCTCTTTTGTCCTATTGCTCGCCTTCCCCCCAAAAACTGTCCTTGCTTTTCTTTCCCCCCTAAGCCTTTCTGTCACACTCTTCTGCTTTCTCACTTAGTCTAGAACAGGCTTCTACAAGTAGTTTCCCAGTTTGATCAGACCTGAAAAATACTCCTTCCCCAGCTTGTTTTCTTCATCATGTTTCTTTACCCAAAAAAGACCTTTTATTAAATCAAGTAGAGAAGCTTTAACTACTGCCTTAGCTCAGGTGGTGCTGTCCATCATGAGCTCTGGATAGAGCTGTCCAGTAAAGATGCCCTTTTTTCCCAGTGGTCTGTAGCATGTGGGGACAGTGCAGCGGGGAGCTGACTGAAATGCATGTTAAGTGGCATATGATTATTGAATCTCATTTTCCTGAGAAGTGATGATCCACGGATGCAGAGCTTCACCCTGCTACGTTTGTACACCCAGATGTAGTTTGAAAACCTGCAGAAATGTGGTGTCCTGTGAGCTCCTTAAGGCACGATGAGGAAATGTATGTGTCACAGAGATGTGAGATGTAATGAAGTGTGCCCTCGCAGATTCAGGCTCACTGAAATGTGTGCATTACTGAGGCTCTTCTGTCTCACCAAAATAGGTTACTTTTGTTCAGCTTGTTGGAGGTGTGTTTGCTCTAGGAAAAGAGCTGAGCTGGAAATCAGATCCTTCCTTTCTTCTTGGTACACTGAGCTTGTCCTGCAGTGTGTTTTGAGGAAAACTGCTCTGTGGTCATGTCATTGTCTCTGATTCATCATGCTCAGCCTCTGGTGTCAGTATCTACCCTGACGTACTCAAACATATAATCCAGCACTTAGATGTAAGATGGAATTAGTGAGGCAAACACTTCCAAAAGATTATTTTTTTTAATTAAGATTTCTTAAGCATCCCAGACAATGAAATTTATTGACATTAGTTGTGTGTGCTTTAATATCAGCATTAACAGTGTCTTAGAAAAATCACTGTTATTAAGAGACTTTTGCTGTTATGGATTTTTAATGTTTGAACAACAGATTTGGGAACTTGCTCACCAGAACTTTTTTTCCTCTTTGAGACTGTAAAAGGGTTTAAAATAAATAAATAAATAATTAATTAAACCCACAAACTGGTGAGGAAGGAAACAAATTTCATGGAAGGTACAGAACACTATGCCACTGATACAGTTCAAACTGTCGAAGTGTTTTGAGAAGGTAAGCATTTAAATGAAGATTTTGATTGATGTCTGGGTTTTCATCAGGAGCCACCTATATTTAAATATGCTGTTCACAGACATTTCAGTGAATGACACAATACCCTCAACAGCAGAAAAAAAGAATTGCAGTCTCTTGTTTCTTCAACTTTTAAGACTCCTGGATTAGTTTCTTTTACCCTTGGCTAAAAGTCTGTCTCTTCCACTTTGTGTCATAATCTTTCCCAGTGCTTGCTTGCTAAGAAAGCAAGGTCAGCTGGAATAAGTCATACATTTGGTACCTCATTTCAGATGTATTTTTTTTAAAGCATAAAGAGTTTTGTTTTCAGCTTTGTAAATATTTATCAGAATGTGCGTTGTTAAAATTTGTAGTGAATGTTACATACGTGCCTTAAAATATTTCTAATTATGTCTGAAAATGTAAGCCACAGAGTAAGTTCTGTCTGGTAAGTTTGTGTTCTTTGCTTTCTTTATGCTTTTACAGAAGAGACAATTAAAATGTTGTTGGGAGCAGAAACATGGGAAGTAGGAAAGCATAACTTTCTGATAAGCATCTAGGTCTGAACTAGACATTGCTACTGGGTGAAGGCCCAGCCATCCATGTTTGGTGATGAGATCAAAATAGGGATGTTGGCTGAGGTCAGGTACAGCCCTGGAATAAGCTTTTGTCTTGCTTATCAGACCAGTTAGCTATTCCCAGCAGAAAATGAATTTTTCCTGGCAGAACACATTAAGTTTGAAAGATCACGCAGAAATGTGTGTGCAACCGCAAAGCTCACTGAGTGATATGGCTGCAGTCTCACCCCCACGCTTTACACAACAGCAAACCAAGGTATCAGTCCTTTTGGAACCCAATGTGCACATGAGAATTTGACAAACAAAACTCTGGGGACACTGTGGCCATCTAGGCTGTGTGCATCCAAAAAAAGAAACCACAGAGTTGAGACCTCCAATGTCCATAGTGTCCAGCCCAGTGAGCGGACGGAGGAAAGTGTATTTCTGCCCATAAATCCAGCACCCTTATAAACCTGGCTGCAAAGTTACTGTCTGTCTTTCCTCTCTGCTCCCATGGGAGAGAGATGCTCCCTTATCTGGTGACAATGGGGAAGTATCCCAGGCCTCTTTGGCCTGAGGTTTTTTTGTTTGTTTTTTCCTGTGCAATCCTGGCCTGGGTGAAAAGAGGGGCACAGCTCAGGCCTGGCCAGCCTGAAACCAGCATAGCAATGACGGGGAGGAAGAAACTGCCTTGGGGTTTTTGGTGAATCCCAGGTGGGAAGAAGGGGAGTGTTGAGGTTTAGATCTGGTGTAAAGGAACTTGTGTGTTAATATTTGTCTGGGAATTTCTGTGAACTTTATATGCTTTGTTATGCTCACCACTATGCTTTGTAGTTTTTTGCAGTATATGAATTGCTTTTCCATTATACCTTCCATGACTATCCAAGCCATTTGTGCAAGCATTATTCTTTTGCCCCTTTTGGAGCAACAGAGCAATCTGTGCTGCTCTAAACTAGGATAGGACACTGAGTTTGTCTTCCTCTCCCTCTCCTGAAGGATATGCTTTTGGTAACCTTCGTCCTCAGTGTGCCGAGTGCATTTTGCCCTGTGCAATTATATGATTAATTACAATTGTATTAAAGCTGTAGAGTGATTGCTGATGTGCTAAGTCCCTATCACAGGCAATTGTAAAGAGTCTGTATCTGTGCTCATGCATCTGACTGCTGAAATGCAACCAAACCTACAGTAAAACTGTGCTGGTTTTGTATCTGGTGTCAGACCTAAAATAATCCACCCTAACTGGCATCCCGATGAAGAGATACATCCAGCCAGCCCTAGGCCCTCTAATCTCTGAGGACTCAGCTAGAACATAAGGGGTTTCATCTCTTACACTATTTACCCCCAATTGGCACAACAAATGTGTGTCTACTACATTACATTAGAGTAAAAATTGGATTTGCATATGGTGTTTTGTCATCTTTCATCTTTTAAACCATATTCCTGCTTAGCAATGCGTTTTGATTTTACTTGCAGTTTGTCTCTTTTTGTGCTGCTATGTGCCTGACGTGCAAAGCACCCCGAATTCATGCTGCCCTGGGATTGTGACAACACACTTGATACAAATTTTGAGATGTAACACAAGCAGGGTTTCTAAATAATCTGAATTTTTCTGGTTTTGTGTAGATATGTTGAAATGTTTATGAGAAGAGCTAGACTGTGTACCTTCTAGCTAAATGTTGTATGTGTGGGATATTGCTCATGGTATTTATTGCAAGCTGTTCAGCAGGCCAGTCTGTTACAAAATAAACCAAGAAATGGCATGTACTATCTCATGCTCATGGAGCTTTCTGAGTCAATTGGATCTACAGCATGAACCAAGAATGTAACACATAGTAACTGTTGCCCCTTGACAATGAGGTTTGTTGATTAGCTTTCTTATAGTGAACTGTAGGTAATTCATAGAAATTAAGGAAAAAATAATCAACTTTGTAGTAATTTTCTTGTGTTCCCATACTTTAGGGGAGACACACAGGAACAACTGTTAAATAAGAGCATTTTTTAGTGTGGATTTTGCAAACCTTTTATTTCTGTGTTTGTGTTGGTATACAGACTTCTTGATACGCACCGGGCATGAAGCAAAGGCATGCATAATAATGGATTTAATTGATGTTAAACACAAAATTGCCACTGAGAAATGGAAGAACTTGGGCCATTTAGAGTTTATTGATGACTGCCATTCTGACACTGATTTATCTGCAGTGACCTTTTGCAGTATGGTTCAGGAGACAAGAAGCTCCCAGTTGCATTTATTTTCCCTAGAAAATGTTTGAAACACCAGAGAAGCATTTATGAGATAAAGTGAGGCTTGTTTCCGAGTTTCTGTTGAAAGCCATTCTTCTCAAAATAGGTTCTTGTTTTTCTGCAAGAAATGATTAATTCAAATGTAATTCCAATCTTTTGGTGAGCAAGTAACTTCCATATGTATTTGGTTATGATAAGGTACAACAGTGGGTATCAGAAACAACATTTTGGAAATTATCATCTGGTAAAATGCATAATTAAAGCCCAAGCCTACTTAGGGCTCTTTTCTTAATGCATACAGGTGTAGCATTAGTTACATCTGCTAGGAAACAGCAAAAAGGCAACATGTGAAGTGAGCTGTTGGCTTTCGTGTTGAATGGTGGACTGTAAGGTTTGTTCTTGCAACAGTTGTGGAATACTGATTTCTTTGATCAACTTCTACCATACTGTTTGGTTGAGCTGGGTCAGCTCAAGGAATGACAGCAGCCCCTTACATACTTGTTTGAATGTACTTATACAGCCTCTGAGACAGTGACTGAAATCACTGCACTGGGGACTGTCATGGCTTGGGGCACAGTCTCTCAGTTCAGCTAATTCTGAAATACCAGCTTACAATTAGAGGAGGCAGAATGAACCAGGTTTTTCCATTCTTGATCAGTGAAGTGAGTCAGAATTTCAGTTTCTCAGGTTACTGCCCACTTTGTCTATTTACATTCATGCATTTACTGAAGCTGTAAATAATCATATTTATTACAATACCTTCATTTCATGCTAAGATAGTAGGGATTTCTATGGTGTCATGCTGAAAATATTTTCTGTTGCCACAGAGTGAGGTTCATCAGGTAAATTCCTTCGTGAGAGTACTTGCATACTAGTGAAAGTGAGATACTCAAAATGTGTCTTATTCCATGTCTGCTCTTGTCATTAGGAAGGACTTTCAGGTAAAGCACTTTGAGCTTTCTTATATCAAACAGGAAGAAGCCCATTCCAAGACACAGGAAGTCTTTAAGGTGTTTGTCAAGTTGCTGAAATTTAGAATAAACCAACTTCAGGATCAGAATTGTCAGGTAAAATTGCCTCAGCAGTAGCTGATTCCCAAACTAGTGATTTTCCTCTTAGTGTTCCCAGATTTCAGGTTCTGTATTAAGTGTAGCTTAGGGGAAGAAATAATGGAAGTGAGTTTTGGAGTTTGTCAGGTTTGGGAAAGTCCTTTAAACTTAAGTATGTGCACAGGGTCATGGTCATGAGCAACTGCATGACCCCTTTTCATGTGTACTGTTAAGATAATTTAATAGTAGAGACAGATAACAAGGAGATTTTCAAAGTGATAGTCTTGTCATGCACTGAAAGCTATGACCTGTTTCATAATATGTTAATTAACAAGGAATAAGTACAAAACAATGCCCATTTAATGGAAAGGAAAATTTAAACTTTAATAGAAAGGAATCACTTGCAAAGTCATGATGAGTAAGAAGCCTCGTACAACATTTCACATCCTGTACCTTATTTCACATCCAGCTGGCCTATCAATTATAACCTGTACTCTGCAGATGGTGCAATATATCAGAATTAAGTCAGTCAGTTAGTTTGTTCCCAATTAAGTCCTAATGCTCCCAATGGAGAATATTACTCTGGGTCTTAGTTAAGTGCCTGTCTTCTAATATCCCTTTGTGGACTTACTTTGTCATTTTAAAGAGAAGCCTTGTCGTGTAGGCCAGAACTTATTCTGGCTTGTTCTTCCAAGTGCTACCTGCATTGCAGTCGTCATTTTTATCTGAAGTTAGCCAGAGGATTTGGTATCTTGGGGTTAGGAGCAGAGGCATCACACAAAATACTCTTAGAATAAGTTCTCTTTGGTGTATGCAACTTTACAGCATATATTTAGGTGCATACATGTAGTTGCCATAACAATCTGAATACTTGATATTTATAAGTACAATTTCAGGAAGAAGCTAGCATTGCAATGGCCAACCACTCCTTCCATGGCTTAGCAGCTTAATGAACTTGTCTCCTGAAATTTACTAGCATTACAGGGCTTGCTTTTTTGAATGACTTACTAGACAGGTTACCTGAGCCTTGTGTTTTACATGCTCCATCCATCCTCTTTTGCTTGGTGTTACAAGATATTTCAGGGTTGCCTCTAAAAGATTGATATCCAATTCCATTACACTTCTTTCCAGTTTTAGGTCTTAGTCTTTGCCCAGTTAAAGGCTGGTTAATTTTCTGACACCTTTCTTTTCTTGCATCTAAATGTCAAGCTGATAGTAGATTTGGTCACTTGATCTAATGGACTTGCTGTCTTCCCTTGTTAGACTTTAAGAGTACTCTTCACTGAGAGGAAACCCTTTGACAGAATTTGTTTTCTGAAGTGACTCCAGAGATTCCAAGCAATTACATGAGCTCCTGAATGTCTTTATCTGGAAGTTTAAAAGACATGCTCTTTCAGGGCTGCCTAAATTACTCTTGTGGATTTGCTGCCATGCTATGGGAGATCTCCATTCTAGCACGGTCACTGAGTCACAGTTATTTCAGCAGTGTCTTAACTACACAGAGATGTATAAAAAAATAATTGTGAATAACTAAAAAGGATTTGTAAGATTGCTGTGTAGTAGTTACTTTACATCCTATAATATTATGTAAAAACTGAAACCAAAAAAGGACTGGAATAAGAAAAGACTTGCCCTTAAAAGGAAATTTGATCTAAACACTTAACTAGTGTAGACCATTTTTTTCCAATTAGAATAAATTGCTTGTGTTTCAAAAGAATGGGGGGTGGAGAAGGGGATCAAGAAGGAAAAAAAAATCTTTACATCATAGGTCCTTGGAAGAGGGTAAATTGAATAAGGAGAATTGAATTAATTTTCCTGGTTCAAAAAGTTCCTCTTTTGACATCCATTTCTCATATACAAGGCTAGTGCAGTGAATCATTCCCTGTTTGCATGTAGATACCTTTGCCATGCACATATTGTTTGGAAATATGTCTAACCCCATTAACTGGAATTGGTAGTGGGCCATCATCCATCTTCTGATAACCTGCATAAAGCGAGAACGTCGAGTGTGATAATACGGCTTATAACCACGTCAAGTCAAATAGCTGTTTATATCTGACTAATGACTGGGGTGGAAGTAGAAGTTGTATTTCTTTTTCCAAAGGAACCTCTGATAAGATTAGAAATGTCTTTCACAGTTGCTGCTTTGTCCTTTAGCCACTCGCCCTCACTAGCCAGTTCTGGTAATTAAGATGGGACCATTAAACATGTTCTTATCCATAAGGTTAAAGGTAGGGAGACTGCCTGATAATAGAATCAATAAGGATCTTTCAGTGCTTCTCTCCAGCAGATCTCTACAAGTGTTGAAATGGCTGGAAGCTGAAATCTGGGGGCAGTACCTCTCTAATAATATGTATTCCATAAAATTTCTGTTAATAATAAACAAGCAAAAGCTTAATAATTTTCAGTGCTTCTGGGACGTATCAAGAGAGTGCAGCTGATTTGAGGTAAACATGGTAATACTCTGATAGATCTTGCTCTCTCCTCTGTGTGTGGAAATGCCACCAGTGTCAGCAGTTCAGTATATGCTGCCTAAACAGGAGAGAAAAATAACCATGAGAACTGAATTTATTTAAAAGAGGCAACTTTTCATCCTGTGAATTTTGTGAGCAGTAATCATTCTAATTCTTGTCCTTGATTTTCATACTTGCTGTTGAAACAGGAGCACGTAGGTGTTATTGTTGTCAGTATTGTTCCCCATCTTCTCAGTGGAGATCCTGACATTGCTATGTACCATCGAAAGCTTATCTCAATGTGCACTCATTTTGCTGACATAAATAGCGATTCTTTTGCAGGACTTCAAGGAAGTATAATTAATAGGATTGTCCCTCTTGGATACTTCTGAAGCCATGTCTGGAGCCTTGTGTCCTGCGTGGGCTTTCCAGAACAAAAAAGATATTGAGTGGAGGGTGGAGCATGTGATGTTCCAGCAGGTAATTGGTGAGCGCTGCTGTCAGCCATTGACAAAAGATATTGGAGAAGAAGGCAGTAGGAGTGAGGATCTTCTCAGAGGTGCACAGTAAAACAAATAGAAGCGCTCGTTGCCGATTAGCACCAAGGGAAATGCTCCCTGGAAAAGAGGGAGGGAGGACAGGGAATCATCTACTCTTTACAATGAGATTAGTTTGCTACTGGAAGAGATTTTTTTCAAAGAAATTGCAGGCCTTCTGTATGTGAAGATATTGAAAGCATGACCAGCAAAGACATGAGAAACCTCTCATTTTGAAGGTAGCTCCAATTTGAACAAGAGATAAGGCTAACTGACCTCCAGAGATATACCCTCTGCCCTCAATTATTTTGCAGTTCTGTTTGTCCTGGTAGGGTTTACAAATACTCCCACAGATCTGTGTGTTTATTTTAGTAGGGAGGCAGAGCTGTGGAGCCTGTATTCACTGCCTGAAAGTTGTAGGCAAAGCAATAAAAACCCTAGTGATGTAAATACTGTATGTCAGTTCTATTATTAAGGGTTTTTTTTCCCCTACTTACTTCTTTCACATTTGGTCTAAAGCTCTAAACTGACTGTTTCAGTGGCAGCTGGATTATTTACTTTTCAATTAGCAATGCATTTTTAATGACTGCAGAAAGGAAACCAGAATTTGAGTAGATGAGGCAATTCTGATAAGTGGAAATAATATCCTGAAGTAAGTTTGTGTCAGTAGTATCTTATTAAGAATGGAGAGCTGAAGTGATTATCTTGGGAGGGAAAAAATGAGGGACATTTTCTTTAGGAACAATTATAAGCAAATGTATTTGGTTTTCATCCTCTAGCCAAATCATAATATGGACAGCAGCTACCCAAGCTGCTTCATTCTATTTTCCATGTTCTAACTCCTCAGACCCTCTGGGGAGAAACAGTCCCCAGGAGAAAAAAAAAGAAAAGTATCTTTCAGCAAACCCATGCCTATCTATTTACTATTTTGAGATTGTGAGAAAGATACATTTGCAATGGTAATTTCCATGCTGTCGGTATTTATGCCCTGCCCTCAGTTAAGAGTTCATTCTATACATGCTCTCTAAAGCTATTACAGTAAATTGTCTTTCAGCTGTTGGACAGAGGCATGAGGTGTGTCTGGATTAATTAGTGAGTGATTGAACAAAGCCTCTCTTTTTTACATTCATCCCAAAATTTATTACCAAAATAATGCTCAGGACTTTTTAAATGCAGGCTAATTTTGAAGAGGGGCAGAAGGAAGACTAAATGGCTTGAATTTGTCAGCCTGTTTATACAGGCTTGAGCATGTTGGGAGAGGAGCAGTGTTGGTAACAGGTTCTTCTACCGATAGAGCCAGTTGTTCACAAGGCCTCTGCTCCCTTTAAAGCAATGGTCTTGGATTTGACCTTTATTCTCTGTGGTAACACATTCCTCTTCTGTTTCGCAGTGTCAGGTTTTCCTTTGTTTTTCTCAAAGGGTTGCTTTTCTCTCTGTGGGAAGAAGAATCAGCGACCAACAGTATTTTCATTCCCAAAACTACTGGCAGTCACCTCCTGAAACCATCAAAGCCTTCTACAATTCATAATGGAAAAGCATTGTCTCTTTTTCTTGTTTGCAATGGAGTCAGCATTACAATTAGAGTATAATAAGTAGTAGGGTGCATGCCTGAGATATATAATGAATGTGAAACAAAACTAGGTTTGGTGAGGCAAAAATGGGATTTAATCAGCTGCTTGGAGTGGAAGCAGGTGATCCTGGGAAATCACTAGGAAACAGCATATAGCACTAATAATACCAGCATTGTTATTTTCACTTTTCTAACATGTCAGCTTGTTGATTGCAGCATTTTTCAGAATAATAGAATTTATTCAAGCAATTTATCCTTAATGTGTGTAGTATAAATAGTTTATGTTGTGCTTAGATATCATATTAACAGCATTTGATTTGTGCTTTCTTTGGAAACTGGAAACATTGATTTTTCTCTAGTTCACTTTTTGTATTTAGGCTGGTGCTTTCAGTTCCCATTTAAGGTTTTGCACTTGGAAATAAGTCGATTTCTCATAAAATTATGCTCTTTCATAAGAGGTTTTACAAGTGCCATATTCCTTTTTTAAAACATTGTTTGCCTGTCTTTTGGAATACCTTCATGCTTTTAAGTTTAAGCTTACTCCATAAAGGGCGCTTACAGTGTATTTCCCCTTGTCCAGAACACAAACCTACCAGTCTTGACCTGGAATACCCTCCATCCTGAGTAGATACAGCCCTAATTCTCTTTCTTGTCTCTACTTTGTCCCCATAGTTGTGACAAAATGGCTTAAGTCTCAGCCTCTGGAGATGGCCACCAAAAGTTTCCACACTCTTGCTGGTTGCAAAGGAATTTTGTGTATAGATCCTTTAGCTGGATTCTTTGAAGTTCTGTTTAATTTCCCATTCTTAATTTATCCACTAGGAAAATTGGTTTGAATTTATTCATTAGCTCCTGCTTAAATGTTTTTGAGGTGCTTTAGGAACCAGTCTATTGATCTGTCAATCCCACCACATATCCTTCTTTATTTTCATGACTCAGACATAGCCCACAGATTTATGTTCTGTTGTTCCTAGCCTGTGATCAAGTTTTAAAGATTTATGAAGTTGTTCTAAACTCTGATTAAGACTTACATTTCCATAAAGAATATTTTTCAAGGCTTGATAACCATAGTGAGCATCTGTAGGTATATAGGTCCTCAGTTTTATTTCATCTCATTTTCCCGTTGATGGAGGTAGTTGTAAGCATCCCTATATGTTCTTTATGTATCCATACCTGGAAGTGGATTTACTCTGTTGCTCAGACATTTGTGTACTTGTTGCAAGCAGTTAATTTTTGAGCAGTAAAAGGCTGTGTAGTAAAACTTCATAGCTTTGTAATGATTGCTTCTGACATTTCACAAAGCAAAAGTGGAAAAGTACTGGTAGGTACCTGCAGAGGTACATGAATAGGCAGATGTATGATTTGCATCAAGTAGATGTCTTTCTATTAATTCACCTTCTTTGTTATATTACAAAGATTAAAGGCCTTTAGTCCGTCGTGCTACGTGAGTGATAAATCTGAGTTAGATCTACCCTCTTAGTGGCTAGGGATTAAACCTTTTGGTGAAGAGATCCATTAGTGTGTTTTAAATCTATTGATTCATAGTAGAAAGGCACAATTTAAACTCGGAAGTTGCTGAGTGAACTTTCCATTAAGTTAGGGGGGCTATGGTCACAGCTCATTTGATCTTTATGAAGTAGAAAATGTGATGTAGACCACACTGGCATTCTATTAGAGGAAATCATGCATTTAACCATGTAGCAAAATACTGTAGCCAATTACATGAACATACACCTATTTTACACATGGCTGATTTCTGAGCATAAAGTATTAATAGTGTGCATACTATCTTGTTTTGAGGACTATTTGTTTTAAAGCCAGAGATATAGGATAAAATTTAGAGGGAAAAAAAAATAATTAATTTACAATTTGTATCAAAGTTTTGTAACTGAAAGTCAGCCTTACATAGAATAATTGTATCTTCTTCAGCTGACATCAGCAAAGAGTAATTATACCCCTGTTTTATTGATGCTATCATCTGAAATGGCATATTTTTAACCAAGAAAAATGTTCAGTATCAAAATTAATCTTAAAACTGCTGTCTCTTAAAAATAACTTTGGATCCTAGAATGCATTGGGTTGGCTGCTGAGATTCCAAGTGTGCATCTATGAGAGGGTACATGAATGTTTTGATACATAACTGAGCGGTTTTCTGCTTCAGGGTGTACGTGAGGATGACCTCTTTTTTACGTCTTAAAAAGTAATGGGGTGAACTTGCTTGCATACTTACAGTGTGATCTCAGCTCAGTGAGCTGGCAGGTGGATTCTCTTACGTCACTACTCCCTTTGAATTTATTTGATTTGTTTAAATAAATAAATTCATGCATGTGGTCATGGGCCTTGTATAAAAGGCCTCGATACAGTTTAGTCCCAGTAAGCTCTTGTTAAGTTACATGACTGGGAAGTGAAGTGACACATTGAAAGTTGATACAAAAGTTAAGAGCTCAATTTTTACGTTAAAAATGTTGTGGGTGTCATTTGAGGATAGCTCTGATTGTACTCTTGATTTGTTTTTCCATTCCTGTTCAGATATCCACACACCTGCTGTCAGCTCAGGGTATTTTGAATGGCAGAAATTATTATTATTTTTTCCCCAGATCTTGTGGTCTTTATGGTAAAATGCTATTGGGAGGAAGGAAAATCTTTACAGTGTAATTCATAATGACACAAACTTGTTTCACCAGTAGTTTTGACTTATTCTGTTGTCAGAAATAAATTATGAGCTGAGAAGTTATAACCTCTATCATTATGGGCTTATTGTATATATTGGCACTGCACAATTGGAAAGGGCATATGAAGATTAATGTGTTGCGTGCCAGCATGTCCTTTCCTATGCAAAATAGTTGGTGAGTATTGAGGTAATTTGTACAAGAATTTTGCAGAGAATGCCAAAGCCAAGTCAAAGTAAATTAAACATCCCCATCTGGCTTTGCTTCTGTGGAAAGAGACACAGCTATACATTGCAGTATGAATTACTGTGTTTATTACAGCTTTTATTTACAGTGCGGTTTTCCTGAAGCTCTGCTATCTGATTCATTAGTCACATTTTTTTCCAGAAGGTTTTCTGGAAGGTGACTGCACTGAGGAAATGACTGAACTCTGCATTCTAGGTAGACAGCAACATGCCATTAGTCTGACAGTGCTGCATCTGATTTCAGTGGCAGGAAAAGCTGCTTTTGAAACGTATAATGCACATGTTGTTACAGTTCTACTGAAAAATGATAATTGACATAAATTTCCTAACCATATCTGAATCTGAAAAGAGTTCTAGGGATTAGGCTGTCCTCTGAGATAATTTTTGTTTTTCATGGAATCAACAGCTCTAAGTTCTATTTTCGAAGATACTTTAAATATTTGTATGGTTTATTTTAGTGGGATTTTTCAGAGTAGCAATAAATAATGTACTGTTAAATGCTACTGAAACGAAACAGAAAGGGAAAAACCCAACAATTTATAACCCAGCTCTCCAGTATGGAATGAACTTAGGGAACAAACTCAGCACCTCCATATGCACATAAGCTGTTTATTCCCTTCAAAATCTGCTGTAATTTCTTTTTCTCCAGAGAACTTTTTCTTTATGTAACCAGTTCTTATGAGACACAGGATCGGATGGTGAGTGTGCTTTCAGAAGGGTTTGCATGCTGGGCAAATGTCACATTTTAAGTGAAAGGTTTGCACTAGGTCTGTTAGTTTTTAAAACCTGTAGCTCACTGAACCTGTGCTGTTTCACTACTGATATCATGAAGTAGAAAGCTAACATGGATATACTTGCAAAATATCATGATGAAAAAGGGCATGTGAAGTCTCAAGCTGCTATTTTTTTTGTGCTTCTGTGGACAGATTTTATAATGAAAAGAGAAAAATATCATGAGGATATTTTGTATCGGTGAAACAAAGCACACTTTACCTAGCTGATGGTCTTCCCTATACACAGATATGCATGTGAGTGCGTGTTGTTATGTTATTTTCATATGCCTGCCATAGACTTGTGTATTCACCAACAGGACACACTGGGCAGCTCAGCAGTGGATACATTTTCGTAGTTACTGGAAAGGTGTTTTTAATTTGCTGGCTAGAGGATGTATTTCCATCACTGAGCAATGAATGAACTTGGAGATGACCTGCAGTAAAAGAAAAGATGGGTGAAAGGAACAAGCATGAGATTTTGGTTGCTTATCAGCACACATCCTTCCCTTTTCTACTGCCACCTGAGTGGTGTTAGGCCTCGTAAGAAAGTCATTACAGATAGTTCTAATCCCGCATTCCAAAATGTCAAGGCAAGGATTAGTCCAGCTAGTGGTTCTCTCACGAGCTTTGCTGCAAATACTCTGCATCAAGACTGCTGGAAGTTTCATTTTTGTATGGTGTTTAGTACTAAGTGAGGCTTTGATACTGATGGGTGTTACTGGGCACACTCAGAGAATGAAAATTAATATTCTGACTACATGGTATTCAATTAAAAAACAGCATTGTGTTTTCACATTGTGTTCAGCTTTTACAGTTCAGCTTTAGAGGTGTGATGAAAAGTAGTCAATAGTAGATGTAACCCGGCAAAATACAAATTCATTTAATTTCAAGAGGCAGAAGGTATAAATCTATTTAGATTATATTCAGTCTTCTTACAGAAAGGTGACGAGATCAGTATTCTTCACAATCATGTCACATGAGTACTTACCTAGGTGTCAAGGATTATAGATTTCAATCTTCTCAGTCTGACAGCATCCCTGGTTTCCTCAGGCAGATCACTTGATTGCTGTGTCACAATTTCTCTACATGTAACAGAGAAATCAGAATGATGCTTTGCCTCTACAGTCAGGGAAGGGCTACCTTAAATTACTAATGGGCTGTGGTGGCACAGGGGCTTTGTTCTTGGTTAGAGTATCTTGCTCTTGGTACAATATAAATGCTAATAATCTTGGTGAGAGTTACCCGAGACATACCACTAATGGTAAGTGGGTTTTTACTGATCGGATGACACTAAGAATTGTTGTCACAGATTGAATACAGTAAACTGACAATTAGTACATACAAGTTGATACTGCAAAAGAATAATGGAGAGAAATGCTTGTTACGGGGGGGGGGGGAAGTAGCTGGTCTGTAAAGCTACACAGAACAGAAATGAAAGGCAGTACAGATGGTTGTGCTCTGGAAAACTCTGTGTGCACATTGTTGGGGCTAAGGTCAAGTAGAAATGCCCTTTTTCTGCCCTGTTGTACCCTTTTCATCCTGAAGTGCATGGCAAAGATGAAATTCTGAGTCACAACAGTCTCTCAGTTCTATGGCCTCACAAATTTTCTCCTACTTTGAGCTGCAAAGCAACTGTTGTTTTTTTCTTGCCTCTTGTTTGTTTGTTTGATTGGCTGTTCTTTTGTTTGGTTTTGTTTGTTTCCTTCAAAATTTGAAACAGGTGTGGTTCCCTTGTGCTTCTTGACTCTGCTTGGGATAGTTAGGTACTGAACTTCCATGGCTAAGCATTTAGGAGTGAGTCTGCCCATCTTTCTTTGTACTTTGTAAAAAAAGTTGAAAAACACAACCTTTTCTTTGAGCTTTATGGGTGACAAACGCTAGCACTTAAGACTGGGAAAACTTGGAGAGAAATGATGAAAACCAGTTTAGTATCTAAACTCCTGCTTTATGATGAATAAAGATGCCAAATATGCTGAAGAATGCTTAATAAAGGAATGGACAGCAGCCTACAGATGTATTTAGCTTTCTGATCAAGAAAGTGGAACCTTATTCCAAAAAAAAAAAAAAAGAAAGAACCAAAGAAATGAGCAGTGCCCATGTACACTGGCACAGGGCAAAGACTCTGGCTGGGTTATTTCAAGGTACTTTAAATGAAAGGCTGCTTATCCCATCTCCTGAGAGGGAGGTATGTGTGTATATTTATTGTATTTATTTGGAGCTTTGAAATGGATCAACTAAAGATGTAAACAGTACATGTTGCAGAGTCCGTCATTACTTACAGTACAATAGGCAAAGCTGTCTCTGACAGAAGTCAAACATTTTTGGTCAAGGCTGATAGAGAAATCAGAGTCGTTTGTATATTGAATAGTAGCCAGTGAGTTCTGTTTACTGTCAGAAAAGCTTCACACAGAAAAGTAAATCCTTTGTGGTCTGTTTGGGTTGAGAGGAGGGCTGCTTTTTCTTGAGTGATTTGTTTTTTTTATGGTTGCTTTTTTTCCTTTCTAATTGTTCAAATGTTAGCTGTTTATCTGTGAAGCGTAGCAAAAGCTGCTAGGTCTTCTGAATCCTTTAGTTAGCATCACATAGGAACACTTTTGGTAACTGATGGCAATAGTGTCTGGATTCTTAATGTTTATACCTTTAAAATCTCCGAAGACAGTGTTTTATTCATCTTTAGTCTTGTAGGAAATAGTAATGCTGAAGTTTACCAGTAAAATTCATCTCCAGTACAGTTGTTTATCTGATCCATGCATTCATTAATAAAGAGTCCCCGCTGTTGCTGGCTCTAGCACAACTTAATTAATTACTGTTTGAAATATGGATGTGGTAAATGATCCAACTTAGTGAAACTGGAGAACAGCTGTTACCTTCTTTTATGTTTGAAGTCACTGGCTTTTCTCCTTATTTGTGTGTGCCATCCCCTTTTTCATCTTATGACAATAATTCCATAAATCCTGGACTCGGATTCATCTGTAAACCCTGATCCCTGTTTTGTTTTCCCAATGTGTTGTCTTGTTCTCTTCTGTACTCATCATTTTATCATCTCCTCTTGCAGCTATCCATTAGTGTCTCTCCATCTCTTCTCTGTCATAGATTTCCCGAATCCTGATAACCTTTTTCTTTCCAGTTCCTTTCTTCAGTCATTCTGTGTTCCTGAAAGCCAGGTGAGTTACTTGCTCCTCGCCAGAGAAACTGCTGCTTTTTCCATCTTTCCTGGGATGTATTTTTCCAGTGGCATATGCCTACCTGGGTTTCAAAACATTACAGAATTCATGAAAAGCTTTTCCTAAGTACTTCCATTTTCCCTATTAGTCCTGCTGCTGTTTTTCTCTGGTCACTTACTAAACTAAATTGATTTTTGCTTCTCTCTTACATGTTTTCTTGTGCTTTTGTTTTGTTTTCTTGTTTCTTCCTTTTTCCTGTCTAGAAGAGACACTGGCAGCTACTTTTTACATAACACCTTGAATTGCTACAGGGTTTTCTGTCAGCTAGAGGCAACAGCATTTCTTTGCAGGCAGCTGCTGTGGAGAGGGGAGGGAGACATTTTAGTCCTAGCGCCCACAAACTCTTATCAGTTAAAATCTCCTCAGTATCTTTCCCAGGAATATCCTGCCACCTAAAGATGTGGTGTTCTCACTTGATTTCTTTTACAGGCAGGGTTTTTTTGGTGGTTTTGTGTTGTGGTTGTTTTTTAATTTATTTATTTATTTATTTAGATTATTTTCTTTGACGCTTGCTTGGTTTCTTAAGCACTGTTACAGTTCACCCTGCCCTGAGCAGAGGGGATGGGCTATGAACTCCAGAGGCCCGTTCCTACCTCAACCATTCTGTAATTATGTAAAGTACAAGAGAAACAATAATAGGGAACAAAGAAATGAATGTGGAAAACACTGAAAGCAATGTCATGCAGAACTAACAAATGTCATTGTAGAAGCTATTTAACCTACTTTCATCAGCACAGAAGATGTAAATCCCAGTGGCATTATGTCAGGGAAACTGAAACACCCAGTGGGATGCATATTTTTTGTTTTTATTCTATATGAATACAGAAAGTTATTATTCTGTATTACTAATAAAGCCAAATTACAAGTAGCATTCTAACTCCTTTATTTGATCTGGTTTATGGTGTACTATTTAGAATATCATTGTCATTATTTTGAAGAAAAAACAAAATGAAAGACTGTGCCCTCAAATGGAAGCACAACTTAAATCCCTGACATAACTCTTGAGTATGAAAGCATCTGCTAAAATATTATTTCAAGAGTTGTTGTGATTTCGGAGCTGAATAGACAGGGAGGACTTTATTAGTGTGTAGGACTACAGAGACCTCTGAAAATAGAACTGCAGGTTTTTTTATACATTTTTAAAAATAGAATGAATGAAGAAAAAATTACATTCTCAATTTCAGAGACTGAAAACAGGAGTATTTAATGGACAAAAAAAATGTTAGGAAATTATTGAAAGTAAAGAGATCATGAGATAGGGAAAAGGCTGAAAGCATAAATATGGGACTGGCTCATTTTAAGGAGTGTGATTTTCTTTGTCAGAGTACCATTATGGAATCAGACATATACTCTCAGAAGCAAGCAAGTCTTGAAGCTATTTCCATTTTGAAATGAGATGTTGGATTACAAAAAAAGGACTTTATTTTCTTTGTAGAAGGAGATGGAAGAGCCTTCATGTCATGTATAGTTGATTCTGATTATTCTGAGCTACAGGGTAGGGGGTTGGGGGAAATGAGTGGGAAGAAGAAAATAATAGAAGTTTTTCTTTGTCCAAAAATATATTTTCTTCTGTCCCTAAGGACTATGAAACCCCTTCTACTTAAAGGAATAAGTAATGATTTGAGTCCTAATATATACGTAACTGAAAAAGCTTGTAGAAAGCTGTCTACTGGGTTCAGTCTGCTTTTTGGAGAGGCTTCTAAAGCAATGGTATCAGTGACTTCTTTTTTTTTCCTTTTCCTCCTGTAGATATCCAGAGTCAGCCCTTTAAAAGATTGATAAAAATTTGAAAAAGTGAAATTATATGGTGTGTTATATAGCCTGTTGTTCACATTATACCTTATAATAAGTGTTCCTTTTCTAGCTGTCCTGGTAACATTCAGGGATCTTCACATGCTTCTTAAAATGTGGGGCACAGAACTGCACACAGTGCTCCCTGTGAAGCTGCACTAGCACTACATTTGGCAGGATAATCATCTCTTACATGGCTGTTTGTGCAGCGCTTGATGCAGTTTGCCCTCTTGGCTACCAGGACTCTTCTGACTCATATATGAGCCTGCTGTCAACTGGTGTTCCCAGATCCCATTCTGCAGGGCTGCTCTCCAGCCACTCCTCTCCTGACTGACAGTTGTGTCCAGTGTTTCTTTGTCCTAGGTGCAGAATCTGCTAGTTCACCTTTATAAATTTCATCCCATTCATCATATCCTGGTGCTCCAGTCATTCTAGATCTGTTTGCAAGGCCTCTCGTCTCTCAACAGAATCAACAGTACCTCTCAGTTTGATGTCATCTGCAGACTTGCTAATGGTGCATTTAACTTCTTCATCCAGATAATTGATAAATATTTTGAGCAGGACTGGCCATAGCAGAAATGAACCCTGAGGAACACCGCTGGTGATCCATTGCCAGCCAGCTGTAGCGTTATTCACTGCAAGCCCTTGAGCCCTTCACCCTTGAGCTCTTCACCCAGTGCGCTGCAAATCTGCTCCCCCTGCAGCTGGACACCTTGTCCAGAAGTGTGCTATGAGGGAGAGTATCAAAAGCCTTCCTAAAATGCAGAAAAATAAGATCTACTGCCTTCCCTTCATCCACTGGACAGGTCACCCTTTCCTAGAAGGATACCCAGTGAGTTAAACAGGACTTCTCTTTGTCAGCCCATGTGAACTGGACCTGACAATTGCACTGGTCTTTAAATGGCTTTTATTAGTATCCGGTATAATCTTCTCCATAATTTCCCCAGGAACTGGTGTTAGACTAATTGTGTTCTAATTGTAATTAAAGTAATAAAAAAGTAAGTCTGTGTTTTTTCTACTTGTTATGAGGTGCACTTTGTGCAGGTTTTGGAAATTTTATTATTTCCAAAGAGACTTTGTTTGACTCTGGCAGATGAATTCATGCCTCTGGCACAGGGCTGTAAAATACACAAAGGGATTTTTTTTTTATTTTTTGATTTTATGGTTTTGCTTGTTCTGGCTGAGGATCTTAGATGTGTTAATTGCCCTTTTGCCAGAAGTGACAATTCTGAGACCCAAATCGTCACCATGTGTGGTGGCTTGAAAGGCCGATCATTCCTTCCCTCCCACCAGGGCAAAAAAATGAGACTCAGACAAACAGATTGAAGAAGTGGTGGAAAGTTTAAATGGAAAAGCAGTGAATGTTGTACAGAGAACCACAAGCACAGCGACAAAGGAGATCCCAAAGCATACCCAGAAGCCTCCCAGCACTCCCCTTTTTTCCCCACCTGAGGGTACACCCCAAACCCCCAGGGCTCTTTCTTCACACACACAGCCACCCTGCCCCACTGTTAGGCTAACCTCAACTGGCCAGATCGGAGATTGACCTTCTCCTCCAGGCCAGGCCCCAAGAGGCCTCAAAGATGAGTCCCCCTCCGTTACCAGATAGTGGCTATCTCCATAGGAGCAGTGAGGGAACAAAAAGGAAGTGTAGGACTTTGCTGGTGGTTTTATAGGGAGCAGGACATTATGGGATGAAATACGCAGCTTCCTGTGTCCACCTACTGGGCTGGACCCTCGGGACACCGGGGGTGTCTTATGTGGCCACAGCAGGGGGGCACCCAGCCCAAACTGCTACACCATGAAACATGCATTTCTGTTGCTAGTTTTGCAAACCCATATTCTTTGCCAGCCAAAAGGAACAAGAACTTTTATTTTGGAAAGAAATACTTGGTTTATGTCAGGATAATATGTTCAGATATCCAGAGATTTGTTTCCCTAATATAGGCAAAATCCACATGGAAATGGAAAAATAGGGGAATCATGAGTAGAGATTATATGGCTGTATCAGGTAGTAATTTATTTTTTATCAGCAGTTTGCTATCAGCGGTTTGGATTAACTGAAAAGTACAGGCAGTGCCTTGTATACTCCTATCATTATCAGCAGGGTAACAAATTGCAGTGAGGATAGCTGGTTATCATTGCCATCTGCAGCACTGCAGGCAATGGGACACTATGGAAAGAAAAACAGTATTCATATATGACAAAAAGTGCACAAAGTCTGTTTCTACGAGGTACTCAGATGATCCGTGCACAGTTCTCCTCAGATTCATGTGCTGACAGAACACACAGAGCTAGCAAACAAATATCTCCAAGTTTTGCTTCTTTTCTCCTCTTCTGCTTCTTTTCTCCTCTTCTGCTTCTTTTCTCCTCTTCTGCTTCTTTTCTCCTCTTCTGCTTCTTTTCTCCTCTTCTGCTTCTTTTCTCCTCTTCTGCTTCTTTCCCCACAGCATACAGAAAGCCAGTATGGCGTGATATTCAAGCTGAGTATTTCCCAAGGAGAAATGCTGAGGACTCAAGGATCAAGACTGTCCATTCATTGCAACCTTCCAACTTTCTCAGGTGTTTTTTAATGAGCACTTTAGAACTTTGTGAAGAGCTTCACAAGACTTTGGTTGGTTGGTTGGTGGTTTGTTGGTTTTTGTTTCTTTTTTTTTATTTATTTTTTTAATTTTATTTTTTATTTGTTGTTGGGGAGTTTTCTTGGGTTTTTTTGGGGGGGTGTAGTTGAGAAATACAAGTGTGGCTTCAGGAGGGAGATAAGCATTTCTGGAAATCAGTGGATTTGGTTGGTTGTTAATAAAGCATTTAAAGCTATAGTTTTGCTATAGATGGGAAAATGTATTTTGAAACACACAATTTCTTGTCTATATTATGGTTAAATTTCTAACTGTCTTGACTTGAAAATTTCAACAAAGAATAAAAGAAATGTCATTCTTGTAGGGATTTTAGTTGAGAAGCTAAATGTCATAAAGGATTTTACACTCCCCTGTCTTAGAGCTGGTCTTTCTGATCAGGTTGGAGGTATTTCATTGTGTCAATAGAGCTCAGTTTTATGGATGAAAGCAAGTCTGGTGCCCAGAACTGCAGGGACTTTGGGGAAAATTAATTCATTGTCCCTCCAGTGTCCCACGGCTGTCTAAAGAGAAAAGAGGGGGCAGTGTGAGGAGAATTGTCTAATATAAGTTCTTGATGTAAAGAAATTTAGTGATCTGGGTAGTTGTGACTATTGCCTTTAGCACTTATGGAGAGCCACTTGACTGCAATGTTGGGTTTTTGTAAAGAAAAATCTTGACCATGTTATATGACATCATACATTACCTGACATACAGTGAACTGAAGGGCTTCTGCTGGACTGGGATTACAATACAGTGTGATTGGAGGGAAAGCTTGGGAATTTCTAAGTGAGTATAACAGATTATTTGAGAGTTGTGATGAATCTGGTTTGTTTGTGCTGAGCACAGCAAACTCAGCTTTCAAGAGATTTTTTTTTAATCAAGTGCCTTAAAATTTCTATAATAGAAAAAGACTTCAAAGAGGAGAGATTAAGAAGAAAAGTACATAAGATGGCAATAATATAATTAATTTTTGACCCCTTAAATTGCTAACCTTTCAAGCTAATGCTAGAGAAGCACAATATTACCAGCAATAATATGAATTTGCTTTGCCCTTTTAAAATTACCATAAACCTATTGACTGAGATGGAATGATGTTAATATTTAAGAAGTGGGACGCTGGATTCTATTATCTCAGAAACTCTGTCACCTGGTACACTCTGTAGTCCTGTTATCTAATTATTGTCCTTAAATTGCATTAGCATGCCAGCAATTTGTCTGCTGTTGGAAAAGTAATTGACGTTTGGGTTACTGCTTCATATTTGGGAGACTTACTAGCTGATTCTGGAGAGTCCTCCTGTTAAAGCAGATGAGCTTAATTTGACCTAAAAGAAAAGAAAGAGCCTGTGTTGTAGAGCATGCAACTTATATAGTGCTCTTGTGATTTGGTATTAAAATTCAGGTTATTTATCAAAGCCAATTGTCAACTAGAAGGGGAGGGGAAGGCAAATTAATAAATGAGGCTTGGGATTTTTTTGAAAAAGGCAAATTAATAAATGAGACTTGGGATTCTAAATTAACTTTAGTGCAGTCTGCTCTTTCACTGAAGATGCAAGCAGTCAGATCCTGATACCAAGGGCTGAAGTAAGTACTGCAGTGGTGTAGATAGAGGGGAGTGGTTTTTTCCTCAATCTCAGTGTTTAAATCTGTAGGTATCTGATCAGTAGATGAAATACTTACAGAGCTGTGGTCACACACACATGAATGACCTCCTTCATGCTCAGAAACAGCCATCACAAGGGTACTGAAATGTTCTACTTTATCTAACAGATACAATGCATGGAAATTTGCTTGGTACATCCATGGTATTTTGCTGTCTGCTGCTTCTCAGAGGGGTCAAGCACCAGATTATACAGATTTCTTTGTAAGAACTGGTGCTTGTTCTGCCATGGATTTCCATCTAGTTAGGTAATCTTAACTTTCATTTGGCTTCCTCTAGTCATTTCTAAGGCAAGTGGTCCACTTTGTTTTCTTTAGTTTTACCTTCCCCCCCCCCCAATAATTTTAGTGTTTAAGCATTAAACCAAAAAATAGCTTGATCTGAAATAATGTTTTTCGATCTACAATACATAATAGTCTTTCTTCTGATGTTTTCGAGTAATTTTAGTTTTCTAGTTTGTTAGCATTTTGGAGCAGTTGAAGGTGCTTCCAAACTCTTTTTTTTTAATACAATTTCTTTGTTAAAAATTTCAAGGACAATATGTAGCTTGGTATAAGGGAAGAGCAGCCTGTAGTTCAGCAATTGCATTTCACCGAGTGCTCTGTCTCTGCAAGGGGTTTGGTTCACGACTGCGTACAGTTTAAATGCTCAAAACTTTCCAGACTAACGTAATTTGGGATCTAAAGTTGATTAGAGGTGCATGATTACAAAATACACATAGTAATGTATGTGACAAGTGGAATTAAATTTAAAAGGTATTTTAAATTACCGCAAGGAATGCGGTTGTCTAGTGGTGGCGATAATGTTGCTAACAGAATTTGTTTAGAGACTTTTCAGTTCATGTTTAAACCCAGGAAAATCTTATATCTCTTCCAGAGATTGTTTGGGGGGTTTTTGTTTGTTTGTTTTAATTTGTTTGTTTTCAGAATTGTTGCATAAACTAAAGTGTAATGCTTGAACTGATAAGATTGGTGATGTCAGCATAATCCAAATGAAACATTCAGGAATGTTGATTAAAACGGAAAACCTCATCTGACTTCATAATAGAATAGAATAGAATAAACCAGGTTGGAAGAGACATTCAAGATCATCGCGTCCAACCCATCAACCAATCCAACCCACCTAATCAATTAAAACATAGCACCAAGCACCCCATCAAGTCTCCTCCTGAACACCTCCAATGATGGTGAGTCCCCCACCACCTCGGGCAGCCCATTCCAATGGGCAGTCACTCTCTCTATATAGAACTTCTTCCTAACCTCTGGCCTAAACCTCCCCTGGTGCAGCCTGAGACTGTGTCCTCTTGTTCTGGTACTGGCTGCTTGGGAGAAGAGACCAACATCTGCCTGTCTACAACCTCCCTTCAGGTAGTTGTAGACAGCAAGAAGGTCTCCCCTGAGCCTCCTCTTCTCCAGGCTAAGCAACCCCAGCTCCCTCAGCCTCTCCTCATAATAGGGCTTGTGTTCCAAACCCCTCATCAACTTTGTTGCCCTTCTCTGGACTCGTTCCAGCAAGTTAACATCTTTCCTAAACTGAGGGGCCCAGAACTGGACACAGTACTCAAGGTGTGGCCTAACCAGTGCAGCGTACAGGGGCAGAATGACCTCCCTGCTTCTGCTGGCCACACTGTTCCTGATGCAGGCCAGGATGCCATTTTGACTCTAACTTCCTTAGAGGTCTCTGCCAGTGTCTTTAAAATACACCATTTGAGATTAATTTGAGGTTATTACTCTTCAGAAAATTAATAGTGTCTTAATAATTGCTAATGATTATGTATTTTTGAAATTATAAAACGTTTTATTTGAGAGAGCGATAGGAGTGAGAGCATGCTCTGATTGAGGAAGGATATGCAGAGTTTATGCTTCTGTTTTTTACTGGCTGCTGAGATTGCACCTGGAGAGGGACAGGGGACAGGCAGTGACCAGTGAGGTTACCCTAGCATAACACTTGGAGTCTCCTGAGTCAAAGGCGAAGCATTTTCCCTTGCTCTACAATTCTAATAGTACCAATAATATGGCAAATTTGCTGTTAGATCAGGAAAAGAAAAATAACCTTTTGGCCCTGAAGAATGGTGTTTTTAATAGCTCAGAGCTGTACCTGGAGACAGAGAGATGCCTGGTGGCAATAATGGTAATCCAGAGTTCTTCAAAGTCTAAGTTTTCAGTAGGACAGAAAACATTACAGCAGAAACAGCAGTTTCTTAGATTTAGGATTCGTGCTTACAATGCTGTTAAAGAAGTTAGGTGAGGGCAGGCTTTTAAAGAGCTCAGGGCCAAAATTTCGTATTCTCAGCCTACACAGCAGCTGCTAGATTTTGAAAATAGCTCCCCTCCTCACAGTTCCTGTTCTGCAAGGCATTGAGCTCTTAGGAAAGTCTGGCTCTCATCTGGGTGCCAAAATGAGGTCTGAACTCTCTTGAAAACCTGACTCTCATGAAAATCTGTGAGAACAGTGATTTCTTGGGGAAACAGGAAAAAAGAAAAATCTATAAAGTGGAGATGAGAATAGGATTATAGCAGTGAAAATAAGATTATAGCAGTACATTTGTTTCTTAACAATTAAATTCTTGGTGTGGTTATGACAGAAGCCTTATTCTCTGAATAGTTGTTAGAGGACTGCACATACTAGAAATAAAAGACCTGCAGAATTATTTCTAATGGATTCACCTCTTGCTAATGCCACTTCTCTTTATCTTCTCTGGTGCTTTCTTTTTCAGGCACAGTACATGTCCATATGGACTTCTCCTCTAAAGTTTAATTCAGACAGGAACAAATGTATATATAACATACATGTATGGTTAATGTATGTGTGATGCCAGGCTTAGATGGGAAAAAATTTGGTTTAGATACATGCTCATGGAAAGCCACTTGTCTCCCCAACCTTCTAAGTAGGAAAAAAGAGAGCGTGGTAGATGAGAAGAGGGGAATTTAACACTGCCCACAGTGAAAATGCAAGGAAGGGAATGGCTTGAAAAATATCTCTTCATAATATTTACATAAGTAAAAGCTAAAATGTTGCACCAGAGTTTTGTCTGGGGTGAAGGTTGTTTCCAGTGATGTGTGTGGATTCAGAGCTATGTTTAACAACATGGATAACACCCAAAGGGAAAGTAGTTGCTGGCTTTAGAGAGATCTCTGAAATGTGTTTCTCACATATGTAACAACATTGTCTTCCAATTTAAATTTAGCTTTCCTTGTTTCCACATGTAATCCCTGCACTATTTTTGTAACCTTTTCCATGGCAGTATTTCATCAGATGATGCTTTCCAGTGATTTATGTGATATAAAATCAAAATCAACGCTTCCAATGAATGTCACTTTTAACAATTCCCATTCTGTCTCTCTTTTAATTCTATACTTTGTCTTGCAACCACAATTTATCATCACTAGATATTTTATGTTTGAATGAGCACTAACCTATCTTGCAATGTATATGCAATAGATGTACATATGCAGATACACTCTCATGTTTATAGATGCATGATGTCAATGTCTGCATGTGGACAATTTAGGTGTTGCTGCATGGCTTTCTGATATCGTCTATTGTGGTGCAATAGTTCAAAGTTTTCCTCAGAATCTTAAAGTGCTTGGAATCTCATTCGCATTGGGAACTAGATGAGCTTTTCAGGTCCTTTCCATCTCAAACCATTTAATGATTCTATGACTTGAGGATGGTTTTGAAAGAGCCTACATGTCACTTACTCAATTGTGAAAAACTTCTTGAAATGAGAAGAATCAGGCAACAATAAAGAGACAGGGACTGCTAATATACTCACCACACAACAGTCATTACAGTTGAGAACTTCACTTCCTCCAAGAAAACAAATCTACTTCTTCCCTTTTGTAGTATCTCTATTCAGACAAGTGTACTGAGAAAGAAAGCTCTGCAGCAGATGCATAAGCTAAAAAAATAATTTTCATGCCAGGTTTTCAACTGAGTTGTGTTTTGCCAGTTTTAGCATTAGATGCATAAGCTGTGTGTGTAATTTATATTATATCATTGTGTGTATATTGTGTTCTGTGTATTGGACTCCTTACAAAGAAAGAAAGAAAGAATGCAGTTCATGAAAAGGTAATTTTTCATCTTCTTTCTAAATTATCTTTGGGCATTTGAGATCTTTTTATATTTCTCCCCACAACATTAATTTGCAAGCTCTAGTCTTCCTGTACTTGTCTACAAGGAGTAAACTCCATATTAGCTTTGTTTTGTAAATTAAATGATTACATCATCATTTCATTGCCCAATTGCAGAAATAGATTTGTTTCTGAAATTTATTTACTTCTGCTACAATAAACTCCAGGTCTGTTTCTTAATAGCTCTCAAGTCACAGGGCAAACTGGTGATTCTGTAGTAGCCACTTGTGGTAGGTTGAAGTTTCCCCCCCAACACTGACTTTGCCAGACCAACTCAGTTAGAAGCAAATTAAGCTGTATTTTCAAGCAAAATCTACACTCTACAATGGAATGCCATGAATATGTACAAAATAATATAGTAGCTACAATATTTACTGATATTTACAATTAATAAACAGCACGAGGACCCCCCTGGCCAAGGACCCAGGGAAGCTACTAGCTTCTTCCTCCCTGCTTCTCCCTTACCCCCCTGTACAAAAAGGACAAGAGAAAAGAGCAGAGAAGTTAGACTTGGCCAAGGCCAGCCAAAAGCATGTTCTCTCTCCTGAGCCAAGAGAGATCAGAAGAGAAGAGAAAAGGGAAAAAATGTTATGGTACAGCTCATGTTATTCTAGATATCTACCCAATTAATTTGTTTAGAATAATATTTTGTTTTTGTTTTTACACCCAATAGTGATTTATTTATTTTTTCTATGTTTCTGCTCAATATCTGTAACTAAATTTTAAAGGCATAGCCTAAACCCACCACAATCCACCCCTTCTAAACTATTTCATTGGTTGCCAATACTATCCATCTAATCTAAAACAATATCTACAATACTGAGTAAATAAAGTTAATAGTCCATTCTGGCTATCCCAGATGTAGATGATTCAGAAGTGCAAAAACCAGGAAACAAGAAGACAGAAAACAGTTTGTCTCTCTGCAGATGAAACCTCCCTCAAGCATTAATAAGCAGTTGAAAGTAGCAAACAAAGATGACAGCATTAAAAATTCTCTCTCTCTGCATGAATGAGTTGGAGCTTTGCTGTGCTAAGGCCAAAGCTGACCTCAAGATTTTGTTGAGTTAAAGACCAAATTTCCCATGACACTACTATAGAGGAATTTAGAAAACATGTAACTTGCTTTCTTCTTACTCCTCAATTATTTTTTAAAGGCAGTAGTGGCAGCTTTTTGCCTTTTACACAGACTTACTCATGCAGAATGAGTCTTTTCTTGGAATAAGTGCCAGAAGGCAAAAACCGTTATCTTTGAATGGAACTGTTTAAAGAAAGTCACCTTGAAAATGTATTTATTTGTACACGTTCTATGTCTGTAGCTGTGCGTGAGTGGACATCTAAATGTGGCACGGAGCATTCCTGTTGCTGAGCAGCACTTTATAAAAGTATAGGCACCTTATTCCACTCACTTAACAAACAGAAATGCCAAACTAAAACTAAACCCTGTCTCTCAGAATTGAAATTCACAAGGAACTTATCATTACAGAGTTTAGGACAAGTAGTGTAGTTTAACTTGAAGACTTCTTCAGCGAACACTAACTTTCATATAAGGTAGACAAATTTTTTCAAGTAGACTCACTGGCTGGAAGAGTGATCAGCTCAGTGGTATTTCCCGTGCACTGAGATGTGCTAAAGAGTCTTTGGAAGGTTTAAAGGTTGAAGTGGGGTGATATTTCTTGAATCTTCTGGGGCATCAGAATGCAAGCTACTGATGCTTTTCTCTAGTAGGTGCTTTCCTCAAAGGAAACAGCATAGCCCAGTGCTGTGCAGTATAGTGAGCTTGTTTCTGGACAGAAAGAGGAAAAAAAAGAAGAGAAAATGAAGACCTAGGGTTTTGGAAGGCAGGGTGAAAAAAATAGCTGAATTCCCAGTACATCTATGTATAGGGTTGCCAACGCTAATACGGTTGGAAAGATGTTTGTGTTGCAGTCTCAGAAATTCATTTCTGTTGCTTTGTAATACATGAAACCTATTTCTTGCAGCTAAGGGGGGTTCTTTCAGAGCTGTGGTCATGCTTGTAGTGTAACAAAACTTTTGACAAGCCCCTCAAAAGTATCTTTAATTTAGAAACGCTTTAATTTGGAAATGGTGGGACTGTATAGAGATGTCAATGGGAAATGAACACTCTTTCTAATTAGTCTCTGTACACTTGAGGTTGGAAATCCTGAAGTCTTTTGAGACCTTTGTTTTCCTTCCCAGATCTGAAATGTGAGGGGTTTCTTTTTTTAATGTACGTGCTACTGACAATTCCCCTGCCTTATGGCCTCAGACCTTTGCTGTCTTTGAGAGTCTCTGTTTCTTTAGCAGCAGTGCTTGGGCTGATCAACTGAGTGAGTTTTGGACAGGTTGGATTAGAGAGTAATCCACATTTTGTTGATTTCTTACAGCAAGTGTTTGATTTAGGACACTGGATGTTCTTTTTGATTTGTCATTTTAATGTAAACTAGCAGAGAGCCTCCTGGGGTGCTGAAGTGGAACGTAATCCTCATTTGTGCTAGCATGTCTCTTGGCGAGTTAATCTTTGTTTGCATTTCATGTACCTTCTGTAACTCAGAAATCTTGGGCATTCCACAGACTCTAATGAGCAGAGTCTTCCAACTTTGGTGTTAGGAAAGGTAGGTCTGTTGTTTGTTATATATGTGGAAGGAGAGCATATAGAAATTAAGTGATGTGCCCAAAGTTGCTTGACAAGGTATTGGTTGACCTGAGACTAAACTGGTGGGCCTAGTTTAAGGTTTTTGCTTAAAGTGATTGATTGTTATGAATTCTTTTTCAAAGCTGTTCTAAATCTTTCAGGTTCAGGCTTTCACATAGAGACTCTGAGAATACCAGTTACCTTCCTACCCTGAAGTGCTTACAGTCTGAGAAGGGAAAATAACAAGGGCACAGGGAAATCATTTCCTGCCTGAAGTCACATACAGCTGCTGGTGGAAGAATTAAGTACCAACCCTTTTTTTTTTTTTTCAGAATAATTTCCTTAATGTATTTTTTGGTGAATGTTTCCACACCTCTTGTTTGTCTGGTGGTTCACTGGTTATTTTTCCCCTGTATTTCTGAAGCTCTGTACAAGTGACATGTTTAATGGGAATGTCGTGATCTGGAAGTTCATTTTAAATAAGGCTTAATAGGATGAAGAGTGTATTTAAAGATTTATAAATATTAAAATTGGAACTGTTCATTTAGCCTGTCTGCTGGGCTAGGGAGGTGAAGCACACACATGCCTTCTGTGAGTAGTGGTAGAATGCTGAGGATGTGCTTTTATATTCTTTTGGGTTTTCCAAGATCTGTGAACAATCTTTAGGTAAGAAACAATATTAGCTTTGTAATAAGCTTCAGTATTCTGGTATTTTTGAATTTTTAAAAATTATTTTTTATTTAGTGTATTGCATAGTTTCCCTTGATTAGCCAATAAGAACATAGCACTGAAGTGAAAACAGTCCTTGGCTTTCTATTCAGCCTGGGCTAGGTATGTGGTACATTGATGTTGTTTACCTTCGTAATTATTTAAAAGCAGGAGCTCTGAGGTTGGTTTATTTGGGTTTTTTTGAGACTGCTCCTAAGATATTTCCCAATACCTGTCTGAAATGTTGTTTTCATAGTGATTTAATGCCAGCTACATTAAAGAATTTTATTTTATTTAATTCATTAAGGAAAGTAATTTTCAGGTTTGAAAAGACCAAAATGGGAGAAAACTGTGGTTTTTAAAACACTGGAATCTGAGGAGAGAGGTAGTGGCAGAAATAGGTGGCTTGTCTTTATGGTTCAGAGTTAGGAAATGGGTAGTTCTGAACCACAGAGTTTGCTAAGACTATACCAGTAACAGCTCTATGTAATTGTGCTCAGTACCTGGTGGATCCCTGGGAAGAAATGCGAGTTTAGTATAATTCATGGTTCAAAATATTGGTATGAAATTTTATATCCATTTATACAATTTGGAAATTTGCTCTCAAACTCTTCTAGTTCATACAGCATGGAGAAAAAGAAACTTTAGATAAATGGATAAGGTAGTAGATAAACTTTAAATGTAGTCTTTACTGGAACAGAAGTAATCTGTTTACATTACACTTATGGCACTGATGTCTTTTTGTGTTTGAAGAAAGAATAAGGCCTGCCGTGCTTCTTGAGTTTGACTTAGCTATGTGTATGATCTGAATGAGGGCATTGAGTCCATCATCAGTAAATTTGCAGATGACACCAAGCTGGGGGCAGGAGTTGATCTGCTGGAGGGTAGAGAGGCTCTGCAGAGGGACCTCGACAGGCTGGACAGATGGGCAGAATTCAACGGTATGAGATTTAACACATCCAAGTGCCAGGTTCTGCACATTGGCCACAGCAACCCCATGCAGTGCTGCAGGCTGGGGTCAGAGTGGCTGGAGAGCAGCCAGGCAGAGAGGGACCTGTGGGTACTGGTCAATGGTAGGCTGCACATGAGCCTGCAGTGTACCCAGGCGGATAAGAGGGCCAATGGCATCCTGGCCTGTATCAAGAACAGTGTGGCCAGCAAGAGCAGGGAGGTCATTCTGCCCCTGTACACCGCACTGGTTAGGCCACACCTTGAGTCCTGTGTCCAGTTCTGGGTCTCTCAGTTTAGGAAGGAGGTTGACTTGCTGGAGCGTGTCCAGAGAAAGGCAACAAAGTTGGTGAGGGGCTTGGAACACAAGCCCTATGAGGAGAGGCTGAGAGAGCTGGGGTTGCTTAGCCTGGAAAAGAGGAGGCTCAGGGGAGACCTTATTACTCTCTACAACTACTTGAAGGGAGGTTGTAGCCAGGCGGGGGCTGGTCTCTTCTCCCAGGCAACCAGCACCAGAACAAGAGGGCACAGTCTGAAGCTGCGCCAGGGGAAGTTTAGGCTGGAGGTTAGGAAGAAATTCTACACAGAGAGAGTGATTGCCCATTGGAATGGGCTGCCCGAGGTGGTGGGGGAGTCACCATCATTGGAGGTGTTTAGGAGGAGACTGGATGAGGTGCTTGGTTGCATGGTTTAGTTGATTAGGTGGGTTGGATGATAGGTTGGACTTGATGATCTCGAAGGTCTCTTCCAACCTGGTCTGGTGTGGTCTGGTCTATGCTATGCTATGCTATGCTCCATTTCCTTTGTTAATTCCCAAATAAAGAAAAGTTATAGATGGTGTCAAGTATGATATGTGGGAGTCATCTTTAGGAAAGATATGGATAAGAAGAGCAGCTGAATACTGAGTGTGGAAATTAAGTCTCTTTGTGATCACTAGGGGAAGACTTCTTTTCTTTGGTCCATAAATGCGGGAATTCAAAGCTTAAGCAAAAGAAGCCAGAGCTGCAATATCTTCTGAAGAATGTGCTAACAATCAAAGGTTACATACTGACCAAACAACTATCACTCAAAAATTGTACAGAAAAGATATTATCATTCTTTTCATACTAGATTGAGGTTATAAATAATGTAGTTCATGGTATCAGTGCCATTTTGTTGCTTTCAGCGCTGTATTCCATACCCTAGGCTAATAAAGCTGTTCTTTTCTTTTTATTTTTCTTTTAAAAAGAATATAGTGAGGACCAAAGTGATCATTTCTCATGGACAGCAGAATAATTTGAAACAGTAAGGAAAAAAAAAAATACACCCAAATGTTTTTCTCATTTCTCCAGGAAGTAGAATTGCTGTGTGGATTGTTTCCAGCGCTGCCCGGAGGAGTCCTTGTGACAGACCATGAGGTCACTTGGCAGATTTAAAAGGCTTATTTGTGGAATTAGAGCTGAGATACGAAAAACGGTTCAGTGAAAAATTGGTGCCTCTTCTGGATTATAAAAGAAATGTCTTGTTTCCTTTGAATAATGGCTCTGAATGTGAGTGGAATAGTTCATCTTATTGTTCTCAGATGACGGCTCTCTTGGGATGGAAGAGCCTTTATGCTTGGTATTATCTTTGTGAAATATCAAGTAGGAGAAGGAGAGAGAAAGGAAGCGTGTGTCTGTGTGTGCATGCGTATGCATGTGTGTTTCAAGTAGCCACCTTGAAAGCATTTGTATCATCTATATGAGTGAGGTCCAGTGGCTATTGATAGTCCCTGGGATCTGGGAAAGCTAGTTTTACTAATTTGCTCAGGGAACAAGTAGTGCCTTTAAAGGATAGGGCATGAATCTTCTTTTGGAAATAAAAGGTGTGGTTTATGCATCAAGTGGGGATAAAAATAGCATAAAAAGAGAAAAATGTAGTATTGTATACTTTTTTTGCTAAGACTTGGTACCAAAAGATCTATTTTTCTGCAGTAGTAAAAAAGCATGCTCTCTCTGTACAGTCTCAAACACACAGTAAAGCTGAAAATGGCTATATTGAAAACTTTCAGACAAACAGAAAGTCAAGTTTTTAACATGTGATTGTAGTTCTCTACAGCCTTGCATCAGTATGCATGTATATGTGTAGATGGGACCTGTGTGTCATTCCATACATTCAAATACTGTAATTGAAAGTTTGTGAAGTTTTGTAATGGGTATATAAACCACCTTTTTTTCTGCTTTGGTTCTGTGTGGTATGAAATTCTGAGCAGAATAATTTCTCTCCTGTCTGACTTAAGCAGATGACTGGGTATGTCCTTACTGCTTTCCATCCTTGCTTTTTTCAACAGTTGAAGAAGGATATTCAGGGCTGTTCTAGGGCCCTTTGGTTTTGATGCTTGGGATACTTACACTCATTCATTGTTTTAGCCTTCTGTCAGAGGGGCTGAAATATGTGAAGAGTGCAGAGTTTTTTTCTTCATGTGCCTCAAAATCTTCTTACCAGGTGATTTGCTATCATTTAATTATAAAAAAATAGCAAAACGTAGAATCATTAAGGTAGGAATAAACCTCTAAGATAATCAAATCTAATCATTAACCCAGCACCATCATGCCCACTAAACCATGGTCTGAAGAAAAGTCAGCAGGATAAAAGGAGTTGGTAAACTGCTACTACACTGTTAGAATCAGTGAAATGTGATAGGGGGTTATGGTGCTTCAGTAGCAATCATTCAAAAAGTGGCAGGACCCTGGAATTTATTAAAGGAAGAGCATCATGCAGTGTCTTCACATCCCTCTGAGACCCATTGTGTCATCTGCTGCTATCAATGCTGGAAGAAAATCCAGATGAAACGAGTATTTTGTGCAGCTTGCAGAATGTGCCGAGTGAAAACCTATGAGGTTTGCGTAGCTGACGAGTCTCATACAAACATTAACTAATGACTGTTCATCAAAGGAACTTCAGAGGCTCACTAAGGTTATTAAATGGTACTAAAATGAGGGTTGCTCTAAAAGTTACGAGTGACAATCAGTTATACTTCACTGGCCCAAAACTCGTCAGAGTATATTCGGTGATCTCATTCATTTTGGTATCATGATGGACTGTTCAGGTGAGCTTCTTATGGTGTGTTTGCATCCTGCACACCATGGCACTGCATGGCCAAAGGCTTTCTGCTAGGACAGAGGCTGCTGCACTCAGTAGGTCAAGGTTTGTTTGACCTTCTTTGTAGGCAGGCGTTGGTTAGGAAATCTTCTGCCCTCATATTTTTTAAGAGGGTTTTTTTTTCATACCTCTTAGAGCAGCCATAGTAAATTGAAGAGTTTACAGAAGAAATGAGTTCGCTCCATGGCCTTAAATCATGACTTGAATTTTTTTTCTTTTCCTTCCTCTTCAGTTTGACTTAGGGCTAAAACATGAGCTTAGCAGTAAGGTGACTTAGCTACAAGTGACTTTTCCTATGATTTGTCTCCTTTCAGTGGGTCAAGGCTGATCATTTATTATTGTTTTGGTCTTTTTTTTTTTCTTTTGGTAGTTGAAATTGGTTCTTCATTTAATACTGCATTGTTTCTTCAGATAATCCTTTAAGAATGAGAGCTGTAGCTTCTGCCTTGTGCTTCTGACATGTTCATGTTTTTCTGTAGCTGTCCTTCTCTGACTACATTCTCTTATTATCTTCTCTACCTTATCATCACCGTGTTGAAGCTTTATTATAATAACACTATGTATTTTTAATATATAACTAGTACAATTTTTCAAGCTTCTTCAGAGTTTTAAAAACCTGTGCCTTTGAAGTACTCCTGCCACAGCAGTTTTAATGAAGCTAAACAGAACAAGGAACATTATTGCTTTAAACATCAGCATTTCTTGACAGAACAGAAAGATTAATGGATGAAATCCCTTGGAGGCCATGGAATTTTTCTCATTAATTGTAATGATTTTGGATAGAAACCACAGAAAGATAAGAAACAAGAGTAACAATATATAAAGGTTGATTTATTAATGGTTGCTCATAAGGGTTCTGTGAAAAATTCTGAGTGTTTTTCAGTAGCAGAGGAGATGTGATAGGATTCATGATATACATAGAATACATAGAATACATAGAATAAACCAGGTTGGAAGAGACCTTCAAGATCATCGCGTCCAACCCATCAACCAATCCAACTCCGCCCAAGCAACTAACCCACGGCATCAAGCACCCCGTCAAGTCTTCTCCTAAAAACCTCCAGCGATGGCGACTCCACCACCTCCCCAGGCAGCCCATTCCAATGTGCAATCACTCTTTCTGTATAGAACTTTTTTCTAACATCCAGCCTGTATCTCCCCTGGCGCAGCCTGAGACTGTGTCCTCTTGTTCTGGTACTGCTTGCAAATGGCACAGCGCAGTCTAGTACTGCAAGTGCTACTTCTGTGAGTGACCATAATATTACAAACAGAGCCTGTAAAATTGGACTTGGTGAACATCATGTAAAATAGTGTTGAATCATATCTGTGAAGAACTATAGCAAATTTGGTGGTGTGGTTTTTTTGTTCATTTGCTTGGGTTTTTTTTTGTGTGTGTGTTAATTTTTTTCCTGTTCTTAGTCAGGAAATCAGTATATTAGATGATATATCAATATATAATCAGTATATTCATTGGCATCCAGGATTATGAGAAGATTATTCGTGTGAGAAAATTGTACTGGATTTTTCCTTGTAATGCTTTTGTGACTGGTGCTTAACAAATGCCATTGAATATATTACTGCTTTAATAATTTAGATGTAGAATATACCGAACGGTGGTTTTCTTCAACTGTGACTAACTTGTGTAATTAGGAAAAATGAACAAAATCTTTTTTTAAGCTGGCATGAATGGGTGGCTGACAATGGGTCCATGTCCCAGTGGAGGCCAGTGACAAGCGGAGTCCCTCAGGGATCAGTGCTGGGACCAGGCTTGTTCAACATCTTTGTGGGTGCATTGAGTACACCCTCAGCAAGTTTGCTGATGATACTAAGCTATGTGGTGCAGCAGACATGCTGGAGGGAAGGGATGCCATCCAGAGGGACCTGGAAAGGCTGGAGAGGTGGGCACAAGCCAACCTCATGAGGTTCAACAAGACCAAGTGCAGGGTCCTGCGTCTGGGTCGAGGCAATCCCAGGCACAAATCCAGGCTGGGCAGGGACTGGCTGGAAAGCAGCTCTGAGGAGAGAGCCTAGGGGGTGCTGGTGGAGGAGAAGCTTAACATGAGCTGTCAGTGTGCACTTGCAGCCCAGAAGGCCAATCAGATCCTGGGCTGCATCAGGAGAAGTGTGACCAGCAGGGCAAGGGAGGTGATTCTCCCTCTCTACTCAGCTCTGCTGAGACCCCACCTGGAGTACTGCCTCCAGTTCTGGAGCCCCTATTACAAGAGGGATCTGGAGGTGCTGGAAGGTGTCCAGAGGAGGGCCAGGAGGATGAGCAGAGGGCTGGAGCACCTCTCATATGAGGACAGACTGAAGGAGTTGGGGCTGTTCAGTCTGGAGAAGAGAAGGCTCCGAGGTGACCTAATTGTGGCCTTCCAGTATCTGAAGGGGGCCTACAAGAAGGCTGGGGAGGGACTGCTCAGGATCTCAGCTAGTGATAGGACTAAGGGTAATGGAATGAAGCTGGAGGTGGGGAGAGTCAGGCTGGAGGTGAGGAGGAAGTTCTTCCCCATGAGAGTGGTGAAGCCCTGGAATGGGTTGTCCAGGGAGGTGTTTGGGGCTCCGTCCCTGGAGGTGTTTAAGCCCAGGCTGGATGAGGCTCTGGGCAGCCTGATCTAGTGTGGGGTGTCCCTGCCCATGAGAGGGAGGTTGGAACTAGATGATCCTTGTGGTCCCTTCCAACCCTGACTGATTCTATGAATGTTGATTATAGCTTGGCTCCCTACATCAGAAAACAAGCACTTACCTGCATGTTGCCTAATATTAGAAAACCTAATTAGTACTGTAGAATTAACAACTCCTCATGGCTTTTGGTGTATCTAGAAGATAATCGATGTTTCCTACATAGTATTTTGGAACAGAAGTTTCCTGTAGTTTGATGAAATGCAGCTGGTGTTGCTAACTGTACACAACCTGTGCCACAAACCAAGGAGTTCATAGCCATTCACTGAAATTCAGATGTACTCTATCTTGTGTATTTTGTCTGTCTAACCTGATAGTTTCTTATTAACCTTCCAGAGATGATAAAGCCTAAATAACTATAACAGAATGGATAAGCATATACTAGAGCTTTCTGGAAAGCCTAAATAACTACAACAAAATGGATAAGCATATACTAGAGCTTTCTAGTACTGTCATCTCTTTTGACCAGTGGTTAAGTTAGTAACATGTCATTATCACAGGATTATTCTGTCCTTTTCTTGGTAATAGGCAAGGGATGAACATGAAGTGTATAAACCAGAGCCATTAAACCAGTCTTTGGCCAGTGTTTTGACATCCAGATGCTGAAAGTGCTATGTTTACAATTCTATTTTAAAAAGTGTTATTGTTATGAAAATTGCAGAGAAATTGCATTAATTTTTTGTACATTTTGAGGGCTAAGAGAAGCTCTGAAACTGGAGTCTCACTTAGGAGACAAAAGTACAAACCTGAAAAACTGCTAGGGATACCATTGTGAAAGCATGGCTAGAGCTTTTAAGTATCAGTCATCCATCATTACTGTTAGCCCCGAGTGTGCTGGTAGTACTTGAAACTACAAACAGTCTGAATTTATGTGACAAAAGTACTGGGTATCAAACAAGGCCTAACAATCATGAATTGTTCCTGAAGATAGTTAGAGTTGGAAAATGTGATTGTGATTAATAAACAACTCCAAACTGCTTTTCATGTAACAGTAGGCTGTGCTGCAAACAGGAATGGGGAAAAATGATTACATTTAATAGGGTAGCAGCTGTAAGGGTGCCATTATATTAAGTGACTTAATGAATACTGATCTTGAAGCAATAAATCAAAATGCAAACAATCTACTCTAATCAAGTAAGCAGAATGTTTCAGATACTTAAATTATATTAAATTAACACTTCAATCAAGGTATGTACCTGCACGTGTTCCTATGTTTAATCTAGTCATTGTTTGTGTAACATCACTTTCAGGTTGCATGTTTAATGGAGACTTACTCTTCTCTTCTGTATTTTTTGTTGTTTCCTTGTTTGTTTGCTTTGAGTAAAGAAATTGCTTCCAGAACAATTTCACAGAATCAGAGGATGTTAAGGTCTGGAAGGGACCGCGAAAGATCACCCAGTCCAACCCCCCTGCCAGAGCAGGATCACCAAGAGTAGATCATACAGGAACACATCCAGGTGTGTTTGGAATACCTCCAGAGAGGGAGACTCCGCAACCCAACTGGGCAGCCTGTTCCAGTGTTCAGTCATTCTCACAGGGAAAATTCTTCCTCCTGTTTCCATGGAACTTCCTATGCCTCAACTATCACCCATTGCCCCTTGTGCTGTCACTGGGCATCACCGAGCAGAGCCTGGCTCCATCTTCTTGGCACTCACCCTTTACATACTTATAAACATGAATGAAGTCACCCCTTAGTCTCCTCCAAGCTAAAGAGCCCCAGCTCCCTCAGTCTCTCCTTGTGAGGAAGATGTTCCACTCCCTTAATATATTATGTTTGTGGCTCTGCACTGGACTCTCTCAAGCAATTCCCTGGAGTTCTTGTTGAAGTGAGGGGCCCAGAACTGGACACAATATTCCAGATGTAGCCTCACTAGGGCAAAATTAGAGGGGGAGGAGAACCTCTCTCGATGTACTAACCACAGCCCTTCCTATACACCCCAGAATGCCATTGGCCTTTTCTGGCCACAAGAGCACATTGCTGTGTTAAATCCTGCCATAATACTGAGGAGTTTTCTAAAGAGTGCTCAGCAAGGTTGTTGTGAAGGTGTTGCCACAGTTCTTAAGGTAGGGGTAGCTCTGTCTGTGTGTCTGCATTAACAAATGTACTTGTGGGTCTTTGTGTATATAGACATGTATGCATACATACATGCTGTATGTGTCCCCACCCCTGTGTATGCACAGTTCATGGCAGTTGCCACCCACTAGGGGAATACCATACCAGTGGGGGAAACTAGGATCTGTTCCGATGTTGTATATACATAATACAGAAATGAAAAGGAATGTCTGTTTTGTATGCTGAGCTGTTAATTCTGGAGTCTCCTGCAGGGTTATGAAAGCGTTCTTTGACAGTGGTTGTATTAGTTCAGGTTCCAAAGCTAGACATTCATCTACATACCAAAAAAAACCTAGTTTCTGGAGAGTATTTGCAATGCAGAATCCCAGGTACCTGCTTCTGTCTTTGCAAGGTATTGGTCTTATCTTAGCTTGTCCAGTAAATATTAGTACACATTGGCTTTTTCCTCTTTATTTCAGTTTGCACAATGGCTTCATCAAAGTTTGGGAGACATTTAATTTACTTACTTGGTAAGCCTGCAAGGCAGAGGGAGATTATGTGTATAAGGGCATATTTGAGCTATGCTTGCATTTCTTTCTGAGAGTTGCCTGAGAATCCATCACTGAAGAATCAATAGATACCTTTTATATTTTCGGGTTATATTTAGTTTCTGTGGTGTTTTGTAGGGGGTTTTTGTGTGTGGTTTTTTTTGTTTGTTTGTTTTTTGGTTGGTTGTTTTTATTGTTGGTGTGTTGTTTTTTGTTGTTTTTGTTTGTATTTTTTTTAGAAGTGGAATGTAATACTTGTGAGGCTCCTGTAGCTGATTAAAGCATTCAGAGGCCTTCAGTATTTGACTCTTCCCTTTATTGTGGGAATAGATGGATGTTTTTGCCTCATGAATCATTCAACTCTGCTCCTAGTGTCTCTAGTTTTGTCTGGGATCAGAAACATGCAGTTGACCTGCTTCTTGAGAGTTCCACAAGAGCAGACTTGATTTGTAATGGGAGAAGGGGAAAAAACCAAAGAGCTATCTCTATTTTGTAGGCTGCTTGTCAAAGCTGCTAGCAGCAGGTGAAGGTTTGCATTGTCTGTTGGCAGAATGAAGAGGATGGAAGTGTATTCATTTTGATGGCGACTGTAAGAGATGGACTGTCTTTGGATTAAAAAGAAAAGAAAGCAAAACAAAAAAACCAGGAGGAGATATTATAGCTGCAGGGTGTAACTATACTGTGCAGCTATACAGGCTAGCTTTTCAGGATGGGTAAGGGTAAGAAGCCATCAGGAGCAATCCGGTACGGCTGTTTCTTCATAAAGCAAGCACAAATCTTATTCTTGAGCTGCTAACAAGCACCTAGCAATGTCTTGGCTGGGTGTGTTTACTTAAAAGCCTTTCTATTGGTCCAAAAGTAAAAATACATTGTACCAAACCCAAGTATATGTAATACATATACTATATTGTAATTGGCCATGGCTGCCTACAGTTCTGTGAGGTGCCCTAGTATGGGCATGAAGACACAGGTCAAGGGGTTTGGCATTTATTTTATTTAGATCAACCAACATCTGGAAGAAGACAGTGAAATGGTACTGGGGTAGTTTTTTGGTGTATTGAGCCCTACATACATTAAGAAACAGAGAAATGCAATGGGAGCATCAGGCTTTCTTCATTATCTGTTCCTTTTTTTGCCCCATGTTGTTCTTTTGTCAGTGCATCACAGCACCAAGCCTGTGGATGATGCTCTTAGTTATTGATGTAGTTTTAGGTAGTCCTTCAAGGAGCAGGTCTTTGACTTGAACCTTATGGGTTCCTTCCAACTCGAGATATTCCGTGGTTCTCTTCTGTGATTCTAATTACTTACATCAGGGACTCATGGGGCAGGCTGTGATGTAGATCCTACTTCGTAGTTTGTGCTAAAAACTGGTAGATAACTGGTAACTTTATGAGCAGAGCTGACCTTCAGCTGTCTAGACAGCAATTCTGGTTTGCTCAAATTTGAGATGAGTAGGAAGGTATTAATTGAAATTGCCCCAAATTTTTAGCCATCATTTAAAATAAATGAGTAAAAGACACAACTGTTAGTCACAAGTGCTGTGGACCCTGAGAGTACCCTTAATGTCACATCGAAATGTTGCACCCTTCCACTTAAAGAACAAGTGCTGGTTTACTGCTTTTTACAGTGATGTTGCTCCAAAACCCAGAGCAGACCATAAGCAGTTAATAGTCCAAGAAGAATTGTTCATATCGAGAGCATCAGTCTTTTGTGCACTGACACTGATGTTACTGTGGGTTGACAGTGAGCTTTTATAGTCCATCTGCTGAAGTACAAAAGGCCATGTTTCGGAAACTGTCATTAAAAGTGCCTGTTTGGTAAGAGCAGCACGTCCTTTATTCCCTCCTAATGGAATTCCCCGTAACAGATGAGACAGGCCAAGAGTTGAAAATGTTATCATAAGACAAAAAAATAGGATAAATTGCCTTTATATTTGTTATTCCTTTTATTCTTTCCAAATCAGAAGATGATCTTAAAAAACAATAGTTCCCCTACTTCGGTTAATTCACTGTTATGATTTCTGTCATCAGAAATGCTTTCCAGTGGGATCTTTCAAATGTTTTTCAGCAGAGCAAAGTTGTCTGTTAATGTGAGTGATGCAGCCAGATCTAATTACTTTGAAACAAGTGCTGTGTCCTATGTCACAGATATTTGCTGCTTTGCTGCCTGTCATGGTGTACTGACTGGCATGATTGATTGCGCTGGTAATCCTGGGAAGGGGTAAGTTCTCTGTCTATGACCTGTTGCTCCTTTTCAGTTTTGTCCTGATAGAGATATTAAAATCCTAGACAGCTATGGATATGATATTATACCAGTCCATAAACTTGTAAGTGATTCTGTGAGTGCCTCTCTATTTAAAATGTGAAATCTCATGGTCAATGCATGGTAAATGAACATTGCAAAAGTTAGATTTGCATTCTCTTGGTGTCTCTGCTGACCGGTGGTGTGCTGTAGACACAGAGAGCCCTGTCTCTCAGTCCAGTACTCCTGTATCTGAGAGAAATGGACATAAGTAATTGCTTTCACTGAGATGGGATTTGTGTTAGTCATTTGTCCAGAAGATATACTTGATTTTTAATAGTATTTTTTAACTTCATGGTCTGCAGGGTGCCTCGTAAGACATTCTTTCTGGCTAATTTGGAATGATGGGTGAAGTGAAGAAGTGTAGAAGGCTTCTCAAATTCATTACATTATTGTTATTACTTACCTGACTCTTATTATTGACTGAGATTGCAAGGATGCATTTTTGTTGTTTATGCTTTTATGTTTTTGTGTTTCCTAATGGTTGGGTTGATAGCTGTTAAATGTTAGTATTTGATATAAAAAACCCTGCCTTTTCTCTGGTAACCCCTTTGTGAGTTTATACAAAGATCTGGGAGGAGGAGCATGGGGTCCATGGGTGGGGAATGTTTGCATTCATGTGGAGCTGTATTAGAAAGGTCCCTTTTCCATAAGTCTAAGATAATTCTGAGAATCACAACAAGAGAAAGGATATGCTTCTCACAACAGAAGTCAGCTACTGAGTGTGAAAGTAAGAAAAAATAAAGAAAAGTTTCACTTTTACTCCTTTGTTGACACAAAATTCCGGATGTGTGGCACCTCAAGCCTCTTACTGAAAGGAACCGTGAAGGAAATTCTGAATTCACTGTGCTGAATTTCCATTTGTTCTGTTGTCTTCACAGGTTGCCTAATACATTGGAGGTGAGAGGACTCTATGTGTCTCTTAAGAATACTGGTGTGCTTTAATAAATTAAACAGTGTCTGGTTTTGTGTTGTTATGAACCCAGTACTTCATACTGATTCATGTAAGCTTGGGAAATCCTTTTTCCTCTCAAGGAAAGAGAACTTAAAGTCAAGGAAAAAATGTAATTTGTCAGTAAATAATTCTTTATGCCCCTACCACACCTTTTTTTCTTTCTTTTTTGCCCTTCATTTCTTCCTTCCAAAGTCTGTACTGCCTTCCAAATTCTGTCTGTCTTTCTTGTCTGTCTTTTTGTCATGTGTTAGGTTGTGATACTTATTAGCCTGGCAGTAAATAGGGTAATGGTTTCTTTCTAAATGTGAGAGAGGGTAGGAAATCAATCAAACAGAAAAGCAGATTGAAGCTATTAGGTGAGTTAGCCTACACTAAAGGGCTGCAAGTGTTCTCCTCTACCAACACGTGCTTCCAGGACCAGTTACAGGTTGAAGACATACCCCAGGAGGCATTCACATCAGTTGTTATTCACTTGTGCATCCAAGCAGCTAACAAAAATACTATTTATGGAAGACAGTCTGACATCAGCAGTATACCAGTATACATCTTACCTTGCCATAAGCAGCATTCTAAGCATAAGATGTTAAATAATTTAGCTATTTGAAATAAGACTCTCTGTCTGGAAATGTAGCAGGTTTGCAGATTGGTGTCTCTTACAAGGCACTGAAGAAACAATATCAAGAGACCCACATCATTCTAATACTAATTTTAAGTTAGCATAGATGAGTAAAGGAAGTTGAAAATATTGCTGCTGCCATATGCCTTTCCTCCCACCTTTTCTCTTGACATTATTGATTGTAGTATGAAATTTTAAGGCCATCTTTTCTCCACATCACCAGTTAAAATGGTGTAAGGTGAAACTAGATTGATAATGTGGGCAGTGGTTACAATTTTCTTTGACTGAATTTTCAAGTTGCATCTTACTTAGCCTGCATTTAATTTGCTCATCTAATAGTGAAAGACTTGCCACCCCTTTTCTCAGACTGTTGCTCCTTCTTGGGGGTTTGGAGGAAGGAGGTTCATTCTTTCCTTCATTTTACCTTTGTTTTAAATGTTTCTAACTGTCTGTGTTTGGTCATTTCATAGACTTGATTAGGCCTTTTCACTTTGTTTCACTGTACAGTGAAATACCTATTAGGAGATGAAACCTGTCATCTATTTCAAATACTTTCCAAGCTTTTACGTGCTGTCCAGTTCTCTCTGCCAAGATATTTTCTAGCAGTAAACGTCTACCATTAGTTGCTACAGAGTCTTTGGAATATGCTTTGGGCATTTGCAGTGTTATGTGTAGTGAAATAGTGTAGAACTTCAGATGTGTACTCCAGCTGTTAGTATTCATTTGATCAATTCTGGCAGTGCCTACTTTTCATTTGCAGATTAAATCTCTTACATTTATGTTCATCAATTGTGGGCAGTTTTCTGTTTGCAAATATTGCATTTTATAATGTCATCCTAGGGAATACACTTTTCAATTTCTATACAGTGACAAATAGAATCTATAGGTCAGAATCTCTACCCTGACCAGGTCCATCCATATGCCCCAGTTTGAGGCAGATCCTCCCTTGCCTCCCACCAGGGCAGAAAGACGAGACTCAGACAAAAGGATTGCAGAGGCGATGGAAAGTTTAAATGGAAAAAAGGAGTGAAATGTTTTACAGAAGCTACAAGCACAGTGACAAAGGAGATCCCAAAGCATACCCAGAAGCCTCCCAGCACTCCCTTCTCCCCACCTGAGGGTACACCCAAAACCCCCAGGGCTCTTTCTTTCCCCCCTTTCCACTGTTAGGCTAATCTCAGCTGGCCAGATCTGATCCCCCTTCTTCTCCTGGCATTAGGTCTAGCCAGGCCTAAGAGGCCTTTAGATAACTCCCACTACCAGATAGGGAGCGTCTCGAACGGTCACACCACGGTAGCAGCGAGGGAAGAAAGAGGAAGTGTAAGACTTTGCAGATGGATTTATAGGGAGCAGGACATTATGGAAATGAAATACGCAGCTTCCTGTGTCCACCCACTGGGCTGGACACCCGGGGCACCAAAGGTGTATCTTGTGTGGTAGCAGCAGAAGGCACCCAGCCTAAACTACCACACCATAGTATGCAGCACTAACAGGAAGAGAGCTCTTCCATACTGACAGTCTTCTGACTGAGAATACAGCAAAAAATAATTCTCGTGAGTTACAGGGCTGTGAGCAAAATAGATTTCATAATGTTCATAGACTAGCAGCTATTGACAGCTTCACCCACAAATGTAATACTGCAGGAGATAAAGGTGTTATTTCTGGGAGGAAAAAAGCCTGAGATTGGTTCTCAGATGGCACCTATCCATGGCAGAAATGAAAGCAGTCAGCTGCTTTGTTAGCGTTAAAATTTAATTTTGAGAAGCTTGTTTGGTCTGTCCTTTGTCCTTCACCATGAAGACAATTTTACCTATGAAGTGTCTTTGAGAGAAGGGATTCTCAAAGCTCATAAAATATTCAAGTTAGGTACTGTGGATTAGTTTTTAGTAACTTCCCTAGCATGGACTGTACATACTGAGAATGTTTCAGTGTGAGCTGGGTTACATCTCAACAACAGGAAGCAGAAACTGTAGTCAGTATGTCTGGTTTATGTTGGTGTTGTGGTTTAATGCTAGGCTCTCGCAATCTGATGGTGTCTTTGTTTCCTCTCCTTTCTTCTCAAAACCGAGGTAGCTGTATTTATATAGTTTGCATTTAAATTCTTGTACTAGTTATTATACAGTGACTAGGACTTCTCAAGTATTGCTTGGATGTTTTTATTGTTTGAAGTTGAAAATGCCTTTGGACTATCATTCAGATTTCAAGGGGATTCTGTAACAAAGAGGTGTTGGTATAGGATGATGCCCTCTTTTCCTTCTGAAGTAGCTTTTTGTAACAAAACTCTGCTTTTATTTTTATATTTCTCAGTGAGGGATCAGCAGTATGGGAGATGTAGAGCTGGTAAATTTTATACCATAGGTATTCACTAGAAGGCAATAAAAATGAGTTACTTGTGTTTTGCATCCCCATATCCATTTCAAAGTCCTGACTTCTACATTAGATGACTCACAAACTGCTGAGGCAGGTGTGAACTGTGCTGCAGTATATGGCAGCTCACCTTCTTGCAGTCACTGGATCTGTCATGTCCTGCGACTCACAGCCACCTCAGCAGACCCAGTGACCTACATTTCAGCTGTTCACTTAATTCCATGGAAGGTTTCTGTGTCTCCTTTCAGTCTTAAGACTGTGATCCTCAGACCTCCAGGATGGCGAATCAAGTACCAGTATTTTAAAGCACTGACTACAGCTTCTGTAAGGATCCTCACTGGAGTAAAGTAATTAATTTGGATGAACAAAAAAATCCAAACTAAAACAAAACCCCAAAACAAAAACCCCCAAGCCTGCTTCAGGTGTGGAACACTGAGCGTGCTCACAGGGATTTCTAATTTAGTCCACTTGCAAGCTTGTATTAATATCCTGAATAATTCCTAGAGGAAGATAAGCCAAATTTAGCTTTTCATTTCTCTCAGGAAAAATGGTACTTTATAATTTAGAAATATCACACCATTTATTCTGTTGAAACACAGTGGTGAACTGCTAGCTCACTCAGGGTCAGGTAAGACTGGGATTAGAATCCTGGAATTACCTGCAAAAAGCTTCCTGTTTATAATTGGATTTGCTACACAATATAATTTAAATAACCTGCAAATGCTTTGCATGTTCTTGAGGCCAAAGCTGTACACAGTTTGCTTATTTAATCCTGGGATATTTTGGTACTTTAGGTTATTTTACGTATTTTCACCTATTTGGATCCATTTCACAGATTCTTTTTTTATTCATGACTGAGCACTTCAGAGTGATAAAACCAGACAAGATTGTATGAAATTCTTGGGGAGGTGTAAAGACAGGTCCTTAGGACAGACCACGCATCATTCTGTAGGTACATTTTGCCATTAGAGACATCACAAGAGGGTTTCAGGGGAGCTTTGTATCTCCATCTTTGGAGCAATTCTAAAGTCACATGGACTTTTTGCCATAAGCAACTGCCCTAAGTTCCTGGCTGTGAGCAGGGTGTTTGAATCAGATGGGTCTCTCCTGACATACATCATGGTATGAGTTGATGATTCTGAACAGACGTTATGACAGAGAACTGCTCAAATGCATTGCTGTATAAATGTCTGTCTGTGTTACCTAGGTAATTTAAATGGTATCATCTTCTCAGGCAATCCTTGTATTGACTTGTATACAATCCTTGTATTGACTTTAGTCACAATTTTGCAGATAACTTACTTTCTTTGAAAAGGTGAGATAATTTGTGCTTAGATTACATGTATGTGTATGTAGTATAGTCGTGATGGTGATAATTTTTCCGCCTCCCATTTTTTTGATAGTTAAAAGGATTCTTCTGGTTGATTCTTTTTACAATCCAAGTCATCCATTCTTAATAAACCTCCTTGATTCTCACTTAACATTGTTTACAAGTTTTCATCTCTGCTGCTGTCACTGGTATGGAACTTCTTCAGACTGGGTAGTGTCTGCATCAGCAAAATCTGTGAAATTCATTTCAAAACCAACTGAAATTGCAATGGAAGACAAGTACTGCTGTTTTGGTTGCAGGAACTGTAATTTTACTTGGGTTGTAACATTATTTAAACTGATTTCTTGTGTAAGATGGAATGTCTTAGAAAAAATATTCTTTACTTAAGGTAGTTTAAACTGTGTTTTCAGTACTACATTAGTATGTCAGGAAAAAACCAGAATACGCAAAACCTGAAACTGATGAAGAAAAATGAAGGAACAGGGTAATTTAGCACTGAAATGATGCTGGTGTTGATCTTTAAAGATTTCCAGGAGAGCAGCTTGCTAGTAGATGTGAAATTCAAATGTTTCAGCCAATTTTAAAATCTATTCCTCTTCAGTGACTGTGCCATTTTATTTCAGTTCCTCACATTTGAATAAAGAATGCAACTGTGTTTCCTCGAATTTTTTCCCCAAAGATAAGAGGTCTAAAATGTTGGTGTGTGCTCTCAGGTTGTTTATACATAAACAAAGTGAGTCAGAACTTTTTGTTTAAAATGTTGTCTTATCGTACCTTGCATTCAGTGTGTTGCAAAAACTGGTGTATTGCTGCTGTTTGTGAATGGAATGTGGCTTCTCACTACAGAGTGGAGGGGAATTTTGTTTGGAGCTGTGTCAGCCAGCAGCTCTCATGTGCATATTCCTTCTGTTAATAGAATATGTACGTGGTCAGATAATTCAGTTCTGTGCTAAATAATGCAACATACTGGACCAAATTAGGTGCTAGTATAGCTGTCTTTAACAGTGAAACTGCACTCAGGTGGACTTGATTCAATGCAGTTTCAGTTAGATGATATGATCTTGTACATTTTAATAATGTGTTACAATGTCTTGTTACTCTGAGGGAAGATTTGTTTGAGAATCAAACAATTTTTACAGGGCATCCTTGGTATTTGGTTTTCAGTTTTCTGGATATCTTTTTGCCTGACTTCCTGTAGCCTCAGCCAGCAGAACCAGACTGCTCAGCTTCCTATAAGGCTTTACCTGAAGGGGGCAGGGCTGTATCTGGAGGATACTTCTCCAGTGGACAGGATGGATAATTTGGGAATGAGTAAAAGTTTCTGTTCAGTTATTTGTTTTGGCTAATACACAGACACATGGTACCTGTATGTTAGTGTGCAAGCTTTTATTCCAGCCTTTCAGTATTGTTGGCTGGTGTTGTAGAGGGAAAACATGTCTCGTAACAAGCAAACATTGAAAGAGGAGTTAAGGAGAAAATATAAAAACTATTTTTACTCTGCAACTGTGAGACTACAAATAGTACATAAATCAGAGCACTTTCTAGGTGGGTCAGTGCTGCAAAATGGCCTAGAGGCCCTGCAGATACGCTTTTGTGTATGTATGTGTACGTACACACACCTTCAGACTATTGAGAGGGTCAACTTGCATTTCTGAGACATTTTCCTAAAAACTCTCTATTATTTTTGATAGGATGATGTGAAATATTAGTATAAATAGTCTGAAGAGAAAAACTGAACACTGAATGTCAAGTTGAGCACAAATGAAATGTGATATATGAAGCAAGAAACTTGTCCTATTGTACAAAAGCTAAGCTAAATCAGCTGCAATCCCACTGTAAGCCATGTCCTTTTCAGCACTAGAAATTAAATAGTGCTTCATCCATTCTCATTTAAAAGTGGAGAGCCATTGATTTTGGTGCTGATCCAGTTTCTTTTGTAACAGGGAGCATCCACTCAGCAACATATCTGAATAAGCAGCAATTGCACCTGACTAATGGTTATAAAATTACCCAGTGCTGCAGAGGTTAATATATAGTCATTGTTTACTTTTGTTTTATTGTGCTGAGTAGGCCAGTGGCTACCTGATGCTTTTACTCGGACATGTGATGCTTGGACTGGTGCCAGAACCACCCCACCATGGGTAGCTCATTCCTAAGGCTTCCCTGAAGAAATGAATCAGGGAACTATGAGAGTACACCCTTGCTGCCCCTGCCCCAGGAAGAGATCAACCTACAAATAATCTTTTTCACCCCCGGCAGATGTGTGTGAGTGTCTGTGTGTGTGTAAGTACTAGCAGCTGAAGCAGAGCAGGCAGAAAGTGCAAGTGCCTCTTGTGACAGTAGTGAGGATTTATGTGTCATCAAGGTGATTTGCCTGACAACACCTAGTTCTTGAGCTCAGTGCTCTCAGGTAGTACATGGGGCTGTCATCACTGAGAATGAAGCAATAATTTACGCTGTGAATAGTTCTGTGAAAGTCAATAGGAGAAGGAGATGCCATTCAGTACAAAAGCTGACAAAATCTGATTGGTAAGTACCAGACAGTACATTAAACTTCATATCTCTCTAAAGAGTGAGGAGGGAGAGAATTAGCTTCTATAATACAGAGACATGTTAAAGAAGACAGATGCCAAGTGAATACTTTATAAAACTTGTATGGTTTAGTGCATTTTCATAGTCATTACCCTGCCTTTTCTGTCTACCCTTCATCGTGACAGCTGCAGTGTCATAGACCTTAAATCAACAGAAAGCAGTGAAATATCTTACTCTGTTTGGTTGGCAAAGAGCTTCTGTTGAAGTCTGTGTTCTTCAGAGATGGCTTCCCCATCAGACCATCTGGCTTGACTATTCTGAGACTTGCATTTTTGTTTGCAAATTTGCTGACATCTCAGCAAAACCACACACCATGATTAGGAAATGAATTTAATTCTGGTACAGAATTTTTGTGGGTATCTCTGGAAGGAAAACAAACAAACATTGACAAAGGTATTAGTGGAGAGAAATAGAAAATGAAATCTTGATTGTAAAGCAGATATTGTGAGCAGTGATTTATATACAGAACACAAGACTTGGATGTAGGGGGAATGTGGTGCAGTAGTTTGCCAAAATTACTTGAAGCCTTATTTGGAAGCTTGATAAAGATGCATTTAAAAGGTGTGAAACGGTTTTGATACAGTCTGTGACTGGTTTGATAGCTTGTTCTACTGATGTTGGAAGCCAGCAAGGAGTTACAAATGGACTGTGGAAGGTTCTTGAGGAGCATATTGTTCAGAAAGCCATTTAAAGTTGAGAAATACTAAAGCAAATTATATTATAAGAAGTGGTTTTTGACTTTTGTTCTCAGAACAACACTAAAGTGGAAGGTTGCTCACCTGTCTGATGATGTCTGGACTTTAGCCATGTTAATATCTGTATTCCCTGAGACCACAAAATGCTAGTACTGATTCTGGGCCACCAAATCTTGGAGACTCCCAAATCTCTCCCAATTTATTTAGTAGAAGCTCATTCTTCTGATACCCACTGAATGCTGGAGAGGAAGAGTAATCCCAAAGTGCTGTTTTACTATTGGTTTAGTATTGTCTCTGTCTGGATTAAGGAAAAAACCTTTGTACTGTGTGGGTACTCTGAAGTTTATTAGCCAATTTCTTAGTGTGAAATTCATTAGTTTAGGAAGGAATATAAATCATCTGAGGTGAAAGAAAATTGATTTTTACACCACCTTTCACTTGTACTGTTACAGTATTATCTTCATTAGACTCTCAGAATATTTATAGGTATTCTAGAATGTTTAAAACTTGATATATGGATATACTTGCATGAGTTTCAGGCACTAGAGAATTCTATTGTGATTATGTTGTCATCAGGGTGACATTTTGCACACTTGTAAGGAAATGTTTGCTTTATTGTCATTTGTGCCCTAAATAGAAGGGTGCTGTCTGACACTGATGAAGTACTGATACACCTAGTGAGAAACGCCAGGCTTTTGGAACGATGCTCTAATGTTAAAGGTAAAATTTGTATACAGAGCAGTTTCACAAGTAAATTGGAAGTCACAAAAAGCATTAAGAGTCATGCAAGAATTGATAAACACTCTAATTGGGTGGGCATTTAGGCACTGTGTTCAAGCAAAGTTGCCTGCCACTGCAGAAAATCCCCAAGATTTCTCCCTGGCAGGGCACGTGTCATTATGCAAACTACTCCCACAACATACATGCTGACATGGCAAGATACTTTGCCATGAAGTAAAAGGACAACCTCCAGCAGACAACATATATTCAGAATTCACATTCCAAGACTTATTATCCTGTCCATTTGTAAGGTACATGTTTTAAAATATAACAACACCCCTCCTACCTAGTCTGTAGTTTTCTAGTTTACTCTTTTTCCTCAGAGACTGTCTAGGTGGCTTTGTCGATGCCTTCCCACAGTCATTTTAGCAATGATTTTCACTGTAGCCTTTGGATTTTGTAGCTCTTGCTGGTATTTAACAGCTATTAAACTGGATTTTCTTGTTGAAATATGTCTGAGAGAATTGGTAAGAAGAGTACTGCAGGTAGTTTTGCCTTTGGCTTTCTTCATTGAGAATTTTTATTGAATTGAAATGTTTTATTTTCAGTTTATTTAGCAGTGTAATGTCAGATGACCTGACTCCATCAGCCATATTCTCCTTTCGTGGTGGCTTAGTACACAAGAGGTGTATTTTTTTTGCATTGGAAGTACTGGCTGAGTAAATTCTGTAGAGTCTGAAAACAGCCATGTGTGTGTTCTGCAATCTGTAGCTGTTGCTTGCATATTAAGTCTGCCTTGGTGAGAATGATGGTGAATGATTTTTTTGAAGGCCTGGATCAGGGTGTGGTGGTGTTTGTTTGTTTGCTTGCTTTTTGTTGTGGGTTGTGTTTTTTTGAAGAACGGGTAGTGAACTTCCATTTAGATTGTTACTTTGTTTCCCAGAGGCATGAATTAGAGGTACCGTTAAGCTCAGAGAAACCAGTGTTTACTTATTTCTGGAACAGAGATCCTGTCTCACTTGCCATCTCTCATTCTGCTGAAAAATTCTGTCTCCACAGCTTCAGGCTGTTTGCAGGGTGCTGCTGCCACACCTTTCTTTACAGGGCTGATAAATGTGGTAGATTTAGAACGTGCAACTGAATGCTGTTTCTTAGAACGGCTTTTCTCTAAGCAATTAGAATGGAGATGCAGAAACATCTCCCACCTAGCTAGATTTTAAAAACTCCTGTAGTGTTTGAAAAGTAGAGGGTTTCAGAATAAGCTGTCACTGATACCCTGCACTGAAACTTTCCAAGTTTCAGTTTTGGTTCTTCCAGTTTTCTCCCCTCTAGGTCCAGATACACTGGGACCACAGGAGCTGCTCCCCCAGTGCTCAGCAGAAGCTCATGCAGATTTCTTCTGACAAATGCAGAACAGATCCTGATTTTTTTCCCCCCCTGTCATGCTTGTTATACAAAAGAAATATTGTAAAATAAGATGAAGATACAAGAAAATATAATTCAAAGTTACCAGTCTTACATATACAACATTTACCTTGAGTGCTGCAGAAGTGACTGGTTTGTCAGTGTTGTGTAATGGGATTTTTTCCCTCTCTTTTCCACTACTATGTTTGTAGTGAAGTTGTGCTTGAGACAGCTAGTTCTGTGTAAATTATCTCCTGTATCAGTATGGTAGGGGAGTAGTTCCAAAATGAATTTGCAATCGTTCCACACCTGTACCAACACTTAATGCTGCTAATGTTCACTGGTAGCCTGCCAGTGTGTGAGAAACAGATGCCCTCTAATTAATAGTCAAAGCTGATACCCTTCATGAATGGCAATGATTGAGGGAAAGCGATGTAAACAAGTTAATTTTCTCTCAGTTTTCAGCAATTGTACTGGGTTGGTTTTGTTGGTGGTTTTTTGTTTTGTTTTTGTATCTTGTCTCCACCCCTGTTTACCTGAAGTGTGCTATCTATGAGTCTGGAGTGCAGACATGCAAAACTCTTTTAGCACAGCAGTACACTATGCTGCAGTCAGCAGAAATGAAGTTCATTTGAAGAGCACAGGCTGACGTGGCAATTCCTCGTGTTTCTACCCCAAGATCTTTGGTCATTTCATGAAGTAGTTTTTTAAGAGAAATTCTTCTGTAGTAGCAAATAAGAAAATCTGACATCAGTTTTTCTTCAGTTTTGCTTGTTTTCATTTCAGAGTCTTGTAATCTTAGGATCTACCTTCTAATCACATGGGCACTGGCCTTCCGAACTCCGGTTTGAAAAATGAAGGCATATTTGAGTTTTTTCCCTGTCATTTTGTAAGCCTTTATTCACCTCTGACACTTGTTAGTGGAGCGCTACTATTTTTTCTTGCGCTTGAATAATAGCACATCATCTCTGCTTTGCTTCAGTGTTGCAAGGAAAATGAGCAAAGATGAAGCATGCTGCTGTCATACCATTAAAAGGGTATTTTGATTCCTAGGAAGTACAAGTGGTGCATTCCTTCTGCAATAAAAATGCTGGCTTGATTAAAAAATGTTTCCAACAAAGAAACAGCTAATTACATTGATAGCACATTAAGAGAATAAGTAACTCCAGTAAAGATACAACAATAAATCAAATAAAGTAATCAAAATAATTGGCGCATCTTTGAAAAGTAGGGCAACAAGTTGTTGGAGTATATTATTTATTTACTACCAACTTAATATCACAAGAGCAAACAGTAAGACAGGTAAAGTACATCAAAATATTAATTATATGGATTTATGCTATAGCTTATGATAAGTGCTTACTTATGGCTTCTCTTCAAGGGAATTGCTGATAGAAGTTAAAGCATAATATCTTGAATTATTCACAAGAAGCTGAATTATGATGGGTAGATCTAAGTGATACCCAGAAGGGCTTTGATATTCAAACAAGACAAAGACAGCACAAAGACTTTTTATCAATTCTCTGAAAGTTGTGGATATCAGATTTGAATCATTCTTTCCTGCACATATTTTTCAGGCTCCAAACTATTGTGCTGTAGTTTTGAAAAAAAGAAAATGGTTATATTTTGGCTTAGTAGGCTAGATCTTTATCTTGTTTTAAAATTAAAAAACCCAAAACAACTTCCAAAATGTTACAGGATAAGATTTAAAGGGAAGGTAAGATTTAACAAAACCAACCAACTAGTATCTGATGCTTTCAAGGTCATTGGTTTCAGTACCAAGACATTGCAATAGCCATTTTTAATTTGACTTGGTAAAATTCTGTTGGTGCTAGCATTATCTCATAGTTCTTTCTTAGTCCATTTGTAACCCCTATAAAAGGTGAAGACATTACACTGCATCCAGGCAGAATTTGGATATTCCACAGAAGGTTTGGTGACTCAGGCTGTGATTTGCTGCTTTTAGCCAGCATGACAGCTATTTTGAATCAGTTCTTGGTAGCATAATTTTTGTGTTGTAATTTAGATAATAATTTAACCATTGGAGTTGGTAAATACTGTAGGGCACTTGGTGACTCATCTGGAAGCTGTGACAGGTACCCAGCAAACAGCAGCTTTTGATGTGGTCACTTCCATGGCTCTGCCTCCCTGTTCCCACAGGAGGGGGTCAGTAGCTGAAGCAAGGGCATCTTCCCAGCACCACTGGATTAATTGCTCTTAGGTCCAGAAACCAAAGAACAACAGAGCAGCTTTTGAGGAAGATAAACTCATTTTGAGAAGATTCTGTCTTCTATAAGTTACTGGTACTGGGCAGTGCATTAAACAAACAAGAGTTGTGGCAGTAGTGATTGTTCTGATACTTGTATTGAAGCAGCATGGAGAGCAGTTTGGAGAAGCGTTGTGGTTTTAGAACAGTTTCAATGACCTCATCCTCAGTGTGAGCTCGCATTAGGGCACTTTCCTATCTGCATTACCTAAGGACAACTGCTAATGCGGGTTTTTTTTTCTTTGGAGATGATGAACAAAGCTGGTGAGAGGTTTGGAGAACAAGCCTTATGAGGAGAGGCTGAGGGAGCTGGGGTTGCTTAGCCTGGAGAAGAGGAGGCTCAGGGGAGACCTTATTGCTTTCTACAACTACCTGAAGGGAGGTTGTAGACAGGTGGGGGCTGTCTTCTCCCAGGCAACCAGCACCAGAACAAGAGGACACAGTCTCAAGCTGCGCCAGAGGAGGTTTAGACTGGATGTTAGGAAGAAATTCTTCATAGAGTTATTGGCCATTGGAATGTGCTGCCCGGGGAGGTGGTGGAGTCGCCGTCATTGGAGGTGTTTAGGAGGAGACTGGGTGGGGTGCTTGGTGCCATGGTTTAGTTGATTAGATGGTGTTGGATGATGGGTTGGACACGATGATCTTGAAGGTCTCTTCCAACCTGGTCTGGACTGGACTGGTCTGGTCTATCCTATCCTATCCTATCCTATCCTATCCTATCCTATCCTATCCTATCCTATCCTATCCTATCCTATCCTATCCTATCCTATCCTATCCTATCCTATCCTATCCTATTCTTTCCCATATGCTAAATCAAGAAATTTACAGAGAAGAGAACTACTGTTTTTCTTATGGGAGTAGAGAAGCTGTTGCTTCAGTTAAATATTTATTTTGAGAAGTGGAACTCCTGAGAAATGTAGCTTTAGCCAAGGAGAGAATAAGAATGTAGTGGTTTGTACTGTAATAATCATATCTGAGATTCAGACTGCATCCTCACCCCTTCCCCGTACTGAAAGTAGTTACATTTTTATTATGGCAGCATATTGTACAAACCAAATTGTGCTGTACTGTGATCCTTTGTAACTTGTGTCCAGCAAACCCTCTGCTCCTGAGCTACGTGGGCTGGTGGATGGAGTCAGGCAGTTCCAGGCAGGTAGAGCAGTAGGCTGTAAATGCTCGACCATCCATCCCTGTCTTTATGATGCAAAACACATAATTTGGCTTCTTGTAGTGCTGGTTGCCTTGATGTATAGGGATGTAAACGAAACAAAAAGGTGGGATTAAATGTGTGCATTCAGGATTGTTTTGAAAGGCAGTTCTCCGGGAAAAGGTGCAAACGTGCAGGGAAAATGCTGAAGTGTTAATAATGGGAGTTGTGTAAGGTTGCAGCCTGAAGAATCTGCACAAAGTGAGACTTGTCATTTTCAAAGGTAATATGGGGAGTAGGAAAAGAAATGGAATAATTTAAATATGAAAGGCAATGAAATGAAATGAATCAAAGTATGACTAACAAGGTGATTTAGTGAGATGTAGTTGAGCTGGATGCAATGTGATTTTAAAGGGGTAGATTCAGTAATAGAAATGTAGGTGTTCAAAGCAAAAAGAAAAGCAAAAGGTTCTAAGTGGAGGTAATGTTTAGTAACAGTATTTTCAGGGTAAAGAATATTAGTCATGTAATTATAATTTCATTAACTTCAAACTTCCTCCTACATACATAAATATTTACATTAAACACCCACCAAAAAAACAAAACAAAAGGAAGAAGTTGCCAGGTTGTTGTAATGTAAAAGAAACAGTAACAGGGAAAAATGACTAGACCATGACTTCAGTGTCACTGTAAAATAAACAGTTAATGTTTTGCTGTGAACTGAGCAATGGTGGATAAAAAAAAGAGGAGCAGGACTGAGAGATAAAATACTAAAAGGAAGTAAAAATGCTGCCTAGAAGCCTGTTCTGTGTGATGGGCAGAAAATTAATACAGTCTGTAGCTTTGGAAAGGCTCTTAGCAATTGCCACATGCTGGTGACCCAGTGTTGGTCCAGTGTTAGGGTAATACCTACTGAGGTTTTAGATCCATTCCAGCGATTTTAGCTTTCACAGCCCATGGGCTCAATACCTGCCACAAATGGTCTGAAGTTTGAGCAAAATCTTCCCTGCTTTAAAGGAGTGGATTTCTGTTTCAAAGGATTTGGCCCTTCAAAACCAAAATGGCTACCTTATTTGATGTGCTGCTGCATCTGTTTGTGGCTGCAGCCTTTGCCTTGTTATTCTGCCTACACTGTAATGTGTACCTCTTCACCCATATCGAAATATCAAATAATGTTTTGTTTTCTTAGCCCATTCTTTCACTCTGAAGTACTGTTGTTTATTTAAAAAAAAAAAAAAAAGAAGTCTTGATTCTTGTTGAGATTAAAAAAAAAACTGTTCAGAATGAGCTCTGCACTGAGAATTGGTATGCTGAGCCTGTCAGGCTGTGAATCTTTATTATTACTGAGCTTTATCCTTGGGTACATAGCTTGCAATTCAGCTTGAATATTAAGTGTCAGGCTCAAATGCACTGGTGAGAGATTTGCAGCAGCCAGCAGGTTCCTGTTCCAACCTTAGAAGCCTTTGACCTCTCTCTTCATTGATAAGTGGTCTTATTTCACATGTGTCAGCTTACTGGTGTGAAGCTCCTGATGCTGTGAGTGATGGAGAAGGTACCGGTACCTGCAGTTTGTGATTTCCCTAGTACACTAGGAAAGGTTACAGCTGAAGAGAAATGCATGTGGAACTGGTCATTCAGAAATGTGGAGGAAAACGTGTGATGCTTACAAATCCACTCCTTTTTCTACTTGGATGTTGCAAAGTACATCAACAAAAAACCAAACTGAACCACAGAGTTGGGTTGGGTTTTTTTTGTTTACAAATTGCAAATGTAGGGCAAATGGTCCTGCAAAGATTTGCTCTGGTTGCCTGGGCTGTAGGTTACAGCATTTTTGCTGGTGCTTTTTGGTGCTTTTTCCTACTGTGAAAATCACAACTTGATTTGCACAGGCAGAAATGTTTTATAGGGTGTTTCTTGGGGGGGGGAATACGCTGTTTTTCCTTGGCACAGCTATGGTTACGACTTGATTATTTTCTGACCAGAGGTGAGTGTTTGAACTACAGTGTGGTTCTCTATACAATGACTTTACCTTTTGCAGCCATCATCAGTTACACTCATTTTGAAACAACAACAGATAGTTCTTTCCAAAGTTCTCCTGTTTGATGTAAAATAAACCCTCAGTTCTTTAAAATCAGCTGTGATCCTTACACCTGCCATGACTAAACCTACAAGCATAGAAGATTTATTTTGCTGTTTGCCATGTTTTACCCTGAAGACTGGTGACTGTCAGTTAACCCATTGCACCCCACCTCCAGTGTGCCAAAGGAGGCTTGTATTTTGCATGGTGTCAATCAGAGAAGGGCAACAAAGTTGGTGAGTGGCTTGGAACACAAGCCCTATGAGGAGAGACTGAGGGAGCTGGGGTTGATTAGCCTGGAGAAGAGGAGACTCGGGGGTGACCTTACTGCTCTCTACAACTACCTTAAGGGAGGTTGTAGACAGGCAGGGGTTGGTCTCTTCTCCCAGCAACCAGCACCAGAACAAGAGGACACAGTCTCAGGCTGTGCATGGGGAGGTTTAGGCTGGAGGTTAGGAGGAAGTTCTACCCAGAGAGAGTGATTGCCCATTGGAATGGGCTGCCTGAGGAGGTGGTGGAGTCGCCATCACTGGAGGTGTTCAGGAGACTTGCTGGGGTGCTTGGTTGCATGGTTTAGTTGATTAGGTGGTGTTGGATGATAGGTTGGACATGATGATCTTGAAGGTATCTTCCAACCTGGTCTGGTCTATTCTATTCTATTCTATTCTATTCTATTCTATTCTATTCTATTCTATTCACATGGATCAGAAAATCTGGAGAGGCTACCCAAATTAGATTATTACTTCTTTCTTCCTTTCTACACCAAGAACATGCTTCAGTCAGTGCAATGTGCTGTACCGTCTAACTAGTTCTTCTATTGGTACTCATAACTACTGCATGGTGCTGCATTGCTTTGTGTGTTACATTTTCCTAGTCATGATAATAGATGTAGCATATAGATAAGCTGTTTCTGTAAGAACAATCATGTCATAGATCACAAAACACCCTTTTTTTTTTTCCTTCTGGTAACTCTGTTTTCCCTTCTCTTTATTTACATTAGATGGCATTTCTTAAGGAATGTCCAACATTTCATTAAAAAATAAAGGAAAAAAGAGGGGCAAATATTGTTCTTTTCTCTGCATCTGAAATGCCCTTAGAACTGCATTGCATAGGTGTGATTCATTTCTTGACCTGTGATTGATGAGAGAACCATTAGTTTAAAATGCAAAGTGAAAGCACAATGTTCTTCCTTTTTTAAAGAAAAGAAGCCTTGGTTTTTTGGCTTTGTCAGTATCAGGGCATTCAGTGCTGAAGGCTCACCACTGGAACTGATAGAAGGATTTCTCAGAGCTGCAGTTGATAGCAGTTAAGCCTTTTCCAAACTGCTTGGGTAGTTTTTTCTGCATCTCCTTCGAATGCCTTGTTCACTGGTGTCTGCCGTAAATGACCTTTTGTACTCTAGTGGGTCTATGAATGTGTGGCTGTGGTTAGGCTGGTGAGCCAGCTTGTTCAAGTTTGTGGAAGGGTCCTACCTGCTCAAGAACTTTGCTTGAACAGTCTCTAGTGCAGAATAGGGAGGAGAAACAAACAAATAGTGAAGAAAAGGGCTAAAGCTGTTACTTGTTAGTAACAGATTTGCTATGGGAGTAACATAAACGTGGTCCCTGGGACTCTGACACTTCCAGTCCTGAGTAGGGAGCTGGGTTTGCCAGGGTGGTAGGCTCATGTGTTTTTGGTGAGGTGTCTTTGCAGCCAGTTTGGAAAAATTCTCCTTTAAGGGATCTTTGAAAGCTGTTCAAGACCTTTAGATGATTAAACAAGCCTAAATACAATGTAGAGGATTGGTTTGTTGGGTTTTTTTGGTGGTCGATTTGTTGTTGTGTTGTGGTTTTTTGTTTGTTTGTTGGTTTGGTTTTTGTTTTGGTTTTTTTGAGTGGGGTTTGGTTGTTTTTTTCTGGAACTGCTTTTGAAAATATTTTAAAAGAATCCAGTTTTTATTGCTTTTTGTCAGTGTGTGCAACTTTCTTCATTAATCTTAAATAATTTTCCAACAAGGTTTATTTTTGTTCTTGTTGCACAGGCAGTCAATTTTACCTCTGTGTGTTTTTTACATTAGGAACAGATAAAGCCATGGCTGTGTGTTTGGTGTAGCAGCCTTATGTTACCAAGAGTGCCTTTAGATAGCCCGGGGGGGTGGTTGGGGCCCCATCCCTGGAGATATTCAAGGTGAGGCTCAACAAGGCTCTGGGCAGCCTGATCTAATGGATGATGCCCCTGCTTAGTGCCAAGGGTGTTGGACTAGATGACCTTTGGAGGTCACTTTCAACCCAGACCATTCTACAAACATAATTCTCATCATTCTGTTTTTACTGCAGTAATCCCTCTCCATTATCTGTCAACAACCAACCAACCAAAACCTCCCAAAAAACCCTCCCATGCACCCACCTAACAAAAAAACCCAACCCAAACCCCACCCACCCAGCAAAAAAAGCAAAATAAAAACAAAACAAAACCAGACACTCACATGTTCCAAAGCAAAACAAAGCCAACAACATTTACAGGATCTTTGATGTTACTGCCAGTATTAGAGATGTTTGTGTTGTTTTTCCCCTTTTTGATCTGTGACTTCTGGACGTCTGATAGGTGCAGTAATGCAATATATGTAATGACACTGCTCAGGCTTTTGGGCAGTTTCATCAGGTTTACTGTGGGAGAAGATACACATTTTGCTATTGTTTGTAGTAGCATGAAATGAAAGTAAGAGGTGTTCCAAGAAAGCAACAGAAATAAATTATATTAGGCCATGATAAAACCTGTGGTCATTCTTACAAAGAAATGTTTTGACAGCAATTGGTGGTATTTGTAATTGCAGCACTAGTGCTGCAGAGGGGCTTGGTAATTTGGCAAAGTGCAGACAGTTTGATGGCTTCTCTCAAAAACTTGAAGATATTGAAGACTTCACTCATCAGCCAAGCGTGCACACAGTCACAGTAACGGATGGAAGGTGGTTTTGGTGCATAGCAGTGGAAAAACATAAGTTGACTAAGTTGTGGAGCAGCAGTTCATTGGGACCGAGAGAGGATGGAGACAAGGTGACAATGTAGGACTAAAACTCACACAAGAAACAAAACTAAAAGGCAGACTGGAGAGAAGATGTCTTGTAGGTCTAGGAGTTAGCCCAGGAGTCAGGTTATCTATTACCCATGTCTGAGGCTGGAAATGGGTAAACCCATGGTATTGTTTAGGCCAGGGGCTAGAGCCTGAGAATTTACTTTTGTTTCCATTGTTGTGAGAAACCCTGTTCTGGCAGATATTCATTAAACCAGTCACATTCCAAAAAGATAATACTTGCTCAAGAATTCTGATTATAATTGATGATAAAAAAGGTGCAGCTAGAAATGCTCAGTAAATGGGTTCAGTCTGCCTCTTCCAAGGCTAATCAGTGCCATGAGTTCTCTTAAGTCGAGTGTGCTAGCGTAAATATCGAATATAGTTTATCACATTCCAGTTGCATTTCTTTTCTCCTTTCCTCTGATGTTCTGAGGATTGCCTTTTAGTGCCTACGAACATCTCCTTTTGACAGACAGTGCAAATTAAAAGATATGGCTAGGCAAAGGAAACTGGAACCCAAATATGCCCCCTGGGTTTTCATTTACAGTTAGAAGCTACAGACACAATTACTGCTGACAGAAATTCAGAAGCCAGTGGCAGAGTGCATGTGGCAGCAGACCCATGCCAGGCAGTAATTGGGAAGATTATTTTTAATCAGAGCATATCCTACAGCCCAAACATTAGAAATCTCTTGTAAGTCTGACAGGAAATTAAACTGAGACCAAACAAAAAAGGCTCAAAATAGAAGTAATATGGTTAGGAGTCTAATGATGGCAAAACTCACTGCTGTTGTGTTTGGCTGTTATCTAAAGGGAATGACTTTTAACTTGCAGCAACAGATATCATTGTTTAATTGCATTTTTAGAACAGAATTAAAATAAAAAGTAGCAGATTAGATAAATTTATACGTAGGATTTTGATGAAGGTGTGAAGCACTAAGTGTTAAGCCAGGCTTAGTAATGGATTAGTAGTAATTTTTTATTGTTGCTTTGGAGTTTTTATTTTGTTGGTTTGTTTGTTTGTTTTTCATCTAACATGATGCTTAAGGGGTCTGCTTCTATGCAAAAATCACATAATGGCTGGTATACTCTTGGGATGCCAAGGTGTGGTAACTGTTTATGAAGCCTAACTGGCCTGGGGCTGTGTTTGTCAGTGACCCTGCAGGATAACCTCTCCTTGTTTGGGCTGCCAGAGCTGACTGCCCTGAGGGAGAAGACACCAGGGTATTCTCGGTACTTGTTTATGCACCTAAAACTTTCACCTGAAAGCACAACTTTTCCATTTTTAAAGTGAATCTTGAAGAAATTATCTTCTTTGTCAGACTTATACATGCATGCTTAGCAGGACTTCTCTTTGACTCAACTTTTCCTTTTCTCAGAGAAAACAGACTGCTTTTTGGTTAGTGGAAATCCTCTCTTCACGTGTCATGCTTAGATTGCTGAATGACTTAAAGATTGGACAGTAACACTTTGTACTGGGTTAGGAACTGCCTGGAGGGCCGAGCCCAGAGAGTGCTGGTGAGTGGTGCCACATCCAGCTGACAGCCAGTCACTAGTGGTGTCCCCCAGGGATCTGTGCTGGTTCCCACCCTCTTTAATATCTTCATTGATGATCTGGATGAGGGGATTGAGTCAGTCATCAGCAAATTTGCAGATGACACCAAGTTAGGAGCAGATGTTGATCTGTTAGAGGGCAGAAGAGCTCTGCAGAGGGAGTTCGACCGACACAGTCTCAGGCTGCGCCACGGGAGGTTCAGGCTAGATGTTAGGAAAAAGTTCTATACAGAAAGAGTGATTGCCCATTGGAATGGGCTGCCTGGGGAGGTGGTGGAGTCGCCATCACTGGAGGTTTTCAGGAGGAGACTTGATGGGGTGCTTGGTGCCGTGGGTTAGTTGTTTGGGTGGTGTTGGATTGGTTGATGGGTTGGACGCGGTGATCTTGAAGGTCTCTTCCAACCTGGTTTATTCTATGACTGGACAGATGGGCAGAGTGCAACAGGATGGCATTCAACAAATCCAAGTGCTGGGTGCTGCACTTTGGCCACAACAACCCCATGCAGAGCTACAGGCTAGGGTCAGAGTGGCTGAGATCTGCCAAACAGAGAGGGACCTGGGGGTGCTGCTTGACAGCTGCCTAAACATGAGCCAGCAGTGTGCCCAGGTGGCCAAGAGGGCCAATGGCATCCTGGCCTGCATTAGGAATAGTGTGGCCAGCAGGAGCAGGGAAGTCATTGTGCCCCTGGACTCTGCATTGGTTAGGCCACACCTTGAGTCCTGTGTCCATTTCTGGGCCCCTCAGTTTAAGAAGGACATTGAGACACTTGAATGTGCCCAGAGAAGGGCAACAAGGCTGGGGGAGAGGCCTTGAGCACAGCCCTGTGAGGAGAGGCTGAGGGAGCTGGGGTTGCTTAGCCTGGAGAAGAGGAGGCTCAGGGGAGACCTTATTGCTGTCTACAACTCCCTGAAGGGTGGTTGTAGCCATGAGGGAGTTGGTTTCTTCTCTCTAGCAACCAGCACCAGAACAAGGGGACACAGTCCCAAGCTGTGTCAGGGGAAGTTTAGGCTGGAGGTGAGGAGAAAGTTCTTCACTGAGAGAGTCATTCACCATTGGAATGTGCTGCCCAGGGAGGTGGTGGAATCACCATCCCTGGAGGTATTCAAGAGGGGATTGGACGTGGCACTTGGTGCCATGGTCTAGTCATGAGGTCTGTGGTGAGAGGTTGGACTTGATGATCTTTGAGGTCTCTTCCAACCTTGGTGATTCTGTGATTATCTGCAGATTATGTGCATGTAGAGGTTCTCATGTGAGATGTCTTTTCCATAGTATTTGACCTGTATATGGTTTATTTTATTTCATAAACAAAAAAACCCTTGTGTCTTCATCTCAGAAACTGATTAACATGGGCCTTTTTGTTGGTAAGACAGTTGCAGCTCCTGCTAGGAGCTTCAGTTGTAGAGTTAGATCTTACTTTGATAGATGATCTCCTAGAGATGGTCCCTGTTTGCCTCTTGCACACAGAAATGAAAAATGCATGTAGGGAAAATCTGTTGTGAAAGACATGGCTGAGCTTGCTGTAACTTCTAAAATTCAATGAATAATTCCATAAAATATTGCATGTTACTAGCTGCTTATCAGTAGGGAAAAGTGTCATGACATAGAATGTTAACCTATTGTAATTGCCAACTATGGGCATGCATAATGTATTTTGGATTGCCCCTTTTGTTTATTTTCCCATCTTTTTTCTTTTGGAAAATTGCTCAAAGGTTTCCACTGAAAAAATACACAGCAAGCAAATCATAGTTGTGTGTTGCTGTTGAAACGGCAAACTGTACTGGGGAAAACTTTGAACTGTGGCACAGTAGTGACATGTCTGTTTCAGCAGTTAAGCTCATAATGCAAACATAGGGCTTAGGCTTCAAATAAATTGCAAACTGCCTGGAAGTTTTGACTGTCCATGGAATGATTACTCAATAAATAATAAAATCTTTGCTGGTATTTGTGAATCAATAAGCAGATTTTGCTGTTTGGCTTTGTACTGCAATAAAAATGGCATTATGACCCAATAACATATGCAACCCTTCTTTTGAAAGCCCAAATAGTGCATTATCAGTGTGGTGGTTTGTTACAATACTTTTAATCCTTAAAGTCTACCTTTAGCCTTCTGTGGGTGTGGGGCACAGATGTGATCTCCTCTGAATCTTGTCATTAACAGTACAAATGTGTTTTTCTTTTGTTAGGAAACTACACAGAAGCCCCATGCAAGTGGTACCTACTGTTTTCACGACCAGAGCCTTCTCTCAGTAAGTGCACTGATTGTTGTTGTTTGTTTTACTTTCCTTTAGAACTTGACTGAAATCTCTGTCGTGCTGCCATAACAAATACAGAAATAGTTTGGACTTCACAACTTGCCAGGCTGGTGCTTTTAGTCTTCAGTGAACAGTAACTTTCTAATGACGTGTTTAGAAAATAATCTCCCCCTTTTCTGGCCATGAGTTCAAGTGCTGTTCTCTTGTATAACCCTTCTAAACATTAGGGTTAGGTCATTGTTGGATTTGTTTTAGCTTTGATTGAGTCCATAGGAAAGAAATTACTTTATATATACACTAGTCATGGAGACTTTTTTCCCCTAGAACACCTTTGGATGTTTTGATCCTTCTTTTTTAAATGAACCCACGATGCCCAGATTTGAGCTTACTTCCTGTTATTCCCTAAGATTATAGGACATGAGGACAAGTATTTGTGGTGATTCATTTTTCACTTTTTTTCCTTCTTGGGAAGAGACTTTCACATCCAAACTGTTTGTTGCTCTTTCACACTTGGAATGCATCTTTTTCTTGTAAAGTTTTTTGTTTTAACACATACTTCACAAAAATATTGATTAAGCCCTTTTTAATCAGGATATAACTTTCTACGTAATAAATAAGGAAGTATCAGAAGAAACTAAGTGGTAGGTGTGATCTTTGGTAGTTCTCCAACAATTTTTAATAATCCTCTGCTTAAAATAAACTACAGTGCCCTAACATTTTGTATGGGGCAGTAAGCTTGGCTTGTTCTGTGTGGGGTTCGCTGAATGTGTTTTATGTACATTTGCAAATACACTTTGGTGTGTGTGTAGGAAGTGAAGAAGTTGCACAATGTGTATTGACAAAATAAAGGACTTGGCTTGCTGTTTTTTTCCCCCAATGTATTAATATTAGCAGTTGAGTTGTGTCCCTGCGCACAAAGTTGGTGTCACTGAAAAAATGAGACATGTTAGAATGAACACAATCTTCCTCTTAATGGTTTTGAAAAACAATTCATTATTTCAAAAAGCCTACCTGGCTTACAGGGTGAAAAACAAAATCGTGTTCATCTTGAGGACAGATTTAAATCAATTCTGTAGTGCTCAGCATGCTTCTTGTTATGACTTGTTCCTCTGTCGCTGTTGTGGCTTAACCCCAGCCCGCAGCTAAGCATCAAACAGCAACTTGCTTGCTCTCCCCTAGTGGGATGGGGAGGAAACTGGAGGAGTTAAAAGGAGGAAACTCATGGGATGAGATAAAGAGAGTTTAATAGGTAGAGCAAAGCTATGGACACAAGCAAAGCAAAACAAGGAATTCATTCACTACTCCCCATGGGCAGGCAGGTGTTCAGCCATTCACAGAAGAGCAGGGCTCCAGCACATGTAGTGGTTTCATGGGAAGACAAATGCCATCACTCCAAACATCCCCCCTTCCTCCTCCTTCCCTCAGCTTTGTATGCTGGGCATGACTTCCTGTGATTTGGAATATTCCTTAGGTCAGCTGGAATCAACTGTCCCACTGTGTCTCTTTGCAACTTCTTGTGCACTCCCTGCACACTCACTGGTGGGGTGGTGTGAGAGGCAGAAGAGGCCTTAACTCTGTGCTAAGTGTTTCTGAGCCGTAACCAGAACATCCCTGTGTTAACTGTGCTGTTTCTAGCACAAATCCAAATACAGCGTTATACCAGCTACTGTGAAGAAAATTAACTCTACCCCAGCCAGAACCAGCACAGTCATGAACAGTATTTTCTAGCACACAGTAACCTTACAGCTCTTTGCAGAATTTGATGCAATTCACAGCTGTTGTTGGAAAGTTTCTGGTAACAATTGCAAGAATGAGGTGAAGCTTTCTAACCCATGGGAGACAGTGCTTCCTGACACAATGGCTGGCATGTTGTTAGGAAGCTAACATGGATTTGATTGTGAATGTGGTGCTTCACTGTCTATAAATGTAGTTGAATGGAAAGATACTAATCTTCCTTCAACAAGCTAAAGCAGAAAATTTGGGATATATGACAAGGAAGAAGAGAATAATCATTTGGAATTTGGGGAAGGTTTAATGCTGCCAAATCTCAATATGCATAATTGGTTTTATTGTTTTCCCTTGTGATCGTAACCTAACCAGCTCAATGAATATCAATCAACTCCTAAGGCCAAGAGGTCATTTTTTTTACCAGGCTCAGACTGAAGTCCAGCATGTTGCCTGGTAACAGCTGATGTAGATGAGTTGGCTCTTAAGTACACCATATGGCTGGGCGTTATGCCCTATTCACCCGTGACATGGTGTACACATGTACTACATTACTGATTATAAAATGGTTTGTCCCATTCCCTTATTTAGAAAAAGCATTTAAAAATAGCAATAGCAGTCCAACACAGATGTGTTAAGCCTATGGAATTGTACCTATTGAAACAAGTATCTGTCACAAGCATCAAAAACCTAATGTACTAATCACAGTAAATTTTGTGCTTCAGTGTAATTTCTAACTGGGGTTGTTTTTTTTCTGTTTCATTTTGGTAGTTAAATATGTTGAGGTAAGTGTAGTTTTAACTGTAAAATGGCATAAAAATCCTGGATTTGCAAATTCAGTTTTGTAGCCTGTGGATTTATTTGGCATGTGACCTTCTGTTAATTGTGCGGTAATGTCTACAGTAGTCGACCCAAGCTGCAGTGCATTGAGCAAACCAGTAAACAAAGCAATAAAAGACAGCTTCAGAAGAGTAACTACTAAAAATAAACATGACAGGCAAAGGAGATAGAATTGATCCAAATGTGCAACGGGAAGTCAGGCACAAAGAGTGACTTGCACAGTCTGTGGCAGAAATGGATGTAAAACCTAGATTGGTAGAGTCCTTGCTCATTCCCTTAACTGGAGTAGTTTTCCCCCTTTTTATTGTCACAAACTGGAATTCATTAGGGTGGTAATACTGCAAAGATGAGTGCTAGGCAATAACTTGTGTCAAGCTTTGGCTGTTGCATATTGGTCAAACTTGAAAGACAAGAAATGGGATTGATCTTGTGTGTAATGACAGTGATCTGCACAAGTCAGGCTGATCATTGACTGGTTCCCAGTTCAGAAGGCTGGACAGTTAGCATTGGCTCTGTTGCATTTCTCTGTTTAGCTTCTTTGGAAAGATGAATTATTGTGCTTACTTCTCTCCCACACAATTCCCTTGCCTAAAGCTGTAATTCTTTGGCAAAGAATTTATTTTATTTTTGGCATTTCACCTAAATTCTCTGAAAGCAGTTCAGGAAAAAAAAAAGACTAGAAGAAAGCTCTTATCTTTTTTATGTTATGCAGGAAGTTCAGACAATTGCTTTTTGTCAGAAAAGTTCCATCTACCTGCCCATTCTGGAGTTTTTTTGGTTGTGGGGTTTTTGTTTTGTTTTGGCTATTTCAGTCTTCAGATTGTATATAATTGTTGCACAGGTGGATATATACTTTAGTTAAGTGATGTTGTTTTATTACTTATACCTTTCCATGGCTGGAATTTTTTAAGGTTGGATATAAAGGATGGGACAGTGGTGTGGCTCTATGTTAATTTGATAGTTGCATCCCTGGGAAGATGTGCCATGATTATCCACATTTTAAACCCCAGTGGCTGTAAATGCATGGATGAGAATGTCTCAAAACAATCTTCACTTCTCTTATGGTCTGTCCATGGCACCAACCCAGTTGCTGTGATATAAAGGCCTGTAAAGCTATTGATATGAAGGCATTTAAGCCCATTTTCTGTAATTTTAGAGCTGTGTTTTCCTTTAAATTGTAAACATGTTGAAATAACTAGCAGGAAAATAGGTATTATTGCCTTGAAAGTATTTTATTATTGAGGGTGCTGGGTCTTTTCTCCCCCTGCCTAATTAAACACATCTTTTAAGGTTGTTATTACAATAAATCTATTTTCCAAAAACAACATGGCATGCCACAGAGGAATCTGAGGAGCTTAGTGTTATCCAGGGATTTCTGAGAGGCATGAACAAAGTAATTGTGAAAGAGAACTATTACCAAATAGCATCTTTCTCTTAGAAATAAACCAGAATTATAACCTTTTTCTAATAAATGTGAAGGGGAAAAAAATATTTTAATGATTGTATTCTTATTTATTCCTGTCTTGGTATTCTGATGTGGTGTTAATGACAGTATTAGTCTGAAGAGTTGAATCTTTTCAAAATTGCAGCACTTTGAATTACTGATACCTGTGAATTACAATAAAATAGGGTTGAAGAATGGTAGTTAGATCACATAAATGAAGCGGTAAGTTCAGCTCCATTACCTCATTTTAGCTAGGATGGGGAATGCTTTAGTTGTTAGTATCTGCTCCACTGTCCCATTATTCATTGTTGTTTTCTGGTGTCTTTAAATATCTTCAGCAGTTACTGCAGAAATTCAGTGAGGACCAGAAGCAGCGAGGCATTTACACACTCCTAATGACAGGCAGGAAAATGTTCTCAGGGGTGTTTGTCCTTCAGAAAAAGCTTAACTAAGGTGGCTAAGCCTGACCTGTGCTTGATTTTTCTTCCAGCACTGGTGCAAGGTAATTCAGCTTTTGGTGGTTGATTTGTAATAATGCTTTTCCATTAGGTAGACCCATTTAGTTAGATATATTCTTTAACTCTTTTCTGCATAGGAATCTAGATATACCACTTTTGTTTAGTTTGCTGGGTTTGGTTAGATTTTCTTGAAGTTCACATGGTCCAAGGTTGACCTTATTTCTTTTCCTCTATCAGGAAAAAAGCTTGTTCACTTTTGCTGCGTGTTATCAGTCTGAAGTTTTATATCGGTAACATCTCTGCTGATCTTAGGCAAAAAGAGCAGTTACACAGTAGCAGGTTTGCATGAATCACTGTTAAAACACAGCTAGGTTTATGTTTGCACAATCTATAAACCAGATTATCAGTCTGCTTTTGATTTTACAGGTGATTATTGTTGCTCATTTCATTTAAATCGTCATCTTCCTGCATAAGAAAAGGAAGACACCGTCCTGGGTTAGGCTGTGCTTAATAGGTGCTACAGATAATTAATGTGTATTTATTTGAGCATCTGAAGAATTTAGAGGTTTCTCTCTCTAGGCACACTCAAGAACTTAAGGTTTACTGAAATTGAATAGACTATTTTGAAAATGAGAGACTCCCAACACAAGTGGTTTTTGGGAAATACTACCCTACATTATGTTGAACTATATAACTCTGTAAGAAGAGGCAACCATGTCTCTTGGGTATATACAAATGCACATGTAAAGAAATATCTGAACAATTTCTTCATTTCCCTTCCTCTCATTTAAGAATGCAGTGACTATTTCTTTCTGATGGATTCCTCTGTGAACTTTCCAAACCCTCCATCTTCATAAGTGGTGTTTTGAACCTTACCAAGAGCCAGCTATAGGAGTTGACTGGAGATGAATCTTAGGGTCTGAATTTACTGTTTTAGTAGCTTTTTTTCAGACACTACTGAGAGATTTCTTTCATCAACATTATATTGCAGACATTTTCTTAGTTAGGCATTATGAAAGTTTTCATGTGCATGTAAACACTTCCACTGGCAATTGTATGCACCCTGGATATTCTCCAGATTACAGCATTAAGATGTTTTTGATCAAGTTCATTTTCATAGCATTGTGGCATTTAAGAGAGATCAAGTCTCTCAATTCCTGTGAGATTAGTATGTGTTATTATCTCTTTATTACAGAAGGAGAAGGCAGAAAATTGAACAGCCTGACTGATGTGCCAGGAGAAGGAATATAGCAGAGCTAGGATTTGAATTCCTATTTCTCAAATCCCAAATCATTGCCTCTGTTACTGGGCCGTCTTTTCCTCCTGCTCTCCCTCTAATCCAATACCTTTTATTGTTAATGGGTTTTACATCTAACAATTGAGAAAGAACTTACAATTTCATGCTCTCTCCTGTCTCATAAAAAATTGAAAATTTTCCTCAAGAAAATCATGCAATTATTAGTAAAGTCCTATCAGCATAGCTCAAAGCTAATTGAAATTTAACAGCCCTTATGATGATCTGGGTCATGCCAAGGGTGTTAGCATTCCTTAACAGAGATATACACTTGATCCTTCTCTCTCTTCCTTTGAAGAACTTACAGACATCTGTAACATTTCTGGATAATGCTAATTATGCACAGTGAAGGTGCAGTCGTTGCCAGCACTTGGGTAGTTCAATACAGCAAATGTTGTTAACCGCAGCAGTGACATTCAGGGCTTTGGGGTGTGTTAGCTGGGCAGGATTCCTGGGAGGATCCATTGCTGTGCTCCTGTTTCCCTGTGCTAGTGTGCTGCTGCATCTGCCCCACAGCTACTGCCTGAGTGTAGCTACTTCGGGTAGGGCTGTTTTGAGGAGGGCTAAAGCCATGGCTTGCAGCAGTGCCTGCACGAAGAATTGTGTAATGGATGCTTGGTGAGTCAAGCTGTGGTCAATAGGGAATCTGACCCTGCATATCAAGCACCCATAGTCCATCTAATGCCACAATATTTGGCTTTTGGCTTTTTGTGCATTGTGTGTGGATCTGAGGTCCTGATGAGCTATGTATGAAAGCAGCACTGAGCACAGGTTATTGTTTCAGCCTGTGCTGAACTTGTGCTGCTCCTGCTTCTGGAAATGAACAGGAGTTTTGGACTGCAGTATGTAGATTGGATGTGGGCAAAGACATAGCTTTACTTTTTTCTATTCTATTTGAGATTAGGTGCTGAGTTGATAACACTGTGTTGTAACATGTTAGTCCTGTATAGCTTATGCACAACCAATGACCTATAGACTGTGTGAGCATTTTTACTGGTCCTGCAAAATACCTTAGAAACATATAATGGCTCTTCACATTAACACTGTAAAACTGCTGCTTTTCTTCCTCCCTGTGAAGTTTCTGCTTCCTTCCTCTGTCCCCACAGGAATAAAGTTTCATGAGCACATCTTGAAAAGACACCAAGTAGAGCAATAGAAATACTGGAGGGCTGGTGTGTGTGCTTGTTGGTTGGTATTTTATTTTTTCTTATCTTGAGGGATATTTTGCACAGCTAAATGACACAGTTAAAAAAATGTATTTGGTCTACAGTGAGAAAAGATTGATCTGAAATCCTTCACAAATTATGTTTTTATCAAGACCAAGTTGTTGTGTGCTATTGATTTTTAGATCTGCACAGTCTACAAGTAATAAAAGTTGCAGAGCCAAAATAATTTAAGGCGGTTTTCTGTCTTTTGTATAAGCCAGGTTAGGCTATTGAAGGAGAAATCAATTGCTTTGCCACTCAAATTCCTTGAAACCCTAAAGAAGATTTCACATGAGTTAGTTTCCAAATGTTTATATTTTCTGATTCCAAGTCTTACCCTACAGGCAAGAGGGCTTGTTTTGTCTGACAAGTTTTTCTGCAACTCAGTCACCACTAGTTCAGCAGATAGTTATTAAGAGAAGCAGGAGGCAGAATCATAGAATCCTAGAATGGCTTAGGTTGGAAGGGACCTTACAGATCATCTACTCCAAACTTCCCACCATGGCCAGGGATGGCACTCAACTAGACTCATCTGCTCAAGATCTCACCCAACCTGGCCTCGAACACCCCCAGGGAGGGAGGCATCCACAATCTCCCTGGGCAACTTATTCGAGAGTCTCACCACCTTCATACTGAAGGATTTCTTCCTAAAATCCAGTCTAAACCTACTCTCCCTCAGCTTAAAACCATTCCCCCTTGTCCTATTGATAGACACTCTTAAGAAAAGTCCCTCTCTAGCTTTCCTGTATGTTCCCTTCAGGTACTGGAAGGCAGCTCCAAGGTGTCCCCAGAGTCTTTTCTTCTACAGACTGAAGAACCCCAGCCAAGATGCCTCCAAATGGCAAAACTGCAAAAGACAATTATGCACAAATCACATCTAGCATCATTTACACTGGCTTAAATCTGAAGGTACAAAGACAATGATGAAGTGATAGCACTCTTATCTATGGGTGTTCTGCATTCTCTGTGCACTGGTGCATACTTTCAGAGATGATCAGTTTTACTACTAGAACAGGGGGAGTAATGAAGTCCTAGGAGCTGACCATGCCAGGGCAGAATCAGTTTCATAGGTGTGGCTTTGTCATTCAAGGCAGAAATTCTAAGTACATGTATTGTGGGGCTTCAGATAATGTTCATCTGGAAATATTCTTGCTCTCAGCTACTGCTGAACAGGCTGATAAAACAAACCAGATACTACACAAGTAATTTTATGGCAGATCAATACCATTTCTTATTACTGACTCAGGAATGTTAATTTAATGTTTGTGGTTAGGAGGATATAGATTTATGACAGTATACTCTGTGTTTATTTAATAGAGTGTGAGGGGGGGAAAAATTACTCTTTTATGCTTGATGCTTAACTACCATAGAAAACTTAAATTTGCATAACTTGATGAATATCATTACAGCTAAGTTTTTTTCTTGTGCTTTGTTGTGTACCAGAGGGAGAGAACAGTAAAATCCTTACGAGAGTACTTTAAAGCAGCTCTAAAGTTCACTTGTTAAAATGTTACAATTATTTTGTACCATCTGATGTGCAGTTAAATGAAATAGAATGATTCTTTGTAGGTTTAGGGATATTTGTGTCATGTTCTGGTTATCCCTAAAAGCTACTTCAATGTAACGCAGTACAACTCTGTCATGGTTCATTTTCTCTGAAGAAAATGGCCCATGTTTAAATTGGCTGTGGTTGTATCCTCAATGTGACTCTTGATGTCAATAAATTACTTCCTTGGGACCACTGGCCCCAGATGAAGGTCCTGGGAAAGAATTTCTTAACTAGTGCTGCTCCATGATATCCAAGGACTGCTTCCATATTACTGTTATTCAAAGTGGTCTGAAGAGGTGGGGAAATTATCACACATAATGTTTTGTCTCCAGCCAGTCTGGAGACTTCAGTAAATTTGCTCCAGACTCATTGCCATCCTTCCTCTTTCTGTTCTATCTCACTTCTCCTCTTCATGCCTCCTTTAGGTCTGGGAATGAAGGCCTACATGTATTCATGCATCATTCTAGTTGGAGATGATGTCCTTCCCTTATGTAAGAGGAGGCTCAGGGGGCTATCTAGAACTACCTGAAAGGAGGTTGTAGCCAGGTAAGGGTTGGTCTCTCTCAAGCTGTGCCAGGGGAGGTTTAGGCTCGAGGTGGAGTCCCCATCCCTGGAGATGTTCAAAAAAGGATTGAATGTGGTACTTGAAGCCATGGTTTAGTGAGTCATGAGGCGCTGGGTGATAGGTTGGACTTGATGATCTCTGAGGTCTTTTCCAATCTTATTGATTCTATGAATCTGCTTTCTGGGCTCAATGTTGAAGTAAGACAGGGGAGAAAAGTTGTATAATCCTCCCATTGCTTATAGTGGAGGATGGAAAGACTAGAAGTCCTAGAAACGATGGAAAGGCCACCCAAAAATATTCAAACCTGAAAAGAAGCCTACGATTCTGTGGATTAATGTGCTCTGCAGTGAAGTCAGGAAGGTTGTTGTGCAAAGATCCATTCTTTGCAGGGAGTTAAACTGCTTGGACTGAAGTATCAATAGAAGACCTGGGAAAAGGTTTAACTGGAAGGCAAAAACCTTTTGCTAATGACGCAATTATTCAAGAGAAATCCCATAGAATTGCAGAAGGATTTCATAGTATTAGGCTACTGGCAGATGCAGGAGTTGCTGATGAAAGGGCATATTGTGCAGATAGCAAATAGAGATTATAATGGGGAAAGAGGAATTGGGTTCCTTTATAAGGTAAAACAGCCAGAAACAAAAGAGATCAGTAACCTTACACACATTTTGGAGGCAGAACCTAGAGATGAGAGTCTTCCTCTCAACAGAGAGAGGAGAACCAGTGGAGAAATGTTAAGTGCATATCCAGTGAACCAGGAGGCCCAGGTGTGGTGGTGGCAGATCCACCAGTATTCCACTAGTGTGAATAAAAGATGAGTTTTTACAGTGTAGGAGGTTTGTAGGTAGAAGTCCATGGGGGATCCATACTATTTGGTATGTAAGAGCGACAAATAATGACATAAATTTCCTGTTGAGACAGGATTATTCAAAACAGACAAAACTAAGGCTAACTGGGAAAGTATAGAAAGATGAAGGATTAAGTGACAGAAAGGCATTCACTTTTAGAATGTTATAATAGGTAGAAATCTGTTCTTGAGGAGGAAGCATATCACTGTTATTTCTCAGAAGGCTTTCTTGGAAACATCAGATGGAGTCCTCAGAAACATTAGTTCAGTTCTTGACAGCTGTCAGAAAAAGAAGGAAAAAAAAGAAAAAGCAAGTTGAATATTTAGCAATTTTCAGGAAAGGCATTCAGCATGGAAAAATACAGGACTCTCTGCTGGAGGTGATATTGGTCTTATATGTGGTTTACATGGTTTGCAGCAGGTCACCAGTGTACCAAATTCTTAGCAGAATAGTGTGATGTTGGAAGTGTTTCCTCTTTCTCCAATCCTTTCAGTTCACCTGGAGCCTTTTTTGTGTGTTTTCTGATGTGCTTCAACACCTTTTTCTTTCTTCATCAATCTGCAATTCCACATTACTTCTGAATTCTCCATAACACAGTGCCTTCTCCACATGCTACATACTTGTTATTAGCTTCCTCACTCTAAACAGAGCTTTTTCTCAGCATCCCTTCATTTCTGCATTTCTATAACAGACTGTGGGTGAGCCATTTAAAACCTTCAGGTTTCCAGTTCTCCAACCTCTTTTTCACCCTGTGCCTGAACTCTTCTGCACTACATCTTGTGTGTCAATGTGCAAGGCCTTGGCCATCACACCAGGCCTGTGTTCCTCCACACTGCATCAGTTCTTTAGTCAGAAGTATTTCAAGCTACACAGGAAATCTCCTTGTTACTACTCTCTCTATATATCTATATGTAAAGATATTTACAACCTACAAAACCAATCAGATATGAAACAAGTTACGCCTCAGCCACCTGGCCATTAGAACAGTCACAGTTGCTGTTAACCCCAGTAAAAGCAAGGCTCCCAGCCTTTGGAGACAAGCTCCTCAAGGAAGCCTGCCAAGCCTCAATGCTGAGGCAAGCTCAGTGCAATGCCTGTGACCTGTTACCAGTAATGTCTGTACTGTATTCTTTGAGTTACAGCACTGTGCCCTCTGCATCTAAATTCAGGTGTGTTTTAATGGTTTGTTTCTTGCTTGGGGGAGCTTTTTGTCTTTCGTTCTCTCTTTTCCCCCCCCAAGGATGAGCTTGCATTTAGGCAGAAAATCAATGCCTTGGTTTTTAAAGTAAACTTAATCTCAAAATAACACAGTGTGGGGTACTATTTCACTCAGGTTTCATAGCTAGAGACCTACTCCTTCTGGTTTGATTCGTGTTAGAAAATAAAATTGAATTTTAAAAAGGCAGCTCCTCATTATATTGCAGGACAGCTTTTTTCCTAGGTAGTCTTGATACTAAAGGTGATCTTTTCAAATCAAATAATTATGTTGTTGGTGGTGCTGGCAGTTCCCTTGCTTCCAATAGCGAACCGGTTGTGTTTTGTAGGCCTAGATCTGCAAGCTGAGTATAGCTTCATGGCTTCAATTATATGTTCAAGATGGGCAAAACCCATTCAAATTCATTATAATCAGACATCCCTCCAATTAATTGAATGTGTGTTTTTAATGATCTTGCAATTGAAGTGTTTTCTCAGTCAAAGACCAAGGACCATACGCATCAGTTTAATAGCTGCAGGAGGATGGGTTTACTTGACTTTTTAATCTCCAATGGAAGTCAACGCATTGTCTCTTACACTGCTTGTGCTATCTTGTGAGACGGTGAGGGCTGACACTGGTGGTTGATGTCATTGTCATCTTAATATGATAAATAACGACCAACATCATCAGTGTGCTCATTGGGTAGATGCCACAATACTTTCTTTGATGCCTTTTTAAACATTGATGTTCCTAAGTGGAGCTGAACATACAAGAAGGTTCTTACTCGCTTTTGAAGTAAACGTGGGGTCTTCACCTAGTGGGGAGAAAGTGGTTGAAAAAAATCTATTCACTGCAAGAATTCAGCAGCAAAAAGCAAATAAAGCCAATTGCACCATCATTACTATATTTGAATGCAACTCACTAGCCAAATTTGTGATTTTGTAAAAGGTCTTATTAATGATTCCTAAATAAGCAGACTTTGCCATGTTGATATTATCTGTGATGCATTATTGAATCAACAGAAATAAACCTGCTGTCATTAGCCTAATTATTTAGATATGATGGAATGTAATGACTGTTTTAAGTGCAAATAAGCTGCAGTTAGCAAGCAACTAGCCAAATCAGTGAGGTAAAATAGCAAAGAAATTACTCATAGGAGTGGGAAGTAGAATAGAAGAAAAAGCACTTTATTAGGAAGAAAATGCCCATGAGATGCCATTTCTCGCTGTTACAAGTACATCTGAGGACAAAACATTGGTGATGCTGTTTATTAGGTTAAGGTTTTTTTTCTTTAAACTCTCCTTCTTTGCCAGAACATCTGTCTGAAGTGAACTCTGAGCCTTCATTGTAGCCTTTGATATATCAGGTTTGCCAGTGGTTATTGCTGCATCTGTGGCTTCTAAAATTATCTACAGATGGGCTGGCTGGAGCTTAATGGGAGCCAACTCTCAGCAACTTGGCTGCTGTGCTGTCTTTTAGTGGAGCAACCTGGGGCCAGAAATACGTGCCTGTAAGGTAAAATAACTTTCTGTTATGAGCTAGGAGAGGGGAGGGGAAAAAAAAAAGTCAAGGAAGATGAATTAACTTCCCAAAAGATACTTGTCAGCTGTGCTTGAGTAACAGCTATTTTGAATGTCCAGTTATCTAACTCCTTGATTAAAATAATGTCCATTTTATAACCAGAATACTTACATGAATACAGAAGGATGTAATAATGAAGATATGTTTGAAACCTGTTTCTGACAATCTAGTTAGTGATAGATGTTTTTGTAACTAAATGCGTTTGACAGGAGAAAATAAGAGCCATAGGCATCCTCTCATAGTTGTATGCAGGAAGCTATCTTCCACATCATTTTTTCCTCATTAGCTCTAAAAATAAGGAAGATGCAGTTGTTTTGTGTATGGGTTTGGGGGTGGGTTGGTTTTGGTTATTTTTTGTCACAGCATAAGTGCAAAACTAGTGAGAAGAGGTCTCTCTGGCAACAAGAAAGCAGATACTGTATCACAGGAGAGAAAATTTTAGCATTAAATTTTCTTTCAATATCTGTGACTTCATAATTTATTAATAGATTCACTTTTCTGGTTTATTATGGATTATGTGACTTTCAATATGGGCAAGATTTTATGGAATTTTATCCTACTTCTACTTTGAGTAATTGCAAACTGAAAGTCCTCTGAAGAATGGGTATGGAGGAGTCTGTTGCACTAAGTGTTTAAAAACAGGCAAAAAACTTCCCCAAAATCCAAACAGAAAGAGATGAAGCTTCTGCCATTTCTTGCTGCTGTTGTCATGTTTTACCCTTCGAAGTTAAAAGCCTAAGAAAAAGAAGACAATCTAAACAGGCACTCTGAGCAACCAGGCAACCAGTCAGAAATGTTTGTAAGTAAACTTGGGTTATGATAAACGTTTACCTTAGGCTGAATCTGCTCTGCAGCAGACTGGAGCATTTAAAGTGCCTGTGGACTGTGCTTGCCCATTGCTAAGTGCACTTGCTTTGTGATTCTTTCAGTGTGTCCACTTTGATGTCTGTGTTCTTGCATCAGAAGCAAACTCTGATGTACTGATTCATTGTGGCAAACACCTGCATGAAGCACTTTACTGCAGTTTGACTGAAGGTTTCTTCTTAATGGTGTAACTTGTAGGCTAATTCTCAGTTCAAAGTCTCTTCTTTGAGTGTTTACAGCAGGTTAGCTTTCCTCATCTACTATATTCAGCAAGAGGACTGAAGTGATGTGAGTACAGTTACTTCCCCAAGTTTCGTGTTAGCTTATTCTCTTGAGTTTTTAATTGATTTTTCCAATCTTGGTGAAGCTGATGTAGAAAGTCCATTTGGTGTTTTCATATGTAGCATGCAGAAAATAACACGCTCTCCACCTTTAGTTGCTAGCAGCTGATCATGGGTTACAAGTTTTGTTGGTGCTTGATGAGAGCAAATTATCAGTTGTTAAGCCAGGATGGAAGTGTAGATGGGCTGAAGAGAAGAATAAGGTACAAGTGAGGCCACTGCGGTATAGATTACAAACTGGGGTTACCAACTGTGGTGGTGGAATGTGGATTGTACACTGGCAAGTTAGATAACTAAGGAAAACAAATATGTAACAAACAGATCCAATTAGAGTTTTTCAGTGCTTCTTTGAAAGTAGATGCTTTCAAGATACTTTAGAATGAATTCTACACAAGAAATCTGTTACTTTCTAACCAACAGTGACAGATAATGAGTCCCTGTCTGTAAACAGAAAAAATGGGTTTCCACTGAACTCAGCCATAGCTGCCTTCTGGACAGGGAAGCTGTGAACTGTTTATCTTGCACCCAAGTTTATGGAGTCAGTATTGATCCAGCTGCTAAATTGGGCTCTCGCTGCAGCAACTCAAAGACGCTGCTGCGGAGACGACTCTGGGGGATATGCACAAGATGTTAAAAAAAATAATGAATTTATGAAAAATTAATCAAATTACATAAAACCCATTGGTTATTTAATATTGCAGTTTATTTCTTCGATATGCTGTGATTTATAACAGTAGGTACTGATCTGAGGGCTAAAGAGCTTTGGCTGCTGCCAGTTTCCTAGGGTATTCCTTTCCCTTTTCTGTGTTTTTGTTTTCTGTCAGTAAAATTAAGATAATAGTTAAGTTAATGCTTGGCTTCCTGTTATAAGGTGCTTTGTTTTATAGACACAAGAAATTCCTCTTTATATAATATAGTGTTGCTTTTTTTAAAGAATGATCTTACATTTGAATTCATGCTGCTGTATGTTAATACTGAAATTGTAATAAAATAGTTCTGTGTGCTTTTCTTAGTACCATTTTCTTAGGCAAAATTCATTCAAACTTTCCTAATGCAAATACTTTTCTAATATTTTGTATTTGAGTTTAATTATTAGGTTAGAATGCAGGGTCAATAGTTTCACTTCTAGTCCATGCAATATTATGAAAAGCCATACACCAACATTGTTTTTCTGTCTGTACTGTCCAGGAGCTCATTAATCATCATGTTAACAGCATTGGGCTTCTTGTGCTGCTCCTGTGTATTTCATTTACCTTTCCTATAGACGTGGATCATTTAGCTTCTATTTTTATTTAGGTTATCTGGTTCTTTCAATCATATCTGTACCTTATCCCTTAGAATTATCTCTGTATTTAAACTGAAAGGCTTTCTTCTGTAAAGTTCTGAAGTCTTTACAGAACTGGGAAATCTGACCCCCAGATTATTTTTTAAAAACCCATATAATATTCTTTCTCATAAAGACTGTAGATTGAAACAAACCCTGTAAATAGAACATGATTCAAGACTTCCTCATCTGAACTGTTCCATGCAGTAATTCTGTGAATCCAAATTTTTGTTGAGGCTAATGTGCAATTAGTCTGCTGTGCAATTTGATAAATCATCTCAGTGTTTACATGTTGGCAAGGCAGCCCAGCAACAAAAAGTCAATGTATTTCCAGATTTTTAGCAGTAGTCTTTAAAAAACATGTGATTTGCAAGCCTGCATTGATCTGGGACAATATGTGGCTCTGGTGCTGACATGACCATTTTCCTCGCATTGAAACCAAACCCCCTTACATCCAGACAGTATTGATCCTCTGCTTTGTATGCATAATTTCTTGATTGCCCCCAAAAAGCTCTCCCTTAAAGTCTATTAATCTTTTCAGAACTTATATCACTTCTGGTAAGGCAGCTTCTGTTTCAGCACCCTTCAGCACCCTGCAGCATTTACCAGCATTGGCCTCTCTGTAGTATTTTCTGCATGAGCCTAGACTGAGCCACTGGCTCGTGAGAGCTTAACTGAGTTTCTGTTGTTGTAGATGTGTATGAAGAATTAAAATGCTAACAGTTTCAGAACTTACTCAAGTCTAGTGTTGGCAGTTCTATAGTGTTACACATCCTGAGGTAAATGTGGTGAATGTACTCAGTATCCCATTTTAATGGCTTTTATGTTGCTTATGCTTTTGCATAAAACAATACTTCAGTTGATAGAGTTGCATGTGGCATGAAACTAGTTGCACAGAGCAGTTTTCCTTCTGGAGAAGGCTAACCTGTTAACTCATAAATCTGACAGAATTGTAATTTTCAAAATAAAGAAAGAAACATAGCACAGAGTTCTTGTGAAACCTTTTTGAAGCTGATTAATGTTTCATACACTTTATTTACAATATGTATAATAAGATTTTCCATAATTCAAAAGTATGCTATTTGATCTTTCAGCAATTATTGAACTAAGAGTTGCTATAAACTGCATAAACAAATACGTCAAACCAGTGGTAGAAGTACTCCAGGGTGAAGTACATGAGCTGTGTGAGAACTGTGCTCAAAAATACTACCAATTTTTAGTGTGTATGATGCCAAATATACAATGAACTTCTAAACCCAGTTTTCAACTTTCAAGTGATTCCCCTGTCCTGTAGTACAAAAAATTACATAATTTTGATAGCCACAAGGATGGGAGCTGCTAGGGCATAAATAGGCATCATGTCAAGATCTAAGTTATTCTTTGCTAAGTACAGCTTGCTGGGCTTAGGTCACAGATCTACAGTCCTTTGAGAGTCACTCACCATTTGCCCTAGGTGGGGCAAATGTCGTGAAATGCGTTCCAAAATTGGATGAAATCTGAAAATGCTTTAAAGGTAATCCTTCTCTTCCACACAAAGCAGGCCACACTTGAAGTTCTATGTCCAGTTCTGCCTTCCTCAGTAGGAGAGATATGGAGAGAGCCTATCAGAGGGCCATGAGTATGGGGGACTTGGAATGTCTGTCCTGTGAGTGAAGGCTGAAAGAGCTGGGACTATTTAGCCTGGAGAAGCAAAGGTTCAAGGGGAATCTTGTTAATGTTTCAGAATACCTGAAGGCAGGGTGCAATGAAGTCAGAGCTAGGATCTGCTCAGTGTTGTTTGGGTGACAGAACAAGAGATGGTGGGCACAAGTGAAATGAAGGAAATTCACCTGGAACACCAAGAAATGGTTTTTCACTAGGAGCACTGACTCAGGTTGCCCAGGGAAATTTTATGGTCTCCCACCTTAGAACTATTCAGAAGCTCGACATGGTCCTGGGCAAGCAGCTGTAGGTGGCCCTGCTTGAGCAGGTAGGCTGGAACAGAGGTCCGTTCTGTCTTCAACCAGTCTGTGATTTAACAGTGCTAAAGTGACAGCATTACAGGTTAATATGCATCATTCATTCAGCCTCTTTAAGGTCTGATGGCTCTTCTTGCATAATCATTAAATAATTAAGTGGAGATGCAGGAAGAGAAAAGTGAAGGAGAGAATATTCTTTTACAGAGGGTAGTGAATGACTTAATTCACTTAATTAAATTAGCTAATAGTCATAATCATTTATAGCAGCAACTGCCCTTCCCAGTGTCATCTCATAACGTGTTGTAAAGGGTAGGTAGCGTCTGTGCCACCAAATTTAATCTTTTCCTTATATGAAAGCTGAACTTTGAATTTAAATGAGAAGAAAATACCCGAAACCAGACAAGAGATTCAATGCAAACTTCCTAACAGTAAGCATCATTTAGTGCCAAGGAGAGATCTCCATTGTTAGAGATCATTTAAAAAGAAAGGGGCGGGGGAAGGGAAATAAAGCCCAGCTTTATCAAGGACAGCAGGAGTAAAATGTGCACCTCTCTTGGAGCAGTTGAATGGAGTACTGAAATCTCAAGGTGCCATCTGCCCTTATTTAAACACTTCTCTGAAGACAAGGTTTGGGATTCTGTTGGAAATGTACATTGTCAGCTGAATGCGTGGAAAAGATAACAACATTCCCATGCAGAACTGAGTGTGATCCAAACTGTTCTAAAGCAAAACGCTGTTATCTAAAAAACCCACAACCCAAAGGAAAGTTTGAGCACTGTAGTCTAGTGTAGCCAAGCTGATTAGTTCTTTGCTTTTCCTTCTACCTACCCTCCTTGCAAGCAACACTTATCTGAAAAAGAATTTTCACTCTGCTGCTTTCCTCGCTGTGCTAATCACCTGTAGCTGAAAATACGTCTTCAGAATTGTTTTATTGAGACAGGTCAGCAGATAAAAGCTGGATATCAGGGGGTAAATGGCACTGACTAATAGGCTTTCTTTCTATAAGCCAAGCAATATTCCTGAAAAAACTGAGTTCATCACTGGTGTTAGGTTTGAAAATATTACTGGAAAATGAAGTCCTGTACTTTGTTACTGGAGGTGAGATTTTTGTCTTACATTCTGGCTTCCCTGTTTCTCAGTTAATTTATGTGATAATTACCACCCCAGTTGACTGACCAAAATCTTTAATGATAAAACTGTAGGAACCTAGGCACCATGGGGAGATGGAGCTATTAGTATCTTTATGTGCGAGAGACACAGACAGTGCTTTGCCCGCTAGGGTTTTTCATTGTCACGTAGCACAGAGACGCAATGGCAATGCACGGATCACAAAATGCTTTCTGCTCCTCCATGCTAGGTGGTGCATGATTTTTGTACTCAGGTGTGTGGCATTCCTAAAACTACCAATTTCACCAGTTGCTCATCTGCACTCTTGCACTATCATGTACTCTAAATGGGAGGTCAAAGCCTTGCAAAGAGACGCTGTCCTGGTATAAGAACTTATCAGAGCTTTATGGGCTGTTAGAGGTCTGAAATACACAGAAGTATGGTGATGTGCACGAAGGACAGAGTTGGCCATATCTCTGTCCTTTTCATGCTTGATGGCTCATGATCTAACAATGCTGTCCTCTATGTTATCTGGGAAAGGGGATTTCCTAGGTCAAACTTAGATATTATTAAATGATTGTTACACTTTAAGCATGCATTAATGGCTCGGTTGTGAATGTCTGTGTTTAACATAACCACTAACAATCTGGGCCTCTTTAGGTGGTGTTGGATGATAGGTTGGACACGATGATCTTGAAGGTCTCTTTCAACCTGGTTTATTCTATTCTATTCTATTCTATTCTGGTTAATATCATGTTTGCTTCAGTGCATGCATGATTTATAATAATCTGCTTTATTTACATACATTTGTTGGGGCAAATTTAGTGTAGTAGAACAGAAAGTATGTAGTAATTTCCATGACCTGAGGGTGATGTTATCCTTGCCAATGTGTGTGTGTGGGGGGGTGTGTGTGTGTGTGCAGGTTTTTTGAAAGCACTGAGCCCATTAGTTGATTCAGAACAGTAAAATGGCAGCCTCAACAAAAGCATTCTTCACTGTGGAGTCCACACACCTAAAGGAGAATCCAGAATTTCCTGGTATTTTCTACTGAAGCTTAAATTAACTCTCTGGATAGTAAAATCATGGAATATATATGAGTTTGAAGATAATATCCTTTTCACTGCTGGCTAGATCAAGCAGCTTACCTGACTGAAAATTAATCCTCTTTAGTAAAGTTAGATCTTGTTCTTATCAGCTTGCCCTAATGCAGCTGACTGTGCAGCTCTGGGACCACTAACACTGAAATACAGGAATACAAAACCAGTGCTGAGAGCACAGGAAAGGGCATCCCTGCTGATGGGGTGACTCCAGCTCTATCCAAGATACAGGCTTTGAATCTCAGCATCGTGTTAGGAAAATCAGAAAAAAGCTGGTGCAGTCTGTTTGCATGTTCCTAGAGCCTTTCCTCTTGGGGAAAAAATGTCACCAGCATGGATGACCTTGAAATCATGATTTTACACAGCCAGTCAGGGACTCAGATATTGATGGGCAAAGCTGATACCAGCTTAGGTGTACTTGTAAAATCAACAATGTCTTTGCAGCAGCCAGTCCATGATAGCCAAGGTTTCAAAAGCAGGATTGCATACACAGACCAGAGATAAGAAAGGCTTTCTTTGAGAGACTTTATGAGAATAGTCATTTATCTGGCATAATTTTTTGTGAGAGATGCCAGAAGCCTTTGTGAGACAACAAGGTGTGAAATTTACCTCCAGCTTGGCATCCTCTCTGTGTTTACTCAGTTTGGTAGCAAGGCAGCCAGTTAAATAATACAAAGTGATTTTTTAACAAATTTACCATGTCTTAGGTAGTTTGTATCTTCTAGGAGCACTCTGATATTCTTAACTCTACATTTTCTTTTCTTTTTTGTTGGTCATTTTTTCCCCCTGTGTAAAAGAACAGGAAAGAAATCACATAAAAAAACCTCAGTTCTGCATCCAGTTCTGGGCCTCCCGAGTTCTAGAGGGACAGGGATCTACTTGAGAGTCCAAGGAAGGGCTGCAAGGATGATGAAGGGACTGGAGCACTGCCCTATGAGGAAAGGCTGAGAGACCTGGGGCCATTTAGTCTGGAGAGGAGAAGACTGAGAGGGGATCTAATAAATGGTTATAAATATCTGAGGGCTGGATGTCAGGGAGTAAAGGACAGTGACAGCCTCTGCTCACTTGTGCCCTGTGATAGGACAAGGGACGATGAATGTGAACTACAGCACAGAAAGAAGTTCTTCCTCATGTTGAGATGGAGCTTCACTGTAAGGGTCATGGAGCACTGGAACAGGCTGCCCAGAGAGGTTGTGGAGTCATCTTCTCTGGAGACTTTCAAGTACTGTCTGGATGTGTTCCCATGTGACCTGCACTGAATTCTATGCTCCTGCTCTGGCAGGGAGGTTGGACTTGAAGATTTCCAGAGGTCTCTTCCAACCTATAATATCCTGTGATTCCAGTGAGTAAAGCTGAGAGACTAGCAAGCTATTGTAGCATTGTCTGGAGAGCTACTTCTCCCTGAATGTAGGTTGCAGGTAATAAAAGATGGTGTGTGTTATTTTGAGGACAGAAAAAGACAATAAAATCCAATGTCTTTGATTCACGGAGCCATCAGTGGGAAGTGTGCTCAATCTGTTCTTTGGGGATGCTCCAAATTGTGTGTTGGCATTTCATATCTATTTTCTGGTTTTAAAATAAACAAACATAACACCTCAACCCCACCACACTGTAACTAGCTAATACAGGGCAACTACCAACATCTCCACCCTTGAGGATAAAGTCCCTACTGCATATCTCAACCATAAAATAAGTTGTACAGTTGCAGTTTTTCTATTAGTCTGGCAAATGTGGTTCCTACTTCCCATGGTCGTCATCCTACCACCAGAGAGTCAAATACCATTTGAAGGAAGAGGTGTACATTGGTACGTTAGGAAAATATTGTAGTAAGAAGCTGTTTCTGATACATTTTTCTCATTGGGCCTGGCTAATTCTAATCCTTCTGAAAAAGCATCAGAGCCAGAAGGATGAAACAGAGGGAGAGAATAAGCTCAATATCGTTACTGCTGACTTTTTCTTCAGGCTGTTTTCACACTTCCTCAGGCAATAAGATTAGAAAGAAGAATAACAGTCTCTAACATGAAGCCCACTTCTTCAGTCTGATAAGATAAATCTAGACAGGCCAAGAAATCTTTATTTCTCTGTGGTTACTGGTTCACATCTCATGCTCATAGATTGAAGTAGAAATTGATCTTTGCTTTCAGAGGAAGAATTTGTGCAGTTCTGATTGTCAAGCATGGGTTAATTTACTTGGTTCTTTTTCTTGCTCCATGAGTGGTGCTTGTTTGTTGTGTGTTGGGTTTTTTCCAGGCTTATACTGAAATGTCCCTTAATTCTGCTGTGAAGTTGTTGGTTTTTTTCCCTAGGGAGTGCTCTACGTTAGTATGGAAATATAAGCTACAAGTACATTTCAGCTATGTAGGCACTAATCTAATCTTATCACTTTAATTTGCAAGATAATGTATTTCCTCTCTCAGGATTGGATTTAGACTTACTTCTGAAAAGACTATAAAGGAAAAAGGAGATAGGAGACAGAACTTTGCCTAGTTGAAGCTGAAAGAACACGAAGGATTTGTCCTCCTCTTTGTATTCATAGGCATACGTAAGTAATCCTCTGACAGGAGGGAGGCCAGGAACAAGTGCAGAAATACGTTTGTAATGACCTTTGCTACTAAAATTAACATGTGCCTCCTGCACCTGTTCAGAAATGGTTTAGCATTCTTATGCCTGACTTCAGAAAAACTGGGTAATTAAGCAGTACTTTCATTGAAGGTCAGCTCTGAATTACTAGTTCATTAAATTATTTGTCATGCTGAATGTTCTGGTCACCAGAAATACTAAATTCAAACACAGAGCAGAGGAATTGAGTCTGGTTCTTGTGCTGTCATTGCTGGAGAAATTTGTGCCCTGAGTTGCTAGGTCACACAGCAGGAAGAACCCTTGTGCCCAGCACAGCAAACACTTGTTAGTACAGGGATCAGTAGAGGTGGTGTGCTCAGAAACCTCTTAGGAATGTACTGCTTGCTCTTCTTTCATAATACTCATGTAATGGCATAATTGTCCTCTTCAGGCCCTGGAAAATTAGTTTATGTTGGGAAGGATTTCTCCTGTACTTTCATACCATTTACATCAGCTACCAAAAGAACCTGTGTCCTTTTATTATAATTTTACGTGGTTGTATAAGAACAGAGACAGAACAAATTATGACTTAGACACTCCCAGATTTAAAGCACTTGCTGAAACAAATCCAATTATGAAATGTGTAATTAAAAATGACTGTGAATACTGCAGCCTATTCTGAGATGCAAACCATTTGCATCAGATTTCCTTGCAAATGAGAGGCTTCAGAGTAGAGTAGAGGCAATAGAGTATGACCTGTGTTACCTGTCTTAGGTTTCCAGCCCTGGCCTCCTTCTTCTGTAAAGTATGGAAATAGGAACTTAGTGGTTTTGATCTGGCAGCATTTGCTACTTGCAGAACCTGAGCAGGACTTCCATTTTAGTCAGCCTTGATTTCAAGGCAGCTGGCAGTGTGGAGTTAGACTGTAACCTGTGCTCCATGCCATCAGAAAATGGCAGTTGCAAGGATGGCTTCTTACGGCTCTGACCCCACAGCATCAGCTCGAATGTGTGTGACATCATTCTGTCCTTCCAGGACTCATGCCAGCTCTGCAGCTGTGCTTGCAGAGAGGGAGTCATGAGCCACTGGGCCACTGAGGCAGAGATAAGCCACTGGGCCAGTGTCTCCCACCATGGTGCATGCCTTGATTAGAACTGATCAAAACAGCTGGGAGACCTCTCCAATATTTCTCACCCTGTACGTGTAATGAAACTCTCACATAGGTAATTGCTAGGAGATTAAACCATTTCAGAGGCACATTTAGTGAATACTAATGGCCTGCTCCTGGAAGGAGAGGACATTAGGAGAACTGGGGAGGGGAAAAAAGAAGAAAAATATCTTTCTGTGTTCAGGGACTGTGATGCAAGGAAAAATCTTATCTGTTCAAGGCACACAGCATGTAGTCTACAGGAACCCCTCTGACAAAGAATCACCATTTCAAGACAGTTCTTGTGGAACAATTCTGTTCTGGACTTTAACCTGTTCTTCAGGGGCCTTGATTCACCTTATTAGGTGAATGCCTTTGGCTGTTGTATTTATAGAGGGAGGAACTTGCATGGACAAACACTGAACTAACAAGCTGCTGTAGTCTTTATGTTCTTACCACTTAAACTAATCTGACCTAAGGACACAAGGTCAGGTTCTGCTGCCTTCAAATGCCCTGCTTGGGGGGGGATTCCTGAAAAAGGAGTGAACAAACAAAGTACAAATTTTAGACGAGATTTGGGATTCTTTCAAAAAAGAAAATGTGGGCAAAGGCTCTTGTTTTTAACATCCCTTTTTACAATGAGACCAGTGTGGAAAGAAGGAAGATGCTGTTCTACCAGAACACTCGTGACTTGAGCACAAGGAGAGCTTCCAAGCCTGTGGGTGTTTGGTTACCTGAGTAAACTCTGTCATAGCCATTATAACTTTTTTTGGATAGCCTAGTAATACCACATATTTTTCAGGGCCATATTATGTTTTTCCAGTCAAAACTGCAGTGGAATAGACAAAGTCAATGCACACAGCAGTGTTCTGCCTTTGCTGGCTAGAGACATTTGGCAGCACAAGGTGGCAGCTACTTCTCTGTTCTGCTGACCATTATACACTGTAGATACCAAGCTCTTGTAGATGGCATGGTGCCATCTCACGATGGGGAATACCATAGCTGCCATTTGTTATTCTGTACACAAAGAATCTAAGGGACAGGTTAAGTGGAAGACTTTTTCAAGAGCATTATGCTACAGTGTACATGTTGGTGTAGCCCAAAGCCCAGGTGTTATCAAATACCTCCTGCATAACAGAAGAAAATAGGTAGCATAGACAAGAAGATAAGGAAATGGTCACAAACAATTAAATATTGAGGTCAGCAGATAGACCATACAAATCAATAACTTCTTTGTCTGGTTTCCTGAATGAAAATAGTAAAGTTTATTAGTATATTTTCAAAGATATGTCCCCACAAAATCAGTTGCTTTTGGAAATGGTATAAAAACAAAGTGGAAAAGTGTATGTTAGCTGGTCAAGAAAATGGAAACTTCAGAAAGTCTTTGCAAGGCTCTCTTGGGAGAGATGACATTTTCTGGGACTTTACTTGTGAGTTAATGCCCATTAGAAACTCCTAAGCTCTATAAGACTCCTAAATTAACTGTATCCTGTGGAAGTAAAATGAAAATGTGAGCTTTCATTTATGTATATTAAAATTGCAACTGAGCCCTGTGATTTTACAGAAGTGCCTCAGTCCCATTAAACTTGAGAGAAGTAAGATATTTAGAATATCTTTGTGGAAAAATCTTACAAGATGAGGTTTATAATGGACAATTTAATGAAAACACTGCCGTGTGTGCAACAGCTGACAAAAAAAGCAGGCAAGCCGTGGAACAAAACAGCATAGAACGCAGTTCTGAAGATTTAATATGTTATGAAATCAATTTAGGAGGTATTCTTATTGTGCCAGAGAATGCTAACAAAATGTCATTCATTTAAATTGGATGAAAGCAGATGTAAAACTGAGGAAAGATACAGTGTGGTATATAGCATGAAATTATTCTACAGTACTCAGCACAGCAAGATGCCATTGCTGTTGCGTTTTCTGAGCTGCTTCAGTGCTTGTCAGCATTATAGGAAAAACTGAATGAACAGGAAATATACAGGGTAGAAGATACAACCTGTCTGTGTAGCCTCATTGATTGTTCTGCCTCTTGCTGCTTGTGGCTAATTCTGCTGTGGTTTGGTGTCCTCTATTCCTGCCCTGGTGAGTCTGTGGTATAGACTGGGACTTGACCTAACCTGTGGCTTTACATCTACCACTCATATCCCATTGCTACTGGATGCATGGCTTTAAAGTGATTTGTCTTGAAGAAGAAGGAAAGCAGACAACAGGTCCAGGAGTGTCTAGGAACAGTTGGTTACCTCAGAAAAATCACCTGAAGGTAGCACTGAATATTAGATTTTAAAAATGTGATTTATCTAGTTTGCAGTATTCTGTGGAATGGCCCTATTATCTATATGTATACAAATGTAGGTAAATATAAAACCTGAAGTGTGCTTAATGAAAATGAGGAGTATCCTGGTTCTGACAGTAAGAAACTGACAGGCAGTAGGAAGTAATATTGCTGTAGGGAATTTAACTCTTCACCTGTAGATTTTCTGTGCATTATCCAAAACTTTCTGCTGTAACTCATCCACTTTTGCAATGTCTTGAGCAGTACTGATGTTCTTGATGTTTTGTACACTACTTCTACTGAAAACTATGGGGAACTGGCTGGTGCACATCTCTGTTCTAAGGAGAGATAATGGGAAAACTGTTGTGCAAATAACAGCTGTCTGGAATGCCAGAATGAGTCAACATATACAAGGAAATTTGCTTGTGTGATGTTCTTTATAGTTGCAACTGACTTCTAAATGCTGTGAGAAACATTGCTTGAAGAAATTTCTACCTGGGTAGAAGAAAATTTTGCTATGAATTTTTCAGGAAATCCAGCTGTGATTAATCTCTGTTTATAGCTGAACTTTGTGTTCCCACAAAATCCCATTTTTGCCCTGTGTTAAAGAAATTACTTTGTAGAAAAGTGCCTCTGGAGAAGACAGCAAAAATACATCTAAAATGCTGTTAGTTATAACATTGTTGTGCTTACCCTCTTGTTTCCAAGAGTTGGAACACTGCTGGCCAAAGAGGTTGTGGAGTCTTCTTCGCTGGAGACTTTTAAAGCCAACCTGGATGTGTTCCTGTGTGGCCTGCCCTTGGTGATCCTGCTTTGGCACAGGGGTTGGACCCAATGATCTCTGGAGGTACCTTGCAACCCCTAACATTCTGTGATTCTGTGGTTTGATTCTGTAACAGTTTATAGATCTTTATAATGAAAAGAGAGTTTAAATACTTGATTAACAAGTTAGCTGCAAAAGGGTCTTGCGAACTCAAGTCCTAAATCTGGTAGTGTTCCAGAGTCTTGCTAGATCTGAAAGTCAGTCCTTTTACACCTGGGCAGTCTCTCTTCATGAAATGAAGCAGCGGTTTATGAAAGCATTAATTCATAGCAGATCTAAAATGGACTGCAGTTAAATGTAACTAATTTAACAATAATGTAGTTCTGTTGTATTGCCTGTCAAGGAAACCTTAAAAAAGGCAACAACATTGATTTATATGGCTTGTGCATGGAGAACATGTGTTGCCGATCCCAGCTGTGCTGTGCAGGGTGCCAGCATTCCGTATTAATAGAGAGGAGCTATGGACCTGACCCAAAATAATGTGTTGGCAAGACTTAGGTGCCTTTTGAAAGTATAGAGTCAGATTTTAAGCCAAGGTTTAAAGTGACATCTGTACAATATATAGAAAATAAAAGGTATGTAGTGAGAAGACAGAAAGATACAGGGTAGAGGTCAGGCAAAAAACTTCTTTAGCATCAGGAATGCTTTATATATTAAAAAGGGGCAAAATACAGTACAGTTACATCCAAGGAGATAGCCAATGAAAGGCATTTTTGTGGGGAGGATTACTTAGGAATTTTTAAGTTACACATGGCAAATGTATGTCTCTCAAAATTGGCTGTGGTGTCTGAGGTGAAATGTAATGGTTGAAACTTGGCCTATGGTGATTGATGCAAACAAAAATGAGTCAACAGCTTGAGAGCAAATGTATTATAATATGACTTGGGCTGCAAGCTGTTGAAAACTGTGGTCTTGGGCTCTTGATAAGAAACCACTTTATTTATAACAAATGAGGCTATTCCCAATGGAAAGGCGAAAACAGGAGTAGTTTCTGTGGCTCAGTCTTAAACAAGTCCAGGGGTGCTGGATACCAGCATTCAAATCTTAACCTTGAATTGGACCCAAGAACAATAGTAAAACCAAAATAGTTCAAATTATAAGAGAAGAAAACTCCCTTCTGTGCTCATGCTCCTTATTTAAATGCTCCTTAAAACAGCATTTCCTCCTTTTACCTGTGCTGCTGAGTTTTTAATGCATCTATTTAAATGCAAATTTTGACTTTTGGACTGTAATCATAAAAATATTTGACACTAAAATTTTTATCAGAAAAGTAATTTTATGTAGAAGCAGTACTAGAGTGGTAGGCCACAAATACCAGAACGATGCATGGCTCACCCCATTGCCCAGAGTGGGGAAGCCTCCTCTCTAATATCATCTGATGAGCATGATTGTTTCCTGAATGTTCCCACATACTTGAATAGCTGTGGTGCTAATATACTTTTAAACTATGCTTTGTGTGGCATGTCTTCCCTAAGGGCTTTTATTCCTTTCTGGCAATCCTGATGAAGTGAAAACTGCATCTTAGGAAAGGAAGGCTTTCTTCCAGCCTAATGTTTATCTCTTCTTCATAATGAGGCTTAGTACAGGAGACTTCACTGGGTAGCAGGACCTTTTGCCAGGGCGATGTTGAATCAACTGCAGATTACTCTGCAGTTGCTGCTGAGTGTGTCATTTGTATTTCATCTTTTCCCAACCACTTGCAGAGCCTGCTGGCCCTCATTAGCACCATTGTCTGGGGTTATGGTGGCCAGCAGCCATGGTGTGTCTGCCAGGACCACAGCTGTTGAGCAGGACTACAGCTGCTCGTAGTGCCCGAGCTCCAGCTGCAGCACATTTGCCAGAATTGCTTTCCTGTCTGTCTTGATATGATTGATATGGCAGTGGTTAGTCATGAAGAGATTAGTCACAACAACATCAGACTACCTTCAGCTTGTGGTCTGGTACAGCTCAATGGTCGCACTGCAACCACGTCTACTGTTATACTGGTCACAGTTTCTGCTTTAAGAGGGCTTCTTTTCCCATGTGGGTGGGAGGAAGCTCAGTTTCTATTGGCTGGTCAGTCATAGAGGGTACAGCAGAGCATGCTGAGAGGAGTGGTAATCCCAGTCTTGACTTTTGAGGGATCAAGAATTTAGAATATCTAAACATGCACCCAGTTTAAAGAAACACTGTCTACATCCAGTGAGCAGAATGTGTGCCTCACTGTAATAGCAGGATTGTATTTACTTAAGCAGTAAGTAGGTGGCTGCTTTCATTTTGCTTTTTAAAAATAATTTTCCTATCTTCATGGTGAGGATAAATATGAAATGTCAGATATTTTATTGAACTAGTAGTTAAAGAACAGAACACGCCTTAGGTTCTGCACATTCTGCATTTTATGTTCCCTAGATGCCCTTGTCATTAATTACATACTTCAGATTCCAAATGATAGAGGATCTGAAGGGCACTGTGCTACATTTTCATTTTCATCATCTCTGTCTATTTCTTGACTTGAGATGGGTTACAAGGTATTATCGAAGACTTGAGCAGTATTGAAGCCATTTAAAAAATAGCAGTAGCACATCAAGTGTATCCAAGAGTCAGATTCCTAGCTGTTTGTCTGAGAACAAGTAACTTGTAAAGGAGGAAAATCTTAGCATTTGAACCAAAAGCTATTTCACTGCATTGAGACTCGGGAGAAATGATTTCTTACACTCTCTATTCAGTAAGTTCATTGCTGTTTTACCTGCTCACTGAAATGTTCATGAGGACTGTTTCATTGCAGTTCATCTCTCCTGATTGGTTTCGCTTTGCTCTGGTAAGATTTGTTTATTCACTGAGGCTAAGGCTGAAGTGTGCTGCATCATTAATCTGGCCGTTCAAGGTTAACCAACTTTTTATGCTGTAATGGATTTTTATGGAACACTTTTTAAGGTTTTGAAAATGCTGGACATTATCTTACCTCAAAAAATAAGTTCAGTTGTCATCATACTTTAAGAGAGATTAAGATTTTGCTACCTCATCCCTTCTTTCTTGGTATGTGACTATATATAAGCAAACTGATCTTTTTCTTTTTCCCTATGAAGCACTACATAATCCCTTTCTGCCTTATTTGTGTGCAAGCCAACAAATGTCCTGAGTATGGATGTGGGGTACTTTTCTTTTCTTTTTTTTTTTAAGTGCTTATGCAATTTGTATGACACTTATGATTAAATGGTTGTGTATTGAGAAAGAAATATTTGTATATTTGGAAACAGCACAGTAGTGGTTTGCAGCCCAAATTCTAGTGAGCCTTTTCTTCCTTAATCAAGTTTCATAGTGTAGTCCAGCTCTTTATTATGTTTTTTTCCTTATACATTTGAGTGCTGGGAATTATTTCTAAACTTTGCCAAGATACATGCTCAATGTCACATATGCACAGAGCAGGTTTCCTGTAGAATATTTTGATCCATGTCAGGCAGCCCTGAGGAAGTTCCTCTTTATTTGTGCTAACCTTTTATATTTTGATCATGGCTTTAGTTTCCAGGTACTTTCTTCACCTGTCTGGTTGTTGCAAGTTGACATATTCTCAGAGCCATCAAAGCACATGCATACTTTGGCCTACCAGTTCAGACTAGAATCATGTAGCACTGGGAGCATAGCCTGCATCTCCTAATGTCCAGGAAGATTATACATCATGAGTTGTTCACATGAACTAAGACACCAAACTTACTCCAATTAGGATTCCTGATCTTCCTTGTCATGTTTTACCTTTTAATTTGCCTAAATTCTAACCTTTTAATACATTCATGCTCGTCATTTTGGTCATGGTGTATCTGTAGAGGGGATGGAAGTGGGAGAAAAGGGTTCACAGTACCTAAAGTCAAACCAGGGTCATAGCCCAGATGAAATCCACAAAAAAAAAAAATCCTAAGAGGAAGACAGAACTATTTTTATTAGTGGTTTATTCCCTTATGGTGACCTAGATACCTGTGCTGATCTTGGGGAAAGGGGAAGCATGTTATTACCAAGCAGTGAGGGAAGCTATTTGTGCTGATCTGGGGCTGCAGGGGAAGCAGAAACAAAAATGAAATGCTGTTTAAATTGTCAGTGTGAAAAGGGAGCTTGCACGTAGCACCTTCATGCTCTAATGTGGTGATTGAGACCTGCGTTAAGGTATTTAGCATATAGTTGATCTCATGCATTTGTTTTTAAAGACTTGCCAATATTTTATTTCAGAGATGGAAAGTATAAGCAAATAGATGAAAGGTAACACATCTATCACCTTGTATGTGAAAGAAGATAAATGTGAAGCTCTGGATGCAAATTTGTGGTGCTTGTTCCATTGCCAAGATATTGTTGAAGTTTAACTGCTTGAAGGCTTGCACATCTAAATAATCCCCTCACTATTTGATGGAACCCACAGCTCAAATTGCTTGCAGTAGTTACTGTGCCAGCTAGAGCACTGGCCAATGCCGGTGCTCTTAGCATCTACACAGTGCTGAAAGTTAGGCCTAACAGGTGTCAAGACTGAAAACAGTTTGTGAGTGCCAATGTCACACAGATGTCACACTATGTGAAAGAAGAATGATGGGTTGGCATTTATTCAGAAAGGCAGTATGTGCACATTAAGATGATAGTCACACCAACTTCTGCATGGAAAAGGTGTCTGTGGCATTGGTATCCTTAGCTGAAAATAAGGATGCAGGAGGACAAAAGTCACAGAAATAAGTGTATTTCTTCCTCCTGGAAGGCCTTCACAAAGCATTGCTGGATTTATGCCTTGGTGGCAAAGCTGAGTTGTTTCCATTGTTATTACACTTTTGCTGCTATCAACGGGACTCTGTAGCAGTCCACTTGGTGGAAGCAAAGCTTCACTTGCTAGGGAGTCATCGTAAATACCGGGGTGTCTGAAGGAAAGAACAGTTTCTGAAGAGACAAATTCAAGAAATAAAGCATCTACTTCCACTTCAGTGTTAGTTCTATTATAGCTATAAATCTCAATTCAGTGTTGTAGCTCATCTGAGGTGTTGAATTTATAAAACTGATGCTAGAGAAAAAAAGCAAACCCCACAACACTCAAAGTGAGTGAAAGTCTAAATCTTAAGTTATCACACAAATGTTTGCTATTTACACTGTCCATCTGTCTATGGTACCTTATAGATAATCAATATCTGCTTGCTAAAAAAGTCCTGTTGCTCCGGAGAAGTACAGTCTTTAGTGCAGCTTGAAATGTGTGTAATACCCCAGTGATGGCAGCTCCCTGGGCCTGACTGCATTTGGGTACTCAGCTAAGGACAAGGGCAGATGAATATTTTCTAATAACTGATTAGTCAAGAGACCAGTTGAAAGGAATAACAAAACATTTCTGTGCCAAGCTTTGTGTTCTGGGACAGAATGCAGGGGGCTGCAAGGAGTGGGCAGGGCTTTCTGCTCTCCATTACCCTGGTGCTGAGTTCTCTGTTGAAGTGCTTTCATTTTGCTGTAGAGGTTTGGAAGACATTCAGTTTTAGTTGCTTGGTGATCAACAAGCTGTTGTTTGGAGCTCCTGTCATTGTGCTTGAAGGTTTTCTTCCTCATTTGGGGATTTTTATAGGGTTGGTTCTGGTGGGATGTTGGTGGTCTTTGGTGGAGAGGGCATATAGAGATTCTACATATGATTAAGGTAGTGTCACATCTACTCAGAGCTACAGTAGTACTTCATATCTTTGATTATCTGTGTTTGTGTAAGGTTATTTTCATTAAGGAAGCATGCCCTTGAACTCTAATAATATTTAGGTAACTTTCTATATATAAATGTAAGGATGTGGGTTGATCTTTCTCAATATCAAGGAGAAATGGGCACAGTCATGAAAGAAAATCTGCTTTTGTTTGAGCAGGTTTGTGAGCTTTTAAATGTGTAAAGCAGTTGAAACAATCTTTCTCATTTATTTTTCAAGATTTGCAGAATGCTACTTTTTGTCTGTTTTACAACTCGTGATGAACTCGTATGGTAGACTCTGCCAGATGAATCTTAAAATGGTTTTGCAGAGTTTTTCAGTTCCAAGCCTTTATCTGCTTTTGGATATGTGTGGTTACTTTGGGCAAGACAATTGAATCTACCCCCTGAGACATCACAATATAAGATGCTAAAGAAGTGCATCATTACTACATTAATTCTCAGAAAATACTGAGCTGATTTGGAATTTGTTTATTTTACTGAGTGATCTCAACAAAGTTGGTGAGGGATTTGGAACACAAGCCCTGTGAGGAGAGGCTGAGGGAGCTGGGGTTGCTTAGCCTGGAGAAGAGGAGGCTCAGAGGAGACCTTCTTGCTGTCTACAAGTACCTGAAAGGAGGTTGTAGCCAGGTGGGGGCTGGTCTCTTCTCCCAGGCAAGCAGCACCAGAACAAGAGGACACAGTCTCAAGCTGTGCCAGGGGTGGTTTAGACTGGATGTTAGGAAGAAATTCTTCATAGAGAGAGTGATTGCCCATTGGAATGTGCTGCCTGGGGAGGTGTTGGAGGTGCTTAGGAGGAGACTGGATGGGGTGCTTGGTGCCATGGTTTAGTTGATTAGATGGTATTGGATGATGTGTTGAACACGATGATCTTGAAGGTCTCTTCCAACCTGGTCTGGTCTGGTGTGGTCTATCCCATCCCATCCCATCCCATCCCATCCCATCCCATCCCATCCCATCCCATCCCATCCCATCCCATCCCATCCCATCCCATCCCATCCCATCCCATCCCATCCCATCCGGCATACGAGGCTTTAGCCTAAACAAAATTGAGGTAAATATGATGAAAAAGCTGCAGCATAGAAACTAAGAGTAAGAGTCTGTTACTTGTAGTGCTCATTGTAACTATGAATGAAATATTTACTCAACCTTCAGTCAGATTTTTCAGAAGGTTTTTGTGATTTTAGTTTAGAAACTTAAATGTTATTTATTTATAATCCAAAAGGACATATTGAAAGGACATGCATTTGTTAACTCACTGTAAAATGGACACACCTTCTCTGACGCCCCAATGAACCAAGACATTCTGAAGGGTTCCTAGAGACACATCTGCATTGTAACAAAATAATCCTGTGGTCGGTGATTTAGTTTTTGTATGTAAAGGAATTGCTCATGAGCATACTAATTTTAGGAGGTTTTTTGTTTGATGTTGAGTTTCCTTGTGTGAACTCATCTCAATATTCAAGTTTTTTTCCTGTTGTTGAATGTGGTTCCTTTTACCTCCTCATGACTGTTTTGGACAGAAAGGTTTAGGGGACTTTGTTAAACCATGGTCAAGTCCAAAAGAGTGATAAATGGAGGAGCTGAATGTCATAAATTTTAAAGCCTTGAATTGGCAGAGCATCTTTAATCTTTCAGAAGGTAAGTTTGCAAGTTAATTGTTGGATTTCATGGGTTTTATAAGTACATCAATATAATGAATTTTTGACATGCTGAGAGAACAGTAAACAAATTCAGTTTTGAATTTTAAGAAGTGCCATTGATTGTTAATTTGTCTGCTTTGGACTTATGAGATCTAGAGCTAACTGCAAGGTAATCCACACTCCTGAGTATGCTACTATCTGCATAAATACTAATTCTGTGACAGGAGTGACTGAGTCATTAGCTCAGTGTTAAATTGGATAAATAATGAATGAAAATGCAGTGCTTTATTAGAACTAGAAGCAAAGGCAGGTGGGAAGAAGATATCTTTGTCTGGTGTCATGGAATATGTTCAGTTATTTTAGCTGTAATTCTGGTGATGATGTCACAGCACAGAATCAGCAGATTATAGTAGAAATCCACAGTGGTATGCCAGAAGCATAACTACTTTGATTTGTAGAGACGGACACGTCAAGTCTGGCATTTATTACTAGTTGTGCCTAGATCCCCGTGTTAACTCATCACTAATGCTCTGTTCCAGAGATACCAGTCACAATCCCTGGTATGTGCAAAGGTTAAGTGTGTGTGTTAGCTCAGCTTTCATTCAGGCCAAAATACTTCATACAGAAAAGGGCCAAGAATATTTAGTATTTTTTAATTCGTAATAAGAAACTGTTGATCATTGTCTAGTCCTAATATGGATTGCAGACTAGGGATTGAAGCCTCAATGGAAGAGACATTGTCTTTTAAAATCCTCCTGTCGTTGCCAGTATCTTTCAAATTCGTATACAGTGCAATTCACAGTTTCTGTAAAGCCTGTTTGCATCTTTTTTCACTATTCCTAGGTTGTGAAAAGTTATTGCTTATGTCTCAAGGAAAGAATTAAAAGTGCTGTGAGAGAACAAGCAGCTCTCTGCACAAATACACAGGACCGGTTCTGCATGAGAAATAGTGCTGAACTTTGTAGGAAGAGTATTTTGAACAGGACCAGTTGATAAGCACTCCAGAATCAATATTTCATGTTATTCTGCTATACAAATATAACACTGATAGTGGCAGCACTACAAGAGGCTTGAAACAAGTCAATGTCACAGGCAGTTAGCATTCAGTCTGCGTATCCTGGAGGCAGTTACTGGATCTCTTGCTGTTATTTGGTCAGGGCACTGTATGATTGAACAGTAGCACCAGCCATGTTTATAGCACCCTTAGAGAAGGCTTTCTAACCTTCACTCTTTCCTGTAGCTGTGCTGTGAAATCTCTATGGGAAGACTGATGCTGGGTTTTATTCTGTTCCTCAGACTGAAGCATTATGCTTGAAGGATTGATTTTAATTCCTTTAAATCAAAATTTGTTGCTGATCTTGATTATACAGAGGGAATTTGCTTTGGGTTTGAATCAGATAATTCTCACAATAAAGACTCTGGAAATTCTCTGTAAGGAAGGTGGGTATTCTTTTGACACTGGTATTTGTAAGTTAGATGGTGGAGCAATGGCAAGATAGAATAATGAATTAGCAGAAAGATAAATTAGGGGAACATAATTCGTGCTTATGCCCCTTATTGTTGCAGGTTTTTGACATTTAAAGTGGTTTGCAACTCTTCTTTTATTACAGCTGATGCCAGACAGTCAGTCACCCTAGCACAGCAGTTCTATGCCTAACCTTTAGTAACGCTGCTAATAATTGATGTGCAGCAGCAGAATTTATACATGAAATTAGCTCCCCAAAGTTTAAGTATGACTGTGATTGAAGTAGTAATGATAGAGTTCATGTGAGTCTGTTTGCCATTTATCTAAATGTGTCATTACTGACAGTGCTTTTTCCTTAACATTTTGTTACTCTTATTCATGTCATTGTTACCATGTCCTCTTAGATACTCACAAATTGTACTGCCTCTCACCTCCTCTGATCCTTCCTTCCCACCCCTATACCTCCTCCTTTGGAACTGATTTGAGCAACATTTGATTTTCGAGATCTATGGGAGCATCTCCAACATGCTCAGAAGAAAGTGCTATTTGTGTAGTTGGGGAATAGCTTTGGTGTTCTCAGAATGAACGCTTTTCCATGCTTTATCAGAAAGGCATAATATCAGTATTTGAAATCAAAATGTATCAAACAGAAGTGAATAGAACTAGAATTTTTAGTCTTTTTAAGTAATCTAACAGTGTATAGTATTTTGAATTCAAAATAAAAAAATAATACCTTCAGCTAAACTTGAGAGGCTCGTTTTTAAAACTCTTCTATAAAAATACTGAAAGAGAAGTAATTTTGGTGAAGATTCTGTGGTAATCTGAAACTAAATTGATCAAACATAAGCTTAGACAAATAGAGTCTTATTGTTAAAAATGTTCTATGTGTTTTCCAAGTCTGCAGAAATGCAACTTGATTTTCTCATTTTGCAATGAGGAAACTCTTGTTCCACTTACTTCTGCATGTAGGGAACGTAAGGGGCTGTAGGACAGGAGGTTTTCAGTATTGGTGAGTCTCACAGTATTTCTTACAGAATGATAGTGAGCTTGTTCTGTATACCAAAAAAACCCAGGAATGCATCGTAATGAAGAAAGGTTAGAACTTACCTTGATATATTTTAAGGAGAGAGGATTACATGTAGTTTATTGTTTTGTTTTTCAAAAGAGACTAATTCCTCTGAAGAGCTATCTTGAAGGAAAAGGAAAAACTGTTACTTTGTTTCCCATCACCAGAGAAATTTGTTCCAAAATATCAATAAATATGGAGGGAAATACCCAGACATTTCAATGAGACTGTGTATAAATTCTTAGAAATGCTTGATTTTAGAAATCCATCCAGCTCTCAGTAGTGCCTTAATTTTATGGCTCAGAACTGAAATAGCTTTAAAAATAGCTTGTAATTTAATCCCTTTCCAGACACAAATTAAAATAACACAAATATTTGCAGTGCTTCTACTGTATATCAAGTGAATAGTATATGCTTCTTAGCCTGGCCTACTAACTTGTTTTTTTTTCACTCATGAGGAAGCTGAGATGCATAAATACGAATGTGATTTTAGAAGGCTATGCCTGTGATTTCAGTGGTGGTTATTTCAGTCTCTGCACTGAAAGAACTGGAGGGCTTCCAGTTTATTCCTTTTTTTCTGTCCCCCCAGTATAATAGCCCTTGTCTTCAAGCACATTCAACAAATTCAATCTCAGCAATAGACAAGAGATTTCAAACAGGATCTCTGTTGCTCAAAACATTCTGGAATATCATATCTCCACATAGATGGTTCTGCCCTTCTGGCAACAATTGAATATCAGTGCTCAAAGGAGTTAAAAAATCTGTAGCTTTGACTCAGTTTCTAACTCTCTGCATGTTTAGAATTGTAACATTTAAACAGTGTGAATGGAGGATTTGCATCTGCTGTTCATGGAGGAAGACAGGCCCATGTGATGTCCTGTGTGTCTTTATTTTGAAGTGTTGTCTTAAATAACACGCATGAGCTTTTGGTTGCTTCATTGAATGAAGTTTATTCTTTCAGTGCTTTATGTTTAATTAGTAACATACTAATTGATATACCAGAGAAGTTAGTGAAGTCAAGGGCACAATCTCCTCTAGGTTTTGCCAGGCATCTGAGTTACGTGAATTTCCTATAAATCGTAGTAATTAGGTTTTAATTGATTAAAATCCGTATGGAAATTGTGTGACAAAAGACCACGTTTCTTAATTTTCAAGCCAAGAGGTGTACCACTTTGAAATGATGTGACAATCTATCGTGTCTGCCGTGGTGGTAGTGAGTAGGGATGGTGAGTGTGGCACCAGCTCAGCTCTTTTTGGTGTCAGTGGCAAAATGCTGAAGGGCAGGGTAAGTCAGCTCAGCTCGTAGGTCTCTGACGAAAGCACACAGCCTGTGTTGGAAGTTCTTGAAAAAAGTAGATCAGTGATTAGACTGTTTAATACCTGGGGGCTTTAGACATTAGTCATTTCTGTGTCTATCATCCTGTCTCCAGACAGAGATACTGTATTAAATTAAGGGAAGTAGGATTTTTGGAGAGTGAGAGCCATATCTGAGCTCCCTTGTGACAACGTTGAGCTCTTTACAGCACCGTAACCTCTCTCTTACAGTCAGGTATCTTTCTGTGAGCTTCTCAGGATGCCAAAGTTTTGCCCTCAGCTTTTGGACAGGATCTCTGACTTGTCTTAATAAATATGTAGAAGTCAGGGTGTTAAGCTGAAGCATAAGCGTCACTGTTGAGGAACAGGCAGCTGAGGAAGTCCATCTCTGCTACAGCTGACCTCCAAGTAAGATGCTGAAAAGAAGGGCTACTTCTGCTGAAGTCTCAGGAAACCTGTGATTTGATTTCCTGTTTTACTTGTTTATTTGTAAGGACTCTGAACGGTCCTTGTTAACAGTCCATAAAGTAGTTACCAGAAAGCCTGCAGTAGTAGTTTCTCTGCTGGTAGCAGTAAGGACAACCTTTCCATAAAAGTTAATCTTCCTAAGCAAACAAATTTTAATATGTGGGTTCCATCCTCCTCTGCTTTTTAATAGTATTGCTCTTTTAATATCACTTCTTTTCTAACAAGATCATACCCTGCTCCCTCAGGCCATGTTAAAAAGGTCAGCCACCGAGTGGTATTTTAATTTAAATACGGAGTGAAAGACAGACTGTTTTTGCTAGAATACTAAAAGATCACCTATTTAAATCTTCCTTTTAATGTCTGTTTGACTATCGTTCTTTGAGGCTTTCTCTATGACCTTCAACATAATTTAAACATAAATTTTAATTCATTATTCATACCATTAAATACTGAAACCTGTTTCTGCAGTTTATTTCTCTGTTATATACATGTGGTGCATTTTTTTGGTCGGGTTCTGTAATGAGTTCTGCTGTAGTGACATTTTACAAAACAGTAGAGTGCGTGTTTTGAGAAGGAAAAACTCCAGTGTGCACACATTTGAATTGCATCTGCAACATTATTTAAGATAAAAAATGTGGTTGGAGAAACCTGGGGCCTTTTTTACCTTGGTGAAGTCCCTGTAAATGACACTGGTCCTGCGCTGCTCTGTGTGGGCTGGTAATGGGCTGCTTTGAATGTTCTAAATCTCTAGAGTGCTTCAGCTTCACACAGCAATAACGGTGGCAGCTCCGGTGACACCCTGACACCAGCTCTACATCATTGCTCTGGCTTTTCAATTTTTTGCTCACTTAGTAATTGAGTTTCATGACTTCATGCAAAAGATGGGATGAACTCCAGATAGTTATGTTATTATAGATTAGCTCCGGTGATACTGTGGTTTGTAGAAGCTCGATATGCTGCAGAAAAGCACCAAAAACTAATAACATGGAATTAAAAAAAAGATAGAGGGGGGAAAAAACACCCTTCAAATGATGTATTTTCATGGCCAGGCATCAGTTTTTCAACCTTTACACTAGCTGATCATCTGGTATCTCATTTGTTGTACCCTTTCAGAGTAGCATGAAGAAGATACATAGATTCTCATTGCTGCAAAACACATGCACAATTACTTTTTTATTGTCTGTCAACATTCAATTACTTCAGTAATATAAACTACTTATGTATCTTTCCCCACACAACTGAATGGTCTTAAACACAGACACTCACGAGCAGTACTGTTGGGCAAACAAAGAAAACAATCCAGTATTCTGTGACTGCCTCTTTCCAGAATTTTTGCCTGGCCGTGCAAATTAATTGGGGAACCTTTTAAGAACAAGAAAAAACTGTATGGAAGAAAACATGTCTGTGTCACAAGAGTGAAGATACGTAGGCATAATATTTTATGGTGTTTATTTGGAATTTATTTTTTTTTGAGCAGGGGAGAGAAAGAAAGAGGTTCCCAAATGCCCAAAGTTTCACAGAGGTTTGGGACCGGTTCCATAGCTGCCAGGAGCAGAGTTGCCAAGTGACTCTCATGCTCTGTCACAGTGGCCTGCCGATGATCTGGGTTACCTTGCAGCTCACTGAGTTGAGGGCTGACGCATGCCTGGAGCTTCGTGTCTGGCTTCCTAGGGCTGTTGTGGCAACTGCTGAGTGGGCAGGTGTGCAACGTCCTTGCCTTCTTTCTGCTTCCTGTTCTAGACCCCATCCAAGAGAGTGTAATACAGGACAATGACAGCTTCAAGTGATGACCTCAACATACCACTGGTCCCTGTCCTGACAGGATTTCAAATCAAAACACCAGGAATTATACTTTCTTGTCCCTAAGAATACTTCAGGTAACTTTGCATACACCACTAACCAGCCCAATAAACATTATCAGTGTTTCCATTAGCTTCTCATAACAGTCCTAGGAAGCTAATACTCCCCAGTGTGCTGTTCAGTTGATGGCCTGTTTGCTTAAGAAATACCAGCATCACCCCTGCCAAACATCCCATTGCCAGTACAAATTAATGGACTCCATAGCTATGTCTTCAGTTAATGGAATCCATATATTCAGTCACCTACTAAGACCTAGCTATGAAATTACTTCCCCTTACGTTGCTCTTTGAGAAGAGTTATTGTACCAAAGCTAAACTGGGATTAGGTGCTTTTATCCACAAGATATATGTCTTTGTTGGTTTTTTTTCCTCCTTTCTTTCTCTTTCTTTTTTTCCTCCTTCCTTCCCCATCTTCCATTTTAACAGTTTGAAGGAAGGCAACAATTCATTTCAAGGTTAGATTTTGCAACTGCTTGAAACACAGCATTAGGCCATAATTTAATCAGCAGTAATAAAGTAACGGGTTTGGAGTGTATCATTCTCAATTCTGTTTTGCTAAATACTGTCTTTTGTAATAAATAGACTGCATGCCTTGGACTATGTGGCTGCATGTATGGGCTGGCTAGCTTATCCTGATGCCTTTACATATTTTCTGTTGCTTTGCCTATTGCTAGTAAGACGTACGGTTTAATTCTTCACAAGTTCCTCATTACAAATGTTTAAACTGTGAAACAGAGGTAGATCTAGGGTTGCCTAAATTTTGCATCGAGTTTTATATGAGATATATGTGCAGAACTGCTTTATTGGATGCCTAGACAGAAAAAAAAATTCCTTAGTGCTTTGAATATTTTGAGTTGATTTCTGTGTCATCAGTGTAAAAGTAATTCCATTAATGTTGCTAAATGATACTGTACATGTGGTTTTCTCAGTTTACACAGAAGTAGTATTTGTGGAAAGCTTAAGATAAAAAATATCTCTAGATTCTTCAGAGAAATTATATTCCTGTTTCCATCCCAAAACCCAAGATGGATAATCTGGAGCTTGCAAAGGGGCTCATTAAAATTAATTCTTCACAGAATTTCCATGTATTGATAGCTGAGCTTTCTTATTGAAAAATGTGATTATGTTAAGATAACTTCTTTGTTTTTGCAAGACTCAAAAGTGGCTTTTTTGATAAATTACAGCTCTTGGGATTCTCAGCCCAGAGTTTCAGAACTAGTCATTTCACATCCTATTGATAGTGCACTGATTTGCTTTATTGTGTTTGACAAGCGAGGCTTGCTCTCCCTTGCAGAGCAGCCGTGTGGCACAGAGCCATAAACCTCATGTAAAACAGTTATCTGTCAACTGTTCACATTCTCTGTCAGAAGTAGGCTTCCACTCTGCTCCTGATCCTTACTATACATAGATGTTAAATGAGAAATACAAATGTTTACTTCAGAGCTGCCTATTGTGAAAGTGTGTTTTCAGAACTAAGGCTTTTTTGGTGAGTTGAGCTGCGGTACAGAATCCAGCCAGCACCAAGCTCTGGAAAGTCACATCAGGCTTCACAATACACATGGGCCTTGCCTGTTTTATTTTGAACTGATCTGAACATGCAGCTTCTCTTTTAGCACTGCTAGCCTCAAATGTTACAGAAGCCACCTGGCAAGCCATAAAAAGGTGAAGTGACATCTTTTATCTTCTGGGTTTTGAACACGCTGCTGAGCTCGGAATACCACCTGTTTGTGGTATTAGAAAGGTACCTTTTTACTTGCTTAATTAATAGAGCCTCTTTACTGTGCCTTTCTTGACTGCTGTGCCAGATGTGGTGCAGTCCTGTCAGTGCAGAAGAGGCGGCTGCACTGAGCTCTTATGCAGATTGTTATGAATAGGAATTAAGCCAAATATTATATTAATAAAAATATTAATTGTTATTTATTAATATGGAAAGTTGTCCAAAGCCATCTCAATCGGTTCGGTGTACAGCTGTAGCATATTTACAATGAATATATAAAGTTATATGGGCAATATGAACAATTTGAAAGTAACACTGGGACAGTCTGCAGCTTGTTATGCCATTTGTCCACCGGAGGGAGACTCAACAGGAACCTTGAGTCTCAGGAGACTCAACAGGAACCAAAATGGCAGCAATTAAAGACAGATAGAACCTTTTACAGAGGCTTTGTAGAAAATGACCGATTACTCACAATATTATTTCTCTGGAATTCTCTCCAGGGCTGTGATATAGTCCAAGTGACACAGAGCAATGGGAACGCCACTTATGCGGAGGAGGTGCTGTTGCTGTGCATTAGCCAGTAACAGCTTCTGGGGCACTTTGGGGCACTGATGGCACTGAATTACTAATTACTGTTTGTAAAGAATCAGATTAAGTGTTCAAAACAAGGCAGAAGAAAATGTTGCATTTTTGTGCTTATGTTCTATGTTTATTAGACACAGAAGTAAACAACAATGCCAACTGAATACATATTTTATGTTTATGGCTTTTTTTTTTTGAGGAAGGATCTTACTCTGCAGCAACATCTTATGTGTTTTTGTTTCGTGCCCTGAATGTATCTGTACATTCAGAATATTTAGGAGTGTCTGATAACACTGGACACACAAACTTCAGGCTTGTCAGCTTCAGCTTTCTTCCCAACCACCTTTTTCCAGCATGAGCCTGTCTTTAACTGAGATAGAAGGTCAGTATCATTCTTTTTGCCCCAATATCCTTTATTAAAAGTATATATTTCATGTAAGCCTTTGCACCTACAGAGGGTTTTCTTCCCTTGATGAATTAAAACAATCCACACATGGATATGGAACCTATTATTTTCCCAGTGGGATGTTAAACTCTTGCAGAGCTGAAACACTTGTGAGAACCATACAGGTGAAGGCACTGCAGCTCTAATAACCACAGGGCAGCACTTGATCGCCAACCAGCAAATTTTTCACCCCTTCAAAGAAGCTTTGCTCCTGAGACCTGGACACTTTGTGCTGGAAATAACTGTTTACCTAATGATCAGAAATCAGCAGAAGGCTCAACAGTTTCGATGAAGCAGACACAGATTCTGCCTGGGCTGCAAACCTACTCTCAAAGTGGAGTCTGGCTGCTGCTGCGATTTTCTAGGCTGCTTTTGCAGTCTGTTCCTAAATAAGCCATTTTAGATACCACCCCTACACCTTCCTGATCCGACTAAGAAGATTCCATAAGTGTGTTTTGAAAAGCAGAAAAAGGAAGTCGAGTCTATCAATATTAAAAGATATTTCTCAGTGCAGAGGAGGATTTGGTAAATTGGTTAACCTACTCGTATTATGAGTTATTCATAATGGTGGATTATATTGATAAAAGCTCATCATTCATATTTCTTGCTTCTAGTTCTCTGTGGGGCTTTTTTAACCAACTATATAAGCATATACTAACACCTAGCATGAAAACTGCAGTGATAGTGATCTCAAACTGAAAATATTTCAGAGCATGAAAACGACATTGTAGTATATATGAGTTCATGAATAAATTAGCAGAGTGATTGCTTTCACCAGGAGAGCTTAACTCTGAAACATCATGCTGTCTACATAAAAAGCCATTTCATCTGAGGGTTTGATTCAGTGTAGTACCTGGCCATGATTCTAGTGTTATGTGAATATTGTCATTAAAAGTGCTTTAAATTATAATACCTACTGTTGATAATTAAACCCCAAAGAAATGGCACTGGGTACCTATATTGTATTTGTCACTTAAGTAATCTCTATTATATGATATATTTATTTGATATTTTAATGCCCTCCTAATCTGAGATGTGGAAATCCATGCTGGTTTTTATAATCAGAGAACAGCATTGGTGTGCTATGTGTTCACCTCTTTTTGCTGAACTTGGATTTTCTTCACCTTGCTGTTCATTCTTCTTTGTTTGCATTTAATGGTTGTCAAGTGATTTGCCATCCTCCCAGCTGACTGTGCTGCTTACAATTCCCATGGATAGTAAATGTTTTCCTAGCACTTGCTCTTTTTATTCTGTGGTAGGGGTCAGCTTTCTAATTACATTTATTTACATCATGGTGCTCAAAGAAACGTCTCTAAGCCCCCTCTTCTCCAGTTTATAAGAGAGTAGCTGATAGTGTTTAGAATAAGACTGCTTTTACACATGGTTTGTTTCAAACCTAAAGGATTTCACTTTTCCATTCAGCATCTGAAGCTAGCATCTCCTGAATTAGACATAGCGCAGCTTTGACTAGGTATGCCAGGTTCTGTGTTCTTCTGATAATACAAGATGCTCTATTGATGTTTTTATTGCAGTGATTAACTTGAATGGTTTATGAGAAAAAGAAGAAAAACATATTCAGCCAAGATCTGAGGAAGGGGTGATTTCTCTACCTCTGGCACTGAGGTGTGCTATTCAGATCTGTGGATGCTGTGCACACCTCTATCAATGTATTGATGAAGGCTGCTAGGAATGTAGTATTATGAAACAAGTATTTTAAAGGAGAGATGTGTTATATTCTTTTTGTTCTGAGCAAGTGAGAAGTAAAATGAAAGAATTGTTTTATTTATGTTTTTAACTGAAAGATTAATTTTACAGGATGCCCATTACAATGTGAAATAATAAATAATGAAAGGGTTTGGGTTTTTTTTAATGGGAAGTAAAGCTGTCATGACATCACCAGAATATATTGCAGAACAGGAAGAAACCCAGCTCTTGCTCAGCATACTGAAAAGCACTGCTGCTGTGGTTTTCTCCTGTAGGAATAAAGAAGGTGTATTTTCTTTTTGCTGTATTTTGTTAGCTGTGTGCATACACAGGGTAGATAATGCAAAATAAGGCTTTTAAAATTTTTTTTCATCAGCAGTGCCTGAGAACTGTATCCTAGGCTGAAAACTGCTGAAATGTTTTCATTAAAAGTTCATGGTCCGTTGACCTTTTCTCCTTACAGCACTGTATTAAATACATTTCATTTTGCTGTTTTGCATGACAGATTGTTTAGTGCATTTCTTATAGAGGAGTGGCACTGAGTACCACAAATACCTCATTTAGCACTTGCAGAGATAAGCAGAATGTGTTTGAAAATGTTGCTGTGCTCTCTAGTGGATAATTTAGTTATAAGGGTCTAAGAAATTAGTATCAACAACAGTTATAACTGTGCATTTCACTTAACTGAAAGATCTACAGTGAGAATACTGCTCCACCAGTTGGAAGGCTGTGCTGAAGTGTAGGGCTGTATCTGTATGGAACAGCTCACATATTTTGGTACACATATTTCATTTTGGCCTGTTAGGGACAGTCCACCTTCTGCAGCAGTTTTGTTTTTTTTTTTTTTAAGGCTAATTTCTAATGGTGCAGGCATCAAGAGGATTTTGTACTCAACCACTCTCAGATTGTGACAGCTATCTGATATTAGATGCCTCCTCCCTCCCTCCTCCTAAGGCAGTCTCTTTTGCTCTCAGCTGTTAAAAAAGATTTTGAAGTACACTTACATCATCTTGGCCAACAGAACACAAAAGCTGACTTTTGCTAGTGTTCTTTTCAGTGAAAGCCAATGATGAAATTAATACAGATGCTTTGGGATTACTGTATTTGCTTCTACTATCCGAAAGTCATGCTAGGCTTAATATAAGATTCTCAAGAGGTGAGTGAAATATAAAATTATATCAATTATTTCATCAGTTTCTTCTCCAAAATCAGGTTTTTCTTGTCATGGTATTTCTATTTCTGCCAGTCACTGAATGGGATTCTTTGATTGGAATTGATAATCTTACCTCTGTTTCTCTGCTTTCCACTGTCCTGTGCTGTGAATGCTTCTTATGAACATAGAAGTTGGCACAATTCACTGTCATCGCTGTCCTTACTCACAGGAAAAATTCAGCCACAGTGGTGGTTATTTTCTCACGCTATTGATAATCACAATAAACATTGCTTGCCAGGTAGTCTGACTATTGCAATTGGACATTTTGTACTATTTGGGATTAGGAAGTGAACCTGTGTTTAGCCCTTGTGTCTCCATTCATGCTTTGTTCAGTCTATTTAAATCCGTGTCTGTGTTTTTCAGTCTTCAATCAGTTTTCTAGCTCCTTTCTTGCCAGCTCAACAGCTCTCACTAGAGGTATTGTGCAGCCTTTCTAGATAGTTCAGTAGCAATTTACACTGTGCCTTCCACTGTAATTCCAGTTGTTCTCTCCTTTTCTTGCCCTGACAGTCATTCTGGATTGAAGGGATGTCATTTTTGCTTAATTGAGTCAGTTCCAACTGCATACAATTATCGAGCTTCTTACTGTTCGAGGATTTGTCTGCTGGATTTGGCAGAAGTGAAAACATGAAAACTTCATTTCCCGTGTTCTTCTGGTGTTGCTACTTAGCAGATTACCTTCCTTTTTGTGGGTGAAAAGCTTTCATTTTGATTCAGTGGAATTTTCACAGAATTCCTGAATTCTGCTTTCTGTTGATGCTTCAGAAATGTAGGCAGCTGCATTGCTGTCTGTTTGTGCTTGCAGGTGGATGGAGAGTTGTTCAGTTGCGATTGTGATTTACCCATGCAAATAGTTTCTTAACTCCTTGGATATGGTAAAAAATTGTTCCATTTTGTGTAATTGAATTAATCTTCATCAGTATATGTTTTAATTCAGGAGAGTTAAATCTTGCTGTATTTCACAGCTCTCGGAGTCTAGATTAGGAGTTGATGGAGAAAACTCGCTCTTCTCAAGTATTTGACTGGAAAGGAGTTTCACTTCATGCATGTGCCAGCCACTTACTCTTCCAGGTGATTCAGTTATGGCTGTTTTGTCTTTCTGTTCTGTAACCACGAAACAAAATGGAACAGGAAATAGGACAGAAAATCTAGTTTTGCCTTTGGTGTTGTCTTTCTTTTTCACAATCTTTGAAATAAGCTGGGATTTAATTTAGTTTCAGGTTTCGTGCCAGATTTTGAGGTAACGATAAGTTGTAATTCTACTTGGTGTTGTTTCACACTGGGATAATAACAGTATTAATTCTGTAGTTCCAATAAGCACTTCATAGCTTTACAGGTCAGAAAACAATGCTCATCCAGTGTATTTGCTTGGAGTGATGTGTGGTTATAAAAGTGCAAACACACACAAATATGGTAGACAGTGTTCTCTTGAAATACTGCTAAGTCTTCTAAGGATGCATATGGTCCTTGAGAGGACTCTGTTGAAAATCTGCATAGTAGCTGTGATGCCTGTGTGAGGAGGGCAATTGCATCATGAATAGTGGCTGAAGCCACTAGCTGTGTGTGTTAGACTGCCAGTAATAAAACTACCAGAGCTGAGTTAACATGATGGTCAGTCAGCTTTCTTCTCTAGATGTGTCTGATAATAAAAATAGATGGATCTTTAAGTGGTGTAGTGTTCCAAAAATCATTCTACTCTGCCTTCAAGTTTAATTAGTGAAATCATCCAAAACCCACAGTTCTAAGCATAATACAAAAGAGACTTAATGATGTGTGATGACTCACAAGAATACAGGAAATTGTCTTATCTTTTGCAAATTAAGTCTTACTCTTCCTATCTTATTAAAAGATGATGCCACCTTATTGTCAAAGCACTGGTAGTCAGAGCCTTACAACCTTTTTTTTGAAAAACTGTTGTAAACAGCTCCTGTAGAAAGTATTCCAAAGCATTGTTTTGGGCATTGTAATTCAAATAAATCTCTGTTGCTTTTGTGTTTTCCAAATAATCACAATCAAGATGTGCTGTACTTGCTTGTCTATTGAGGATATTAAATATGTGTGTGATTATAAATACATATGTAATGTTTATTCAGTGCAGCAGCTGTTCAGGGGAGAGAGAAGTAATTTGAACTATGTAGTGCAGTACACAGAATGGTAACCGGTTTCCTTTCCTTCATCTCTCTCTTCCCAGTTTGTTCTTGCTGCAACATTAACTCAAGGCTAGCAACAGACTTCTGGGAAGTGGCTGTCTTCCCTGCTTGGTTCTCTCAACACCTGTCCTCACCTCATTTCCTCACTGCTGAGTCTTTTGCCATTTGTGCTTGCTCTATTGGGTTGACTAGGGCAGTGAAGGCTCTCTGGAGTCACATTCCTTATCCATTAACAAGCTCACACCTTAAAATATTAGGGAAATATTTATTTTTTTTATATAAAAGGATACATATCACACATATGAAAGTGTGTATTTTATATATATATATATATATAAGGATTAGCTCTTCAACCTCTTCATTCTAACTTTCCTCTAGAGGGAGATACAACAGATTTGACCTTTGAGTAATATTTTACTACAATATGATGTAAAGTTGACTTGCAGTTTTATTATTACTGTAATTTTCCTTTGAAATTTTATACCCACAAATTAAATTTATTCAGTTGAAGTCAGTGTGCCCTGACTAGTCTCCTGAAATGTCACTTTTTCCCTTCTGTGATAGCATGTCTCTCACATGAACAGACCACTGTTATGTGAAGAGGATCCTGGCCTGTGCTGAGCACTGTGCTCGTTCTACCTGACAGCATCTATCTGCCCAGCCTCATTCCTTATGTGCCAATTTTGTGTCCAGGAGATTGTGTCATCCTTAAAATATTTGGTCTGTTTTCCCATATTGTCTGCATTTTAAAGAAATACATAGTGATTTGGATTCCTCAGGGCTAAATTTCTGGCACCGAATGTCAGAGTTTTGTCTAGGAACACTTACTTCAGTGCTGCCAGACACAAGGGATGAGTGCCAAAAATCACCTTATAGCCACAGAAGTGTATTTTATCTGTACTGCAGTTAATACTGAGTTACTCTATGGGAGTGTGTGAGGCAGTGAGCACTCTGCCCCCTTGACACACCAAAAATGTATACGCAGGCACAGGGAATGATGAAGCCCCAAAACGCACAATGCCCCTTTCCATTTTGCAGTGCTTTTCCCCCCTGTTGGCAGCTTGATATCTCTGAGCTAGTGCAAGGCAGAAAGGTCTGTTCATGTGAGCTTTGCATCGCTTGCTTTCAAGGGACATTGCAGCATGTGCATATTTTCATCTAAGGTTCCTGCTACTGAGAGAGGAACAAGAAGTGAAAAGTGTAATGAACGTATTTTTGTTGCCTTTACTGAATTGTGTATTACAGATTTGAGAAATCATGTGCTCAAAAGAGTTGTTATTATTATGCCACCTGAATTAGTCAAATGAAAGTGAGGACTTTTTATTTTCTAACAGACTACTTTCACAGTGGTTGTCTAATAATAGCTGTGACTTCAGTCATCAGGTCAGTAAGTTCACATGTAAGTACAGCAGGATTCTTAGTACACTGTGAAAGCCTGTAATGCTTTTTTGATTAATATTTTGCTTGTACTACAGTTTTGGGAGGAATATTTGCAGTCTTGCAACTAGTAAATGCCAGAGTGCTTTGCTGTCATTAATAGTCTGCCTTTGAATTCTTCAAGGGATTGTTCTTGAGGGATGGTTTGGTTGGTTGGTTTTGTTTTGTTGGGTTTGGGGGTTTGGGTTTTTTTCTGTTGTTGTGGTTTGGTTGGGTTTTTATATTTGGCTGAGTTTTTTTGGGGGTGTGTGGGTGGTGTTTTTTTGTTTTTAAATGAAAACCCAAATAAAAAGTGATCAGAGGTAAAACTTCAAAAATTATCAGTATCTATGCTTCAAATGACCTCAGAACAATTTACAGTTGTTCAGCATAAAAAAAATCAGAGTCCCCAAATTCTGATTTTCTAATTTGTCTTTTAAAAGAATCCACTAAACAAATAGGACCCTGTCTATGCATTTTTCTTCCTGGCATGCTTTCCCTACCTGGAAATGAACAAGACATAAGGATGAACAGAGCCTGAGAGTTTAACCAGAAGTGAAAACACAGCAAAGCACCCTGGCCCTCATCCTTACAGAGGCTGTAGTTTCCTTTAGAAAATCCTTTCACATGCCAGTGGGATGTTAGAAGGAGATAATGATCTGTTGAGTAGGAACAATGAAGTGAGACTGTCAGTCAATAAATTTGCTCAAAATGCAAGCAAGTGAAATAATACATTGTCTGGTACAGCTGTTCAACTGCATATACATTGTTCATCGTTTCAGAGTTTATCTATATAGAAATGTTTGGGCTTGAGTATAGCATACAATAAATTAAATGCCATTTGTGTCTGTGTACAGGAATTTATGATTGGGGAAAGAATTGAATTTTACTTTGAAACTTTATTCTAAAGCTCATCCTAAATCTCCTTAAAGTAAAACGCATCCTATTAATGCTGAACTCTGAATAACAGGCAATCCTGCAGAAGTATTCTATTGTAAAACCAAAGCTAACCAAAATGCATTTTTATAAACAGAACAGTGAACTTCAATGAGAATTTAAAAATTTCCTGGGTTTTTTGGTTTTTAGTTCAAAAGAGAGTGTCCACTGGTTTGAAATTGTGGGCTTCCCATTAAATATTGCATTGTCTGCTGTACTGCTGTACGTTGATGGTAGTCAGTGGAGCCAAATAGCCAGGAGATTGTTCAGCTCAAAATGTGCAGTGAGTATTGACTCCCGAGGAGCTTGTACTCAAACAAGACTTAGGTGACCCAGATTTTTCTTTTCATTTCTTACCATGTTGTATGATATTGGTGGTAGCAAGAAATATCTCCCTTAGTAGTGGCATAATCTACTTTAGTTTTGTCTTTGTCAGAAGCAGAAATATTTTGCCAGCTTGATGGTTTATCCATTTCCAGATTCTTTTAAAGATATTACACATGCAAAGCATGTGCCGTATGTGAGCTGTGCCATGGATATCTTCTATGCACAGGTCATGATACAACTGGTCTGGAAATCCCCAGCTTCATTAGGTCACTTGGAGTGCCATTGTATCCAGTTAGTATTTATCTCCCTTCCAGATTTCTCAGAAAATATTTACAATTTGCAAAATTATATATGTAATTATAGAAACTTCGGGGTAATTATATGTATATATTAGTTATTCATTACATTTAATTATGCTTTGTTATGAACTGTTTACAGCAGTTGTCACTGAGGGGGAGACGAAAGAGGCAGGACAAATGGAGCTGAATGTGGAGTAAAACCAAGGGAAATCTCGTATTAAAGATTCACCAATGAATCTTTGCAGACTTTATGCAAATCCAGTGGGTATGTTGTGAGAGTGTTAATGAGTGTCACATCCTGATTACTGCAGATTTCCCTTTACGTTTGCAACCGTACCAAATCCAATTGAAACTGCTAAAATTAACAGCAGAAGTCCACAACAGTTTGTCAGGAAAATGTGTGAAATCTGGTTTTAAAATATCGTGCCCTAATTATTCTTGGAAACATTCTATATAGATGTTGACATAAAGTAGCCTATATGCATTCCCTGATGGGTGACAAACTGAACATTGATCCCTGTAAATCCTTTTAAAGGACCACCTTTTTTTCTGAGATACTTTTTGCATCTCACTACAGAGGAAACTGTATGATTTAGCTGCCCTGGCACCAGGGCTCCTAGGTAGTAATCTACTTGTTTACCAACAGCTACTAGGAGCAGTCTTTTCTGCCACAGCACATGCTAGTCCTTTTGTGAGGTGTGGCCTTTGGTGGATGAAGTGACTGTAGACACAGTGATTTAGTTTAACTCAAAAACTGCTAAAATGCAACATAAAGAAAAAAAAAACAACTAATTTTTAAAGTTAAATTAAGAAAACCCAGTTAATTAGTGTCTTTGCTTTTACTTAAGTTATTGTCAGGGTTTTCAGCCAGCTCAGTCACCTGTCTCCCTCTTATCTTTGCCTTTCTTTGTGTGGGCAATTTCTCCTCTGAACCTGCCTCCCAGCTTTCACTGGTTTTGAATTTTTGAGGCGATTTTACATTCCTTTTGCTCCCTTTTTACTCAGTCTGTCAAACCCATTTTGTCTTTAGAACTGGGCCAAGACAGCCCTTGCAACTTGTGAAGATATTTTCAATGTGTAAACATTTGAAGGGAGGGAGATTTTTGTAACAGCACTTTGGGATGCCACTGATACAAAGGCATCTGGATAGGAGAGCAGGCAGTTGGTTCTGTATCTTTTATTTAGCCTGTCTGGATCTGCCAGCTTACTGTACACTGTTAATGTAATTCTGAATGCCTGCATATATGACAAGTCATGACCATAATGAGTTTGCTTATTTCAAGATATCTAGTGGCATCCTTCATTTGCATATTAAAGAAAACTTTGCTGGAAGAAGACAAACTTGAGGCTACAAAAGCTTTGTGATTACTGTAATGCTAATCTGTATTCAATCCCATATATAAGTGTCACATCCCGAGCACTTAAAAAAATTAATTAGTCAACTGCGTTGTGCCACAGATGAGCAGAAACAAGTCACTGCTTGCATCCACAAGCTGTGACGTTCTCTGTGCCAACATGACTTTAAAGGAGAGAGGGCCCACAGTAACTGAGCTGGAGGTGGTGCTATCTTCTTCCTTCCACCTAAGAGTGTATAAAGTTGTGGCATTTGTGTGATTGTGTTCTATTAAATGATGAAAGTATGTTTAAAGTGTCGAGTAAGAATCCCTGCAGTGCTTTATATCCACTATATGATACGTAGATCTTTGCTTGCCTTTTACTAGGAAGTATATATTGTGCATCAAAAGTGTCACTGGGATGTTTTGCAATCTGGAGTGTGAATGCCAATGTAAATAGATTGAGTCAAAATAAATACAGCTGCTTATCTGTCATTAACTAAGAATAAAACATATGCATTTTCCCAATTGCTCAACAGAGTTGCACCTCCATATGCCTCATAGGTTTGCAAAGGGGTGTTTCTTTGCCTGCTTCCCGGGCAGAAGGTTTCTAGACATCTCTGAGTAACTTGCCCATCATTCCTCAGATTGCTGCCTGTACATACGGGCAGTCTGTGTCACATCACACACCTGCCTTTTAGGGGCTTGTCTTCTCTGTGTTTTACTTAGAAAGTAAAGGTAGAACAGAAGGTACAAATTCAGTTTCCTCAAGAGTGTATGTGTCTCAAAAGGTGACAGGCAGAGACAGGCCATGATGCCTCACAGTGACTTCCAGTTGTGACTGTGGGACTGGAAAATGTTTTCATTTAACTGTATTTGGTGTTATGAGTAGCATTCAGAGGTCCTGCCCTGTGGAACAGGCTGTAGTTTATCATTTTGAAGGTACATGTTGCACAGTTTCTTCTACAGTGGCAAACAATTGCGCTTCCAGTTGTTTCAGGTATTTCCCTTTGTGTTTTTACATTTCCCCTCGCACTGGTGTGGTGATCACTGGCATGTCTGTGATTCCTGGTCATGTGGCTCTTTAGACAAATTAACCTCTTGCAGTTAGAGTTATAAAGTAAAACAAGATGGCAGAATTTGGAGACATTGTGAATTCACAACACAGGAAAAAAAAAAGTGTTTTCTAAATGTTACTGAACAAAGAATTGTAATTTGCCTGTAAACAGCTTCTAAAAGCAGATGCTGAAATATTGTTTGTTTTAGCAGTGTAATTGTTTTAGGAATAGATAAGCTTTTCAACAGGGTTGTGAGTACATAGACGCACGTAAAGAATTACTCTGCTTCAAGACTTTTCAGAGACCAGTTCCTTCTTCATGTTGGTAGATATGATAATAAAGTATGTTTCACATTAAGCATTGCAACAACCTGAAAAAAACCCAAACACATAGTGACAGCCTTAAAGCGAATGCTTCTTATAAATGTTGTGGGGTTTTTTTGTGCTTTCCTTCTGTTTGAGAAAAAATGAGATAGGTATTTTTTTCCTTGATCTGATGCATCTTAACAAACTTGATTTTAGGTCTTTGGATAATCAATTATTTATTTAAAGAGATCTGCTAAGCAGGCTGTGCAAAAAACCACTATCCTGTGGAATGCACATTTGGGGCTTTTTTTCATGTGGGTGAATGCAGGAATGATGGAGTTTTCTATGGCAAGGTTCGTAGCATTTATGCAAGAAATGTTTTTGCAGCAGGGTTCAACGTAGCAGTTATTAGATCAGTACTAGTTATTAGATCAGTACTAGTTAGGTCGCATCAAAATTACATAGAAATAATGTTCCTCTTTACTATTTCACTTGCTTCGATCTCTTCCCCTTGTTTGTAAATGAAGTTAGGCATGATTCTGTTGGATAAAGACAGCAAATAAAATTTTGCATGTAATATTTTGCAAAGTTAGTTAATCTCATAGGGAAGTTAGCAATATTGTGAATGTTTGCAGTATCCAGCCCCTCGAGAACAATTTAAATTGGGAGCTAGAGGAAGAACTTGTGGTTTGTGGTTGTATTTCTTTTTGTAATTCAGGTTTAAAAATCCTTATCATTTAGATTATCTCTGAAATATTAGAGTTAGCACCAGTGTAACATTGTGAATTCTCAGATTTAGATTCAATTGCCTTGTTTGTGACATGTGACTGATGTGTTTCTTAACATGCTGGTCATAGCCCTGAGATTCTCACACTGGAATCATAAACCATTCTGGAATAAAACTGCAGGATTTTTATCATAGATCATATGATATTTTTCCATCTGAATATGCTTCATTAGGCCTACCTTCTGTAATACCACTGGATCATTAGGTGGCATGTAGGAAGAAATCATTTCAGCAGTAATCCATCAGGCATGGAGAGCCCCCGTGTGTTTGACATGTAAATGTATTGAGATTAAACCACATCTCCCAGTGCTGTATAAAACATGTTTTCAAAACTGTACAGGTGCAGAATTACATCTGCTCAAGATGTTGCTTTTGAATTTTGCCAGTCTTCATTTTCCTTAGGAGACTTGGTTGCTTTCTAATAGTTCCTGTACCACAGAAACTTCGTTCGAGAAATTAAGACTAAACCAATTAGACACTGAAGAATTTTCAGCTGGAAGCTTTCTGGTATGATACACCCACCTTTGAATCAATATAAAACAACTCAACGAGCCACACCATTCACTAAAAGGCATCTACTAGACAGTTAGTTACTTTCTTCTATTTTTAAGTGAAACATTTTTTTTTTTGGTGGAAAATTTGGAAGGAAAATGCTCTTTTTATTTTTTTTAAGGAACAAAGAATGTAAGGCCTTAGGTAATAAATGGCTATGTTTATTTAGCACTTCTGATGTAACATAAGACATAACATGATGACAGTTTTCTGCAGTATTCAATAAGTTCTTTGAAAAGACTTTTTTGAGAATCTCAAGTTAAAAAGATAGAAATCTGGAATTACAGAAACTTCAGTAGCTGCTGCCGTTACAGTAAGTGTGCAGTTAATTAATGTTTGTTCCTGCAAGTATTGTGGAAAGCACAGCAGTTAGAGAGATGCCTGCCCCAGGATAGCACCTCTGTGAGGAAGTCCTGATAAGGATCTCCAAGGATCTCTAGGTGCTGAACCAAAGCAAGGTGGTGTACTTTTCCTGGTGCTGTTTCTCACTCAAGCTTTTGTTTATCCTGTAGATCCCAGGGAATTTAACTCCTGGTGGTGTTCTGTTGCTCCAAGGGGTGTTGTTCCACACGTAGCTGCTGAAGCAGCCATGCTCTGAAACAAGGGGATGCAGCACAGATAAGGTTCTGCAAACCTCTGTACAATGATCAAGGACAAGCAGTGACATCGTTTGACCATTACACCATTTAAAGAATTTTCTCTCTTGTTCATACATGAAGTGGAAGAAACAATCAGAAAACCAAAATTATCAATCATAGAGAGAGTGGTGAAAATGAATGTATGCAGTTTTTTATTGAGGTAATCAGTTCTAGAGACTGAGATGGGACCTTACTAGGCTCACAACTTTGTTAATGATGCAGCTTGTTCTGCAGCAGTATGCTCTTTGACAGTGCTCTTCCCTCCCTTCCCTTCCCCTCCCCTTATATTTATTGCTAATGAGATAATTAATTAGTTTAAACTCTTTTTCATTACTTGAGCAAAGAATTACAGTCCCTGAAGAACAGCACTGAGTACCACATGTAGCATCTGCCAGAGTTGCTGGTCCTCTGATTGAATGACCATATGTGCTGCAAAGGCTGGGAACAACGGGCCAGCAGTACTGGTAGTGTTTCCTGACTGCCTTAACTCCAAGTGACCTTGCCCTAGACAGGGTGTTTTTGTAAAACAGCAGTGGCAAGTGGCTGTTTTAATGTCCTTATGAGCTTAACACCAAGAATGGGTGGAGACCAACATCAGATTTAAATAGCAGAACCATAAGCCAACTCGTAGTACTTTGTTGATTGTAAATTACAGGAGATAGTCTTATAGTTACCCCTGTGTTTTAGTTCATCCATGTTTAGACACACAAGGTGGTTTAATTGGAATTTCCCGTATTTCAGTGCATTAATGCTCAGAAACATATTAACTCTGGCTTAGCAGTGTTTATCCATTTCAGAGCACTGTAGGGTCATTAATCACCAGTCCCCTCCTGAGAATTAAGAGATAGGAGATAGACACTCAAAGTATTATTATTCTAATTTTACAAGTGGGAAAACAGAAGACATGAATAATTTGATCAAGGCCAGAGAATAAGCCAATGTGAGCTCTGAGATTTGTTTTGGCCATTAGCCCAGTGGTCGGGCCAACCCTTGCAACATTCTACTTCTAAATTATACACTTATGCCTTATGATGATGATGATGATGCTTTAATTGTCCCACAGTCTTTCCAGGTGGAGAGTTTTCTTTTCCCTTAGGTAACAAAGCAAGCCTGACTACAACAAAAACTTCCAAACAAGGAAATCCTTATGAAATCAGAATCTCGATGTAACATTATTTTGGACACAAAATGTTTGCATGGAATATGTTCAAACTTGTCTTCCATGTTCTGCCAAAAAAAGGTGCAAACTCATTGACTGGGTGATGCACAAGGGGAGTGATTAGTAGAATAACAGTAAGTATTGAAAGCTGTTTTACTGAACTTTTGTTATTTGAGAAATAGTAGATGCGTGGTATGAAAATACAACTTATGGAATTAGAGAAGGCCTCAGAGTGGTCTTTGGAATTGTTCACTTTAGGACAAGGAGTTGTTTGTTTACAGTTTATGCAACTCTGGTTGCATAAATAGCTGTAGTCACAAACAATTCATTTGGGTAGGGTACAAGCAGTGCTTTTCAGCAGTGGAGAACATCCATTTCTAATGGCTATCTGAAACCAACAGGTTGGGTTTGTGTTTGTTTTTTTTCCTCTGCCCCACAGCTGGGTTCATTTCTACCATCTCCTATGGAAGGTGGTCAGGTTTTGCTTCAGCTGTAGCCAGTCTTTGTCTTCAAAATAACTTAGTCTGCAATATTGATATTTGTATTCAAAATGTCACAAGAAATTAATCATAACTTAGTCAAAATGTTAAAAATTTTGGTGAAATATTTTGGCTAAATATTGGTGGAATGTTTTGGTTAAATGTTTTACGCTAACCATTTTGTTTACAGAGGATTGATCAAAACAGTGCAGCTCTGCAAACTTTAGCCCTATGTCTAGTATTTCAGTAAATATCTAATATTTAATGCATACACTAAGACTTCCCCTAAATGGGTTACTGAATGTGATCCCTTCTCGCTGTGCCCACCTTCCTTCCCTGCAGGGCTGTGATTTTCAGCTGAGCTGGAGTGGAACTGCTCTTATCTCCAAATAAAACAAAATGACTTCACTGAATGCATATTCCACAAAGCCTATCAGGGACACTGCCAGGGGAGAAAAAAGCGAGCTGGCAGAAGGGCTTTCAGGCTGTGGAGCGCGATGTAGAGCGCAGCATATTGAAAGTCATAAATACTGTCCCACAGACATGTTGAATAATGTAGGTACGGCGTGAGAAGCGGGGAGCGCTCCCGGGCTGCCTCCCGACATTCCGCTGCCTGCGAGTTAGCATCGGCGGCCAGGCGTGGGCTCGACGGGCTGTGCAAGGTGCCCTGCTCTGTCCTGTACTCTCGGGTGCCTGCCTGCGGGCACACGGGAGGGACACGCGGGGCGGGGGCTACCGTCCCCAGGTGTAGGGTCCCCCGTTCGGCGGTGCTGCGGGGAGCAAGGTACCGCCTGCCCCGGAGCTGCCGACACAGCCGCCGCTGCTCTGCCCGGCACGGCACCGCGCTCCTGCCGCCCTGCAGTTGATGCGGGGCCGGGGTCGGGCGCTGCAGGTGTGCGAGCCCCCGGGCAGGGCAGCGGGACGGCGCCCGGCCCGGCGGGGGTGGCGGGCAGCGTGCGGGGGTATCGGCCCCGCGGTCCGTCGCTCCTCCCGGTGCGGAGCCCGGGCTCACTAGGCAGCCGAGGATGAAATCTTGGCAGCTGACTGCAGGCGTGGGAGATGCCCTTCAGGTAAGGCAGGGGCGGGGAAGGGGCACCGGGAGCCAGCCTCCGCTAGCGGCGGAGAGAGCTCCCGAGCCCCCGGCTGGGAGGCGAGGCTGGGGAGGGGGTCCGGGGGGTGCAGTTGACATGTTTGGCGGCTGCTGCTGCTGTACAGCCGCCGTCAGTGACTTCCCGACATGAAGGTGGCGAGGTTGGTGTGTGCGGGGCTCCGGGCTGGGGGTTGCGAGCCGCGGGCGGAGCGCGGAACACTGGCAGAGGAGGCTGGCGGCGGAGCTACGCGTGTCGTAGGTGAAGTTGCGAGGCTGCTGCCGGGCTGAGCTGCATCTGCACCCGCTGTTTAGCTGGCCGTCTTCTTATGGCTGTGTTTATCCGTGTGCGTGGCATGGGGCTGCCTGCGGGAGGGAATCCACGGGCATGTGTTGTGCTTGCAGAAAATAAGATGTGGAGGAATGATTTGTCCTTTCTCTGTGGCTGGGTGAAGTTGATGTCAACTTCATCTTCAAAGAGCTGTTTAACTTTCTTTTGATGGGATATATATTAGCATTTATATGAAATACGGCAGGAATCTCATTAGAAATGGTTTTGTCAGATGAATTATTGCCTTTTAGCAGGCAGTTTACAGGATTCCTGACGAAACTGGTTGCTTTTTAAACTTTAGGGCACCAGCATATTACTAGCATAATATCATGATGTTAGAAAACACAACCTGCATGAAGATTTTAAAGTTTTATTACTGTACTTGTTAAAATACATGGGATAAACCAACAACAACCTTTTCTTCATAAATCCAGTTTAAGCCTACAGAGCGATACATTTGGCTAATAGTCCTTTTATACATGTACACATTTTAAAAGCAGAAACAGAGTGTAAGAGACTGGCATTTACAAATGTCTATGTGTTGCCAGCTGGGTGTAATTGCAGAGTGATTGAAATATTTTGAATTACTTCAGCAATTTTCTTTCTTTAGAGAAAACAGACACACCTCAAAGTGTGGCAGTAATGTTGAGGGGAGTAGGGAAAGTGGGTTTTGCTAGCTCTTAAAAAAGGACTCTCACCCATACTGATTAGGAGTGTGGTGTTTTTCACAAGACTTGCTGTCACACGTAGGAGACAGTGGCACAGGCTAGGCTCTGTGCGTTTCAGGCAGTGAGGGTTTGGTTAGCAGCTCAGGCACCATAAAATCACATTGCTGTCAGGGCCATACAGTAAATTTTACCTCAGGTAGTTTATTTAGATGGATGTTCAGGAATTTAGCAAGATCAAAACCAGTCTTTGTGTCTATCAGTTCTGTAGCGATAAGGAATTTGGTCTTGATACAGAAGGATTTATGTAAGTATTAACTGGGAAGTTCATGGTTATTTTTGATTAGGAAATACTTCCAAAATGTGGCTTGTGTGCAGTACCTCCGGTTCATATGAGTTTCTACACTGAACAATAGACATGTGTAAAGTTTGAGCGTTCTGACATTCTGTTCATAGATTGTAGCTTTTTCCTGATACTTTTAATGTTGACATTGATCTGTTTGTTGATTGTGCAAGTGAAGGTAACTTCTGAAAAGTGAGGCAAAGTGCTGTTTGGTAAAGAGTCTTGCCTTGGCTGCAGGAAGAGCGGCAGCAGTGCATGTTTACCACCATTCAAATCCGAACCATTTAATGGGAGTAAAGTAGTTTTTTGGATGATACTTTATAGGTGCTCCTCAGTCAGTGCACGTGTAGCATCTGTCAGTCATCAGTTTTACTTGCTTTCAACCTATATGTCAATTCCAGATTTGATCATCTGTTTCAGAGTTTTTCTTACTGAATCAGTACCAAATTTCAGACATTTTAGATATAGTAAGCATACCCAGTCTCATGTTTCTATTGCCATCCCTTTAATACATGGGCAAGAAGTTGTATTTATCAGTGCCATCTCAGCGTCCAATATGCTTAGACTTTGGCAAGTGTAAGCAGAAATAATTACACTCCTTTCCAAGCAGTTTTAGAAAGAGCGAGCTTTGTGTTTCTACCTGCTCCTACACGAATAAGTATTTGAAATCACAACAACAGATGGATGAAACAACTTCAGTGTTATTGTTGTGTAGCAAGGTGTTACAGTCAGTCTAACTTCAACCCAGTTGCTTCAGTGGTATCATTCTCATGGAATTGTTCAGTTTTATTTTGGATAAAGTTTTCAGAGTGTCTTCATTTTGCTCACAGAATACCAAAGTGTCCAGGAACAAGTAGTTGATTTATTCAGTGATAAGCCTTGTGGTATTCTAAATGTTATAAAAGGTCTAGAAAAATGTTTATAAATGTAATGTTGGAAATTTGGGCTTTTCCTATTGCCATGAAAAATATTAGCTTTAAATGTTAATACATTTGCTGAAGATAAATACGTTGGAAATGGCAAATGAAGGACCAAATTGGAAAGAAGGAGGAGATCTATGATTAACTCTTGCTTTGAAATTATTATAGCAGTAATTGTGAAACAGAAACCTGACCATGGAAAGTAAACCATGTAAGACATGTGGAGTCTTTTAACCATCAAAAATACAGTGTCTAAATTTTATTTTCTATTTTAACTTAACAAGCTAAGAAGGGATTATGTTTAGGATAGCTCAAGCCTACTAAAGCTAAGCTTTTGGTTGACCTTGGTGGTAGGGATTTTGGAGTCTTTCTTTAAATGATTGTCACAGGGTAGTATGTTCCTAGAATTTACAGATGGTGACAAAGACTACAGAGGGCCTTGATAATATCAGATGATTTTTCAGTGTTTTGGGGGGCTTCATGTATAAGAATGGCTTATACCTTAAGACATCTTCTTGGAACTAAGTGCAACTTTGGAAATTGCTTACCTTTAAGCGAGAATAAGGTTTACTTTTCAAAATTGCTGTTCTATCATGAGTAGTCTTATTTTCAACCCATCTGTACCATCTATTTAGAAAAGTTAACTGCCTTTAATTATGTTTTGGAATATGTGACCAAGGAAAAATTTTCATCAACTGAGTTGTCAGTAAAGAACAGATTCACATTCACCAGTACGGAGATGATCAGTTTTCACAGGCATGCCTTTTTCAACACAAGATGTACCATGAGTATGTAGTCACTACAGGGAAGAAAAGGTCAGGTTTTTCAGTTAAAAAGGTGCATCCTAAATATGTTTTCTCTAGAATTCCCATGCTGTGGGATTGGTTTTGGATGAGATACTAGGCAGCTAGGTTAGTGACAGGAAATAAATGGGTGCCAGATTATTTCTGCTAGCATTTCATTCTAAATTTGTCTGTGAATAAAGTTTAATTTCGTTGCCTGAGATCTTTTGTCAGCTGTGGAGTTCTGTACCTGTAGGAACAAGTCTTTTCCTTTTCATTTTTCTTTTGAAGCTATCAAATAGAGATGTTAAGGAATGTGACAGAGCTGCTGTCTGCAGTGACACTGTGCACTCACTACTTTTATTTTTGGGAAATGCAAGAAAGTGTTTGCTCTGGGGGACTGGATTACAGTGTAAGCATTTCTGCTTTTCTTAATTTTGTCTTCATCATGCCTGTTCTGCATTTGATTTCAGTTATCCAGGTTAAGTTGCACAGGCTGTAATTTCCCTCTGTTATCATTGGAAATACAGTGCAGCATGGGCTTTTTCAGCAGGCTAGAATCAGAGACTGGATTTGTTCTGTAGTTAATTATAGGTTTCATGCACAGCTATAAGGTTTCTGAAGAGTGATATTTTCCTGATGGTCAGGAATACTTTTTTTAAAGCTGTTGTTTCACAGAAGCTTATTAGTTGACTTTCACAAATGTGGAGGCACACACAAACTTTTTTTTTAAGTACTAAGATGGAGAAAGCACTTGAGTCAGCAGTAGCATCCAGATTCAGCAAAACTAAGTGATTAATTCAAGCAATTAAACAGGACAAAAGCCTAGTTTTGCTGCCTTGTCTTGATATGCTTCCAGTATTTTTTTGATGCATAAAAATTTCAACATGTTCTTTTCTGTCAGGTGTTTACTAAAGAAAGTACACCTCCAAACCCCAGAAACTCTTGACAATCCCCTTAATTTGCGCTTACACCCTCATTTTCCATTAAGTATTTTTGTTCTTAGGAGAAGCAAACACTAATATCTTATTCGGTTTAGGATACCTGGAGTTCAGTAACTACTCATTTAGGTACCTGCATTTTCAGTAGTGATAAATAATGCTAGGCAGATTGGTTAAATATGTAGGAATTAATAAAAGAGTATCTTCTAACTAATGTTTAATATGTATTAAAAGTAAGATGATGAAATGATAAAAATAAGATTATAATGATGGTTTGCAATTCAAGAAATTCGACCATTTCCATGTGAAAAGCCAGAACTTTTGGTTTTATGCATTTGATTTTCAGTAGTTTTAAGCAGATTTCCTATCTAGACATAATGGAAATGTAAGCAGATGAAAAAGGGGAGAACAGTAAGCAGAGAAAATTCTTGGATGGACCGACCTGAACTGGAACAGAGCTTTAGAACTTAGCAGTTTGCCACTTGTATATTGCAGCATGATGTTAAATGTTGGGAACAAGCTCCCACCCTTTGCAAATGGGAACTGTTCTACTTGTGCTGTGGGGCTTTCTGGACAGGTGCTTACGTTTTTCTTGTTTTAAATGAAATGTTTTCCTGGGTAAAGTTGACCTTTCTGATAACATGAATATGAGTTATCTGGGAATGAGATTTGATCCTATTTTCAGGTAAGTCAGTCAGGTGGGGACTTGTTTCCAACTACTAAACTGCATCTAATGGTTCTCTTCTTCAACTGTGAAGATGTGTTACAGCAAAGTGAAGTGAGAAGCTTATGTGGTGTGTCACTGCTGCTTATTTGGAGACCTATTTGTCTGCTACTCAGACCTTGCACTGTTACATGATGCTCTAAAAAGAATAGCATCATTTCAATGATTAATGTCATTTGAGATGAGGCATACTATCTGTGAAGAACTGCTGCCACACTGGAGCAGATATTTCTTAAACATGACATTTAGATCAAGCCCTAATGCAGTGTCCTGGCTCTCCCCTTTTGTACTGTTTCACTGACTTGAAAGTTTTCCTGTTAGCATCGAGTGTTCACCTCTTTAAAAAGACTCCACCTTTCTAACGTGGTGTGTCCTGTGGCATTCTAATTCTGGGAACTGCAGATCAGCTCTAGCCTCTGAGTTTTCATGACCCAGGGTTTAATATTTGATATTACCAATTGGTATGTGTAAAAGGAACAGATTCATTTTTCAGAGGAATATATATATAGGGAAAGTTTAATATTTGCTTGTGATAGAGAAGAATCTCAATTAATTCTTGTCTGTTTGTTTTGGGCTTTTTAGGGTAATTTTTTTTTAAGACTAGGTTGAACATGAATATCATCTAATGATTTTATTTACTAATAAGGTCTGTGTAATGATCAGTGGCCTGTTGTCCCATTTTCCCATCGTGCCAGTTAAATCAGCACCGTGTGAGGCTGTAATCCTGCACTAATCTTGACCGTTACTAGGAAAAGCAGGATACCGCTCTCTGTGACAGGGAGAAAAATCATCTAAGAACCAGATCTCATTTCAAATGGCTTTTCATTCCAGTTGAGAGGCTTTCCCAGTATCAGCAGAGTAAAAAATCCAGCCATGGCAGACTGAACTACCAACAGAGAAGCCATGGGAATCAACTTAATTCCATTTCAACTTACACATTTGAAAGAGTGAGCTTGTTTCTTCATGCTAGTTCTTTCATCGAGCCAAAATAAGACTTATTATTTATTGAAGGAAGACATAAGGAATAGGACTGAGTATTTTAAAGTCTATTCTTTATTTCCAATTAGAATTTTAAGGTGTCTCCATCTCCCCAACAACTATCTCTAATAATGAGAAAAGGTAAATCCAATTCAGCACAGTCATGCAACAGTTTAGCTGAACTTCTGATTGCCCAGATTATAGACTCTTAAGATCAGTGTTTTACCACCACGATGTGGTAGCTGTGGTTCACTGATTGCACCCCTTCTTAATACAGTGACTGTAGAGCTAGAAAAATGGGGTCAGAGAAGAGCTGACTTGTGATATGTTACAGCTTGTGGTTTGTCAGTGAAATTAAACTTCATGAAGAGTTCACAGAAGGCTGCTGATCGTCTTTTGGATAGGCAGTAGGTACAGTGGACAGAGCTCCTGCTTAATCCTTGCATGTCCTGTAGGAGAAACTCAGTTCATTGTTATGCCATAACTAACAATAAGCAATAAATAAGTTGAAATCATAAACACCAACCATGTCATACAGCTGTTACTATCTCACAGCCTTCCTCTAACAACCTCTAGTAATTAGCTACTGAAGAATTAAAAATGATGCAAAGCTGAAGCCTGTTTGTGTGGTAGCATTTCTTCTAAGTAATCAAAGCAACTTGTTTGTATGTTAGTGTTTCTTCTAATTAGTGATTGTGATTCAGACCTTGGGAGGCAGAGGGCAATTCTGCTTTCCTTCATTTTCACCTACATGTATCTGAGCAAGCACTGGACAGAATTCCATCCTGATGCAAAAATGAGAGACTCCCTGGTCTGAGAAAAACACTGATGGAGAGGACCACTCTTTCATGTCATTGAGTCTTGCCCTCCTCTCTGAAAGGATCATCTTTCAACTGTCATTTGTGATAGACTTCCAGTTAATCTTCAAAAGCTGTGAATAAATGAAGTTTCATTACCTCCCCAGACTACCTGTTCCAGCACCTAACTAGCTGTGCTGGCTTCAAAATGTGATCTTTTTCACTAGACAAATGGAAATTTCTTTAAGTTTTAGCACTACAAAGGAGCCAAGGACATTGTTGCCATTGGAAGAACAGGGCAAAGATGGATGAGGAAGCTGAGATTCTTATGGGTATGCAGGATGTATATGCTTATTCCTCCATATTTGTGTCTGTGAAGCATCAAGATTATGAAATTCTAACAATTCAAGCAATTGTTTTCAGGCAGTTGTTCCACTGAGAGTTGGAAGGAGGAGTAGATAACTAAAAATCTTTTGCAGTTTATTTTTAACAAATTGTCAAATTTCATCAATATTTTAAGAAAAGTGGAGACAGGAAGAAAAGAAGAGAGAGCTTTACAACTTCGCCATGTTTCATTTTGGCTTTTTAAAGGGAATTGTCCTTTTTTTTTCTCCACTGAGAAGTTTCCTTTTTCTTTTCCTGCACAATGCAGCACTGCGGAAATACTTGGGTTTAATTTCAGTTTGTAACAAATGTTTCATTTTGATCTTTCAACACTGCAGACAGCAGACTGCATTTTTTTTTTGCTTAAGGAAGCAAATTCTGACATGCAATTGGACATAATGACATTGACATGTTCTTCTCCCTCTAAGTAGCAAGTAGGATGTGAAGCTGTGGTCTTGAATTACAGAAAGGAAGGTGCAGATTAAGCATGAGAAAGGCTTCCTGATAGTAAGAATATTAAATATTTAATTAGGTGAGTTAGGCAGATTGTAGGATTCCTATCAGCAGAAGCTTTCAGGAAAGGTTTGGGAAGCAAATGTCAGGGAGGTGGTGGAGTCACCATCATTGAAGGTGTTTAGGAGGAGACTTGATAGGGTGCTTGGTTACATGGTTTAGTTGATAAGGTGGTGTTGGATGATAGGTTGGACATGATGATCTCGAAGGTCTCTTCCAACCTGGTCTGGTTTGGTTCGGTTCTATTCTATTTTCTATTCTATTCTATTCTATTCTATTCTGTAAATACAGCTGTCTGCCTTGGTATGTAAAGATGTGCTAGAGAATTAATTTCTAACCAACAGAAGTTGTTCTCATTTGTGTGTATTCCTTTTTAAAAAATCAAAAGTTCTCTCCCAAACCCCAAACTTGTTTCCCATTCAGCAGCTGATTCTCTCTTAAGTCTATAGCAAGATTTAATTTTTTAACAGAATCGAGAATCTGACCTCCTGCTGTTTTGACACAGCTGTGAGAGAAGGCAGTGAATCAATATTATAAATATTTTTTCCCAAGAAACAGAATTTGGAAAATTCTGGACATGGCAAAGTTTCTAATAAAATTGTGTGTCTGTCTTTGAAACTCGTTGTGGGTTTTTTGAGGTAAAGGATATGAAGTTCTTCCACCCCTGCTCCCAACTTCCCTCCCAATTGTTTCATCTTATAACAGCTGGTGAAACTTGTATGTGGTTTACCACTGAGCTCTGAGAAAATTCTTGGGCTACATTCAAGGAAACACTGAATAATCCTCTCTGCAAGGGTCAAGGCAGGTAGAATATATTTAGAATTGGGTGCACTTAAAGAATGAGCTCAGTATAAACTCTTCCAACACCTATATTACCTACAAGGGCTTCCCTTGTTCCTTTAATATTGCCTTGAGAATTTGAACTACAAACATATGATCTAAACTAGGATATTTTGAATCTAGTCTTGCTTTATTTATGGAAAGTAGTTTTTTCTTATGATAACTGCACAGTCTTTCCCATCTTCTATCAATGACATAATATTGAGATTTCTGAATAAAAAGCTGGTTACACAGAACATATCAGAGCAGTTGAGACCTTGTTATACTATTAAAGAAATGTAAGAGCACCTTAGGGCCGAAGAGGCTCTGTTGTACTATTTTCTATGTAATATTCTACATATTCTGTATAGGAACCGACTGCCTCTTGTCAAAAAAGGCCTTGAATGAAGAAATAATAGACATTGAAAGGATCTTCCTTACCCATCAGCACACATGGTTGGTCCTTGTCTTGAGAATTTTAGTTTCTGGACTGAAATTGAACTTTTTTGATTTGCCGTAAACATTGCAGAAGGATAACCATCTTTACACCTTCCCCCTCCTACCCCCTGCCTTCCATCTAGTAAAGCCATCAAATTGTCTTAGGACAGAAGACTGTGTAGAGGAAACTAAAATCTGTGAAGTTAGTACTCTGTCAGTTGCTATATCACAGGCATCTTTCTTAAAGTCTAGGAAGGAATAGTATGAACCAAAGTCCCAGTGTGCTCCAGACTTATTCCTTGTATGACACAAGCTCCTGTTGTGCCTAACCAGGGTTTTTCTAATCGGCTTCAGCTTTTCTCTGGGAAAAAGAGCAAGCCATACTTTTCAGCTTAGAAGTGCCATCATTTTGAATGAAGCAATGCTGCTATTAGTGAAGTTCAAATACAGCTGTGGGTTTTTTTTCAGTAGTCAGTAGCAAATAGGAAACTGATACAGAAACACTAAATTACATTTGGTAATAGCTGTATTTAAGAAATATCTGCCAAGATTCTTATTATGTGCAGACATTTCAACCTTGAATGAGTTTATAAAGGATTTAGTATTTTCATATGTTTCAGTGTAAAGCCATCTGTTGCAGTGACAGAACAAAGTGTTGAGAACAAGAACAAACGTATGTTTATGGAAGTACTCCATGAATTGTTAACAGGGAAGACACGAGATCCACAGTAGTATCTTGTAACATATGGGCAAGGGATGTGAAAAAAGCATGGCAGTCATCTTCAATATTTACAATTATGATTTCTTCTCTAATTTCTTTTTGTGTACAGATGTTTAAAAAGTGTCAATTCATGTGGTGAGGGAGAGGGGAACACTGGGTAAGGTATAGTTTGGATCCACCTTTTATAGTTTTTATGTTTCTGCTCTCTTTCCTGACAGTTTTAAACTTGTATCTGGACATGCCAGTACGTGTGTTATACTTTATGTAGTGTTTCATGCATCTACTGGACTTTTTAGTGCAAATCAAACAGCCTCAAACACTCACAGGAGCCGAACTTTACTAGTACCTTCTTCCCATCACCCATTTGGGACAGATTTTTATACGTGACTGCACAAAAGAATGAATCCTATTATGCTGTTTGAAGTTTGAAGTTGATATAGTGTGACTTTTAACCTGTCATACCCCAAATATGGGACACAGTGTGGGCTAGTAAGAGATACAAAGAGATTGCAGCAGAAAAAAATGGCACCGAGACATCAAAAAGAAAGCAAGTGTTCAAGAAAAGTTACTTTGACTCTTTTGTCAGTGGTATTGCAACAAGAAAAATCTAGTTCTGAAGAACCTGTACAGTTGGATTTGTAGTTACAAGGTATAAAGAATGTATTTTACAGTGGTTCTGTTATCTTCAGGTCTGCGTTCTCTCTACAGGTTTGGGTAACTGGGAGAAAGGATTGAATTAGATTGTGCCTTAGCAACACTATGAATTTTCTAGGAAGTGTATTTTATGTTTTCAAATGATAGATCAAAAAGAAAAGAAAAAAAAAAAGAAGGAAAAAAAAAGGATGTGTGCTGAAGGGTTATGGAGCAGGTTATGGCATAAATCTCTTGCCCATCTAGGTATGAAATCTGTTCTCTAAGCAGGGCACAGCTTGGCTGCGGAGTGGGGGGGAAGCTGCTCGGTTTGAATTGGCAGCATTCCACATGTGGGAAAGGGCAGACCTGATTTTTATTTTTTTGAGAGGGTTTTAGGTTTTACTCTAATAATATGTTTTAATGAGTTTTATAAACATAATATGGATTAATTTTCATCAGCCTTCAAAAACTTAAGCCAGTGTAATACAAAGGTGGGAATATACAAATATGGCACAACATCCCCCTGAGATAACAAACACCAAATCTAGCCAGGTATTGACCATGTTGTCATTCTGTGTTAATTGGTAATGTTCAAATCAGTTTATTTTGAGTCGGTTTGGAAGTGTTGAAAGCATTGCATTACAATGTCTTTCAGCTATATCAAGTTGTTCCATAACAGCAAAATGTGACAGTGGCCACGACTGAACTTTTATGTGAGGTCCGATAAATACGCGCATTTTCAATAGTTTACTTAGCAACAGTGACATCTGCTGCCTACTAGGAAAATCCCAGCTCTTTTTCAGTGCTGAGAAATAAGTAGTTTAACACTTGCTCAGTAGATTATCTCCTCAATTTATTTGACTTTCATGAAGAATGGTAAATGGTGAGATGATTATATTCTAATGCTGGCTAGCATCAACTGATTGTGAAAATTATTGCCTGATGAATCCTACAGTGCCATTAATTAAGACTGGTACATGGGGAATGTTCAACATTCATTGATAACTACAAAGAGAATGTGGAATAGAGTGTTTTGTCTTAATAGAACTGGTTCTCAGGACATAAACCAATCAGTAAAAAAACCCAAGAAACATGCACAGTCCTAATGGGTTCTATCAATAACCTGAGTGAGGTTTGCTCCTCTTTGCTGGGGATGTTATAGTATCACAGTATCACCAAGGTTGGAAGAGACCTCAGATATCGAGTCCACCTGTCACCACAGACCTCATGACTAAACAATGGCACCAAGTGCCACGTCCAATCCCCTCTTGAACACCTCCAGGGACGGTGACTCCACCACCTCCCTGGGCAGCACATTCCAATGACGAATGACTCTCTCTGTGAAGAACTTTCTCCTCACCTCCAGCCTAAACCTCCCCTGGCGCAGCTTAAGACTGTGTCCCCTTGTTCTGGTGCTGGTTGCCTGGGAGAAGAGACCAACCCCTTCCTGTCTACAACCACCTTTCAGGTAGTTGTAGAGAGCAATGAGGTCTGCCCTGAGCCTCCTCTTCTCCAGGCTAAACAATCCCAGCTCCCTCAGCCTCTCCTCATAGGGCTTGTGCTCAAGGCCTCTCCCCAGCCTTGTTACCCTTCTCTGGACACGTTCAAGTGTCTCGATGTCCTTCCTAAGCTGAGGGGCCCAGAACTGGACACAGGACTCAAGGTGTGGCCTAACCAATGCAGAGTACAGGGGCACAATGACTTCCCTGCTCCTGCTGGCCACATTATTCCTAATGCAGGCCAGGATGCCGTTGGCCCTCTTGGCCCCCTGGGCACACTGCTGGCTCATGTTTAGGTGGCTGTCAATCAGCACCCCCAGGTCCCTTTCTGGGAGCTCTCCAGCCACTCCGACCCCAGCCTGTAGCTCTGCCTGGGCTTGCCGTGGCCAAAGTGCAGCACCCAGCACTTGGATTTGTTGAATGCCATCCGGCTGGACTCCGCCCATCTGTGCAGTCGGTTGAGGTCCCTCTGCAGAGCCCTTCCACCCTCTAACTGACCAACATCTGCTTCCAACTTGGTGTCATCTGCAAATTTGCTGATGACTGACTCAATGCCCTCATCCAGATCATCAATGAAGATATTAAAGAGGACACTATGTTCATGGTGTCCTTAGAGAAAGGGTTGGTTCCCAGCAGATCAGCTTTGTGGGGCATGTTGCTGTCACATCTGCTGTTAACAGGTTGTGAGCAGGGCCGACAAGGGAGGTTTCTGCTGTCCATGTGTATGTGCACTCTGCTCACAATGGTACAAAGCCCTGCCACTTGTCTTCCAGGCAGTAATGTTTGTTGTTTTAAGTTTTGCTGTTCAGTCTTGCTCTGTAACACTGAGAATCTTCTTTATGTGGTTTTCTGCTAATAATATTACCCAAATGTCAAAAACATACTAAATTGTTAGAGGAGAGAGATTAAATTTTCCTCCTAGAATATTTTTCCTCCTAGTTTTATGGTAGCTTGTCATATACTACAGAGACTATGCTGCCTGTTGGTAATTAAAATTGCCAGTAGCACACACCCTCCCCCCACCCCCTGCCCCGCTATTCCATGGGAGATAGTACTGTGAAGTGCTTTTCCCCTGTTGGTAATGATGGCTGCTGGTTTTCTGGCGCTTAGCACAGTTGATGTGTACTAATTTGTTTGAGCTTGACTCTCGGGGAAGATCAGGGAGAGGATCAGGTAGTTTAAGTGTACTTACCAGGCTTAGGTATGAGACAAAGTATCAGCAGTTTGAGTATGGACAGAAAGAAAAATTGAGGAACCTTAAGCTGCTCTGCTGGGAAAAAGCAAGAGGGAAGGAATAAACAAATAACTGTGGTGCGGTGGTGGTGGCAGAGAGATTGAGAGGGATGTGTATTGAGCACTGCATTCTGACACATCTGCATTATGCCTGGATCACAGCACAAGTCCCTGTATTCCTTCAAAAACGTGACTTGGTGCTACTTCCCTTTTGTCTTAATTCTGTGTTGTAAGTCAGGTTATGAATCATGCCTGTGTCTCAGAGAGGTGGGTTGAGGATAAGCACCTGAAAAATTGTGAGGAACTTCTGAGGCTGAGCCTCGGATAGAAATTATGATTCATTGTCCTTCTGTCCCCTCTTTTGTCGGAGTTTTGCTGATGGCACTGAATTTCATATGGAAGAAGAGAAATAATCTGAAACATTTCCACCCTCCCTAAAGGAATAAATGCCAAGTGCAGAGCTACTGATTAAAAACATCTCTCTGAGGAGCCTAACAGGAGCTAATCCTTAGGATATATTTAACTAACTTCTAATCTCTTTCCCTGTAAGTGCATTGAGAGGTAAAAGTTTCTTCCATTTGCCATAGGTTGCCTTGTTCTTCCCAGAGTTATCTTTTCACTTACTCCAAGTTGGCCCTTTCTTCTGTTTTGCAATTATGCTTTAGTAAGAACACCATTCTGGTACTTCAAAAAAGTACTTATTGCCAACAAAACCAACAAAACATCGAAGTTGATTTAGTGTGAAGGCACCAGTAAAACATTGTCTCTCTTTCCTTGCACCTCTCTGGTGTAGTATGAAATCTCTTGGCTAGCAGTGATAATGGAGGTATTGTTTTCTCCCCTTAAGCAAAACGATGTTCCTCAAGTAATTCACTGCAGCGCAAATTATAACTGCTCTTTTTGTCGTGACAGGACTGTAATCATCTTGTGTCACTGGTCACCTCTCTAACAGCTTCTTGGCTCTTAATGCTGTCAAGTGGAATTAAAAAAAAAAAAAAAAGAAAAAGAAAAAGAGTAGCTTTTTTTGCCTTTTTTCCCCCGCTTTAGCTGGTGCCAAAGCTTTTGACGTTTACGTATTTTATGTGGAAAATAAGTTGGTGATTATTGGAATTATTTTTGTATCATGGAATAATTTGCTATTGAGTGAAACATGAAAGCTACTTGGAACATTAGAAAGCATTTATTGCAGGCTGATTTATCTATTATGTAGGTTCTCTGAGATGCTTTAAAGTGTTGCTTCACGTCTGCATAATTAATGTAGATAAAGAAGGAAATAGAAGTCAAATTGAAGTCTGAGACCTTGGAGGAGTGAAGGAAGGGTATTAGGTTATAACAGATACAGGTAAAGAACTATTTTGGTGCAATTGTTTGTATTTTTCATCAGCATCTCCCATGTGAGCCATGATTCCTGTACACAGTCTTGTAATCTCCTGCAGTGGCAATGATTCAGCTTAAAAATCAATAGGGCGTGAGGTGTTTCAAGTTCTCATTATTGTAATGTGTCAACATCACTTCAGTGACCCCAGAGCCCTATGCTGGCTGATTTGTTCTCTGATTTATTGTGCAGTCTTGTAGGGCAAACTATAATTTCACTTGCAACCAGAACCTCTACTTTCATGGTTTGTGTCCCAGTCTCCAGTCATTAGGATGTTCAGAGATAATCAATAGCTGTGTTTGCTACTGAAGGTTGAATGAAGTTGTCAAGCAGGTAAATTACAAAGAATACAAACAAAAGAACATTGTTCTGGCTGAGCAGAGCAGGAAATGTTTTTATTTAAAATTTCATTCCCTATCAACTCAACAAATGTTTTTATTGCTTAGCATGGGCATAATTTATGGTCCCCTGTATGCCTCGAAGTTTCGGATCTTAAATTTTGTAGTTGTAAGTACTTACTGTACCACTTTGTCTTTAGGTTATCTGTGCTCCTTTATGAGTCTGTTATCTTTGCTATATCTGTCCAAATTTAATATGATGAACAGGAAACTAGTAATTTTAATGACTCATATTTCATAAACTTAAAATTTCACAATCCTCCTTCTCCACTCCTCCTAATCTTGATGGTTCTTTATATGAGCAGAGTGATAGCAGTGTAGTCTTTATCAGCTTATCCTGGGCAATATCACCAGGAGGTGTTCAGGAGGAGACTTGATGGGGTGCTTGGTGCCATGGTTTAGTTGTTTAGGTGGGTTGGATTGGTTGAGGGGTTGGACTCGATGATCTTGGAGGTCTCTTCCAACCTGGTTTGTTTATTCTTCTTCTTATTATTATACCTATCACTTTATTTAGAATATCTCAAAGCTGAGCTAGCATAGCACAACCAAAAGCTCTTGGGACTTTCACTGCATTGACATGTACACCTCACATGCTAAACTGCTAACCACAGCTTAATGCAGCAATCTTGAAGCCAAATATCTAAAATTCCATAGTGGTAGCCATTTAACTTGAATTCTTCATTTTTTTATTAAACAGAATTTTATATTTTAGGAGACTATGGTTGTATTCTTATCTATTTAATAATAAAATCCCAAACCAGGAAGACTGCAGTATGTATAGTACCAACAGTAGTTATATGGAGCAAGACTGTAATGGTCTGGAAAATACGCTGCTTCAGGATTTTTTTCCATTCTGTATTAGTGGTTCTTTGACCATTATAAAGTTGTATGATGAAGAGCATTTGGCAGTAGCTTTCTGCATTTAACTTAAAGGAATGTAAAAGCCTAGGTGATGCACTGTTGAAGAATAGAAGTCCAGGGTTTCTGAGGTAAATTTGCTATTATGAGATATTTTGCAGTGGAGCTCGACTTCACCACTGTTCACAGAATCACCAAGGCTGGAAGAGACCTCAAAGATCATCAAGTCCAACCTGTCATGAGTCCTTCAAGAATGCCAGTGCTAGCTTAGGTGCTTGAGCTCTCATTGCTGTAGGAGTCATTTGCTGTGTGGTTGCCCTGTTCTTATGCCCTTTCCAGGCTAGTCACTGTTGGCTCCTCTGAGGGAAAGGATAGGTGGGTACCTGGTCCAGCCCAGAGTGATTGTTCTTTTGGATTGGGAATTATTATTTAATGAATGTCACCAGTATTTTGTCTCCATAACATGGTAATCCTTGAAGGCCTGCAGCAGAAACATACGCACTTCTGCATCTGGGCATTGCTTTTTGGATTCAGTCTGAGTACTGAAGCATATTAGCAGATTGTCAGTTAAGTGAAATATATCCAGCAACTGGAAATACACTAGGAAGTAGGAAGCAGATCATCTGTATATTTTATGTTTCTTCAAAACCTGCTGACAGGGCAGTACTTTTCCAGTATACATAACAGATTTAATATTTTCCTCCTTCTGAAATACTTACTTCAGAATGTTCAGCTTAACAATTGGGTGCTCACAGTTTACCTAATGAGAAAACAGGCAGCATATGAATGTATGTGAGCTTTAAATTAAATGTATGTGAAATTAGTCATGTTTTGAATGTTACATGGAACAATAAGATCTATTTTCACCAACAAATCTGATACAAAGAAGAGAGTATTTTGAATTAGAAACAAAGAAGTAAAACCTAGTGTTTCCAATTCAAGGTCAGAAGTCTTCCCCTCACTCAAACCATCAGTTTTAATGGTAGTCTCTGAAAGTTTCTTCGTGGTGTTCAAGTAATTTGGGGGCACACTACAAAAACAATGAACACTTAAGGCAACCTTAGTTGCAATACTATTAGCGTGTAGGTATTACTGCTGTTCAGTAGGCTGTTATTATTCAGTTTCTAAAAGGAAAGGTCGCCATCCTTAGTGAACATAGTGCATGTACAAATTCATGTGTGTGCTTCTCAAACAAGCATGGAAACCTGGCATCCTTGACTGCAGTAGGACTTGTGGACAGATTTTAGATGGTTCCTGACAATCAGTATTAGAGTGTTAGTGCACTGTGGAAAGAGGGTTGTGGGTTTTTAATATGAAAGTCTCTCATAATCATTTACTAAGCTGATCCAGTTAAAGATTTTTCTATGAAATTAAAATAATTGTCATGGGGTTGGTACAGCTTTAAAAAGTTAACATTTCTGGCCTTATACTTCACAAAAAGAAGTTATATAGGTCTTTTCTGCATGAGAATTTGACCTATATAACAGAATAATCTGGCATAATGCAGAGAAGGGGGACAAGGGAGAAGATGGCTGTAGCAAACCTTTCAAGTGTGGCACAGGCCATGAAAATCCATGGAGCTGCTGGCAGGTAGATAACCTGTGCAAATTAATTTGCCTACTGTACATCCTATGATGTATAATTCATTTTACGTTGTAGGTGTCCCACATTCTGGAGGCCAGGACTGGTTTTAAGTATCTCATCTAAGCTGTTCATGCGTCCCTTGAAATGCTTATTTAAAAATGAAATGCCATAAATACATGGAAAACATGAAGAAAAGTTCTTCTCATTGTTATTTTTGGAAAAACATTTTCATCCTCAGTATAGCTTTTAATGTTTAAAGAAAAAAAAAGCCTTTGTAGTTTGGCCTTTATTCCTCCTCTTGCCAAATACATGTTGCACCATCACCCAGAGATTTCTGGAGTGTACAAAACATTAGAGAGTTGGTTATTTTAGCTCCCTCTGAATACTTCTGGGAAATAGAGACAAATGTTGTAGTGCTGCACAAATCCCTCTCTAATTTTTCTCAACCTGTCAGTCAAATATTGAAGAGTATACATGAAGCAGAGCTGGCATTGCACAAATTCTGTACAGGGTAACCTTGTTGATTGCCTTAAGTCGTGTGAGGATAAGCTTTTGGTTTTGGATGTGACTGACAGCTGTCACAAGACTGGTTGAGCATCGGTGCTGTCCAGCTAGTAATGGAGTTTGCAAAATTAGTAAGGCCTAGTTGCACAATATAAAGCTTAGATGGGAAGGAAAACCCACAGATAATAAATGACAGTGGCATTTGCTGCAGAAAGACACTTGTCTGACTCAGTTGTGTTACCCCTGTTGTGCCTGCTGCTGGCATTGAGAATGCAGACAGCTGATAGATTGCCAAGAGTGGTGGTAATGTAAATGCAAGTGAGATGACTGAGCACAGACTAAGCAGCCACTGCTCCTTTTTGTTTTTAATTTGTTTTGGTGTGGTTTATCTATTCCAATTATAACCAGTGCGTAGCAGAAAACAGCAGAAAGAAATTATTTCTCATCACTATTTGCTCAGTCATTTCAGTTATATGAACGCTGCTGTTAGGTTTGATATCCTGTTCATTGTTTTTGGTGCAGGAAGCATAATTATTTCCTATTCCATCACAAAGCAGACTTCATCTTAGTTTGATTAGTATATTCAAATTAAAAAACAAACAAAAAACCCCCAACCCAGCATGGTTCAGAAAAATTCTGGACACTTTCATTAATTTCATGTATTTTATGTGGAAACTCCACTGAGAGGGAGTTGCACAGGACTGAAATTTTGAGTTGTGTCTGTTTCCAGTGAGTTATAAAGGCAGCTCATCAGATGTCTTTCCTAGGATTTTATCATACTCTGCTGTGTTTAGGTGAGGAAACCGGAGATTCATGTTCTGGACCTGTGGGTATTGCTATTGTTGCTAGTAAGTTGTCCAAGCAGCATTAAGGAACTAGGTGCAGGGGGGGTAAGCTTTTTGCACTTTGAGACTCCCTGTAATTCCAACTGGATATATTGTTTTCACTGTGCACTATTAAATACCTGCTGGTCCTGTCACTATAGGTAGCTGCAGCAATACCTGTATCCTTCTTAGTCACCTTTTGGGGGGGATGTGAAGCTCAGTGTTTTCAAAGCACTTTGAAAAGCGCTCTCTTAAAAGGATATTATGTGTGTGTAAAATACTGCTGCTCCCGCTGAAGCTTGGACAAACTATAAACCTTTGTGGCTGTAGAAAATTATTGAGTGCTGCATAAGCTGTTCAAGTGGTGCTTTACCAAATCAAAGATACTGTGCTCAAGCACTATAAAAAAAAAAGAGAACTCCCATGGTGAGAGACAGCTTGCTACAATGGCATTCAATTCAAGGTCATACCTAACGTCAGTCACGGTAGGGAAAGAAGCCAAATTAAGTACTTTTAGCAGTGAAAATATATCGAGAATTAACATTAAGGGTGTGAAGATACTGGAAAGGAAAACACTAAAATCCATGTAGCAGAACAGTTGTGTAAGCAGTGTTACAGAAATGGGCATCAGTATGCTAAGTCATTTACATTTTGTGTATCACTAATTGAAAACACCCTCCTTAGGTGGTCTTACATTTGGATGGCTTTGTGGCATCCCCTCTTTGTTATTACAGCTGTTATCTGGACAGAAAATTGCATTAATATTTTGCTGTGAAAGGAATGGGAAGGTCATTAGCAGTCACAGCCCTGATTTGATGATAGGTTGTCTTTGCTTGTCGTCTTGGGACAACCAACATTTGGAATTTTCCACAAAGTTTACGTGCTGGGAGATTTCTTAAGTACTACTCACCAAGCTTTGTAGCAAAATGCTGCAGGTAGGTACCAATTCTAGTTAACATGTATTGAATCTGTAACAGTACCTTGATACCGTGTGAACTGTAAATGATGCCTCCTTTGTTACTGAGCAAGCATTTACATTTGAAGAAGCCAAACAGACTGATACTGAACCATGGAGAAAATACTGAAGGTGTTAAACTTCAATACCATAATTCTTATGATACTGTGTTATTACATTATATTTTTACATGACATTAAATAACCAATATCATTGAGGCATTTTCAACACAAAGGAATATTGATTAAGGTTATGCATGATGAAATTGTTAATTCTTGTTGTATAAAATCTTGGTAAATGACTAAGGTATGTGCCAGTAAAGGAATAGATGCCATTTGGTGATCCTGCAGTGAAGCAGAGATTAGAATGATGTCTGTTTATGATGTGCCTCTCAGTCAGCATAGACTTGCTTTGTCAAGTCTGATTTCATGATGATTTTAATTTCACACTGAATGAGTACTGTTTTTACCTCAGTAGCCTGAAGCCCACCAAGCAGCACAGAAGAGTAGGAACTCTCCTCTCCAAGGAACTGAGCTCATGACTCAAGATCATGATGTAAGCTCACACTTGTCAATACATACTCTGTGACTTTTCTCCAGGTTCCTTTGCCTATAAGTACATGACTTGGAGCTATTCTTAACTCTGTGCTGGTTCCTTTTGGAGAATCCTAAGTCAGACCATGATGCTTTTAGTGAAGGATCTGGAGATGCACAAATACCACAAGCCCTCACAAGTTCTAGTATAAGGAATTCAGAAAGGTACTCAGAAGGGTGTCTCCTGTTGTGGAATTTAATCCTTGTTTGGATGGTTTTTTTGCAGTCCACCCTTGGGTTCTTAAACTCTTGTAGTTTATCAGTATGTTAAAGTAAATGACTGAGATGAAATTTAGGTGCATTTTGTTGTTCTCCTCTTCCTCTGTGAAGTGACATTACCATAAATAATAGATCAGTGTTTTGTGTACAGGCACTGTGTTGACTAAAACTGGAATCCGGCCGCATTACAAAGTTGAGCTGAGGGGCATATGTTTCAGGGTGGGAATTGAATTTTTCCTTTTTGACAGGTTTCCTTGAAACTAGACTCATGCTGGCATCCAGATTTTCCTAGAAAAGAGAATGCCAGAATGCTGCAGTCAGGGCTGGTGCTCATTTTGAGCACTTCAGTAAACTGGCAGAGAGGGAAAGGCAGGTAGCCTGGAGGTTGCAAGTCTCTTGCCAAGCAGGGAACAGCATGGTAGTGCTGCAGGACCAGACTGAGCATGAACGGGGTTCCTAATCCTGATGATCCTAGGTACTCAATGTAAGTACTGAGCTAAACCTCAGCTTCACCTTTGTCATATTACAGTTGTTTCACTGTGAAATGCTTTGTCCTCGTCTATCTTCTTTACTAGCTATGTATCCACAACAAATTCAGAGATACCTCTGAAATCAGAAAGAAGGATTTTAATTTCTTCTTGTTACATTCTAATTCCTGTTGTTGGTTACTCTTAAACTTCTGTTAGTCACATTCTATGTCTCTGATTGACTGAGCTCTGAATTAACTTTTCCTGCTCCTGCATGTCTTAATTCCTACTCCTGCATGTCTTAATTCTCTCTCATGCACTTAACATTAAAAGAAATACCTCCTTCTTTCATTTCCACTCAATGTTCCCATCACCTCCTGGAGTTAATAGAATTAAATTCTAATATTAATATTCAATTTGCAATTTTGGAGCCTTGAAACATCACCTGCTCTGCATGGAGCAGTTTTTGTGGTGAGTTTTGAATGTGGTGTATTTTCAAAAGAACTAATGGGGTTTGATATCTACTGCACTTTTAAGAGATATTTTACATCTCCAGGAGGGCTTTCACTTGAAGGTTTTCACTCTAGGATGTCCATATACTACTTTTCCCCCCCCTTCTTTTTCTTCTTCTTCCCATAGTGCTTACTGTGTCAATTGTACAAGACACAAGAAGCTGGGCAACAAAAATTTAGAAGCAAGCCAGGCATGGAAAACAGGCACAAATACAGTAAATGATGTTGTTCCACAGTGAAGGCATTTGTAGCACTATTGAACACAAATTTCGGTTAGATCACTTGTGGAAAGTATCCTGGCAGAACTGAAGTGTTAGTTAGAACAATGGTCTAATAGGAAGGGGTTCAGGGTACAACCTGGGATAAAACAAAGACCAGTGCAGCTGTGGGGGAATGGCTCTGTAGTTTACATCTTTTCCTCCCTAGCACCAGGTATGCACGTTACCTTTTCTATCAAAATTCCCAGGTAATTATATTTCAAAAGAAATTGAACATAATGTGGGGATGCTTACACATTTGATGTGGCACTTCCTATTCTGCCTCAGCAGGTACTTACTGTTCTTTTGGCACTGTTCTGATGAACACGTGACGCCTTTAAAACACTCTTGGATATAAAATATTGCTGTTGTGAGGGTATTATTTCTGATTCACTTGCTTGATAGCGAGAAACATATGGCTAGCTGCAGGAATGGACTAAAGAGATACAGATGACAAGGTGTCATTTGGGCCTGAACTCATATAACACAATAGTTGGTGTACTTTCAGGATCTTATTTGTTGTGATAGAATTACTGTCTCAAAAGTGGTTTACTTCAGGGCATGCCCATGTTAACAGCTCTGATTTTAATATCTAATCTGATATTGGAATCTAACCAACCAGGTCACATCTAAACAGCTCTATCTTCCCTTCGAAGACCTGCAAAGCTCACCAGCTCAGTCTCTAGATCACAGATAAATTGAACAGATTAAAAGCAGGAATAAATAGTTAGCAAGACTAACTACAAGCCTACAGTGTTTGGACAGACACTAGAATTGGACTTGAGATGTCTTACATAATTGTGTCACCTTAAGCCTTGATTGTAAGTACTGAATACCTTTCAAAGTGTATCTTTAATTTCTGGTGGAATGTATATACAGGTTACTGGGTAAGGCTGCATTATCCCTTGGATAATGATAAGGGGTTTTAATGCTAGATAATTCTAGCATTAAACTGAAAATTGTGAGTTCTTTCCCAATGTGGATGACTTTGCCCGTGTACTTTGCACTATTATGATGGATTAGATCAATATACAGTATCTTACAAATTGCCTTAGAAGATCACCAAGCCTTTTTATTGCTCAGGTGACTTCCAATCTAGGTGCTCCAGCCTTTCAGGATTGAACAAGCACTGTCACTATACTTCTTCCACCTATTCCAAATCCTTCCCAAACAGGCCTAGAGGATTTTTTTTGTCTTCCATAACACATTTCATTTATTTTGCAGACCACTAATAGGGAAATTCTTTGGTGTTGTTTTTTCCCTAAATAAATAGGACTTTTGCATTTTATGAAGGTGAATTATACAGCAGAAGTGAATTATGTACCATAGAGGTCTGTGATTGATTTTATCACTTTATCTGCTTTTGGTTTAGCAAGTCTTTAGGATGAAACACTGTTTCATCTACATTCATATTAACTTCCCCCCCCCCCCCCCTTCTGAAAAAAAAAAAGGTCATTTTCTCAGTCTTTAGAAATGTGAAGACATTGCTATTGTGCTCCTCTGTTCTATCCTGTTGCTTTCAACTTCCTGTTTAATAAGATACAGGACATCCCTCATAAATTCTGTATCATCAGTGTAATGTTGCTTTGATGATATATTGCATGTTAAGCTGGCAGTGGCACGAAAGGACAATGTGGGGCTCAGGAGAGTTCTATTTATATTAATTTTTTTTCTTGAAGTATTCTACATTTAAGTATGTCTAGCAACAGAAAACATTGGTAATCCAAAAACTTAGCAGTCATTGAGGATTTTCAGGATGCTTGATAAATTTTTATGTTGGTAATTGTTAGGATTATTTTTCTCACATTCATCTGCAAAATCAATAAATGACACTAATAGTAGGAATTTAGGTTCTATAGTTTTGTTTCGGTGTGGAGGGTTAAGGATATTATGCACATGATTTAGTTGTGCCTTGGTTCTCAGCTCCTTTCCTGATAGGGTCTCACCACTGACCTCCCTAGATGGCAAAGCGATTGAAGCCGTAAGATTGACTTCCCACCCAGACTGTAAATGCCCAGCTGTCTTTTCCATCTGCTTTAGGCAAGTGGTTCTGTTACATTCCCTTCACATTTATCAAGGTTCCTTACCGACACAGTGCCTGCACTAGTGCTTGCCGCCTCTGCACGAGACACAAACAATTCACTCGGCCAGGATGGATTAATTTTTTTTGGTCCTGTTCTCCTGCTGCCATGTTTCCAGCGGTCAAGAAGGCCATCTTTGATAGTGGTTGTCATTATCTCTGCATAGCTCTGAAACAAGCATCTCTATCAGTGATTAATCACTAATGTTTTGTGTTTTGGATGATTCAGATACATGCTAGACATAGTGGGAAGGTATCTTCCCCTGTAAATCTCAACAGAAACTATTTCATCAGAAAACCAATAGCGACTCAAAGGAGCCAAACATCAGCTCTGTTGTTGTCTTCCTTGACCCGTGGTGATTTGGAACCAGAGCTGTCCTGGATGCCACATGGCACAGTTCTGCATCTCTTGATGTGAAAACCTATAGAAAGCTCTTGATTGAACATGAAGTGTTTTGCGCTTTGACCCTGTGTGTTCTGCACTTGGTGACTTCTCTCCCCTCTCGCCCTTCCACCTGGGATTAACTCTCAGTGTCCTCTCTGCAACTGAAGAACCAATTACTTAGACATCATCCCTCTGTCTCCTCAGACTTGCTTCTCGGGGGTGTGGAGGTGGGGCAAGAGTGATTCTCTGAGTAAAACAAAACAAGAGTTCTGGAACAGGCTACATCTAGTAATCAGTTGTTGTGACCCTTCTCTGTGTGAACTTGAATGAAAGAGTAAACAGTCAGACTTCAGCCATAGAAACCCAGGTACAGTGAGAGTGGGTATAATGACTTTGGAAGCTTATTTCAAACTTAAGACATTATTTTAAGCTTTCACTTTGTTTTCCTGCACTGTCGTTCTGCTGGCTGTCTACCTTGAGAGCAATGTAGCTGTTCTATTATCACTTTCTCTGCTGATGAATAATGAGGATCTCAACAGCAATACTCATCCTGGGCACAGAATGTGATGTAGACACCTCCAAGCACCTTTTTGTTGCAATGGCAACTTCCATGCATTTTTTGTTTTCTAAAATGTATGTATAATCCTCTGTACTTCTATTATGCTGTGTTTTATATATGATCATGTGTTGTATAATACATTTATTACCCTCTGAAAGCTCTCTCACAGTTGTATTGTTTGTCTCTACTATACTCTTGCTGTCTCTTCTTACCCATCTTGATGTTTCTGTGCTTTTCATCCCTTTCCTTGGTAATCTTTATACTCCTTCCAGATGAGTACAATTCATCTCTTTTTCTTCCTTTCTTATATGCAAGTTCTTTCTTCAAGTTGTTATCTTTTTGCGATGTAGTACAGAACAATCAAGCCACAAAACCTTGTACTTTTTGAAGCAGAGGTGTTTGAACATTTGAAAACCCACAAAAGAAAGGCAGATCAGTAGTTCTGGCATTCTTCAGAACTGCTCTTTCATTTGAAAGGAACAGAGAAACTGTGGGTGGGCAATTTGAAATTTGTAGTGTCTGTTTAAGAATAATGAGGCTGTGAATGGAGGCAAGAAATGTATGGGTAATGATGAGACATGGTGAAGGCCAATGTGTCTACTTAAAGGGGGGAAAAAAAGTGCTTTCAGTATAGTGTTGTATTTGATAATCAGGCTACAATTCATATGTACTTGGAGGATTCTTGGGAACCCCAGAGGTCTGAGCATCTGCTCTCTGGATGTGAAGTCCCAGTAGGCACCAATCTTGGCTGGATGAGTTGCTGTTAAATCTGAATATGCCAGATGAAGTTTAGAATTCAAGCTTTTTTTCCTACAATCCTTGCTTGTGATCATCATGTTAATTGCTTCTATTATTTTTCCACTAGAAGCAGATGATGTTAATAGAGTGCAAGTAGCCTGGTGGCATCCCTGAAAGAGTTTTCACTAGATGGTAAACTGAAATCCATGCATGGAGTACTGGCTATACAGAGCATTAAAATGGGCTTTATTGGAAACTCACAAAAGATATTAAGTGAATATATTCATCAGTTATGCACTGCAGATTTTGCTTAAGTCATGCTCTTTTTCCAGACTCTATAGTGTGTATAATGTGATTGTTTTTCCTAGTCTTAGGAAAGCTATCACATATACTTAATGCTGTAAATGTAATGGACTGCATTCTTCATTCTAATTGGTGAAGCATGTGCATTCTTAACAGCAGATAATTGTGTTCAATACAATGCATTCCTGAGCCACTTCTGCCCAGCCACGGTGCCCTTCTTCTTCAAGAACCATTAGTGGTAGTAGTCTGGGGGATTTATAATAGCAATAGCACTTCCCAACACATTGTGGCTGTTAATAGCTATTACTTTTCCTTACAGTGTTTCCTTGAAAGTTTCTCTTCCCCAGGCACTCTTTGCCCTGGGGCAATTAGTTAACAAAGTGGTCATTAACTATTGATAATGATCAATTTGTCAGGTATTACTGTGCTATGATGCCATATTCTCGAGTAATTAGATAAACCCATGTTAATTGTTGATAGTATCAAAGGGCCTTTTTTTGGAGGATCAAGCAGGCTGCCATAAGCCAAACCATGCAGCTTTGTAAAAGCAGAGTAAATGATGGAAGGAAATAAGAAATATTTATCATACTGACACTTTCAGAAATATTCCAGATTCAACAGGTCTGGAACTTTCAGAGACAGCTGCCCAAAAGAAAAATAAATTAATCCAGTCATAGTTTTTCATGAAAGAAGTTGTTCTTACTGGTCCTTTCTGATACTCATTCCTAGAATACCAGGAAAGAAGCAGCACACAGAGACTTAGAAATGTGTGCATCTCAAAATTGTGCCCTTCTTTGGGTCAAAAATACTTAGCTGCAGATGAGCATGAAAAACATCAGGGTTGTTTGGGGTTTTTTTGCCAGTTTATGATGCATCAGAGAATGATGCATAATCTCTTCAGAGACATGTTTAGTTGTTGATGCTTGAGAACTGAAATTGTTATATCCACATCAATTTTTACTTTACAAACAGAAAGCTACTTCACAGTAAATTGGCTAAAATAATTTCCAGTCTCAGCAAAATGAATTACACTGGGCCAAGTACCGCCTTCATGTGATGATCTGGGCAGTTTGAATCCACAAAGAGGTTCAATTCTGTTTGCACCTGCATTTGAAACGTGCTTTGTACTAAGAGCAGTTGATTCTTTTTCTATAGAACTGTGCACTTTAGAGCAAAAAAGGTCAAGTATCTCACTGTGGCACGTGTTACATGATTTAAGGGAAACCGCAATTGAGGGCAGTGCTGGTTGGAAATGGAGAGGCTGCTGGGAATCCAATAGAGACTTCAGTGCCATTTTGTGTTTTATGTGGATGTTCTTCAAGTACAAGGATGATGGCTATTAATAAAAAGTGAAATCAAACATGGGGAAGCAAAAGTAGGAAAGGACTATGAGTTTGAAGAGAAGCCCTCATGTAATTCTTCAGTATTCATTGTTACCAGAATGCTCCTAAGGAGTTAAAATCATCACATACGAAGTCATGACAATTATTTTCTGTGATTTAGATGTGTGTACAGCCAGCTGTCACACTGATATTTACTCTACAGGCATACAAAAATCATCTGCATTAACACAGGAAAGTCTGCCATATATGATTTATTCCTTTGACTGTTGTTCTACAGAAATGTTACAACACCTATCTGGCTTGTTCTTTTCCCTCTGCAATTTATCATAGCTAGTTTGAAGATTTTTTTAATTATAATTTGTTTGTTTTTATATACATGCTGGGAACCAGAGTAAAATCATAGAGGTTTTAAGCTGATTAGATAATACCAGCAAGGAAGGTCAAGTGTGTGTATACACCAATGAACAGATCCTGGGGAACAAACAGAAGAAACTGGAGCTCAGTACCCAGTCAGAAAGTTATGATATCAGAGGGATAACTGAAATGTGGTGGGAAAATTCACATGACTGGAGGATTGTGATGGGTGGCTATAGGCTGCTTTGTAATGATAGTCAGGAAAGACGAGGAGGAGTTGTGCTCTGTGTTAAGAAGAACATTGAATGTATATATATATGTGTGTGTGTGTGTGTGTATATACATGGCATTCACAATGGATCTGGAAATCCTAGCAAATGCCTCTGGGTCAAGATCAAAGAGCTTGTTTCCAAGGGAAGTCTTACAGTGCCCATCTTCCAACCTCCAAACCAAAATGTTAAGGCAAACACAGCAATATTTGAGTCACATAGCAAGATAATCCTTTGAGCTTCCTTCTAACTTTTCCTCCTATTGATAATAAAAAAAAAAATAAAATTGATTGATAATTTTTGTTTCTGCCCGAACAGTAGCTGTTACAGTACTACTTTTTAGGAGACCACTTGTGAACTGATAAGCTGATTGATATGTTTGGGTTTTTTTCCTAGGTTGCCATTGAGAGGAACCACTTTATTTAGGGGATATATATTAAGCTCTAAGTATATATGGCTAGTAGGTATGATTAATGCTAAAATGGAGAAAGCCTGTTTCATAAGGCAATTTCTTGACAATAGAATTGCATTTCCATTTCCTGGAGATGGAGACCAAACAGTGTTTTAAAAAGACACTGAATGTGAGGAATATGGGCTCTGATTCTGGAAGACATGGTTTGGTACAGTTGTGAAAAAAACCCAATCTGCAAAACCAACCCAAACATGCAGAAACAGAAAACTCTTTGAAAGACCATACAGGCTGAAGATAATTATCTAAGTTCCTGAGCTTTTTAACATGTTACAGGTTTTATACTATTTGTAGTCATTGAAGTGCATTGTCTGAAATTAATTTATTTAAAATCTGAGCTGCACACACACACACACATATATATATTAAAAGCCCCCACAACTCCAAGACTGACTATAGATAGAAATCAAATGTATTTTCTGTGAAGCCTCACAGTTCATAATTAAGTTACATATTTCTGAGAATTTAAAGCCTATTGTTACAGAAATTATCACTTAAATGTCTAGTTTTACTGAACTGAGAGCACTTACATTACTGTTTAACACAGGACCAGCAATAACTGCTACCTTTCTAATAATTTATGGAAATGCTTTCCTTTGTCTGTAGCTCTGGCCTGGTTTTTATCATTGTTTCTTCAGGTAGTTATCATAGTTTCTGCATGCATACAGGAAGTGACAAAGGAATCTTTGTCACTGGAAGTAAGAATGTATTAAATAATATCTGTTTGTTCAAATGACAGTGTCTTTGCAGAATGAGCAGATGTTTGAATTGTGTGGTCTGCCTCATTCTGTGATGGCAATGGTAAGAGGTAGAAAGTGCAGAATAAAGATCAGGAAGTTCTCCATCAATTTAAACGAATGTGAGAAAATGGAAGCAGATCACACCAGAGCTCTAATTTGTTAAAAGATATTCAGCAAGAAGTTAAAGGAACTTATGCTGTGAAAAGGCAACATTCCTGTCATGCACTGCAAGATACGTTTTCAGACTGATCATCATTTAACAGATTCTCTTTTAGATTAATCTACAGAGAGAGAGCAGGTTAATGTGCATTTAAATACATTTTGGAATGTATTAAGTGATTACTGCAATTGTGCATTTTACCAACAAAGAAAAGTACTAGAGGATTGCGTTCTTTTAATACAGAGTTCTATTTCATGTATATTGCTGGGTTCCAGGTATAAACGTCTGTCTCTTTCAGAAGCGATCGTGCAGTAACAGCATGTGGCACTCTCATCACATCCCATTGAAATATGTTCATGGAAAGCATATTCCATAGAAAAAACACAAAATAAATAAACAGAAAAATGATAGTACCCTGGTTGGGTAAGGAGGACTGTGGTTCACTGTGCTTAGACAAAAATCACTTTGGGTTCCCTTCAGTTTTACTACTAATGTGTCATAAAATCTAAAGAGTTCTAGAGTGTTTTCAGCAATATTTGCCATCAGGTAAAGGATGAGGATGAGTGGCTATTTTATCATAAATGGAAAATTATTTTAACATGATATTGCAATTAAGTTGTTGCCACTTGATTAATTCATGCAAGAGCTCCTGCAGTCCATTTTAGAGTGGAATTCACCCTTGGAGCAGCAAACTGCTGAAAGAGATACTGGGCTACTTGCATTACTAAGTGAAAAGTAAGATGAGAAAAAGCTGTCATGTTAACATTTTTACAGATAAACCCTCAAGTGCCCCAAACTAATTTATTGGAATCCTTGCATATGTTAATATTCATGTGGGGAATATGATCAGGATGGCAAATCTTTGTCTAGCAGGTGAGTGTTCTTCAGAAGTGCCCTGGTGACAGTTTCTTCAGGTGCATCTGGTAAGCCTCCCTCCTTGATTGTTTTGCTGAGTTCTTACATTCCAGGTGGCCAGGAAGAGGGAGTCCATGTGGGCACAGCTCTGACATCTAACTACACCACAAGTAGAAAGCAAACCTCAAAACTGTAACTTCTTCCTTCAAAGTTTTCATGCCTTTTATTCCCTCTGTGGTACAGAACAACTGATGGTAATCACTATAAACATTAATTATGAGGTGACTGGCAAGGGCATCATCAAAAACAAGGACAATTAGAACTGTAATCCACTGTCTAGATTTTTAAGCCAACTAACGAAACTTTACCTTTAATTAATATGGGGGAAATACAATAGGAAGATTTCAGTGTCAAGGGCTCTAAGTGTTAAATTCTATACACACCTTAATGTTAAAATGTGAGAGATGGGAGATGTGTGGACAAAAAAATTTCTGTAAACATGATGAAATAAACAAAAGTCTTCACTGGATTAATGCTTCAATAAAATGCCTAAGTAACATATGTCTCAACCTGGCTAGAGTCCTAAAGTGGAAGTAAAAGACTGTAATTACATGATTGATGAGTACTTCAGGAGAGAGCTCAGAATCCACAATGACTGCAAGGTCATAAGTGCTGTCTGGAGAAGGGGGAAGGAAACTACAGCAAGAGTGAAATAGGAACTGACCACAGGTGACAGAGAAGGCCATCTGCCCTGGAGAAGCAGTCAACAGCACACAGCAGCTCTGTTCTAACTGGTACTATTACCTTGTAAGAAAATGTAAGAGCTACGAGCTTGGCCGTCTCACAAAAAATTATGCAAAATACCCAGCTGCTTCTTGCAGTGTTCAGGGACTGTAAAAAGTTGGGATTTTTCGCTATTTAACCTCGCTGGATACCCACAGAAAAGAACTTGTTCTGAAAAAGTCAAGCCCCTACACCATTGGTTGGCGATTGTTGCTGACACTGAACTTTCTAAGGCATTTTATAGTAATTACAAATTATACATCATCTGCATCATTTCTGGTGAACCATTCTTGCCCAAACAGTCACTCTTTTTTCCTGTAAGAGTGTGTGGCAGTTCAGGTTGGGTGCCTCCTGTTACTGCCACCTAAGTCACTGTGACCGTTTGACACTGTGCCTTTAAGAAAGGGGCACACTGGCTAAATGTTTATAAAATATTTTGGTAGTCTAAACGAATTTCATTGGCCAAGGAGGTGGGAGGTGAGATTGGACCCAGGGGAGCTGGGAACTTTCTCTCAGTCTTCCTTCCTTCGCTGTCCCTTTCGGCTGGATCTGCTTCTGGGATTCTGGCCAACTAAGATAAGATACTAACTCCTGTGCCAGGCCTTTCTTCCTTTCCTGCCCTGTTAACCGTCCACATCTCTTTCTTCTACCTCTTTGGGGGAGAAGGGAGGTAGGGGGGTGAAGGGGGCACAGGGGGAAGCCCCCTCTGTGGGGGGTCTGGTTTCTGGTTGAGTTCGTTTGCTGTATATTCCTGTATATATTGTAAAATACCTGTATTTGTTGTGTTACATAGAATCTGTTTCCTTGTAAAATATAATCTCATTTCTCCGACTGGGTTTAGCCGTGGTCTCTTTCTCAGTGGGGGAGGGAAAGCAGAGCCTTTCCTTTCAAACCACTACAGTCACACCTCAGGTATCCCAAGTGTCCAACCCATTCAGGTGGGCACAGGAAGCAGTGTATTTCCTACCCATAAATCCTGCGCCCTATACATCTGTCTTTCTCTTCCTCTTTCTTCCCTCTCTGCTCCAGTGGGAGATGGTAATGGTGGGGGAGTATCTCAAGGCCTCTTAGGCCTGTCTAGGCCTAATGCCAGGAGGAGAAAGGGGGTGGCAGTGTCAGACCTGGCCAGCCTGAGACTAGCCTAGCGGGGGACAGGGGAAGAAAGAGCCCTGGGGATTTTGGGTACACCCTCAGGTGGGGAGAAGGGAAGTGTGGGGGTGCCTTTGGATGTGCTCTAAAGGACTCTTCGGGATATCTTGCCACTATGCTTTGTAGTTTCTGTAAAAGACAATTGCTTTTCCATTTAAACTTTCCAGCACTCTCCAATCTATCCGTGTGAGTGTCATTCTTTTGCCCCTGTCAGGGCAGTAGAGGATCTGTCCAGCCTCAGTCCAGGACAGAGTGGTAGCATCTGGCTGTGTCACTGCACAGCTCTGCCTTAGGTGTCCTTGTCACTGGATGCCACATATGGCTACATCCTGGTCATGCTCTTCTGAAGTGCACATGAGCTCTAATTTAATTTTTGGTTCTCTGTAAGAACTGGGTTCAATTGTTATCATCAGCATCTTTCTTTCAGCTGTGCTGCTGTAGCTTGTGTTCTTACACAGGCAGACATTTGTTTTTTTCCCCTGTAAATACTTTATGTTGAATATTGCTTTTTATTCCCAGTAAGGTATTGATAGCAAAATACTTCATTTTATGCTCCTTAATTTTTAATAGCTTAGTCTTTCTATGTGTATTCACTATGTAAGCCCTTTCTAGATACTGCTGTCCCATTCAGTTTTCTTCTGTGATAGCTTTTGGTGCACTACTTGACATGGAAAGAAGGTGATACTGCTTTTTTCAAATTATTTTCCTTCTGTATCTTGTGGCAGGTCATTGACTGTTTGCTGTTGGGGAAAAATTAAATGTCTGAGGTGAATTTACAGAATCTAGGTTAAATAATGATTACTTGTCCCAGTTTAAATTGGGTCCCACATAGTGAAATAATATAAATTAATGGTGAATCTGTTTCATAGCTGATTTTTAGTTTCCCCTGAGATGATACCCTATTAAATTATTTTGATCTTCTGCAGTTTCATGTATTTCTGTCTTTGCTCTTAGAATTCTCTTTTGTTTCCAGTGGCCGTGGGCAGCAAACAGGTAGAAATGTTACTTTGCTTAGGGGAGACTTTTTTTGGGTCTGAATAATTTTGAGTAATTTGAAATATTTTCATGTTCTTGGCAGTATGATGTAGTATATTAAGTAGGATTGGGAAACTGGAGATGTTGCTTTCTGGGTCGCCACTTCAAAAACGCCCACGTGTAAAAGTAATTTGTGTTCTCCACAATTATCATCACTGTTATTCTCAAGGAAAAGGCTGAGATAAAAATGGCCCAAGGAGCCAAGCTGCCTTCACACCATTCATTGCAATTCATTCAGGTATGGAAGCATTGTCAGTGCCATGTGTACACCTACTCTACAATATCAATTTGCAAGACATAAATAATGTCTTGCCAAATAAAAGCACCCCTGCTCTGAAAAGTAGGACTTCAATTTCCAGTCATTTTCTGTGTGTCAAGTAGAATGCATTTTGTTAGGATAACTTTAACTAGTATTTTTATTTTAATGAGATGGGCTGATAGAGAAATTTCCCAGAAAGCTGTTTACTGTTAAGGTCACAAAAGTACTCAGTATCACTGTGTTGTTGAACCTGTTTGTTAATGTACCACATCATATTTAGATAAAGGAATAATATTGTGAATATTTTGGGGTACTAATAAGGTGGTGAAAGGGAGATGTGAAATGAAGCAGAGGGGTGGTATGAGACTATAAAATCTTTGTGTTGTAAGTGAGCACAGGTGGAGTGAGGGTGACTGAAATACTGGTGTTACAGCTTGCAACTGACTGCTGCTTTTTGTCTGATTGAATTCTTTTGATTCTCCATACATCATATGGTGTGGGTAGGGAGTTGACTGAATGTGCCTGAAAGTTGTCTTCATTTCTTTAGTTCACAGATAGGTAAATGCCTCTCCTTTTATCATATTTAGAAAGAAGTGATGTTGTTGTTTGTAAGGAATACTTTTGGCATTCTGTGTGGCACAGCAAAGATTTCATAGGTGACAGCAGTAATAGCCATTGGTCTAATGGGTAGTCATTATGAGCAGGAATTAAGTTGTTCTTTGCAATAAAATTATCCAAGGGAAAATTGTAATACCAAAGCTGCTGCTTGGAGTTATTTGCATTTCCACTGATTCAGTTTCATTACACTCTTGCAGCGATGCTGAACTTAAAATGTCTTTAGTCACTTGTTTTCACTAATATCAGTCTTTGCTGCTGATGCTGACATTATATTGTTCTGGGGACGTGATCCTCAGCTCTTTTCCAAGTGCTTTTATCATATTTTTCCACAAACTTTCTTCCTTTCTTCTAAAGCCACCTTGTATATATTTTAGCAAAATACTACATCCCAGTACAGCCATTTGATCTGGGTCTAGTTTTTAGCACTGTGCACTCTCTGTAAAGCCTGTGGAACACTAGACATCATTGGCATTTAATGCATTTTGGTTGCCAACTTTTACATCAGTTGTAATCTCTCTGCTTTTTTTTTCCTCCCTGAATCTGTCCTCCCTTAATTTGTTTAATCTGTGTGTTCCTTTTTTATTACTAATTTCAATTTAAAACTCTTGGCAACAAAATTACCATGTTATCAGAAAGCTCTTCAATGCTGTTTGCAACACACTCATTGCAGAGGTTCTTTAGAATCAGTTAGATGATTCATTTTTCACTTTACCTTTTAGGCCCATAATAACAACCACAAATCAGGAATAAACTCATGATGAATGGTTCTTAATGTGTACCCGCAAAGTCCATCTGTGGTTCATCACAGCTAGACTATGGCCATCTTCCTGATGCTGAAAAAACAGAAAGGGGACATGCAAATACATTCTTTATTATGCCTTTTTTTTTTTTGTGGAAGTGACTGTTGTAGTCTGTTCCACTGAGGAGAAAAATGCCCACAGAGTTTCCCTTGGAACACTCTTCCAGGGATGTATCTAATATAGGGGTTATTCCAGCAGTTATTTCAGATGTTCTCAGGCCAAAAGTGCCAGCTGATGTGTTTGGACTATTAGGACTGTAAAGGAATCTGTGATACCTGTGCCAGCATGGCACTTTTTACATCTTTACAGCAGGCTGTGTGTGTTTACCTTTCTATATTCTGCTAAAAAATGCAAGCAAATAAAGAGAACTGTTTTTCCTAAGAGGAAACGAGGTACAATATTATTTGGGATGTAGCTGAGTCAACAGTCTTAAGAGGCTTTCAGTACTCCTGACCTTGTGGTATACTTGAAAACATTACTCGGAGCACAGGACTAGCAAATGAATTGTGCCATGAAATTCAACAAGAGATAATGTGAAAAGAAGCTTAGCACAGACACTCAATTCAAAGCTTCGTTTTCCTCATGGAGGTGTTTGTTTGGTGGAATGAGTACTAGTTGCTTTGAGCCATGTGGTGATTCGATGATATTTTAGACCAATAGGTGGAACAATTGAATACTGAATATTGAAGTGTGTTAAATCGTAGATAAAACTATGCTAGCTCATGGGTTCAGTTCTGTTCACACAGCATTTATTTAGAAAGATTGCAAGGACTATTTAGGATGAGCATCTACCAAAAGAGGAGAAGGAGGGTTATAATTCCAGAGGTGCACAGGAAAGAAAGCAGGAGCCAAAACTGCAAGCCAGGGAATTCCAACTAGGCTGGTGAGCTGAGGAACATCTTGCAGTGGCTGGGGACTCTCCTTGCAAATCAACAGGAATTCACTGAACAAAACAATGGAGGAAGATGCTTCAACTTAAATTTATCCTTACTTTAAGCTGGAAGGCGAATGAGAGACCTCAAGACATTCCCACCTCAGTTACCCTGTAATTCTGCAGCAGCCGCAGAACTGAAGGTGTTTTAGCATTCCTGTACGGCTAATTGTGCAGACCTAGTCACATCTGTTGCCTATCCAGTTAACCCAGTCCTGAAAGGCTGGTTGGTTTTTTTTAAGCTAGTTTGTTTACCAGGTTTCCTATTCCTTCTCAGATCTTCCAGTGCATTTAAGGCAAATGAATTTGCTTCAATCAATTTTAATTCCATAATGTATTTTGAATAAGTACTGTAAAATTCAATTGTTTTCCATAAAAGTACTTGTTTGTTAGATCTTCCAAGTAATTTGGCCTTTTTGTTTGTTTGTTTTATTTTCCTCTTGTAGAAGGTGGCTTTTGGAAAGACTTGTTTCTTTGTATTCTTTAGAGAATGACCTTCAGCACTGATAGCATTTCACTCTGTGCACTTTTTTGTGCACTCTTTAAGTAATGAACTGTAAGTCAACATAGTTAAATGGGATGTGACTGCACAGGTTTCTGTATAGATTGGGAAACTCTGCTGTGTTTTCTGTAAGAACAATCTTACCAACTGTGGATATTTTTCTGTTGAAAAATACCTTTCCAGAGGTATTCCAAATCTCTTACTTCCCAAATCATTAAGCTTCCAACCTGGTCTATTCTATTCTATTCTATTCTATTCTATTCTATTCTACTCTACTCTATATAAACAAGTAGTGAAGAATAGAAGTGGTTGGTGAGTTAATTCTTTTTTTAAGCCACTGCTTTAAAATATTTCAGGGAATAAAATGAAAGACAAATTCTGGGCAGAATAATTTACATCTCAAAATACATAGAAAACAGTAGGAAAGAAGTACTGTATTTTTCTTTCTTATGTTTATAACACATTAGTTTTTATGGAATTCAGCCAATATTAGTGCTAAACAGTAGTTTGGATATTTGTTAAGTTTGCAAAGCAGTTTAGGGTGGTGGTTTTTTTCCTTCACAAATACCAGAACATTTTTATTTAGATTTGGCTAAAATTATCTGTCATATGCAGATGATTATGCAATATCTGCCAGCATCCTACCCTAAGACAGTTATAGCAGATGGTTGAATGTGTTTCGTGTAGCATTTGTTTAAATGCAACTGTATCTAATTTTTCCTGTAATTATTAACATTGTTTTACTTCTAAGGACTCAATCTGCATTGAATTAACTACTTCTAGATTATTTCTGCCTTATTTTATATTAAAAAGACAGTGTTTCAACCTTTATTTTTTGCAGGACAAATATTTTGCTCTAACAGTCTTAAGAGTTATGTGTGGTCACAGTGAAAATGTACAGTAAGAATAACAAATACTTTACCCAGGGCTGATTATACTGCTGTAGAAAGAAATAGGGTTTGCTGTTTAATGTGTTTATTGTGAAATGGAATGAGAAATTGACTCTGAACCTGACTAAACTGACTTGAAGTATTGAATCAGTAATTTGAGGTATATGTGACAAATAGAAACAGTCAAAGATACATTTTCTTGACTAAAACCCCCAAATGGAGACATAGTAGGCTTACCTTCACATTAGAGGTGGAAGACTGTCAAAAATGAGATCTTTATTGGAGGTTGGAATAATAGAATTGTTAGGTTTGGAAGGGACCTCAAGGATCACCTAGATCCAACTCCCCTGCCATGGGCAGGGGCACTTCACACTAGATCAGGTTGCTCAGAACCACATCCAGCCTGGCCTTGAAAACCTCCTGGGATAAGTCTTGCACCACCTCCCTGGGCAACTCATTCCACTGTCTCACCACCCTCATGGGGAAGAATTTCTTCCTAACATTGAATCTGAATCTACCCATTTCTATTTTTGCTCCATTCCCCCTAGTTCTATCAGTATCTGACACCCTAATAAGTCCCTCCCCAGCTTTCTTGGTAGGCCCTCTTCAGATACTGGAAGGGCACAATGAGGTCTCCCTGGAGCCTTCTCTTCTCCAGACCAAATAGCCCCAACTCTCTCAATCTGTCTCCATAGGAGAGGTGCTCCAACGTTGTCCTTGTAGCCCTTCTCTGGACACCTTGCTGCACATTGGATTATTTCACTGGTTTGCAATATGATTATTACAACATTTCACCTGTTAATGAATCTTCACAAGATCTCTGCACAAGTATGTATTGTACGTATATGGATTTACACACACATGTCTATCTGTGTGTGGATATATGCATGCCTGTGTGTAGCTAAATGCTTCTGTAATTACCTTGCTGCACCTATACATTCTTTTGAGTTCCAGGTCACAGACATCAATTTCCTCATATATTATAACTCTTACACAGTTACGATACATGTGGCTGTATTTTAACTAACCTAGTCAGATACCCCCAAACACTGAAAGGTGCCAAGTTTCTGTTTATCAGCAAATATCTTCCTTGGTTGTTTCAGCATCTCAGCTTCTCTTTCTCTTTCTCCTAAATTAAACTATCATCTCTAACTGTTGAGTAAAACTCTTCTGCTTCTGTTGTCTAAACCAGCTGCTCCTTCCTTCTCCCTTACTCTCACAACTGAACCTTCCCAACTGACTTGCTCTGGTTTTGCCCAACTGTCTTATGCAAGACCAATCCCATTCTTGTGTTTTGGCATCGGGGCTCTACAGTACTACATTATTCTCCCTAGTCCCTTGCTCTTTAAATTTCTGTTCTGTTCTGTATAATTTCTCTGGTATTTAAATTTCTGTTTGATGTAATTTCTCTGGTATGCTTCATTAGAATATTTTTGAGTTCAAGCAGCTCTTTCTGCTATGCCCTTCTGTAGACATACAGGTAAAACACTTGATGGTGTACACTTTTTTCAAACCTAAGTTGTAACAGGAGTGAACCTGTGGATAGAACTGAAGAGGGTACTCAGCTCAGCCATGGGGTGATTAGCATGCATAGAACCTTTGACTTTCAATCTTTTATTTGTGAGAATCATCCTGCTCTCGTTTGCAGTTTCTTTTTATTTTTAGTGGGCATAAAAAGTCCTAATATGGTACTGTTATTAGCTACAGAATAAAGCTCTGTTAGCACTCACTCACCTTCTTTTTATTTTAAATCCAAATACTGTATTGATTTTGCAGTGGGAAGACAGGCAGGTTAGAAATGCCCTACACAGTGAGCCATCAGCAAAGCACTGGTTCAAGATACAATAGAGAATGACAGAGCTGCAGTCCTGAATGATAAAAGGAATCCAATCAAAGATAACAATAAAAATAGAAACCAAGAATAAATATAAGAAAATAATATTGAAAAAAACCATTCAGATCCCGAGAGGATTGTTGCTGTATTCACTCTTTGCTATAAGGCATTGTCCTGTGTGTTTCAGTATCAGTTTTTTTAGAGAGCAAGAACTGGAATGCTTGACTTGCATCTTGCTTCCAATAATAGTGGAAGTATCTCTTGTTAATGCCTGTAAGAAGACAGCAGTTTTAGCTTAATGTCCACAGACTGTACATAATGAACTAACCCTTTATCTGCTAATACTAAACTAATACTCTAGTCATAAGTGCTGTGTAGCAGCAAAGGGAGAAAGGTTTGGAAGTTGTTGGAGAAACATGAACTGCAATGCAGCCTTCCCATCCATTATGAAATGAAACACCTCTTTGCAGTGAACCATGTCTTGAAATCTAGTGTTTAGAGGTACTCAAGTTTTATTAAAACATAATCTGAGTGACAGAAAAAGAACATTTTCAGTATTGTTCTCCTGGTCAAAAGGACTTTTGAAAGATGTTTTAGCTCTAGAATTTATTCCTGGATAATTGCATCTAAGAAACTTGGATAAAAAAAGCTATGGGAACCTCTTAGATTGATAGCTAAGCACAATATTTTGATGTCCAGGTATAGCATAGCAATTTTGCATTATTATATTTGTGACTTTGAGAGAACAAATACTTTCTTGAGTTTTTAGTTACAGACTGTATCATCTCTTTCTTGTTTCATTCAAGAGTAAGTTGCCTTGTTCAAGTTGTCCAAGGTTCCAGGCTCCTGAGGCACATGTGAAGTTTTCATGGGTTTTCTGGACACTGAGGCAAATGTGTGTAAAGTACAACAGTCTCCTCTATCTTTATTTAGCAAGTTACTCTCCAGTCAGCTTGCTTTTGTAGCATTACATCCTCTATTTCGGGGCAGTAAAACACTTTTTATCAAATGTATTTATTTCAGTCTCAGCAATAAGTTTCTGTTTCTTGGTTCTTGTGTACCTGCCTTGCCTTCTGACTTTTCAGCTTAGAGTTTTGGGTTGGTTTTGGTTTTTTTTACAAAATACGTTGCAGGACTGAATTTGTTCAGCATGTTGCACATTTATTTATAACCCTTTCTTTTAGGAGGTTTGGCCTTCTCAATATTGCCTAGAATTTTGGCATTGTTTTTCATGACTATAACATTCTGCATCTACAGAAAATATAAAGAAAGATTAGATCGAGTGGGATGTTAGTGAATATTGATAATACTGTAACTGGGTGTAACAGGATTGGTAGAGTAGTAATTTTCATCCACCTGAGAGTGAGTTAGGATGTTGTGTTAGGCAGTTGTAACCTGAAGAGTGGGTGCAAACTGCTTCTCTCTTGGCAAGCAGTGAGTGTCAATTTGTGCATGTTGCTCCAAGTTGCTCTTATTTTTGTTAATAAATGTGCATATAGATTTCTGTTTTCATAAGAGACTTTCTGTACTGTGCTACAGCTGCTGGTCATCATTTAAAATACTAATTGATAGTAGTGATGGGATCTTCCATCAACATAGTTTCTTTTTATTAAAGAGTTTAGAACGGATTTGTCATTGCAGTTTTGAACCATTTTATCTCCAGCATTAGGAGCTGGTGTGGGGTTTAAACTGATAGGATAGGTTGGGATGGGGTAAAGGGAAGGTGACCTGTGCTCTTCTGGGTGATACAAATAGGCAGTAAGGAATCTTTGCCTCCCACCCCAACCCCGTTTTCGTTTTGTTTGTTTGAAATGAAATATCCTTGCTGGTGGTCATGGCTGACTGTATTAAAGAACTTGCACATCCTTCTGATTACACCAGTCACTGCACGGGGAATTCTAGCACTGCTGAACAGAGAGGGTCACCACTGAGCTTTTGAACCATGTTGTTTCTGGCTTATAGAAATCAGTTTTACCCTCACAGGGGCGATCTTGAAGCATGCAGAGTCAACAGTCAAAAATGGGTACAGCATTAAGAGAGCCTGAAGAAAAGGCTAACTGATGTGTGAGTGTAGTGCCAGACATCTCTCTTCCTGTGCAGCAGACAGGTTCGTTAATGTCAGGTAACCATTACTGCGATCATATATTCCAAGAGAAAATAATGAGCTGTTCTTCAAAGATGGGCTCAAATTTATCTTTCCTAACCCTTGCTCTTCTTCCACCTTCCCTGTACACAGATTTCCCCTCTTCTCTACCCTGTCTTATCTATTTGGAAGAATTTTAATAAATGTAGATGCGAGCACCTTTCTGCTAACAGATAATCCCGGACTGTCATGTGTAACTTGCAGATCTGCACTGATTTTAAGGAATTGGTACCATTTGTTGTGGCCACCTCTTTCTAACTATTGCAAATCAATCAAAACTGGCCAAAACCAGTCTTACCTTTAGGCACTTCTCTGTCAGTTTGTTCCCTCTTTCCCTTTTTGTAGCAGCAGTTGCAGATTTTTCTTTTTCCTTTTCTTTTTTTTTTTTTCCCAAGTATGAAACATTCCCAATAATGTTACAGACTCCTCCAGTCTTGGGAAAGCCTGAGCTCTATTTAACTTACTCAGTAACTCAAACAAATTTCATACTGCTCCATGTTGGTTATAATTCTGTTTGCAGCTTTATGGTGTCTGCTCATTCAGAAACAATCAGGAGCTCTGCTCAGAGTAAATACTTAGGAGGAAGGCAGCAGTTCTCTAGTGGGGGGGATCTGTTGTCCCTCCAGGTGAGAGAGAAAATAGTGTGTTGTATTCTGCTTGTCTGCCTTGTCCTTCTAGTGTGCTTAAGGTAGGGCACAGTTTAGTCTTGCTTAATTGATACGTGCTCTGTGGTGTACCTGTGATGATGCTGTTACTGCGTGTTTTAACAGTTGCTGATTTGACTTCCTGTCCTGCTGTGTGTTCTGACTGTGCTTCAAGGCTTATTGCTGACTGAAGTAAACCTTCATAAGTACAGGGAAGGCTTTTTGGTTTGGTTTTTTTACCGCCCCCACCCCCTCCTCGTTTCTTTGTGGCTTCCTCCCATTCCCTCCCCCTCTCCCCCCCCTTGGTGCTTTCTAGCTTCAGTTGTGTTAGAACATGGTGGTGTGGGTACCTTTTATACTCATGTCAGATTTTCAACCTTCATCTAAGATCCTATGTGCAAAACTAGATTCTGTACTGTCACAAAGACCCACCTATATCCTCTGATGTTTTGAAGAGCTCAGACACATGTTTCTTTTCTTGGAGGAGGGGGAGAAATGGGAAAGGAATGGGAGATGCTGTTACAAGTAAGAGCCTCTTACTTATATTCCTTCAGCTTAAAACTGGTATTTTTGTCTATACTGCCACTGCCATCTAGCTTCTGGGCCTTCTTCAGCTAGCTGTGCTTGTTTTCTCTCAACCCTTTTCTGTCTGTGCACAGTGTTCCTGTCAAGAAACAGAGTTAAATGGTTTACTCCCTAAAGAAGCAGGGCCTTCACTATAATTTATTTTTCCCCCTGCATTTTGCTTCTATTGCACCTTTCATACCATTGCTTCATCCTTAACTGGTGTTTTATGTCAGATGAGTAATTTTTCTGAAAAATGAAAGCTCCCCTTAGTGATCAAATAGTCCCAGTCCCATTGCTTTGTGGAAGGAAAGACTAACAAAATCTTGGATGAGAAAGAGCTGTTCAATGGCAGAGCAAAACATAACTTCCAGTGTATTTGTCTTGGAGTAAAAGTAATGAATGTCCTCTATTGAACAAGTGACTTATTGATTACAGTGTAACCAATGTACTCTTAAATCTCTGCCATGGTTTTTTATTTTAATGGATATAAATATCTGCAGCTTTTATCATCTTGGTTTTGAGAAATACCAAGGTTTACAGCCAGTGTAGCAAAGAACTGCTCAATAGTTTTGATATCTTTTGACTTTAAGAGCCACTTTGTCAACTTTACAGTTATCTGAGGATGCTGATTAATTCTCATTACTGTTACATAATTTCAAGACAAAAAGATTTATGTTTCATTTCTTTAATAAAACTTTTACTATGCCTTTCTTCAACTGTCTGAAGAGGGATTACATAAAGAAATGTGCTACTAAATGTATTCATAAACTAGAAGAAGGCTTCTCTTATCTGAGTACCCTTTCTAAGTGTTTCTGTTTCTCATTTCCACTTTGTTTTCTATAAATTTGTGAACACCAGGATTATCAGTTCTGATATATCACTGGGGAAAGTTTTTGAGAGATCCTCACTGTTACCCTTGCACGTTAGTGAAAGGGGATGCTGGAGATGCTGAATCTTTAACAAGGCAGCTGCTCCCAAAATGTTCAATTGTTCTTACTAAATAAGCTAACAGAAATAAATTCCTTCAAACAGTCAGCAGGCATCTCATCTCGTCTCTGCATTGTTCAGTTTAACTTCACTTTTCACTTGATTATCTACTTTCCTGGCAGTTCTTCAGTTACTACAGAATCATACTGATGAACACACATATTTCCTACCTATGCACGTATGCATACAGAGAAGTGTTTATGTATTTTGCTAGATTTTTGAATACTGGTGAATCTGTTGAGAGACCTGGGCAGTGCTGTTTCATCCATGTGTCTTCCTTGAATTCACAATCATTTTCTCTTTGTTTCAATTACCAGCAGCTCCAAAAGTCAGATTCACTTTATGAATATGCATAAAATTTGTGGTTTTCTGTTGTGTTCCAGGAAGGCCAATCTCCATTCCCATGTCAAGTCCTCTAGACATTTACAACTCAGTGGAGAATTTATAGTTGATTTGTCCACTGACTTACTCTCAAAGACGCTGAAGGGTCCTGCAACTCTGTTCGTTAGAGTGACGTTTGTGGCTGCCTGAAAACTTCTTCTGTACCTTCTGCAGTTCTTGAACTGAACCATTAGTCATTGATTTCCTCTGCTCTTTCAATTAGTGCCTCCACAAAACCATGGTGTCAGGGTATTCTTCCACTTCACTGTTTCAGAGTATCCTCATTGTCTCTGCCTGGATTGTAAAGTCTTGCTTTTTAATCTTGTTTAGTTATCCGGGCATTTTAAAACCATCTTAATGTCATTCTCATCATCACAGAAAAATAAGTCCAATTTTTGTATGGTGCAATTAGATTATTTTTGGCTGCTTTCTGAACCCTAATGAAATGGAGATTTAATTGGGTTGATGTGGTGCCAAAATGAATGTTCTCTTCCTGCAACTTGGTTTTATTTACAAAATAAGAAGTTGGAACTTCCAGCAATTTGATTTGATAATGTCGAAAGAAAATCAGCTCATTTATGTGCTTGAGTGTACGTGGAAAGAGGAGTTGCATTATTAGATGTTTTGTCTGTAACTGTGAAGCCAGAGGCCAACTATTCGGAAGAAATGCTTTATAAAACCAGGGTACTTTATTAACTCACAGCTAATATATAGGGCTTTGAGATGGGCTGAATGATTTGGAAATTTTAGTGAGTTAGTGAGATTTATGATAGAGCCATGTGTGTGTATGTGACAGAAAGCAGAATGGGGACTGGTGTGTATATGGACAAAAGGGAAAGGGCATGTGAAGGCAAGTGCCCTTGGCCATGATGCCTTGGTTTGGGATGATGTATCCTGTACTCACACTGTGTACTATACCTGTCTATACAAATTCACACTAATAACATTGTCCACCGTCCTTCCAGGGTGCCTAGAGCTTTCTCAGATAGTACACAGAGTTGGGTGAGTGACACTGCTTTGTTTCAGTATATTGCTCCCATCCTCTTTCTCTCTGAATGGAATCCAGAAGACTCGGGTGTCAGTTTGATGGAGAAACATGCCTGAGCAGCAGCATTTGTCTCCCTGACATTTAAAGAAGGCAGTTGTGATAGTGGCTCTAGGTTCAATTCTCACTTTTATCCTGCACTTAAACTTCTGATTAAGGTCATGCAGGACACCTTGTCATCTTGGCACCACTTAGCTTGACTTCTATCTGCTGCTGAAGACTTTGCTAAGTTGTCTTTTAAGAGTAATGTTCTGAGTGAAATAGATCTAAATGGATGTATCGGGTAAAATAAATTCACCTGCAGTCCTGAGAAAAAGAACTGTAAATCTTGCCATGACCCTGTTCGCTAAGGAGGTTTGTTTATAGCATTATATGAAAAGAGGAACAGCAGAGAAAGCTATATAGATATTCAATAGTCATTTAAGAGGCAGAATTGCACAGCTTGTGGGATTACAGAATATGGAATTTTGTACTTCCAGGTCATTACTTTGAATTCAAATACACTCCTGGTAGTGATAAAAATTTGTTAGCAGATGACAGCTCTTCCGTTGCATGTATGAAATGAGTTGAGGTTTTTCTCTCCAGCTGGTAATGGGCAGATGCCTGCTACACAAACCCAGTGTCACAGCTGACACCATTAGATACCTTTATTGACAGCTGCAGTGGGGTGGTCAGCAGTTAAATACATAATAGCGGAGTCACCTCTTTGACCTTAGATTAGATTGTTCTGTGGTGTTCAGCAGTAGGTTTTGTACAGAGAAAAGTTTAGCAGGTAATATATTTTCCTCCTTTATTTGGTAATGTTGAACATTGCTTCAATGAACAGTAAGTGAAAACTGAGGGCAATTTCCAAATTACTGCTCAGTGGCATAAATACCTTATTAGAGACTGTGTGGTATTCCTTCTTGTGCATGGCACTGAACAGTCTTTCCACAAAGGAAGCATTGGTTTAAAAAAGTGCATTTAATAAGATTTTTTGGCAGATGCTAGCATTAATTTTCCTCACTGTTTGTTTTTCTGGGGCTTACCATTGCTGGCACTGCTGAATATGAAAGCTAATTTATTCTGGATGTGTAGGTATTACAGAACATGACTGCCTTTGAAGAGAAGATGCAGTGCCTTTACCATGTCTGATTTAGAGACAGTTGTTCTTTGCTGTTAGGAGAAGTAAATTCTGTGGCAAGTCCTTGTGACTGCTATGTGACTCATTAAGTGGGAAGTTCTACAAGGGCTTCCATGAAGTATCTTTTCACTCATGAAACTAAATAATCTCTTGTGATTTCTCAGAGGTTTGTTTTGCTTGCAGTGTGAAGGAGTTTTATGTGAAGCTCTTGGCTATCACACCAATAAATGCAATAGGAAAATCAATTGTCTCATGAGTCAGGAGGTACTGGGGCTGCCATGAAACTGTTAATAAATCCATCGACTGTGGAACAGAAAGAATATATCACATCTGCGTTAAGTGTATATGCACACCCAGTGCTCTAAGTAAAGGAAGTGGAAGAGGAGCAGTTCCTAGCGATGACAGGAGGACTCTATACACATGTGGCTGTGCTGACCTGAAGAGCACAATGTTCCATCTTGCAGCTGTTGAGCAAACTCTTGACTTCCTTGAAGGTGGACACCAGACATTTTCCTGTGTCTAACCACCAAGCAAGGAGAGGGCAGATGTGAATTTCAAGTCAAATAGTTTGATCTTGGTGATTGGAATTAATCCCATATGACTCATTGTAGTGGACCTCACTGCTTCCTTTGGCTAGAATAGTTGAAGGTGCAGAGGAAAGAAGCCTATACAAACCACTCCAATTACTTAGAAACTTAGAAAGAAAATTTTGAAGATTTTGAAGTGTATTTTTTTTTTCTGTCTTGATCTTAAATAGGCTTCAGAAAAGCCAATCTGGTCTTCTGCCACTCCTGTAGTATAGCCTACATTACGTAATTATTTTTAACAAATAATTTGTAAGTAATTAGAAAATCAATGTACAAACACAGTATAAAATATTATTTGCTCTGAAGGCAGTAAAGTTAAGCACAATTTTTAGCACTATGTATTTTTTTATGTTTTATTTGAAGTTCTCAGTAGTGTTATGAGAAGTTTTAAATAGAAATGTTGATTGTAAACATTGGAAGTAATGGGAGTTAATTAAGTATGACTTGGCATGGTATAGCAACCTTAATGCTGATGAACATGGCAAACTTGCATTCCTTCCACTTAGGGGCAGTTGACACAGATGGCAGAAGTGATTTTGCCATGTGCTATATGTCTTATGAATTGCCATGCCAATTAATATAAACTCTGAAACCTGTTTCTTTGTTCCACTCTTAGGGACAGTTTGCCTTTTGCATATTTACTGTAAAGTGACAGACTAATTCATTTATTTTATGGGAACTGTGATTTCTCCTTTCTCTCTTTCTTTCTCTGTTTTTCTCCCTCCTGCCTTTCAGGTTCTCCCTCTGCCATCCCACTTCCATGCTGATACTATCATAGATGTTTTTCAGCTGTGCTGAAGAGCAAGCGTAGGTGAACCAATAAGTTATTTAAAAGTCAGTTGAGTTGTTCCTACCAGTCAAGAGTGTTGTGTCTTACGCAGTTGAGAGTCGCAAGTGCTGGACTAGCGTCAGGTTTGCTGCACTAGTAAAAGTGAATTATAATTCAAATCCTCTGTCTGGTGGGAGAGAGCTTAAGAAAAGGGTATGGTTGGAGGCTAGAAATGTGAGTGAGATGCCTCTTGGGGCTACACTAGGAGTCAGAAAAGCCCTGGAACTGTGACAATTAAATTCATGGGTTTCTAAAGGATTTCATGTCTTAAAACTTTTTTGATGAAAACCCCACTGGGAGTCAGGAGGGCTGTTACAGCCCCTAGCATCAGTTTAAGAGCAGGGACCATGAGCGGTGTATTTCACCTTCTAACATGCACATTTTACTTCTGCAAATGTCTGGCATTTTGGCTTTCTGTGTTTCAATGGTAAACCCACTATTAAAAAAAAGTTCTGTTTTTAACAATTAAAAATATAGCTATTAAATCTGTGACACTGCTGGAATTGCAGGGTGAAAAAATTACCCTTACACAAGGCAATAGTTGTAAATGTAAACATAATATAATCACATTTCACAGCTGTAGAGAAATTAAATTGCTTCCTCAACCAGAGAGAGGAGATTTGAATTCCTGATCTTAACAAGTGCTTCAGAAATTCCCATGTCTTAAATATATTTCACAATATATAGTGTGTGTCTATCTACCATCACTCTCTGTAAAGAAGAATCCCCTTCATGTGCTGGCAGGAACCTGGCTTGTTTCCAGTGAAAGTGAAAAAGAGGACTGTATTGCTAAGAGAGAGTATTACCATAGCAAAAGGTGTAGCCTGAGTATGTGGTATATCTTCAATCCACCTCTGCTTATTTAAGACTAAATTGGTGAAATGAAGCAAACCCTTACATTACTTGTTTTCATCTCTTATGTTAATTTATTGATCCTTAAAGCTTTTTAAAATAATATATATTTGCATTCATTTCAGATCTAGAAACAAAATGGTAACATTAGGTAAGTTCAGGTTGTGAGTTTGTGCTTTAAAACCATGCAGTGGCTTCTTTTTAAGTCCTTAACACACATAGCCTTTATATGCACAGCCAGGCACTAGAAAATCCAACCCAACACATGTAAAAGGAAAACACTTTTAACTCCATTTTAGCCTCCTTCCCATCATCACTACTGTGAATAATCTCCAATTTCTTTCATCTGGAGAGCTCTGGAAAGTGACTGATGGGATTGCAACTATGTCTGCAGGAAGAAGGGCTCATTTGTCCTTTAACTTACATAAAACAACAGCAATATGGTTGTTTTTCGGAGGAAGGATCAGACAATGGATCAGCATCAGTCAGCAATGTTCCAGCCTTGACCTTCATGACAAAACAAGACACCTAACAAAATCCAGTAAAAGATGCCAGGGAAGAAGCCACAAGTGACCACAGCACTTGTGATATGTGGCTTTTCATGACCTTCTCTAGCTTACTTCAGGTGCTGGGATTGAGTTCTCCACATCCAAAGTCTCCCTCTCTCTCCAGCTGTAGACTGCTTGTTGTGATGTATCGCATAGCATTTTAAGGTTGTATCGCCAAGTGTGTTGAAGGCATTGGTCTCACAAGTTTTAAAAGTGATCCCACCTGATAAAGAGTTTCTTCTTCCCAGAACAGCAGCTGATATTTTTTATTCTTCCTGTTATTTATAGTGCTTTGTGAGGGGGGTTAGAGTTTTTCATTTGTCTCTCAAAGTCTCCTTATTTTGCTTGGCTCTCAGTGCAAAACACTGATGTTTTTCTGAAGGAAGTAGATAGCATTCACTCAAAACCCTTCATTGGCTTAATGTGATAGATGCTGGATTTGATAGATAAGTTAATTTCTATCATTCAATAGTTGATAGGTGTGATGGATGTGAAGAGATCAGTAGCGACTGCACAGTGTAATTTAATGTGAAGGACAGTTAATATTGCTTACAAATATGTCATCAATTCTTGGAAAATCAGTACCCATGGCATTAATAAAATAAGTCTGAATATCTTAACCAGACCTCCTTCTACAACCCAATACAATTGCCAGGTCTAAATTCACCATTTTGACAATGGGTCATACAGTGAGAGAAGGTGGATGATTACACATTGTGTGAAAGAAAGCCAAACTAATGAAGCAGCAATCTCCATCAGAGGAAATTTAGTTCTTGAACATGGAGAGAGATGATTTGTTTGATTAACAATAATTCAGGAACACAAATGAGGCACTGCATACAGGGAAGACCTCACAATGAAGTAATACGAAAAAACACATTTTAGAAAAGAGCTATTTTGGATACAGATAGTTTTGTGGCAGTAATTGCCTGCTTAGGAACACTGAATAAATACTTGAAAAACTTCTGAGCCGTGATTGACTGATTTACATGCTTCATGTGTCCTGGTAAGCTTCTGATTGCTACTGCTTTTATGGCTTGTCAGAATGTAAATGCATTTTTTAAAAGGCTGGAACTTGAAACTAAATCAATTTACTATTTGGCTTGGGTCTTTAGGGTTTGCTTGTTTTGTTTTAAGATTATCTGGTAAAATAAAGAGTATGAAGAAAACTATAACTAGCAGATTTGATTTAAATCGAAGTTGCACATAAAGAAACCGGTCATAAATCAGGGCCTCTTTCTGACTTAATCAAGGAGAGAATTTGTGTATGTTACTAGACACATTACACAGACTTGCAGTTAAAGTGCGTTCATAAATGTATTGCTCCCACCAGTCTTACCTAGGTTTTTGAACTGGGTGCACCCACTGTCCTAGAGCGATTACAATAGATGTTTTCCATAACAATCTACAGGACGATTATGCAGACTGAAAATATTTAATGTAGGTGGGCTTTGTCTTTCTTTCAAGACAGGACAAAACACCACTGGCATTTTGGGACCAATAATGTGCCTAGAGCAAAACATGATAGATGGTATTTATTCCCACGGTCAGTAGGTGAAATGATGGGTGCTTAACAAATACCTAATGGACTTGTACAATAACTCCTAGAGAAATCTTTGGGTTCTGGCATGTTCTTCAGTAGTTTCATGACAGAAAGCTGAGCTGGTTACCACTGCTGACAAAGAATTTTCTCTGTTTTTTTGGTAGTTGTGATAGTAGTTCTCCTTCTGCGTTTTCCACAGAGGCACATGCTGTTATCTTTCCAAAGGATTAAAAAAACCAAACAATCATGTGCTGGGGATCTAGAGTAGTTCATGAAGTATGGCAATGCTAGTTGATGAATTCCTTCTGGGAACGTGCTTCATTGAGATTGGGTTACTATAGTCTCATTCTTGACTCAAGATTCATCAACGCAAATAAACTTAGGTTTTCACAGTAGCTAGGAGTATTCCTAATTGGCATAGCAGAAGACATAAAAAGGGAAATAAAAAGAGAACCGTTCCTAATTTGCTCATTCTGAGACTGGAATGTTATGAAATTACTGAGCCAATTTAAGTGCCATTAGTATAAAGAAACTTTTCCCTGAACTTTCCCTCAGTACTTGGAAGTAATGGTTTTGAGATTAGGGGCCCAAAACAGCTTCTAATATGAAGTGACATACTGGTTCTTCCTTTTGTGACTGAATAAAACAAATTAAACAAAAAAAAAAAGAAGAGGAATATGTGCTTCATAAGACTGAATATTTGAAACAATACAGCATAATTTGTTGTCCATGGTGGCTTACAGGAGGGTACTCTAATCACAGCCAGAGCATAATCTGAATTTGAAAAACAGTTGAGAATGTAGTGCTAGTAAGTTAATATTTTCCTAAATTAACTTCTGAGCTTAGTAATTAGGATTTAATATGACACTAAGGTATTTGCATGCATGCCTTGACGCATGCTGAAAACAGCTCCATAAATGAGAGTTCCTGTAAATCCCATGTTAACTTGACAGAACACAGGGGTAAGAGCCATTTAAAACAAAATTCTGTGAATAAGAGAGCTTTCTAAACTGCTGTTTCATTTAGAGCAGATACTGATATTTACACAAAGTGATTTTTTAGCATTGTATTTTGAAGAAACAACGGCAAAAAGATTATTTACATTATTGCTCTCATAAGCCTAGTCTTTTATGAGTATGATGCCATCCTGTGATAAATGCTGAGCACAAATAATCTTGCAGCTGCAATTCCTAATTAAAACTCCTAATTGCACATGGTTTATGATATATAGGCATTAGCTGTATCGTAGGACGCGGTCACAAGTTTTCCACATCAGTCTCTTCACATCTCTCCTGAGGTGTGTTTTTAATGTGTGTTTCGTGCTTGGCTGTGAGGTTTGTGAAGAGATTTGTAATACTGGAACAAAAATTGTAGCGAGGTGGTGTTTTGTGGAAGCCAAGATCACACTTCAACTGGCAGACCTGGCGCATGGGAGGCAAACTGTACTGGAGAATCCAAACAAGAAAGCAACCAAGACACTTTAATGATGTTCCTCTTTCACAGATTATTTTAAAATAAGGACATTATTTATTAAAATTTTACTAGTTTTAAAGAGAAATTGAACTTTGACATTTGTGTGCTGGGAGCTCCTTTACCAGTGCTTCGTTCTGAGGTTTTGGTGGTTTGTGGTTTGGGATTGGACACAGGTGGCTGCTGTGTGTTGAAGGCAATGTAGGCTTTTGTCATTTCCTAACACAGGTGAGGCCAATTTTTGGTTTTTAGCAGCTGTACATTATTGGTCCATGCCCAGGTGCCAGCAGGGGCTTCTGTGAGTGCAGCTGAGGGACTGCTCTATGCCAGTCCCAGCCGGTTCCAGCTAGTTCCAGTTGCCCCAGCGTGGGACACAGCCCAACTCTTCAGCCAGGCTGCTCGCGCCTTGGGAGCAAGGTGTCTGAGAAAGGGCCACACCCTGCCCAGGCTGTGAGGAGAAAAGTGTCAGAGCCAGTCCTGCAGCAGGAGGAGGGGCAGATGTTCCGCACAGCCCCTGGGGCAGCCGTGGTGGAGCAGAAATGCACGTGGGAGCCCACGCACGACTCCACGCTGGAGAAATGCTTTCAGGTATCTGTCTTGTGGAGGGCCCACACGGGAGCAGTCCTTGAAAGACTGCCACCCTGAGACGGACCCAGGCTAGAGCAGTGCAGCACCACTGCCATGTGCTACATTGACCTCCCTGAATCTGCACCTGGTTTTGAGTGTAGTTCTTCTCCCTAATTTCCACGCTATTTATTCCAAAAGGTGCATATCTTTTCAAGAGACAAGGAAAATCAATCTGTAATTCACAAAGTGTAAGTTTTAATTACTGCAGTGAGCACTTAACTGACCTTTTCAGTTGTCCTTGTCTTTCTGCTTATTCGTTGAATTGTACATTAGACTTCCTGACTTGAAAGTAAAATGGTTCTCTGCCTTGTAAAAGATCAGAGATCCCAAAGGAGATTATTGCAGTTGCTGCTCTGGCCTGTTCCTGAGGGCAATACTGAATATTTTCTCTCAATCCAAACAATACTGAAAATATGAATATTACCTCCAAAAGAGATCACTTCTGCTTATTGGTTTCCTGTGAAAGGCTTTTTGTGTTTATCTTTTCAATTCCCAAAGAATTTTTCACATTGATTGAAATGAGTCAAGGATCTTGGTTGTGTTAATGCATTTATCATTTTAAATGCTTCTTCCTCATCTCCGTTTGCTTGCACATGTGGGTAGCCAATTAAGAGCAGAACAGGACACACACACTGAAATTTCCTCAGAATTCTTTCCCAGCTGCCAGAGATTCATGGACCAGGGATTCTCTGAAAAAGAGGTAGGACTTCTGTATTTCAAGTTCTTGACAAATGCTTTTTGAATACACTTGTCATATATGCATAAGCTTGATGTAAAAGAACTTAGTTTCCACCTGCTGTATACTCCTCTGTGGTAGTACTCCCAGGCTGGTTTCTCATCATTTCTAACTCTTTTCTTAATGAGTAATTTGAGTTTGTTCTCAGTATAATTCTGTGAAGTACAGGCTGTCTTGGGCTCCTTATTCTGTCCATGATATTCTCAGCTACTGCAGTCGTTTGATTTTGGTGTTGTTTGTTTTTAATATTCCACAGTCATTTGCTTGCAGTCTGATATCTACATCTTTACACACATACACGTATTCAAATATGCATATACACACACCTATGAACTCAAAAACTGAAAAAGTAATGTACTTTGAGCTACACCCTTCATAAAAACCAGACAGGAAAACAATTTTTTTGTCCTGGCTCTTCAAAACACCTGCCACTTTGCTAACTGTTTTTTAGGGTTGTTTTAAATTATACCAAGATACCAGTAAGTTCTGCAAGGAAAACAGTGTAAAAAAGAAACAAAACCAACCAACCAAACAAAAAAACCCCACCAAACCCAAACTACTAAACTCACTGCTTTGTAATCTGAAGTTTTAGATTTGTTCCAAAAGTTCTGGTTTTGTTTGTCTTCTCTTTACAGAGTGGTGTTTTCAGTTTGTAGAGTGATATATTCAGTTTAATGTTTGCTTTTTTAATTTACTCAGCATTTGTGTTGTTATGCACAGAGTGAACTTCCCATTCATGTTTTCAGACATATGTTGTGTAAAGCCATCTAGGCATTTCTAGATTTTTTTGGTTTGTGATAAGAGGACATAGGTACTGCAGCATTCATTTACTGTGTGCTCATCTCTGTCATTGTTTTACTTCTTGCTGGTAAGTCAGTTGGTTTGGTGAAGGAAGATGGATATGTCAAAAGAATTGCTTTCTTTAGTGCCATTATTTCCATTTTATGCCTTCACAGATTCAGCAGATCTATAGAAATTCAGTAGCTGGAGAAACTGAAAGTCAGAGGAACAAAATTAGGCATCCAATATTACTTTCTGATTTTGAAAATGGTCTCCAAAGAGCCATATATCAATTTGTATTTTGGCAAATGTTATCTTTCTATAAGACATCTATTAAGGGATGAAAAGCTGTCATCATATATATACAGGAATTCCAGTAGTGAGCTAGCTTACTACTTGTTTAAAAATAAGGCTTTACATGTATGGATGCATTTGTGCATACATATTTGTAGCAGATAAAAGCTGATGAGTAGCGCTAGTTTTCTAGCAGACTACAGGTTGTTTGCTTCAGGAAGACACACAACTCCTACAGTCCCTGTTTCTACTTATATGTATGTTTCAAAAAGAATCTTACTTGGTATCTCCAAGATGCAATAATTTAAAAAAATCCCAAACAAACAAAAATTTAAGGAGTATAATTTTTACTAGGCTGCAAGTTTAGTCATTGACATGATTTGAAACTATCTTGGTGTGACTTGAAAATCATCTATAGTCATCTCTTCTCCATTTATTTCAGTCTATTTGGGGATCAGCTGCAGGCTTGCTTCCATCTCATGTTGAGATTGTTCTGTCTTACTGCCTAGAAGCAAGAGCTTTGGTAGAGGAGTTATTTTAGCACTTAGAGCACGAGCTGACACAGACAAGATGCAGGAATAACCACAAAACCACAGGTGAAATGCAAAGAGTAAATTTATTCATTACTTCATGAACCAGGGCATCCCTGAAGCATCACCTGGGCTGAGACACAGACACAGGGACACAGGCACCACAGAACTCAGTCCTTGCCAGAGGATCACTAAATGTGCTGCTCCTACTTGTCTGTCAGGATTCATGCAGGTGTAGTTTACTACACTGTGCTCGATCTTCCCTACAGCAGGGCAGGATGGGGTTTGGCATATTTTCTAGGGTGCTTCTCTTTCTGTTGCTGGCCTGTAATTTAAACACTGCTGCTCTACTTGTTAAATACACAAGACTAAGCATCATACATTTAGTGTTCTACACCCAAACTGCAAGTCACTTGAGCATGTTCAGAATCCTCCTCCTCACCATTCTGATGTTGTTTCCCCACAGATACTAAATGTGAATGTGCAAAATAAACTTTTTTTCCCGTTTTTGCTAGTTTAATAAATTTCTGCCTTGAATTTTCACCTCCAGTTTGTCAAAAATGTGATGTGCAAAGTGTCCCTTTATTGGGTGCCTGAGAAAAAGAGCTGCCAATGATTAGATTGGCTGTTCTTCCTCTCTCCATTGGTCCAGCATAAACCAACATTTGCTTCCTGAATGTTAGCCAAAAATTCTCTTCTCTCCAGCTGGATAGGGATATTTCATCATCTTTAAAAACTGAGGTGACCATTATGTTGTCATTGTTAGGCAATTATATCCTGTTCTCATACAAATTTACCCTCTGACCAGCTCTGGCCATGATCTACCTGGCAGAGAAGACCAGTCAAAGCTTGTGAGAGCCTGTGTTGCCGTTCTGAAATTTATTGCCTTCTGCCCCTGTTGCCTTTGCCACTGCTCAGCTGCTTCTGAAATGCACCTGGCATCTTTGTTAAAGCTTCCACTTGGTAACAGGCTACCTTTCTCACTCCAGAGTAGAAGCGGGGCATCACCTGGTTTTATTCTTTTCTTGTACAGTGGTTGAATTTCCTTTCAAGTTGAGTGGGGGCTTATTACTTGTATCTTTTTGTGCCTTGCTCTTGACCAAGAAATGACCGCAGGCAGAAGATCCTGTGCTGTCACTTACCCCCCTTCTCTTTTTTTCCCCTTGAGTCCTGCAGAGGTTCACTGATCCCATTCAAATTCCTCCACAGTGAAAGGGTGAGAATTAATGGACATAGCTGGACACAGGAAATTTCTTCTCAGATATTAGGAAAAAACCTGTTAACAAAGAGGTTACACAAATAGTGGAGCAAGTGCCTAGAGGCTGAGGGAGTCACTGTTGCTGGATGTGGTGGGAGCATTGGCAATGTCTGAAAAAAATAACAGACTTTGCTTCTGCTTTTTTTTTTTTTCTTGCTTCTGATATTTTCTTGTAAGCATTTATGGAGATGTTTAATACATGTAAATAAACACTCTATCTCAGCAGTGGGTTTTCAGAACTGATTTGGAAAAACAAAGTAGGTGTGGTTTAGTTGATTAGGTGGTGTTGAATGATGGGTTGGACGTGATGATCTTGAAGGTCTCTTCCAACCTGATTATTCTATTCTATTCTATTCTATTCTATTCTATTCTATTCTATTCTATTCTATTCTATTCTATTCTATTCTATTCTATTCTATTCTATTCTATTCTATTCTATTCTATTCTATTCTATACAGAGGCTATTTGTTTCTGTCTTTCTTTGAATCATCTGGTACAACCACAGGGTGAGACCAGATACTGAACTGGATGGGTCACTAATATGAGCCAACACTGTCAAGCACAGTGTTCTGTGTTAGGCTGCCTGTTTTTCATACATGTTTCCAAATTTATTCTTTTTAAAATTTTAATCTTGAATAAAATCAGAAGGTGTGCAGGGGTTTGTTGCAGTTGGTTTTCCCTTTTTTTTCTTTCTTCCCCCCCACCCCCCATCTGGATTCATGATCTTACAGTATAAATGATGCAATTAATATATCAGAGTGTGGGGGGAAACCACCCCTTGAGAATTCACTTTTGCCCTGCTGTCTTACATGGCATTTAAAATGTGTTTTTACTCCTAAATCTCTAATATTTACTTCACACAGTTCTGAGGTTTGAAATACCTACTTGTGCTGCTGAGAGGGAAAGAAGAGGAAGCAGATGATTTTCCTTTTTATTTTCTTTAAATTTCAGTTGGATTAGTTGTTTGGGTTTTTTTTCTCTTTTTTTTCCCCCCACTATCCTACTGTTTCCCTTCTCCTCCGTTTTCTAATGCTGTTATGCACATAAAGATTTATAACATCTAAGCTAATAACCCTAAACACTTGGTGTTTAATTGGTGGAGATTTGGGAGAAGGCCCAGACTAATTAACACCAATTCCTATTCTATTGCCAGTTTTTTAATGGGTCTTAGGACTAGGTTCTTTTGGAACTAAAATTATATTGAAGACACATTGAAAATAGAAAATAAAAAGGTGTATATGGTCACCTTGAGAAACCATCTGTTAGCAGTAAAATGCTTGTTTCTTATAAGTAACAAGACATAGCTACAGTATAAACAGTGAGTTTCCCTTTCATAACTGCATAAACTCTCGTGAAATTCTTTCCAATTATGTCCATACACTTTCCATTCACAATGACCTTTCTCTTCCTTAACAGTTTAGTATTTAGTGAATACTGGCCAATTTTACTATGGGAAGCTGCAAGAGTGATACTTCTTAAAAGTGTGTAACTAACTTGTGCTGTATAGAAAAATTTAGTACCATATCTCAAAGATGGAAAAGGAAGAGATTGTTACGATACAGTGTTGTAACATATTAGGCATGTGGTCTTCACTAGCTAGTCAAGCTCCCTCCTGCATGGCATCAACAGAGAAGGATGAGAGGAGAGCTATGTCTCCATTACCCATAGCAGATGAGTAAATTGGAAGGTGTACCTAATGCATAGACAGTTAAAATCAGGTGAGGTGAGATGAACGCAGCCTGCAAGAAAAATGACTCATCATGTGGATAATTTTCTCCAAGGGCCTTTGAAAGAACAAGAACATCAAAGGAGTTTACTGTCATCAGAATTTTCTGGGGTTTGAGCCTTTTTGCTGTTTGGTTTCTGTTGACTAAGCTTGTATAGTGGAATTCTCACCTTCTTTAAATTGTCTGCTTGAACTTCTGTTGGTTTAGGACCAGAAGGCTCTAGCTCTTAAAGGATTATGCCCTGTGATTTAATGCCTTGTTTCTCTACAGTTCTCTCCCTTCTTTACTTTCTTGCTCAGAGAGTGCCTTAGCTAGCTATGATTTTGTATTACTCTTGGCACTATGTGATATTGCTGGTCAGAAATCACAAGTTACAATTACTGTCTGCTTTTCAATGTTAAAACAAGAATTCTTTACTAAAGCCTTCTGTTTGCCCTTTGGAATACAACTCTGTCAGAATTGTCAGGGGGATGTGAGTTTAGCTGGCCTGTCGTTGTACCTGAATGCAAATCCTGTGTTGTTAGTCTTGGCATAAGGAAACATCACATTAGAATGACTTGATATGATTCTGCTGCAGCACTTGGCCTTGGATGTCTTGTAGCTCCCACTAGTGTTTGAGATTCTAGTCTACTGGGAGATAGGAGACATTTCCTTTCAAGTTAGCTAGAATGTCTGAAGTTTCTATAATGATTTCCTTATTTCTTAAATTAAAGCATCAAATGCAGTAAAGGATCTGGACAGGGTACTTAGAGAGGTGGTGGAATTTCTATCACTTCATTTTCTTAAAGAAAAAAAAAAAAAAAGCATTAAAAACATTTCAAGATAGCTGATGGATGCTTCATGGTCAGAGATGCTTCATGATCCAGAAGACTAAGAGTTGGTTATTCTGTGTTCATAGTGAATGCACTATTCTTGTTTGCAGAAATGTAGGTTCTGGTTTCTTAAGGGAGTAAAAAAAAATAAACCAACAGAAAAACCCAACTCACATACTTTTTCAGCCAAGTGCTGCAAGCTGTAAAGGCACTGAGTGCATCTTAATCTTAAATTTCACAATGTGAAGTTGCATGGCGAAGCTTGGAGTAAAACCAAACGTGGTTGTTGGCCAGATTTTATTTTTTTCTACTGCCCAAGCATTTTTCACATGTTTATTTACCTGAAGACAAGAGAGCACTAACCCCTCAGCATATGGCTATGTGAAATACAGTGGATATTCCAGTTGGTACAAAAATAATTTAAAATGTGTTATTTGTCATCAAGGTGCATGCTATGTGACTAGCCTTGTAATGGCTTTTAGGACTGTTTTTCCCATCATTTGAAACAAGCTTTCTTATCAGTGTGTCTTGCAATTAATTTAATCTTGTTTCTGTTATTTCCACAGTATTTTTTTTTTTTAATTCAGTGAACCTCATTACATTTGCAAGTGCATTAAATTACAGTCCGGATAGAAGAAGAGAGATGATTATCAGTTAATTTAATTATGTTTCTGCGTTTGCCCATTTAGTGATATGTCTGCCATTGTTGTTGCAAGGCGTTAGTGTAGCGGCGCTATGCAGAAATGAGGTCTGATGCCGTGTAAAGTTTGTTATCTGATAACTCCTGACAGCTAGTGGAGGAGGCACCTGTTTGGTAGTCTAGGGGTCGAATCAGAAATGATTTGCTTGAAGTCACATGGCTACACTGTGTCCAGTTCTGGGCCCCTCAGTTTAAGAAGGACATTGAGACACTTGAAGGTGTCCAGAGAAGGGCAATGAGGCTGGGGAGAGGCCTCGAGCACAAGCCCTATGAGGAGAGGCTGTGGGAGCTTGCATTGTTTAGCCTGGAAAAGAGGAGGCTCAAGGGAGACCTTATTGCTATCTACAACTCCCTGAAGGGTGGTTGTAGCCAGGAGGGGGTTGATCTCTTCTTCCAGTCAACCAGCACCAGAACAAGTGGACACAGTCTCAAGCTATGCCAGGGGAAGTTTAGGCTACAGGTGAGGAAAAAGTTCTTCTGAGAGAGTTAGCCATTGGAATGTGCTGCCCGGGGAGGTGGTGGAGTCCCCATCCCTGGCGGTGTTCAAGAGGGGATTGGACATGGCACTTGGTGCCATGGTTTAGTCATGAGGTCTGTGGTGACAGGTTGGACTTGATGATCTTGGAGGTCTCTTCCAACCTTGGTGGTTCCGTGATTCTGTGAATACTTGTATTAGAATAGAATGGAATAGACCAAACCAGGTTGGAAGAGCCCTTCAAGATCATCGCGTCCAGTCTATCATCCAATCCACCTAATCAACTAAACCATGCAACCAAGCACCCTATCAAGTCTTCTCCTAGACACCTCCAATCATGGTGACTTCACCACCCATTACATCAATATTATGGGGGTTTTGGGGCTTTGCAGACGTAGTGGTTGGTTTGCACAGCTTCACATAATTCATTTAATTAGGAAACAGAACTTTACATTCTTACTGTAAAAGAGGAAACAAGGAAGCATGGCATTGCACAGCACTCTTCTAGGCAGTTTAACAGTGTAGCTGAGGAATGATCTTGTTTTTAAAGAGGAGGAAAACAGCAAAGCAAGCAAACCCCCAAATTCACCATTATGCAGTTGTTCCTATAAAATAGTCTTCACTTTTATTAATAAAACTATACTGCCAGTTAGGGAGGGAGATGCTAAAACCTGAACTCTCGTACTCATCTTCTAATATGGTGCCTGTCAGCATTACTGCTTTTGGCAGTATTATTTTTAGTGTTTTTTGCAACTCTACAGTTTTTCCTTTAAGGTTTTTGCCATATGTTTGATATTTCAAGATACGTGGCATTTGCCCTGGCATCTGGAAATCCTAAGGATACAGCTACCGAGACTTTCCAAAGCAGTTCTTTGTTACATGTGCAGCTACGTACTGAAGCATATATCAATTGCACAGCTCATTAAAGGCAGATCTGTTAAGGCAACACTTTTCATTTTGAGACATTTATTGATATCCAGCATTAAGGTGAGAGGAAAAAAGAGATTCAGCTGTGAAGTGCAAAGGATTTGAAGTTTTAAGATGGCCATTTGCTGGATTTTTAGTGTTTTATGATCTAGAATTAAATGGAAAAAAAAATTTTAAAATTATAGCAGGAACAGCCTGTAAAGAGAAAGCACAATAAAAATGAAATCCAAGTGTTAGTGAACTCTGAAAGCTGTTGTATTCCTGCATTCTGGAAGTTTTAAAAAAAGAGATTTATATTTACTGTTTATACATGAATCATTCTGAACTCCTGTGGCTGCAAGTTAAATAACACACATATATTGTGTATATGAAGCTGGTTCCTTCTTTTTTTGGAAAGTCTTTGCCACTAGAAACAGGCTCCTGTAGCACACTGAAGAAGGTCAGTATTCTTTAAAACACCAGCTGACTCCTGGGCCCATAGCCTGCTGCTGTTAGCCTTGTGATGTGGAGAGATGATCTGTAGTGGTGTAGATAAACTAAGCTTTTTCAAGGTAAACACTGGGGTAACCCCAAGTATTAATAAAAACAAATCAAGAAACACAAAGAAGACATTGAATTCACAAGGACATTTGCTCAGCTGTTTTGTTTGGGTTTTTCCCAATTATAGATGTGAATGCTAGTCATTTAGTTAATGCTTTTTTGCTGCCCTTTTTTTTTTAATGCCTCTTTGTATTTCATTCATCCATGTCCACTCCGTATTACGTTTTGAGACAAAAGCGTGATGAAGTGCTTAGTTAGAGCCTGGGGTAGCCATGGGAAATACTGTGGTACCAAGACATCTTTCATGATACAAACCCACCACAGACTGGTTTTCTGCCTCCACTGGCCAGTCCACACTAGCAATAAATCTAGATTTTCTACAAGATTAGCCATTTTGGTAGTTAATACAGAAAACTGCTGTAATGTGAACTGCCTACTATTGGTGTCTTAAGAATGCATAACACAGCAGGGAAATAAGCCAACCTCTATCTGCATTGATGTGTGCAAGAGATTAAATGAAGACCTTAACACTGCTACATTTCTGCCATCATAAAAACTGGCCATTTTGTTTGTAATGTTTTAATACTTCTGATACACTTCATGGGAGTGGGTCTTTAAAAAACAAAGAAAAAACCCAACATGGCAAATATAGTGTATATTTGAAAGTGAGACAGACCTGTGTGTGGGTGCAGAGTAGGAGAGTCAGGCTGAGCAAACTCCAGAAAGATTGGATTTATTACATTGTCATTGCAGAAAACAATCCTATTCTTGCAGCTGTTAACTTCAGTGGTGATGGGTGACCTGATAACCCGGGGGTTTATTACTGCCTGTTAGTCAGTGTTATTATTGTAGAGCTTGTCATTTGCAGAATGCTGGTTTGAATATTGTTCAGATTAGCAAGAGAAATGTATTATTTCTCCTGTTGTTTGGGTGTTTTTTTTTAACTGTTTAATAGCCTCTAACTTGCATGAATTCGACAAATTCTGTATCCTGTGGCACACTCACTGTGGGTTTTCTTTTTTTCCGTTTTTGTTACCTCTGCTGTGAAGTTATTTTTGGCAAGGATGACCAATATGCAGGCACTGCTATTTCTGCAGCACAGTTCAGGGATATGCCAATATCAGCTGGATACCCTGGAGTTTGTGAAACTTGGAAATACTGTAAATATTTCACAGCTTGGTTTTGTGAGGAGGAGTTAGAATAGAATAGAATAGACCAGACCAGGTTGGAAGAGACCAAGATCATCGCATCCAACACCATCTAATCAACCATGGCACCAAGCACCCCATCAAGTCTCCTCCTAAACACCCCCAATGATGGCGACTCCACCCTGGGCAGCCCATTCCAATGGGCAATCACTCTCTCTATGAAGAACTTCTTCCTAACCTCCACTCTAAATCTGGTGCAGCTTGAGACTGTGTCCTCTTGTTCTGCTGCTGGGTGCCTGGGAGAAGAGACCAACCCCCACCTGTCTACAACCTCCCTTCAGGTAGTTGTAGAGAGCAAAAGAGTTGGAAGACAAGCCACCTTCTCTCTGAGTTAAACAGGTGTCCATTTGGAGTTTGAGCACTACCTATATGTTTGTTTTGAGTTGCAACTCATGATTTTGTAATTTTTTGAGAGTTTCTAACCATTATTATTTTTGTAAGTAATCATATTTTTTACTGTTTAGCTCTAATGGAAAGAAATATTTGCATGTCTGCCTTTCCCTAAGGCATCTGACAGAGTCCCTTGAGCAGAGTCCCTGAAAAAACTCCCAAGTGCCAAACTGTAACTTTATGTTCCTTTACTCTGGCAAAAATCATCATTTAGAGACTGCAGGATAGGGATAAATCAAGCTGTTTGTCCAAACACAGGAATAAAGTAAGGATTCATTAACTAGCTGTGACTGTAATAAATAGCCTCTGATTATAAGAGTCTGCAACTAATGCTAAGGGCAGAAAAACAGGTATGCTATGATTATGGATAGCAACCTGGAGAATTAAACAGATTTAATTAATAGATTAGTGAAAGTAGTGGTTAATCATCATCCTGTATTAGAACAGTTTTGCATTCTCTAGTTAACTTTTCTAGATGATGTTTTGTTTGCATTTTATTTTGTTTTAAACCAATGATAATTTGGTAGTCAACTACGAGTGATTTAGTGTTGTTTTTCATACAGTGAATTATTTCTGTTTTCCTTGTTATCGTCAGTTCACTTTTACTACTTTCCACCCCAAGTGGTGTATTTGGAAGGACTGAAATGGAAAAATTAAATCCCTTAATATTCTGTGTTTGAAACAATACCATGGTTTTTTCTCTCTGTTGGCAAGAATGCTTTCAAATCCCTCCTTGGCCAAAGCTGCTGTACTTGACATCTCATTATTTGACTCAGCTGTTTCAGTTTCACCTTCACCCAGATAATTAAGTAACTCATTGAATGTATTATTCAGTATTTGATTCCCCTATCTGAGTCAGTGAGAGATGTAATTAAAAAAAAAAAATCAGCAAAAAAAACCCCAAACAACAACCAAAGCCAACATCCCCTTGATGGGATTAGGGGAAGGATCGGTGGCGGTGGACCCAAATGAGCATGAACTGATGAAACTGGCAAAATATGAGTCACATTCTGTCACTTGAGTGAGGGTTTGGCTGCTGGAGAAAGTGTGGGGATTAGGGTTGCTTTCAAGTGATCATTGCTTAACTAACCAGATAGTGACCTGCTAATTGTTTCAGGAAATCTATACTGTGGAAGAGGCTCTTTAGCTTTATTTACATTTTTGTTTCCTTTCTCAGCTGTTGTCCTGCAGGGTGTTGTGTCATTGTTTGTCAAGTCTAGATGCAGGCTTTCACTGTTTGTGGAATTTGGCTTTGTTCATCACTTCAGCTGCATTACCCACATGTATTACTTTCCAGTGCTTTTGGCAATTTTTGAATAATGTATTGCTTTTTCTCGGATTATGAATGCAAACAGGGGTGCTCTGCAAATGAGCAAAACCCAGTCTTCAGTTATAAGTTATCCAATTGCTTTCCTGTTCCTCTGACTTCATCTGCATTCGTGAATAGCCTTTATTAGCAGTGTCATTACAACTGAACTATTTCTTCCTTTTTGCTTTAGAATATTTTATCTTTGATACTTATATTAAGCCTTCTAAATTAAACTTGTCTGTAAAGCATATTCCCATCCACTTGAAATCTACATATTTTTGTCACATTGGTTAAAGCAAACCTTTCAAAATTATTTTTCTTCTAAGTGCAAATTATCACAACAATATAATGTCACCAGAGAAATCTAGCCTGAAAGGATGATACTGATTTTTGATACAGAAGACTGAAGTTCTCCAGGGTACATATCAGGTATGCTAAGAATCTGAGTCTCTTGAGTTCCAGAAAAGATTCCTAGTCAATTTTCTGTTTATTGCTCTGATGCACGTGTCTCCCTCTCCTCCTCCCAGGGTTGGGTGTCCTTTCAGCTTTGATCAGTAAATAACCTTCTGGCTCTGGGAAGACAGTCTTGGCAGTAGTCCAGTGAAAACCTGATAACTTCCAGTCAGGTGTTTTGGGGTGAAACTACTGTCATCCACAAAACCCCCCAAAAACAAACAAAAAAACCCCACCTAACACAAACACAACCCTGGAAAATGTCTAATCAGATCTGAGACAGAACATCTGATGCTCTGTCTCTAGAACAGAGGTCTCGCAATATGTGGGTTGGGATTACACAGTGCAAGTGAATCACAATGCAAAACCCATCACTAGACAATTCTTCTCCAATTTTAATGATCAGTGTTTTCTCTGCAGAGAAATAAAGCTGGTAGAGTTTTGCAATGATGAAATGTGAACTACATTCTGCACAGTTGCATGGTAAAAGCAAAAGCAAACTGCAGCAACTTCTGGTTTTGGCTAATTAATTGTGCCTTTTATTTTAAAGAAAAGGATGGTTTCTGACCCCAAATTCAAAAGGTCTTAGAAATATGCATACACTTCCAAGTGAAGTCAGATCACTTTTCTTGGTCAAAGATATATTTAGTATCTTTTATGCTGGAATAAGTGCATTTTGTCTTTTTACCTTCAGCTGGTTTTGTTCTGAGCAGATACACTGTCTTGGCTCTTGATATGCTGAGGGAAAAGGTGAACTTTTGATGGGAAGTAAGAGCTTTGGGATAGGTTCTGACCTCTTTGCCTTGCTTTTGCTGTAAAGAGTTTTGTTTATTCAGAAGGTTACAGTTCTTTGCAAGGAAAAAATAAGTAATTTGAATGGGATGTCTTTAGATTAGTATTCTGACAGATACCTTTTTATACTCATCTTCTTGCTAATGAGAAGATACGTAAATTATTTATGAAGCTACTAAAAGACTGAGAACATTGTCCTTAATGAGACATGAGGTACAAAAAATTAGGCTCAGTCTTTCAATAATTTGGAACAGTGAAAAATGTTAGCTGTCCTATCACACTGACAAGGGTTCAGGATATTTATAATTGCATCAGCACACTACCTCTGTGTTCAGTTATTTTCTAGTTTAAAATGCTTTTTGATCACTTTCCTGGAGAAAATACTCAATCTTACTGGCTAGCAATATTTTTTTCCTGCTTTATCAAGAATAATCAGTTAATGCATATATAAACTTAGCTAAGTTTTGGGGATACTTTAATGTACAAAAACTTCATTAGATTGGTAGATAAGAGGCTAAACAGATTCTTTTTCTTGGATATGATTGTCTTGGAGCTGGTGACATATTTCTACATTTCTGTTATATAATGGAATGATGAATTGTGCTGTACATTTATGCAATGATTTTATTAGTCATTTGAACCAAAAAAAAAATTCATTAAATGCAGGTTTTTTTTGTTTCACTCCTTCACTACTTAAGGTAATATATTAATTATACTGTATAATGAAATAAAAACCTTACCAAATTGTTTTTAGCTGTGAAATTGGAGCAATGACTGGAAAATTGTGTCATATGTGCCTTATTAATATATGTGGTTTTCATTAATTTTCAGTGGTGCAATGGTTTATTTTAGAACTTCATTTTTTTTCCACCTGAAGTTAAATATGAAGTGATTTATTTGTATTAAATGCTCTAAATCCTCTTAATTATATTTCAAAATCTGTGTCTCCCAAGCTGCTAAGAGCAATGCTGCTCTTTTCCACGTGATGTGTTCTACCCAGCCTCTTTGCTTCCTTTTGTATCTTTTGATATACTTTTTTATCCAAATATCTTTCAAGACAGTTTGTGTTGTTTTTTTCCTATGCAAATCTGACTCTAGGCAGAAAATATGTCTGAGTTAAATCTGCTAATCTATATGTTCATTGCCACAAGTAGCAAGATGCACTGATGTCGGTGTCACATTGCATCACTTACAGCCGTGCAGGGGGAGAGAGATCAGTGAGGTCCAGGGAACAACTTTTTACTGCATGTTTGGGGATGTGATGATTTGCACTCGCTATTAACAGAAGAGTAGGTAAATACCCAGTTTTTGTTAATGCTTCCTCTGTATTTTCATTGCTCATACAAATCTCACATTATTAGTAGTTTCCAGATTGTGTGAAACTTCGATTTCTAGTTCAGTTTTAAATTCTTATCTTGGAATTCTGTGCTCACACTTTAAATATTAATGACTTTAAGCACAAGTTACATTAATGAAGCTGGTGCATCTTTTGGATTTAAGTGTCATTAATTTTAGGAAACTGGTTCTCGTGTGGGTAATCAGAAGCAGCTGTAGGTTTTGCTGCAAAACATTAATGAATAAATGAAAAGAACTAGTGAATATTTGTCTCAGGAACTTTAAAAACCAATGACAGTTTGCTCCAAGCATATCATTGCTATGCCTTGCTGTTGCCATGTGTTCCCAAACTGAAACCCTGTGGTAAGTGTTTGCGATGTATTGAATTGAAAATTTTTGCTGTGCCTTTTTAATACACTACATTGAGGTTTGTTGAAACTGTGAATACTGAAATTTTCTGTGATGTTTCATCTTGGACAGAAAGAGCTTAAAAGTGTCATTCTAATAATATTTCAAATTACAACTTCAGTTTTCTGCTGTTTGGCTGTTTCAATATGTAAAGAGTAGTTCTAGTCACACAGCTGCTGCAAGTTATTTCTCACTGACTTGTTTGTCCTCCAGAAGATTTACAGTGTATGCCTCTGGCTTGATGTAATCCCAGTTGCAGCAAGGCACTGTATGCTGCATTGCATTAGATACTAGATTATATGCACCTTTTACTGACTGGAGGTGACTTTATTACCTGGACAATGTATTTTAGCAAAGGAGAACATTATTGCGTGCAGTTCTGATGAGCAGCTCACAGAGATGCTGTTTAAGGGAGACCAGAGAGAGCAGAGCAGGCAGTCATGATGAGACTAGAAAGATAAGGCTTTGCTGATAAACAGCATTCAGAAGTAACCTTGTGTTTCTGAGAGATCTCAGAAATAGCTGAAGAGTTTCCCGCCGCACTGAGTTCTGTACCACATTATGCTGTACTTGCTCAGTAGTACTATAACAGTGGTCTTTTTGTTCTATGCTGTTGCAGAGATGTAGTGCATATCACCCGTAAAGTTACACTAATAGCTCCCTGAATGTCTTCCACACCTTTTCTTAGCTTCTTTGAACCTGAACCTGTTGCATTCTAAGTTTTCCTTTCCACTGGTTATGCTGAAATAGTTACAATGCTTCTGAATTGCTGTAGAATTTCAAGATGGTTGCTCAAATCTATTTCCTTGCTCTGCTTTCAATTGACTCAAGCAGCAGCCTTCCACCATTGTCTAACTGTTAGACCTCTGGCAGGTACTTGCCTTACCTGAGGTATTTCTAGAACTGATGATGTCACAGAACTCTTCAGATATTTAAGTGTCTGAGATACTTGATTGCACCTTCACAGCAGACTCAGAATGTTTGGGGTATGCCACACTGTGTGTAATTGAGAGGATTCTGGCTGGCTGGTGTTTGCATGGAGAGGGCTGCAGCCTGCTCCAACTTGGTATTGCTCAGATGGAATGTATGCTGCAAAAGCATGTGCTAATGCTCTTCTACCCCAGAACAAGCAGGTATTTTTTGCCTCCCGCTTGTAAGCTTTGCCCCTCCTCACTAATGTAGCAAGGAGGGCTCACAAATAACACATAGGCTAAGCAAGGAATGTGGGGAAGCTTCACCTAACTGAGGCAGCTCTCAAGAAACAGACCTTTTTTCCTTGGTGATGAATTTTGGGAGTTGATTTTCTTTCCTTGTGCTTGTCTTTTTAGTTGTTCAGGGCAACATTTGAAATGTAAGCCTTTGGAACATGGACTTGGAATGACTTTTCCTATGTGTCTGGTGATTAGTGCAGCCATGACAGCAGGTAAAGGTGGAAGTTCTAGCATTACTGTGATTAGTTTCTAACTAGCAAGTGTATTATAGCACTTTTTAAAAAGACTATGTGAACATTTCAGCCTGTTCTCCCATCTCTCCTATCCTGTCTCAGCATTCAGGGATCCCAGTTTATATATAAGGTATCTCCTTTTCTTACCTTCAATTTTCCTATCCAAATATAGACCCTGATACTTTCTTCTCCCCTCCTTTTACTCCACTGACATTAAAACATAGCTTTTGAAAGTTACTGTAATGTTCACTGTGTATGCAATTGTTTGCCCACATCATGTCCAGACCAAACTCTATCTGCCTGCTTGTGCAACTCTTGCTATAGATGCACATTCCTCGTTCTCCTCCATCTCAGCTCATGATGCTTGTGATGTTACCGTCAACGCTTGGGATGTCCTTAATTACCAGGTACTGATTTTGTCAGTCATACAAAATACCATTTTCTGAAAAACTTTAACTCAGGCCTACTTGGTCTCTCTAGACTTGAACGTATCTGGTAGTGCTGAATGTGGAGTGGGAAATATGTTTGCTCATTTCAAATGAAGAAATCCTTCCTCTCTCCAAGTGCATAGTTGTAAAAAGATGACAGCATTTAACTAAGGCATCATCACAGTTGCATGACTGCTAACATTTCAGTGGAGGATAGAAACATGCCATATTCTACATACATATAAAAAAAGATCCCTTTCTATTGTTGTAAGCTGTCACTTTTCCAATTTCTGCTTCCTTGAAGGGTTTATATTTAAGTCATAAACACAGCTTTTTATTCAGTATATTTTCAGTGGTTATTAATAAGCCCCAAAACTGACTTGTGAGTAAAATAAAAGAACCTTAGTACCAAAATTGAACTCAAGCAGTCGGTTATGAATATACAAAGTTAACAAGTGTTCATCATTGTAGTATGCAATGTCTGCAAAAAAGGACTGCAGATTCTTCTTAGGTATCCAAATCAGAAATAAGAATAAAGGAAAGATAAAAATGCTTAAGTTTTCCTTTCTTTGATAACGATTTTAAAGCTCCATGGTGAGACACCATTAGCAGAGACATTGTATGGCTTTAGGAATGAGAGATGAGCTAAGGCTTAGAGTCCTTGTGATTAATTAATTAATTCAAGAGTTGGGGGGGAAAGATCTAATAACCATTTTTTGTTGTCATAAAGCAATGTAAATCCCAAGATTTTTATAACGAGAACAACTGTTTTGTAGAGAACGTCATAGATACAAGCATTAGTAGAACGGTGGTGGATAGCTGATATACCTGCTGGGGAGGTGTGTATGGAATACCTTCATAAAAAAGCCTGCAGCATCTTCAGAGATTACCAAGATTGTTTAGTCTCTCTCTTGAGTTTTTACAGTGGCTCTTCTTCTGTTACTAAAAAAGTAAGTTTTGAGGCTTTTTTTCAGCGGGAAGACATCCTGCGTATGACTCACATTTTCAGGGTTTTCTCTGCAAATTCAGTTGTATTGAATGTACTTTGTGAACTTGGAGCAATGAGAAGTTAGTGAAATGTGTTTGTAGCTCCTGGGCTCTGTTTTCTGTCCTCTTCATTCTGTCCTGGTGGCTTTGAGAGTCTTTGCTTTTGGCTCATAGTGCTCCATATTCAGCTTCTGCATCTGTTGAAGTACTCTTACTGACATTACTGTCTCCTCCTTTCCTCTGCTTTTGGGCTATTATATGTACTGGAGTAGGGTTTTATATAGTTCCAGAATTGTACATGAATTATTCATGATAATTTTTTTACTCAAATTTATGCTCTGAAGACTGTTTCATGATCTTTACTGGTCTCGCATGAAGAAATCAACTTGCTGATCAAAAGCTCCTTCTCTACTTGTCTTTTTTTATGGACTTCCCTCTCCACTTCAAAATTCTTTCAAAGTAGCAGGCAGTTGCTGATAAAGTAGTTGCCCTGAGTGACAACTGAGAATTCTGTTATTTTTGCTTTTGAGGATACCAGATGGGGATTACATAAAGTACAGTTAGCTGAAGCCTTCAAAAGACATGCACATTTGGGCAGCTAATTTTGCAAGTGCTTTTCTGTTGTCGTTTCATGGTTTTAGCATTGCAGGAGGTCTGAGGACAAAAGGAGCAAGATCACATATGGTTCATCTGTTGTTTAATGGTAGTCCTGGAGAGTCTTTGATAACTTTGATATGGGCTAACTTAGGTCTTTTGAACCTTTCTTTGGTAATTAAATTTTAGATGTTAGCATTCTGAATTGGCTACTACAGACCATGTTTTGTGGAGTAGCTCTGATAAAGAATCTTGGCGTTCATCGGGTAGAAAACCTTGCACTGGATCTGTTTTTCTGAAGCTGATTTAGATCTCTTGAACATCAGCTTGATCTTGGCATTACTGTATCATTATACCATGCTAATAAATGGATTTTTCTGGCCTGATGTAGTGAACTAATGTTAGTAGTTGGAAAACATAATTTACTAAATATTATCATTTTCTTATCACATAATATCATAGAATGCATTTCTCTGGCTGCATCGTTAATAATCATTAGGCTCAGTGAGAGCAATTACAGTGTAAATGGTGATGATGATTTTCAGTATTTGTATTGCAAAATTAGCCACAGTTTTAGATGGTTTTTTTGAACATACTGAAAACAATGATGAAATTGGGTATTTAGTCAGTCTAAGCTGTAAAAAAGTCACAAACAGCAAAAAAGGAGTATGATATAGTTGGTGGGAATTTAAAGCTACACAAACAAGGAAACAAAACCAGCAGCAGATCTTAAGATTGATACTCAAGAATTTTGAAGGAAAATAATCAGTTTTATGAAGTATCTTTTAAGACATATGACAGGTATGACTGCAATTCCAGTGTTCCAGGAATTCCAAAGGGAAATAACTGCCTGTATCAGCATTTCTTCAGTTAACATTGGTCATCCTAACAACCTGCTGGTTGGCTTTAACAAGGACTTTTAGTTTTTTGGCTTTGGGTTTTGTAACTTTTCTTTTGTGAGACAATAGTTCATGCAAAAGGGAACTTGTGTGACTGCAATGTTTCTAAGGATAACCCTCGTATAAAAAAACCTGAAAGTACCACTGTGTAAAAGCAGTGACCAAAAACCCTCTCTTTTCCTGATTTTATACTAATGCACCCAGCAAATTATCTTATAAAGGCATTTAATAATTTCCACTCTGATAACAAGATATGTTTTGTTCTAACCACATAAAGTCAATTTAATATCCTTTCTTCAGCAAATGTGAAAAACCACTTAAATACGTTTGTGCTTAAGTGTACATATTTTGAAGAACATCAGTTCTATTTTAGTGGAAGGTAGTACTCTAATTGTTGTGTTTGTGTTCAGCTATGACAAGACATAATAGAATTTTTCTTCTTCGGTGGTCTTGTAGTCCTATTTTCACTTGGTTAAGGCACTGCTAAAGCAAATGAGACCTAAGGGACTTAGTGCTGATGTTATTGCATTTACTATTAAAATATCACTTAGTTTGGTAATACTGAGGAAAAATATATAAAGCCTATGAGTTTTATTGGTGTTAAATGAGGGAACATGTTTGGTCTTACTGTGGAAAAAGAATGTGGACCTTAATCTGGTAAGTGTATGAAATGCATTCGTGTTAATTCTTTGTGTTTTGGATCACCACCTGAAAGTACATCAGTATGGTAGCAATCACTGTGATAAAGTCAGAACGCCACCACAGTACCACCTGATCTCTCATTTCTTGTTGGAATATAGCGATGATTCAGTTTGATTTGGAACTTTAGCATCGAAGCTGTAGTTAAGATCTCAACCCTCAAATTTGCCTTAAAAGCAAAGAGAAATGCAAGTGTTATGAGTGCACAGCTGTTGTGAGGGTTTGTTTGTGATTTGATACCCATGTATAAATAAAATCAGAAGCTGGTTAATTGGCAGGAAACCCACTAAAGAAACACTTTCTCTGATTCATGTTGGATTTTTTTTTTTTAATCTAGAAAGCACAATTTGTTAGAAAAGATTCAGCCTCTTTAAAACAGAGATTGTTTTCATTCATTTTACTAATAATTATTACAATTAGACTTATACCTAACAAGATCCTTGCATTGATAAAGAAAAGAGAAGGACTGTATGGGCACATTGTTTGCCAAGTTGACATACTGTCTATAGTACTATTAGTTGAGACACAATTTTCTTAATAGCTTGCCCCCCACCCCTGCCTTGGTGAGGAGTATTGGATTTTCCAGCTCAATGAGCATCTGGTCTTTTATCATTCACGTGCTCTATTGTAGTTATTGTTAATGGTTATCTGAACAGCAAAATAGGGAGCATATTTCACCTGTCAGCCTGTGTTCCTTGTACTTATCTTGGGATAAATTATAGTAGGATTGATTAGCAGAAGGAGCTAAATCTTAGAGAAGTCGTGAGTTATTTTTCTCTAACATTCATATTTGTGTTCAGTCTTTAAAGCAAAGTTTCAGTATTTCAAGATCATAAATTTTGGATTGGTCTTGCCAAAAAGTAATTTAAAAAAATTTACCAGATCAAATAAAAGTGTATTAGTCTAGTTTATACAGAGAGAGGCAGAAATAGCTTTTTCTTGCTGTAATGTGGTTCGAACAGCTCTGTAGTTCAAGGAAAAAGTGTGCAACTATACTTACCGTGGGTTGAAGGTAATTCAACAGGAACTGTTCCGTTTGTATCACAGTATAACTAAGGTTGGAAGAGACCCCAAGGATCATCAAGTCCAAGCTGTCTCCACAGACCTCACAACTAGACCATGGCGCCAAGTGCCACGTCCAGTCTCCTCTTGAACACCTCCAGGGACGGTGACTCCACCACCTCCCTGGGCAGCACATTCCAATGACGAACGACTTGCTCAGTGAAGAGCTTTCTCCTCACTTCGAGTCTAAACCTGCCCTGGCACAGCTTGAGACTGTGTCCCCTTGTTCTGATGCTGGTTGCCTGGGAGAAGAAACCAACCCCTTCCTGGCTACAACCACCTTTCAGGTAGTTCTGGAGGGCAATGAGGTCACCCCTGATCCTTCTGTTCTCCAGGCTAAACAACCCGAGCTCTCTCAGCCTCTCCTCGTAGGGCTTGTGCTCAAGGCCTCTCCCCAGCCTTGTTGCCCTTCTCTGGACACGTTCAAGTGTCTCGATGTCCTTCTTAAACTGAGGGGCCCAGAACTGGACACAGGACTCAAGGTGTGGCCTAACCAATGCAGAGTACAGGGGCACAATGACCTCCCTGCTCCTGCTGGCCACACTATTCCTAATACAGGCCAGGATGCCATTGGCCCTCTTGGCCACCTGGGCACACTGCTGGCTCATGTTTAGGCAGGTGTCAATCAGCTCCCCCAGGTCCCTCTCTGTTTGGCAGCTCTCCAGCCACTCTGACCCCAGCCTGTAGCTCTGCATGGGGTTGCTGTGGCCAAAGTGCAGCACCCAGCACTTGGACTTGTTAAATGCCATCCCATTAGACTCTGCCCATCTGTCCAGTCAGTTGAGGTCCCTCTTCAAAAGCTGGTTTTGATGCCATCAATTTTTTAGCTCTTGAATCTTTGTTATAAATTGTGCAGCTTGGGAAGTGCACTGGAAGTAAAACTTTATTAAAAGCACAGATTCTGTATTTAACCTACAGTGTAGAAAGAACATAAAGAAAATGTAATTGGAAGTTAGGAGGTGGGTGATCAAAGATCTGATCTACTTAGTGTTCCTGTGGGTTCTCTGGCCATGCTGGCTGGCTTTTCTGAATATGAAATTCTTCATTTTCTGCTGCTCTTTTTTGGTTGGTGGTTGTTTGGTTTTTGGTTTTGTTTTGTTTGTTTAATAGCAACAATGGCACTAGATTTGTACGATAAACTTTGAAATGGATGTTTGAAATAAATGCAGCACTTTCATGATGTAGGTCAAGACATCACCTCCATTATTAATTCAACTTAGAACATTCACATTTTATAAAGTGTCAAATAGTTACAGTTTACTACCAAAAAGATGAAGAGTTCTCCTTAGGACTGAGAGATGTGTTGGTTTGAGTGCTAGCATTTGTGAGAAACACCTCTGGAAAGCATCGTAAACATTGGCATGAGTACTCATTCACTGGTGAAAAGAACCATTGACATCCACTCAAATGTGATTAGCAAATTAAAACCAAAAGGAGGGGTGTGTGTTTTTCTATATAATATGCAATTAAGCAGTAGAATTGCAATGGGATCTTTCAGAGGAGAGAAGTTTGAGAACTTTCAAAACCAGACTGGATAACTTCATAAGATAAAAAATTAATGGCTATTAAATGGCCTAAAAACAGCTTCTGGCTCAGTGTAGCTCATCACTGGTTTTTAAAACCTGCTTACCACACATCAGGCTTGATACTCAGGGTGCTGAGGTAGGACAGTACTGATGTGTCGATATGCGTTTTGTTATACAAAGCGGAAGACATTATACACCTTCCCTAAGACCACCCTGACTGTCTCACTTCTTTATGACTCCATTCCTGGCACTCTGAGTCAGCCCCTCAGAGGTCAAAGGAGGGTGCAGGTGCTCAGTGCCCTGGGGACAGTGCTGGCACTGAAGTGTGAGACAAGGTGCTAAGGCAGATGAACATCTCATCTTAGCCAGCATGATAGAGAGCCTGCAGCCTGAAACATAAGGCTCAGATCGTGGCTGGTATATTTAAGTAGAAAAGCTTTGTGTTTAGACTTGAGGGAAATTGAGAGCTATAGAGGTTCATTTGAGGTTTTATTCCTGGACAGCTCCTGAAATTCATGGTATGATGCTTGATGCCTCATTCCTATTACGAGACTACTAAAAGATAATAACCTTAGAAAAATTGCATTTAGATGTCTAGGTTGTTCCTTTCATTTATTTACTAGTTTGTGGTGTGGTTTTTTTGTTCTGTTTTGGTGGGGGGTTTGGTTTGGGTTATTTTTTTGTTTATTTGTTTTGGGGGGTTTTTGTGTCTGTGTGATGTTTTTTTGTTTGGTTGGTTCATTTTTGGTTGGTTGGCTGGTTTATTTTATGGATACAAACCCATTCATAAATTAACTTCTTGTTTCACTGACCTTTTGCCTACAGATTATTTTGGCACCTTGGCACCTCTCTCTTCAAATGTTGTAACTCCTCTTATGCATTCATGTTTCATACACATCTGCCAGGAGAACCTTTCTGACCTACAAGCTATACCCCTACCAATACACCTAAGGATGCCACTGGCATTCTTGTTCACAAGGGCACATTGCGTGGCTCATGGTCATCCTTCTGTCCACCAGGACATCCAGGTCTTTCTCCCAAGAACCTCTCTCCAAACAATTCAGCCCCCAGTCTATACTGGACTATGGGGTTGTTCTTTCCCAGATGCAATCTACACTTGCCTTTGTTGTATTTAATTCAATTTCTCCTTGCCCAACACTCCAGCCTGCCCATGTTTATGGATGGCAGCAGAGGCTTCATAAGTGCCCTTTCTGAAAGTGCTGCATATTCTGATGTTTTGTGCTGTTATGATCATCTAAGGACACAGGCAAAAGATGTACACTCAAGTAAGTTCAAATCAATGGACTCCTGAAAACATGTATTTGGAGAAAGTAGATGAGTTGTGAGGCACACAAAGGCTTGTTTTCTGTGCTGTGAAGAGATGTGTCTTTGCATGTCTAAGTAGTTAGAGTATATTTGACAAAAGGACAAGTAACTCATTAAAGGTGAGAGAACAAGGAAGAAAAGAAGTGGAAAAGTTTCCCAACTCCAATCCATAAAGCTTTATCAGCAAGCAGTACCTCTTCCTTCAAACCTGTCTTTATTAATAGAAAAGTCAAGTGTGTTTTCTCTGAAAAAAATGGTTTTCTGCTCTTGATAGCCTTGAAAATTGTAAATGAACCTAAGCAAAACCCCAGAATCCAAAGAAAAAAGAGACTGGGTATCCAGTTCCACAGCCGGAGGGTGGGCGGATGTGTGGGAGGGCACACACAAGAGTCCCTTCAAATCTACATTAAAAATACAGCAGTATTTTTACAAGCAGTAATTTTTTATTACAAAATTTGTCAGTTCAGTTTCCAAGAGTGTTGTAAACCTTCCTCTTAAAGTCTGTCTGCTTTTAGCTAGATATAAGTAGTCTTGAGAAGCTTGATTTTAAATCCCTGATCAGATGGATTTCCTTTTTGACTCTAGACAGCAGCCTGGAGGGTGTCCTGAGGCAAGAAAAAAAGATGCAGACAACCCGTTTGTCTCCTAGTTGTGCTTGTAGCATGGACACAAACCTCTGTTCTTCCAGAAATGTTAGTTCATAGAAGACTCTCTTTGATTTTGTAATGAAAGTTCCTTCCTTTGTGACTCTCATAGCCATTGAAATCCTGGCTTTGGGTTAATAACTTCATTTCTTGAGGCTTCAGCATGAATCCTTCAGTTAGTAGGGACAAACTTAGTAAACACTTGAATGTCACATTCTAAGGTTTCAATTTTCATTTTCTTCTTCAGTAAGTATTACTGTGTCATTAATTTGTTCTCTGGGAATGATAAAATAGAACTAATATGAAATTCAAATGAATTCTTCGGCTGGCAGCCTGTTTGTTAGCAGCAATAATGAAATATAATGGTAAGTGGACAGTGGAAAAGATTGTTTCCCTCAATGATTCTAGTCTTTGATATATTTAAGCACTTAATAAAAATATCCAGAAAAGCACAATAACCTAGAATTGAACTGTGTACTTGGAGATTTTTTTAAATATATATTCTTGTTTTGTTTCATATCAAGTACTTTATATATACTTCAGTCATTACAAGGAATCTCTTTCACTTCTAAAATTTCCAAGTGTGGAAGAAATCCAAACCCTTTTATTTCTGAATCTAGAACAAGTGCTATGAAATTGGAAACCAGTGTTTTGAAGAGAAGACATAATTTGTGTTAGCACTTGTTGGGATATCAAGGATAGCATAAAAAACCTGACCGACCTGGTCTTTGCAACAGATTGATCTTTCCATTGGGAAGTTGAACAAGATTTTACAAGGTTATCTGCTTCCACCTACTGACCATTCTTGATATTACAGACAAAACCAGCTGAGGGAATGTTTCAATAACTTCACTCTCATCTTTCCTCCTTCTGATGGAGGCCATGGGAACAGTGTGTGTATATACAAATTCTGATTGCCTTTTACAGTTAATTACTTTAATGGGAAAAATATCGAATTTTTTTGTTCCCCACTTACTCACCAAAACAAGCTCAGGAAGTCAGCCTGTGGCAGAGATGGTATTTCCTTATCTAATAAATGAGGGCAGAGACATGGTGAGAAACTGGCTGGCTGCCAGTAAGTCACACTTGAAAACAGATTTTTTGGGTGTTACATTCCCCAGAATACAGTCTGGTTTTCCTTGAAAAGTATTTTCAATGTAAGAGTATTGGAGGTACTAATTCATACATGAGACTACCTGGAATAACAAAGATTTTTGTTACTGCAAATATGCTGCTTCAGAAGTGACAAAGAACTTGATATGCTTCATGAAAACCTCTTTACTATGTCTTGCTGTGAATGAAAGTACTTTTTCTCAGGAAACCTCAATTCATCTTACTTCACTGAATGATTTCACTTTTTAAATCTTTTATAGGTAGACAGTTTAGGTAAGAAGGCTTTGGCAATGAAATAATAACAGTCCTTCATTTAAGATGAATAGGCATGGTGTTGAAGAGGCATAATCTCTTCATTTTATATTTGCTTTCATTTTTAGTAGGAGCTGCTATTAGCTCTCAGCTTTAAATTTGTTTAGGATCTCTATAACAAGTAACTCTAGACAATAATCTAAAATCTGCTGAGAGTAGTTCTAGCCCCAATGAGAGGTTGTGGAAGGACTGGTGATTTTTTCAGCTAGAAATCTCTAGAGCTACAGTGTGTAAGCAAAATTAGCTTCCAAGAATACCCTCACTTGAAAAGTAAAGTTGAACACAAAAGAAAAATCATAATAGGTCACTTGTAGTTCAAGTCAACACACGATAGACATTTGGTTTGTTTCATTCCACATAGTACTGTGTTGTACCAAGGAATAATGTTGAGAAATAAATGCTTTTCAGATGATGCATTTTGTGATAATGATCATCTCTGCATGTCTTCAGGTGTACTGGCAAAATCCAAAGGTTCAAGGAGAGCTGAGATACTTCAGGATTAAAAAGATCTTGCTGGGTGTCATTAGGTTTAAAATTGTTCGTTAGAGTCCTGAAGAAAACAAAGTCCAAAATATATGTGTCTGTGCCTGTATATATACACACATACATACACACATGCTTGTGTGAACTGATGCTTGGTTCTTGCATGTTGCATTGAGATTCAGACACAACTGTCTTCAACACACCAGGTTTTAGTTAGCAGTCTTGACAACAGGCAGAAGTTTGAGCAACTGTTTCCTCTGAAGTTTACCTTCATATTTTTTTAGCTGCCATCACTGAAGAGAGAAAAGAAAAAGAAAAAAGGAGTGAGCAATTATATTTCCCTGAAGATGCAAGCAGGAAAAGCAAACATATGCTGTAAAGCAGAGATCATATGTTTCTCTTAGGAGGTGGCTATACTACATCGAACTAGGTTTATACTACATTCAATTAGGGTGTTTTGTGATGTTTAAATCCTGTCTTTGACTTTATGCTTGTAATAGATTTTAATAAACTTTATGTAAAGCCATGATTCTAAACATTGTGCATTTAAATGTACAGAAATGAGAGTTCAATGAAGTGCAATAGGTAGAGAAACCCACTTTTCAGGTGTTGATGCATTGCCCCCAGAGTTAGTCCCAAAACCTACAACCCTGATCAGTATACTTTGTGACAAGCTTCTCTATTTGTCTTTTCAGGATACTAAAGCAGAGTGCAGTTCCTGTGTAGAAACTGAGGACAGAAAAGTAAGTGGCTTGTTTTAATGTAATTTGTCAGACAGCTCTAGAGTAAGTGGTGTTGGTTGGTTTTTGTCTGGTTGATTTTTTTTTAAATATATATAGTGAAACCACGTGGAATTATTTTATGGTTCATGAAGGTTTCTAACAATAAGTTTTCTAGTGTTGTATTTTAACTTCCATGGGGACAAAATAGCCTTACTTTGTTGAATGTTTTTCTCTTAGGAATTTGAGTAACTGCTTGATCAGAAGGGATTTATGATCTTAATTTCATGAAACTATAGCCAGCTTAAAAAGAATTGCACTTCTGATTCTCAGTTTCCACTGTTAACATAATAAATTCTGTCATGTCTTTCATGTTAATGTTGGCATACCATGTTAAATATTTGTAAAGTACCAGGATAAGAACTGCCTCTTGCTTTATAAGCAGGAGCTTTGACACTGATTCCCCCTCCCCCCTTCAAAAGAATTGATGTTTAAAATAAGTTTATTTTATATTATTTCAAATTGTATTTCCTGTGGACAAGTTGTGTTCACATGGATTCTTCACCTTGTTAGCCTCTCTAAAACACAACGTTACGGCATGGCATGTTTGAATATCCTTGAGTAAGGTTCCATGTTTAGAAGGAATTCCTGAATTAAAACATAATCAAGTTCTTGCTGTACAATGAGCAATGCTGAAAGCTGCCTTCTAGCAGCTAACAATATCATATTCTCAGTTTGTTTGGAAACAGTAGGTCTTCATGCTCAATTTCACATCAGTTTAAATGTGCTATGTTGTGTGGTACTGATGTTTTATTTCTCAACTTCCAAAACTTCTTTTGGCTGCTGATTCTGCCTATAAACATTCAGCAGCTCCTCCTTTTTAAAGTTCTTTTTTGCTGTAAAAAGGAGGGTTTAGAAAACAGTGTTGTACCAAAAGCACTTCTGTTGTTCATGATAGCTCAAAATTTCCAAACTGAAGTCGTATAAATGCTGTTGAAGTTCATGCAGGAAAGCACAATTCATTTGCTTTGTGGAGATCACAATAAAGGTTCTTCAGAATCTCAGTGATTTTCACCAGTTTCAGGGATGAAGTGAGAGAATTTTGTGTTATGCAGAAGCTTATTGAGATAGTGAAGTGTGAATATAACTAGAAGAGAAAGTGTGCTATAGCTTATATTCCCAACAGCCTTTCCTACTCTCCTCTTGCTGAAGTCCTCTATATTAAGGCAGGTTGAATATCTTGCATTTAAATGAAGTCAACCCTGAACGTTTTACTCGAGTGTGTATCAGTATGATAGAACTGGCTCACTGTAGGGCAGTTACAAGGGCAGTAAGCAAATACAGCAGAATTTCTTTGAAATTTAGAGACCATATCATCTTTATCAGAGGGCTCAAAAGTACTGCCATGATCTACTTGACAATGCTCTGTGTTAGTAAAGGACTACAACATAACTCTCAATAGGAATAGTAACTTTGCTATGTTAGTACAAGAGCTGAAGCACAGCCATTTTCCTTTGCATTACATGTAAGGAACTATTCCTGTTAGTTCCATTCCTGACACTTTTTCAGTTCTCTTGGAGGTTTAGGGGATTTGCTGTTGTTCTTTTAAACAACATTTTAACAAACCAAAGCACTCTTGCTTTGCTGTTTTTTTTTCTATTCGTGACTTTATGCCTTACATAAACCCTACTGTCCTATGTTAATATCTTCTACTCCATTTTTTTTGGTAGAATTTCCTGCTTTCTATTTATGCGTTCTTTCTAGGCTACATTGTTTGAATTAGTGACAAGTTATGTCTTTTTGTTTCTTGTGCAGTTCCTCCCATTATTTTCTCCATTATTTTGTGGATGCTGTATAGATATTAACCTGGTGAATGTGTTCATAGCAAAAAAACTAGTCAAGAAACAAACACTTCACACTGGTGAGATACTGGAACAGGTTACCCAGGGAGGTGGTGGAAGCCTCATCCCTAGATATTTGTAAGGGTAGGAAGGATGTGGCTCTAGGCAAGCTGATCTAGTGGAAAGTGTCCCTGCCCATGTGTGGTAGGTTGAGAGAGGGCTTAGCTCTCTCTCCTCCACAGAGTAAGAAACCACAGCTAACTCAGTCGAAGAGCAAAAGCTATATATTTACAAGCATATATGGAAAGCAGGTTTTATATAACACAATATATACAGGTATTTACAATATATACACAGAAATACACAGCAAAGAGAAATAACACAACAAAAATCCCTCCCCGAGGGAGGGATCCCCTCCTTGGAACCCCCTCTCTCCCCCCCTACCTCCCTTTTTCCCCAAAAAGGGGTTAGAGAGAGAGAAAGGCAAGTTACTAAGGAAAAGAGTCATTAGTAAGCTTCAAAAGCCCATGCAGGATTAGTTTTTGCTTATCTGAAGGCCAACTCCAGCAGTTCGCAGAGAAGCAGGCAGGGAGAACAGGCTGAAACTCCAACTCCCCCAACTCCCAAACCAAACTGAACTGAGGAAAAAAAGTTCCAACTGCTTCACAATCTAAAGCTGCATTTTTGTTTATCAACCAATGAAATTCGTTTAGAATATCAGAATGTTTTGGTTCTAGTACTGAAAACATTAGCCAGTGTATTCCAGCAGTGTTTGTTCTTAAAGGCACAGCCTCAAACGACCACACCATGGAAGTGGGGTTGGAACTAAATGATCTTGTAGCTCCTTCCAACCCTGACAATTCTCTGATTCTGTCATTCTGTGAATTATATTTGATTCTAAAATGTTAAATTGTCAGGAATAAATTTCAGTGCAATTTTATTTTCCCATTAAAGAGAGTGAGCTTTTAAAAAAAAAAAAAGGAAGAAAAAAAACTGTGGTGAAATTTTACCATGTAGAGCTAGAACTGTGTTCTGGATTACTGCATGTATGCAGTGTGTCTGTATCAAATAGTCACTGAGTTTGTGCATGTGTTGAACACAGGACATGTAATGTAAAATATCTAAAATCAGCTGTTCCTCATTACTGTGAGGCTTAGGCCACGTAGGCTTCAAGGTCTGACCTTTACCTTTTATGAAACTCTCTGGTTGTTTAAATTGAGGGGTGTGTTATGCTAAAATGCAGTTTTGGACCTTAATCCTGAAGACCAAGATCTGACTTTTTGGGTGTGGGTAGCAGCTACTAAAACTGCATAACGAAAAGGTTCTTTTTATTGCTTGAATAATGGGAAAAATTGTCAAGAGCCTGACAGACTTTGTCCTGCAATCTTATCAATGCATGTGTTGTATGTCTTTTTCCTTTTATTGCAGCCTTCCTTTTATCTGGCACATGTACCATCCTTTTGCCAGTAAACTTTTTTGTTTGTTTGTTTGTTCTTTTCATTGTTTTATGATAGCATTATTTCTACCTCAGCATAAATTACAGAAGGGATGTATCTGATATTTTTTTTCTTGGCCTCAGTGATTGCTCTGAGTTTGAATTGTTTTCTAAGAAGTTGTCTTTATTCAGTGCCTTTATTCAGGACTAACCCAGCCATCAGGCCCCAGAAAGAGGCATTGTCATCCAATGCAGAATCTATGATCTGACCTTTTTCTGAGGCAACCCAGGCCCTAGGTCTGAGAAAGTGAAATGAAATGAAAGATCATGAGATTCCCATGTTATCCTGTGCTTTATTACTTTGCTCGCCTGATACGCTCTCTCCTCTTTCTTCTTGCTCTTAGAATCAATGGCATAATGGTAAGGTCACAGTCACAGTTGCCAAACTTGCCATGAAACCTTTAGAGTCTCTCTCTGTTTCTCTCTTAATATCTCAGTAAAGTTGAAGAGCTGGAGATGAGTAGGTTATCAAAACTGCAGTGATAACTGCTAACAAATTTCTCATCCCTTTGACTGTAACTGCTGGTGTGTATAGACACGTGTCTTCAGGTTTACAGACTCCTCTGTGTTCTTGCCTCTCAACCAATGCAGTACTAACAGGCATGAAGTTTGCTACGTTTTGGATTGTGGTGGGTTTTTTTGTTAGTGCTGCAAGTATAGTTTTTATTCAAGAACAATGGCAGTCTGTTCAGTGCTCTAGTTTTCAGATGCAGAAATGGGCATTAATGGAAAGAAGGTTCCAGCAGCCCTCCCAATTTATCTTCTTCATTTTGTTAATTTGTTGAAGCATTTTGAAAGACAGAAATGTAGTAAATACCTATTGAGGTTATATGATATGATTCATCTTTTCCTTGTGTTCGCTCCTAAAACTTGCATTTCCACTGGGCTTAGGTGGCAGATTTACATTACAGTCCAGGGATGTAGTTACCAAAGATCAAGAGACAAAGATGTATCCACCTTGGTGAATAATAATGCATTGTTTCACCGCTGGGGGCACACATGAACTCAAAACTGAACGTAATTCATAGAACTTAAGCCAAGGTAAATAAATATTTTCATTTCATCTAGGTTGAAATCAAGATAAACTACTGCAATTAGAACATGCATCATTAGTCCCGAATAATTTGCACTTCCATAATGAAATATACTACCAATGAAGTATATAATTAGTAATTAATGGATAATTTTCCCAGTTAACAACAAAATATAAAGCTGCAAGGTGCCTTTTCTTTTGTTCTTTTTCCCTGAAGTTTCTTGATCTCTAACTTCTGCAGCAGGAATTTGTGTAACCATGGCTAAAGCACTGCCTGATGGCAAAGTAAAATTTAATAACTGTAATTATTATTTTGAAATCTATTATTCTATAAATGACAAAATAGCATTTAATTCTCCTAACCATTTCACCACTATTACCTGTCTCTCTTTCCATTGTTACTTCCAATGACCTTTTTATGTAAGATTCTACTTGTATTTTCTGCAAGGATAAAAGCCCTCAGGTTTCAGAATAACAGGTGACAGGTAATCAAGGGAGGGACTTCTCAGGATCTCAGGTAGTGATAGGACTAGGGGGAAAGGAATGAAGCTGGAGGTGGGGAGATTCAGGCTGGATGTGAGGAGGAAGTTCTTCATCATGAGAGTGGTGAAGCCCTGGAATGGATTGTCCAGGGAGGTGGTTGAGGCCCCATCCCTGGAGGTGTTTAAGCCCAGGCTGGATGAGGCTCTGGTCAGCCTGATCTAGTGTGAGGTGTCCCTGCTCATGGCAGTGGCGTTGGAACTAGATGATCCTTGTCGTCCCTTCCAACCCTGACTGATACTATGATACTACTATGATACTAAGACTCTGCTGAAACTGGCCTGTATGATTCTTCATTGCTGAACTGTGTTTCTCATTTCCAGCAGAGGATCCATGTATGCATACAATTCATTCTCTTCCTCACTGATGTTCTGTTCTGTTTGTCACACCCAACCTTTTTTTCTGTTTTTGCTGGGTATGTTCATTCTGAACATCTCAGTATGTGATGTTTAGTGAGGTTTTGCTTTTGCAAGGGTGATGACAGTTGTTTGTGTTGGTTTTTTTTTTTCTTCTACCCATGTGTTTTATTATAATTGTGTGTGTTGGGGGTGAACTAAATAATGGTGGTTGAAGGGCAGTTTGTTTGTTTCAGTAAATATGAGACTTACATAGAACAGGAATCTTAAAACAAAACAAAACACTGGAAATAAGATTTCTCCATGTCCTGCTGTCTTTGAGATCTGAACAGAGCACAAAGGGCATATTTTGTTTTACTCTACAATTGCATTTGTCATATCATCAAATTAATTCCCGGCAGTGCTGTGAAACCCAGCCTCTTGATATGAAGTTATCTTCCCTTTTGTTGTATTTCCATCTGAAATGGAAAACCGAGACACCGAAAACTGAACAGAACATTAACTTACAATGACCTTTCTGTGCTGGCTAACTATGCTAGAAATGTTTTATTCTTCAGCTTTGGCTTCTTCAATTTTGTTTTATTTCAGCTTACTCTTTTCAGTAATAGACTCACTTTTGCTGTAATGTGCAATGACATTCTCTTCAGTATTCCTTGCAGGCAGCATAATGCTGACCGTTAACTAGCAGCTAAGTGTTATTAGCTTGGTGGCTCAAGGTCACTCAAGATACCTTGCTTCAATTTCTCTTCTTGAGAAGGAAAGTAGCTCATGGAAAGAACATTTTTGAGATGAATCTTGACTTTAAAATTTACCACTTTGGAGCTCAGAGTGCAGAGGCTTTATGGGAGTAATAGACTTTATGGGTATGCATTAGGCCAATAACATGATAGGTCAGTAAGTTCAAAAATTTCCCTGTAGTGACATAATGTTTCATAACTCTTTATTACCTTCTGTGGGATGTGGTACAGGCAGCAATGCCTTTCCTTTTCTATGCCTGCTGTGGAAAATATTTTATAATTAAATTTTTTTTAGTACCTTCTGTCAGGATCTGAGAGTACTTTACAAACAACACCTATGAGGAAAGTACTTACATTTATATTGCTCAAGTAACATATGGGGAAATAGAAGTGTGAAGGGGAGACAGGCAAGGTTACAAAGTGAGTCGGAGACCAAAGGGTGGGGGAGGAGGGGAAATCAAATTGCTTAATCTGTGGCTTCTTGCAAAATTTTAAATTTTAATTATGGTCCTGTGAAAATATTCTCCATGAAAGTTCTAAGTGAAAATTGTGTCTTATTAGCAGGAAGGAAACACAGCCAATTTCTTTAGCATTCTTCTTCAGGTTATTGTGGGAAGGAATTAATACAGGTTTCAAGTAGTGACGAGCTGATAAGAAGCATCATGAAAGGACTGACTCAGCTACTGACATCTAATGTGTAGATATATTTATATACTGTTTTCATTCATTTTTATCTCTTTTTCTGTTCCTTGAGAGCTTCCTATCAGCGAATATGAGCTAGTAGTATTTGTATTCCCTTGTGAAGGCATCACATTCTCTGCTTTGTTTTGTAGAGTTTGGAGATACATTTCTCCTCCCATTACAATATTTATTTTTTGATGAGGGAAGATGGAGAAGGCTTTGGATAGCTTTGGAACAGCTATGCTTGGTCTCTGTCTTAGAAAAGAATGTAAATGTCTTGTAACTGAAGGCAGGAACTTGGCAGAATTTGGTTGGATGTGTTAGAATATTGTTTTGTCATTTTAACCTATTGTATGCCTTAATTACATGCACACCAGTAGAAAACAACAAATTAAGATGTGACACATATGCCTTCTGATAGACTAGATAACCTTGCTGTGTAGTGTAATAAATGTCTTCGCCTGCTAACATCTTGGCCTGGAAGCTGTGCCCTAGGGTGATCGAACACCTACACCCACATTACAACAGGAAGATCACTGACTCCAGTGGATTGGTAAAGAAGTGTATGAAGTTGGTTTTGAATGTAGATACAGAAGAATCTAAGGAAGTTTTGAACATTAATGAGCCGTCTGCTATGTAGAGTGAACAAATGACTCCTATTTCTTCTTCCTTTTTAAGCACTGAACAAATAGTAAGGAGCATTTTTGAGCCATCTGATGATAGGACCACATCTGTATGATAGATTTTTGTGATATAGGGGGTTGACCATAGAATGCAGAAACAAGGGGGAGTAACCCTGAAGTGAGAATAACGAGCTGTTGTAAGAGTAGTAGAGATCTGTAACATACGCCAGAGTTTTCCACTGACATCTCTGCTCACGTAAATGAGGTTTACACATTGCTTCTGGACTCTTCCTTAGTACTGAGCTGGAAGTTTTCAAAACTTCCACAGAAAGGAAAGTTTTTCTGAGGAGTATGTCTGTGAAGGGGGTGTTGTTTGTTTGGGTTTTACCGGTAAAGTTCCTCGAAATCCATGGCTGACTCCTCCATGATGCTTTAAATTCAAGATCTGTTCACTCCACAGAGCCTAAAACTAAGAAAGTTTACTCAAACCCATGATCTAAGTTGTTTAGGTAATTAAAGCACTACTTAAAGAAAAGCAGGTAGCTGAAATTTGCCCTAGTATTTGACACACAGCACTAGTCAGTCTAATAAATATTTGCCATTCTTATATGAGGGAATAGTCAGAAATCCACTCCATTTCCTGGCATGCAGCTTGGAAAGTTGCATAGTATTTGAATGATCATGATGTCAGTGCTATTACTGCTCTCTTGTTCTCTCTGTCACTGACATGCAATTATGGAATTTCACAACTGAAGTGGTGACAATTGCTCCTCTCTCTCTGTGTGTGTGTCTATCTTTCCCCTTAATCCAACTCTATCTAGAAATCTGTAATTTGATAAAGTGGAATTGAAATGACAGGTGTGACAGAGGTGCCAAAACAATAATTTGACCTCCCACTGAAGTGTCAACGTGTTCGGCTACATGACTTTTACACAAGCTACATGCACATAAGGGACACAGATAGTATATTTATTATGCCACAATACCTGTTAAGGCAGATTGCTTAAAAAAGGTATTACTACTACTAACTTTTTGCCAATGTGTTCCATCTTTAACCATTGCATTTCCTATCCCTGTCCTGCTTACTGTGTATAAAAAACGATTGCGTTTGCACAGAAACTCTTTGTATTAGGAGAGGATTTTTTTTTTTAGATCTTAATTTTTAAGATATTTTGTGGATCTTGGAATATAATTTAGTGGCTATGTAGCAAATTAGTTATTGAAGAGGCTATTTATTCTTTTAAGGATTTTTTGTTCTCATATTAAACCTCTTGGGCACAGTTGATAAAGACTAAAGAAGGAGCCATAACGAAAGTACATCGTTTGTTTTTCTAAGGTCCTTCAAAACTGATATAAGACCTAGTTCCTGTTGATACAGAATAGAAATAGAATCTCTGTCACATATGAGCCTGCTGGAAACAAATTTTGCATAAACAGTCTTATTGGAGGCATCAGTCACCAAACTGGCAAATGCATAGAGGCACTGGAACAGGTTATTCAGAGAGCTTGTAGATGCCCCATCTCTGGAAGTGCTCAAGGATGGATTGGATGGGGCTTTGAGCAACCTGATCTAGGCTGCCTGGGGAGGTGGTGGAGTCACCATTATTGGAGGTGTTCAGGAGGAGACTTGATGGGGTGCTTGGTGCCATGGTTTAGTTGATTAGGTGGGTTGGATTGGTTGATAGGTTGGACACAATGATCTTGAAGGTCTCTTCCAGCCTGGTCTATTCTATTCTATTCTATTCTAGTCTAGTCTAGTCTAGTCTATTCTATTCTCCTTGTCTTATCCCAGGGTGCAACTAAGCACAGTCTGTCCCTCACCCTTCCCTCCTGATCCCCACCCCCCTCAGTTTTTTATAGTTGAAGATGTCCCTTCTAAACGCAGGAGTGTTGGACTAGGAGTCCTTTAAGCTCCCTTCCAACCCAACCCATTCTATGATTCTTTGACTCTGTGATATTCTGTAGTAGCTCTCTACTGATAATTTCAATTTTCATTTGAGAAAAATCTTATGAAATGAGTGACTTGCCAGTGAGCAGTTTGAGTAGCTGGTGCCTTTGAAATACCAACGTTTCATTGAGGTAGGCTGGAGTTTAAGAAATCCTGAAAATCTTGCTTGCAATCTGATTTCAGTCTAAATCCAATTTCAAAGTTTCTAAGAAGGATCCATGAACACTTTAAGCTCGGTTATTCTCTGTACACAATATAACAGTTTGCTGCTGCTATTACATGCTATTAAGGAACAACCAAAAAAACCCAACACACCTTTTTTTTGAGAAATAGTGCTAATTTTTATCCCTTCCTGTGACTAGCAGTCATGCCTTACAGTTGATATTCTTTCTAGCTGTTTGAGTTAATGTTTTTACATTAAAACATGCCTTTATCTACTGTTGTCAGAAAACAATCACTATTCTTTTTGAACTTGTGCTTTGAAATAAATTGCATGAGGTATATGACAATTTCCTGCTATCAACTAAAAAAATAATCTTATATATAAATTAATTGTTTTATTTTCTTTTCACTGAAGTAAATGTGTGACCAAGTTACTTAGGAATATATTCATACCTACTGTACCGGCATTACCTACAATGAATTTTGGTTGTAAGGACAATGCCTTAAGGGGACAGAAGAAGGAAACATTTTGGCTTTAATACTCAGCAAAATGCAAACTGAAAATATTCCTATTTGGGGAAGGTGTTCAAGTGGAGATGGAGAACTTAAGTCTGATTTGATGCTAATTATCTGTGAAAACTGAAAACTAATTAATGAGAGATTAAAGTCTTGTTGAATCTTTAACTACATTTTGCCATTAAGTTTTCAGCCTGTATGTAAACAGAGGAAAACTGGCTTTTCAATTTATGCAAAAAAGGGAAAAAAACCCACAGATCTGTTAATATTAACATGTTATGAATGGGAATGTGTCTTGTCTCTTCTCTGTATTTATGAATGATTAAAACTGTGTAGCAATGGAGCAGTGCAACTTTTTTGACTTAAAAGGTGTCTGTTTTCACACAATCACAGAATGATAGGGCTTGGTAGATCTGGAGATCGTCTAGGCTACACCCTCCCACCCCCACCAGAGCAGGTTCAGGCAGAGCAGGTTGCACAGGGTGGCATCCAGGCAGGTTTTGAATGACTCCAGAGATGGAGATTCAACCACCTCTCTGGGCAACCTGGCCTAGTGCTTTACCACCCTCAAAGTAAAGAAGTTCCTCCTCATGTTTAGATGGAACCTGCCATGTTCAAGCTTGTGCCTGTTACCTCTTGGCCTGTCACTGGGCACCACTGAAAAAAGGCTGGACTCATCCTCCTGACACATAAGCATTGATAAGTTCTCCCCACTTACTAGCAGTGTCAGCTTTTCATAACCCATACTTGACTGCATTATCAGTAAGGCACAGTTGACCTTAGTGGCTTTATTACCTATAAAATAGTCAGATACTAATCTGGCCTGCCAGTTTCTTTGCAACATGCCAGCTGCACGTATTTTGTTTACCAAGTTATGCATAGATGCAAAGACATAGATTTAAATCTATTAACTGTATCTCAGTGTATGCTCATTCTATATATCTGCCACAGTGTTTCATGGTCTTTGTTGCTTTAGAGAAAAGTATATTTTGACCTGATGTTTCCTTCCCTCCCTTTGTTTCTTGCTTTTTAATAAGAATGTTGGAGAGTTAATAAAGAAGGGTTGAATCAACAGGATGTAGAGATGAATTGCCTTATTTTCAGATGATTCGGTGTTTTCTGTCGGGTCTGCTAACCCCAGCAGCTGGAGGGCTGAGGAAGAGGGAGAGCTCTGGCTTTCAGCAAAGTGCCTCATTCACTTTATCTCCCACAGCTTCTGGGAATGCCCTTAATGAAGCCACTGTGGCTTTGGCACCACTCTCAGACTGTGACCCTTCATTATGTTTCCTTCTGCAAACCTGGGGAAGCCTTGTTTTCAAGGGGTATTTCTGAAGGGGGAGGAAAGTCTCATGGTAATATGTACAAAATTATCTCTCTGTATTAGGCAAAACAGTCTCAAATCAGGGACTTGCCTTTCACCTAGATCCCTGCCAGCCAGCACCACCCTTCAGCCTCTGAGGAGAATAATGTACAAACTGGGAATTGGGTCCATCCCAGTTCTTCTGGCTAGGTGAAGGGCACGATATATGCATAAGGTAGAGAGTTTTTGATACAATTACTTACCATTTTAACTGGATGAACTTTTAAAACAAATTAAAATTAGGGTTAGTTTTGGGAGAAGGATTGGGGAAAAAGCTTTGTAGAGTCGCTCTTACCTCTGATTTTACATACTTGCATAATCAGCCTTAGTAGACTGCCCAACACTTTAAAACTGACATCTTTGTTACAGACTGCCATTACTGCCTTCACTTACTTGTGCTCAAAATGTGCTTTCTGTGTTTGGAAAAAAGTGCAATCAGTTTGTTAAGCTAGGTGAAATGTGGTCATGATGGCAATAAATGGAGTAGGTCAATGTTTGCCAAGACATGGAGGAGAAATACATGGCAGAATAACTCCTAAGAGAACTTTAGATAATGAGGCCACTGTGGGAAGCCACTTAGTGTTCTGCACTCGTAGAGAATCCCTGAGTTTATCCAGGCGATAAGAGTATTTATTCTTGCAGAAAGCTCCCAGATGGCAACATTTAGAAACTATATACCTTCTTTTTTTTTGACTCTGTTACGCATCAGGCTTGTTGATATGCTCTTTATTAGACATGTAATCTTCCAGATGTTGTTTCAGTAAGCTGAGGTACAGTGCTATTTTCCATCCATTTTCTATTCCCAGGTTCTAGGCAATGCATTCTGCTTTTCTTTTTCTAAAACCATAGGACAGCATTTTGTGTATCAAGTGATACACAGATTGTACATTACCACAGCAGTAGTATAAAACACTTGCTAACTTTTCTATTTCAGTTCTCTAGAAGATAAAATAAACAACACAGAAGGTATAGTTCATCAATGTATACCACTTCTGTGGCTAACTCAAAGATATAGAAAATGTCAAACCTACCTAAAAAAAGAAAATATGCAGATGGGGGAGCCATAAAATCAATATTTTTTTCCTTGTCTCTGTGTTTAATAAATCTGGGTTGTATTGTGTGAACTATAGGCCTCAGAAATGTTTATTTTCCATACAGAAACTTCAGTTCTGAGAAATATGTGCACTTTAGAAGGAAGCACTGAAGTTTTGGGATGTTTTTCCCTCCCTGAAAAGATGTCCATCTGTGCTTAGCCATATAAATGTTCTGTTCCCACATTTTAGTTTTCCTTGCAGTAAGCATAAAAAGCCACTACTGACTTTCCACGTGTTTGAAATGAGTGTCCCATTTTCTTTGTGTCTTTAAAGAGTTGTATTGGTGAGTTGGAAATCTAGAGGTTAGAAATTTCACCAGGAGGAAAAAAAAAAAAGTAATTTGAAAATAGTTTTGGGGTTTTTTTTAATAATTTCTTCTAAGTCCTTAGAGGAGAGCTCATGTTAAAATAAACACACAAACACGTTGCTGTATGTTGTGTCCAGTTCTGGGCCCCTCAATTTAAGAAGGGCACTGAGACACTTGAACGCGTCCAGAGAAGGGCAATGAGGCTGGGGAGAGGCCTCGAGCGCAAGCCCTATGAGGAGAGGCTGAGGGAACTGGGATTGTTTAGCCTGGAGAAGATAAGGATCAGGGGTGACCTCATTGCCCTCTACAACTACCTGAAGGGGGGTTGTAGCCAGGACGGAGTTGGTCTCTTCTCTCAGGCAACCAGCACCAGAATGAGAGGACACAGTCTCAAGCTGCACCAGAGGAAGTTTAGGCTCGAGATGAGGAAAAAGTTCTTCACTGAGAGAGTTGTTCACCATTGGAATGGGCTGCCCAGGGAGGTGGTGGAGTCACCGTCCCTGGAGGTGTTCAAGAGGGGATTGGACGTGGCACTTGTTGACATGGTCTAGTCATGAGGTCTGTGGTGACAGGTTGGACTTAATGATCTTTGAGGTCTCTTGCAACCTTGGTGATACTGTGATAGGAAGTTGAAGTTGCTTTCTCTTTATTTAAGCAGTATACCTGACCACTAGCCTGATTTCAGGCTACTGCTCTATGATTTTAAGGTTACATGGTCCAAAATGTTCCTCACTGAAACTAATGTGTATGAAACTTGGTACTTGAAATTGTGTGAAGAACTTGGTACAGGCTACTGCTTTGCTGTTATAAATCATACATTGGAGAAGATAAATAACATTTCTGTAGGATGTTGTCTCCACAGAAAGTTTGCATTTTAATATGGACAATTGAATTCCTTCTAGGTGTTGAAAGGTGTATTATAGTTTTACATTTGTTTTCCTTATAACCAGTAACCAAATGCTTCATATAGAAATATTTAGGAATGTTAGGTATTAAACATTCACTCTGATGTATAAGTACCTGTTTCTTACTGCTCCTTACAATCAGTGTAATTATGGACAAGAGAAGAGGTGGTGTATTGCTTCTGTATTCATACAGGCTGATGGAATATATGCCTCCAGCCATCTCCACATCTTTCAGATAGTTTGTCTTTGAATTTCACACTGTGAGCATTCAGCTTCAGACGATGGAGCTCTGTGATTCTTCCTTTCTCCTAACTTCTGCTGTGGGTACCCAGGTGTTGAGGTATCGTGCAGGATTTGGCTTGCTGTGGGCCGTCTTTTCAGGAATTGAGACTGTTGGAAAACAGTGATCCAAACCAAAACATTGCTTATGCTTAACAGTATGGGTGCAGCAAAGGAGAAGGGAAAGGCTGTAAGACACCAAAGGACTTAATGTGTTGTGGTGGATTGGCTGAGGCCAACAACTAACTACTCTCACAGCCACTTGCTTGCTACGACCTGCCCAGTGGGGTTGTAGGGAGAATGTGAAAAGTAAAAGGAAGAAAAATCATGGGCTGAGGTAAAGACAGTTTATTAAATGAGGAGGAAAATAACCCACACCAATCCTCAAATGAGGCAGAGGAGGTCACTTGCCACCTCTCACAAGCAGACTGATGCCCAACACCTATCATAAATGACCACCTTGGAACAAAGAACCCCCAGTATTGACACCCCTGCCTTTTTACAGTTCTCTAATTGCTGAGCCTGTTGTTACATAGTGTGGGATATTGCTCTGGCTGGTTTGGATTAGCTGTGCCAGCTCTAGCCTCTCCTGTCTCTTGCCTGCTACTGTGAGTTGAGAGTGTCACCATGAGTGAAAGAGAAACCTCGATGCTGTGCAAGTGTTGCTTGGCATAACAAAAATATCAGTGTGCTACCAGTGCTGTTTTGGGGAATGTCTCTTAGGAAGGCTCAGCCTGCTGAAACTTCACAAGACTGAGTCAGAGCAGCTGAACAGGATTCTTCATGGCCAGTGAGTAAGTTTTGCCTGCTTCTAAGCCAGCAATCCTTCAGTCATACATAAAGCATTTATTTATTTGTAGTTGAAAGGAGTCTGTAAGTCTTTCAACTGTCTCCCTTCACTGCCAAAGTTTCAGCACTGCCTTGGGAAGCACAGGAGGAGTTTACAGGTTATTAATGAATAGGGGAAGCCTTATGTCATTGGTATTTGAGTTCAGACTTGTACTGTCATCTGGGCATAAATTGGTCAGATGGCTTTCCAGGAGTACACGCATGGCAAGATTATCAGTAGCAGATTGTTTTTAACATATTTGAAGGGGACAGACTGAATCAGACCTTTATTTTGTTTGCCAAATTAATACCTGGGATGTAATCCAACCTCATTAACAGGATAGCTATGATTGGATCTTGAAAGGGTAAGCAGACATTTGGAAAGCTTTTTCATAACCTGCTGGTTCTATTACTTTCCCAGTAGCTTGAGCACATGCAAGAATGTGCTCTTGTGGCCAAGAAGGCCAATGCCATTCTGGGGTGTATTAGGAGGGCTGTGGTTAGTAGGTTGAGAGGTCCTCCCCTTCTACTCTGCTGTGGGGAGGCCTCACCTGGAATATTGTGTCCAGCTCTGTACCCCTCAATTCAAGAAGGACCTCAGGGAACTGCTTGAAAGAGTCCAGTACAGAGCCACAAAAATGATTAAGGGAGTGAAACATCTTCCTTATGAGGAGAGACTGAGGGAGCTGGGACTCTTTATCTTGGAGAAAAGGAGACTGAGGGGTGACCTCATTCATATTTATAAAGATGTGAAGGGTGAGTGCCAAGAGGATAGAGCCAGGCTCTTCTGGGTGATGCCCAATGACAGGACAAGGGGCAGTGGTGGAAGTTGAGGCATAGGAAGGTCCATGGAAACATGAGGGAAAAAAATAAATCACTGTGAGGGTGACAGAACACTAGAACAAGCTGCCCAGGGGGGTTGTGGAGTCTTCCTTGCTGGAGTTATTCAAAATGCACCTGGACGCTTTCCTGTGTGATCTGGTCTAGGTGACCCTGCTCTGACAGGGGGGCTGAACTGAATGATCTTTCAAGATGCCTTCCAACCACTAACATTCTGTGATTCTATCCACAGATACAATTAATTTCTCACTGATCCCAGTTTGTCTTTCTCTGTTGTATTGGATGTCTTGCAGGTAGCTCTTCCCTCTGAGAAGAGGGACACAGATAAAACTTGATAAACCTTGATGAAGGTTGCAGATCATAGGAACATAGTAGGGTTTGGTTTGGTTTGTTTTTTTTTACATGTGTGAATAGTCTGAAATAGGGTACATCTATTTCAGCAGATTTGTTTGATGTTTTTCTTTCATACAACTTTGCTTCACTGTGTTATTTTCCTGAACATGTAAGTGGCTAGTGAATGACATACTACTACATCTGCAGGAGGATGTAAAATCTTACTGCACTAACTCATGTCACATTACACCAACTCATGAGATACCCTTCTGAAAAGCATTCTTTGTGCCATTACATCTGTTACAAAACTGTTATTGCTATCTCCTAAACATTCTGCCTTCGCAAACAAATTTTTATGTGATTTTGACCTATTGCTTGGCTTGTATTTTCTTTGTCCTCCCCCCCCCTGTATGTTTCTGATAAACAGATTCTAGTATTTCTTTGGTTCATAGCAATACCTTGAGTGAAGTCTATGCCTTGAATTTGAGGTGACAGGTATGATAGGTAATGGCTGGCCAAGAACTGATATTTTTGCTTTGCAAGTGGCTCTTTTGGCCTTGGCAAGTGAGTATCTTCACTCTTCCCTAGCAGTAACAGCATGTTTCTAGATAGAGATTTTGTTTTCTGATTTGATTCTTTTTCACTGCAAAATGCTTAATGAGTTTATTTCTAACTGACACTGGGGAGGAAATTTCTTTGCACTATTTAAATAGTTTTGAAAAGTAGTAAAAAATCAAAGTATTTTGGCTTTCTTCATTTAGTCTATCAAATGTTTTCAAGAGCTGTGACACGCTATTAAATTGTAACAAGTGTTCAATCTTTCTTACACAGTCTAAGAAAAAAGTACAAAAGCCAAGTTTCAAACATTCAGAATCAGTATAGCAGCAAATATATGAGAATGTTAACACTCTGTAGCATGCATAAAAGTAACACTCCATGTTTTTCATCACAGTTTAGTTTGTGTCAAAGTAAAAATCTTCTTAAAAGCACCTCTCTGATTAAGGAATACATTTCAGCCTCACGAAGTTGTGTTTCATTGTTTCCAGTTGTGTGAAGTAGGAAGCTGCCTTTTCTTTGTCTTTCTTTCAAAAGTGTAATTATCTGCTTTTGAGAATGCTGGAGATTATGTAATTCAAGTTTTGGGTGAACTGATCATAGAATGCTTTCAATTTTCGAAGAGATGTAAATAAGTTCAGATGCTCTGGGTTATGTTTCTTATTATGATAAATAATTAGCTTCAGCGCTTGTCAAGACATATTGATAACACAAGAGAATGAGATTACAAGTCGATGGCTCGGAGTTCTTTTTCTTCCGCTCAAGCTATCCTTCCAATCAAGTTATCTTTCCAAGTGAAAATATCTGAGGAGACAAAAAGGGCATCAATGAAGTGCCCTGTGTGTGGTCAGGGCTTCATTTTGAAGCAGCTCGGGAGTTTTATCAGGCAGAATATTTCTCTGGATAACATCTGCTTTTAGGAAGGAAGCTTTTGTCAGTTCTGTTCCTATGGAGGATTGTTGCATGACAGATCAATGGTTCTCCTCAGAAGTTTGCCATTCAAACCTTGTTTTTTGCAGGAGTACTCAAGTACCTTGGAAGAACCTGGAAAAATGCCTGCAAGTACCTTTGTATGCACACTCCTAAACAACAGTTAAAACAACAAAGCCTCTCAAAACTTCTTGTATCTTGCCTATTTCAGTTTCACTTCTTCTGTAGTTATTCCTCCAACTTAATCACACTAATGCTCATGACTAAGCCTTCTCAAAGCACTGAATAAAATGGTATGTTCTGATTTCTTTTAGACATTAAAATAATTTTCTATGTTTTAACTTGTGTGCACCTTAAACAGTACCTTAGAATGACTGAGTTTTCTATCACAATATGTTAGACCTGCTTGTCTTCTACCATGCATACTACAGTCTTGGCATTTAAGACCTTCTTGCCAGCTATTTTAGTCTACAATTTAGAGATGTTAATTTCCTGATGTGTTTTATATAAAGCATCTATTTGCATTCTTTTGCTACAGCTAGTGTGCCTTACTGCATGTGTTTTGGCTTTCCTCTGGGATACTTAAACTACAGCTGTAGCTGCCGTCTCATTTCATTGAATGTATAATCTGTCACTGTCCACTGTATCTATTTTTTATCTAAGTACAAATTAGCACATGGTTGTGTTTTCCAGATGCATTTATCTCCCAAATTCTGCCCTAGAAAGTCAACTGTATTGTAACAGTATGAAGTTTTCTTTAGAAGAGCTGTACTCCATAACAAATATCCTATGCAGTGCAGGTTAACTAAGCGATGGATTTCTGACTATTGTCTCTGCAGAGAAAACTTTCAAGGGACACTGAAATAAATTTTTCCAATCAGCTTCTTTGAAAGAAGTTGCTATGGTAAAAGTACAAACTGTTCTTACCTTGCCTTTTGCTTCCCTGTGTATTTAAAACCTACCCAAGTTTATTGTAAGTTCTCTCAGCACCACATACATAATGCATTTTGGGTCTAACAGATAGGAATTTTAGGGCCAGATGATGGCTAATCCTTAGCTAAAACATCTCTTTGTTAGTTTCATTTAAGCATGGTCTGAAGCATCACTTAATTTGCTTTTGGTAACACTGCAAGTTGCTAAGCTGTAGTTCTGGAAACTAGAGAAAGACACTGCAATAATCATTTTAAGAAATAAAATGAGTTTTTTAACAGTTAAGTACAGAGTTAATTAATTATACGTGTGTAGTTTAAGTCATGTTGCAAGGTAGGTACTTCAAAATTTAGTTTAGTCTATTAATTAGTGAACTCTCATTTTGTGCATTTTTCTTTGAAGGTCCCTAAATTATTTGCCAGTCTTTTTTGAATTACATAAGAGTTATTCAAAAGTTTAAACTATTAATTCAATAGTTTATTTAAAAAAAAAACCAAAAACACAAAAAAACCCCAAAACCAAACCAACCAAACAAAACCCCCCCAGCCATCAAACAAATAAACAAAAACAAACCAAAAAACCCAACCCCAAACCCACCACAAAACCAAGGCAAGATTGCATGGAGCTTTTAGCCATAGTTTTAGACAGTTGTTTTGAATGTTCTGCTCTCATGTGCTGCCTACCCTTCAGAATACCGTTTTCAGATAAGTATCCGGTGCCTTTTCATAGGAAAATATACAGATTTTGCTTACAAACCTCCCCAGTGTCTTCTATTGATACAAAAATGCCTACTACGGAGGCTTGCTCTTTTTAGGTTAACTTCAGTGGTTGCATTTTGCCATGCCATGATGATCTAGCTCGCCTAGCCAGGAGATGGCAGTGCAGGCTAAAACAATGTGTTCAGGAAAACCTTTCTCCCTGATAAATGACACGGGTTTGGGGGGTTTTCATTGCTCCCCCCCCCCGCAACAAGTTATGATAACTTCTGAATTATTTTAAAGCTTACTCATCCTCGACAAAAGCAATGATTAGGAGTCTCTATTATTGTACTGTCACTACAGCTCATCTCTATGTTTATCTTGCTTGTCTTATTTTAGGTCTGATACAACTCCAAAATTACTTTTTATTCCTACCGACTTTTAGTTTGGTGAACTCCCACTCCACTAACTCTATTTTTGTAAGCACTTTGTGGAATAAAATTCTGAGCTTTTATAAAAAAGGGCTTCTCTCCAGCCCCTCCTTCAGTTTGTCCTCCTTTTCTGCACTGATGTTTATTGAACATAGCGGCAATTGAAACATTCCGATGGCCAGATCACTGTACTCTGTGAAAATACTTAGAACTGTAGTTTCATGCATATAGGTTACACAAAATCCATGTATGTCACAGCAGCTGCTCTTTCTGTCTGCATCACACAAGAACCAAACAATGACAAGATGAAATTAATGTAAGGCAGTTTACTTTTCAGGCTGGCACCTGCAAGCTTTTCTAAATGCTGGTTTCATACACTTCAGCCTTAAAATAAGGGCACTTTTTGTGTAAAGAGAGCTGAATGAGACAGAAAGCTCAGTGCTTTCTTCTCAGTTTGACCTCCCTCCTCATTTTGACCCCAAACATTATTTTATTAAAGGGAGAGGATTAGGACAGGAATTACAAATCTCGGTAAGGATTTCCTTTTTCTTTCTCTTTTGCTGTTCAGTAGTAGCGCAGAGAAGATGTAGTAGCCACTCACAAAGTGAACATATGAAGGAGGTAATAGAAAATTAGCTTGAAGGATTCAGTGATAAGTGGGTGCTTCTGAAAAAATAGAGTTTGCTTTATTTTTGTTACAGTCATGATTGAAACTCTGCAGAAAAGCAATTCCATTAATTTGTTGAAAACACAAGTGAATACTAGTCTAAAAAGTACACTGCCAACCCCACCATTCCCAAAGCATTTTATTTTGTTGAAATTTGCTCTTGTATGATGGATATGTTTAAGGACATTTAGCTGAGCAATTTTATGACCTATAATACTGATCTTATTTTTTTCAATTTTTTGTTTTTAGTTAGATCTGTGTGATTGCCAAATAACTTGGGCTTTCATTACATGGTTGCTGTTAGAGTATTTTACACAGAAACGTTTGCAAATGTGTCCTTAAGGAACAGGCTTCTGCAGTGGTTGACATTTATATAAGGGCAGGTGAAATAAGTAGTGGATTCTTTTACTATAAAACTCCTGGGATAAACCAGAGACCCACAACTATTAACTTGCCTTTTCTAGCCAGTCGATTAAAGTCTGACTTCTGTGGCCTGCAGGGCACATCACAAGACTTGGCTACTTAGGTGGTGATTTGTGGGGATATTGTGTAGTAGCAGGTGGGGAACTTAACTGCTCTTTGTGGGAAACCTTTTTCTTAGGTCTTACAGCAAACCGATTGCATAGATGCTAAATCAGAAATTGCATAGCCTGTGCTATTCTGGGTATTCTTTCCGCCATTAATGAACTGCTGATCTGATAATGTATGCTGTCTCACACTGTATTTGATCTTTTACATTAAAGAGTCCTAGAAAGTGTAAAATGGAGCACAAGAAACAGTTCTAAATTTTGATTCAGTTGCCATTACTTACATTAAACTTGTAATTAGAATATCCAAGTATGATGTTTAGATTAGGGGAAGGAAAATTCTGGTTGATAGGCACATCAATGACAGGCAAATTGATTCTGTACTCATCTGAAGAACAAGTTCTTACAGAAAGTTCTGAATTTCCTTGGGCCAGTGTTGTGTTAGCAGTAGTCTGTGTGTCTGTGTCAAGCCAGCTAGACCTAGCTGTAATGATTGTCTGTCTGGAGAGCTGATTAACACAAACAGGTCTGTGGTTCTATCCTATGAAATCTATACCTTTGTGCAACAAAGCATGGAATTTGCAACTTCTATAATTAAGTTTGCCTTGATTGTGGGCTTTTCTTCTAGCTCTTCTTTTATACTGCCCTTTCTTCCTTTTGTCTTCCCCCTCCACCCCCCAGTGGATAATGTAGTATCTTCACAAACAGTCTTCTTGTTTATTCACACTTTCTACCTGTTGCCTTTTTATCTTTGTGCTTAATGATGAGAATCTGTCAAAAAAAGAGAGTAAATTTAGCATGTGTCATCCCTTTTGTAACTGCGCTGCGAGTACATCAAATGCTAATTTATGGTATTTTCTAATTATTCAGTGAACTGTTTAAGGTTTAATGAAGTTGGAATCAACTGCCAATGTTGTTTTAATATGGATTTAGAGCATTAGAAATTCTGCTGTCTGGATGTTGTATTTTAAATGTGTCTCGGAGCTGCATCTATACAGCTAGGAGTGGAGGTGTACACTGTGCAGTTATGATTTATAGCTTTTAACTAAATTATTCTTAATTGCATTCCTATTTGTATAGCAAGTACTTAAGAGTCCTGAGGAAAAAAAAATCACAATGAATAAGCATCATCAAGTGGTGTTAAATACCTACCTGTCATGAAAGAGGGAAATTAAAATAAACAAGCTGACAGATTCAGTGTTCTATCAGGGACTTTATCTTGCAGAAGGAAATGAAACTGTAACTTCCTATACCTTATCTTCTAACTTAATAGTTCATGCTAAGTACTAGCCTGTGAAAAGAGCTTCCTAAAATGCCTATCACTTAGATGTTTCTGAAAAATGTGGAACAAATGTTTTCATGAAGGGGTTGCATGGACAAGTATTAAAAGAGCTGGGGTGTGGACTGTGGCAGTATTGATATGAAGACTTTTTAACACTCTACTAGGTACTTTTTGGCTATCTTTCAGGTGGTACAGTTTATTCAGGTACTGGAAGTCATTTCTATGGTAACTATTAATGCTATAGTGATTTATTTTACATACGAAAGATGCCAGTGGTTTTTCAAAACAATTTATTTATTTTTTAATTGATAGGGACTGTAGAATGGAATCATATTTCTAGTATAAATGGTGTTCTTATTAGGGACAAGAGGGACAAATCAAACACTTTGTGTTCTATAGAATGCAGCGGATTTAAAATTCAGAATCCAGTTTTTGTTAATGTTTTCCCAAGCATATTATTCCAGACAAACAGTGCTGACTTATCTTCAAGTGGAATCACAGAGAAGCAAAAGGACTAATGATGAGCCTCTGTGTTCAGATTTGTTCAAAGCACCCAATGACTTTTTTTTTTCAGTGTTCTGATCTTAGAATTTTCTCTAGTAGTCTGTAAAGTCCCACAGAAAGTTGTCTGGTCTACTTAATGCTTTTTCAGGATATTTTTAATCCCATATATACCAGCCTCATGGCAATTCTACTTGATAGGGAAGCTCTTGCTAATTGAAGGCAGTTGAAACTTGATGCAGATCCCAGAACCTTTTGGGAACGTTAGGAAAAACCTTTCCTCTCAGTTTGCCTGAATATAACATAGTCAGTTAAGAAATCAGTTATAGTATGGGGCATAATCATTAAAGAATCTTGAATTCTGTTTCAGTTGTAGTTGCAAAAATAGTAGTGCAGAGTGATGAAGGCTATTCCTTTTGGATGGGCAATTGGACAGCTATATGTACATTCCAATAATTTACTTCTCTTTCAAGGTGCTCATGAACTCATGTACAGCCACACCCCTCTTAGACCATGGGGGCTTCATGGATACTTTTCCTGCATGAGAATTTGCAGCTGCTTAATGTGGAGTAGTATTAAACACTTCCCTGTTTGATTAGCATAGATCATTCATATGTGCTAGGCCTGAAGGTCGCCAGGTATTCATCTGTTAGAAACACAGAGGAAGAAATGTGCAGCACATTTCCAAGAAGTTTTGAGCTCTGAAATCATGCTTGTAATTTGCTTTTCAATGGAGCATTCTTATGAATGGCTCTCAGTTTTTGTATGACTGCATCCTAGACAGGGTTCTCCTTTTGGCATGCTGTTTGTGCTGTGATGATAGGCGCTGCAGGGGGGCTGGATATCACCAAGCAAACTGTTCTCAGCTGTGAAATACTTATATAGTATAAAGAAGAAAAGAGAAAATAAAGCTCTGAACTTCTGAGCTTCAATGTCCTCTGAACAATTTTGATGTGAGGAATGTTATGGTTACGTGAGCTGGGGGAAGAAAAGAAATGCATTTGTAGTTAGTATTAGTATGCAGAAGTTTTTAAAGGTAAACTTCACTCCTGTGCATTGAAGCAAAGACTGAATTATATATATACATACATAGCCTTTAAAATGAAATTTACTTCCTATTTGTTTCTGAAGTTTTGCTATGTATGTGTTTCTACCTTTTCTGTTGGCTGAATTAATAATACATGCATAGTTCCAGATAAAGCATGCAAATATACTGAAGTGCATGGAAGAAAGAAAAGAATATTTTCATACTCAGTTTTCCCTGTATAATGCACCAAGCTGATCTGTGCTAAGTGTAATTTTACCAGTTAATTCAATTTAGAAAGCATCAAACGGGAGGTAAAACAAACAAAAGAAAAGCTTTAAGAAGTTTTCTGGGATTTTTAATGCTTGATAAGAAAATATTAATTCATGTTTGAGAACAAATGAAAAATACCTTCACAAGCTTGTTTTGATAGATGCTGTATACAGTTTTCATAGCACATTGTCATCTGATGTTAATGTATGTGTGTAGTAATATATATATTTACACTGCCAGAAGTTAAAGCCTTCTCGATGCTGGAAATAAACACTGAGACTGAGGTAAGAAGGAAAAAAAGTGTTTTCCTTTTCTTGTGTGTGTTTGGTATCTGTTAATAAAACATAAAATATGGGGAATGTTGTTTTCTAACAGTTCCCTATATAAACTACAGAGTCTAAAAATGCATTTAGTCTGTTGCTGATTGTAATACTGCACTAAATCAAAAACGACTGCATACAAAAACTTTCATAAAGCCAGCTCAGTCTTTTTAAATGATGGTCTGGCAAACGAGATCTTTTATTCTTTTTCTTCCCTTGTTTTTCCTTGGGGTAATGAAAAATGTTGTGTAAATGTCAAAAACGTTGTAAAGAATAAATCCTAGGGGTTGGTTAATGAAACCTTTCTGCCTAGTGGCAAGCAGTGGGCCCTCATCACTACAACAATTGGCACCAGGATGCTTTGAGCAGTAATATCTCAAGCACTGTGTACCACATTCCATCACTGATTCCTAATTTACTTGAAGTCTCCTAGGCACCTGGCTTAAACTGAAACAAAAAGCAATGAAGCAGCTGTAGCATCTTCCCCACCACTACCACCGTTTTTTCAGCTGTCTTTACCATGGAGGTTTGCCATCTACTGTGCATGTATTTAAAAACAAACACACAAAAAGCCATCACACCTCCCCCCACCCATGAATTACAAATACTGTTTGTTCTCTACCAGAGTTTAATTGGGTTATATAAATGACATCTGTATCTTATTTGTTCCCCATTGCAGTGAGATTTATAATTTGTTTCTATGATTTCAGACATGCAATCTGTGCTGCCACAGTTGCAGTGGTATAAGAATAACAAACAAGAAACTGAACTGGGAAGTGAAAAACAGAATGTGAAAGATCCCAAAACACAGCAGTGAATAGTTCATGAAAACTGTAGTTTCTGTTGTAAAATGGGAAGTATGTCCCTAATGATGAAATGAAAGTTTCTCTTGGAAATCTCAAGTAGTTCAGAGAGAGGTATGTACATGCCTTCACTTGTCCAACAAGGCAGGTACTGGATTCAGGCCTTCTGCATGGATGAGCGAATGAAGAAGTGGTCACTCCTTATAACATTTGCTTTTTGCTAAATACACTTATGAAGACTTTCTGCAGTATTTATACAAACCAGTGCTGCTGGTCAGGGCAGGACAGAGGTTCTATGCTGTTTTCAGTTTTGTAGTCTGAGCATCCACAAGGAGTACTGCTCTCCTTGCTGTCAGTCTGAGCCTTTCTGAAAAGGACCTATATGCATGCCTTGGTTCCTTTGTGCTGATAGAGTTACAGAGCACAGACATGGGCCCCCAGGGACCTGATGAGGGCAAGAAGAAATGTGACAAGGAACTTGCTATCAAGTGGCTCAGTGGTTTGTTTTCTCAATGAGCTGGAGTTCCTGAGAACAGTTTTATCACCTCCAGATGAGTATACGTATATGGGGGAAGGTTATTCCATTCATAGACTGGAATTATGTGATGTATTTAGGAAGGAAAAAGATTATTTGTAGGCTTTCAATTATTTATGAAATTTGAGCCCAGTAAGTGAAGAGGCAAATGGAATTGCTATCCACGATGCTGTCTCAAAGCATATCTGGGGTTTTCAGGCTAAACAGCTTAGCATAGGAGGACAAAAAACCACAATCCTAAACCCTGGGCATCTGTTCCTCAGAACTTAAGACAGTGAAAACAATTGGATGACTTCTGATGACTTCAGTGTCAATCTGTTTTCAGTCAGCTTTCCTCTTTAGTTTTGTAACCACATTAGAAGCAATGATGTCGTGCATTCCTGAAGGGTGGTTGTAGCCAGGAGGGGGTTGGTCTCTTCTCCCAGGCAACCAGCAACTGAACAAGAGGACACAGTCTCACGCTGCACCAGGGGAAGTTAAGGCTCGAGGTGAGGAGAAAGTTCTTCACTGAGAGAGTCATTAGCCATTGGAATGTGCTGCCCAGGGAGGTGGTGGAGTCACCATCACTGGAGGTGTTCAAGAGGGGATTGGATGTGGCACTTGGTGCCATGGTCTAGTAGTCATGAGGTCTGTGGTGACAGGTTGGACTTGATGATCTTTGAGGTCTCATCCAACCTTGGTGATTCTGTGATCAGTTGCTCCTTGTTTTATTAGATTCTGCCTCTTACAGGTGCCTGTAGTGTATGTAACTTTATGAGTTCTCTGTGAATAGCTGACCAGGTGTATGTGCCATCTATTACTTTTTGGCATGTTACTATTAATGATGAAAGTGTTTTTAAGATCGTAGGGTTGTGTGGAACCATAAGTAATATTTCAGCTGTTTGATAGACAGTTTGGAGCTTGGTCTTTGTAGTGGCATCTTTTATATGCCGAGTGGTGGCTGATTTGGGTGAAGTGGCAAAAAGCCAGAGTGGCTGGAGAATAAAATATGATAAATGGAAATTCAAAGAACACATTTTTAAATAAGTCAATTTGCTAATTACAAGTTGGTGTAGCAGTAGATTTTCACAGCAGGGAGGACAGCGGGGAAAGCAGAGTGCTAATTTTATTTTAATTAAGCTTTTCTGTTAATCAGGATCAGAGGATTCTGCCACTGAGTGGGAAAGGAGGAGCAAAATGATGCTATAGGCTTGCTCCACGCTTGACTCTGTCAAGTGGCATCCTTTTTACTGTGGTTATCGTATGAAGTGTTTTCAAGTATTACTGAAGGAGCTATTCAAACTGAGAATGAGACTAGCAGTAATACTAGATAGCTCACTTGATCTCTCTTTAGTTCTGTGACTTGTATATGTTTCAGCAAGCTCAAAGGGCTAACACTCTTCCCTCTTGCAATGACACAAAAAGAGGATATAGCAGCAAAGTCTTGTTTTGAGGGTATAGAACACAGATTGGTTTAAATTTTAATCATTAGAATTCTGTGCCAAAACTACAGACATCATATGGTTTGTGATACGACATAAGTGCCTTATGGGACAACAGTCACCATGGTTTGACATAAAAATCTTCACATCTTCCATAGCTGCTAGGTCCTCTTAAGTCATGATTGGTAATAAAGCAGAGTCAGTTGCTTCATGCAGATAAAGGATTTCTTCTATTTATAGATTATTTTAAAAACAAAATCCAGTTTTATCTAGAAAACAGGTTGTTTAGATAACTGTGAGTTAGCTGTCACACATGAATATGTATAAACATAAGCACAAACATTTGAAGAAGTTAGTGCCCCTGGTAATGTGACTTTTGAAAGCTGACTCTGTTGTCCCACTCATCTAAACCTCTTCCTTCCACAGAAGGTCCCTGATTGTAGCCTGGGTTGGCAGTATATCTGGAGACTCCATGCCCTGTCAGTCTTTGCTTAAACTGATCATGATTAAGAGTAAAGTCTGTTTGTTTTTTATAGAACTCCTCAAGAAATCTTATGTTCCAGAAAGTAGCCGTGGGCTTATTGTTCTGTTCTAAATGTTCTTAACTTCAAATGATAAGAATAGTAAATCTATTATCTGATAATTACCTGCTGCAGTCTGACTATTCATTTGCATGCTGCGATTCTAGCTTTGCATTATATAATCTTAGTCTTTTGATAATATCACAGTTATGAAGGGACTTTGCTTTCTTCTATTAACTGCATCATCAAAGAGCTATTGGAATACAGTTTCTTGATGCAAGTGGTAATGGTAGTTCACATTATGTCAGGGAACAGCTAAGTTTCATATCCCAAGTTGAGCCTGCAGTTCTAGCATTCACAGTCATTTTGAGTTGGAGTTGACTTGTTAACAGTGAACTTGGAATGAAAAAAAATAATGCTAGAACAGATTCTGTAACCAGTGTTTAAAAACCTTGACTAAGGCAAAGCTAGGGGTCCTTAATTAAGTTTTTCTAAACCAATAGTAATTTGAAACATGAAAACAGGGACTTGCCTGGGTTATAGCTTTGTTAACAAGTAATTGATAAATCAATTTCAAAGTGAGACTATTCCGGAGGTTTCTAGAGTGTACTCTAGTCTAGGTACTTAGACTTTATTCAGATAGTTCTATATGTCTGTCTCTCCCACGTTATATCTCAGGAAGTCAGAGGGGCCACTTAATCCTTTGTTTTCATGAACAAAGTAAGGTAGTTGTATTTTATGTGTTCATGGGGTTCATGAATTCACTTCTCATTAGGGTAGTTTGTTCATAGGTTTTAGTTTGTGTATAAGAGTATCATCACATTAGATAATTCTGCACAGATAATTCATTTCCATGATTTAGGATGTTCTTAATTGCTTTACTGAAGGGAGATTGAGCACCTTTTAACCAAACAGCTGAACGATTTGCTATGACAATTCTGCCACTGTGCATTCACTTAATTTCCAATTAATCAAACATTCAATAAATCATTAGTATAATTACACCTGCTCAAATATTCCTACCCCAGCACATTAGCTATGCTCAAGCAGGCTCTTTTACCAGCTGTGTGAATGGATTCATTTGTCTGACCCAGTTGGTTGCACGTCCTCGCTTCTTATGAGCCTTGAGAAATGATAGGGCAGAAATTTTAATTATTTATAATACCACAAATTCCTTTGATTCTCTGTTCATCCTTCTCACTTGGATGCTCCTATAGCAACTTAAAACAAACACCAGTGGAATAGTGACTGGTTAATTTCTGAAGATTTTTAAATCATTTTTATTCCCCTACTGTGCCACTTTTCTAATTACACTCTCTCTCCAGGTGCACAATAATTCCCTCAGCACCACACAGCTCCAGCACAGGTTATTAAATAGCTCAGCCTGTCTCATGTACATGAAATGACAGCATCCTAAAGGTGCTTCACTGAAAGCCAGAAAATGGGTTAAAACCCCCAACATTTTAGGACCTGATTTTTAAAAGGTTGTGCAAGTAGAAATCTACTGAATTGGCTTCAAAATACCAGTGTAATTATTTTAGCATCTGAGTAAGAAATGTAAGGCAACTCTCCAAGTACTAAAGAATTTAGCTGTGAAGCACCTGTGGCAGCAGGCTCGTGGTACTAGGGGGATTACTCCATATTTGTAGCTACTGATTCCTACTCTCTTGTTGTAAGCTTTAAATCATACTTAATGTGTATCTTTGTTGTTAGCCTCAAAGTAAACAAACCAGTATGTGCAATCTCAGGCTCTCCAATACTTTAAATATGAAGCCCCCTTATGTCACTATAGACATTTTAAATCTTGCAGTGTGGGTTCTGTTGCTTCAGAAATAGATTTACTGGTTGCATCTTGCCTGTATTTTATCTTTGAGTTACAAATTGGAGGAGATTCATAATACTTTAATCCCTTAATACAAATAGGTAAGATTGTTTTAAATTAACTGAAGTTGTCACAATCTATCCAGACAGCAAAATAGGTTAGCTTTCCCCTGGCAACCCATTTCCTATTCTGTTTATACTTCGCTTTCTTTTTACCAAATATGTTTTGTGTCGTATTAAAGGGAAGTTCTTTAACCTAAAGCGAAAAGGCATCAAAGAGTCTATTTGGGGGGGTAAAAAAGAAAGAAAATAGAGACAGACACTAATTGGACATTATTTTAATTACTTAAACATTTGTCAAGTTTCTTTCTTATCTGTTAAAAAATTAGTGGTAGAGTGTGTCGACATATGGGTTCTCTAACTATTCCAGTCTGGTAGAGCACTGAGTGGAAATGAATCTTCTCTAGTTTAATATTTCTTGGCTCCTCATTGCACAGGGACTTACTGCTGTTGCTGGTAAGATTTATTTATCAATTCATTTACATTTGTTTCTGGATATTTTAGCTAGTGTTTTTTAATAGCTTTCCTAATGATTTATTTCCATTTCCAATAAAGTCTTAGCCTATGGTCTATACATTCAGTCTTATTGTACCTGCATAACTGTAGCTGAATATAATCTGGAAATCTTGCTGTAAAACGTGTTTTGAGCATTCTGTGGAATGTGTGGGATCCTGACTAAGCTTTAATTGCTTTTTGTATGTTTGTTTTGGTTTTGTTTTCTTGCATTTTTGGAGTAGTGCAATTCAGTGACATGACCAGATACACTTCCCTGGCTTTACAGTCTTAAGTTTCTTTTGCTTCAGTACTAAAAACTTTGAATCAAAAATATAATCTCAGCATTTCACTTCAGCCATACATATTTCACAGTCAGTCATCACATTTAGTTTTACAGTGTTCACCCTCTGAAGCTGACAGGACTCTTTGTCTAGACATTTTATTTTAGTTCCCCTCATCCTAATCTTTTTCACACCTTCAAAATTCCTTCCCAAGTCTGAACTCATTTAGCTTTACTTGAAGTTCAATATAAATAATTTATTGCCTTGAAACATAACAGCTCAGGAAATTAATCATCATAAACAACAGTGCAGCTTTTAGTTGCCTAGGGAGAGGGTCATGGTCGGAACTGAATCCTCTTCACCAGTGGAAACATGGATGTAAAACTCCACTTCATTTGTCATCACAAGCTTTTTGTCAGAAGTTCCCTGTAAGATTTCCCTTTGTTTCTTTTCTGGCTTTAAGAAGTACAATGCAATGGGGGGGAGCGGTTGGGGGATGGGGGGGGCTGTTTCAGGGTCTTCACTGATTTAGTTAAAAATGTATTATGTCTTTTTTTTTTTTTTTTTAATTGCCATTTTTTGGACCAATACAGTGTGACAGGCCTTCTCTTCCAAAAGGTGTCCTTTCTCTCAATCAGTTTAGTTCTTGCTTCACATTTTCAGAAATACCTTAATCAGCTGTGGATGTGTTACATGCTGAAAGTGTTACCTTTGCACCTGGTTTGAAACACAATGTCTAGCACACGCAAACTTTAATTAAACAGCCAAAAGAACTTTGGTACCCTTGCTTGGCTACCATAGGTGTGGAGTATTGGCTTGGTCAAGGGCTTTTTTGCCCCTGTAGCAATCAACTTCTGTCACCTCACCATTGTCAGATGGAGCAAATCTGTGGCTGGCAGATATTGAAGATCCAGTGGTCACTGTAAAATCTACATCTCTTCACAGCTCAAAGGCAGTGCAGTCTAAGGACATACAAGCAGATGAGGTGATTGGTCAAAAACCTCACTGTAAATCTCTGGCAAATTCTCTAACTGACCTCTGCATTATCCTGATCTCTGATCAGAGATGTTTGTGTTTCCTGTGACTGAGGACACACTACATTAGGGTGAGTTCATCATTACCTACACAAAAGCCTTCACAATTCAGTTTTTGCTCCACCTTTGTTCTGTCTGATGTGAACTAAATTTATAGAACAAAATAAATATTAGAAAAAAGTGTAACAGGTAAGAATACCATCAGCACTTGAAGTTAAGACAAGGATAAGTGAAAAGAAGTGAACATGCTCCTAAAACAAGGCTAGATGATAATATAAAGAAAGAGAGACAGAGAGAAAAAGAGAGTAAAAGAAAGAGAAAGAGAGAAATAAAGATGGAAAGATAGAAGAAAAGGAAAGACAAAGAAGGAAGGAAGGTATGAAGGAAGGAAAGAAAGAGAAAAAGAAGGAAGGAAAGAAGGAAGGAAAGGAAATAAAAGGAAAGTATGGTAATATACATTCAGGATGAAACTTATCACTTGAACTCTACAGCAACATTTGTCAGTATCATCTTTATGAAGGCAAATCAGTGTCTGTCATCCAAAACTGGATTTGAGCTAGCAGATCATTTTTCCACTTTTCATTATGCAGAAAAATTGAATCACTGTTGTTAGGATTTTCTAACAGCGGTTAGAAATATGCAGCTAGGAGTTACAGAGCTAAACCATGGCCCTGCATAGACAAATCCATTTAATGCTGTCTGTAATGTAAGATTTATTTCAAATGAAGAGGAATTAGCTTCCAGAACTGTCAGATTTACTTTTTTTATGGACAATTTCAACAGGTAGAACAAAACCACAGTATCAGCAAGCAGGTGATAGAAGAACCAAAGGGGATTTAAAGTGCCTCTTTGTGCACCTGTTTCTCCCTCTCTAACCACCCAGTGATAGTGCTGGTGGCAGATACCTTGTACCTATAAAGCCTTTCCAGCAGAAGGGCAATATTTTTCATTTTCTAAAAGATGGAGGAAATGGAGGAAAACTATGAACATACAAGGCTGCTGTTCACATGGGCTGAGGAAGTTACCAGGGCTGGTATTTGTACTGTCATTTCTCACATCTCTTTGTTTTGCTGTCTACAACAATTATGTTTTGGTTGTTTTATTTCACATCAGATTCTGTTATCAGATTATTATGCTTTTGCATTATGAAAAGTCCCTTTTTAAAAGATTGTATTGTTTTTAAGCTTGTGTTATGTTTAGTATTCTAAGTGTTCTCTCTACAGCTGAAAGAAGACTGCATAACACCTTTCAAAGCACGTTGGTTCTGATCATAAAAAAGAGCAAAATGGGTACCTCTGATATAATTTATACTGTATAGATGATAGTCTGAGAAATCAGTAGAATTTTTTTTGAGGACAATCTACATCATCAGATATATTATCAGTAAAGACTCTTCTACGAGGTACTTGGAAGACCTCCTTATTTCATATTAACAGTTGATTAAACTTAATAATATAGTGAGCATCATATCAAAGCAGATAAATGTAAAGTGCTTTGCCTTTTGAAGCCTGAAGCAGCTTCTCTGATGATAACTTTAGAGGCTTATAAATCTTTTTATGTGTTGTTTTTTTTTTTCCAGATTAATACAATGTTTATTATTTTTATACTATGTTTGGATAGTCTACAATTACATGAGTTTTATGAGCAATCTAAATTAAAGGCCATAGTCATCATTACAGAGTGAATTATTTGGCCAGGGTTTCATTTGTACATTGTTCTTGTGTGTCCAGATGGGTAGTTTGGTTTACCATATTCATCAGCAAGGAATCTCACAGCATTCTAACATCTGTGTGGAGCTTGAGCACACATGTTTGATTATTGCCAAACTGCAATGAACGGCCTATTTTTTTCTCTCAGAAGGAGATTATGATCTTTTTGTACTGCCTCTGTAAAGGAAGCTGAAGCTTCCCTTAGCACAGGATGGATAGGAATCCACTGATTGCACAGCAGAGTGTGAGAAGCAGCTGCACATTCTTATGGTTTAAAGCTATCTGTTATTTCTGAGGGGTTTTGAAAAAGCACAGATGTAGGTTATAGGACAAGTTCTTCAGAATTTCATCCACTAGCATGAAGTTAATTTCCATCCCAAAGGGCAACACTCTGTGCACTGCTTCTACAACTGCACCACGATCCTAAAGGACTGAGCAAAATTTAATAGGATTTTGAACTGGATAACAAACTTTGTGATGCTCCAGGAAGGACATAAAGGATCTCTAAGTGAAGGAGAAATCAGGGTTTCTTTGCATGCCCTTTAAATAAGTGACAATAAATATCAAGCAGTTGCAGAAAATGCCCAGATTTGGTGTTGACAGAAAGGATGTTTGTGCCAAATCATTTTGGAATTTAGAGAAGCATATTTCACCCTCATAGAAATGCGCCTCTAGCACTGACAAGGTCAGGTACCAACTTAGCAAGGTGAAGATGTAAGCCACTTATGCACCAGTTGTACAAGCTACTCCTGCCCTGGCACTGCCTTAGCTTGAAGAGCTGATATTTTAAAAAGATTCTTTCCTGCATTTGACTCCCCACTCCCTTCACCTCAGCCACATACATTGTTCTTGTGAACAGTTTCTCTTTCGGTATTTCACAAAGCCTTTTCAATCCTTGCTCTTAATTTCTGCCAACAAATGTTGATTTTTATGCAACTGTTGTATGTTGTTTGTTAATATAGTCATATCAATTGTTTCCTTTTAAAGGATAAAGTATTTTTTATTAGTATTTTTCAAAGCTCTTGTAACCTGTTTATGCATGGGTGGAAGGTTGCTATTGTTTTTGTTGTTATTATTGTTATGTTTGTTCAGTTGGGTTTTGTTCTTGTTGTTTTTTAGTACAAGTTACATTTTGCCTGGCCTATTTTTAACTTTTAAATGAAGTCATCTCCAGTTTCTGGCAGGATCAGTTGGCATTTTTGTTTTTGTGAATAATCAGTGTTTTCTTTAAAAAATCTTGAAAAATAAGAGACCATCCACAGCCACCCCAGAACAAAAAAGAAAAACAAAATGAAGACCCCAAACCTAAAACAAAGCACCAACCCCCCTGAAAACCCCAGAGAAACCTAAAGACAAACCAACACAAGGTTAACTTTGACCCTTATCTCCATAGGACAGGAAGTTTTCCCTTTGGCAGTTAAGATAGGAGTCTCTGATCTGATGATGGTAAATATCTTGCTTTCCAAGACTTCGTGTACATTTCTGTTTTCCATTAGCGCATCACATTGTATTTTCCTGGTGTTTGCAAAGCTATTACCCATTTTGCTGTATAGCAGATGTAGTTAAGGGCTGCTCTAAGGAAATAAATAGGTTCTTAGCCTCCTGTGTTGAACTTGATGGCTTTTAACTTTTAACTCATCCATAGTCATCACCCATTCTACCTGCTTTATATAGGGATGGTGTCTCAGTAGTAACTAATAAAAGCCCATCATGTGGGCTATTCTGTGACAAAGTTTAGAGAAAACAGCTTTGTTTTACCAGTCCAGGAGAGGGCAGTAAATTTCTTTTTATTGTTATCAGAAGCAAGTCCAGCATTCTCTTCACCACAAGAGGCTGTGCTCTTAAAAATAGCTTGCTGTTTTTTTCTTTTCCAACTAAGAAACCACCATCTTTACTCCATTATTTCTTATCACATTCCTTGGTTTTAACTGTCCTTTCTTCACAGTCTTGTTTTAAAATAGAAAATTTGGAGAACGTTCAAAATCAGTCATTTATATCTTTGATCTTCAGTATATTCAAATGAGATAGGCATTTTAACTGCTAAAATTTCACATGAAATCGATCCCATTCTTTTATCAGTTGTGTTGAATTATTATTTTTTCCAAAGAGCACTGACAAAATGGAGCAGACTTTTCCATCCATACTTAACTCGTCGTGTTTGCTTCTCACTTCTGCTCCCAATATTCATATGGATACAGAGGAATCAAGCTGATGTTAAATACGTGCTCAGTGTATTACAATGAAGTTCAATTGAATAAGAAGCAAAAAATATAGGTTCTGTGAGTGCACTTCAGGTTTTTTTGGACAGTTATTAGGACTCCAAGTTAGTACTCTTGCGTGGCTTGGAGGTAAAATGGAAATGATTATTGGCTCTGGAAGAAAGCCAGTCATTCATGGTAGGATGGTGAGCTCTTACGCTCAGTTCATTCTCTTGAGTTTTGTTTTTTGATGTTAGGCAAAGCTATTAGCAGAAAATTTCAGGTACGGTCAAAGTGGCCATGTGATTCCACATGAGCTACTTGAAAGTCTTCACTAACTTCTGTTCACAAGAAGCTTGTAATATAAAAATCCCACAAAACATACGAACGGTGATAATCGCAGTGGGTCCAAAATTCATCTCAGAAGGAGTGGAAATAGTACTTTTTGCCATCATCTTGCTCAAGTGGGGTATTTTTAAGAAGGTCTCTTAAGGTCTTAAGTTGTTACTATTTTGGTAAATCCTGTTGTAGACATACCTGGCTCAGAAATCAACTAGGAGCTCTGTAAAGACCTAAGCAACTGAAATGTTCCTTTCAGTGCTATCACAGTGAAGAATTTGTGTCGTTATGGGGAAGATGTTCAGCATACCCTGGGAACACAAAATAGCCGTACACATGGCTCAGAAAGTGTCCCACAGAAATGCTTGCTGTTTATTTGGTGGATGAGTCTGTTGAAATGTTTTCCAAAGCAACTTTTTATTTAATTTTGTTGTTGCTGTTGTTTCTTTCAAGCCTTGTAATTTCTCTGTTTAAAATGTGTGCAGTTGCTGGTTCATGATCCACGATGCGCCACAAACAGTAATGATTTATTGCTTCTCAAGGACAAACTGCTGCTGCAAAATTTGTAAAGTGCTGTTTGCATTTCAATGCTGTTATTTATTGGGTTTACTACTACTATCATTATTGTACTCTAGAATAGATTATTTTGGGAAAAAATACCACAAATGTGTCGTGCTGAAACCATTTCTTGACTTAAGAGGGTGGAGATGGGGGAAAAAATATTTCACATGTAATTGTCGCTGAAATAAATTCTAGCCTAGAAATACAGAATAAGAGTGGGCTGGAAAAAAATGTGGGAGAAACTTGGTAACTAAGTGACTTGAATTAATATATGCACTATAGATTTTGAGTAAGTGCCAACTCTATTGAATACAATAGCTCTGTGTTGAGCTAAAACTCTCAGACCAAAGTTATCAAAACTGGATGCCTAAAGTTGCATACTTCAGTGTGAGTGATTTGATTTCCAGAGTGTGAGTCAGCCATGATTGCTGATGGGAATCGATAGAAATTGCTCATGCTTCACAGCTATTAAAAATAGATTGCTCGTAGATATTTTAACATTTCCCAACAGATTTTAGCAGTTTGGCCCAGTATGTGATGGGTCTTATGTAACAGCATTCATTGATGAAAAGTAACACGGAATTTTATGCAAAAAAATAGGGTTGTCCTATCATGGGGTTTTTTGCCTTTTCACACTGTGAGACTTCAGTGACATTCATCTTCCTCTGCTTTTTGGGTTTGTTTTTGTTAGGGTTAAGGAGCATACCCACAAGATTTTTTTTCCAGTGATCCCAAGCACTTGAAAACTTTCTTTGACCTTAAGGAAAAAAAACCCTCAAAACCCAAGTTATATGATATTTAATATATTATGTGGAATATTTATTTCATATATAATATGTAATAAATAAAATGCATCTTAATTTGCTTCCTCCAAAGAGAAGGAAAAACTCTGGAGTCTCACAGTTGTGTTTCAGCTGACTGTTTATAGTTATCCCACATTTAAGATTAAGTTGTCTTGGGAGGTACTCCAATTCAGTAGCCTAAGCATATTTCTTTGAATTATCCTGGGTTTATGACTAGTGAAGAGCCCTTGATTATTACTCTGTGCTTGTATTTTCTAATTTATTAAATGTACACCTCTGCAGAAGAACAAACTGGTTTGATGTCTCTCTTGCTGTTCACAAACATTTAGCATGTGCTAAGTGTTACCCAAACAAAAGTCAGGGGACAACAGCAATTTTGAAGCCATTACTTGATCACTGCTTCACAGAAAGAGAAAGTTGGTCAAATACATAAGCTGTAAGCTTCTTCTCTTGCTCAAATGACCACCAACATGGATGAATAAGGAGCCATATGGTGGTACTCACAGACGTAACTTCCAGGTGAGATAGAATGTTATTATGGCCCAAAGATCACTTGATACAAAAGCAGATTCCACTGTGTTCCCTTGTACTTTGGGGAGAAGACAGAGGACCATCTTTCCTGTACTTGTTGCTATCTGGACTCCTGAGTGAGAGATTGGGTGTTTCGTTTATGCCACCTCGTCTTTAACTGTCCTGAACTGCCAAGAAAAATGAATGAGGTTGGGCTACATGTATTATGTATTATGGATTTTATAGCTTAACCATTCCCTATGCATTTTCTGTACTCATTAGAAATGTTGTATCCTTAAGCAGCAACAGTACTGAAGCTATTTTTAAGTCACTGTGGAGAATTGTTATATACTAATATTATGCATCTTTCATTAATTTAATCTTTATAGGATTTTTTTCTTTTTAAATTCTTTTCCTACACTGAACTGATCCTTGACCTGAAACATTCCCTGAAACATTTTGTGTGTGGAATTCCTCTGACTGCAGGTACATGATGGTACTGGAATGTAAGTGACATTATCAGAGTTTGGAAAATTCAGTCATCAAAGTGGGAAAATGAGCTTAGGCACAAACTCATCCAAGATGAGGTTCAGTCCATTTTTCTTTTATTATAGCTTAGTGTTAAAAAGAAATGAAGAAACTGTTTTCTGAAGCACAGGATCCCAGGATGCTAGGGATTGGAAGGGACCTCCAGAGATCGAGTCCAACCCCCCTGTCAGAGCAGGATTTGTACAATCCAGCACAGGTTGCACAGGAACGCATCCAGATGGGTCTTGAAAGTCTCCAGAGAAGGAGACTGCACAACCTCTCTGGGGAGTCCATTCCAGTGCTCTGGGACCCTCACAGTGAAGAGGTTCCTCCTCAACATGAGGAGGAACCTCCTGTGCTGTAGTTTATATCCATTGCCCCTTGTCCTATCACAGGCTGCAACTGATCAGAACCTGTCCCCTCCCTCTTGAGACCCAGCCCTCAGGTATTTATAAACATTTATTTTAGATCCCCTCTCAGTTTTTTTCTCTCCAGACTAAACAGCCGCAGGTCTCTCAGCCTTTCCTCATGAGGCAGCACTCCAGTCCCTTCATCATTTTTGTAGCCCTCAGTTGCACTGTCTCAAGTAGATCCCTGTCCCTCTAGAACTGGGGAGCCCAAAACTGGATGCAATATTCCAGGTGGGGCCTCACTAGGGCAGAGTAGCTGGGGAGGAAAAACTCCCTCGATCTGCTGGACACACTCCTCTTAATGCAACCCTGGATCCCATTGTCCCTCTTGGCCACCAGGGCACGTTGCTGACCCATGGATAACTTGTTATCCACCAGGACTCCCAGGTCTTTCTCCACAGGGCTGCTCTCTAGCAGATCACATCACCTCCTAACTTTTGCTGGTGAAGTTTTTTATTCCTTCCCAGATGCAGGACTCTGCACTTATCTTTGTTGAACCTCATTAGGTTCCTCTTTGCCCAGCTCTCAGTCTGTCCAAGTCTCACTGAAAGGCCACACAGCCTTCAGGTGTCTCAACCAAGCCTCCCAGTTTGGTATCATCAGCACACTTCCTGAGCAGACACCGTCCCCTCATCAATGTAGTACATAGCAAGTAGCCTCTTATTTTCAAAACAATACCCAATTATTCAGTATTTAAAAAGGCAGCTTTTAGGTGCTTCTGTCTTTCTAAGCTTCCTACCTATAGGTAATGTCTAATATTGATTCTGAATAATTTAAATGGCAATAAAATTGGATTTTCATGACAGTCAATCAGAGAGATCTTATATTTAATGTTCATTTAAAGAAACATAGTGCCTTCTTACCTTCTGAATTTCAAAGCCATTAAAGTAATTGCAGGTCATTAAGCTAAATTTCTTTGAATAATAAGGACAGTTAATCTAATTCATACACCTTTCAAACCAATGGATAGGAAAGGTTGGCATGCCAGGCATGAATTTTTGAGAGGTTCAGCAGATGGATCTTCAGATGTGTTACCAGCATTTCTGCAGAAACAAATACCTCACACTCCAAATTTTTGGAACTTGAAATTGTGTTCCACCTTTGTGGAAGAGGGGAGGGTTAAGAGGATTATTTTCTTTCCTTTGAAGTAACTAAATCTTAGTTGTACAAATCTTTATTGTGCACTACAATGCATTTTGCCAGAACTTAATTTGTGGACTTATTAACTGTCATAAAAAATATTCTGATATTCTGGGGAGGGACTTCTCAGGATCTCAGGTAGTGATAGGACTAGGGGGACTGGAATGAAGCTGGAGGTGGGGAGATTCAGGCTGGATGTGAGGAGGAAGTTCTTCACCATGAGAGTGGTGAACCCTGGAATTGGTTGGCCGGGGAGGTGGTTGAGGCCTCGTCCCTGGAGGTGTTTAAGCCCAGGCTGGATGAGGCTCTGGCCAGGCTGATCTAGTGTGGGGTATCCCTGCCCATGGCAGTGGGGTTGGAACTAGATGATCCTTGTGGTCCCTTCCAACCCTGACTGATACTATGATACTATACATACTTAGCAAATGTTAGAATTCAGTGTTGAGGAGGCCTGAATGAAAATGCCTTGAAGTATCTAGGTCTTATCAGGAGAATGGATCTCTTACCATTGTTGATTACTTATTTGGAAGTTGGAAAGTAAGGTGGGTCCTCAGAATCTGAATAAGACAAAAGGCAATGTGTTGGTAATGTAGAAGACTTAAAGTACATTAATTTTTGTAAAGGAGCAGTATGTCTATCAGTGTCCATCCATCTCCTGAGTGCTCTCTTTCTCACACACTGACACCTCACCCCCAACAGGATGCAAGGAAAGAGCAAAAATATTGTCTTAGTTTGTTAGTGTGCATTATATTAAAAGTTTAGAATCTTGGGTTGTTGGACAATCTTTTTTGACCCCTATTCTTCGAGGCATGCAAAATGAGTGCAACCCATGTGTTGAACAACAGAAAAACAAATGCTCCTGAGGGCAAAAGGGATAGCATGGGCCTTATTCATGCAAATTCATGTACAGGTCTGCCAGCAGGCTTGCTCTGGAATGAAGATAGCCTCTGCTTTAGATGAAGAAGAAAATTCCATCAGTTTCAGTCTTAGCAATAAAATTAATGCTGTTTGCAGTTTCCTCATTAGTGTGGCCAGTTCCTGCAGCATCTCACACCCTCTTGCAGCTGCTTGTTAATCTAGGCTGCTGCTGTTACGTAAAGGGACTGAGAATTGTCCTGAGCCTCATTGCTGCTTTTTCACTCTTTTCTCTCTCAATACACTGTCCTTGTAACCAGTAGATGTCTTACATCTGCCTACACCTTTGCAGCAGTGTTTCATAACTGGGGTGTTATACCAAAAATGGAACAATATATGCTGCTTTAAGCAAGTCTAAAATTTTCATAACAATAGACTAATAAAATTAAAATTTTATGTTCTCTAAGGAAAGCCATAAAGCAGCTGTATTATTTTTATTCTTAGCAGGGATTATAATGTATATTTTTTAACAGTGCTCCCACTGTGCTTAAAAAAAGAGAAAGATGAAAATCATCAAAAAATACATCTTTTCATACCCTAGCTACAAAGACAGGGAACAGCTGAACTTCTGCACTGCTCAGGCCTGTCTCCACTCTGTGGAAGTTCATGAAGGTTGTTTTCAATGGGAGATTTTTAGGCAAGATGACTGTGATAGTTCAGAGTGCATCGTGGCTCAATGCTGTCTGCTTTGAGATTAATAACAAATTGAGTTTACCAGTTGTATATATGTATTTCTTCCCTTTTTTTTTTCTTTTTACTAAAACCAAATCTAAATTCCTTGTTGCTGTTCTACATAGTCTAAATACATCTTAAAAACTGAAATAAGTTCCCTAGATGTCCTGTGTGCTCTGAAAAGAACTAATTTGTGGGCATGCTTTGGGCTTTCAATGTGTGCAAGTTAGACATTTATTTTTCCAAAAATTCTGTATCTTGAACTTCTGTTCAAACTGTTCAGACTTGGAGATCTGAGGACTGAAATTTCCCATGGGATTTGTTTTGTTTCTTAAGCTAATTTAGGATATTTTTGCTTACTGATTAAGTGAGTATGTTGGGTAACTTGAACAAAATCAGTGGGAATTAGTTTTCATCCCATGCAAGATTTACAGCACTGATTGTAATGGAATTGACTATTTTTATATTATGTTGAATGAGATTCAAATTGATTTTTTTTTTTGGAAGTTTAAAGATGAATACAATGTAATAAGAACTAGTTTTAATTGAATTGATTTTTTAGCAAATATTGAGAACTACAGTTCTTTGTAGAGTGTTTAGAAGCTGCTGTAATGTCAAAGGAATGGAATAGAATAGAATAGAATAGAATAGAATAGAATAAACCAGGTTTGAAGAGACCTTCAAGATCATCGTGTCCAACCCTTTATCCAACAGCACCTAATCAACTAAACCATGCAACCAAGCACCCTATCAAATCTCCTCCTAAACACCCCTAATGATGGTGACTCCACCACCTCCCCACACAGCCCATTCCAATGGGCAATCACTCTCTCTGTGTAGAATTTCCTCCTAATATCCTGGCACAGCTTGAGACTGTGTCCTCTTGTTCTGGTGCTGCTTGCCTGGGAGAAGAGACCAGCCTCCGCCTGTCTACAACCTCCCTTCAGGTAGGTGTAGACAGCAATAAGGTCTGCCCTGAGCCTTCTCTTCTCCAGGATAAGCAACCCCAGCTCCCTTAGCCTCTCTTCATAGGGCTTGTGCTCCAAACCGCTCACCAACTTTGTTGCTTTTCTCTGGACACGTTTCAGCAAGTCAGTATCTTTCCTAAACTGAGGGGCCCAGAACTGGATGCAGGACTCAAGGTGTGGCCTAACCAGTCTACTGTACAGGCGCAGAATGACCTCCCTGCTCCTGCTGGCCACACTGTTCCTGATACATGCCAGGATGCCATTGGCCCTCTTGGCTGCCTGGGCACACTGCAGGCTCATGTTCAGCCTATATATATATATATATATATATATATATATATATATATATATGAGATAAGAAATGGAATGTTAATTTTTATTCTAATGCTGTTTTTCAGTTGTTTTAATATTTGTGTTACATGATTACTGACATGGTATCTGGATTACACTCAAAATGCATAGTACAGCTGAACTCTGCTTAACTACCTTTATTTGACCGCTTAAATAAGGCATGTTATTTTCTTCTTCTCTATGTCTTGTCAATCAGAGTAATTTTTATTGCTGCAATTTTGAAGACCCCAAATCTTCTTCCTTTACAAAGATACTACAAAGATACATTTGAACGTGTCCAGAGAAGGGCAATGAGGCTGGGGAGAGGCCTTGAGCACAAGCCCTATGAGGAGAGGCTGAGGGAGCTGGGGTTGCTTAGCCTGGAGAAGAGGCTCAGGGGTGACCTCATTGCTCTCTACAACTGCCTGAAAGCCAGGAAGGGGTTGATCTCTTCTCCCAGGCAACCAGCACCAGAACAAGCCTCAAGCTGCAACAGGGGAAGTTTAGGCTCAAGGTGAGGAGAAAGTTCTTCACGGAGAGAGTCATTCATCATTGGAATGTGCTGCCCAGGGAGGTGGTGGAGTCCCCATCCCTGGAGGTGTTCAAGAGGGGATTGGATGTGGCACTTGGTGCCATGGTCTAGTCATGAGGTCTGTGGTGACAGGTCAGACTTGATGATCTTTGAGGTCTCTTCCAACCTTGGTGATACTGTGATACTAGTTGAAGAAAACCCACAAGAAGGATGCAGCCCAGCCCTTTTCAGGACACAATACAAGAACTTTAAATTGAGCTAGCTGCGTGTAGGCTAGGTGAGGAAATAGAGAAGCTACTCCCTACAGCTAAATAATGGATGTGTGTATTACCATGTTATCAAAGTGCAGCTGTCCAGCTAGTGATGTTCCCTTGACAGTGGTGATGATAAGCTGCACTTAAGCATTATACATTTTAGTTATGCCTTTTGAATTCTTCGGCGTTCATTCCGCTTCTCTTACCTTGGTCGGAGCAAGGTAAAGAACATTTCTTTCAACTGAGTTGGCTCATTAACCTGTTACTTCTTGTGCTAACTTTAAAATGATGTTAATGTTTGAAAATCTTAATTTCCCCTGGTTTCAATGACCAGTTGCCTCCAAGTTTCATGTAAAAAAATATGTATAGATATAAAGTGCATTTCATTATGCTCTAAGTATAACCTTTTTTAATCTGCATATTTCTTGCAGGCTATGCTGGCTTCTTTCCACTGTAATACATTAGAATGGAAAACTATTAGAAATATTGATTTATCATTTATAATATCAAAGTGATATATTGAAATGAAATTTGGATGCTGTCCAGCCCTCAGATAACATTGGCATTATTGGATAAAACTGGATGATCTCATCCTGATTAATATGCTAGTGTCGTGTGGAAAGCACAGAGAAATTATACCTGGGAGTTGGTCAGAAATAGGAGTTCAATGCTGAAGACTGATGAGGTTTAGAATTGTTAAAATATGCCACCTTAAATATTTAATATTCCATATATGTGGAAATAATCACTTTGCTTTCTCTCCCCTCCATCTCTTGCCATTTTTTCCCTTCCCTTCCTCTGACTCAACATCTTATCAGCCTTTTAACATGGCCGTGTGCATCAGCATGTAGCAGATGTGAATGCAGAGTATATACAGCCCATGTTAATTGTAATTTACATCCCACAGTGCACTTAGTTGCCACAAAGTTTGTTTTAATCAGATTAATTTGGAATCAAGAGAATTCTAGATATTTTTCTTAACCTTAAGGTGGTGTTCCTATACTAAATATGTGGTCCTCCCCTTCTGCATTTCAGCACATATACATTCTAGCACCTCTTGTGATATGGAAACACCAGAAAATAAAAGTGTTTTCAATTAGCTTGTGTGCGTCAGGTAGAGAGGGCAGTGTCTGTATTCATTGATTTTAGTCTTTATTCATCTATTTGACTTTTTTTCCCCCCTTCTACCAATCAATCTAACAGCCATTGAACTAGCAGACTTGATTTCCATATTGGTTTTTGGTGTTTTGGGTTTTTTAATGCTCTCTCTTCTTGTCTATGAGGCTTCTAAAACTTGCCTTCCTTTTCTTTGTCTTGTGCGTGCATAGAAGTTAATGGAGGGAAGCTGCCTGTCTTCAGATTAATGCAGAGTTGAGAGTGGGTGAATGCTGCCATCACTGGACTTGCCATCTATTTTGCATTGATTGAGCTTCCTGGGCTTGAGGGATTTTGGAAGGGCTGGGGTTTTATGGTTGATATGTTTTCGGTCATTTGTCATAAAATCATTCCAACTGAGCTGTTTACTGGTCTGAATACTTAATTACTGCAGTAGCAGGGAATGGCATAAGTTTTATTTTTTTTGCCAAATAGTCATGTAGAAAAGGGAACTAGTTGGTGCTTCTGATTTATTTTTGTGAGGCTATTACCTATTAACATATATTTTTTTTAATTGCTATCATAATTTGGATTTTTTTGTTTGATTTTTAAAATCTTATTTGTGATAGTCCTGATTTTCTGCTTCTAATACATATATCAAAATGGGATTGCTTTCCTTTTCTTTTTAATGTTAATCTGCACATGGCATGTTTTAGAAGTTGTCTAACATCAGTAACAAAACCTTTCAAACTAAAACCTTAACCCTAAGCTTTTAATAGGTTTCAATGTGTTTGGGTTTTGGTGGTGGTTTTGTTTTTTTGTTTTGCTTTAAAAATATAAACATGCTGAAATAAATCAGTTTATGGTCAAAATATAAAAAAGAAAATGCTCCTACTGCTGTAACTGTAATACCTTTGCCTTTTGTTAAGTACTTAACCATAGGATCTTAGAGTGGCTTTGGTTGGAAGGAACCTTAGAGATCATCTACTCCAACCTTCCTGCCATGGGCAGGGATACCTCTCAACTAGACTCAGCTGCTCAAGGCCTCATCCAGCCTGGCCTTGAACACCCCCAGGCATCCATAGCCTCCTTGAGCAGCCTGTTTCAGAGTCTCTCCACCCTTGTAGTGAAGAACTTCTTCCTAAGATCCAGTCTAAAACCACTCTCCCTCAGCTTCAAACCATTCCTTCTTGTCCTATTGCTAGACACCCTTATGACGAGTCCCTCCATCTTCCTGTAGGATCCCTTCAGATATTAGAAGGCAGCTCTAAGCTGCCTCTGGAGTCTTCTTTAGGCTGAACACCACCAGCTCCCTCAGCCTATCCTCACAGCAGAGGTGCTCTAGCCCTCAGATCATATTTGTGGCCTTCCTCTGGGCTCACTCCAACAGCTCTGTGTCCTTCTTGTGACGGGCACACCAGAACTAGATGCAGTATTCAAGGTGGACTCTCAAGCAAATAAATAATAAATAAAAAAGGTAAAAAAACCCACCACCCAAACAAAAACAAACAAACAAACAACACCCAAAGCAAAACAAAACCCCCAAAACAATAACAAAAAGCCCTGATCTGTGCTTTTCTACATTGCTCCTTCCTTCTCCATTGTTTCTTGAGAAGAGTTGGAATGGAAAAGTATACATTTAGAGTAGGTTTGGTATTAGGATTTGTATCTTTTCTAGAACATTTTGTCTTGCACTATGCTTCTCTGTCTGTTTAAAAACATTTGACTTCCAAGGTGTAAGTCTGTTTAGAGTGTGGGTATATATAGTTTATTACGGAGATGCATAAAAGCAGAAAAATAATCTTTTAATGCTAAGGTAATTTGTCAGTGGAACCTTAAAAACTTGCTACCATTTTGATGTTTCATTTATCTTTGACTCAGCAGGGCTTTCTGTTTTTTTCATTGTGCTGTGATGTAACCCATTTAGATTCTCTCTGAAAGACCTCTGGAACAGAAAGTAAGTGATGCCTTTATTGTAGGTGAAATTGCACTGTTAAATATTGTCCCTTTTATTTTACTGAAAAACTTTTTGTTTTCTTTTTCTCTCTCTTGCCCCTATTTTAAGTTCTCATGCTTAATGTGATCTGGATTCCTGCAGGACTGCCAAAAGGTGAAATTGACTTTTTGAGAAGATGTTGCTGGAAACTGCAGTCTCTGCACTTTTTCAGGTAGAAAGCACCTGTCTGACGAGAGGAAAGGGACAATTTGCCATCAGCTTCAAGCTTTTAGCTAAGCCTAGGGATCAAAGATTCTCACTTCTCCAGTCACATCAACTTTCGATCGGGGTTTTCCTACCCATGCATTGTTTGTTCCTTGTATTAGAGACAGTTTGGAATTGGTACTATCTTTACAATGTCAACCATTATTGCAGTTTGGCAGTGGCAAGTGCAAGATACACAGTGTGGTGAGCTTTTTCTGTCTATTCAATTTACTAGCATTCAAGAACTGGCTTTAAATGTTCTGCAGGAGTTTCTGTTGTAAAAGTAAGCAGTCATTTATCATGCTCATTAGGGAAGGGCTCCAATTAAGCTGATATGATGAAAAGCAACTGACTGAGATAATGAAAAACTAAATGCACACATAGCAAGTTAAGGTGCAAAGAAGTATGGTGTTGGAACTTGAAGGAAAAGGAGGTCCAAAATCTGCTGCAAACTTGTATGACTTTAAAGTAGTGCCTGCAGTGACAGGATGAGGGGCAATGTCTTTAAGCTGGAGAAGAGCAGATTTAAATTGGATGTTAGGAACAAGTTCTTTACTGTGAGGGTAGTGGAACACTGGTACAGGTTGCCTAGGGAGGTGGTTGAGGCCCCTTGCCTGTAAATAGAATAGAATAGAATTAACCAGGTTGGAGGAGACCTTTGAGATCATCACGTCCAACCTATCATCCAACACTATCTAATCAACTAAACCATGCAACCAAGCCCCCCATCCAGTCTCTTCCTAAACACCTCCAGTGATGGTGACTCCAATACCTCCCTGGGCAGCCCATTCCAATGGGCAATCACTCTTTCTATGAAGAGCTTCTTCCTAACATCCAGCCTTAACCTCCCCTGGCACAGCTTGAGACTGTGTCCTCTTGTTCTGATGCTCGTTGCCTGGGAGAAGAGACCAACCCCCACCTGTCTACAACCACCCTTCAGGTAGTTGTAGAGAGCAATAAGGTCTCTTCTGAGCCTCCTCCAGGCTAAGCAATCACAGCTCCTTCAGCCTCTCCTCAGAGGGCTTTTGCTCCAAACCCCTCCCCAGCTTTGTTGCCCTTCTCTGGACACGTTCCAGCAAGTCAGCATCTTTCCTAAACTGAGGGTCCCAGAACTGGACACAAGGCTTGACAAGGCTCTGGGCAGCCTGGTCTAGTTGGAGATATCCCTGCTGACTGTGGGAAAGTCGTATTGGATGACCTTTGGAGGTCCCTTCCAGCCCAGAAGGGATTCTGTGATTCTAGTGCAATACTGCAGTGTTTAAAAAATGATTAGAAGGGCATTTTTAGACACTGTGCTAAAAGAAGCTATATTCAACAAATTGCCATTATACAGGAGGTATAGCGGAGATAGCTGACTGGCACTGACTGACTGACAGGAAAACTGGCTAATCTGGTCTGACATAATTTTGTGCAATTCTATGTAAGTCAATATAATACAGAACCTGTTAATATTAGGGCCGTGTTTTGAAGACATCTTTGATTCAGGTACTCTTACAACAGTGCACTTTAAACCTCTGAGGAACAAAAATAACAAAATCCAGTAGTTACACAGAAAACTTAATACTGAGCATTCTCAGGTGAGTAGTTTACTTCTAATATGCTAAAGGAATCATGCTAAAGGATGAACTGGTTAAACTGGTGACAAGTTTTCCTTCTTCTCAGACTGTGCCTCGCCATGATTACATTCAGAATGGAGAGCAATGTCTGTCTTCACTGGATGCGCTGGCACTGCATACATGCATAGCTTGCGTTAGCATGCAGGGCTCTGGGACGGGTGCACCGCTCCCAGAGGAACTCTGATTGAATTACGAAATAAGCCCTGTAGGGAACCTTTGTCAGTATTTTTTTTATGGTTTCCAAGTATCTCATAACTGTCATTCCTGTACCTTTTAACAATAACTCGCCTTTGACAGCCGACTGTCTGCTCCTCATCCAATTGCTGTTGTAAATGGCAGCTGAGTGACTGAATCCAGAAGGACACCGCTCACAGAGCTCATAGTGCAGGAGGCACTCCTCAACTTTTTATCTAGTCTTTCCCAAAAGCCCCAAACATGTTAATCCTCACTTTAATTGCCACAGGGTGACACTGTTAGTCCTCAGTACATATTTATATTTATTTAAATGCACAGAGCCTTGGGGTTGTGGTTGTGTGATACAGTGGCTATTTTGGTAGTAGAACTGCTTTGCAAGCTTCTGACCTTCTGTTGCTTGCTTTTCCACTCCTTAATTTGGGTTGACTCAATTAGTTGAGAGTTTGTAACTTAAAATGTGTTAGTGACTTCAAAAGAATTATAAGAATTTTTCTGATGTATCTTACAAATGAGTACTACAGTCAGCCAGGTGGGAAGAGTGTAGTTTTGAGACAGAGTGGGAGGCAAAGCAAAAAAAACCAAAACTGTTTAAAGAAGCCTCTCAGAGGATTTCATTGTGTGTAGCTCTGCTCTCAAGTCTTCTTGTAGTCACCTAACAACAAGGGGCAAGGGTGATAATTGGATATTCTCTGAGAGTAAGTACAGATGGTGAAGTAGCTGGAAAAGATTGTCAGTGTATCATCTGAAAGTAAGGCTGTGCAAAACAGCATAGCTATAAGCTGTGTTATTCTAATTATGTACAGAACTCAATCCAAAATATTTGTTCTGTGCAACTGAAAACCAGGGTGAGGACATCTAAGGTTTAGTGATTGGGATTTTACTCTTGTCATGCAGATGAGAGATCATTACTTGCTAGCATCCTTTATTTTTTTTCCCTTTCCTATGGATACTGTCTGAACTAATTGCTCCATCTTGTCATAAATTGAATTGATACCAAGCAATGTTTGCTTACTTTGACTTATGGAAAACAAATGGCTTTCACATAGAGTAACTTCTACTTTCAAGTCACCTTTGACATATCTACCATGCACTGATGCTCTGAATAAAAATCACGGATATTTCTGTTTGGAGGAAAGCATTCCATATGTAATGTGTGATTTAGAAGCATCTGTGAATATTTTCTGAGCAAGTTAAGGTTCGTGGTCACCTTACGGCATGGGGAGTTTGGTGTGCTGGTGGAATACAGTCTCCTAGCACTGAGCTGAAAACCCATCCCTTGCTATCAGGGTCAGGCTAGGTAAAACTTGAAGCCAGTTAGCTTTTGGAAGTATACTTGTGAGCTATGTACTATTTGGGCTGGGCAGTTGGTGTTGCAGTGTGGAATAAGAGAGAAAACTTTGCTATTGCAGGAATACTGAAAACTTTTCAGTGGAAAGTCTCACCACAGGGCCATTCCCGACATTGACTCTCATTCTCATGCTTGTCTAATGTTACAAATTAAGTAATTTATTTTGTCACAGGGCATTTATATTGTTCATGTGTTTATTGCATGAGGAGCAAGATATAATACGTACCTGATGGTTGTACTTGACTGATACAGATGAGTGGTGTGGTTGATAATGCCGCCTGGAGAATGCCACCCAGGCTGGAGAGGCGGCTGAGGGTAATCTCATGAAGTTCAATAAGTCAAAGTGCAAAGTCCTGCCCCTAGGTCAGGGCAACTCTCAGCATCAGTCCAGGCTGGGCAATTGAGAGCAGCCCTGCAGAAAAGAACTTTGGGTTACTGGTGGATGAGAAAGAAGCTGGGCATGAACCAACAATGGGCACTTTCACCCTGCAAGATGAATGGCATCCTGGGCTGCATTCTCTGAACAACACATTACACTGAAAATAGGCATGCTCAGGCATTTGTTGTATTTTGATCTTCAAAGTGATATAATCAGAATGATTCCAATGGAGTGGGATTAAAGGAGGCCTTTGTCCAGTCTCTTGCTCATCCGTGGCGTTCATGCACTGTTTGCATGCATTTGCACGTGAAATGGCATTCTGTCTTGTAGTCTTCCCGCTGATGCACTTCTCTCTGCTTTCCATTAGTTTCAATAAAACTCTGAGGCACAAATAAGGCATGTTATCAGAAAATACTTCATGTGCAGGTCAACACATTTGGAAATAATCAAGATATTTAGAGAAAGACAAATTCTAAGAGGACTACAGGATTACAAATCACAATGTAATTTTAAAGTTGTAATGAGGGTAAGTTGCACAGGAAGGTCTCTTTACAATTATTGTCATGAGAATGAAGTAGCACAGTGTTAATGTTTCATGTATTCAGTGAAAGATGATAATAAACTGTACTGCTTTGACCTTATTAATGTTCTGTAATTTGACTTGCTGGCAATTTACATTTTTCTTTGGTTACAGCCTTAGTAACCTGTGAAGAAGAGGTGGAACTGACAGTGAATCTAAACGCAACTGAATACTGAAAAGGTCAGAAATATCAGGAATGATAATTCTGATACCTCCTTCTTATGACAAGGTGTAGCAAAAAGGCACAAAATGAATCTGTTGAAATAACAAAGGTTGTTATAAAAATGCTTCTCTACTTATTAAGAAGTGTAAACAAAAGCACACCTTTCCCTAGTAGCTCATTGAATACTTCAGTAAGGTTTATTTTTCACCCTTTTATAAGTCAGTGTTACAATGCTCTCTCTTTTTTTTTTCCCCTTTTTTTCTTTACTTTTTTTTTTAAATTCTGCCCCAGTCATTCTCTTATACTGGAGGGCCACTTGCTGACTATTTAAAGAAAGAAAATGAATTTTATACTCTGCAGAAGACGTATTTCCTATTTCCTACAGTATATTTTGGCAGTGTATTGAATACACTTGCAAACATATTGTAATCTGTAACCAGAAGGAGTATTTTAGGGTTTTTTCTCCAAAACAATAACTCCAGATTTCCCAGAAATTTACAGAAGAATGTTGTGGTATTGAACATGAGGGCTAAAGGACTGATTAACATCTTAACAACATTGTTTGATTTCTACTTAGTTGACTGAACACTGAATCAGGCAAGTACTTTGTGATACTCAGCTGTGTCATTGATCGATTGATTCCTGCATCACTGCAGAGGGAAGCACATAGTCAAACCTCCTGAAAGAGGTGTGCTTTGTTCCTGGGGTAGATCTGAGTTGTTTGGGCCATGCTGATGGAGGTAAAGAGCACATAATATCTATCTTAATTTCTGTGCACAAATATGCACATGCATAAAACACCACTGGATTGTTTTTTCACTTGTAACCGTTTTGGGATAAGAGAGTATCCCTTTGGGAAAGGGATGCTTTGTAGTTTTGTGTTTGTAAACCTCACTCTTGCTCATTTAATTTCTCATTCTAGTGTACTTGTAAGAATTCAGGAAGCTGCTCCAGAGTGTATCTCATGTGATGTTGTCGCAATTATTTTTATGTCTTTTTTATTTATTTTATTTATTTTGGCCTAGGTAGGTCTTACATTTAAACAGATCAGGTTTCTTCTTTCAGATGTGCTTCAGTGGTCTACTCTTCATGGCAATTGAACAATCTGTTCTTAAAGATGTACTTTAATTTCAAATTTGACCATTTCAAATGCTTAGGATACATTTGGCAGCTCTAGCTGGAAAGCAACCACATCAACAAGGAGACATCACTCACTATCTGCCACAAATTAACCCAGGGAGGGGAGGTGGCAGAATTCCTTTCCTTACTTGCTGGGGATCCTTTACCTGTCTTTCATTTCCTGTAAGGGTAAATTGTCCAGTAGAAGTACAGACAAGCAGCTTCAAGCCTGCCCATTCTGTCAGGAATATTTTTGTCTTTAGAGTAGCATAGATAAATTCAAGTTATTGATACCTGTAGCATTGTCACATCTCTTCAGCTTCTTGATCTGGGCAGTAGTTGAATGTCACGTGGTGCTGGAAGGAATTGTACTTAGTCTTGTGCTTTTGTATTGCAGTGACAGATGAATTTAGAAAATGGATTGGGACAATGTACAGGTCAATAATGTCAGCAGAGATATGGTGCAGAATGTTTTAAGTGATTTGCTTAAAAATTTAAATGATATCTGGACTGTTCCTATGACATATCTTCAACTGCAGAATAAGTGTTTGTCTTCAACTATGTGTGACTGAGGGATTGAACAGAGCAATCTCAATTTCATGTAGGGTCCTTCTCATGGAAAATTCAGTCCATGAAAGAAAGCCAAGATACATTTCCATGGAAGCTGAGAAGCTTACACTACTTGCAAAGTAACCTGAGCAGCATCTACATAGTTTCTTTTCCAATAGATGGATTCTTGATAAGTCAGGCATAGCTTTAGAAATTGCCTGAAAGGATCTGTGGATGTCAGATATTTCAGCTTCAGCAATATTTTGTAAACTCATCTACATAGAATGCATGGGATCAAAATCTCCAGGCCAATTTATGATGTGTTAAACAAGGAAATACATACACAGCATTACTTGTCCAGGCCTTTAGAGGATGGTTACCTTTTTTCAGTCCTCAGTCAGTATGGCATATTTGAAGAGGGTTATTTTACTGACACCATATTGAAATTGCCTCCTGTGACATAGTTCACACTTTCTATGATATCAGAGAGTGACATGATAGTAAATACCACCACCACACTGGAAGATTCACCAAAGCTAAGACCAGTGCTTTAAAATGTCACAAAAAATACTGTTTTGTAGAAGGGAGAGAGTATAATCATTCTTAGGAGCAATTAACCAAAGGTCTTGGAAAATGCAAACATTCTGAGCTTGGGAGGTGGTCTTAGACTGCTGTCTTACGGAAAGGATTCCAGTGCTTTTGTGCTAGTAAACGCCACAGTGAGATGGGCAAAGAGTTTCAGCTTTTTGCTCTAGAATGCACAACTCTATTATTTACCAAAGGTTATTTTTAACACAACTTTATGTGGTGTCATAAAAAGGAATTTTCAGTTTTGCACTTAGAAGAACTGCTTTTCATCGTTTTGCCTTCCCACCACCACATACATCTCATCTCCGTCTCATTTTATGCCCAAACATACCTCTAACCCACACAAACTAGCAGCTATGTCACTTTTATTGTTATACATAATTTACATCTAAATGCTGAGTGTCACAACTGAGGCCATAGAAAATGCTATGTGTGCTGAAGAAATTAATCTAACATCAGTTTCAGATTTCTCACATGCCTGGTGTTTTATCACTTCTCATTTTGAGTCTTGGCTGGATGGGAGGTGTCTCTCACTGGTATGAAGTGCACCAGCTCCATGCATCTCTCACAGCTCAGAACGTAGGGCTTGACAGTGGTTTCAAATAATTGAGGCAGAGGTATGTTGGAAAAGCAGAGGAATGTTAACTGACTCTTAATATTTTTACCAAATCAGTCTGCAATTCACTTCCACTGAGTTGTATGCTACTGTGGTTACTGTGCTGTCGTCATTTTCTCTCCATTCCTTATAAATTCTTAATTTGCAATAGTATGATGAGGTTTCAGTTACCTAAATATGTATTACAACAATTTTCTAGGACGTCTTGCTTGGCAGCTGCTGTTATTTTATACAGCATTCAAATGACAAATTAGATTACCACACAAGTTATGCCATTAGTTCGTTATTAGTTTCTAATTAAAAATGACTTAATCTGTAAGTTGCGGGTTTTACAAATGGAAACAAATAGAGTCAGTGGAAGGTGACTCTAGTCACGTAGAAATGGGCTGTGAATACATCAGAGGAGCACCAGGGTTGATAAATGAATTTAATACAAATGTACATAGCTGTGATTGCTTGGTATTTGTAAACAGCTCAGAGTGCACAGGAAGACATTGCTGCTAATTCCAGCATTTCAAGAAGTTGTATTGCAAGACTGTGTGTTTTTTATCTCATACCCTTTAAAGAACACATTTGTACTTTAAAATGGAATGTTAGCTTTGTGTCAAATATTGCACAATGCATATTCCATAGGCAATTCTTACTCGACTTTGAAAAGAAATATATTAACTGCTGATGCATTTCATTGTCAGACCGGGTAAGTGGGAGCTCATCTAACATGTTTATTCATAAATCCTCTTCATGTGAGTGCAATATAGGTCCTAAAAAGTGTCAAGAATGTGTTTAATGAGAGAGAGGAAGGGAGCTGAAGGGAATGCAGTAGATATTTAAAGCCCACTGGCATTCATAAAACAGATACAGGTGGGATATAAACTGCAAAAGTAGATGTGTGAGGAAATTGCTTATAAAGTCAAGATGTGCCTATTACTGCTGGGTCTGAAAATTCTGAGCAGCAGTTTCTAGACATAAAACTACATTCTGAGAATGTTCTTTGTTTTTTCTATATTATAAATATATTTAACTAATCCAAGAAATACACTGTCTGATTTTGTTTAAGAGATTTACTAGCAGGCGAGATGCTCAAGTACATCGTAATAGATCTTCCTCTCCTTTAACAAAAGCTCTTAGTGGACTTTAAGGAAACCAGATTGTCTTAAGGGAGACATCATCTTACAGTGAATAAGATAATTTTTCCTGATCAGACTTCTAAAGAACATGCCATTTAACTGCTTTGTTCACCAGAATATTAGATTCTGCACACATTATGGATAGATTTTCAGAGATAAAAATGTTAGATGTCCAATGAAAGTTGGGAAACTGCCGTGCATCACTCAGGGCTCCTTGTCTTGTAATGAGACTAGCAGTAGGGTATATGAATTAAAGGCATTTTCTAACGATGGTCTCAGTGCTCAGCCTGAGAGAAAAAGTAACACATGCTGCTAAAAGCCTACACAATTAGTACAGGAAATGCATAAAAAAGAGGCCTAGACTTTTGTTACAGAAGCCTCTGTGGGCTGTTTTTCGCTACCCGTTCCTTTATGGGGCTGTAGACCTTCAACATCTGTTTTGTATTCCTCTCAGCTGAAAAATAGTGTAGCATAATGGAAAATTCACATGTTATTCAGGAAAAGAAACCCAGTTTCTCGCGCTGACAGTTTCTTAAAGCTGTGAACCTTGATGTTTTAATCTCATGCATTTTGATAGTGCTTGATATTCATAACTGGTAGGTTTGATAAATTTTTAACAAGGAAGTTGAAGATGATGAGAAAACACAAGGGGAGCTTTGCATTTCACACCTTGTACTCAAGCCTTCAGGTTTAATTTTCACTTTGTGCACCAAGAATGTTCCTTGGAGGAAGACTGACTGCAGCACATGTTGCCCTAAACTGGCTTTAATCCATTCAAAAAAACCCCAAAACCAACCGACAGACCTGCAGACTTAGCTTTCCAAACCTCCAATTTTAGCAAAGGCAACAACATCAGTGCTTGACATCCAGAAGAGATCCAGTTAAAATGAATATAAATATGTGGTTTTACTCATAACCTGTGGGATAAATCTTGTCATTCCTGCATAAGTAAAATAACAAATATATGAAGATGGGAATGCAGTTTAAATATATGTGTGTTCTAGTTGTGTTATAGGAGGAGAATCCCACAAACTAGTTTTAAAAAGAAGGCAAATGAAATATTAAACTGAGACATAGCTTGGAAACACAGTTCAAGTTATTTTAATTTGTAATATTATAAATATTTTATTTATAATTTGAAGAGATGTGTTAATCTGAGATTCGAGTTTCCAAGCTGGTTTGGAAGTGAAGCCATTCGCTGTCTGTGCAATTTTAACCATTTTCTTTCTGTTGCATGAAGCTATTTCAGTTAATACAGCTATTTTTCTGCCACACAAGTATCAGAGTGGAGAGTGTGCTGCGTGTCATTGTATTAACTCAGATGTGCATACGAGTTTAACACTTCTTTTAAACCATAAATTAGAACTAGAGACTGTAGAATGATAGCATCAGTTAATTGCTCAGAGGAGACAGAGGCAGTGATAACTCAGGTTGATTTTACTGCACTGATGAGAGGGATGGAGGAGGAAGCAGTGGAATAGCCCTCTCTAGTCTAATAATGGATTCCATACGGTGTGTGTGTGGAATTCTGATGCGACTGAATTCAATTCACTTGTAATAATCAAATGTTTACATAGCTTTGTAGAAATGCATCTGGATGACCTGCTGAATTATGTTGCTGTCACGTTTTCTCATTACTAAGAATATCACTGATATTAGTGAACTGTTTCTCAGACTTTTTTCACAGTTTGTGGAAAGGTTTAATTTAAATACTACCATGCTATTTTTAGCATCTTTATTCCCTATGAAAGACCCGTGCCAAGAAACTCCTGATGTTTGAACATGGGAACATGTTGAATCTCTTTGTAAATGCTTGTGAAGACAGCTGGTGCTTGGAAATACAACAGTTTAGGAGAGCTAAGGCACACAAAATTTCCAATTACTTCTTTTGTGTGAATTATTCTTGAAGAAACTCTGTCAAGAAAAAACTTTCACAAATATTTTAAGCTGTGGTCTGAATTATTTAAGAGTTTCTGCTGTCTGCCATCTGTGTATTTGCACTTCTTATTGTTTAAAATATATTGCTATTTAATAAGCTATAATTTCAAATGAATGACATACTGTTAAAGGGATATGATAGAGTCACAGTATCACAGTATAACTAAGGTTGGAAGAGACCCCAAGGATCATCAAGTCCAACCTGTCACCACAGACCTCATGACTAGACCATGGCACCAAGTGCCATGTCCAATCTCCTCTTGAACACCTCCAGGGACAGTGACTCCACCACCTCCCTGGGCAGCCCATTCCAATGACGAACGACTCGCTCGGTGAAGACCTTTCTCCTCACCTCAAGTCTAAACCTCCCCTGGCACAGCTTGAGACTGTGTCCCCTTGTTCTGGTGCTGGTTGCCTGGGAGAAGAGACCAACCCCTTCCTGGCTACAACCACCTTTCAGGTAGTTGTAGAGGGCAATGAGTCACCCCTGAGCCTCCTCTTCTCCAGGCTAAACAACCCCAGCTCCCTCAGCCTCTCCTCACAGGGCTGTGCTTGAGGCCTCTCCCCAGCCTTGTTGCCCTTCTCTGGACACGTTCAAGTGTCTCGATGTCCTTCTTAAACTGAGGGGCCCAGAACTGGGCACACTGCTGGCTTGTTTTTAGGCGGCTGTCAATCAGTACCCCCAGGTCCCTCTCTGTTTGGCAGCTCTCCAGCCACTCTGACCCCAGCCTATAGCTCTGCGAGTCATAGAATGCTAGGGGTTAGAAGGGACCTCCAGAGATAATTCAGTCCAACCCCCTTGAAAAACAGAACCACTTAGGGCAGGTCATGCAGGAATGCATCCAGGTGGGTTTTGAGGATTTCCAGGAAGGAGACTCCACAATTTCTCTGGGCAGCCTGCTTTTAAGGTATTTGATAAGGTTCCCTCTCAGCCTTCTCTTTTCCAGACTAAACAGTCCCAGGTCTCAGTCTTTCCTTGTAAGAGAGATGCTTCACTCCCTTAACTCAGTTGAACGCTCTCCAGTAGTTCCCTGTCTTTTTTCTTTTTTTCTTTTTTTAATTTAATTCCTATTCATGTAAATCCTATCATGCAGATCACATTTAAAGAGATGAGCCCAAGAATTAGGAATGGTGACTTTTTTTGTTTGGTTGGATTGGGTTGTTTTGTTTTTTGAGAAGAAAGTGCAAGAACATGTTTTAAAGAACAGCTTCAGGATTGGCTCAGTGACAGTCAGGCTTCTTGATGGTAACTGGCAACATGTTCCTGCATGTGGCCCATACCTAGGTACTAAATTAAATCAAGACATAGAAGGTCTTTAACAGAAGAATGCTAATGTTTAGTCCCTAACCGTGGCCTATTAGCTTCATAGGTTATGGGTTTTGGACACTTGATATCTCTCTCTAGCCCTGCTTTTTCTTTAGACAGATAATACCTTTTTATTTGGTGCTGCAGATTCTACTTCTGCATTAGAATGTGTGGATGAGGGAAGGCAGTAAAAATACCAGTATTGTATTGCTGCTGGGGATAGTTTTAAAAATAGGATACAAAGCATTTTTCTATCTTCTGAGAAAGAGGATGGTGAAAAAAAAATCACACAGTGAAATAAAAATACAAAAAGGAGAATGCTAAGAATGGTATATGATTCTATAACACTCCTGTGCTGCTTTGTTGGCTAGCTAATGAAGCATGGTGCCAAATTTCAATGCTGACATAAGTCAGCATATTGCCTGCTAGCATTCACAACAACAGGGTTACAAATCCAGGGAAGGGGGACTGTTAACTAGTAAATATGTTTCTAAAAAGGGGAAGGATCAAGTACATTAGTCTCCATTCCCTATAAATGCCGGGTTTCACAACTGCTGCTGATACATTTCATTGGTTATGCTGTCTGTGGGGGTCTGGGACAGCGGTTGTTACACACCTAATATCATAGGCTTCACCAAAATTAGATTTCAGATGGTATCATTTCTATTTCTGTGACAATATTTTTCTTAACAGCCCTATGCTATGCCCAAACTTAGGGAACCAGAAGTGTCTCTATTTTCTAATTTGAAATATTCCTGGTTTAAATTCTTAGGATGCAGCTGAGTTTGTTTCATGTTTCATAATTACACTGCTTCCTGACAGATACTCAGGTTTCTTTGTGAGGAAATTTGCATATCCATTTAATATCATTATCCTAATGACCACATATGGCCATTGTTTCAGTTGCTAATTATTTTAAACAGGTAATGTATAAACATGCCATTAGAGTTAAAATATCTGCCTATTTTTAATGTGGCTTATAGCCAAGGACTAAACTACTAATTTTGTTGCATTTTGCCATGGGTTGTTTGAGATTACTTTTGGCTATCGCAATTTCAGTCACATCTTTTACTTTCTGTATTTTAAAACACAACTGGTAGGTAAGTGTAAAATAAGAGAGAGAGAAAATCAGAAAACAGACATCTGACTTAATCCAATTTGAGAATAAATTGAATATTTTGCAGTTTAGCAGACCTGGAGAAAAAAACTAATAAACAAAAGCAAACAAACAAGAAACAACCAAACAAAACAATAATGCCTCAAAACCAAGCAAACAAAAAAGCCAACATCCCACCATCAAATAAAACCCCCAACAACCACAAAAACAACCAACCAAGCAAAAAACATAAACCCATATTCTGCTTTGATGCCAATAACACAGAGATCATGTGTAATGAATAAGATGTTTCTCTTCTTGGTCCTCAGTAGTAAGTATATGAGGATCTTGAGTTACAGGGATTATCTTTCATCATGGACATAAAAAAGACATAAGCTTAGCTATGAGGCGCTGCTCACCTGGTGAAAAGCTTTCTCCTAGTCCAGACTCAACCTACCAAACTACAGTTTATGCGATCTAGAAAAGTTTGTCATCTTGCAGTTATTCTCCAAGTAATTTTAGGCTACTGGTAGCCTGCCTCTTTGCATGTTCCCTCTACCTGCCTTCTGGGATGATGTGCTTTAGTCCCCTTTATCACCATGGTAGTCATCTGCTGGACTTCAGTGTTGCAAAAGTCTTTTTAAATTGGAGGGGAACCCAGCTGGGCATGGCTATAATCTGTCAGTTTCTGAGATAAAACTAGTTAAGGGGCTAATCTAAACCACCAATTTTTTAAAAGGTGATCTAGAAGACTCATGAGAAAAACTGAAAATATCTTTCCATACACGTTACCTTTTTATACTATCACTACTGCTTCCGCTGTTCCTGACAAGTGTTAGTGCTGGATACGTGAGATGGATTTAGAGCTACAGGCTTTTTGCATTAATCAGTGATACTAAATTAGTTGGCTAAATATTGCTGTGTTGACAGAAATTCAAGATAATCTGAAAAGTATGCAAAAACTGATCTCAGCTTGAATAAAGGTACTGGTCTGAGTTCCCAAGAGGGGATCTTTAATGACAAGGCAACTGTAAGGAAGTTAAGTACTTTTTGTGGAGCGTATTGGCAATTATACTGGGTCAGGCAAATTTTTGGTCTCCTTATCAGAGCTGTGGTATCTGGTTTGGGAATGGGCTTAAGAATATTTTGAGGTAGCCTTTTTAAGGAATATTATTTCTTGATTTACTTCTACTTGGACAGCACTTCAGAAAAAAAGGCCAGAAAGAAGGTATTTCTCACACAGTCTTGGGTGATGTATTTTAATTATTGGGATTTAACTTCTTTTCTTGTGTTCGAAACACAGTATTGATTGCCTCTGTAATCAAAGAAAGATTTTATTGTTTCTCACAACTACTTTCCAAGTAAACAAGGCAAGTGTTAGTGAAAAGACTTTCCATTGTAGGATAGGAGTTATATTTATTGATGCTTCCCAGAGTCATCTTGACTTTGTGTGGCATAGAGGCTCTTCTCAGTCATGTTTCAGTATGCAGTAGTTTAATGTGACTGAACATTTTGAAATGTATATTTTGAAATTAATCATGTGCATTAGTTACATAACCATGTATATTTAAATATGCTTGAATATTATGTAAATATGTGTGAATGATTCCAAGAGCTGTTTGGCTTATTTTCCTTTTTGTGTGTTCATTTTCAAGTGTTTAAATTTTTCATAAAGTCCTTTCGTACATGTTTATTCCCCACACGATTTTAGATACGCTTTTGGCTGCTTTCAGCTTCTACAAATACCTGAGTCCCAGATGCTATTATATGGCATGGGACATCCCCTGGGTTATTCTGGGTCATCTAACCTCACTGTCTGCCCTCTCAGCCTCTTGTCCACTCCTACCCTGCTTGAGGAAGGGACACAATGAGAAACAGAAAGCCTGGAAGCTATACCAGCACTGTTCAGCAATAGCTGAATCACTGGTATGTTACCAACGCTGTAGCAGTCACCAGTCTATAACACAGCAGCATATTGGCCTCTATAAAGAAAATTAACCTCATCCCAGCCAGACCCAGTAAATTACCATGTTTGTCTGTGTTGGTGATGCAGGGACTGATGACAGTTCCATACCTGAACGGCACTGCCTCAGATGAGAATAGAATTGTTCAGTCATATAGCAGTGTTTGTTACCAGGATTTGCTCAGGCTGGTAATAGTGGAACAGAATCACAAAAGCCAGATAAATTGTTTTCCTTAATCAATAAATCCATCTCGGAATTTGTTTTAGTATAAAGTCATATTTATAGACTGCAAATTACAAGTAAATCATGCCTGTAGTTTACTCAGCAATTACTGAGGTTGCTGTGTACAGCAGTGTTAATATTGCATTGCCAGTCGTGGGTGCTACTTTTCATTTCACCAGCTGAAATCTATATTTGTGTGAAATATCACTGTGTTGCAGAGACAATGTAATTTAGCTCCTTCTAATGCCAGACTTCTGAGCATTTTATAGCAATATTATGGTCTTTGTAAAGTTAAGATCTGATTGGCAGTGGTTTGTGTCATTATCTGTATAACTTGGCTAATACAGTCAGGTCTTCTGACTCGTGAATGATCAGATATTTTATAAGGGAATTTCTTTTCTGTGATGTATTTCACTTTAAGGAAATTATATTTTAGCAGCAAGTCATTTGCCTGAATTCACACTATTGGTTATTGCCCCTTTTGTGACAGTACAGAATTGCATTATGCTTTATGACTTTTCATCATCTTGAATAATGACATTTCTGTTTAACACGCAAACCATGATAGAACTTCAATCAAAAATGCTGACTACACTATAGACCGGAGGCTTAGAAAGAAATTCCTGAGAGAATACTAAAGCATACACTTTTTTACATTTATGGGTGCTGAACTAAATCCATTTTTTTAATGGTATGGATTTTTTTTTTCTCTTTTATTAAACAATGGAGCTGGCCATATATATTCTTGTCATTAATCAATAATTTCTATTGTTTTAATTTTATGTTATGAAAGGCTACAGCTGGCTTAGAGAATACTAACTTGACTCAGGTAAATGATTGCTAAGGGATGGTGATTTATTATGAAATCTGGGAAAGATCAAAGTGTCTCTTCCCACCCAAACCTTTTCTTATCAAGCAAAATCAGGTTTGCAAGTAATGAAAACAAAAACCCTCCACTCTAAGTCAATTATTTTAATATCAATTAAAAATAATGTTCTTGTCATAAAGTATTTAATGTAAGTAGTTCTGCTGGTCTGAGTCTCCCAGTTTGCCAACTAAACACCCATCTTCTAATGGCATTAATGATATAGGACTATGAAAATACATGGGCAGGGCATAAATCTCTAGGATCAGAGTCCCATGTTGTACTTACTCATATATAGTAAAGCTCTCTGCTAGGCTGGCTTCAACTTAAACTCTGCCATATGATACTCCAGACTATAATAAATGTTAATTTGTTGTGTTTTTTTTTTTTCTTGGTATCATATATGACTGTTATGAAATTATCCTTTTAGTTATCAGTACTATCACTTAAATTATCCTTTTTATTATCTATATATTTTTACTTTGGTAGCATGTTATCTGTCCTGTAGAGTAATGTTTTAATTTGGTTGCTCAGCAGTGAAGATAAATTATTTGCCACATTCAGAATTGTATTATTTTAATTTATTTCTTTAAAAATGATTTTTAGGTTTGTATTTAAAGTATGCATCATGTATTAGGTCTTTTAAATGGTAGCCATTGATGCAGGAATACAATAAATACCAATGATTTCTAGCAAAGTGTTCAAAACAGAGAAGAGGAGGCTCTGGGAAGACCTTCTTGCTGTCTACAACTACCTGAAGGGAGGTTGTAGCCAGGCGGGGGCTGGTCTCTTCTCCCAGGCAACCAGCACCATAACAAGAGCACACAGTCTCAAGCTGCACCAGGGGAGGTTCAGACTGGATGTTAGGAAGAAATTCTTCACAGAGAGAGTGATTGCCCATTGGAATGAGCTGTGTGGGGAGGTGGTGGAATCACCATCACTTGGAGGTGTTTAGGAGGAGACTTGATAGGGTGCTTGGTGCCATGGTTTAGTTGATTAGGTGGTGTTGGATGATGGGTTTGGCACGATGATCTTGAAGGTCTCTTCCAACCTGGTCTGCTCTGGTCTATTCTATTCTACTCCTATCCTATCCTATCCTATCCTATCCTATCCTATCCTATCCTATCCTATCCTATCCTATCCTATCCTATCCTATCCTATCCTATCCTATCCTATCCTATCCTATCCTATTCCTGTGAATCCCACTATCCAAACTGCAGATAATTAAAAAAAAAAATATTATCTGTCCAAAAGGTTTGAAGATCAGTTAAATAAAAAGGCTGAGGTTTCACAAATTGAGCTCTGTGTCCCATATTTCCATCTTTTAAAGTTCTGCATAGTAAAAAAATTCAATAAACAAAAGAACAAAAACCTCATACATTTCTTTTTGTAGCTGATATAGAACATTGAAAGTAAATTCCTTATGTGTGGCAGTTCTGCCATATTGGTTTCAATAACTAGAACTGGCTTGATTTCTTGAGCTGTAGGGGCTGAGCTGCAGAACCTGTGGGATGCAGCAATGCTGGCATTGAGAGTTTCTAGTGATTTTGTTTCGATATTTTAAATGTCTGAACAGTAGTATGAAGAGCTAAGGCAGGATACCAGTGTGGCTGAGTGAAGACCTCCTGCCCTAGGAAGACGGTGGGGATGTTGCCACCATGTGTAGAGATGGAACAGGAAAGCGAAGGCACAGATGGAGGTTGGAATTAGGCAAGGAATTTGAAGAAATGTAAGAAAAGGTTCTGCAGGTACATTGCTCAGAAAAGGAAGGTTGAAGAAAATTTACTTGGCAAAAAAGACATGGAGAAGACTGAAGAGCTCAATGATTATTTTGCCTGTTTTCACTGCCAACCAATATTCCCACATCTCTCACGTCCCTGAACCTCAAGACAAGGATTGAGTGAAGCAGGTCCCTTACATAGTAGAAACACATCAGGTTTGAGAGCTCCTGAGGAGCCTGAACCTGTGCAAATCCACAGGACCTGAGAAAATGTATCCCAGAGTCCTGAGGTAGTTGGCAGAAGTGGTTATGAAGACTATCTCCATCATGTTTGAGAAGTTATGGCAGACAGGGGACGTCCCCAGCAGCTGGAGAAAGGAGAGTATCACACCCATTTGCAAAAGGCACAATAAGATTCTGTGACTCAGAGATGCTTCACCTGAAGAATTTGAGGCAATACTATCCATATAAAATAATCCATGCATCCCAAATGTAAATGTATAGAATAGAATAGAATAGAATAGAATAGAATAGAATAGAATAGAATAGAATAGAATAGAATAGACCAGGTTGGAAGAGACCTTCAAGATCATCGTGTCCAACCTATCATCCAACACCACCCAATCAACTAAACCATGCAACCAAGCATCCTGTCAAGTTTTTCCCATGATTTTGTCAATTCAGAAAGTGGGCTGCTGGGATGGTGGTTCTCAAGAACTTGAATTTCCTTGGGCAGATAAAATGGTGTGCATTTCCTCTGAGGACATGTCACATACCAATACATCCATCCAGCTCTTGGTGACCATACCTTGAAAACAACAACATAAAATGCAGGCCAGGGAAAATATGACCAGCCCACCATGCAGTATCGTAGAGTTATAGGTGTGTTAACGCTTTGGAAGTAACAAATACTTTATTGGTGTTGGCATAGTTGTTACATACATTCTAAAAGCTTTTTAGTACACTTCATAAATAAATGGATGTGTATGTGTGGATTGCATTGTTATATTTATTCATTTTGAGGTGTTTATAACAGGCTGTATCCAGAGCCTTTCTAGCTGATCTCTTCCAAATAGCTGAAAGTGTGGTGACAAAGGAATAACTCAATAGAAGGCATTTACTGTGTAGTTTATATTACTGTAAAACATAAAAAGCTACTTTGTTGTATTCCCCATAGCCACTAGTCTGGATAGATATTTACAGATTATTAATGCACTTATCTACTTATAAATCATCATAAAAAGGTAACAACTTTAGGAAAGTAAAATCAATACAAATTGCATATGGCTCATGTATAGATTTTATAAACAGTGTGTTTTGGGGTCTGAATATTAAGCCACCATTTTTGTGATTCAATTTGAACCTTTCCAATTCAGAACTGGAACAGTTTTCTCCTCACTTTGTAATTTCAAATCCCTTTGTTTTTGCTGATGGTATTGATGGCTGCAAATAGAGATATTTTAAAAAAACAGAGATACAAAATTTGAGGCTGCATGCACATAAGTCAAAGATGTTTAACTGAACTTAAAGCTTTAGAGAAAAATATTTTCCTTGACCAGTTCTTTCCACAATGAGGATTATTATACTTCACTGTATTATAGCAAATAAAAACGAGATGGTGACCCTGGTATAGACTTAATTTGATTGACTTCTCTCTGGAAGTCCAAGAAAACATTTTGTAAGTGGTGTGACAATAGAAATGATTTAGGAACTTTGCCTGTGAAATTGTTAATTACTGTAAGAATGTGTCTAGCTGGATTTCTTGAGGTTTGCCACTGACTTTACAGTTTCCTGGTCATATAACCCTGTGTATCCGTATCTGCCTGTCATGTGGGAAGGGAGTAAGTGGGACCTATAGGTGCCGACAACTAGGGGTAGTTGCTTGTCAATAGGTGTAGTTGCTTGCAACTAGTATTGTAGAAAATATTTGACAAGCATTTATAGTGGTATAACAGTGATTTTAACACCAGCAGAGAAAATACACTTGAGGTATCATAGCATCATGGTATCAGTCAGGGTTGGAAGGGACCACAAGGATCATCTAGTTCCAGCCCCGCTGCCATGGGCAGGGACACCCCACACTAGATCAGGCTGGCCAGAGCCTCATCCAGCCTGGGCTTAGACGCCTCCAGGGACAGCGCCCTAACCACCTCCCTGGACAACCGCAGGGCTTCACCACTCTCATGGGGAAGAACTTCCTCCTCACGTCCAGCCTGAATCACCCCACCTCCAGCTTCATTCCATTCCCCCTAGTCCTATCACTACCTGAGATCCTGAGAAGTCCCTCCCCAGGTTCTTGTAGCCCCCTTCAGATACTGGAAGGCCATAATTAGGTCAGCTTGGAGCCTTCTCTTCTCCAGACTGACAAGCCCCAATTCCTTCAGTCTTTCCTCATAGGAGAGGTGCTCCAGCCCTCTGCTCATCCTCGTGGCCCTTCTCTGGACACCTTCCAGCACATCCATATCCCTCTTGTAATAGGGGCTCCAGAACTGGACGCAGTACTGCAGGTGTTTTTCAGAAGACAGGTTTCAAAAGTGCAGTCTGTAAAACCACTGTTGCTGAAATGTTTATGGATTAATTTCCTGCTACAGATGGTGAATACATTTGTTCAACTTCTTCTAACTTTCAGGCTTTTTTGTTTACAGCATAATTTCATTTGGGCTAAATCTGTATTTGTGCAATTCAGCTGAGATTTCTGAAGGCCATTAATTTGCTTGCAAAGTTTCTACATTTTCAAATTACTCAAAGAATGGAGCTGCCCATTCATCATAAGATGAAGAGCCACCACTCAGACAATGAGGTTATGTGTCTTAGTCAAGAATTTTGCACCAGTCAAGGTGTCTAGAGTAGAATAATTTCAAAAGATAAAACACAGAGGGCTCTAACCTTATTAAAACATGTCAGTAAATAATAGTTGTTTGTTACTGGTTTAATTTCCAAAATTTCTGAGGTGTTTAGTTAAAACACTTATGGCGACTAATTGTAAGTGATACATAACCATTGCTGTTTTGGTTAATAAAAATGGTAATACGGGTGCAGAATGGAGCTACTTTCAGTGCCGTAATGTAATTACATGATGGAAAACAGCGTAAGAGGTAAACCCTAGGGATGTGTAATTTCAGTTTAAACTTCCTTGGGAATGGAAAACACCGTCTGGGTGCAGGGACCGCTTTCAAACCGGGCAGGAAAACTAACCTGTCTACATTACCGTTCGCTTAGATAATTCAATTATCAGTCTAAAATTGTACTGAGTTTTCAATGTGAAGGAATTGATAGAAAGTATTGTTGATAAGTGCTGGGGAGGGACTTTTCAGGGTGTCAGGTAATGATAGGACTGAGGGGAATGGAGCCAAAATAGAAATGGTTAGATTCAGATTGGATGTTAGGAAGAAGTTCTTCTCTATGAGGGTGGTGAGGCACTGGAACAGGTTGCCCAGGGAGGTGGTGGAAGCCGTATCCCTGGAGGTTTTTTAAGGCCAGGCTGGATGTGACTGGGCAAGTTGATCTAGTGTGAGGTGTTGGAACTAGATGATCCTCGAGGTCCTTTCCAACCCTAACAATTCTATGATTTTATGATATTATTAGACTGTATATTTAGATAAATGCAGTATTATAACAGCCTTACATGTTTCCAGTATTTTCTGGACACCAGCTCCCACTTGGCCACATTCTAAACATTGGAGAATCTATTAACCCCAGGAGCAGTAGACCATGGGGCTCTTGTCTTTTCCCATCATTTACCCCAAAATTTTGGGGTGTAGGAGTTGAAAACCTGAACCTCTGAAAACAAGGTGGGATTTAATTAAAACAAAGCGAGCCACTGAAACCCAAGTAAAATCTCTTAATTGCATTTCTCTTCCTGGATTTAAGTGAGAGAGAATAGGACCTGAAGTTTCCATAATGCAAGTGCAACAGACTTTTGCTCTGTTAATAAAGCTACTAAGTAGTCATGGGCATGGTATTCATGTGTATTGATGGTATATGCCTGGATTTGCAGCTCATTGCCTCCTTTTTGTGACATCTGTAAGTAATATGACTCTTAATGTGAGCAGCACAGATTTTGCTCCTTTAACCAGGTGCTTACATATTGTTTGGTCATATCTTAGTGAAGAACATTATTTAAGAGAATCTTCATAGTTCTCCAACTGTTCTGTAAATAGGAGAAAAAAGAAAACAAAGAAAAAGTTAATTTAGTTAAATGTAGTTGCATTAAATGCTGTACTTAAGAGGCAGTAGCTCAGATGTCTACAGAAGTGTTTTGTTTGTGTTTGTGTTTTTTTTTCCCTACAGGATGAAAATGTAGCACTCAGGAAACATGGATAATGCAGCTATCAAGTAAGGTAGAAAACAATAGAAAACGAAATGAAATCCCATTTTAAAATCACAAGGCTAAGTTACAGTCTTTCTGCATAGATCCCAATAGACTGAATTTCTTTATAGAAGTCCCTAGAAGAGAGAAAATGATGGTGTCAGAATTATTTTGTATCCTAACATTTTTCCATAATAGAGAATATTTATCTAGAATTCTACAGTGTGGTGCAACCTCAGTTCCAAACTTTGATTTTGTGCAATTATGATCTAGCCACTTCTGTAACAAAAACGTGGCGTAGCTGTTTTGCAATGACTTGTATTTTTCACTGCCTACACACAAGATTATGTACAACAGTGCACAGCAAATTCCAATAGGTCACCACTTGAGTGGTGTTTCTTATGGATTCAGAAATTCCAAGTACTGAGTACTAGGAGAAACATTGTTAGGAGGAAATTTGTGATCTTTCTGAAATACTATCACTTGAAAAGTCTCCCTGTCTTGAAAACCAACCCCTATGGTTTGTAGCTGTAAGAAGTGCTGCATGTACGCTTTGGTCCTGTGCCTTTGGGGATGGGAGCAGAAACCATTCCCCACTAAGGCAATGAACATTCAACTCAAGGTTTCACCCTGGGGTAACAGAAGGCTGAATTTCTATCTGTGTCTGTAATGATGTGATTAAGTGATTCAGTTTCCTCAAAGGGCTGTAGGTATTATGTCCTACAAGCAGTAGTGAGTTTTACCTGTAAGGAAGTGGAGCATGTTAGCAAATAATAAGAGCTACAGGGTCAGAGAGCAGAGTAACAGAACAATGTCTGGCCAGCAAGCACACAGATAATACTTTGGTGAAATAATAATAGTGTTAAAAGTCATTAATAATCATGTACACAAAGCTAGTTAAAATGATTTACACTAAATACCTTATTCAGAAGCTAAGTGAACAAACTGACTATGAGCAACATGCAAAATCCATTTGAGATCGAGTTTGATGGATTACAGCTGTGCTAACTTTGAAGTTGCACTACCTGAATGAACTCAGTTATGTTTCTTTAGAGACATGGAATGTATTGATGTATCTTCAGTTTTTAACTAGTTTCCAAAAAGTTTTTGTAAGTTTCAATTTCTGATTTGCAGTATCTTTGTTGAGATGAGTTCACCGTGTTTACTGGTAGCAAACCACTGCTACAGGTGAACATAAAACCTTCAAACATGAAGAACTTTGTACCTTTTAAATGTTGAAGTAGTAGGGCAGCTAACTATGGATATTATGTTTCCAAACATTAAAAATATTCAGCCAACTTTTTTTAAATGAAAAACTTTGTCCCAAGAATATTCAAAACTCTTTCAGATGTGGTAACTGCCTATAACTTTATATACTTTGCCTATATGTTCATGACTCTTAATTCACTAAATTATTGTAGGCATGTTTCAGCCTGACACTCTGGGGGTTAATTAGGTGCGGTTCTTTTCAGTGCTTTTTTATTTTATGCATATATCAAGGAATGCTGATTTATTATACCTGCCACTAGATGATCTTGAAGGTCTCTTCCAATCTGTTCTGTTCTATTCTATTCTAGTATTACATTATCACCAAGGTTGGAAGAGACCTCAAAGATCATCAAGGTCAACCTGTCACCACAGACCTCATGACTAGACCATGGCACCAAGTGCCATGTCCAATCCCCTCTTAAACACCTCCAGGGATGGGGACTCCACCACCTCTCTGGGCAGCACAGTCCAATGGCTAATGACTCTCTCAGTGAAGAACTTTCTCCTCACCTCAAGCCTAAACTTCCCCTGGCACAGCTTGAGACTGTGTGCCCTTGTTCTGGTGCTGGTTGCCTGAGAGAAGAGACCAACCCCTTCCTGTCTACAACCACCTTTCAGGTAGTTGTAGAGAGCAGTGAGGTCACCCCAGAGCCTCCTCTTCTCCAGGCTAAACAATCCCAGCTCCCTCAGCCTTTCCTCGTAGAGCTTGTGCTCAAGGCCTCTCCCCAGCCTTGTTGCCCTTCTCTGGACACATTCAAGTGTCTCGATGTCCTCCCTAAACTGAGGGCCCCAGAACTAGGCACAGCACTCAAGGTGTGGCCTAACCAATGCAGAGTACAGGGGCACAATGACTTCCCCGCTCCTGCTGGCCACACTATTCCTAATGCAAGCCAGGATGCCATTGGCCCTCTTGGCCACCTGGGCACACTGCTGGCTCATGTTTAGATGGGTGTCAATCAGCACCCCCAGGTCCCTTTCTGTTTGGCAGCTCTCCAGCCACTCTGACCCCAGCCTGTAGCTCTGCATGGGCTGCTGTGGCCAAAGTGCAGCACCCGGCACTTGGATTTGTTGAATGCCATAATATATTCTCTAGGTGCTCTGTAGATAATATGCAGAGAACCGTTTTTGTGCTAATCCAATCACTCACTGTGGTGGATATATTAAGACTTTCATTCTGGAGAGTTGTTTGTTTGGTTTTCATGTGATAAAGGTTACCTGTAGAAATGAGACTAAGATCTCAAATTCCATTGCTCCCTCCATAGATAAACAGAGCAGCCTGATTAAAGTGTCGAGAAATGTGGGATCCGTAATGAATCAACTTTCTATTTTGTTTCATTATTGCTAGTTTCAGGTATCCCTGTAATGTATTTTTCTTAATCACAGTAAATAAACCCCTGTCTTGCATGGTCATAAAGTATGAGAAAGAAAGAAAGAAGCAGCACAATGCACGAGCACCATGCAATCACTCCTTGCAAAATGTCATCGTACTACCACAGGGAAATCACCACTTACTACTGTGAATAACTATGAGTTGACTAATAAGTCAGCATGCCTGTGAGATGATTAAAGCTTCCTGAAAAAGTCACCTGCAAAGTTGTCTTTTTATATAGATTGGGTATAATGGGTTATTTAAAATTCAGCCATAAATTACACTTCCACCAGATTTCACATAGATTTTCCTGCTGCCACACACACAGAGTAAATACTGCAAAGGCAGAGGCTGTACCACACAGCTGGCAAATTCTTTTGCACAGGGTCATTTTTATTTTAATAACACCTATTGGAAATTTACCATGCTACAAGAATAGGTTTATGTGAAACCTTGTCTATTTGGAATATTAATGTAAGATAAATTACTTTTAAATTGAATTTCTGGAATGCAATTGGCTGTGTTTGCCTGTGATGTATAAGGAATTATTTACACTGTTATCTAAAACTATGATATGCTGCTTCTGAGCGAGTCAGAGCAGAATTTAGGAGCATTTTTGATAAAGTGGAGCTTATTTTCTTTTGCCTTAAGTTACTTGAGAAGCAGAAAAGCTATGTTTTGGTAAAGTATATCTTTAAGCCATCTTTTATAGGTAATGTAAAGGTTGGCTTTTCAATTTATTAAAAGCAGAAGCATCAAAACCTTCTTACCTCCATCTCTGAGACTGGTTTCTTCTTAAAATCTTTGCATGTCTTGAAGAGGCTTTTTTATCTCCTGCAGATTGCTTGCTAGCTTTCTTTCTTTGTTTCTTTCTTTCTTTCCTTCTTTCTTTCTTTCTTTCCTTCTTTCTTTCTTTCTTTCCTTCATTCTTTCTTTCTTTCTTTCCTTCGTTCTTTCTTTCCTTCATTCTTTCTTTCCTTCGTTCTTTCTTTCCTTTCTTCCCTTTCTTTCTTTCTTTCTTTCTTCCCTTTCTTTCTTTCTTTCTTTCTTTCTTTCTTTCTTTCTTTCTTTCTTTCTTTCTTTCTTTCTTTCTTTCTTTCTTTCTTTCTTTCTTTCTTTCTTTCTTTCTTTCTTTCTTTCTTTCTTTCTTTCTTTCCTTCTTTCTTTCTTTCTTTCCTTCTTTCTTTCTTTCTTTCCTTCTTTCTTTCCTTCTTTCCTTCTTTCTTTCCTTCTTTCCTTCTTTCTTTCCTTCTTTCCTTCTTTCTTTTCTTTCTTTTCTTTCTTTCTTTCTTTCATTTTTGTTTGTTTTTATATATAGCCTGCATGTATTTGAAATTGCTATATTCCTTAGAAAAGTGCTCCAGTGTGTATTATTGACCAGCATTTTGCAGGGGTTATGAAAAACAAAAGGGTCATAAGACATAAAAATGGATAGATGATTTTATTCTGGCATTCAGCTTGTTTATCTATAAAAAGCTTTCCTCCATTTGTCAACAGGGAAATAATTCTTTGTGAGCTCTGCAGTGGCAGACCGTAGTAGCGGGTAAAATTGGTCCAGGAGAAGCAGCAAAAGTGGAAGGTCTCTTAATTACCTTTCTAACATACAGTTAAAATGCATTCCTTATTAGTCATGAGTAACTTCTAACCTAGCATGGTGTTTATTTACTTGAAATAATTTTGTTTGGATAGAAAAGGAATTCACTGCTTTCTGAATGGCAAGTTAACATGAATATCTTGCTTATGAAGCAGAAATTTACTGCTTCACCTAATGAATGAGAAAAAAAACCCCACCACCTCAAATACAATAAACAGGATTTTCTGGGGGAAAAAAAATAAAAAAAGGCAACACAGTTGGATTTGATTTGGAAAGAGCAATAGCAGGCATATGTCATGTGTCATTACAGGAGAGAACTGGCGACAGTATTATTCATTATGTGGTTTCACAGTGCCCTAAATTGGAGTATAAGATTATTGGAAGTGGATGATTTCCCCAGATTACTGCTTAATAGTGACTAAAGGGCCCACATTACTCATATTTGCAATGAAAATAGTGCCAAAAAACAGCAGTAGTTGACTGGAATGAAATGTGGAGCCCTCAGGGTTTTAGCTTGAGATGCAGCTTAATTGTGTGTCTCTTGCTTAATACAAATGTCCCTGAGTCTCTGAGGCTGGTGTGCTTTCAGCACTTGCAAATTGATCCAGCACTTTCCAAAGTACTTACTGTTTTTTTTTCTTCACTGCTTTCTAAACAAATTATTATAATGACTTTGCAGACTAAAGTAGGTTTCCCTGGTTTTAACTGTTTATCATTACCCGATTCTATATTCTTTCAGCTTCCTGTCAGTTTTTGTTTGTTTCATTCATGTGCTTAATCTTCTATGGTGACAAGGCTGAAAGAAGGTTAAGGTCTGGATTGTGGTGAACAGAATCTTCCCATTGCACTTCCAGTAAAATGGGTGTGTAGGAATGACCCAGCTGGAACTGGAGGACTTCTGTTGTAATACAACCAATCTGTTGGTCACTCTTGTAAATGAAATATAAAAGATGTGAATTACTCTTTTTAAAAAGTGATTAATAGGATCAGAGAATCACAGAATTGTAGAGGCTGAAAGTGACCTTGGAAGATCACTTAGTCCAACCCCCCTGCCAGAGCAGGATCCCCTAGGGCAGGTCTATCCCCTGGGGGATGGACTCTTCTCACTTGCTCCCTGTGATAGGACAAGGAGCAATGGATGTAGGCTGTAGCACAGGAGGTTCCACCTCAACACAAGGGAGAATTTCTTTACTGTAAGGGTCACAGACTACTGGAACAGGCTCCCCAAGGAGGTTGTGGAGTCTCTTCTATGGAGACTTTCAAGGCCTGTCTGGATGTGACCTGGAGCTAGATTGTATGGCACTGCTCTGGCAGTGGGGTTGGACTCAATGATCTCTTTGGGTGCCTTCCAACCCTTGACATCCTGTGATCCTGTGAAGTAACTAGGTTTAATTGGTAGTATCTGTAAATAGTGGCCAATTGAAAACAAGATCTTAAATATGAACTCAAAATAATCTGAACTGTTACACCTTCTGGGTTCCCCTGATCCATGAGTAGTATATGTCTTAATTTTGATCTTGTGGCTGTGTTCCTCAAAGAGGAAACTACTGATGAGGATTTATAATTGCTATTTCCTTTAGCTTGGAAGATGAAGTAGCTCTCTTACAGTGCCCAGCAAAATTTCTAGGGAACATTTACAACTTTATTAGATCAGAAGATCTTAATATTTGTCAGCAACATTGCTGCATGAATTCAGCCACTTATACAAGGTTATTCATTATGCTATATTAATTGTAAACTTTTACCTTTCAGAGATTACTTTAGGAGCTGTATTTCTGCAATACAATAAAATATAAGCTGTGCAACCAGAAGCATGTTACTGGGGGGTCCCTGAGGTGTTAGGAAGTTAATACAAGGCACAAATATCAGTAAAGATGTCTGGGGCGATTTGATAGGATCATTTTTAATATACAGGAGAGGTTCAAGATACAAGGAATGAAATTGATCTAGTTCATACTAAAGTGAGATCTCAAAATTCCGAAGCAGAGTTTTTCCAGGAGAAAATTGATATGAAATGTAAAAGGACATTTGAAAAACAGAAGGAAATTATTTTTATAATGAAGGCAAACATACATGCATGATCATTTTTTTTATATCTCATAAAACTTTGAGATCAGTTATTAGAGAACACAAGCTACATTCCATTGTTCTGTGGAAAACCCCACTGAAATTATTATATTCCTTCAACTCCCATGTAGCAAAAATTCATTTCTTTTAAGGTGATGTTTTTTTCCCCTGTCTAATATTGTTCTGCCACCTCTTGGGGAAAGAAAGGACATCTTTGGTTATATTATGTTTTCCCTAAATCAAAAAATACTTCCACTGTATCAGATTACAGGTGAACAAGTGGGAAAAACCTTGTTCTTCAGCTGGAGTTTAGCTAGAGACAAGGTTTGATCTGACAGAGCTTGCATAATGTCATTGCCCTCCATATAGGACATGTTCAGGAGAAGATAACTTTTACTGGCTTCAAAATCTCCACATCTGACTCCCTCCCTTCAATCCTTTCATTGGTTCTGAGGAATGCTGCATTGCTCTCAATATCCTGAGAAAAACCTGCAGCTCTGCATTAAGACAATTTCCAAAGTATACACAAAAAATATGTATCTTCAGCTCTCATAAGGTGGAGTGTATTTCTCCATTGCATTTGCTTCAGCAAGGGCAGCAGGGCTTGTTTCTTTTTTTTTTTCTCTTCAAAGGATCAAAGAATAGTCCCAGCTGGAAAGAAATGAGAGTGAAAATACCTCAGGTGTCTAGCTGCTGTGTCTTGTTTGTGTGCCAGTGTGAATAGCAGTTGACCAAACACAGAATAGGAATGGTTTGTTGGTTGGTTTTGTGGTTGAGGGATTTTTTGTGTGGTTTTTTTGTTTGTTTGTTTGTCTGTCTGTTTTTTGGTTTGGTTTGGTTTTGTGGTGTTTTGTTTGTTCTCCTCAGTTCATCTCAGACCTTTATTTTTCTTTGCACCTTGTCTGTAGCAGAGAAAATGGTTTGTCCTTTGGTATCAGCTTGATGTGTATCACATAATCAACTTCCTGCCATTTTGGGCATGGTGTTTGTTTTTCACCCCACTCTGGTATTTGCCTTTTTACTTTCTTATCCCCCTTCCCCTCTCCTGCCCTCCCTGAGGTCTGTTGGCACAGATTTAATGGACTGTGGACTTGCTGATTTGGTCTCTTGTGTCTTTAATTTCTGTGGAAGCTCTGCAGGACAGGTGTTCTAAGCCTGACTCTGCTAGTTAGATATTGTTATAAAAGTCACTTATATGCTTTGGGCCTCAGTATTCCCCTCTGGAAAGCATGAGTATTATTTAGCAGCTTCAGACATCATACATATTAAATATTTGGAGGCAGGGAGGGAAAGAAAGAAAGTTTAGTTAAAATACTTGTCTCAAGAAGAACAACCAACCAAACCAACTAAAACCAAGCAAACAAAGAAACAAAAACCATCAAACAAATCCAACCTCATTCTGGAATTACTCTTGCACATATTAGGGCAAGGCAGATATTTGCTATTCAAATACTACACATTTTTTGTCAAGTGGTTATGTGCCATTACTCTGGACAGTTGCACAGTTGGTTGTCTCATCTGTGTGGTGGTACTCTGTTAATTCTATTGATGGCCAAGAGATTATGGTGCTTTACCAATTACAATTTCCATAAACTGCATGCTGTTAATGTTCCACACCTATTAAATACTGTGAACCACAATATAAAGTATGCAAGAGAATGCTAATTGAAATCATTGCATTTGTTTCTCTCTGAGGTGAAGTATCAATGTAGAATAATAGTGTATCTCAGGGCTAGAGGTCTGAGAATTCCCATTCACAATAACTGTAATCTGCTTTGTGCTAAAGATAATAAGAGACAGTGCTTGCCAGGAGCAGCAACTTTCATGTCTGTTCTATTGCATGAGGCCAAAGCTTGAGTACTGTGTCACACCTTGAGTACTATGTCCAGTTCTGGGCCCCTCAGTTTAGGAAAGATGTTGAGATGTTGGAACGTGTCCAGAGAAAGGCAACAAAGTTGGTGAGGGGTTTGGAACACAAGTCCTATGAGGAGAGGCTGAAGGAGCTGGGGCTGATTAGCCTGGAGGCTCAGGGCAGACCTTATTGCTGTCTACAACTACCTGAAGGGAGGTTGTAGATAGGTGGGAGCTGGTCTCTTCTCATAGGCAACCAGCACCAGAACAAGAGGACACAGTCTCAAGCTGCACCAGGGGAGGTTCAGACTGGATGTTGGGAAGAAATTCTACACAGAGAGAGTGATTGCCCATTGGAATGGGCTGCCTGGGGAGGTGGTGGAGTCACCATCGTTGGAGGTGTTTAGGAGGACACTTGATGGGGTGCTTGGTTGCATGGTTTACTTGATTAGGTGGTGTTGGATGATGGGTTGGACACGATGATCTTGAAGGTCTCTTCCAATCTGGCTTATTCCATTCCATTCCATTCCATTCCATTCCATTCCATTCCATTCCATTCCATTCCATTCCATTCCATTCCATTCCATTCCATTCCATTCTTAAATTAGGGAGTAAATGTTCACTGCTTCTACACTAATCCAGCATCAAAGCACCATGATTGTTGGATATAAAACTGAATGGGGATGTGTCTGCTTCTCTGGAGGTGGAGTATTTGACCTTTAAAAAAAAAAATATATATGGGGACATTAAGAGCAGAGTTATCAATGTGGCATTCACAAACCTATACACCATTCTGTGGTACTTATTTGTTGAAAATGTTTTCAGACTTTTCAAAGGGAACCATAAAAATTACTCGTTTAAAAAAAAAAAAAAGTGAATTTTTCAACTATGAATATATCAGATTAAAATACACTGAAGTATCCAGATCTAGTGAGAACTGGGCATATGGCTGTACTGCAACAAATAGAACACAAACTGCAATCATTACAGCTCTGAAATATTTAGTATAGATCTATTTGGCCTCATTTTGTAATTCACTAATTTGGTATTCAAATTCTATTTGATGCTGTTCTTCAGCATCTCCTACTTTAATTAGCAGTACTGAAATTGTGACCTTATGGCCTATCTTTCAGCCACATTTTGATTTCTCAGGAACTGTTAAAAATGGAACATTTATTATTTATCAAAACATTATTGTGCATTTTGTCTGCTCAGTAAGCAAAACTGTATTGCAGTAATAAGAAGCAGAAAATGAGAGGTGAGATTTTCATCAAGTCATCATTTCCCAACATTTTGTATTTGTTCAAAGCCATGCAAAGTTTTAAATGTATTTTAAACTTCATCTTATCCTCAGTGTTACCATTAAATGCCCTGATACACTTCCTGAGCAGGTTAAGAGCAGCAACTGTGTATAATCCATGGAATGAGGCACACTGTGGTTTAAAAATAGGGAATAACACAGGAATAAATTTGATCTTGCTCTTTCCCATTTGCAGTGTCTTAACTGACAAACTGTTTCCTATTCATTTTAATGGGACTGGTGATGGATCATGTTGTAGCATAAGGAGACATACTGACTAGGCCTGTAGGTCTAAGAGGGATGGCATATTTGTCACAGATCATATGGTGAGTTATAAATTATACCTGCTGTCTTCTGTACTCAGTAATTCCATTATAGTCAAGGAGTAAGCATTATAAAAGAGAGCAGATGGTTGTGTCTCTGCTGCCTGCCTTCTGAGTTTCTGTCCTGGCTGTACTGCCAGAGACACAGTGAATAGATGCAATTCTCTGCTGTTGTTCACTCATACACAGGTCTCAGTTGTTCATCTGAGATGCAATCTGTGGTCATTATGTTAAGCAGAACTGTACAGCATCGTGTTCTTTAATCCAGGTTTATATCAGGCTTGGATTTTTTTGAAGTTCTGGTACAACCTAATCTAGCACACATTTCACTGGTCAAAACTTAGAAAATGCATTTTGCTTCGTTCTTCCTCCCTCTCTGCTCTCAGGCAGACATGTGCTATGTTACTTATTCCCTCCAATGCACAGGAGGTGATTTTCTCTACGAAGTTAAACTGGATTTTACTTATGAGGGCTGGCTCAATTCTTCTCCCAAGAGTATAGTTATTAAAAGTAGATGATACTTTGATTTAGCTTATTCTTTCCCAGAAAGTAACATTCCAAGTGTCATTGGTTGAGTCAAATTTGCTGCTGATACTCAGTACCATGCTCCATCACGCCAGCTTCAAAATGAAAGCAGTGGCTGGAGCAAAGCATCCCAGAGCTTGAGGTTCAGATTGTAACATGAGAGGCTCCTTGTTCTGGTAACTGCTTCCACTTTCCAGTTTTGGGGTGCTGGGCTTTTCTGCTGTGAGTCAGGGGATCATGAAGGTGCTGCTGCTGGTTCTGCATTTTGCTGTGCCTTTCCCACACTTGTCATGCAAACAGGCTAAGGTAATTGTGCTTTGTATTATCTCATTCATAGTAAAACTCTTTTTATCTCCACCTGGAGGGTTTTTTTTTTATTACTTTCCTTCACCTCTGTATTGGGTGAGGGCAGGCTGTATTAACCCACTACATTACCAAAGAGTTAATCCATGCTTTGCCTTAGACACAACACAAATTTAGTGTAGTATGAGAATGCTGCTATGAAATTAATTCCTTTGTTTTATTGTTGCAGTTGTTTTCTCTTTAGATATAAAAGACCATGGCTTTCTCTTATTTGGAAGCCTTTAACAACAAAAAAACCTTGTGTATGTATTACATCTGAGTTTTGAACAGCTTTGGAGTTATGCTGGTCCCTACCTAAACAGACCATTTTCTATTTGTATTTTCACCTTGTCAGCTGAGTGAGGTGTAGAAACCCACATTTTGTTGATTCTGGCAATGTGTTTAGGATAATTACTCAATTACCTTCAAATAACCTGAAAGCTCTAGATAAGGTATGGATTTAGAAATAGGTACCTTTTATATCAAGTGAATTATGTAAGTAATCTGATTTTAGGAAAGTGGATTGCAGATGGCAAACTTTATTGTAAGGTTTATTTGGGGATTTTGTGTTCCTTTTTTGCCCTCTCACTTGTTGGTAGCTGAAATTCCCTGTTGTTTGTATAGGAAAGTACTTCAATACTTAGGACACAAATGGTTACAGAGGGCAAACACAGATAAAGCATACATTCAGAGACACAATTGATATACTCATGTTGCATGCTCTTCATCAAAGCAGCAGAACAATTGTTTTTCTGAATTGGTGTGGAATAGACTGTTAGACATGTATTGCTAATGCTGGAATCTAATTGATTGATACCATTTATGACTCTGTGGCTACATTTTTGCACTGAAAATTTATTAAGGAAGACGGATCAATTTCTCATCAAAGTGTCTGGTTTCGTTTCTTTGGGGTTTTTGGCTGGTTTTTGTTTGTTTGGGGTTTCATTGGTTTATTACTTTGATTTTTGTTTTTACCCTTTTAGTTACCAAAACAAACTCAAAAAAACCCAAACAAACAAAAAAACCTAACCAAATCAAACCCACCACCACCAAAAAGCCTGAAGTCCAAAAGAATTACACTTGAAAAGAATCAAGACATTGCAATTTAAAAAAAAAATACGCTACGGACAGTTAAAAAGTAATCTATTGATCCTCTTTATTGATGATGATTTCTAACTAAATGAGACACTAACTAAATGTTTCTAACATTTTATATCAAAGTTGTGGCCTTAGTATGGGTTCATGTATTCTGAAGAAGTGCAGGGGAGATACATGACTGATAAAAAGGCAGGAAATTTGCCCATACTCAGTAGGAGTCAGTTGGAAATAGGATTGCTTAGGATATGTGATTAATGGGTCTTAACTTTGCATATTGCTGGCATATATAAAATTATGAAAGGAAACCCCTTTTTTCAAGATTAAATACTCTTTTGTGTATTTAATTAAGACTTTTTTTTCCCTTTGAAACCCATTTTGTGCTGACCAGTCTCTTTGAAACTGAACCTATGATGGTAAAATAATCATTTAGTGATTTGCCTTTAACAGATTGGAGTTTGTAGTTAGCATAATCAAGCCTTTCCAGCCTTAATTAAACCGTCATTCTATTTTGTATGGAGCTATCTGTTGGAAAAAGATGGCATATGGCAGGAGAGGTAGGAGAGGAGAACGTGAGCTTTGCCACTGAACATCCAAGGGACATTATTTTCTTCAGTGTACAGTAGTGCTAGCCTTAATTTCATGTCCTTAGGCAATGTGAAATGAAAATAAGACTGCTTCTGAAGCAGGAGAAAAATATTCACAGGAGATTATGCCAAAATTAGTTAATTTGAAAGAAGGAGGCAAACTGCAGGCTGAGGGGAATAATCATGATAACAATTACTGAAGGGTGAGGTCATTTTCAGAAATAATCTTGTTTTAAGGGATATTTACTTACAAGTATATATATGTAAACTGTAAATGAACCTTCTCAGCCTCTCCCTAAGATGTTACATAAGTAATGACTTTATTTTAGAATATGTTTTGAAACAGGAACTGTAACAGTTACAGCTGCTGTAAGGACCATAGGTTATACCCTCCAGGCCACAGATATGCTCAGGCAAGCAGTAATTATTATCCAACTGCTTTCTGAAGGGAGAGTGCAACTTTGAGAAGTATAAGGTTTCTGTAGATTCTAGGAAAAAAATATCCCTAGCTGATGATTATGAGACCTTTGCTTGCCCAAAGCACTTCTGACTATAATCTTCTTTGAAGAAGAGGTTCTTGGTTGCCAGATCCACACCCTTGGTGTTCTCGAATCAAGTGCTCTATTTTTCTGTCAGTAATTTCCTAGTGCCACTGTGCAAGTCGCCTTTAATTTCCATTCTAGAAGGTTTTGCTGATTGCTGGTAATTCTTTGATCACTTCTTCAAACAACTGATCATAGTAATTATAATGCTGTTATTTAATGAGGCAGCACTCCTCTAAGGACTAAGCAAATACTATTTATGACTCAAGTAATTCAAGTACAGAGAAGTTTCACAGTATCACAGTATCACCAAGGTTGGAAGAGACCTCGAGGATCATCGAGTCCAACCTGACACCATAAACCCCATGACTAGATGTTTAAATCATTGTGTCATACCCAAGGGAAGGCTCCACTATAGCTAAGAGTTTTAGAAAGAAATATGAGTGCCTGTATCTTACAAGATTTGCTTAGGCAATCTGATGCTCCTCAAGTTGTACAACTTTTTGTGCATAAATATGAGGACATTGCATAGATCTTTGTTGTGGACAGTTTTTCCAAGCTTTACTACAAAGTGTTTGTTCATATATTCTTCAGTTGGGAATCTTCTCTATTTTTTAATCTCAAATGTCCCTTCTTCCTCTGTCTATAAGAGAACCTCTATAAAGTTTGTGGGTGAGGACAGCAGTTTTTTTCAAGACCTGAGTGACGTCTGGTTTCTGCTTATATTCTGGTTAAGAACAGGAGCAAAGATAACCCTCTCAAATTACAGTTAGTTAAGAGTAACTAAAACACTTCTGCCAGCACACAGCCCTGCCAGTGGTTCAGTTGTAGGACTATGACAAGAAATACCTTGTTTGGTTAAATAAGTGGGTTAATCCACACCAGAAAGTTTTGTGTTCTTAACTGAAGTTAAAATATGAGGAAAACTACCCTACCACCAGCAAAGTACAGATTATTCTTGGATGATTTTCACAGAGCAATGTTGGAATCAACCTATTGGGTAGCTTTGAAGGTTTGTCCTCTTAAGCTTTAGCTCCCCAAGTTAACATTTAGGGTAGGGCTATGGAAAACTGTGCAAGGAAATAAATGCCTTAGTCACAATTAATATTTAGAATGCTGAGTTAAAATAAAGCTATAGTAAGGCTAGCCAAGTGACTTCATTTGTTCGCTTTTTTATTCCCCCAAAAGCCTGCCATTGAGATTTCATGATGGGCCTCTCAACTGATGCTGGGAAGTGGTTTGTCAAAATGGTAACAATGTTTGATATTTGTATTGCTGTATGCCAGCCAAGAAAAATAAAAACATTTGCAAGCATCTTTTCATAAACATGCCAGCTAATTATGGTAATAAATTACATACAGAGGTCAGCCTTGCTGTCTTTGATCTCTGAAAACATTATCATCCATGAAATTTTATTTGCTAGTTGTCAGTCCATGGGGTCTCAATGGTTCTTTCATACATGATTCATAAGGGCAAAGGTCTTCCAAAAAATTCCTCATCATCCCAAACGATTCTGTCTCTTATAATCTGCTACTTCTTCCTCCCACATTACACCTTGCTGCTTTCCTTTGCACTGCTCAGTTCTCTCGTATTACTCTTAATTTCCCTTGCATATTATCCTTATTATCTTTTGCCTGATTTTATCTGAATTTCTTGGTAGATAGAGTGAAACTTTCTTATGTCTGTCTTCAAATCAGAGACCAGCTGAATATGACAGGAATTCATGCCAGGGACAGATTTTGTTCATTTCAAATAGGAGTGACCTGTGGGAAAAGGGATTTATTGAAAGGTAATGACATTTGCTGCTAGTTCAAGACTGAAGGGAGCTGGAGGGTCAGCCAGTTCAGGGAGAGGGGCAAAAAATGTAAAATGGATGGAGTGGATTTAAGGACCATCATGTTCAGATACCCATTTTCCACTTGAAGTAAAGAAAATTCTAATGGCAAGACTGGGGGAGGGGGAAATAGTATCTTCATAGCTGTCAAATGAAGAGAAACCAAAGTGGGCATAGCAGATCTTACCTCAACTACCACCCCCCCCCCCCCAAAAAAAAAAAAAAGGTAGTTTTCTGGCAACCAAGTAAATTATTTTATTTTTAAGTGCAGCAGAATGATACTCAAGATAATAATCTGGAAATAAATGCCTGTAATTGTACAAGAAACTTTCTTGGTCTCTTTGAAGGTGTACACGGTGTTATAATGTTAAATATGTCGTATTTCTTAGATTCCAGAACCACAGATGCCAATTTCCAGGCAAGGGCACCCTCCTCAAATTGATCAAGTCCTATGCTAAACAGCACAAAACATTAACTTGTGAACAAGATGTATTTAGAATGGGTAATGCTTACTGTTGACTAGCTCTACACTGAGAGCAGTGATGATGATTGAGGGGTTTTTGTCATGATTTCTGGGATTAATTTCTTTTATGAAGTTTGAGGATGCACTTAGTGAATTTTCTGGGAGTTATTTATTCTGAAGTCTTGTCTGTTTCCTTTCAAAACAGAGACGTTTTCATTTTTCATGCTTGAAACTAAGCAATTGTGATTATTTGCTTGAATAAATATATTTTGTAGGGTAATTATAGACAAGATTCTAAATAGCTTAGGTACCTGTATTCTAGATGACCAGCCTGTGCTCTGCACAAGATGTTGTTATTCCTTAACAGCAATACACATGATTTTTAACTTAGAAAAATCCTCCCTCACCTTTGAAAGCTTTTTGTTTTGAACCAAAGCACATTGAACCAAAGTCAGTTCCAGGACTTGGTTTCATACAGTAGACTTTCTCCATAAACTTATCAGTATTGAATTTGTTCCATTAAAATGTGTTCTACCATAAAAAGCAATCTTTTGGTCTTCATGAGCATCCTCTGTTAGACCTTACACTTGTTCTTTAGAATATCTCAGTTTGTGTTCTCCAGTAGCTCAATGGCAAGGAAACTGTTTACTGGTGTTTGCATTTACATGTGTAAGTGAAGCAGTATTGGCCAAATCATGAATTATGACATTAGGTATTCTAACTGTTGCTTTATTCAAAAATAATTTAGTGACAAAGATTGATATTCATGTAATGAGACTGAAAACTCTGGGTTTTTTCTCTAGCAATCCTAATCTTTACTAGTGTTTGTTAGTTGTAAAATCAAAACTTTGGGGGAATTTCTTGTTTAGTATTTAAAACTACACTGCTTTTTTTTTTTCCTTCCAAGCACTGTGAAAACATACAGCTTTGTTTTTCTAGAGTTGGAAGTATAATATTGAGAGATCTATCAGTCTTCAGTGTGAATACCTTAAGGAATAGAAAACACACTTTTCATAAATTATGCTCTGTCTCAAGAGTGATGATAACATGGCCAATAAAAGCATGAGGGCATCAGAATCCTGTTTTCCTAAAGTACCTAACTTCTCTTTTTCAAATCAATGAAAGAATAGAGATGAAATGATGAAAGAATAGAGGCCACCTTCTAGCCTCATGGGGAAAAATAAAAAAGGCATGGCTTAAAGTGAAACAAAGATTAAATTAGGTGCTGCACTTCCCAAAAAATAAAACAATAAAAATCTACTGCTATCCAGGTACTGCCTCAGACAGCTGAGCAGCACCACATGTTTTCTGCCAAAGCTTAAGTGTGGACTTTCAAGTCTGCTTCCAAGGTCCAGTGGATGGTCACTGAGCAGATCTGCTGGCTGCACTCTACACACAGCACAGGAATTATGAGAGCTTTTGCTTTACCAAGACAGCCACATAAGGAAGTCACTGTGGTGGGGCTTACCTTGTGTGGAACAATGCAGACACAGGAGTGAGCACCACCATCGTTTTTCAGCATGTGCAGATTCAAGCACGTTTTCTCTTTTGTAAGACAAAGGCCTGTTTGCCTAGTTCTGTTATTCTGCTGCCCCTATGGACTCCAGGGCCAGAAGACATGAAGAAGGAGGTCTTGTCTGGATGAGTAGTTTTGTGGATTGTAGGTAAAATCTCTTAGTCTTCTTTTAAGCACTGCTTCTTAAGCTAAGAAAGTAGTGATTTGAAATGTAAAATTAGATTCTCAGTAGATAGCAATAAAAGCAAGCATTTGACAGTTCAGGTAGGATTTGGGTAATTAGTTGAACTCCTGTTCCCTCTTAAGCCAGAAAGCTGCTGATTTTGAAGAACTTCAGCCGTAGAAACATACTCAATTACTTGAAATTTTAAGTCTTTGTTATTTTTTTAAATGTTTCCCTTTATTAACAATTTCAAACCACCACACTTCTTGTTTGAAATTGACAATTATTCTTTTTCACCCAAATCAAACTGCTCCTAATAAACTTCCAGAAATCCAGAATGTGAATGTAAAGTCAGTGTTGAAAGCAGTGAAAGAATAGAGAAGAGCCTAGTTCTGTAATTCTCTAAATGAGGTTGAGTGTGGTTATGATCTTATTAAATCGGTACAAAGGTAATCTGGATAATTTACTGCTGTGAGGTAATTATACAGCTACATTTTGGAAAAAAGAGAATTTACTTTTACCTCAGCTTGGCATTGCTTGGAGTATTTAGAATACATTTAATGGTTCAGTCATTTGAGAATTCATAAAACATACTACAATTAAGGAAGTGGTTAATAATGTATATCTTGTTTGGTTGTGTTATGGAAACCAAAGTAATTCCTGTTTTAATTGTAAAAATCTTAAATTTAAGTAGTGGCAGGCAAATTACTCATGTAATGATTAGTCATGTAATCAAGTAGTGGAGCTGCCTTGCTTCTTGGCAGGAAGGCCTTCTATTATTTTTATTGCAGGGTACTGGAATACATGCTTAGCTCAATGCTGAAAGAGCTACACCGGCTGAACTTGATGATGTCTCTACCTCTCTTTGTTCTCATACTGGTAATTGCAGACACAAGGTGGCTTTGGGATTCACAGTAAAATCTTCCTTTATCTCTTTATCATCAACATGATTCAATCTGGAGTGCAAGAGTTGTGTAGTTTATCAGCAAAAGATTTGGAGGTCATTATTCATTTGACCTTTATAAAGCTGGCCAGAAACAAGAGGAAGTAAGCATAGAATCATAGAATCAGTCAGGCTTGGAAGGGACCACAAGGATCATCTAGTTCCAACCCCCCTGCCATGGGCAGGGACACCTCACACTAGATTGGGCTGGCCAGAGCCTCATCCAGTCTTAAACACCTCCAGGGATGTGGCCTCAACCACCTCCCTGGACAACCCATTCCAGGGCTTCACCACTCTCACAGTGAAGAACCTCTTCCTCATCTCCTTATGCTAAATCTTACTTATTTCCTATTTGATACAAAGCTGTGCATGTCATCTTAGGTCATGGTGTAAGAGAGACACTGTGTTCAGAAGGGGAGTCACTTTGAGTGTAGAGCTTCCAATACATATAATACTGAGCCACCCGTTTAATTTGCTTGGAACAGTCGCTCGGCATTTATCTTTACAAGCTCTGTTGGCAGGGTTGTCATTGTCCACAGCACAGAACAAATGAAAGAAAAAGCTATTTCAAAAAGGCATGCTTTCTCTTTGAATGATGAGTTGTCCCAAAAGAGTAGGCTGGATGAAGTAACCATATAGTGTTTCTAAAACAAAGAAACAAGGGAAGGAAGGAAAGAAAAAGAACTGAGCAAATCCACTGCAATTGCAGAAAGAGTTAAGCCATTTTTCTATTTACACGGTTTATTTCACAAGTGTCTGACTCATTGGGCATAACCAGCAGAGTTAAATTACAAAATTACTATTTGGTTCTTTTTTATTGACTACAATTCAAAGCCGCTTCAAGCCTTCCAAATTTAATCCCCCCAGCTCTTTGCCAAGAACATTACCTTTTATTTTCAGCATTAAACTGTGTAAGATACCCCTAAGGCTACATGTGAGCTCACCCTCCATGATCGGAGCTAACAGAGTGTATCAATTGTTCATGATTTCCTATTCTCCTGTAAATTGGGAGAGGCGGGAGGAGCACTGGAATGGGAATTTTGTACTGTCAGCAGTTCTTTTGCAGGCTCTAGCTCAGGCAGTGCATGTCGAGGTAATTAATTGTGGAATGTTTTCAGCTCCTCACTCGGAGTTACCGTTTAGCCACCTGTCAAAACCGAACTAATAAGCCTATTGCATGTATTTTGATATGCTTACTTTACTTTAACTGTTGGGATACTATTTCTCTATCCCCCTTTTTGGTTCAAATGAGTAAAGAAACCACCATGAGACGGTTAACGTGGAGGAAAAGGCCTTTTCTCAGAGCCAGGATACAACCTTTTGGTGAAGCTCTATGTTGCTTTGTCTCTAGCAAATTCATTTGATTTAAGTATCAGGTTTTTATGAGAGTGTTTTGTGAACTTAGTCTCCTTATACTCCACCTCCTCTTTCCAAATGAGGACTTCTCTTATTTGTTGATTGCATTGCAAGTGTGAGATGATTATTTAGAGCTGTAATTGCTAATTATAGTGTAATTTATTTGTGGGAATTAGTGCTGTACTTCAGTATAGATTTCAACAAGTGATTTCTTCTGCATATTTTGGAAGGCAAATATTCAATCCATTTCCAATGAAATCAGATTTTAAAATGTCTTCCCCAGTGTTTAAAAAGCAGTGTTTAACAACAAAAATATTCTAATGAAAATATTTTAAAATCTATTAGTTTATCTCTTAAAGAACCTGCAAGCTTTACTATCCCTCTCCCCCCCCCGCCCCCAATATTTCCTTGATTTTATTCGCTAAATCTAGAGGATGTTGTACAAAATCACCCACAAGACAATCTACAGGCTTTTATCTTTCTAATGCTTTAAAAGATAATTCTTGTGTATGATGGATGAGAATATGGAAGTATGTGTATGAATGTCTGCATGATGCAAGTTTCACATGTTAGCATTTGGGTTTAGTTCTGAATGCAGCTGTGATGTTGCAACTGAGAAAGTGGAGCTGTCTTCTCTTCTGAAAGACTCAGTGATGTCAAGGTTGGTAGTGTTGCTATATTCTCATATATTAATCTAGATTTAATGTTACTTCTCTTGAGAAATTTGCAGTTTGTCAACTTTATGCCTTAGGTATTTGTTTTGTTCTCCCCCCCCCGCCAGTCGTTATTAATAACATGGAAGGTTTTGTCTTTCCACAACTGAAGAGACTTGTAGAAGCATAGGATGGGAAGGCAGTCAGTACTGAATATATTGTAAACACAAATTACACCCTGACTAAAAATATCCTTCTGCCAATATTTTGCAAGCATCAATTCCGAAAGAGCCACATTGTCCACAAGTGACCTTACTGACCATCAAGATTTGCTTTTTCTTTTCGTTTATCCCTGCCAATAATCATCTATCTACATTGCCATGGACTGAAATCCAATTTGTCTTGAGAACACGTTAATACTGCCAAAAGGTGTTAAAGTTGTCCTGAATTTGTCCTGCTTGTTGAACACATGAAATATTTTAGTGTAGGTAATTTGGCAATAGAAGTTGAACAAATGAGAAAGGCAATTCAGCCTCAGGAGATGCCCAGATTCAAACAGGAAAGACAAAATAAAGAGGAAGAGCCCAAAATATTTGTGCTTTGTTTGTACATTATTTTTTTTACTAGATGGAAAACATAAGCTGGGAAAGGATTATTTGCTGGTTTGGAGAAATTAAGAGTGTACCTGTAAACAAGGACAATAATACTGCTCTAGAAGGAAGAGCTGCTTTAAGAAGTGAGGAAACAAAGAGGACTTTAATTTCTGTGTTTCAAAAGATTGCATTAGGAGCATGATTTCAGAATGGCCACTTTCACATTAGTGGAAAGTTGAACTCCAAGTATATAGACAAACATAATTGCCTTGCTTGTGATGTTGATTGATTCATAGCCTGAGCAGGTTCATGGCTACAATTCCATTTCATTCATTAAAATCTGAGGTGAAAGACACAGCTAATCTCTTAAGGTATAGAATTTATATTGCAGTGCCTCCTTTTGTTGATGATCAAATGCTTTTGACAACAAATATCTCAATTCCTTTTCCACTTCTTCAGTGTATGGAGAGTGTTCACTCTGAGTGTTAGGCACACATACATCTGTGTTGTAGAAGAATATTTCACTGTTACACAAACTTGGAACATGTGTGACTACCTAGTTTACATTTTATTTATTGCTTTTTTCCCTTAGAGGTACACAGGTGCTTCAGTACAGAAGTGCTTCCCTCTGAACCAATTGGGAGTTCTTTATTCACAGAGTTTGACTTGGTTTTCTTTATCAGCTCATTCTTGAAGCCTAAACTGTTCGAGTTTTGTCTTGGGAAAATCTTAATGAAAATGAAAATAGTTTACAATATTCCTGGAATAATACATTGAACTCACCTTCCTCTATTTAATAACTTGAAATCTGATTTTATATATACATACATACATATATATATATATATATATATATATATATAAATATATATATATAAAAATATATATATAAAAACTTCAGTGCATACATGTAACCTGAATTTAAGAATATTCTCATCTGTTTACTGGTTTCCTTACCTCTGTCCTAGTATCTGAGCTTTTAGATGTATAGATATCAGTACAGAAGAGTTTCCTATTTTTCTGCACTTACACTTCTTACATCATACCCATGTTGGTTATAAAACTGATTCTGGTGTCCTCATTACATTTTGGGCATAGATGTTTTGTTTATATGTTTGGGGGGGCTTTGGCAGGGGGGGTTGGCAGGGGGAGGGGTTTAGCAGTCTCATCATTTGCTTCCCATCCTGACAGTACCTTTCCAATTAACACAATGATGTTTGTTAACTTTCCAAGAGCTAATAATTCTCTGCAAGTCATCAAGATAAAGGTTAATGGTACACAAATAATGAGGTAGGTATTTACTACCAGCAGAAATGAATGTGTTTACAGTGGAAACAGTGTGTCCAAAGAGAATCATAGACAAGTAAAACTATGTGCTCTACATCTGAGCACTAATCACGGATTTCTTTGTAAATATTGAGATTCAGATTAGGGCTCAACGCATGACAGTGTCTGCTCAGTACCTGCATTTACTGATGAGTTGCCATTTGATGTGTTTATGAAAAATGGACTTATAAATAAGGTTTCTGTTCTGAGGATTTAATGAAAATATTTAAAAAATCCCAAAGCCTTGCTGCAGGGAAAAGTTCCAAAAGTAAAGCAAGGTGATGGAAAAGGAAATAAGATCATGTGATTCAGATGTTGATGTCAGGAGATCTGAGGTTATTTTCCAGTTCTGATTTAGTTCTTGTACAGTTCTTAGGGAATAACTTTATTCACCCAAAGCGGTTGAAGGTTCAAAGCTACAATTTACACAATATGGGTTTAAGGGAGCAACCTCTTTCTCTAAACTGTGGTAGAGGTTGACATGTTTTAACAATTTGTGAATCTTCAGATTCTTTCACTGTCTATTTGTAAAGTCTTTTAAGAGTGAAACCCCAACCCAGCTGCAGCATCTAGTTGTCTTATAGGTAATGCTTGTTTTTCACTATTCAGCACAGTAACAAGATGTAAAGTTGTCAGTTCTCGCCTTGTTCCTCTCATTTCTTTGTTTAATTATTCTTTTCCAATTTTACTTGAGAGGTGAAAGGGAAGAAAGAGTGGGAATTTTTGAGATGGAGCCTTTGCAAAAAAGAATGCTGAGGCGGCTCAGTGGTTAGTACCTGACACAGACTGAATTGTTATTCAGTATACACTTGGAAGACAACAGTTATCAGGTAGACTTGTATGACACCAACATTCTAGCTAATTCACAAACTTAAACCTGCTCTTTCTCTCTGTTTTGTAAAGAACAGTCCCTTTCTGACATAGTTATAAATGAGTAAATGGTCTCTAAAGTTGATTATTGAGCTGTTGAAGCTCTGTCACTGAGCATTATTGGTGACTGTTACTCAGGCTGACAGGCTTCTGGTAGAGAGTGACCTGCAGCATGGCTCATCTGCTAGCTAGCAGGCTGCATCATGCATTAGATATTTGTAGAACTAAAGTCCTGATAGGAACAGTCACCTAATAGAACTTGATATGTGAAAATACAGTCTCATGAAGAGAACTCAGAGGGAAAGGTCTTAAGCACAACGTATCTCCTTGATAGCTCTCTGGATCCTAACAAAATGAAATAGGGTGAATATTTGCCTCTTACTAACCTTATCAAATGAAATACAAACTTTTCTAGACTTTTAAATTAAAGGAATATGAAGTGCAATTTGTGTACTTGAGTTTTCCAGCAGCATTTAGTTTTTGTGTAATGCAGTTGGTAGATAAGATCAGTCTTCATTTTGATAAATGGACAGCAACTGATGACAGACTTCCTGGTAAAACCTAATAGATTTGAAGCCATTAGAATTTCTTTGGTGTATTTTTCAAGTTCCTCTTACTTCACAAGACTGATTGCTTGCCAGTGCTTGAAAGCTGGGGCATAGCCACTTTCTTATTTTTAGTTCAGAGTGGAAGATGTTCTTCTGCACAAGTGCATGTAGGTGTACAAGGAACTTTCCAATTTCCAATAAAGTGCCCCCATTGAAACATCTTCTGAGCTGGGCACAGTAAGCAGCTTGTAGCACAGAGTTTTGAATTATGCTTAAATATTGTTATGAAGACTTATGTTGTGCAGCTTTAAATCAATGTTCATAGCCCTGTAAGATAAGTAAGACTTGAGCATGTGTTTCAGAGTTTTTACTGAACTACTAAAGCATTTTTGTCCCTTGGTTTCTTTGCACTGGCTCAAGCCCTTCATGCTTCGAAGTGCTCATTAGCTACCTATTGATTCTGTTAAGAGACTGCAGTCTTCCTGGGCTTATCTAAACAGTGATGAAATCACACCTGACAGTTCTCTTCTCTGTGTTATTGGCTTATACTATTGACAAAGCTGTTATTTGAAGAGAAATAAAGTAAATGCTAAGCTTGCATTTGCAGGCTGTGATACGGTTAAAAGTCACCTTTGTCATGAGAACAGCTTCATTCCTCTACTTGTACTGTGACTATAGAACAAAGGTGTCAAAAGTTCTTCAAGAAACCTTCTTCCATATGTTTTTACTGGAATTATGCCTTTTCAATCTTGGCCTGAAATGTATAATTTAAGAAAATTATGTTATTTGACCTATTTAGTTACATCTTGGATTTTCTAATCCTTAAGCGAAGACCATCTAAGTGTCTCAGAAGTACAGTTCCTACAAGATGGGCTTATATTATGAGATTGGCCAGCGGGTCCCCTTTACTCTCCTCTTGTGAGACTGGACCTCAAATCCTGAATCCAGAGTGAGTCCAGGGGAGGACCACAAAATTGATCCAAGGGCTAGAACTCCTCTGCTATGACAATAGGTTGAGGGACTTGGGGTTGTTCAGCCTAGAGAAGAAAAGGCTGCGAGGGAACCTTGGAGCTGCCTTCCAATACCTGAAGGGATCCTACAGGAATTCTGGAGAGGGACTTTTCATAAGGGTGTCTAGAAACAGGACAAGGGGGAAAAGTTTCAAGCTGAGGGAGAGTAGGTTTAGACTGGATCTTAGGAAGAAGTTCTTCAGTACAAGGGTGGTGAGAGTCTACAAGAGGTTCCCCATGTTGGCTGTGAATGCCTCCTCCCTGGGTGTGTTCAGGGCCTGGTTGAATGAGGCCTTGAGCAGCTGAATCTAATGGAGAGGTGCCCGTGCCCATGGCAGGGAGGTTGGAGTAGATGGCCTCTGAGGTCACTTCGAGCCAAAGCCATTTTGTGATTCTTCAATTCTGTGTCAATTGTGCTACTGTAAAACTCTAGATCTGCATATCTCCAGAGAAATGTATTTTCTGCTTTTGAAGTGTCTCAGTAAAACCAGTATAATGAGTAGATATAATTTTAAATCATCTTGAAATTTACAGTCAATAAAAGTCACTTTTGACAGCTTAGATTTGTTTACACAGCAGTTTATAATAAGAACATTAAATGTGTTAGTAAATACATTTTTCATCTTCATGGCAAAAGTACTTGAAAATTTCAAAGTTACTTGGGATCAAGTTCCTGTGGTATTACTGAGAAGAAGAACCTACCCAGACAGGACAGGTTCTATTTGTAGTAAAGATTTCCTGAGAAATATTTGTGATCTTAGAACCGAGTTCAGCATTTTCAATCCACAGTTTGTACATATGGGTAGGAACAATCACCACTCAAGCATTTTTAGATGATGAGAGTTGTATTAAAAAAATCTAACAAGAATGTTCTTGGAATTTATTCCTTATCTGAGAAAGGTGGAAAAGATTAAGGTATAAAAGGAATGTTTTAATGTGTCATTAATCTCGGATCTGCTGTTAGGTCAAATCACTGAGATCTTTCATCAAGATCTTCCAGATTATTAACCACATGTAGGTGGGAGATCAGATTAGCTTCAAACACTCTTAGTCAGTTGAGTAAAACACTCTGTTACTAGGCTCACCATAAAACTTCATTAAAGCATCTGGGAAAACCATAGGTGAAATGACAAAAACTATTTTTAGCCTTCCTTTATTTGAATTACATTTTACTTCATCTTTAGAATTATTTTTCTAACCTCTAGAAATAATTGATTTATTGTGGTTATTCCATACTTGCTTATTGTAGTCCTTCTGTATATAAATGTCAGCTTCTAGCTCAGATGCTCTGAAAACAGGTGAATAATATTCCTGGTAATTCACATCTAGAAACTGTGTTTCAAGCTGTGAACCTCTTCTTCATGAACACGAGAAAACCTCTTATCACATCAAATCACAACTTATCTCATGCTAACAGATGGGGAAATCCCTGCCATGCTTCTGTGTCAGGAATTCACTAGAGTATTATTACATACTCAAAAAGCTATCTTCACATATTAGGGGGGGAGGATTATTTTTGTTAGGGATTTCACAGCATGACAGGGGGGTTTGTGTTAGGATAGCTGCTTTCATTATGCTTCGTCAGTGAAAAAGTGGATTTGTGTACAGACAGAAAGACTTTTTTTTTTTTCCCAGGAGTGTCAGAGCAAAATTGTCTAAAAATAGATTCTTTCACTGCTGACTCTTTTAGTTTGTGTTTTTTTTTTCTTTTCTTCATTTAAAAGCAGAGCATTTTAGTAACAACAGATCAAACTCATGTGTTTATCAAAGATATTGAATTTATTGATGTCTTTTTTTGTGTGATCTTTCTCAGATCATTTGAAGTTAGGATCTGCATGGGGGTTTTGATCATTGTTAGTTTTATGACTCTCCTGTTACATGCAAAATAAATATTCACACGTAAGCCAATTGAGTAGATGCAACTGGATTCATTTAGGAACAATAAAGAAATTCATGTTTAATAAATAATAATTTAAAAATATTAATTATTTAACTTTCACATGGTGGGTTGACCTCTTTTGGCTGCCAGACTCAGCTCTGCTCTCTCACTCCCCCTTCTCAGCAGAAAAGAGGGAGGAAATAAGATAAAAAATCTCATGGGCCATGATAAAGTCAAGGAGATCAGTTAATGGTTATTGTCACAGCAAAACAGATTCAACTTGGGCAAAATTAATTGCATTTATTGCCAGTTAAATTTTATTTGGAAGGTGCAAAACAAAGACAAAAATAAAAATACCTTATTCCAGCCCCTTTTCTCCCCAGGCTCAATTTTACTTCCTAATTCCCAGGTTCTACCTTCTCCACTTCCCACCTCCTGCTTGGCACAGAGGGGATGGAAAATGGGGTTTTGTATCTAATTTATGTTGTTAAGCAGTGATTATAAAACTGGAGAGTTTTCCTATGTACTGTTAGATCTTCTGAGTCATTTGAGCATAGGGACTTAAGATACAGTGAACTCAGAGTACTTCTGTAAGTTCAAATTCTTTTTTTGGGTTTTCAGTATACAATTTTATGTCTCCAGGAAAACTTACCTGGGCATAGTTCAGACCTACAGTGCTGTCCCAGAGTGCAGGAAGAAGTCGTAGGTATCGACACTGTAGCTGGAACCAAGGTTGACATTAAGGAAATGCTGATAATTCCAGTTGTGTGACTTTCCTGTGTCACAGAATCACAGAATGGCTTAGGTTAGAAGGGACCTCAGAAGTGAGCTACTCCAACCGTCCTGCCATGGGCAGGGACATCTCTCAACTCTACTTGGTTGCCCAAGGCCTCATCCAACTTGGCCTTAAACACCTCCAGGGAGGAGGCATCCACAACTTCTATGGGCAGCCTATTCCAGAATCCCACCGTCCTTGTACTGAAGAACTTCCTAAGATCCAGTCTAAACCTGCTCTCCCTCAGCTTCAAACCATTCCCCTTTGTCCTCTTGCTAGACACCATTATGAAAAGTCCCTCTCCAGTCTTCCTGTAGGATCCCTTCAAGTGTTGGAAGGCAGCTCTAAGGTCCCTCTGATTTGAGATAGCACTGGTAAAGCTTTTATCTTTTTCCCTGTTCAAAGTTTTAATTTAAATTCTATGACTATCTTAAGGATTTTAAAATATCTTTTTATCTGAGTGTATTTTTTGAAATCTCTGAGATGTAAGACTACTGGGAGATTACATGGTGAAGATGAATTGCTCTTGAACCGTATACATCATGTACTACTTCTTTTCTATAACTTGAAACAATGTAAAGTTGATTGTGACAGTCATATTTTTACCTTCATATATCAATAATAAGTCTCATAATGTAGGCTTTGAAAAAAAAAGGAAGAAAAGGAAACTGTGTGACTATTGTTATGGGAGTTTTTATACAGCACAGTTTAATTATTTGGTTCAGTAATGTTCAATAATTATTTCAGCGTGGAAAGCCCTCACAATCCCATCCCTTCAAAAACTAAATGGTTTCATTACCAGTAACTAATTTACAAGGCAATTTCAAAATCTCATGACTCCTTGTCCGTCTGAGATTTACAGTCTCTAATAAAAGGCCTGGGCTAGGAGATATGAATTAACAACTCATTAAAATGAGAGCACATACTCAGTATTTTAATTTTCTGTCCTCTCTGTCACTGCTGGCTATCAGCCCTGTCTACTCATTCACCTGTTAGGGGACAGTGCTGTGATTCCAAACCACTTTAGTAGTCTCATATCAGAGTGGTTTGGAGTAGAACCTTGTGGCAGGGTTTGGTTTGGTTTTGTTCTTTAGCGTCCTGAATTCATTTATATTCCAAAACACTTTCCATGCAGACCAAGCTCATCTTTCTGTTTGATGTGCCTCAGGGGCTGGAGACAAAATCTTTCTCCTGCCTGAATGAAAGCTACTTCAAGGGTTTTTGATCCTAAGAAGATGATTTTTAAATTTTATTTTTTTTTTCCCAGAGACTGGTTCTGGCCTTTGGGCTTTAATGTGTTTCTTCCTTAAGAGCCTGGATACCCTTTTTGGATGCCCAGGATCTATTTCTGGCTTCAGGTGTAACTATTTAGTCCTTTAGAAGGGATCCAAAATCAAATTTCTGACTGCTTCAGCAGCAATCTTTTTGTAGCTTAAAAAGTGGAAATACTAACCCTGGTATTTTTGCTCTGTTCCAATGTTCAAGTCATATATTCTATCCACCTCTGCAATTTTGTCTGCGGTTTTAACCTGACATTTAGTTCTGCTCTTCTTAGCAAAGCTGCAGTAATATTGTGACCTTTATCCCTTTTGGATCCCCAAATCTTTTACCTTATTATGCTTCACTTCCACAGTAAAATAACACCCATAGTTTGATCTTTTAAGGTATTAATCAGCTGTCAGTGATTCAAATGTTCTATTTCGTTTGGGTTTGGGTGAATATGTCCTGTGATGATATCTTCAAACATGTAACAGAGTAGATGATGGTTGTGCTTTGCTGTCTGGACTGAGAACTGTCTGAGCAGCCAGACCTGGAGGATGGGGATGACTGGCAAGCAGCTTTGCAGGACAGGCCCTCGGGGAATGTGAGGCAGCAGTGTGCCCTGGCAGCACAGAAGCTAATGGTGTTCTGGGCTGCAATAGGACAAGTACGGGCAGCAGGTCAAAGGAGGTGATCCTTTCTGTCTGCTCAGCACTGGTGAGACCACAGCTGGAATACTGTGTCTACTTCTTGTTTTAATTTCTAAGGTGGGCAACACTGAAGGAGAGAATTTATTGAGACAAAATCTGGACTTAACAGAATTGTAATCATAGGGGACATCTTCCTTAACTCTGCCTATTCCACCAACACTTTAAAGATTCTCTTGTACACCCCCTTAGTATGGGAACACACAAACTTGTAACAAAAATTGCTCAATTCATGTTTTAAAACTGTTTATTGATTTAACAAACATAATTAACTGGCAGCTATACATTCAGGATCAGTATTGGTGGTACAAAACAGAAACCAGAACACTTGTGACCTGCAAAACATTAGTAAACACCTACACATTTTTAAAGACTCTTTCATAGCTTATGTCAGAAAATTCCACACACCCTTCATGTGTGCCCACCTTCACTATTACACAGCTTCTCAAAGGGTGTTAAGAAGGATCCCTTGGAGTGCTGGTTCCCTTTCTGGGGATGTGGTGGAGCTCTAGCTTTTTTTGTACCCTTGCTGCTTCCTATGCTCCCATGACCCACATGCCACGGTAAGGTACCACCGTAGCTCAACTGTGTACTCTTGCCCTGCAGCCTGTGCCAGCTATACCCTGCACTGTCAGCCCAGCAGCTGAGTGTTTCTCACATGCCTCTTTACAAGTGGACTCCCTTGTTTCTCAAAAATCTCCAGTGAATCCCTTGGTTACTGTTTATATGGCAGATGGTTGCTGTAACCTAACTTCATAATCATTGAGTTTCGCTTTAGTGATGCTGGTTTCTGGGCCAAGGCCCTCTCAGACACTTCTGGCTGTCCTGTTCACACATACTGATGACAAATTCCCATTGTATCCATGGATGGTTCCTGGGCCATATACCCCAAAGAGGACATGTGGATCCTTGCCCACACACCCAGGTGCAGTTTGTCTGTATCTTAACTTTTGGTTACATCTGAACTAAGAGCAGCTGCATTGATTCAGCCCACTTTGTGTTATGATTAATTTAAGGATACTTGCACAGCTACACAAATCAATTGGAAAAAACCCCACAGCACTGGAGGGATAATGTTTTTTGTTTGTTTGTTTGTTTCTCAAATAGCTCTTTGCTTTTAACATTACCATATACAAGTGAGAATAGCGACAGCCCAGCAATCAGGTTTCTTGGTTCTTAGACAGGGGAACTGTTGAGCAGGCTTGACAATTTGTTCTTGCTGCTCTTCAGTACATTGTCATATTTATGTGGAGATAGCTGAAATACTGGAACAATAATAACAAAAGAGAGTCAGCTCTCTGTACATACTAATGGAAGATAACTTTTAACTCATTTGCCCACACTAACAAAACATCAAATATCTTCATCCCCTCAAACTGACCAAAAGATGAATTTCAAACCCATAATGGCATTAAAATGCATCAGAAATGAAAACAACAGAAAGATTCATCATAGGTCAGAAAACAAAAGTGCTTTTAAACTATCAAAAGCACAGTATATGCTATTTATTTATTTTTTCTACTTCAAGTGTCTGAAATATTTATTAAGGAATAATGTGTGGAATAATGAATATTGCTTTCCTATAGAAGTACAGAAAGCACACCATATTTCTGCTACAGTGTCTTATTAAATATGGATGTTTGGAATTTCTAGTCACTTTGGGCCAGCCACTGGCTACTCTGTCTTTTAGCAAACAATGCTAGTTTAGTTAAGGTAAAAAGAAAACAAGGCCATTTGTTCAGTGGTGGCTTCTGAAAACTAAAAGATCTATCTTTTCTGTGCTTTGATATTAGAAAGCTACATATCCAACAGGGTAGTTACATTTTGAGTATGCCACGTCTTCCACAAGTGTAGTGCATCTCACAGTCCAAATAAATGATTGGATGTTTGCAAATATAAAATGTTTAAGCAGAAAGATCTTGTGGTACTGTCAGTAATTTTGCATATCATTCCTTAATAAAATAAAATCGAGAATGGTGTAAGAATCTAGGATGTGTTCAGATAATATGAAAGCAAAGTTAATAAGCATTACTAAATTTCTGACTAGAGTCATAGGGGTAGCTCTTTCAAAATAAGACAAAAACGGTGAATGTTTGCTGTGTATCTGGGTATTTCTGTCTTTTACACATCCACTGAATGATACACATTCCTCTGAAGTAACCCAAGTGAAAGAAGAATGCTTTAAAAGAAGTGCTTTTCTGTCGCCACTGCTGATCATCTAACCAGCCACACCTGATTATTATTGCAATTCTCTCTCAGGTGTCTGGGTTGCCAGTTGGCAATAACAAGGTCATTTAAAGTCACCATTAGAATAGAGCATTTAAAAAAAAAAAAGGGCACAGTGGGTCCCCAGAGTAATTGAGGAAAGCTGAAAGTTGAATCAGGGAACAATCAGTCTCAGCTGCTGCAGCTCTCAAAGTTTAAGACCTGCCCACACCCAACTGCCTTGGGGGCTGCCATTTCAGAAAAACATGGCTCAGGCTGTAGCTGGGGAGAATCTGAGTAGTGCAGCATGAATGAGTGGATACTGCTATTTTGAAATACTGCATGGACTGAAGAAATGATTCTTGGAGATGCAGTTGTTCATCTGTGCCAGGTATGTTGTGTGTTTTTGGTCTGATTGGTGCAAAGCTCTCTCCAGGCCATGCGGAAGCATGGGCCATGTGTTGACGTGCCTGAAGCATTCTTTTACTCAGTTTTTTGTTGTTTTGAGGAAGAAATGACAACATCTTTGAGTGTGCAATGTTTTATTTGGATGGTTTTCTCTGCCAAGCCCCTTTCAGTTTGCAGCCTTGTGTGAAAGAATCTCAGGGTATTCCTGACTGGAGGTAGTTACTTGTGGTCTCAGAGTTTTTAGGGTCACTTTTAGGACCTTCAGCTGACCTAATTCTCACCCTGTTGCGCTTAGCAAGGACTAGTCTGTGTGTTCATATGTGGCTAACATATACCTGCTGCTTGTCCAACAAGTTTTGTAGAATCTCTTTGCCATGTGGATAGTCTTATTTATGCTTTTAAATCTGAATGCTAGCAGTCAAGCTAAGGATTTTCTCATTTCAACAGTCTGGGATTTTGGTCTTCAGTGTTTTTTTGGAGGTTGTATTGTTTGTGTTTTTTGTTTGGTTTTTTTTCCCCAATTCTTAAACTTGGCATCAAAAGAAGTGCTGCTAAATGCTGCTACTAATTGCATGTCTAAAAATGCATGTGAAATTAAGGACTTAAAGTAAATCGATGTGCTTCAAGTTCAGTTTGGTGTTCTGCAAAATACCAATGGGTGCAAAAGACTAAGAGATTCTTCTGCTAGCCTCAGGGTTAGCCTTCTGAAGAAGGATGATTGAACTACACTATGTCAGCTCATCAGGCATGTAGGAGATTGCACACCATCTTTAGAGGCTGTCACAGCTCTGCTTCCTTAGCACACCATCTAATGATTCTTGCTAGGATAGGCAGAACATGCCCCCAGTGAGTTCTGGGAACCAAACTACTTGCACAGATGTGTCAACAAAGTCTGTCTTCTCAAAGTCACAGCTATAGCTTTCAGCCTGTTGGTCATAAAATGCAAAAAAACCACAACAAACCAACAAAAAAAAAAAGCCTACTCTTTTTTGGCTTTTGTTTTTCTTCTCTTTCTTTAATTACATTCTGGATACCCTGGGCCTGTGCTGACTGAGATTTGAAAACCTGGAATAAATGTTCATGTCTGTTTATAATTTAGGGTTTTCATGATAATATATTTTGGTTTCTAAATGATATACAGCTAAAGGAAGAAAGTCATCAGTATATTACCTGCTATTTTTAGATTAACAGAACATGGTTATAGGGACCCTTATTAATGAGGTAATTGATAGGAGTAACTGCAGTATCCATCAAAAAGATCATTAGTGCAGAGATGAGCGCTTTGCTGTTTGTATTAAAGGTTCATTTCAGATCTGTGCTGAAGTATTTTTAACTGCATCATTTTATACTGCTAAAAGGGGGAAAAATGCTGATATCTTTTTAGACTTTTTTATTATTTTATTCTTTCCCCCCCCCCCCCCCTTTTTACCACATGCAGGTGTCTGGTACTTTGGAAAATCTGAATTAATGGTCCTGGTTTGTCTACATATACTGTGGAACATTGTAATTTAAAGCTGATTATGTTAAATCACTGTGTTATTCTTGTGACAAATGCAGTTAGTTAAAGGGTGCACTTCTATCAGTGCAAAATCTTCACTTAGTGTTATTATTCAAGGCACTCTAAATTGCCTTCATAAATATCTGGGTGTAAGAATTCTAGCATCTAAGTGTGATATATAGGTAAGGACAGCTTCTGAAAATGGCTTGTAGCCGCAATCTAAACATTGCTATAAATAATTCTCTAAACTGCATTTTTTCCCTCACAATATTTACAGCACTAAATGGCAATTTCTGTATTTACCAGCTATTTAAAACAAACAACAACAACAAAAAAAGGCAGTCTTTCCTCTTGTTGTGGGTTGTTGTTTTTTTTAACGTAGTATTAATAGTATTCACAAAGGATAACAGGAGTTCAAGTATAGTCCACATCTTTACTTCTGCACCGGTGTAAAAATAGCTTAATTTTTTAAATGATAATTCTTAGGGGTAAACCACACTATCAAAGTGGAATAGATCCTTCAGAATTACTGCTCTCTAGTGAGGTAGAAGTCTTGCTATTCAGTACGGAAGTGCAGCACTGGAGTGGTTTCCTTGCATCATATGCCAGCTGAAGAAGGCCATAGCAAACAATCCAGTTAATTTCTGTGTGAAAATTTTACATGGATGTTCTTGGGCGGGGGAAGCATACAAACAAACAAAAATCTACAACAAACCCACAATATTTTGTGGCATTTCAGAGACAGGAAGTAAAGGTAAAATTGCCTATCCAGAGTTTGAGCGTTCAGGTAAATGCTGTTCATTTAAATATGATCATGTAGAAAGTCTGACTCTTTCTTCACCTTTTTTCTCCCACTGCACTTGCTAAGTTTATTTTCCAATAGCAAATCTTCTCCTTGCTAGTCTGTAAATTCCTGTAGTGTTTAGATTACTTCAGTAGTACTTTCCTGCTAGCATTCTGTCATTTCCACTCAAATGGTGGCTGTCTTTCAAACCTGCTATGCTCTGTTTTTTTTTGTCTGAGGAGTGACTACTAGGATATTTAGCAGTATCTTGAGCTTTGTGTCAGTAGTGAAGTTGATTAAGCAAAATATTGTGGTCAATGACAAGGTGTAACATAAATCTTCTTGCTGTCAGGGTCCAGTCTGTGTAGAATCTGGAGACAGAAACAGGCTGGAGAAGATTTGACAGTAAACTAAGAGAGTAATATAAAAAAGCAACCTTATCTGCTTGTATTTGGTATATGAGACATCAGGTTGGGTTATTTGATGGTATTTTTCTGACCTAGGAAATTGTCAAGTGGTCCTAAATGAGATTTTATACCTGGGTTGTACTTTGTCATGCATGGAAGCTATGCTAAAAGGGTATATCCAGGGAATGAATTTAACTTAATCCTTTTGGCTCGTTCACCTTGGTAACAGACTTCAGATGTACTACAACTCTTTTATTTTTAACTAATTGAATCTGTCTTGAACTGCAGACCTGGATATAAGCAATGGTTAATTAGGGTGCTTTTGAAATATTTAATGTGACCTTATTGAAACCATTATATATAGTGCGTGGTTCTGCATCTAAATTGGCCAAACTCTTGACTTCCGGACTGTTCATAGCTGGTAGCATCTCACACTATTAGATTTTAGATGATACACTGAAGTGTGCTTATGCATCAAGCTGATCCTTTTCCTTTAGGTCTTCTATTCCACTGTTGAGAAATGAGGGTAAAGGAAAGATTGCTTGAAGTCATTTTGAAGTACTCAATCACTTCAGGTTGTCTGTGTTTTGTTGAGGTGGGTTTTATGTTTTGTTTTGGGTGGTTTTTTTTTTGGTGGGTGGTTGTTTTTGTTGTTGTTTAGTTGGGTTTTTGGGAGTTAGTTGTTTTGTGTTTGTGGGGTTCTTTGTTTTAATTTTATGGAATCTAGTTTTTTGTTTACCTGTAAGTTGCCATAAAACCTTAAAGTAAAAATTAGTGTTTGTGCCAAAAGGCTGTGTATGGCTAATTGAACTCCCTGGATGCATCTTGAGTTTTCTAACACTGCTGTGAAAAAAACCAACCAACCAACCAACTCCCCACACCAACTTTTTTCTTTTTTTTTCAAATTACAAAAATCTGCTTTTCTAATGGTCCCTGAAAAGGGCACATGAATCAAGACTGCAAAATACTTTGTGGCAGAATGTTGTCAATATTATAATTGGCTGATAAAATATCCCTCGAGTTTATTTCTTGTTGACTGTTACAAGGAAGAAATGTGTGGCGAGACAACAGCTTTTGAAGTAGGTTCTTAAATTGGTGTTAGATGATTCTGTTATTGAGGATGTCACTTGTTGACCAAATATACTTTCTGTGATGTTTAAAAGAGAGGTTCCTTTTCTCTATAATGCAGTGCTCCTGTGTGAGATTTCAGGGATAGGTGGAAAACTGGGACCTAAGCAGGGCACTTTGGGAAAAGCAAATTCTAGTGCCTGTGTACATTTTCTACTTGTCAAGATTCTGTGACTGACTTGATCCACTTGGGAGTAGTGGCTTGGCTTGTAGAAGTCATGATGGTTTAGATTAGGAATATGCAGCAGATGGAAACTGACTACAAAGACAGTGCATTGATCTTCCTTATCACTATTATATTTTAAGCATTTCATTCTACTAGCTAGGGAGGCTTCTAGACTTGTTTGGGGTTCATTCATCACTCATCTCTATTACTATCTTAAGAATTGAACTTGGTTAGTTTTAGCACATATTGGCCATTTGTATCTCGCTGGTTGCTTGGGTTTAGATTGTGTCCAGTTTGCAGATCTGCATAATTAAATTACACAAGAGCTGATGCCAGTGCTCTTGATTCTACATCATGGTTGAAATATGAATGGACCCTAGGTGCTCTACCTTTTGACCTGCGGCTTAACTTCAGGATGGAAACAGGGGTTGTGCTGTTCCTGGTACGTGAGATATCCAGCTCATGTTTTTAGCAAATACTAGGCACCAATTACTCTGCTTCATCGGTGGCATGCATACACACAGATACACAGGTACAGTTCTGTTGTACTGCCAACAAATACATAAAGCTGAGTCTTAGAATGCAATGCACAATAAGAGGCAGACATGAGGTGTAATATATTTTGACATCTATTTGCATGGTTACAGGAAATTCAACTTATAAATGGGAATCAATCTATCTTTTAGGGTGGATTTGAAAGACTCAAATTCAATTGTATAATATCATTTCATTAGGCTCCCTTTTCTGTTTTCAAATAATGGTTATTTTCAAATTTCTGTTCAATTTCTCTTTCTTATGAAACAATTTTATCTCCACACATTTTCCATTTTTGCTGCTTATCCCTGGTGTAAAGTGAAGAGAATATCCTATTGCTTCATTTCTCCTTGTAAACAAGTAAATTATTTTCTGGTAAATCTCTATCTAACAGAAACAGGCTATTTATTTGTCTGATCCTAATTATTACAGCAAGAAATAGACAGAAATACACAAGAGGGAGAAGTTTTGTGTCACTGTCACCCACACCATACTCGGTTTAGGTCAGAACTGGCACTTTGTCATGGATGTCTTTGTCATTGCCTTGGACTAACTTAGGATGTAACTGGCACTTAAGATTGTAGACATGCAAACATCTATAAATAGGCAAGATTGTTTTGTATTCTGACTTCAATAGAATGGCAGTGCATATGTTTCGACTTTTTTTTTCCCTCTAGGAGAATAACAAACAAAAAAACCCACATCATTTTGATGTCTGAATGTTCAGAAGTCTCTCCATAAAAGAAAGAGCTTGTAGTCATCCTCTCTTGCTTCTCGAGATAATACTAAGGTTTCCTTCATGAAGTTACCATAACTCTGCTGAGATTAGGATATGATTCATCTTACTCCTTGGTGAACTGAAAAACTGTTTTTCAAATTTTAACTATGCTGGCACAGGGATACAGCACATCAGCATCTCACTGAATGTGTCTTAAAAATATCAATGTCATGGAAAAGACAGAAGGAGGAAGGCTGTTTTCAATTGTACCTATATTTAGGAAGATGCTTATATGATCCGCTGCAGTTTCTGGGTATTGGCTTTACTCCATCTTCATTCCTTGGTACATGCTCCATGTTCCTGGACAGTTTGTCATTCACCCTTTTGTTGCACTAACTTCCAAGAGGAAACCTGTGTCTTGGAGTGTCTTGTTGACACAAAATGTCTGGAAACTGAAGTGTGGGGTTAAGATATTTCTGCTTCTGTATTAAAGGATAAGTTTGTGCTAACAATTGAACTGTCTAACATAAGTTCAAAGGGGGACATATAACAAAAAACAAAATAAAAAAAATAGATATCTTAGGAGGGATAAGGAGTAGTACTAGGAAAATGAACTGTTGGCAATTGCATGTATCAAGATGAGAAATTTTCTCTTACTTGCCAAACTATGCGTGAAGCCAGGCAGGAGTAAGGTGAATGTTCAAAAAAGGGAGAGCTGACAGTCACCTTTCTCATTGACCTCCAATGCTTTTTGTCATTTTGGAAGGATCACAGAGGAGCCTCTCGAAGGGGTAAAAGATGAACCTATTAATACTGTGAGCAGTGACATGTAGACACCAGAAGGTGCACAGACTTATTCCAGTTATATAGTCAATAGTTTTTAATCTTCACTTTAAAGTTACCTTAAGCACACGTGGCCAAAGTGTGTCAAGTGATTTGCATGCATCTGATTCACTTGATCGAGTCTGAGCCTTAGGTGTTTGCCGTATATGTCCCTTATTGCTGCCCATTCTAAATGCTGAAGAACAAATGTAACAAGTGAAACTACCTTTCCCCCCCACCTTGTCAAAATGAGCAATGGGGGGAAAAAAAAATAAAAAATAAAAAGGAGAACAAAGTTTTCAGTTGAAAAGAAAGTTGCCTGGAGATTCCAGAACTATTTTCAGATTGATTTTAACTTCAAGAAATGTTTTAAAGGTTTGTAAAGGTTAGCTATAAGAATGCTCAGAACTGAGCAGAAGTATGTGTACGTGCATGTGTTTTCTGTTAGGTGAGAAATCTTTTTCTTCCTCCTGATTTGGTCTCCTAGGCACTGTTAGTGACCTCAGATCTAAAAATGTTAAGACTCTCCAAAGATGCTGCCCAAACTGGCATGTTTTATCCCTGGCTTCAGCTTTGAGGAGGACAGTGCTCTTATGTATGTCAGAATTGGAAAGGTTTTGGAATACTTTTTCAGAAGCAAAGCCTCTATTTACAGCAAGGAATTTTTAAAATACTGGGAAGTCTTTGAAAAGAGAGAGAAAGGCAAATGGGTGCCTATAGTTCTCTATAGTATACAAATGTGGAGTGAGAGAAGGGGAAGAAAAAGACATGGAAGTGTAGAATCTGTCCCAGTTTTTCATAAAATTATGCTGGGCCTTGAGAAGAAAACTCTGTGGTAAATTACTGGAGTGAACAGGAAGAATCCAAGACTTGAATTTCATGTGTGTTTTAAATAACCTACTGGTCCAGGGATGATGAGAATGGAGAAGAGAGATTAAGAGCTATTATGTCCTGTTTACATTAGGTTTTTCATGATGATGTCCCTAGATCAAATATTAACTGAGTTCCCTCTGTTTGTTACAGCTTGTTGTCTTGGGAGCAGTAAAAGAGTTAATGTATAACTAGTGAGCTCCTACAAAGTGACCATTTATATAGAACATTTATTTAAAAGGAAAATGTGTGGTATAAGGAGAGTAACTTTCTGAAATAGCTGCTGTCATCTAAAGCACTGAATGTTGCCATTGAGCTTTTATGAAACTATGAAAACAACTTAGGCCAACTTCCTGATGCTACAAATTGGTGCTTCTGTGTGCTTAATTCAACAAAGTGATAGCAGTTTTAGCATGTAACAAATTAGATGGAAATCTGGTTCCTTTGTCTTAATGGCACTCTCTTATACTTGGATTAATAAATGCTCTGACAAAGTTACTACTTATCTCTTTTTCACTTCCTAAAGTATATCCAAAGTAGTCAATCTTAGACGTTCTGTTTTGTAGAGTGAATGTAGAATGGATATTGCCCATAAGTGTGGTTAGGTTGACAACACATTGAAAGGAAGTTCTCTGTCCAAAATAAAAGATGACTTATATAGAGGTGCATGTCTCTCTGTTGTCGTGCTCATGAAGACTAATCTGTTCAAGAAGCCCTGTGTTCTGCAGTCCTAAGGTTCATTGTGTTTTGGATCCACTATTGAGACTACAAATAAAAATATACTTGAAAAGCATTGCACACATAGATGAGTCCATAACATTAACACTAATGATACCAGATAGCAGTAGCCTGGTTTCTATTATGCCACACTAGCTCCAGTATTACACAAACAAATCTGATTTGGATTGGATTCATTCTGCACCGTCTCAAATTGAAGTTCTTTAGATGTTCTGTTACTGCCTCCACTGTGGAGAAGTTAGGGCATAAAGACCTACCATGAGGTGCAGGCAACCTTTCAGCATTAGGTAACTGATGGGCAGAATAGTTGTGACATCCCTTACACTGGGGAAGAGTTTATACTGTCTTCAGGTCTGTTTGGTTTTCTTCTGTAATGCTATGTTTCTTGTAATTTAATGAAAAAACAAATCTATACCACTGATACTTAAATAGCTGAAAACAAGTAAAACTTTGCTTTTTAGAAGTTTTCTATTTTCTTTGTTTCAAATGAGAATCCTAAGAAACAGTACTGCTATTTTAATGATGATTAGTGGCTCAGGCATCCTGCCTCATGGAGACATGGCCTGGGGGTGACACCACAGCTGACACTGTCCCCTGTGGATGTCATCCAGCATGGGTGTTCTGCAGAGCAGCTCTTAGCAGGAGCACCTGAGGGAGCTGGGGTGGTTTAGTGTGGAGAAGAGGAGGCTGAAGGCAGACCTCATTGCTCTCTACAGCTCCCTGAAAGGAGGTTGCAGTGGGGTGGGGGTTGGTCTCTTCTCCCAGGCACCCAGCACCAGAATGAGAGGATGCAGTCTCAAGCTGTGCCAGGGGAGGTTTAGGCTGGAGGTGAGGAGAAAGTTCTTCCCAGAAAGAGAGATTGGCTATTGGAATGTGCTGCCCAGGGAGGTGGTGGAGTCCCCATCCCTGGAGGTGTTCAAGGGGGGATTGCATGTGGCACTTGGTGCCATGGTTTAGTTAGTCATGAGGTGTTGGGTGACAGGTTGGACTTGATGATCTCTGAGGTCTTTTCCAACCTTATTGATTCTACGATACTTTTGCCTTTCTCTCTGGAAAACACTGACAAATTAATTGCATTTGCTCATTGGATTGAAAAGAAATAAATAAGAACACCGCACAACCCCCCAAACTAGAAAAAACCCAAAACCAACAAAAAACCCAAGGCAAACCGGCTCATCATCTTCTCAGAGACGCACACTGTAAGCTCTGCTGTGAAACTCTGAGTTGAATTATAAGAGTGCTCATTCTGATTCCATGTTGGGTTTGAACATAAACAAATTGGAGTTGTTAATTTTGTGAGAAGTTTTGTCTAGATTAGGCTTTACCTTGAACTCCCACTTTCGTATCCCCTAGGACAACAGAACAATAATTTGCTGTATAAATTGTAACAGCAGGGACTTAGTCTCTCTGGATACCCCCATCTGGCAGAGGAAATCTAGTTGTTAGCATATCAAAATGGTGTATGACTTCAGTTTATGTAAAGAGTCATATTAATAGAACTTTGCAAAACTTGCTGTAATTTCTGGGTTTCACTAAAATGAGGAATCCTATAGCTTTTTTGCTTTTACAATCTGAAAGGAAAATCTCTGGCCCCCTTTTCTTCAGGTAAGGAATACTTAATTTCTTACAAGCAAAATCCCTGACTCTCCTATTCTCAAGGCACTTTTTTTCCTGTGGAGGTAAATGCCCATCTGAGACTGGATGTTTCTTTCTCACTGCAGTTAAAAACAGCCTCAAGGTTCCTTATGGTAGTTTTTTTTTTTTTTTTTGTTTCTTTACATACACATACATTGCCTCAGTTTTGCAGGCCAGGTTAGGTTTCTGCCCCCAGGAATAAGGTTAATAAATTTTCTGGGCACTGATGCACTCTCTACAATGCCTTGGAAGAAGATGAGAGAGGTAGGGGTTGGTCTCTTCTCCCAAGGAGAAAGTGACAAGACAATGGGAAATGGCATCAAGTTGTGCCGGGGAAGGGTTCAGTTGGAGATGAGGAAAAATTGCTTCCCCAAAGGGTTTGTTAAGGCCTGGTGGCCCAGGCTGCCTAGGGCAGTGGTGGAGTCCCTGACCCTGCAGCAGTTTCAGGGCTGTGTAGATGTGATGATGAGGAACGTGGTTTAGTGGTGGCTTGACAGTGCTGGGTTAATGGTTGACCTTGATCATCTTAGAGGTCATTTGCAACCAAAACAATTCTGTGATGCTTTTCTTCAGGGTTCTCCGTGAAACTAAAGGCAAAAGACTACTGGAAATAACAGGGCTAACCTGATACATGTTGGGGTGTGGGGTTTTTTGTTTGGCTGGTGGTTTGTTGGTTTGGTTTTGTGGGATTTTCTCCCCATCTTTCTCCTCTCCTTTAGCTGATTTGAGTATCTATTTGCTTGGATTCGTTGAAGAAGGATAAAACACAGTCCACCCTCACTTTTTTGGCTGCTGTTATGCTATTATATATAGGAAGAAGAAGCAAAGTTTTAAATAAATAATGACTTGCCAAATATTTTAAGTGAAGTATCTGAGTGTTTTGTACAAGCAGTTGTGTCTTCCCATATTGCAAAAGGAGAACAACAGAAAGATTTATTGGCTGAAACAATTCCCAGTGTCATGTGGTACTTAAGAATTAAATATTTATGCCTACTCACTGGGATAATAAAACTGTATTCAATTATGTTGTAGACACTACAAATGATTGTTGGGTCCTCTAATGACATTGCAGCTCATAAAATACATATATACACATGTAAACAGTACATGAGAAAACATTATGGGAGAATAGTCTCTGATCTATAGAATCTGTTTGCTAAAAGAATTAGAGACATGTGTCAAGGCTTGTCACAAGCCTGTGGTACCATGTATGTGAATTTTAAAGGTGCTCTGTTGATGGTGATTTCAAAAGCTGTAATGGCTTGGGGATTCATAATGAAGCATGGTGGTTCTTTGACAGCCATAAGCCTTACAAACTCTTAGAAATGCCACAAGAGCTGTCATTTCTTTAGCCAGGGTAATGTAATAAACATCTCATTTATCTCCTTTCTGACTAAAGGAGGTCATTAGTCCTTTCACGCTGGGACTCTGCCACACAGGAACATTTCTCACACTCCCTTGTCAGTTCAACAAGAATGCCCTGTGGTCCCAGGTTTGCCAGAGCCCGTCTGGGACACTGTTGTGGTTATGACTTCAATTCACAAAGGTATTTCACACCAGCCTGTATTTAGATGTGTGAGAAATCTCATTGGAGATGAGCATATCACTCCCTTTGCACCTTTGTCAGAGCCTGCCTGTCGTCCGAAGCACAAAGCAGCAGCATCTTTTGTTCAAGCATTGTTCCTTGTAGGTTTATAATTCCTCTTAGACTTGTTCACTGCAGGCATATCTTTGACAGAAATTTTTCCCTTTATTTCTTTTGGGATTGTTCTGTTTAACTTTGTCAGCCAAGGAGCTCCAGCTGTGTCGTGACAATTTTGTAATTAGCTGTTGCTAGCAATAAATTTGCTTTCGGATGGAAGAGCATTATTAACCCTTGGTTTTTTTCCCTTGTGCCGTATTTTCTCTTCCTGATCTCTGGGAAGGTAGCATGCATGTCTTTGCAAGCAATTGTAACCATTAGTAATCTAAACTTAGCAGAGCACTGCATTTGTCAGAAATCCCATTGCTTCCAAACAGTTGCTGGAAGTGGATCATTCCTATGCCAGTATGAATCCTTATCAAACCTTATCAAAGAGACTGGAATGATTTTCTTATTTCCTCTCATTAATACTTCACAATTATTCTGCTAATTATCATTTTTCTGTTATTAAGTTAAAGGAGATGCCAGCAGATTGGTAGGTAGGTGTCACATCAATATATCTTGAATGAATCAAAGCATTTTGAAACAACAACAGTGAGTTTTGGCAAAGGGAAATATTTTCCACCTTCTGGTAGTCCATATTCTAATGTAAATAGAGGAAATGGGAAGACAGCAGCATTGCTGTGAGCTACATGCCAGTTATGATAAGAAAAGAAAAATATATTAGAAGGTAACATTGTTTAAAAGCTATCTGTAAGTCTAGCCAAAGGAAAGCTCAAACCCAAGCAGAGCAGTTTTATGAATGGTGTACACTATATAAGTTCACAGGATATTCCTTCTTATCCTTAGGAGCTCAGGAAGAGACAGTATGCAGTGTGACCCTGATAATGCTTAATTTTGCATCACTCTACATTAGAGCTGTAGTACATCATCTGGGTTTTAACTTTATCTTCTCTGGTGTTTGTGGTTTTTTTGTTTGGTTGGGGTTTTTTTATGTTGTGTTTGTTTGGTTTTCTGTATAATTACCCTCTTAAAATAATGATTTTTAATTTCTCTTCATTGTCCCCTGACAGTGCTGTAAAAAGATACAGTTGACATTTGGGAGGATGATGGAGTTACTGCTCTGAAAATGCTGTACAGTGAAACTTTATCAGAAATTACTTACAAACTGCATTCAGTGTATGTGGCAGAAACTTTTAGTGTCTTTTCTAGGTTTGTGGATGAACTGAGAGGCAGAAATATGTATGGAGTGAGCTAGTCTGGAGTGGACTGGCATTTTGTAGTTATAGGTTTAACTTTACCAAATCACAGAGTGTTAGTGGTTGGAAGGGACTTCAAAAGATTGAGTCCAACCCTCCTGCCAGAGCAGGACTGCCTAGAGTAGGTCACACAGGAATGTGTCCAGGCAGGTTTAGAATGTCTCTAGAGGAAACTCCACGACCTCTCTGGGCAGTCCATTCAAGTGTTTTGTCAACCCCTCAGTGAAAAAGTTTTCCTTAGGTTCACAAGGAACCTTCTGTGCTCCAGCTTGCACCCATTGCATAGATTTGTACTTACATGTTCAAATAAACGTGTGTTTGGACCTGCTAAACGGGACTAAGCAGTCATCTAGCAGGGTGTATTCATCCAGTTCTCTCTAGAAGAGGAAGAAAGGGGCATTTTTTCCCTGCTTTGTAACCTTTGTGCTTTTTACTTTCCATTATTTACTTTAATTTTCTCCTCACAATGAGCAAGCTAATGTTTGAAGCTCTTTAACAGATGTTTTCTTATTTTACTCAGGTGGGATATTTATGATGCATTAGTCTTCTTTTATGTCATTTTATTTTGGCAGCTACATTCTGAACTAATTAGCACACTAGAGAGATCTTTAAATAGGAAGTACATGGACAAACAGTGGTTAAGTGTTTGATAGCATATTGCAGAGTCCATCATGCCTTGAAATACAGGAGTGCAGCATGCTTGCCATCGCTGCATGTGGCATAATTGCTTTTCTGAAACACTGAGCTGGTAGTGCTCCGAAGATTTTGTTTGGGTAACTGTGTAAAGGAAATGCCAAAGACCTCTTCAGTTGTGAAGTTCCATTTTGAATGATAGTGGCTGACTAATGCATCTGTTATGTTGTGAGTGTGCTTTGTCAAAAATGTCTGGAAGCAGTTAAGTCTGTGTATATATTTTAGGTCTATGTATTTGAGTGGGCTTGCTGTTTGACTAAGATTCTGACTTTAACACAGCTGACATTTACTAGAATTAACTTTTTACCTGATGCTGCTGTAGAAGTAGGGGTGCAACAGACTGCTTTCAAATTTATATTAGTAGACAATATTCTAGTAGGACACTTTGTTTTAATTTATTCCTGTCAAGCATTGATCTAAAGCATTGCATCTGCATTATTTATCTTCAAAAAGCATAATATTTACTGTCTACTAAAAGCTAAAGCTCCTGATTGCTTTTTTAGCTATCTTGATCCATATTCCACCTGGCTGGCTGTTAATGGTAGCTGAAGAGAGCAGAAGTAGACTGAATATTTAGTTTTCCCTTCCACCAGGAAGATGTGTCTGTATGACAGAGAATGAGCTACAATAAGAGACAGCAAGATAAAGGAAATAGCCAAGACATAGGAGACACTGAGGCTGCAGCTGTTCTCCCTCATTTGGAGTAATTAATTCTTAAAACTGGAAAAGCTCAACAGACCTGTCCCACTTGTCCAGCTCCACCTGCATGTCTCTTCAGCAGTTTTCTCCTTCTCAAGTGTCTCCCAGCATGTTTTGTCTCATGTGGCTCCTTCCCTAGCAGCTGTTGATCTTTCTGGATACCTATGAGCTGAGGTGCTATGTGCTTTCCTGACTAGCTGCAGTTTTGCCAAGTAGTGGCTTCTTATACTGTTGGCAGAGCTGTGCCTGGATACAGTGGATGGCCTACAAACCCTGCAGTGGATGGTCAACACATACACTAATGGAGTGAGGGCCCATGCATAAACTAACTTGGTACATGCATGAATTAGCTGGGCACTCATGCATGCGCTCATTAAATGCTTAGGCAAGAGCTAATAGGCTGCTTGTGTGTGAATTGTTGGGGGACTCAGACATGAACTGCTGGGCACTCATGCACAATGAGTGTGCTAAACTGTGCAATTTGTGGTATATCTGAACTGCAGCATAGAAGTGAAATTAGGTTCAGTACAGTTTTGTGGCAGCACTTTGCTGACTGTGAGAAGCACATGAGGTGTCTGAACTTGAAGATTGAATTCAGTAGGAACATCAAGAGACAATCTGGGGAAGATTGTGGCATCCACTGTGCAATTGCTGCTTTTGCTTGGTGAAATGTATGTTGACTTGCTCTTCTCACCCTGTGCTTGAACAGGACAAGTGACTGACTTACTGTGGGATGTTTTGCAGCTTTTGACTATAAATCAGTGCACTTTCATACTGGGCCATTGGCATATACTTAGTAAAAGATGCAAGGGAACAAGTTTTTCTGTATTAATCATAATGAAAACAGAGAAGCTTTCCACCCCAGTGATGAGCTGTGTAACTAAAAGACAGCAGGAGTCTTTGCACTCTGCAGCTTCTAACACACTCCAGAGTTATTTAATCTATCAGTGTCAACCTTGAACTACTCTCTCCAGGGATAGTATCATTATCTGTAGAAAATTCAACTGGCTGGTGTTTGTCTGAAGTGGCAAAATTGCATCTCAGTTTTTAAAGAATATTTTTTTACATGCTTTTGCAGCCAGCTCTCCCATCTGATACATAATTTGTTTCCTGATGTTCTGTTATTTTTATATGACAGTAAAACCTTTGGGTTTGTTTAGGTTTGTGTTAATGGTTTTGTTTTGTTCTGAACACAGCACAGCTTTTAGGGGAAATAAGGCTTATGAAAAATTGCTTACTCTTTCTGCTGTGTCTGTGTGGATATGGCTCTGGGCTGGGTGAGTGTGGTGACGGGAGATTTCAGACAGTTGGAGTAACTTTCACAGGTCACGTTCCTGTGGATTCAGGAAATGTGGCCGTAGTGCTAAGAATTACCTTCGAAGTCTATCAAATGAGGGCAGGCTTGCAGTATGATCTTAGACTTCAGTAAGGATCAAATAATAATAGCAGGTCACAGGAGGTAATCCTTCCACAGGCCACAGCTGGAGTCCTGTGTCCTGTTCAAAGCTACCCAGTATAAGAGAGAAATGATGCAAGTGGGGAGAGTCCAGCAAAGGGCCACACAGATGGTTAAGATTCTCAAATATCATATCAGGATAGGCTGAGAGCTGGGACTCAAAGAAAAGAAGGTCCAGGGGGAATCTGATCAATGCATGCAAAAATCTGAAGGAGAGCTGTAGAGCCAGGCTCACTTCAGTGGTGTCTAGTGACAGGATTAGAGACAGTGGGCACAAAATGGAACACAGGAGGTGCACTCTAAACATCACAAAACTCTCTTTCACTGTGAGGGTGACTGGGTACTGGCCAAGGTTTTCCAGGGAGATAGTGGAGTCTCCTACCTTTGAGATACTCAGAAGCCATCTGGACATGACTCTAAACAACCAGCTCTAGGTGGCCCTGCTTAAGTGGATGGCTTGAACCAGGTCTCTTTCAGAGGTCCCTTCCAACCACAACTGTTCTGTGACAACGATAGTACATTATCCAAGATGTAAAGCTTTGAGTTTTGTATCATAGTTTTGTAATCTCACAGCTGCATAAAACCAGTGGGAAGATTTATAGCTGATTTATGTGATTCAAGGACTGCTGATTAAGTGCTTGCTTTGTGTTTAAAAGTGTGATGATGAGAACATGGACCTTGTGGCAAGAAGTGCTGCCAGCAGAACTGCTGTTCAGATTCTGTTGTTATAAGCTGTATGAAATAGCCAGCTGAAGGAATGCAAAGATTAAGTCTGAAACTGGACACACTTGCTGTTTTGACACTTCAATGATGCTTTTTATCACACAAGTCCATTTAACACTGAAGTTATTCATTAGTGTAGGCTTCACCTGCCTTCTCCATTTCCTGAATGATGGAGATAATGCAATTGATTCTAAAGTTAGTTAAGTGTTGTTGTAAGTCAGAGGTGTGTCAAGTGGAGTTAATGATGTTACCTTCACACAAGTGAAGTGAGAATCAGTAAATTGAGTATAGGAAAAATGCAGGAGGTTAGGAGAGCAAAGCAGAATAAATCTTGGTTGTGAGAACATAATATTAAGCTAAATGTATCATGTGGAAGGAAATCTCACATGAGTTAGCACCTCTGGTTTGTCTTGTTCCTAAAAATACTCGTTATCTCCCATCTGGCCAAACTCTACTGTGCACTGTGTACCACACCAGACTAATTTAAGTTGTGGTATATCCAGAAATGTGAATTTTATTTATTCATTTATTTTTAATACCTGAAGGGAGGATGTAGCCAGGTGGGGGGTTGGTCTCTTCTCCCAGGCAACCAGCACCTGAACAAGAGGACACAGTCTCAAGCTGTGCCAGGGGAGGTTTAGGACTGGATGTTAGGAGGAAGTTCTTCATAATGAGAGTGATTGTCCATTGGAATGGGCTGCATGGGTGGAGTCACCATCATTGGGGGTGTTTAGTAGACTTGATGGGGTGCTTGGTTGCATGGTTTAGTTGATTAGGTGGTGTTGGATGATGGGTCGGACTCAATGATCTTGAAGGTCTCTTCCAACCTGGTTTATTCTATTCTAACAAGCAAAATTATAACAAAGTGTGCTTGCAAAGCAATTCTCAGTTCTTTCAATTGGTGCTTTTCTCAGTGGTTTAGTTTCTTTTGTTTTCACAGTTCCCAGTGCTTTTTCCAACTAGTCCTGTAAGCAATGAAAACATTGCTGGTAAAAAGGGGAAAGGGGGGTGGAGCATTAAAAACAATAAAATAGTTTAGCAATTTTTTTCTGCACAACATTTCACTACTTGCATTAAAAGATACCCAGAATTGGGTCTGGTCAAGGATCAATGAATTAATAACCTCATTTCCAGTCTGTGGTTTAGTATCTTCTTTAGGAAGAGGTTCTTCATAGAAAGAGTGATTGGCCATTGGAATGGGCTGCCCAGGGAGGTGGTGGAGTCACCATCACTGGAGGTGTTTAGGAGGAGACTTGATGGGGTGCTTGGTGCCATGGTTTAGTTGATTAGATAGAGTCCACCCTATCATCCAACACTTTCTCAAATGTCTCTTCCAACCTGGTCTGGTCCTGTTCTGTTCCATCAGTTTTCCTTGTTAGTTTCTTTTCGCATCTTCCTCTCCAAGGCCTGATTGCTCTCCTTCATTATTTTTCCCTTCTGTTAGGTTTTTACTTTCCTTTTTATACACCTTCTAAGTCATTTCTCACTCTCACAATTAACACTTAATTATCTGACTACTGAAAAGGATAAGAAGATGCACTCATAGTGAGCAGAATAATACTTGAATTTGAGTTGCATGCATAACAATAACTTTTCTGGTGGCTTTGTTGTTGAGGAAACTTGAAGCAGTTTTTCCCATGTCAACATGCTATGGCATTTATATGTTTTAATTACAGTAAATCTTGTTTCACTCCAAGTGTTCAAATATATGCCTAAAAAGCAATAGCTGTCCTTCAGTTATTTGTAGCTACCTATGAAACAAAGAGTGGGCAAGTCTCTTTTCATTGCATTCTTTGAACATTTCAGAGTAGCACATACAGGACTGTTAATTCCTTGTGCATGTGGAGAGTGGTAGTAAGTTTTTTAGTTAGTTTGTATAAAAGGAAATATAGCTGTTATGTGATGAACTTAATTCAGTAAGATTCTTTCCCAGCTGAGAATTTTGGACTGTTTCCCCAATGTGACTAAGTTAAGGGCTGGTGGTAAATAATGGATGCAGAGAAGGCTGAATTCCTTTAAGAACCCCAGTGCATCATTTGAGACTGGTTGTTTGGAGGTTTGGGGTTTTTTTGAGTGTCTGTGCATAGTTTGTGGTGGAAGCTTCCTTTTATTTCACATGCTGCCACTTCTTGGATTCTCAGAGAAAATTGGACTATAAGTTTGAGCAAGTAGAGGCTTCTGCGTTGCTCTAAGTGTGGCTCTCTGAATGCTGACAAGGATAATGAAGTGATATGTTCAGTGACAGCCCACTGGGGCTGTGGGCTGCCCAATTTTTAGTCAATATCCAAGACTACATGGACCTGTCTTTAATTTCAGAGTAGGAAATGTAAGACTCGGTACTAGCTCTCGGTCCTAGATCTGGCAGGAGATTACTGAGACAGGTCCATACTGGTAGCCTTGATCAGCAGATCTTTTGGGTGGAATTTTTGTGGCTCAGTTGGTAGCACATAAGACCCTTAATGGGAAGGTTGTGAGTTCAAGCCTGCAGTGGGCAGTAGTGTCCTCCCTACTCTAGTCATGAGGTCTGTGGTGACAGGTTGGACTCGATGATCTTTGAGGTCTCTTCCAACCTTAGTGATACTGAATACTGAATACTGAATACTGACTGCTTTAGCACTTGGTAGGGTTTTGGTCTAGCAACAGCCCTGTGTTTTGCAGCTATAATGGATATTGCTAGGGGAGGCATCAATACAAATTAAGGTAGTTTGCTTCTATATCACAGCTTTTACAAGTACTGTAAAAAAAAAGGTGGATTTTTTTGGGTCCAATTTTGTAAAATTGTGGGTAGTTTGTTTGCCTGCTTGTTTTATTTTTTGTGTGTTTTGTGTGGGTTTGGTTTGGTTTTTAATATAAGCTGTTCAATCATCTCTTGGTGGACTGAGCTCATCAGGTTTTATAATTTAACCTGGGGTACCATTGGTAGGATTTCTCCATGGAAAACTCCAGAGATTAAATGAATGACTTCCAGATCTGTGGCTTTGGGTTAGACATGAAGTTAGAGCTGTATCCATGCTTTCAAAGGAAGCAATAGGCCTGTGGCCAGCTCTAGCCAACAATTCTGACATTCCTAACAGCCTTCCTTCCTACACTAGCCTTCTATCAATTTTATGTTGGCTGTTGTACTGTTACATTTTACACATCAACATTATCTATTCTTCAAAATATCTTATAGGATACAGTTATTAAAAATAGAAACCCTTTAGTGACATTACATTGGAATTATTGAAAGATTATCCAAATTACCTTCTTGAAGAAAACAAAGTGTAAGGTAAATATAGCTATTAGTTTTCTGTTTACTTTCTAATGACTTTATCTCCCCACACATGTAACATTTCCCATGGAAAATACAGATCTTTCAGGCAAATTGCTTTTCACATTGGGGAATCTAGTGTGGGTGAGACAGTTTTTATTTTACAGTCTTTTCTTAAAATGAAGCCAGTCATAATTATTTATAGAAGTGTGCTAAATTACCTTGGAAGATTATGAATAACTGTTCTGGGTAGAAACCTACAACAACAAAAAGAGAAGGGCGGGGGGGGGGGGGGAAAGCAGAGACGATTACTTGTGAGAAGACCAATTTCAGGTTAAAAGACTGATGGTTTGGTATTCTAAACAGTTCTGTAAACCCTTCCACTAATTTGCAAAATCTATTTTTTCTTCAGAAGGTTGAAAAAATCCAACTGCAAGGGGGGGAAAAACGACTGCAAAGTGTCAAAATAATTTAACTTTTCCTGAAAATCCCAAGTGCTATCCTTATCAACTTTTCTCATATTTAGTAGATATTGAAGCCCTCTTGCATAACTTGTGCATCAAAAAAATGTGATACAAGTGAGTTGTTTGTTGTTTTTTTTCTTTTTAACTATTCATTATTTATGAAGTGCAGAGAAAAATAGTTACAAAGGATTGTTTCAAGGGATTTCCTGTAGCTGTACCATTTTGTTCAAAGGATTTGCTCGTATTGGTTTAATTCCAGTATGAGAAGTTAAGGCTTCTCTTGCCCTGACCTACATTTAAAAATAAACATGTAATAACATTTTTTAATTATATATAAAACAAGTATATTGGGGGTGGGAACTGTTTGCTTAATGTTAGCTTATGATATGTGCCAAACATTTGTTATCATGGCAATATTTTCTTAGTTCAGCGTTATTGTGCTTGAACGCACAAGAACTCTGCTGCAGCAGATAATTCTGTGCTCTAAATGTGCTGTGCTTGATGCATACTCTCTAAGGTATTTATCTAGCAAATCTATAAGGTATTTATCCAGTTATCAAAGGAAGAGCAGGTGTTCATGTTTGATAGCCTAAGTGACTTCTCAAAGCCTTTCCTTTCTGTTCAGGACCGTTTCATGGGAATAAGCTACCCATGGGAAAAACTACCACTTTTCTGCCCCAAGGTGTTTATTTCCAAATGTGCATAATACTACTTTCAAAGAAGTTTTTTAGGACAAACAAAACATTCTATATTTTCTATCCGTTAAGAAGATAGTTCTGCTCCCTAGGGAATAGGTAGGTGTGGGAGTCCCTGCTTCACTGGCTTTCTAAGTGCTGGAGAAGTGTCATCCTGGCTCAGGTGTCTCTGTAGAAGACACTGTACTGAGTACCAAACTAGGTACTGTTTGGTCTAGACCACAACATTCAGCTCATTTAATCAGTTTAAATTTTGTAGTCTACAACTGGTTTTGGATTTCAAGTATTAGTTATATAGCAAATATACTGTGAAATGGCATAAAGGACAAAACTGCATCACAATTTGGGATTTCAGTGAATAGAACTTCTGCTTCATTCTTCAACTTAAAAGTAAGTTCTCTATACATTCCAACTCCAGTTTGGGGCCATTTTATAAGTAGGCAAGAATATCTCTTTATTTCAGCTGCAGTATGTTCCATAGTCAAAGAGGCCAGGTAGGAAACTGCAAGAATAACGTAGGAACCGAGTTTGCCAGGGAGGAAGAAGCTTGATTATGTCAAGATTTAACCACCATGTGCCAGCTAATAAGCTTATATTGTACTTGAATATGGATCCTGAGAGAATTGGTGGCATCCAGGCTGAGCTGTAACACCTGCTCAGGTCACACTTTTATCCTACTCTGCTCAGCCACAATGTCTTCCACAGATTCAACAAGGATAAATGTTTCTTTTAGGAGACAGCCTAACTAGTAGGGGACCTAGGTATATATCCAAAGGATAAAGTTGGCCCTAGTAGCCAACTGAAATGGAACATACTGCAAAATACAAAATGCATTGAAAGGAAACATTTGATTTGGTGGCAACTGTCAGAAAGAAATATGTGTATGTATCTGGAAAAATCCTATCCTGACTTGAACAGACTGGTATGTAAAACTAGCAGGAAGTAAGAAAGATTAACTCTTTCATCAAAATTGTGACAGTGTTGCTAGGATCTTTCTCTTTTTCTTTCTTTCCTTTTTTTTCCCATTTTCTGAAGCCTTGTAGCAATACCAGAAATCTAACAACCAACCTGTTTTCAATGACATTTCAATATGCTTTACGCTACATTAGCAGCAGACCTTTGTAATATGCTTTCTTCCCTGGGGCAGGGCAAAATTTCTCTCTTCAGTCCCAAAAGGGATCCTTGCCTTTTTTATTTTCTCTATGAATAAAACAGTCAGAAGAGTTAGGATAATCTCCAGAAGGTTAATGCAGTTTGTCTTGCACACTTGTGAGACCAGACTTCTGACAGCTTCTGCAGATTACTCGCTTGTTTCTGTTGGAGACAGCAAAGTAAGATTCTCGCTTTGAATCCTTCACCAAAATCTGAACAGTGGTTAGTGTTTGGAGATACAATGTGTACACGAGACTGAAAATGATCCTGTTTGCTTGACAAATAAGTAATCTTTTCTGATACTGCATGTGTGTCCTTCCTCAGTCTTGCAATAAATGACAAGCTGTTTGGTTTTCCTGTTCTGTTTCACCTGGTTTTGGCTGTCAGTAGTGTGATCGTACACTTGCATAATGAGACCCTGAGTCAGCTGGATCTTTTAAGTGGATTTAAATAGACCTTCTCCTTACAGAGCACTCCCCAAAGGTTTTTTATGTATTTAAAATGACAGGTTCTATTAGAACTAAAACTAGAAAACTTGAGGTTTTGAAGAGAAGACGCAGAAGAAATAAGTGATGAATAAAAGAGGTTTCTCTACAACTCTTCTCCTGCCTACTCTGTCCTTAGAGGCACTCCTTGCTTACAGACTTGTTTCAGCTAGTGGCTTCCTAAGTTGTAGCAAACTCTGCCATGTTCTTAGTCCCTGTTAAGTTCTCTGTTTACCACAGGGAAACCTTGTGGCTGCTCCATACTCAGCACTGTGTTTTTTCTAACTTCTTTGTTTTCTGACATTAGAATATGCAGTTCCCTGCTGTCATCTTCTGTCTACCTATTCTGAACTTTCCCTGGTGAGCTTACTTGGTAGTGCCCAAAGGAAGGACCACTCTTTCCTCCTCTGCATGGGAATTCCACCTAGTCCCATGATTGTCTTTAAAGTAACGTAATTTGTAAACAGCAGCATACATCCTGTTACAAGGCTTTTCTTTCTATACTTTTCAAATCAGGAGCTACCCTGAGATGCATGCAATATTTTCCATACTAAAATGAACACCATTCCAATACCAGCGGAGGTCCACTTCCAGCAATGTTCTCACAACTGTAATCCTTAGGTGATGTGTTCATGTTACTCAGTCATTTTTTCAGGGGGATAAAACTGGCCAAGCTATCTTCATTTTAGACTTTGCATAACGCTTTGTGTTGAGGCTTTGGCTGTTGGTTCTTGTTGTCATATGATAGTGGAAGAACTGAACCAAACTTTTTGGGGTGACCTCCTTTTTAACCAATATAGCCTTTATCATGGGTAAGAAGTGCCTGATGGTAGGAAGAAAGATACATTACAAAGATGTTCTGTTGGAGGACCACAGAGATGATCCAAGGCCTGAAGCACCTCTGCTATGAGGATAGGCTGAGGGACCTGGGGTTGTTCAGCTGGGAGAAGAGAAGACTCCAGGGGACCTCATGGCTGCCTTCCAATATCTAAAAGGGGCATATAGGAAACCTGCAGAGGGACTTTTCATAAGCACGTTTAGCACTAGGACAAGAGTTCAGAATGGTTTGAAGCTGAGGGAGCGTAGGTTTAGACTGGATCTTTGGAAGAAGTTCTTCAGTATGAGGGTGGTGAGACCCTGCAACAGGCTGCCTGAGGAGGTTGTGGATGCCTCCTCCCTGGGGGTGTTCAAGGCCAGGCTGGATGAGGCCTTGAGCAGCCAAGTCTTTTTTAGAGATGGCCCTGCCCATGACAGGAAGATTGGGCCAGATGATCTCTAAGGTCCCTTCCAGATTAAGCCATTCTATGGTTCCTTTTCTCAGACTGTGTAGTGATGCTGTACCCTATTAAAACTATCCTGTTTCCCCTGTAAGACATTTATTTCCCTGGTGGATTAAATGTGTTGCAATGCCTAATTTTCATATCCATTTTTAAAGTCTGTTGGTCTCCTCTGGGGAAAAGAGAATTGTGCAAGTGTTAAGTGATACTGTGAAGTTAACTGTTGTAACTCTAAGTTTCACAGAATCAATGAAAAGTGTTAATTACTGCCACTGATACTTCATTTTTATTTAACATTCTGACAAGTTATTCTTCATTCAGTTTTATTTATCTAAGTGTAAAACAAGATAAAACCTGTTGAGTGAGAAAGGGCAGTTTGAGTGGGACTAGTGAACAGGCACTATGTAATGTATTAAGTATCAGCCTATCATACACTTTTCTGTAAGCAGTTTGAATAACATATTCAAGGCATGAACAATGGCATAAGCCATTCACCTGTTGTAGTGCACAGAACTGAAACACAGATCACAAAACAGTAGTGTGGTGCTTGCTGCATGCTTCCTAAGGGCCCTTCATGGGGAGGAATCAATACTGGACAGGGAGAAAATGCTTGTGTTGTCTCCACTGCAGAGAAAGCAGGGTTACCGTGGGCTTGCTGTACTGTACTGAGCAGCACAAAGGAGGAGAATGCTCCCCTTTAACATTGCTGCCCAGAGGGGGTATATGCTACCAGTAGATCTGTTAAACCTTAGGCCTCTGTAATTGATGAGGCAATGTTTATTTTGTGCATGTGGAGGTGCATGGCACATAGCCATGTGTGACATGCATAGCCCTTTTGGTCTGTCTTCTCACTGACCGCAGAACTACCTTCTTCTGAGTCATTTAGCATAGTTCAAGACCCATGACATGAAATTCAAATTACCCTCTCTTTTTTTTTTTTTTTTTTGCTTCTGTCAAATAAAATAATTAATTATTTTGTTCACATAGTTAAGCTCATATTGAGTTCTGAATTATGTAGACTCATCAATGGAGAGATTCCTGTCTTGAAATGCATAAAAGCGGCTGAATCTCCCCAGCATTTTGATTCACTACACTGTCTTTCTGCAGTGAGAAATTCCTTGGATACAACATTCCCCTCATTGTTTGTATCATCTGCTCAGCTTTTAGCTGTTGTTTAGAAAATATATTCCTTGCTGTGCTTAAAGAACAAAGGATCATTTTGAACTCTTAAGCATTTTCCAGTCTTTTCTGATTCATTCAATTTGTCATTTCTGCCTTTCCTTGCTGTTGTAGAGAAAATAGATTCTAAATTCAATGGAAGAAGTAATTTACTGTCTGTTTGCAAGCATGTCAGAGTTATGATATATTCTTAGGCTGGTTCCCAGATCTCCTGTGAAATTCTCTTAGTGCTACTATGTACAACTTCTTAGTATATTGCAGGAGGAGATAGTAAATGTTCAAGGCTTACAATTGACTTCTGGAATTGTTAACAATGCAATAAGAATAGTGTTCTGATAAGTGGTTGGTTGTGAAGTTGCTGTTGATTGGCAGAGGAATCCTTTCAATTACCAGTGGTAACTATTTAACACTAGATCTGATCTCTTTGTTTCCAGGATCTTCTGCTTCTCATTTGCAGGTGCAGGCAGACTTCCACAAATTTTTTATATATGTGCTTTACAGATTTATGCTTACAATTAATGCCACAAGACGTTGCCCTGAAGAGCTGGGGGTTTAAAACATGGTCCTCTTACGCTTACATCATAATAGAAAATAGAACTGTTACTGTCAGATGTCCACTTCAGGTCTGCCTGCAGACTGAACTGAATGGGAATATGAAGCTCCATGTTTTTGATCTTCACAATTTTCTGTGACTCTGAAATACCATCTTCTCTTACAAAACAAACAAACTGCTACTTTTGTTTCTGTTTGTTTGTCACTATCCACAGAATCACAGAATGTTAGGGGCTGGAAGGGAGCTCAGGAGATCATCTAGTCTAACCCCCTGCCTAAGCAGGATTACCTATACCAGGTCCTACAGGAACTCACCCAGGTGAGTCCTGAATATCTCCAGAGAGGGAGACTCCACACCCCCCCTGGGCAGCTTGTTCCAGTGTTCTGTCACCCTCACAGTGAAACAATTCTTCCTCCTGTTTCCATGGATCTTCCTATGCATCAACTGCCACCCGTTACCCCTTGTCCTGCCATTGTGCATCTCCGAGAAGATTCTGGCTCCATCCTCTTGGCACTCAACCTTCGCATATTTGTAGACATGAATGAGGTCGCCTCTTTGTCTCCTCTTCTCCAAGCTAAAGAGCCCCATTTTCCCCAGTCTCTCCTTGTAAGGAAGATGCTCTACTCCATCAGTTTTGTGGCTCAGTGCTGGACACTCTCAAGCAGTTTCCTGTCCCTCTTGAACTGAGTGGCACAGAACTAGACACAATACTCCAGATGTGGCCTCACCAGGGCAGAGTAGAGAGGGAGGATAACCTCTCTCTTGACCTACTGACTGCACCCCTTCCAATACAACCCAGGATACCATTGGCCCTCCTGGCCATCAGAGCACATTGCTGACTCTTGGTCAACCTTCCATCCATTAGGACCCCCAGGTCCTTTGCCCCTTCACTGCTCTCCAGCAGGTCAGTCCCCAACCTATACTAGTACATGGGGTTGCTCTTTCCCAGGTGCAAGACTCTACATTGGCCCTTGTTGAACTTCATTAAATTTCTCCCTGCCCGGCTCTCCAGCCTGTCCATGTCTTGCTGAATGGCAGCACAACCTTCTGGTGTGTCAGCCACTCCACCCAGTTTGGTGTTGTCAGCAAACTTGCTGACAATGCACTTAGTGCCCTCATTGAGGTTGTTGATGGATATATGGAACAGCACTGGTCCCAGTACTGACCCCTGAGGGACTCCAGTAGATACAGACCTCCAACTAGACTCTGTCCCATTGCCCACAACTCTCTGACTTCTTCCCTTCAACCAGTTCTCACTCCACCTCACTACCTGGTCATCCAGAACTATTTTAATTAGCAATGAGCTGCATTTATTTTCCCCAAGTTGAGTCTGTTTTGCTGTGACTGAAATTGCTAAGTTACTTCTCTATCTCAGCCCGTGATTTTTTCCATCTTACTTTCTTCTCTTGAGAAAGGCGAGTGACTGACTGACTGCATGGCAGTTTGACTGCTAGCCAAGGTTAACACATCATAGTATACTTTCAAAACAAGGTAAAGGAGACAGAAATCAGACTCCATTATGTTTGTGTATAAATGTATATATCCAAGAACATCCTTTCTTTTCTGCAGCAAAGGAGCTGTTGTTATTGCAGGGCACCTTTCATATCTTCCCTTCTCGCTTGAGAACTCCCCTTGTAGTGCTAGATGTACTGGTAAAGGAATTGGTGAATCCTTTAATGTGGGCATGCACATATAAGTACATGCCTTTTTTTTTAGTCTATTATAATATAAACTGGACATCTGTCTTTAATTTACCTGTAGTCTCTGTGAAGGGCCTCTGTTTTGTCCCAGAAGTACCTTTTTTACTCAACTAACAGATGTAGGCAGCGCCACTACAGGCAGCAGCAGAACTGTCGCCTTGGGGGCCTGACAGAGACATTTACTTGTTTCAGGTGGTTCAGACTCGAAGTGGAGGATGGATGATCAATGTTTCAACCATGTTTTTATCATTAAAGTCATTTACATTTAAGAAGACAATCTCTCCCTCAGCTGTTAATAATTTATCACAAGGAGGCAGTGTACTGGAGTATTGATTACATATCTGCTAGCTTTTGTGTAGCAAGCATCCCACTGGATTTAGCTGAGATTTCTTGGTATGAACTTTTCACACAAAGTTTGGTAGTTATTCTTCTCTCCTTCCCCTTTTCACCCTGTTAATTTTTTTCACAGTGTCAACTCACAAAACATCAGCACAACTGAGTAGCATGTGTCATTCTTCTCAGCTAATTTGGCTGAACAGATTGCTACCTGCATGGCATGTGCAGTAGAGACTTTCTTAGTCTGAAGCTTTCATTCCCAATGTGAAAAATGAAAGTTCTCCAACAACAGTTGTCTGTTGGCAGAAGCCAGGATAGACAGAATAGAAGCAGTCAAAGAAATCTTTGTGGAAAGGCGTGAGCAAAGTTGGAAGATACACGTATCAAGGTGTACAATAATTTACTGGCTGGTCAGTGGGCTCTATTTCCTAAATGCAGTATGTAATCAAGTCTTCTGAAACAAGGCAGTAAAAATTCATTTGTTGTCATTAAAGTTTACTTGACTTGAAGTTTGTTCTGTTTATCTTTTCAATCTGTAGGCAGATAACTATGCCTTGTCTTATACTTTTAAGCATTAGATATTTTTTTACTTGCAGTTCTTACTAATTCATTATGATCTGGCACAAGTAATGGATATTGTTAAATTGATTTACCTGATAGGGCTTTTTTTGGGGGGTGGGGTGGGGAGCAGAGTGGCTGTAATTCTGCAGGTAGAACCTAATGTAGGTAACATTCCTTAATATCTTTTTAATCTTATTGGTCCCAGGTCCCCTTTCAAGGTTTTTTTTTGGTTGCTTGTAGCAACAGAAAATATATTACATGGTTTTCTCTCTTCTTTTGATTCCATCCAAAGAAAAGTTGTCTTACAAAGTCAATGTGCAATTATTTTAGCTAAGAGAAAACCTGTAAAATTCTGAATTTCGTATTTTAATATTCTCATAACTGAGTTGGGTGTTAGAACCCCTAAGGAGATTATTTGTATTTTTGTTGTTTGAACATTGTCAATTAAATTGCCTTCTAATGTTTTGAAAATGTTGCTATGTGCCACATAGTTTAGGGCAGGTTTTGTCAGCATGAATTTCTACAGATGCTGGAGCATAAAGGGGCAACAGTAACATTGCATTGCAGCTCCCAGCAAAGGACATCAAAGCATTTCTCAAACGTTAATGAACAAGATCCAGCTAACACAAATGGTGAAATTAAGCAATGTTGAAACTGAACCAATTTCTAATTGCTAGAAAGCACTGGAAAAAAGCAGAAGGAATAATAGTAGGTATTTTCTATACAGCTTCAGCAACAGCAGCTGCTGTAGTTTGTGAATTAACTTTATATTCAACATTTTGTCATGTACATTAGGTGTTATAATGCATGAAATGAATACATAGTCACAAACCAGTAGCTGCAGTTCCAAGTAATGATCGACAACACCGCCTCTAGCTAGCTAACACTTTTCCCTGTAAAATATTTTCTGCATGACCACATCACATGGCAGCAGGCAGCACTGGAATTTATGAACTAGCTGGAGCTATCAGTGCTACTGAGGAAGCAATAGAGAAAGATGTATGTTTAAAAAAAAAAAAAGGGGGGGGGGGGTGGGAGAGAGGCTGGAGAAGGCTAAAGAAAAATAGCCAAGCAGAAAAAAGTTGTCAATATGTCATATAGACATGTTAAACTAGCAGCTTAATGGCAGTGCAAATTCATATCTGTGTCCTATTTTTAAAATTTTCAGCTTTTTCTAAATATAGCTTCCAGCTGAGTGTGTTTCTTGTAGCTATAAATAACTCAAAAAGACTGACACAGAATGAAAATTTCAGCTCTGTGTCAGGTTAGAGGCATGATTTGTTTGCATGACTGGGAGTTGGGAATGTTCAGATTCTTATCAGGTGAAGTTTTTTGATGAAGTCAAGTCAGCAAGTGTGATTCTCTTACAGAAAGACACTTCAACTTTTCTCTCAGGCTGCAGTAGGTTGAAATGACTCTTACTTTTCCTCCTATGAATGTTCATCTAGTGTTCCTCCCCTCATGCTGCTTACAATACTTATGTGCCATATGTACAAATGGATTGCAAATGAGGTACCTTATGTATATTAACTGAAAACCAACAAGAAAAACATATTGGTTTTTCGGTTTTTCCAGTCCTTAGTACATGTGTCACTATCCTGATGTTTGACTGTGCTCAAAAGCAGAACAGTTATGCAATTCAAGCACTTTTCAGATTTACAAAACCCAAGTAAACTGAAGTTCTTTAAATCTCTTTTTGGACATGACTAGGGCTTAATGAACATAGTGAAGTATTCACTGACATTAAACCTCCTCTCTAAATATCTCATCTGAGATTTTTTTCACCCATCTATATGTGGCTTGAATGCTTCCTGCCTCAAAGACAGTAGAATATTTTTAATGGAAAGCTGAAGGGTTCAACCATGGGGCTGAGTGATCCACCTTCTCTCTGATTGCTGTTACTTGGTATTTTGTTCATTTGAGCTCTGCTTGGAGAAGTGTAATTGAATATTGAAAGGTACATAAATATAAAAAGATTATATATATAAAATATATATTTATATATAAATTATATATATTATTACATATTTATATGTATATATTATATATATATATAAGTGTGTGAAGTTGGGAGTGCAGGTGACTCTGCTGTAAATATCATAAAGACAAGTAGTATTTCCAAATAATAGTCCTTTTGCACATGGCAGAGTTTCCTGTGCTTATCCCTTCCCCATTGTATTGTAGAAATTGGGAAAAGCAGCAGAGGTCAATGGAAACATGGATTTGAATAACTAAATCGAAGTAAGCTTCTGGAAGGGTCTCACAGTAGCTGTAGAAGATTAAAACTAAAGGTTGATTTCTCTTCTGGCTCTTTATATTAAGATATGTGCCTTAGCTTTGGCTAAGTCAGCCAAGTCCTAGAAAAGATGTTTCATGTGGGTCACATCGTTGCTAGGTTATAGGAATCTGTGCTAACTTGGGCTTGTCTCATTTTAATATGCTTGATCCAAACAGAGATAATTAAAAATAAATCTGAAGTTCCCTAATACCACTTAATATTGCATCTATACTTGTCATACAAATACAATGCCTGTCTCATTTTTTATTCAAATAGCAATCTATCAAAACTGTCTTTTGACAGGATTTTGACTACTTCTTACAGTAATAACTAATAGTTCTTTTTTGCTGTTTCCCGAGGGGAAAGAGTATGTATGTGTGCAGGGGGGAGCAAGGGTAGAAATACAGCAAATGATGTCTATTTTTACTCTTAAAATGACTCAGGAATTTAAAATCTGTCAATTTTCATGCCAGGTGACACTCTGGAAAGGCCATTCTGGTTCGCTTTTATTCTGTTTGTGCTTAGCTAAAGGGAAGCATAGGGACACTTTTTAAAAATAAAGATGCCCTTTTTTTAATTAATGTGTAATAAATCTTTTAAGAATAGATTAAATTATTGATATACGTTGCACTTAAATGGCTTTTAATAATTTTGTGCAGAAGTGATAATGGGTTGGGGAAAAAAGGGTTGGAAAGACTGATTGAAGAACTAAAAATAAATCAATCAATTGGTTCTGGTAATATGTCTCCTGTCCTCAGTGTGTGATGCTTCGTTTATGGCACCTTGAAGTCTCAAAAGCTGATTTATTCTTCCAGTAATCAGTGTTCTGATCCATTAATTTCTATAATGTAGAGAGATGTCACTGTTTTGTTTTTGTTCTGTTTTTTTTTTCCCATTAATGATTTGTGTTTTAAAATCACACATCTGTCAATCAAGACCAAACCAAGGATTTTAGAACAACTTCCTGAGTTGACTTAAGGATTATCACTGCATACAGCTGTTGCTATATATCATTATTCAGGGGAAAATTTTCATTACACTTTCTAGTTTAGGATTTTTTTTTTTGTCTACTGTGTAACCTAAACAGGTTTTTATTCATCTCTGATAATGGTTTTACTATTCACTAGGTTGATATTGTAATAGAACATGACAGGCTCAGATATATGCCACCACAAACAGATCCAGTTCTGAGGCAGAAGATACGTTGCATGAAGTGTAGTTTCTTAGATATTTGTAGTGGTTATCAGCATAAGAGAAAGAAATGTTTGTAAAAGATTGCATCTGAGTGTTAATGCAAACTACTCTGAAGCCAAAAGAAGTTTTAGCATTGAACTTAGTAATTTTTTTGCATCTGTCATGTCTCAACTTGTTGCTAAATCACTGAATGTAGTTATACTGGGGAAGAAAAACCCAATCAAACAAACAGAAGAAAAATCCAAACCAAAACAATTGTGTACTGTATAGGTACTACCTAAAGAGTTCAGGGGGAAAGAGTAAAAATATATGGTTTATAGCGTCTCTGTAATCAGTACAAGAATTATAATTCCAGTTTTATTAGCCCTTTTTTGGTATCATAGATTCTGAAAGCTTCTCCTAAGGGTGCCTAGTTTCTTGGCATTAAAATGTGAGGTCTAGGAGCTTGGGTGTCCTATCCAATATTAACATCTCTTCTCACATCAGAGTGTCTGTTGGCCTCTTTGAAAATCAAAATTTGAAGGTGGTAAAGCTTGAGAGAGACTCAGTGCTCATGGAGAAGTAAGGAGATGGTTCTGAGGTGGTGATATGCACTGAACGGTGTCTGTTTCTGATGACTTACATTCTGTGCTCAATGTCAGTGAGTAAAACTGATTCATAACCATATGGAATGACTGCAGGAAGGTTTGGGGCTGACAACGTGGGAGTTGTGTGCTTGAAGGTGATGATAAAACTGGCATGGGATAACGACATTGTCCATTGTCGATGAAAACAGATGTGTGATTATTTATTTTATTTATTTTTTTATTCATCCAAAACTAAGGGTTACAGACAACTTAAATCTCTGAAATTACATTAACTTCAATGTAATTACCCAGTATTAACTTCTATGTGTTTCCATTGTTTTTCTCCTTCACTCTGCTCTTGTCACTATCTCCCTCTGCTGTAAACACATCCAGGTCGATAAACACAATTCACACGAAGCCAGGTAGCTGTGAAATAAGTTGACTCTTGGGGATAGGAGATGGTTGTAGATATTTCTGGTATGTATCTGTAGTTTTGTCATGGGCTCTTACTTTCCAGAGCCCCATTGTGAGGAAAGGCTAGGGGGAACAGATCCACGCTGTATTTGGAAACGGTGCCAAAGTGGTGTGAGGGATGTGGTAGCTAGGATGTGCCACCCTGCTTAGGACCAGGGGATATGTAGCTGCCTGGTCCTGTTTTAAACCTGGCTCCAGTGCTGTAGTGGTACCTGAGGGGTTGGTTTGGTGGGGTGGGGTTGTGTTGTGTTTTGTTTTGTTTGTTTGTTGTGCTGCGCCAGGGGAGGTTTAGACTCGAAGTGAGGAGAAAGTTCTTCACTGAGCGAGTCGTTCATCATTGGAATGGGCTGCCCAGGGAGGTGGTGGAGTCACCGTCCCTGGAGGTGTTTAAGAGGAGATTGGATGTGGCACTTGGTGCCATGGTCTAGTCATGAGGTCTGTGGAGACAGGTTGGGCTCGATGATCCTTGGGGTCTCTTCCAACCTTAGTTATACTGTGATACTGTGTGTGGGGTTTTTTTGGTGGTGGTGTTCTGGTTTTGTTGGGGTTTTTCAGGGGGTTTGGTGGTGTGGTTATTGGTTGGTTGTTTTGTGGGTTTGGTTTGTTTGTGGGTGGGTTGGGTTGTTTTGTTTTTGTTGTTTGTTTTTTTTTTTTGGGGTTTTTTTTGTGGGTTTGGTTTTGTTTGTTTTGTTTTCCTGTTTTGTTGTTTGTGTTTTTTTCCCCTGGGTATATTGTGTAGAGTTTTGTGTAACTAAGCATGTATATTGACGTCCTTTTGTTTCTTTGATCATTCTTGGATACTTCAATAAATAGGGACTGACTTGTCTTGAGGCCTAGAACATGCACTGGTACAAATGACAAGTTTGCAAGTTAGAAATCCATTAATGTTCTAATATGTAATTATTGTTTTGGCTTCTTTTTGGCTGCCATCTTAATATTGAACTGAAATTAACAGAAAAATAAAAGGGAAGACACTAGTATTTGGGTTCATACAAGTGAAATGTGATTGTGATTTCTTACTGCTGTATTCACATTTCCAAAAAGGTTTTTGGCTTTTTTAGTTTGTGTTCTTTGACTTAAATAATTTGGTCTTAACATTGACCAAAGGAGGTGGTAATGGTTTAGATGGGGGATATTCTTTTGGCATCATTAAAGAAAAAAAGGTGTGGGGGGAGGGGAAGGAGAGAGTTGGGGGAAGGGAAAGTTAACTTAATATGGAAAAAATACTACAAAAGTAGCGCCACAGCATTTTTTCCAGTAAGCTTGGCACTCTTTGCTGAGTTTAGCACTATGCAGCCATTAGCAGGCTGGTCAATGCATTGCTTTATGAGGCAATTATTTCAGCATACTCTATTCAAAATACACATTAGAACTTAACCTTCTGAATCCTGAAGTAGCATTTTTATCACCCAACATTAGAAAAGAGTTGGAGTCAGCAATTTCCTCTTTCTTTTTATGATCTGGTATCATTAATAAAGCATCGGGCTGGTAGCTTCTTCCAGTTCTCCAGGATAATTTGTGACACAAAAGGTGCTGCTGTGATACAGTTGTCTGTTGACTTATTCAACAGCAGGGGAAACATAGACATTGTGTAAAAATAAAAATGAGTAAAGGGGGGATAAGAGTTCTTAGAACCTGTGGGACTGATACGCAGCATATTCAGCCTGCTGCTATTGGATATGCACAAGTAGAAATGGGAAGTTAATATGGAATTTCTAATTAGGGTCACATACTAATGAACTCCCTCTTCATGTTAGTTTTATGCCGCTTCAGAAATTTTTTATCATATGCTTAAAAATTTATGGCTAGAAACATTAATGAAAATGAAGCGTGAATTGGAAATTGTGCTATTATGGAGATGAGGATGGCCGTGGCTAGTCTGATTTCTAAGGAGGGATCCTTTTATTGCCATTTTTTTCTGAGGGATGAGGAATTATACAAGTAAAATTAATGACTAGACATATTCTTTGCCCTGCCTTGGCTGGCATTATTATATTTAAAGTTATAAAAGCTGGATTTAATAAAATTTTGAATTAATTATAAGGGGAATTTTAATCATAATTGGCAATCTTCTATATGAATAAAACCTGTAAATCAGCAGAGGAGCGAAATTAAGAAAGTGTATGTTTCTGTACGCCAATATACTGGTCAATGGTAGGCTGAACATGAGCTTGCAGTGTGCCCAGGTGGCCAAGAGGGCCAATGGCATCCTGGCCTGGATGAGGAATAGTATGGCCAGCAGGAGGAGGAAAGTCATTCCGCCTCTGCTCACTACACTGGTTAGGCCACACCTTGAGTCCTGTGTCCAGTTCTGGGCCCCTCAGTTCAGGAAGGATGTTGACTTGCTGGAACGTGTCCATAGAAGGACAACAAAGTTGGTGAGGGGTTTGGAGCACAGCCCTGTGAGGAGAGGCTGAGGGAGCTGGGGTTGCTTAACCTGGAGAAGAGAAGGCGCTGGGAAGACCTTCTTGCTGTCTACAACTACCTGAAGGGAGGTTGTAGCCAGGCGGGGGCTGGTCTCTTCTCCCAGGCAACCAGCACCGGAACAAGAGGACATAGTCTCAAGCTGCACCAGGGGAGGTTCAGACTGGATGTTAGGAGGAAATTCTACACAGAGTGATTGGCCATTAGAATGTGCTGCCCAGGGAGGTGGTGGAGTCACCGTCATTGGAGGTGTTTAGGAGGAGACTTGATAGGGCGCTTGGTTGCATGGTTTAGTTGATTAGGTGGTGTTGGATGATAGGTTGGACTTGATGATCTTGAAGGTCTCTTCCAACCTGGTTTATTCTGTTCTATACCTGTGTGTACCTTTTAAATGCACAGCTCTGTTTATAAACAGACACATTCCTACACAAATACAGGGACAGTGAATGGTTTTATACTGACTTTGCTGTTAAAGGCGGTGTCCTTTTTCTCGCTGTTTGACAACACAATTGCTCTCAAGTTTGTGGACGAATGTGTGGGTGTAAAATTTCCACAACTGGCATTTTTCGTCTCAGATATCTTATAAAAATCAATTGGGCTTGCTGTTTAAAATGTCAACCCCCAAACCACTACCTGTTGTATTGTTTCTTTCAGTGCCACTAAAATTATCATGCAATCTTGTATAAAATATATTGAAAACATCTGGTAGTCTGTCTCGTTGGAATTGCCTTTGGAAATAGTCTAGTAACTTTTGACAGCTTGGCTTTACAGGGATATTGATTTCACTGTGGCTTTATCATGGAAAACTGATGAATGGTCAAAAGCCAAAAGTGATGTAAAACCCAGTTTATAGTTTTTCTATGAAATGCATGTAATAAAATAAAGTAGGTTTATAAAACAGAGTAAGGTATGCCCTTGTGGCAGCATTAGAGGTAAAATAGAATTTTGCAGCATTTTTGTGTTGTGGATTACGTGGCCTAGGGACCCTAAAAAATAATTTCCAAGCTTGATAGAGATGGACAAAGAAAAGATCACACTCATTAAAAAAACCCAAAAACATACATTGGTAATAATTATGTGATATTTGTGAGAAGATGAGCTTGCATGGAGTACTGCTTTAGAGGTTTCCAAGTGTTTTCTTTTGAAATAGGCTATTAATTCTGTACAGAAACCAATATGGGGGGAAATATTGTTTCCTTAGTCCAGTAACAAGGAGAAGCAGAGAGAAGAAACACAAATAACTGAAGGGGCATGTAACATGGGAAACAGGAACTGCAATTTGGATGGGGAAATATCTTTTCTGTAGAGCTGAAGAACTGAAAAGGAAGAATTAGAAACAACATTGGCCATTTGCAGAGCACTGGCCACAATAAAAGAAAGTAAGGAAAATACAGAAAGCTAAATTGATTTCTATCTGGAGGAAGTAATTACTTCACTGGTCAATTAAATATCAACACAATGAGAAGGTGTTGAAGTAGAAACACTTTGTGTCAGTTCTGCAGAACAGTGCATTGCTGTGTGTATAAAATCCCCTGAGGGCTTGAGGTGTGTGTTAATGTACAGTCCAGTCGAGTCCTCTTCTGCAGGGAGGGGTTGAGAAGGGAGATGGTGCAGGATTCTTTCTGCAGCTCACTAAGGCCTGAAAACAAATGGCTTAATAAAAGGGCTATTTTAGTTATATAGAACAAAAAGAGAAATAGAGATAGTGGGATCTTACATATCTTACTGTGGTCAAAATGCTACATCTGTATTGTGTTGGATCCACCCCAGAAAGATGTCCCACAACACGTTTCACAGATCCTGCCTCTCTCTTTCAGACAGAGTGATTCCTTCCTGCTCAGTATTCCCTTTCATCAGTGCTCGATACCTGTCCCTATCCTTACTGCTTCTGATCTGCATTTGCATTAAACAGGACACTCATTAAATGAGTCTCTTGTCGAAGGCTGCCAAGGGAACTCAAGAGTTTGACTAGTGGAGTTATCACTAAACCCTTCTTTTATAACAGTATGGAGGAAGGCATAAACCATTTACAGACTTAAAGAACATTTTTTTTTTTTTTTTTTTTTTTTTAAATTGGGAAAAAGAGTGTTGCCTCCCCCCAAGGAAGCAGTCAGTTTTCATCCTGGGAAGCATGACAAGTAGAATTGTTAAAAAGAAACAGGAGCAGAACATGGATTCTTTTGCAAACTCCTCTTTCCTTTTGTTTTTGACTCTCGGCAATCACATGGGCACAGCCATCATGTATTAAATAAGCATAGGTAATTGAAACTAACAAATCAGTTTTAGGTTTGTTTGAGCTGTTTCAGGAATACAGAAGAAGATACCCCCTTGTTTGTATGGAATTGTGTTTCTAGGCTGAAGTCTAACAGAATGGGGTACAGTCAAAGCTTTTTATCTCAACGTGTGTACATTTTGTGTTACAAAATGAACAGAAGGCCCGTGGCGGAGGTGCCATATGCCATACTTGGACAAACAAAGGGGGAAGTTAATTCACCTTAACTAACAGAACTGAGATTCAGGATTCCCACACTCAGCTGTGAGAAGAATCTCACACTAGACTGTAAATGTATCCCTCTGCACATTACAAATTCCAACCCTTCTTTTAATTAATGTTGTTAAAATATCACTAGCATGAACTTGATTTTCCCTTTTTTTGCATTGCTTCTGCCTTTCTGTTTTCCCTTAAGAAATGGTTGCTCATAATTTCAACAAAATGCTGTTGAACTTTTGTAATCTGAGACATTTATGAACGCTGCAGTGTGAAAGCTGAAAAAAGTTGATGTGAAACATTACAGCACATCACTTGCTGAGGGAACTTAATAGGATTGCAAGCGTGCTCTTAATGGCTTTTACAAATGATGGTTTATTGTATGAAACTGCTGCTATAAAAAGTAAGGAATTAAAGAGAATGCATTAGACATAAAGGAGAAACCAAAAAATGAGCAAAGTTACAAGCCTGTCAGGGGTTTCTCTTGCACATTTTAATTTTGTTAGTAGGGTAAATAATTGCAAAGGTCTAAATTGTATAGAAGTTTGTAACATAAAAAATAGGATTAAAAAATTAGAGTGCAACTTCAAAACAGTCCTCAGTTGTAAATTGAGTAATTAGTCAACGTGGCTTACTATGTAACTGATGCTAGTTGTTGTTTTGCAAACTACAGAGTTAGACTGAAGCTGTTCTCTGAAGTCAAAATCACGTAGGAGTGTGGTCAATGCAAGTGAGGTCTTGCTGAGTGAGGATCAGCAGCAATTCAGCATGGATGCGATGATGATCCAAACCAACTGCTTTTGCTGTTGCATGTAGCTATGATGAATGACCCAGCTCTTCACATTACTGCCTATTTCAGAGGTACAGACATTGCAGTTTTGATTCTGCAGCATGAGCCAACAGGGTTGGAGACAAGTAGAAAACATACCTCAAGATGTCTTGATGTTTTTGTTTTAGCATCAGTTCATTTTTTTTCTCAGTTTGTGTGACAGGTCTATAGGATGCAGAAATTGCCTTTTTTTAAAGCTGAAGCTAACCAAGCCTTATGGTGGAGGAGTGTGAAAAGTTAATAGCTCTAAGTTAGCATTACTATTATGTGACACAGTCATGATTATGGGGTCAACGTTCCCTAGAGCGATTCTGTTTGGTGTTTTTTTTTCCTTCAGTCTTCTATTTATAAAGTAGAACAGGTGTTTAATGAGCTATCCTGTTTTGAATGGTTATTGTTTCCATTAGCTGAGAACTGATGGCTTAAAATGTGTTGGGCTTTTTTTTTAATGAACTTGCATCTTTTAGTTCAGAATTTTAAGAATTGCTATCTGAGAAGCTGTGCAGTAACTAATTGAGGAGAAAATGCTGGAAATGCCATTTCTAACCTGCAGCTAGTCGTGTATCGCTCTGCTCTCTTTTGCCAGCTAACATACATGCATGCACACACAGATCTGTACATATATAGTAGTCACATAAAAACAGTGGAAGAGATCAGCTTGTTATCTGAACAGATGTTATGCTTGACTGAATCATACAAACGACCTTTTAAGTATATGCTGGGCTACCTCACTACCAGCTTACAACCGCCACATGCTGCGTTACTCATTCCTTTCTAATTCAAAGTCAGGCTGCTCTGCAGCACCAATAGATTTTAAGTTTGGTTTGTGGTGTTGTTTTTTTAGGCTCATATTAAATAATGAATTTTCACAGTACATGCCATAAAATGAATTGGAAGATTTTGTGAGTGATTGGACTGCAAATCTGAAATGAGCCTCACTTTGTCACAGTTTCACTTCTTCCCACCAACTGTTCAAATGCCTAAGGTGCCAGAATGGATTAGGAAACCCTGTGAGAAAGGATGGCAGTTCTGCTGATGATAGTGAAAAGGCAACACTATTTTTTTCTGCTTTTAACTGAACACAGTGAGCACAGTGTGAAGCTTTACATTTTACAGTCTCAGCCTGGGCCATAAGAAGATTCTATTACAATGCATCAGTTACCTTTATGTTTATAATCAGAGCTAATGCTATAAAGTTATGTCCTGCAGGTATTTAACCCTGTTTTCAAGCATTTCATTTTGTTACACCTTCAGAAATGAAATAACTGACTAGTACTCAAGGACAGGAAAAAAAATAAAAATGAAGTGGTAGTATGCCTTTAAAATTACATTTTCATGACTGATAACTAGCAGTTTCACAAGAATACAGCCATGTTTTTAAAAATCCTTCCTTTGTTAGTCATAAACTCAGTTTATGTTCCCAAAGATGTTGTAGGAAACAGCTGTCGTTACAGTCTAAGTGCGCAGCAGGAGGCAGCTGACAGTGGCTCTTTTAATCATGTAGTCCTGGGACATAATGCTTCAGTTAATAACAGAAACTACCACTGACTTTGTTAGGGTTCTAGTTTGTCCCCAAAGTTTGTTTTCTTGAACTTTCATGGTTCTGAAAGAACTTTGAACAAACCAGCCTTTACCATAAACCTAGCAGCAGCCCCAGGGAAACATTCCCCATGCTGTTGTTAATTTTCAAAGGTAATGAAGAGCAGTTTCACTATTAATTGGTGGATTGGAGATAAACTGGTTAATCTTTCTATCCTAGCAGAAACTTAAGAATATGCCTAAGCCCAGGAAAGCCACAGATCTTGCTCTTATGAGGAAGATAGTGGTTTACATTAACATGACATACGACTCAAACCAACAGAAGGTCTTTCATTTTGTTGAACAGGATCATGATCATACAACTGCCCAAACATGATGATTTTCCCTCCCCTTCCCATCTTCCATCTGATTCTGGTAGGTTTCAGATTAATCCAGCTTTGCCTGACAGGCTCTTTCCATAGATCTGGCTTAAATGCCTTTCTGTGAGTATCGGAGTAGACATGTCAGCCAAGAATAATCAGAGCAGCACAATGCATGTGAGTTTCTTCATAGCTGGGTCACTGTTCCATGTGGTTGCAGAACCTTTTCCCTTGTAAGTAAATCTAGCACACACTGTGTGTGCTCATACAGGTTCATAGCTTCACTTCTCTTCAGCAAGGCTAACAGTTAATGTACATAAAGAGGTGAATTTGATGTATTGTTAGGTCCCTAAGTTACGAGTTGCTTAGCAGATCAGGTAGGAGGCATGAGAACAATAAAAGGGATTGTGTGTATATATCTATTTTGAAGTGAAGATGTTTTTCTTAGTAGAAATAGGATGTGTTATGTATTGCATGTGCTTCACATATATATAAATGTAATTAATTTTTAAAATAACTGTCCTGGGTTTACACAGCCCACTCTCAGAAGTCCCCCTCCCCCATACAGACAGGAAGGAAAGCAATACCAAGAGATACAGGGTTGAGATAAAGATCCAATGCTGAATGACCATACCTTATTTCACAGAAAATCACTGAAAAATGCAGAAGCAGTAGCAGAAGCCATTGATCTCTTCCCAACCCCTTACCTGCAGGGCCCCCAGCAGAAAAGCCCAACACGCCAAGCCCAGAAACTAGAAGCAACAAGAACAGGAAGCCTCTCCTGCTATAATCTGAACTTCAAGCCCCCTGACACTTTGCTTCAGCCAGCACTTTTATTGTGAAGCTGGCATGACATGGCATGATATTGAATAGCAGCAGCAGATTCAACTCAGCCCATGACAAAAACTTGTTATGTACTGTTAGAGGGAAATAAATCGTAACAGAGCCAACCACCCAAGAGGTGAGGCAGTTGTCACACCATATCCCCAGGTCCAACCAGTAACAAGGCTAAAGATTTATTCCAACATATGCACATACACTACCAGCATTTGTTTATGTACAGAATCACAGAATGTTAGGGGTTTGAAGGGACCTCCAGAGACAGAGTCCAAACACCCTTGCCAAAGCAGCATCCCCTAGGGCAGGCTACACAGGAATGCATCCAGGCAGGTTTTGGGAGCCTGCAGAGATCATAGATTGATGCTCGGAGCACTTAAATGACGATAGACAACACAAAGAGCCTCATTCTGCTCCACAGTTTGGATGGGTAGTATGGAATTTCACCAGTGAGAATGTGTGTGTGTACAAGTCGGATTCTTCAAGCAGCTGGGCTCAGACACATAATCACATGAAGGTCTCTTCCAGTGTAGTCTGGATATTAATGATCTCTGTCCCACATACATCATCCCAAGAGAGGTGACTTTATACTGTCTTTTGTGGGAAGCATCGTAACTTACCTGGTAATGCTGTCATCCTGTTTGCCTAATTACCACACAAAGCACTGATTAGGCTTCAGCTCAAACAAATAGATTTTTATGTTGTCTGAAGTACATAGATCAAAAATTAAACCAGAGCTCTTTTGAACAAAGAACTAATAATGATTAAGAGCTCCTTCTATTTTTTTTTACCTTTGTACCTTTCGATTGATTGCAGGAGGGCATGTTGTGATTGATTCAGTCAATAATTTAGAAAATGACAAAACAATACATTAAAGAAAGGATGAGAGCCAGCACGACAACAAAACGATACAAATGATCCTGACTATAACATTTCAAGCTTTCAGGCTATAACACCTTTCTACATTTTTCTGTGTCTTCCCCAAAACCTCAGCATTGCAAGCAAATGAATCAGTATCAGTTTTTCAGTTAAATCATTCAAGAATATAAGAACAGAAAATAAAAAGGGGAAAGGGAAAGGATGCAGAACTGTGTCCAGTTTTGGGCCTCTCAGTTTAGGAAAGATGTTGACTTGCTGGAAGGTGTCCAGAGAAGGGCAACAAAGTTGGTGAGGGGTTTGGAACACAAGCCCTATGAGGAGAGGCTGAGGGAGCTGGGGTTGCTTAGCCTGGAGAAGAGGAGGCTCAGGGGAGACCTTCTTGCTGTCTACAGCTGCCTGAAGGGAGGTTGTAGACAAGCGGGGGCTGGTCTCTTCTCCCAGGCAACTAGCACCAGAACAAGGGGACACAGTCTCAAGCTGCACCAGGGGAGGTTTAGGCTGGATGTTAGAAAGAAATTCTTCATAGAGTGAGTGATTGCCCATTGGAATGGGCTGCCCAGGGAGGTGGTGGAGTCAGCATCATTGGAGGTGTTTAGGAGGAGACTTGATAGGGTGCTTGGTGCCATGGTTTAGTTGATTAGGTGGTGTTGGATGATGGGTTGGACACAATGATCTTGAAGGTCTTTTCCAACCTGGTCTATTCTATTCCAGTGGCAGGAGAGGGTGGAATAGCCACAAACACATGGTGAAGTGCCTGTAAATACTTTCGTTCTATGTGCTGAAAGGGATTATTAGGCATCTCTTTGACTATATCATAACCTTTCACCATGGCTGTAATTATGCATGTTATATCAATTTCTCAAGGAATAAAGAATGCTTTAGTTCACAACATACACAAATACTGAAAACTGTCTTAATGAGCATTCATTTTGTTAAACTGTAGTTGCTTAACTTTTGAATGTGTAACTTGTATCATTCAGTAGTGTATCATTGTTTTTTGCTTACTCATATGACTCGAAAGCCAAGACTTCCTAGCCTTGTGATAAAGACCCCTTGTAATACATCCTGAAAAGATCACAATTAAGATATCTCAAATAATTTAATTTTAAAGACTCTTGAAAGAAGGAAATACAAGGAAACAGTCAAGCATTATAGTACCTAACACTGATTCACATTACCATTGTCAGCTTTTGGAAGGCACCACAACTAAGTGAAGCAAAGAGAGATTGAGGTGGGAGGAAATAAAACAGCCCAGCTTGTAAGAAGAGCAAAACAATATATGTCTGAAAATGTTAGAAGGTGGGAAACTGACACTTCATTAAATGCATGGAAAGAGATAGGACTGTCTGATGGCTGAAATGGTCTAACCAAGAATATCACAAAATTATGGTTGCAGCAGCATCCTGGAAGGTTGTGAGTAGTGACAAATAGCCACAGTGGAAGAAAATGTTACTTTCAAATGGTGTGATGGTGTGTCAGGTGAGAGTTTCAGGTTCTTTGAATTAAGTGCTAGATCTTAAAAATGTTACATGGAACAATATCTGGAAGTTTTGTCAGGAGTTCAAGGTGTTAAACTTATGGCAGGCTGAAAAAGCAGGGCCTTGGAAGCTAATGGGCAGTAGGAAAAGTAAAGTTCTGTTTTGAACTTGAAGCAATTGTTAGATATTCATGAAGGAGATTTGACACAGACAAGTTAGGATTTAGTTCAAATATATGAATTAGAGAGATGACCCTATGAGTCACACAAAAACATCTTTGTGGGTGATAAATGGCCAAAGATTAGAGGTGAGGAAAAAGAGTGAAAAAGCAAGGACAGACACCTCTTACAGCACCTAAAAAAGCTGACGGTAGACAAGAAGATGACACAGATAATGAGGAAGGGTAATTATGTGAGGAATTATGATCAGCTGTCTGGCTGATGTTATAGAAAGTGGTTTACAGATGAGATGAATATGAACGTAAGTACCAGCTTTTAGCCCTGGCTTAGAAAACATTCATTAGAAGGCTTTGCCAACTACATTTCCTTAAACAGATGGATCGCGTGGGAGAACAGTAGAGGAGCTGTGAAAGGGAGAGTCCATGCTATGGTTGTAAACACTACATTCAGCAACTTTAAAGAGGTTGGCCTACATAGAATTCAGCAAGCAGAATTTTTGATCTGTGTCTTAAGATGGGAGAAATCAGAGTAAAGCAGAGAGGGATTATGGAGAAGTTGAAAGAAAGGAAACTACTGTCAAAAAGTGGAAATAGGATAATCTTACAGGAGACAACAGAGGCCTGAAGTCTTTTGAGGAGGAAAAGGACTTTCTTGAAATGAGGGGAACAGGGGTTGTTTGAAGCAGGACTAACAGCTTAGACACCAAACCATGACATAACCCCCCTGATAAATATCCCTGTGAAGTGCATTGTGCTGCAAAGTCAACCAAGGCAGGTGAGAGCTAGTCTGGGTGTTTCTTGGTGCTGCATTAGCAAGGATGGAAAGTAAAAATTCTCATCTGTGTAAGAAGGCCTTACCTAAACATGGCAAATAAATGTGCTGCTTCAAAATACTAATTTTTTGAAATTGAGTGAATTCAGGCTTTCCCAAATATATAAAAATAGACAAATTATCTAGGTTGTATGATTATTGTGGCAGGGGGGAAGTATCTCTGGTTGCATGAGACAGCCTTACAGGTAAGGCTGAGAACGGCTTAGAGCAGCCAAGATTTCTGACTAGTATGTCAAAAAAAAAAGGGCTGGAGAGTTTCACAAAATGACAGTTAACAATATATTCTCCTTTTTGAAATGGAATTACAGGAAACGTTAGAATAAAAATAAACAGTAGCACAAAACCTGTTACCTTTAGTAGTCTGTGATGTTTCTTGCTTAACTGGATACTTTCACGTGTGAAAGAGAAGACTATTAATTTTCCTAATGAGGCATTCTAGAGCAGTGTTACTTTATATAATGCTAATCTTATTCTCCTAGTTTTCCTTCATTTGCTTTTAATAATAACTATAAAATAATGTAGTCTGCAGGTGTAACCCAATCTGAGCCTTCAGGCTATTCCAATCACGCAGTTAGTATGTAATTATTCTAAAGAGGCAAGTTATTGTTATACCTGATTGTAGTTGGAGGAGAAGATAATTGAATTGCAGCAAAATAAGAGTTCACAGACAAGTCTTGTATTTCTCGGCACTTTTGCTATTTTGATCACATTTCACTTCAGTGTGGTAACAATGGTTTTTCATTATTCATTTATTTTCTAACTACTAAATTTACTGACCGCATATCTTAGTGTGAGACAAATGTTCATTCTTTTCCTTTATGCTAACCTACTGAAATAGGCATATCAATGACCTAAACATAGTTGCTGGAAGTCCTTGACAGGTTATGACTTTTTTTTTTTTTTTTTTGCTGTTTTTTCCCCTAGAATCATAGAATCAATAAGGTTGGAAAGACCTCAAAGATCATCAAGTCCAACCTGTCACCCAAGACCTCATGCCTACTAGACCATGGCATCAAGTGCCACGTCCAATCCCCTCTTGAACACCTGAAGTGTTCCCTATAGTTCTTGGGAATTTTTAGGTAATAAATGCCCTCCTTGAGCGTGAACAACTTTCACACTAGCAGTAGCATACTAAAATGAAACCAGAGGCACTAAGCAAAGCGTAAGGCAGTACCCTAGAATTTGGATTATTCATATTATGTTAGTTGCCTTTGCTTGTATGTTGTGTGCCTTTGTATTGTAAAACACCTTATTGTCTTGCAGACAATATATTGCATACCACAAGTGGTGGAGAAGACAGAACACTGAAAGGAAGAATGTTGCCATGTGGTACAAGGTCTAGATTGAGACAAAGCAGATTCATTCTAAAATTACGACAGACAAATATAAGTCCCGTTGTCTCCATCTTCTTGCTGCACTTCGTCATCTCTTGCAAGAGGCAAGAAATAATTCAGTCCTTTTTGTGCCATCCCTGATTCTGCTAATATTTTTTATCCCAAACAAAAGGTTAAGAAGGTTGAGAGAATGAAGGTAACAGGCATGAAGTAAATGAGAACCAAAAAAGCTCAGTGCTAGCAAGTTCAACTAAATATTTTCACATCCAGAAAAGGGCAACAAAGCTGGTGAGGCGTTTGGAACACAAGCCCTATGAGGAGAGGCTGAGGGATCTGGGGTTGCTTAGCCTGGGGAGGAGGAGGCTCAGGGGGGACCTTATTGCTGTCTACCAACTACCTGAAAGGTGGTTGTAGCCAGGTGGGGGTTGGTCTCGTCTCCCAGGCAACCAGCAGCAGAAGAAGAGGACACAGTCTTAAGCTGTGCCAGGGGAGGTTTAGGCTAGATGCTAGGAAGAAGTTCTCCATAGAAAGAGAGATTGGCCGTTGGAATGGGCTGCCCGGGGAGATGGGTGAGTCACCGTCATTGGAGGTGTTTAGGAATAGCCTGGATGGCGTGCTTGGTTGCATGGTTTAGTGATTAGATAGTGTTGGATGATAGGTTGGACTTGAAGATCTCAAAGGTCCCTTCTAACCTGGTCTGGTCTACTCTAATTCTATTCTATATTATTGGTCCTTTTTCTGCTCCTGAATTGAGTAGAAAGTGCAGCAAGGAATAAAGTTAGTGGAAACATTGTACAGGTGAGGTATCAGAAGATTGGGGGTTGGTTTTTTTAAGGAAGATTATGACTCTCAAAGCTATTAGTGCTGCTTGAAATGATAGATAAGGAAGATCCACGTTGATATCATCTCCTTAGGTTTCTGAAAGACATTTAATTGAAGTCCCTCATGAAAGGTTCCACAAAAAATATGCTTCTCTGTGATGAAGTAAGAGGTCCTTGCATTGACAGAAATAGTGGCTTGAGATGAAAGGGAGAAAATCTAAAACTAGGAATGGTTGAAGGAGAAGAGACGTCAAGGAAGTTTCCTTTAAATGGAAGAGTTATCTCAGTTGGGACTCCAGTAATTATGAAATGACTACCAGGGAGTGAGAGAGAGGCAGATGGAATGAAGCTGTTAAGCTAAAAGTAACATTAAAAAAACAAACCACAACTCAGACTAATTATTTTTGATCTGAAGCTATCTACTGTAGTAATTTACCTGCCCAGCCTGCAATAAGAGCTCTCTTGAATTAGTAGTAACCTAATTATCACTATTAAGCAGGTGTATCCAGTGTGCATTTACTTGTGTTGGATTCTTTCTCTGCTGTTTGCAAATCTTCACAGCACCCAGAACTAAAATGTAAAAAAATATAGAGAACAATTAGTTATGCCTAGAAAAATGCCAGGAAAATGGGTAGTAGGAATAATTGTTTGCAGCGCAGAGTCAGCAACTTTTGCAAACTTTTAAAATAAGATTATGGAAGATGAAACAGAAAAGCTTACTTCAGCTTTTGAGAAAGATGTAAGCAATTCTAAACCATACTTTTTCTCCAGGGAGAGTTTGAATCTATTTCTTATGAATTAAAGTATAATAAGAGCATTAGCTGGGTGATAAATATATTTTTCCTAAGAATTTCTTAATTTCTAGTATCTTTAATTGCATATCTCCGGGGTGTGAGGTTAAGGCAGTATATCTCCTTGTTGGAAATATGCACCATTTCCTTTTTTCAGCAGTTTGTTGTTTTTTGGGGGGTGATGTTTGTTTTTTTTTTTTTTAAGGTAAGAAGTTGATTGTTTGTTTTCCATTCTTTCCTCCCAAATGTTGAGATATTGGGCTGCTTGTAAATAGAGTGTACAAGTGAGAACTTACTCAAGCACTCTGAGGAAACACAGTCTGCTTCAAACTAGAAAAGAGCAGATTTAGATTGGATGTTAGGAACAGGTTCTTTATTATGAGGATGGTGGAACACTGGAACAGGATTTATGGAACATTTAATATGTTCTTTTGTTGATATTTCTAAGTTGTCAGTTCCACGGTTACACATCAGGGACTTGGCTCATATATTTGCTTATAAATAAAACCATGCTATTACTCCACTTAAAAGTGAAGCACAACCTAATTTCAGAACTGTTCTTAAATCCTTCTACAAAAAAAATTGATAGCTTCATCCTTGCATCTCTGAAGACAAAATGAAATTGTAGCAATTCCGTAACAGGAAGATTCATGGAGTGGTTTGGGTTGGAAGGGGTCTTAAAGATCATTTAGTTCCAAACCCCTGCAATGGGCAGGGACATCTTCCACTAGCCCAGGTTGCTCAGGGCCTCATCTAACCTGACCTTGAACACCTTCAGGGAGGGGGCATTCATACCTCCCTGGGCAACCACTTCCAGTGTCTCCCCACCACCCTCACTGTAATGAATTTCTTCCTAATTTCCAGTCTAAATCTACCCTCCTTAAAGCTGTTCCCTCTTGTCCTGTCGTTTCAAGCCCCTGTAAAAAGTCCCTCCCTGGCTTTGTTGTAGCCCCTTTCAGGTACTGGAAGCCCTCTCTAAGGTCTCTCTGGAGCCTTCTCTTCTCTAGGCTGAAAAACCCCAACTCTCTCAGCCTGTCCCTGCAAGGAAGGTGCTCTAGCCCTCTGATCGTAGGTGAGAAACGTTACTTTGAACTCTTTATCTGTAAAGGAGATTCCTCATTATTGTTCCTTTCCAATCCTAATTTCCCTCTCCAGCAAGGCACAAGGGTCATTTGGACATATGGAAAGCCTCAACTTAATTGTTCCAATTCTATTCCTCCATTCCAAGTCCTCACAGTGCTGTGTGCTCTTTAGCACTTGTGTGCATTAGGTAGTATATTTAGTGTTTCCCGTTTCAATCCCATTGATGTCTGTTTGGCTGCAGCCCAGAGCTGTGGGCACACAGTATGGAATTGTCATAAATCAGCCTGTGCTGACTGTAAGTGCTATGCTGCTGCAGCTGCTAGCATGCTTGCATGAAGGTTTCGGAATGCTCGTGCAGCAGTACCGCCCATTCCCAGCAAACCTCCTAGGGACTAAATTAATGTATCTCATATTGTATTGATTGTAGCCAATAAGTGCCTAAATGATCTGATGCGAGGCAGAGGGATTATGAAGGGAAGAGAGAAGAGGCAGCTTGAAAGAAATATGCGGTTTAATTACAGGATGAATTTCACCAATCTACCTCCCCCTAGGAATTTAACAAATAGGCCTAAGTGCACTTAGCTGTTCTTGACATCTGTTGAAATGATATCTGCCCATGATGGGAATTGGTCTAAGGGTATTGTCAGGATCAGTGAGCCACAGGAAACTGCTTTTCTGTCTGCAAAAATTAGATGAAAGAAAAGCCTGCTTTAGCAGTTTTGGGTTAAGCTGTGATGCTTATCATTTCCACCACGGAATTCTTTCTCATTTAATGACGCTAGCTCTGTATTGGGAAAGATGTTAAGTAAATATTAAGAAGGTGTTGAAATATAAGCAATGATATATAAATATAAACTGGAACCAAAAACTATTTATGGTGCTGCTGCTGTAGGAAACTTGATGTATGCCTTTCAAGAGAAACATCCAGGTTTATACCTTTTTTTATGATGTGTTATGATATGTTATGAAACTCCGGATCTCTTAGGTAAACAATGGAGACAGCATAAAACCCAGGGAACACAGAAGCTGGAGCTTCAGCTTAAATTCCATGGGAAGACAAGCATGGTGAAGACTTATGTTGTGTATTTGCTCATTTTGATTACATCTATAATTCAGAAGGAAGTATAGATTACTTAATGCTTTCTACTGCATTTTATAGTATTTATACTATACCTCTGCAAAACAGAACCTGGCAATGCCTTCAAAGTCCTAAGAGACAGAAGTTTCTTTGCATTATTTGAAAGCTGTGTTTTCCTGTGCTTGGAGCATTTATGTGTATTACCTCATAAATTACTTGTAGGTTGTTTCCCTTGGAAAGGTGATAACCGTTTATTTCAGGCAGTAGAAGCAGAAGGTGAGACAGTGTGTCCTCTAAGCTAGGCTCTGTGTGTGTGTTACTGCCTGCGTGTTCCTGCTTCCTGACTGTGCAAGGACTCTGAAAATCCCCCCAGGATTAGGCCTGGGGGTGTGTATTTCATTTCTATATAATAGAAATTATTCTGTTTTCAGTATTCATTTTCTGTAATGTGGGCGGTTGAAAATTCACACACACACACACACACGCCCCCCCAACATTATTGCCAGACCAGCTCAATTGGAAGCAAATGAAAGCTGTATTTACAATCAAAACTACAATCTACACTGAAATGCAATGAATATCTACAAAATATACAATACTTAACAATATTTATAGGTATATACAATTAAAAAACAGTACAAGGACCCCCCTGGCCAAAGACCAGGGGAAGCGAATAGCTTCTCCCTCCCTGCAGTCCCGCCTCCTCCCCCAGCCCTGTACATAAAAGGGACAAGAGAAAGGATGTTAGAGTCATAGAATCAGTAAGGTTGGAAAAGACCTCAAAGATCATCAAGTCCAACCTGTCACCCAAAACCTCATGACTAAACCATAGCACCAAGTGCTGTGTCGAATCCCCTCTTGAACACCTCTAGGGATGGGGACTCCACCACCTCCCTGGGCAGCACATTCCAATGGCTAACAACTCCTTCTGTGAAGAACTTTCCCCTCACCTAGAGTCTAAACTTCCCCTGGTGCAGCTTGAGTCTATGTCCTCTTGTTCAGGTGCTGGTTGCCTGGGATAAGAGACCAACCCCTTCCTGGATACAGCTCCCTTCAGGTAGTTGTAGACAGCAATAAGATCTCCCCTGAGCCTCCTCTTCTCCAGGCTAAGCAATCCCAGCTCCCTCAGCCTCTCATTGTAGGGCTTGTGCTCGAGGCCTCTGCCCAGCCTCGTTGCCCTTCTCTAGACACGTTCAAGAGTCTCAAAACTGTCCTTCTTAAACTGAGGATCCCAGAACTGGACACAGGACTCAAGGTGTGGCCTAACCAGTGCTGCCTACAGGGGCACAATGACTTCCCTGCTCCTGCTGGCCACGCTATTCTTGATGCAGGCCAGTTAGACTTAGCCAAAACAATGCAGCCAAGGTCAAGTGGAAACAAGTTAGTGTCTCCTACATGTATTTTCCACAGACAATTTGAAAGCAAAAATGTGTGGTTGATTTATTCCACTGTAAAAGATGAATTTGGATTTATAGCTCTAGGAAAATGTTGCTTGCTTCTGGATTTTCTTCACAAATGCAGTAATGGAGGACAGAATTTCACTTTGTGCAACCCTGCAATGTTTTCTTGGAAAGGACTGTGTTAATTCCTGATGCATTCTGATGTTTTACTGATGTCTCAAAGGCTACAACGATGTTAAATGGGAAAGCACATGACAAAAGTGATAAATCACAGCATAGCTAAATATTTAGTATTTTGTGTTTGGTGTGTTGTTTTCTTTTTATTTCTCCTTGTTATATTCCAGCACCTATGCATGCATATGCATCTAGAGAAGTGATACACAGACATGCAGAGAGGAAGAGAGAGGAAGGCACCCATTTCAGTATTTGACCTGGGTTTTAAAGACTGCCTCACACCCAGTGGTCCAGAGAAGGGCAACAAAGCTGGGGAGGGATTTGGAGCACAAGCCCTATGAGGAGAGGCTGAGTGAGCTGGGGTTGCTTAGCCTGGAGAAGAGGAGGCTCAGGGCAGACGTTATTGCTCTCCACAACTACCTGAAGGGAAGTTGTAGCCAGGAGGAGATTGGTCTCTTCTCCCAGGCAACCAACACCAGAACAAGGGGACACAGTCTCAAGCTGCACCAGGGGAGGTTTAGGCTGGATGTTAGGAAGAAGTTCTTCATAGAAAGAGAGATTGGCCATTAGAATGGGCTGCCCAGGGAGGTGGTGGCGTCACCATCACTGCAAGTGTTTAGGAAGAGCCTGGATGAGGCACTTGGTGCCATGGTTTAGTTGATTAGATGTTGTTGGGTGATAGGTTGGACTTGATCTTGAAGGTCTTTTCCAACCTGGTCTATCCTATGCTATCCTACTTGGCCTCTCACTGCTGTCCCTGAGATTTGTGGCCCACTTCTCACATGTACTTGCAGCTATACATCTGTGCTGTGCCAATAGGTGGATGGAGCAATTGCTTTTGAAAGGAGTTAGTTAAACAAACCAGAACAATCTGTTTGAAACTGTAATGAGAATACACTAGAACTACACCAGTGTCAAACCCAAAGCATTTTAGTATAAATTGTGCTCTGCAGAGACTTCTGTAATTTGTTGAATCTATAGAAAAAAACAAACAGCTGGTTCCCTATTTGAAGACAGAACAAAATAAGAAACTGTGACAAAGGTAGCTCGCTTTTTTTTAACAGCTGAGATGTTTTCCTCCAGCAGTGAACTCTGTTAACAATTTTTAATATTTCAATCACAGAATTTGGGATTGCTCTCCAATGTCCTGTGAATTATAGTATAAGGTAAATTAGAAAAGTAGAAGGGCCTAGGTTGGAAGGGACCTCCGAGATAATCTGCCTCAACCTCCCCACCATAGGCGGGGACACCTCTCAACTAGACTTGGCTGATCAAGGCCTCATCCAGCCTGGCCTTGAACACCCCCCAGGGAGGAGGCACCTACAGTCTCTCTGGGCAGCCTCTTGTAGAGTCTCTCCACCCTTGTACTGAAGAACTTCTTCCTAACATCCAGTCTAACCCTGCTCTCCCTCAGCTTCAAACCTTGTCCTAGTGCTAGACACCCTTATGAAGAGTTCCTGTGCAGCCTTCCTGTAGGATCCCTTCAGGTATTGGAAGGCAGATACAGGAAGCTTTTCTTTACAAGCACAGTCTTTGTTTTTTTGAGAATGTCTCTGGTGTCTCATTTTTCAGTTCCTTGAAACTGAAAAAGTAACACAACTTTGTGTGTATAGTGTAACCCTTCTGGAAATAGACTTAAATACAATATTTATTTGTTTTCCTTTCCAGCTACACATACTGTAGGGTTTTAAAAAGAAATCAATTAGGTGGTTGGTTTTGTTTTTGTTGCATAATCACTCAACATATTAAATTGTTATGCATGTATAATTATGAGGATTTTTTCCACTTATGGCTATCTAGCACAGTGTGGCATATCTCAAGCAACTTCAAAACAGTTGTGATGTAATGTATGCTCATCTAGGCTAAAATGATGAGTTCCTTTAAGTCTTGCACCCGTAATTAGGTATCTAAATATAATGGCCTGATTTTTGAAAGATGTGAGCCCTTCTAGGCACTGTGACTTGCTCAGATTTGCTGTGCTCTGCATTTCCACAAACCAGGCCATATATGTCGGTAGCCTAAATATAGATTCATGAACTAATTTAAGACTTAAATAGACTTGAAATTACTGGGCATGTTTCTCAGTTCATGTTATTCTTAAAGGAGAAAACAATGCTTCCTGGCAGTACTCCTTGTCTGATAGGCACAGTAACAAAGCACCCACACTGCAGTGGGAAAGGATTGCTCCTTGTTTTGAAAGGTACTTTTGAAAGCTGTGTAACAGCTCCATGTTTTATTGTATTATCCCAGTTTAAGGCACAAGCTCTGTCTTTTATATTCCAAATTTACTAGAACCATCATGGAAAATTGTTTAGGTAGAGTACTTTCAGTAGAACTGAATTATGTATGGATAATGTAAAATGCCTGCTCTCTCCAAAGCCTGTATGCTTAAGGAAATACATTACTTGCTTTGAATAAAACATATTTCATATTTAACAGAGCATTTACAACTGTCAGACACTGTGTTTCCTTTTCTTCTTTTAATGGTAGTATTTTCAGGATGTAACAGAAAACTGTTCCAGGAGTTGTCTTGCTTATCTGATTGGAAGAAATTTTAATGATTTTTAGTTGTTGCTGCTTATTTTCTATACATTTAGATTCCTCAAGACAGAAAATGGTGCCTGAAAATCTGGTATCACCGCAACAAAATCACAGTGTCATTGTCGTTGCTAATACCTTGTAATTGTCACCAGTATTGGCATTGGCAACTGGATGAGACAGAGTGATGAAGAAAAGCAATTCTTCTCCATCTAATGAGGGCATTTTGTGTAGTGTGCAAACCAGTCCTGAAAACCCAAACTATACTCCGAATATATTCATTACAGTTCTGTATGCTCTGTCCAAGTGTCAGTTCGTTCGTATTCTTATATTTAAATTTAGCATCTTTTCTTCAGTGATTCTTCTCATAATGTACATCAGGCTAGGATGGAGATGAATGAAAATGGAACCATAATAGTGTGCTAGTTTCCTGGTGGACTGCTTCTTGCAAGTTTTGGGTTATTTCTTGTTTTTATTTTTCAAATACACATTTGAATTTATTATTCATTTTATATTAAAAATCTGGGTACTTTCTGTAGAAGCCAGAATGAAAGATATTTATTTTTAAAGAAATATATCGGAAGTTGTACAGCCTTGTACTGTGGTGTATGGACTGGGCTTTATTAGAACAGGAATAATTAGGCTTTAGCAGTTTGGGCTGGGTGCACCCCTGCTGTGGCCACGTAAGACCCCTGGTGTCCCGAGGGTCCAGCCCAGTGGGTAGACACAGGAGGCTGCATATTTCATCCCATACTGTCCTGCTCCCTATAAAACCACCAGCAATGGGAGATGCTCCCTATCTGGTAATGGAGGGGGGGTCATCTCGAGGCTTCTTGGGGCCTGGCCAGGCCTAATGCCTAGAGGAGATAGGGGAAGGGCAATCTCAGATCTGGCCAGATGAGATTAGCCTAATAGTGGAAGGGGGGGTGGAGGGGGAAGAAAGGGCCGTGGTGGTTTTGGGAGTACCCTCAGGTGGGGGAAAAGGGGAGTGTCGGGATGCTTCTGTGGGTATGCTTTAGGATCTTCTTTTGTCACTGTGCTTGTGGTTCTCTGTAAAACATTCACTGTTTTTTTTTCATTTAAACTTTCCACCACTTCTGTAATCCATTTGTCTGGAGTCTCATTTTTTTCCTGCCCTGGTGTTTAGCCAGATATGGCGATGATGGAGGTTCTTGGAATCAATACGGCTGACCAATATGATCGGGTATTGATCCTTTATTGTTCCAGTATTGCAGGCCTATGGTGAAAGCATGGCACAGTAAAGCATGGAAGGAGAGGAGACAGGACAGGCAGAAAAAGAAGTGCGTAGCAAGGAAACTGCTACAATTTATATAACCTTGGTATGCCTTGTTGGCATGGACTCATTGATCCCCTATGAGTGACCACACATCACACTATTGTAGATTATTGGTCCAACTATGGATGACACGCGAGGTTTGTTGATGCAGGTGCATGTCCTGTTGTCCCGAGATAACTCACTATGTTTCTAGCTACCAGCGTCTTGTTTTAGTTACAGTGCTGCAAGCACAGCACTGTTTTGGCATACTGGTAGCTGGCTCTGCACTTACGCTGAGCATGGCCTACCACCATGTCAGGCTCCAGGCCTGCACTGCCAGATTGCTCACACTGCTTGTCACTGTCATTCCCACACTGGTGGGAGGCAAGGAAGGATCGGCCTTTCAACCCACCATAGCCTTGCGCCCTAGAGTAACAGAAGAGTGGTGTTAAGCAAGTGTTGTGGCTCCCTGTTTCTCCCAAAGTCCCATTGTTTCCTTTTCCTCTCTTTGTGGAGAGAGATTGTTCTGCAGATTATCTTTTGAAAGAAAAAGAACTCTTAAAAAATGATTAGAAGTATACCAGTGTTAGTAAAATCATAACACATTTTCCCATTTCATGATCTTGCTAACCTTGCATACCTAAACAAGGAATGAAAATAGCTGCAGTCCTCAGAAATCTCTGTTTCTTCCAAAGTTCAGTGTTTGAAATGCAGAGTTCAGCTATCAGATTGGTTGTTACTGAGCCAGCCAAGAGAGCAATTGAGAGAGAGGAGAAAAGGAAAAACAAAAACAAAACCAAAAACCACAAAAAACTTTCCAATGATGAATTTAGTTACTTTCTTGCTCCCTTCTTTTCCATGTGACATGAGTAATTCATAAACGCTTTGAGGTTTAGGCAGCAAGGTGGGAGCACAAGTATCTTAAAAAAACCCCAAACAACCCAAGAAAATCTGTAGCCAGAATGACAAATCCTTAAGCACAGGTATAAAACATACAGATCAGTAGCACAGAGCCATAAGAATATATTGACTGTGGCCCAAACTCATCAGAAGATTGATCAATCCAGCTGACTTGCATTAATTGTGAAATAGAAAGAACGATGCGATCAATGATAGGCATGAAAGTGCAGCGGTAATGATGCCACATCTAGCTAATCCAATAATGGAGAGCCTGATGTATAGCATATTGGAATTCCAGTGTTCAGGCCCTTGTCACAATAAAGTATATCCTGCAATTATGGGGAAAAATTGAGCAGGCAGCAGTTGAGCCAGCCTAATCGGCCAGTGCCACAGGAGTTTTCCTGATTAAACACTGCGTTAAGTGGCACTCAAACACTGCGACTTGTCTGCCTTGTAAAAGATAATCCTTAATGTGAAACTTTGTATTTTAATCAAAGCAAACTATGAATGTTAAGATGTCTGCAAGATAGCTAGTTAACTGTGAATGTTTTAACCAAATGAGAGACTGGTCTCTCACTGATGGCTGTAAGGGGGAACGGAACATATGCTGAATTGAGGGCCACCAGTTTCCCGTGCTGAAAATCAATTAGACTTCACACAGACTTACAGACCTGATGGGAAAAATAATATACTTAACAGACCCTGAGAGAATTCAAATTTATTTACCTTCTGTAAATGTTTGCCTACAGTCACTAATTTTTGCCTGCTGGGTGTTACATGAAGGTTGGGGGAAGAATGGATTTATAGAGAATAGGAGTGCAGCCTACCCTGCAGCTACAGTTAGGAATCAGTGGTCACCTGCCCATTATAAAAACAACCACATCCACTCCAAAATACAGCATTTGTCACATCAGTAAGAACTGAAAGATTTAATTCCTTAAAGTAATGACTTCTCTACTGTTACTTTAGTAATAATACTTATGTTTTTACTATGAAGTTTACCTCCTGAGTCTGCTTATTGCCATTTTGACCCTTGACTTGACCTGGTGTATTAAGACGCAGCTTGGTGTGGAGAACGCTACAAGCCTGTACCAACCAAGCAGGAGCAGCTCAAGAGGTTCTTGCAGAAGCAACACATGATCCTCAGTCCTACCCACTGCTTGGGGCTGAATGATCTGGGGAACATGGTTCTTTCTGCTGTGGTGGGAGGGGAGTGTTCAGAGGAGCAGTGGAGCTATGACTCTGTTTCACTCATCCCTTCTCAGCAGTGTTTCTCAACTATTACTTTTCTATGGGAAGATAAATGACTGATTTCAGAGCTGCTCAACAATCAGGGCGTACAAGGACTGTTGTTTATGTGTGGGTTTGAGCAATTACAGAAAGGGAAATGGATGGCTGCCTAACCACAGGGGAAGCACCTAAACCCATCTGTAGATCATTCTGCTTTGCCTTCTGGAATTCATTGACTGCTTTAATTCCAGCACTGGATGGGTGTTTTTATGTTTCAACTGTATAAATTTACTGCTTGCCAGACACAAATGTTTATTTATGCATTGGACTGAGGTTTTGACACTACATAGTTCTTGAAACTAAATAGAGCCTGGCTCTATTTCATAGTGCGCATGTAGAAAGGCAGAGAAGCTTGGGGACAATTATTTAAGCAAACAGCAAACAACCAAAAATATTCCAATTCCTGTGTGTTAAGCATGCTGCTTACAAATCCTAGGACAGGTGAGGAGCTCTTGCTTAAGCATCTTCAACTCTGGAGCAGTCTGCTCCAGAAGCTAGATGATGATGTGCTCAGTAATTGTCCAGCCATCTGAGCTGAATGCCCTAGTATAGAAAAGGCAACACTTTAAGGCTTCAGCTCACATCTTCAATTTCCTTTTCGATGTGGTGTAATTTTCTCAGTATTGTATCAGGCAGTATTTGCACAGGGCTTTCCTTCTTCCTCTCTCAAGTTGATTACACCTTTGGGAATGATGAAAGAAACAAAGCTCTTCACACGGTTACAGTGGGAATGCAGGGCTGAAATTGAGGTAATCTGTCCTAAAACTTCTAAATTTTTCAAAGTGTTTGTTTTCAATATAAAAAAGTAATTAAAAACTGGATTCATAAGTTCTGAAATTGGTTTCAGGCTACTTAAGAGAGCTGACAGCAGGGTCTATAGCTGTTTCTCTGTAAGAAGAAAACAGAATTAATGTTCAGATGGTTTCCTTTAAAAAATACTGCAGTATACCCCAAAAATAGAGACCCAGCTAGATGTTAATAGCATCTGTTTCTCTGAGAAATGCATGGTACAGTGTACATTTTCTAAACACACTTTTGATTGTATGAAGTGCTAACAGCTGGCTTTACACCTCCCATCATAAAAGTAATAATAAAAGAAAAGCAGAATTCAAACTCTGTGGTGGTAAATAATTGCTGTGGAACAAACCCTTGCCTTCCCTGAGTCTTTGTTCATTTCTTTTTGCCAGTAGGGAATTATTTTAATACATGAAAACTGTATTCGAGTTATGTTCCAGCAGTAAATGAGATCTACTAGACCTTATTTCTTTCCAGGACAATTAATTTCAAGCCAGCCTACATTAAAGAAAGTACTGAGCAGTGTGTTTTATAATTGCTGGAAAGCTGTACATGCAATATTAGAATAGAAATATTGGGTTTCTTTTCAAGCTTTGAGTAATCCCAGCAGACTTGGAAACTGCTATGAATAATTCTGTGAAGTCTAACTAAAAGAATTCAGCCATCTTCCTTCCCTCCCCCCCCTCCCCTTTTAGATTACTGCAGTTATTTGAGGTAAAAAGTCAAAACATCTCAATGTTAAGGAAAATGAAGATACTTTCAGTTAAGACTGAAGTAATAATGGAGAGCCCAAAGGCATCAACCTAAACCAACAAACTGCAGTGATCCTTTTTTTAAAAAACAAAAAAGTGCATTTTCTCTCTTAAAGAAGTTGCTAGATGCCACCAGTCATCTGTGATGTTAGCAGCACAGGTTCTTTGTAGCAGAAGAATTTATGCAAATGCTTGGCTTAGCTGTTAGAAATGTAAGTCCCTTACTTAGGTGTGTATGTCCTGATAGGTCATTCCTTACTAATGCAACGGTCTCACTTGTAGTACCTCCCTGCGAAGTATCGAGCACAAGCCCTATGTGGGGAGGTTGAGGGAGCTGGGATTGTTTAGCCTGGAGAAGAGGAGGCTCAGGGGACACCTTCTTGCTGTCTACAACTACCTGAAGGGAGGTTGTAGCCAGGAGGGGGTTGGTCTCTTCTCCCAGGCACCCAGCACCAGGACACAGTCTCAAGCTGCCCCAGGGGAAGTTTAGGCTCAAGGTGAGGAGAAAGGTCTTTGCTGAGAGAGTCATTAGCCATTGGAATGGGCTGCCCAGGGAGGTGATGGAGTCACCATCCCTGGAGGTGTTCAAGAGGGGATTGGACATGGCACTTGGTGCCATGGTGTAGTCATGAGGTCTGTGGTGACAGGTTGGACTTGATGATCTTGGAGGTCTCTTCCAACCTTGGTGATTCTGTCATCTTAAGGCCTGTGTTACGCCACTCTAGATCTTGTGTGACTAAACCTTGGTGCATAGCAAATAGGGCTGAGGTGGTGAACTGTGCTTGGAAACTGCTTCTTCCAGGAGAATCTGGTTGTTTCATAGAAATAATTGACAAGAACAGTGTTACTTCTGCTTGCCACACACAATGCCACTCCTTTTGGTAATTTCTATGTTGTGTGCTTGAAACAAAACTTGTAACACATTTGGTGACCCTAGAAGGTCTGACAGACTTGCAAGTACTTGAAAGAAGGTGGTTGTTTTTCTGCCTGTTTAGAGGCCATTGGGTGACAAATGAAGGCAAGAACCCTGTTGCCATATAGCAACAAGATTCTAGAAATGCAGAGAGCAGAGAATCTTGGAACAAAGATAAAAATCACCTTTGCTCCTTGCGCAGACAGTAGCTGATGTGTATTGGGCGGACGCCACTGGGTAGTGACTCTCTGGAATGTGCATAGACAAGATCATCTCTACCTATCAGCTACCCTGGAAAGGGAGGATGGTGAAAAGGATAACAGTTTCACATACCTAAAAAACTGTATAAAAGACCTGAACAACTACTGGCTCAAAAGAAGGAAAAAGATCTGGACAATGCCACTCTGAAGAAAAAAGAAGGAAATACCAGGAGAGAAAAGGACAGACACCTCATCCTGTAGCCTGGGAGAAGCAGACCAGGAGGAGCCCTTTCTCGTGTCCTAAGCTCCGCCTGTTGCAGCTCATGGAGCTGAAGACACTGCTCAAGAAGGACTTGGACTTTGGGATCTCTGCATGTGTCCAGCAGCTGCCCTCAGAACAGTGGCTGCAACAGAAGGTATTAATGTTTTTCCATACAAAAAGAGAGGACCTGTACCTTCTCCCAAAGTATTGTTTCATCTGTAATTAGCAGAAGCAAGATCATCCAAATATAGGAAAACAAAACAAAACAGATACAACAAAGCAACCCCCAAAACCTTTCCAGAGCAATAGAAGTCATTAAAATGATATTATATGCTGACAACCTGCCTGTTTATTTGCAGCCAAGTGTCATGTGTATCTGGGTACCACAGGGAAGGACAGTTGACTGGTGGTCCAACTTTTTAGCTGTTTAACAGCAGAATGGCTCTCATGTTGAAACTTAGGCTCTCTTAAACTCAGTATGTTATGTTATATATTTATTGGCTTTCTGTAGTACTTACTTCTCTTGTGGGGTGTCCTTAGAAGGGAATATATATGGCTAAGGTATCTTCACTGGTATTGTATATCATAATACTATATTACAGCAGACATGTGACTACATTTTACTGATGGTCACAGGGGATAAAGTTTCAGCTTTTTGAAATAAACATTGGGGAATCCTGTCACAATGGTCCACAAAAATATATTAATATTTCAGATGCTCTGTATGTTTTTTTGCCATCCAATTGAAGTCCTGCACCTAAGCCCATCCATTTAGTTCGCTAGTCTGCATCAGTAGTGGTGATTGCTGTAAATGTAGTGAGAGTGGACAAGACTGCTTTGTAGTGTGCAAGCTGAGGGTCCTCATTAAGGGAGCCCCTAGGACCAGGCTTCAAATCATCCCAGTCCCACTAGAATGCTGTATTTTCTGTTGCACATATAATCAGTGTAGTTCTTTTTGGAAGTGACAGGATGTTAACAGTTCGTTCAGGAAAATGTTTATTGCTTTTAGGAAGATTTGGTTTGTATTATTCTGATCAAAGTTGAGCTTTTCTAGCTTAATAAGAGCTGACTACCAAAGCTAAGTAGGAAATGGAATTTTTAGAGTGTCTGGCAAAACACTGTTCACGTGTTCCACATTGCCTCTAAACAGCAGAGAAAAAATAGGGTTTGAAAGTTGGTTATTGGGTACTACAAGGACTAAAATACAGCAAAAATGGACTGCAGTATTCTTTTTTATTTTTAGAAAATAATTCCAGACATCAGAAAAAGACTTTCTATAACCTAGTAATGAAGAATAGTCCTTTTCCTGTGCTCTGGGCCCCAGGCATTCCACATTTCTGCAGCTGGAACATGACATGTACAACAAGAATGTATGAAATCTTTAAGGTTTATTTATTTTTTAAATACTGAGATAACTGGTGAACTTATTTTCGTCTCAGAAATAAGAGATTATAGATATTATTTTTTTATATATAGTTGGTTCAGAACTATCAAATAAAAACAAAAGTGACTCTCATCTTCCTGCTCCTTTCTCCCTGACCTGCTATGAAATGCCACATTTGTCTGTCTGTTTTGTTGTGGAGATGGATGTTTAGATAATGATAGCAAAGCTATTTAAAAAAGAATAGCAACTCATGCCTTGGTTTATTTCATGTTGCACTCAATCCATTTTACATTATAATGCTTATGGAATTGGGTTTTCACTCTCCCCCACCATCCACCCTCATTTTGCTTCTGCTTTCGACTTGCTTTGAGTAAAGTAAATTTTTATTTGTTTTGGTTTTGTGGTTCTGTTTGTTCATTCATTTGGGTATTTGGTGGGTGAGTTTTTTGTTTTATATTGTTGGGGTTTTGTCCTTAAGACAGATGGTGGCCACATGTTCTTTCTAAAGAGAAGCAGCTGATAAGGTGCAAGGCAAGACTTAGACCAGCAGTGCAAGTCTATTTCCATTGTAGAGAAATCTCCCTTGGATTTTCAGAGAAGCTGGTACATGAACCAAGCATACAGTTATCTCCCTGCTAACTGTAACAGTGGGAGGGGGAAAATAAATCACAAATAAACTTTATTTATTGCATAGTATAGATTCAGTACCTTTCCATCCTGCCTTGCATATTTAAATCCAGACTTGACTTGAAGAGAAATTTATTGTAGTCTAATAACTATAAAATACTCGGAGGAAATAAAATCAATGTTGGCCCACATCTTAGAATGCAAACCACACACACACACCCCACGTAAAACAGGGTAGAATACTGCTTACTTGGTAGGTTCAGGCCTAGAAATTGAACAGAACTGAGAAGTACTATTAAAAATATCCAGGAGATTTAAACAAATATGTTTCATAGATGCCTGCAAATTATTGTTTTCATAAAGGCAAGGTTATATTTATTCCCTTCAGGTAAAAAGTATTTTCTCTGTTGATAAATATCTGGCTCGTGCAGAGGAAAGGAAAGGTGGTTACTTGGTTGCTTGAGTTTTTTCCCTTTGTTTCTTTCTTTGCGGTGTTCAGAGAGTTCATCTCTCCCGGCTGCTAAATGGATACTTACGAACTGTGATGTCTCAGGAATCAAGTGAAAGGCTTTGGACGATACCAAGATCTGTCCATGATGTATTTAAGTCTGGCTTTCTTTACTAAAGAAAGCTGTATAGTCATTTTAACAAATTAGTGAACCTTACTAAAATGTAAAGCATACGCTGAGAAAAATTGTAATTGTCTTGCCAGACTGCATCTGTAAGCTGTCATGCTTAGGGTCAGCTGCAAAGGTTAGATTTTTAGCAGGTTCCCAAACTACACTACCCCCTTCCACCCCCCCACCCCCCTCTCCATTTTTGTTATTTTTTTTTTTTTTAACAAGGAGGGTTTCTCTTTGTCAAGAGCCAGGTAGAGGTAGGGTCAGAGCTGAGAGTGTTGCATTGGGATGCAGGAGTGAGCCAGCAGGGTGGCCAAGAAGGCCAATGGCATCCTGGCCTGTATCAGGAACAGTGTGGAGGTCATTCTGCCCTGTACTCAGCACTGGTTAGGCCACACCTCGAATCCTGTGTCCAGTTCTGGGCCCCTCAGTTTAGGAAAGATGTTTTGTTGCTGGAACATGTCCAGAGAAGGGCAACAAAGCTGGGGAGGGGTCTGGAGCACAGCCCTGTGAGGAGAGGCTGAGGGAGCTGGGGTTGCTTAGCTTGGAGAAGAGGAGGCTCAGGGGAGACCTTATTGCTGTCTACAAGTACCTGAAGGGAGGTTGTAGCCAGGTGGGGGTTGGTCTCTTCTCCCAGGCAACCAGAACAAGAGGACACAGTCTCAAGCTGTGCCAGGGGAAGTTTAGGCTGGGTGTTAGGAAGAAGTTCTTCATAGAGTGATTGCCCATTGGAATGGGCTGCCCAGGGAGGTGGTGGAGTCACCATCCCTGGAAGTGTTTAGGAAGAGACTGGAGGGGGTGTTTGGTGCCATGGTTTAGTTGATTAGATGGTGCTGGGTGATAGGTTGGACTTGATGATGTCAAAGGTCTTTTCCAACCTGGTTAATTCCATTTTATTCTAAAGAGCAGCAAACCTGGTGAAGAGTCTAGAGAGCAAATCTTATGAAGAGTAGCTAAGGGATGTTTATCCTAGAGAAAAGGAAGCTGAGGGGAGACATTATTGCTCTGTGTAATTGCCTGAAAGGAGGTTTTAGTGAGGTGGGGGTTGGTTGCTTCTCTAAAGAGCAGATAGAAATTACTTCAAGTTGCACAAGAAGAGGTTTAGGTTAGACATTAAGAAAAACTTCTTCACTTACAAAGGTCCAGAAGAGGCTGCCCAGGGAATTGGTGGAATCACTGTTCTTGGAGGTATTTAGAAGACTTGTAGATCTGGCGCTGAGGGACATGGCTTAGTGGTGGTCTGTCAGTTCTGGGTAATGGGTTGGGCTTGATAATCTTAAAGGTCTTTTCCAACCGAAATGATTCTATGATTCTATATTATAAAAAAGAAATAAATCTAAACTTTCAAACCAAATTTCGTTTTCATTCAGCCATTACTTAGAATGAAAATTGTTGGATTTTTTCTGTATTTCCTTTTACAAAATGGACAGAACTTTGCCTTCTGTTTGCTCTAGAGCCGCAGAGTCTCTGTGCCTTGGGGTCCCCAGCTCGGACACCAGACACTGGCAACAGTACCCAGCAGCTCCAGGTCCTTGGTGCCTGGATTGTAGGGGAGGCTCTGCTCCCTAAAAGCCTGCTTCATGGGGATCTCTAACTGGAGGAGACTTAAATGAGCTTACAGGAAGCTGCCAGGACATTATTAAATTGAACTGCAGAACTTTCCACTGTTCATCTAGCAAATGTAATCAGTGCCTTTATTGCTCTGTTTGTAACTGGCTCTGGCTATGCAGCAAGACCTTCTTAGTTCCTATTTGATCACTGAGGTTTTACTCTCTATGAAACTTCATGGGTTTTGAGTGTATCTCTTGTTGTATGTCACCTCCTTTGACATTTTCTGTACTCATGGTATTAGGAAACAACATCCTGTTCCCCCTCCATGTGCTCTGCTTGCTGGGTGTTTCTAGGCTTTCAAGGACTATCCCACTTCAGAAATTCGGAAACCTTTATGCTGTGCAGCAGGTGCAAGGCAAGGCTGATTTTTAAACTAGAGGTGTTTAGTTCCTGCAAGATTTATTTCTTGATGTAATGATAGCTGTTAGATTCCAGAAATGCCATAGTTTAGACTTTTTTTGCCCATGACTGATGTTACAGTGTAATTAAGCCCAGACAAAAATTCTTAAGAAAAAGTATCTTTTTTTTTTTTTTTTTCAATGAAAATTAACTGTATTTTTAATGGCATGTCCCTGTTTGAGGCACATAAGGGATTTTAAAATAGGAAGAAATGACCCTGTCTCAGAATATGATAACAGAGATGTAAAAGGCCTGAATTTGAGTCTCTAGACACAATTAGAAATCAAAATAATTGCTCTGATGTACTGAAAAACTAGACAAGTAACCCCATGCAGAGAAGCATTCCCTACCCTTTTAATTGCTGCTTATTCTGTCTCAGTAAGTGAGGTAATTGATGTTTTACTCTCAAAATTGATCTCTGTGTTTCAGGTAGTTAGCAGACTGGAATGGCTTTTTCATCATAACACTGCAAATCAATTCATCTCATAAACTAATCCCCGGCTTGAAAATTTGCTAAAGCTGAGGACTGCCTAGCTTGAAAATAATGAGTTTGTTTGGATCTTGAGTCCACGGGACTAGATGGAGATTTATCTGATTTAGCCACACAGAACTGCTCTCTCTGCTGGTCCTACTCTTTTACATTCTCCCATTCTCATCACCACATAAGGGTCACCTACATCAGAGCTTTGAGGAACACCAAATTGTTCTTGTGTGATACTTTGTTTGTTCCTATTTAAGTGGAAGTAATTGTTCAGTATCAGAGCAGACTGGCTCAAAAGGGAGTTTCAGTTTCAATATCTTGACCCAACGCCTCTTTGATAGTATGCATCCACTTAACAGCTAAGGAATTTACTTTAGGGCTTTGGTTTAATTTTTGTCTCTTGATGGTACGTGCAAAAAGCATTTCTGGAGGGAAAAGGGAGGAAAACCAAAATAAATGATCGGCAGACAAAAATAAATGACTTTGAGAAATTTTGCATGTTTATCTCATTGCAAAATTTAGTAAGACAAATTCTCCAAAAATCTCTTAGGTATAAAAACACTTTTTATAAGCACTGGAAACAAAGTGGATGAAAAGTAGTGAGTTAAATAACAACTTGCTTGAGGCTGCAACTATGCCGTATTGGATATACAGGCTGTGCCACCACTGTGAGCATTGCTTGCAGGCAAATGGAGAAAAGAAGGCTGAAGGGAGACCTTATTGCGCTCTACAACTCTCTGAAAGGAGGAGGGAATCAGGTGGGCCTTGGTCTCTTCTCCCAGGTAACTAGTGACAGGGTGAGAGGAAAGAGGTTTAGTTTGGATATTAAGAAAAAAAATCTTTATTGAAAGAGTGGTCAGACATTGGAGCAGGCTGCCCAGGGAGGTGGTGAAGTCACCATCCCTGGAGGTGTTCAAAAAAGCTTTCAGACGTGGTTTTATGAGAATGGTGGTGTTGGGTTAATGGCTGGGCTTGATGGTCTTAGAGAGCTTTTTACAACCTGAATGATTCCATGGTTCTATGAAATGAACCTTTTGAGTTGTGCATGCTAGTTATGGAATGTTTTTTGCAATGGGTTCTTTTATAGTCATTTTATTTATACTCTGCTGCAGTGAGAACATACCAGTACGTACGTGGACAGGAGAGATGCTTCCTGCTCTCCTTCTCCTTTGTATATAGAGCTATAGATAGACATAGCTAAGAAAACTTATAGATGGAACTTTGCCCTTGAAGTCTTTTAATCTGGGTTAAGATATGGCAGAAAAGTGAAGATCTGTATAGCTATATGAAATAGAAAAGAGGTTGCATTTGTTGTAAAAGAGACAATATTTGGATCTCTCATGTCTACAGTAAAAAATTTCTGTCTTCTAAACTGACAGAGTTTCGGGTCACAGTTTACCTCACCTTAGGGTAGCACATCGCAAAACGTTTTAGAGATGCTGGGAGCAGAACTTCCATGTGTAAGGATTGTATGCAATGCATCATTAAAATTATTTCACAAGGTGTAGATACAATAGAACTTTGAAGCTACAGTTTCAAGCTTGTTATCATGGAGGTCATTGAAGAAGATGACATTTAGTTTGCAAAATGAGCGTGGGTGTGCATGCACGTGCATGCACATACAGAAGTTTAAGTGCTTCCTTCTGCTTTTCTATTTTTAGGCTGGTAAGGCTATTGCTGTGGTCTCATTAAGAGGTGGAAGACAATGTTTAACTTTGTCAGCTGCATCTGATTTTTACCCAATGGTTGTTCATTTTCTTAACAGAAAAGCAAAGAATGTTTTTAAATGAGACTTACTTGTTCAAGGTAACCTCACCACTTCAGAGTGAGAAGAATACACTGCCCTAATGGATGCTCTCATATGACAATCTCTAAATGTCTTTCATTATTCAAGTGTCAAGGTTTCTTTAGGAAAGCTTTAGAAATTCTTGGAAGAAATGTTTCATTGCAGCAAGCCGCAGTGCTGCCACTAAAAATATATTGCTAATTAAAGTTTATTGACAGTCTTTGTAATGTGTTCTTAGAACAAGTAAAAGCACTAAGCAGTTATTGAATGCAAGGCATCGTCTATAGTTAGTTAAGCTGTTTAGAAGAGGAGATTAAGGTACTATGTCCTTCCTTTCCTTGCGTTATTACTGGATTTGAGTATTGTGCAGAATAAAACACTTTATTCTCAGGATATCAGTGCTGCAAAAACTTGAAGAAACTTTGGGTTTGTCCCTTGCTTTCTTAATTGCTAGCCAGGCACAAATTGTGGGGTGGGGGGGAGGGTAGGAGGGTGAGTGGGGAGGGGGGTGGAGAGTGGGGGGGTGAGTTAAATACTTCCAGGGCCTAAAAGGTACATCTCAACAGCAAGGACAATAATCTTAACTTCTCAGAAAACAATTCATTCAAGGGACGATTCTGAAGTTGAGCAGGGGTATACAGAGTTACTTTAACTGTGTGTGACTGTAAATGCAGGACTTGCAAATGAGACCCCAGCAAAGTTCCTAATGTGAGACAGCTTTGATCAGTAACTGCCTGGCACACTTCTAGCTTAGCTATGGAGTAGCATTAATGGTTTAGAACAACAGCATCTATGTTCTGAAGTATTGCTCTTTTCCACTGCCAGGTGGGATTCCTGGTTTTGAGCCCAACATATTGCACAGATCCTGGGTTCCTCTGAGGCACTGTAATTGTTGTGCTGCCCCAATGGAACAAAAGAAAACCAAGGGGTTACTGACACGGGAAACTTCTCCAGACTGCTGTTCTTCCAGAGGAACCTCTGGTTTCACTGAGATACACTAGCTGAAGTTCATTATGTGATGTTTGATCTCTCAGCACATTAAATATCTGCTGCATTTCCTTCTGACTCAGGTTTGGATATCTGTCAGTTCATTGGCTTCTTGCTGACCTGGCAATATCTTGTTTCTCAGACCAGTTACTTCTGTAATGGCCTCTTCAGCTGGTAATGTGGATCTGCCAGATAAAAGCCGGGGTTTGGGGTTGTGTGTGTGGTTTTTTTGTTGTTTTGTTTTTTTTTTTCTTTGCAATTTGTCAAGCATCAGTGACTGAGTGAACTTGACTTATTTTTATCAGCACACAAGCACAACAAGTGGCCTTCCAGATGTTTACTGATAACATAGGGGCAATGGCTGTAGCAGCAATTTGTAACATAACTAGCTTTGGTAATTGTCTGAAAATCCATGCCTGTCTCCAGTGATACCCTTACTGTCACTCTTCCCCAAAGATCTGTCTGAGTTGTTATCTGTAGTTAGTATAACTGGCATCTTAGCAGACTAGTAGCAATTTTCTGTTCAAAACAGAAGAACCTATTCTATGTAGAACAGAGTCCTTACTTAAGCCCTGTCTTAATTTTAATGTGTGTTCTTTGCCTACAGTTTTTAGTCATTGTCTCTGTCGATTATCTTTACTTCAAACAATCCACTGTGCAGCAGATCAAGGGCTTTTCTTTTTGCCACCTTTATGTAATTCAGACCCTCAAATTCATTTCAAAAGCTGGTAGCAGTACTTGATACCCAGATACTAATTGTCTGATTTCTTCATTCTATATTTGCACTAGCTTCAGAGTTTCACTTTATTACTGTTCATACCACTGTCTGCATTTTTTTTTCCCTGGGTAAAGACTTTAAGGAAAGAGACTTAAGATGAATTTTCCAAATTTTGCAAGACTTTACAAGAGTAAATTCTTATAATAACAATATGCTGATGAGAGCAAAATGATTTATGCTGCAGTGCATAGTGTAACGCATGCATATTCCAGGCTTGGTCTGGCAGTGTTTGCATTCTAAGATGACATACTTTGAATTCTATCCTGGTAGTTGCTTTAACATCACAGTACATTTAATTGCATTTTTCATTGTGTCCATTTATTCTTTTTAGTACAGTGCCTTTGTCTTTTGATTATCCCTTACTGTGTTATGCAAGAAAATTAAATAAAATGCACTATAGCTAGTATTTTACATATAAAAAGAGGTTTCCATTGGAATGCTGAGTATAGATAAACTTCCTCATGGGATTGTTCCATGCAGAATTTAATTGTGGGGCTTTACCACACAAGTGTTTTCTGCAATGGCACGTGCAAAGAAATATTTTCTTAGAGACATTTTTCCTAGTTTGTATGAAAGTATATAAGGCAGTTTCCTGTAGAAATGCACCAGTGCCTTCATGTCCAAGCATTAGTCAGATGGTGCAGAAGCAAAACAAACATCAGTTTTTTTTCTTCATGGTACTTTTCACAAGGGCATGCCAGAGATTCACAGTTCCTGAACTTCTTAGGAAAAAACAGAGAACATAAGTAGATGTACTGAGGTATGAGGGTGAAGCACAAGAAAATCTCTAGTACCTGAAGAGATCCTACAGGAAGGCTGGAGAGGGACTTTCTGTAAGGGTGTCTAGCAATAAGACAAGGGGGAATGGTTTGAAGCTGAGGGGAGAGCAGGGTTAGACTGGATGTTAGGAAAAAGTTCTTCAGTACAAGGACAGTGAGACTCTGGAACAGGCTGGGAGGTTGTGGATGCCTCCTCCCTGGCGGTGTTGAAGGCCAGGCTGAATGAAGCCTTGGGTAGCTGAGTCTAGTTGAGAGGTGTCCCTGCCCATGGCGGGAAGATTGGGGTAGATGAGCTCTGAGGTCCCATCCAACCTAAGCCTGTGAAAAGCCTCAGTGCTGCCTGGTGTTGTGCTATCTTGCAGCTCTTTCACTTAAAGCAGGTTTAGAAAATGAAGAGCTTCCAGGCTGTGCTGCAGCACCACAAGTTTCCTTCAATACACTCAGGGAGCTTATGGCAAATTGAGCGCTATAGATATTTTAGTGATTTGCAGCTGCTTTGGACATGAAGCTCAGGCTATTAAAAAACAAAACTGAAGAAAAAAATCAAGCACACAAAAGCCCCAAACCAAAACCCACTAAACAGCCTCCAAATCCCTAAAAATTGTATTTGCCAGGTAACAATATTGGTCGAGCAATACAGATAATCATAGTGAACAAAACGTATCTGAGCCCAAGACCAAGAGAAGTTGGAAATTGGACTTGGGGTTTCTCAGTGGATTGAAGGAGCCATTTTACATGAGAAAAAAAGTGCCTACAAATTGTTTTATATATATATATTTTAAAAAATATTATTATTATTGTATTTATCTTTTATTTTTGGAGATTTTCTTACTTTCTTTTGTTTTACAATTATCTTGTTTGGAATATTTTGTTAATCTGAGGGCAAGACAGGGAGAAATGCCTGTAAAACCATAGATTACTTTTTATGGAAGATGAGATGGTGCCCATTTGCATTTACAGCTTTACAAGGGCTGTAGCACTAGGCTCTTTTTCTTTCTTTCCTATTTTTTTTTCCTTTTTTGGGTGGGGGGGTGGGGTAGAAATGCTTAATCTGAGCTCAATGAACCATAATAATTGCCTGTTTCTTGCAGTAGAAATAAACCCACTTGTATGTGACACTTGAAGCCTTAACTCTACTTAGTATTACACACAGAATTTTAGACAGTTCTTCACCTAAATATATTTATGGCAGCAGCACTAGTCGATATACAATACCGAGCCAAGGGCATTTGAGAATAAATCAAGTCCCTCTAGCTACAGCTATAGCACAGTAACTGATGGTTGTAATAAAACCCCATGAAATTAAAATTCCATGCATGCAAACACATGTATCTAGCCCAGAGAAACCTGAAGCTCTCAGTTCTGGAAAAATTTGCATATGCATAGACATAGACACTCTGCACCCCTTTGTATCGGTGACACAATGTACAGAGTCTATAGGTTTTCAGCACTGTATTTTCTTACTAGATTCTCTTCATCATTTGAGGGCTTTCAGGAGTCAGATGTAAAAAAACAAACAGTTCAAGGAGCTCATAGAAGAGGAGGTGATGGTCCCAGTTACTGCTTGAGGAAGAAATGGGTTTATGTTTGAAAGCCCTTAGATTCTGAGAGTCACTTCTAAAGGCTCTGAAAACTCTGCTTTCAGTTCAAATCACCCTATATGTTTATGTAGTTACTGATATTTTTAATGAGTCTCCCATGTTTGAGCACCTTGGGCTCTACTTATTGGTGCTGGGAGCTCTTGAGGTGGGTGTTGTTTCTTCATTTGGGTTTTGAGTTTTCAGTGGAAGCCATTTTAAATTAACACACAACATTATGTATACGTTTTTGCACAAGCCCATACTCTCTCCACGTCTTAAATAACTTGAAGCATCATTTCTCCTGAATTCTGTAGGGCAGAAAGATAATGAAAACTAATGTGTAATAAAATGATGCAAGGGAAGTGACTGTTTCCACCTGAAATACACTGCTCAACAGTGTATGGTGTGTCTCCATGTGTAGCACAGCATTTTTGTGCAATGTGGCAAGGGGAAAAAAAAACCAGTTTCTGAGAGAAGGCTTTTATGGTCAGATGAGTATTTAATGAGAGACAATGCTGATAGATGGATTTTGCTGATAGTATGAAATTATATGGACTGTCTCATAGTATTGAGTGAAACACAGCTAGTGTGACTGTGGCTGAGTAATCTATGGTTTTATTTCAGCTATTTAATCTATGTATGAATGAGGAGAAATGTGAGACATCAGTCAGATGAATTAGTAATTCCTAACTGAAGTTGCATTCTGGTAAAATCACTGTGACTGTAATCAGTGCCAAGTCCTCCACACCCAGCCCTGATGCTCCACAGTTCCTGTGTAGGTAGTGGCTGTAAATTATCCTTTCCTAGTGAAAACAGGCACTTTGGTGCAGGTAAGCATGTTTGCATTGCCCTTATTGAGGTGACAATAGGGAAAAATATTGGAGAGTCTTTCCTGAAACTGCTGTTAGAGCAAGTGTCTTAAGCTGCACAGAAAATCATGGTTAAGTAATTCTAGTGTAACTGCTCTCTGGGAAAAAAAAGACACCTTTATGTTCACTTCTTAGAATGCAGGCTAAGTCCGTTGACCACACATGTTTGTTCATGGGAAAATATCTTGGATATAAAAGGCTTCAGATGTTCACTGGTTGGTTATCTTTCAGCCACTAGGACTGTGTTCCATTTCAAATAAACTTCTGAAAGTATATTGAATTTGTAAATTCAAACAAATACTTTGGAATGTTATACTGCAAGAAAAATAAACACTTTTTCTTCTCCATTTTAAGCAGTGTTTCTCTAAATAGCCCTGCCACCACTGTTTTGTGCTCTTTGCCCCTATCAGGAGTTTTTTACTAAGAGTATTATGAGGACGGTGAGACACTGGAACAGGCTGCTGAGAGAAGTTTTGGGTGCCTTATCGCTGAAAGTGTTTAAGAACAGGCTAGTGGAGGCTCTGAGCAACCAGGTCTAGAGGGAAGTGTCTCTGCCCATGGCAGGAGAATTGAAACTAGATGATCTTTTAGGATCCCTTCAAACTCAAGCCACTCCATGATTAGGTGATCATAGGATTACCTAAACCCTTTCTATAAAATGACATTTAGAAAAACAGGCAGTAAGGCAGCTTTCTTAGGTGGACTGTTGGTATTCCTTGTCAGCTGCAGCAATACTGTTGCTGACCACTGCATCCACAGATAGGTCCTGTCATCTTTGTGTTTTAAGTTAGTTTGTTCAGTGCTAGGGCTTGCATGTCCTTATGAAGAGTGGGTGACTGCTATATGCATTTAAAGGATCTTACAAGCTTCCTGCTCAATCCTCTTTTATCTGAAGAAAACAAAGAATGCTTCCCTTTCTGTTCACATTTATGAATACACCAGCAGTTTGCTCAATATTTCCAAAGATTGATTGTTTGTTTAAAATATGGAGCCTGACAGCATGAGTGTCTTACAAGACTGTTGTCTTATAAAAAGACCTGCAGGACTGAACTATTGCTCAGGTTCTTTGAAATGTCTTCCTTGATAAAATCCTTTAAAGAGAATCGATATTTTAGGCATTCTTCCACTAAACTCAAGTATGTGAGAGCTAGACATAATGACACTGAACATATTGACCAAGTTCTCCATGCAGTCTTGAACTAAAAGAAATAAATAGTTCCTTGCGTGTGGTTCAATCCAGAGACATAAGGAAGCAAGTTTAGGATTGAGAAGCATCATCTTTGAAATCGGAGGATGTGCACAAGGTTTGCTTCTAGGGTCTCCTGATCATTAATTAAATATGTTATAGCTTTCAGGTTTTCTCATTTATCTGTGGAGGTTTACATATTGTAAATGCATTATTTATGGTTTGCCTTAAGTGCTTAGTACTGCCAGGACATTTCTCTTAACCAAAAAAAAAAAGGCAGGTTTTTTTCCTTAATTGGCAGAGATAGCAAAAAAGACAAAATGAGAGCAAATTTGGCACTGCTAACTGCACAGAAAGCCACTTGTGCCCAAAGAAGCCTTTCTCAGATGTATTTTAATGAACTTCAACTGGTAAATAGTTAGAGGGACTGATAGATAGATGGCATCATTGTTTAGACTATGAGACCCGAGTGCCTTCCTGAGCACCTGAGCAAAGCTTTTAAAGTTCCATTCAAGAGCCCTTGCTGCAGGATGGGGTTAGAAACCAGGGAGCTAGAAAGCAAACAAGGAAATGGATGTTTCAGTGCTGCTGTTCAGTTTATGGAGCTATTTCTGGAGGAGTCTCTTTCTATTTTGGCAGTGGCCACTTCACAAACTGTGTTGCCATTGAGTGATGACTCCTGTCTGCTGTTACTTGGTGGTGAGGCCTTGCTTAGCAGCCAGCAATCACACTCTTAAGTGTGTTTCTTATAAACTTGGCAGAACATAAAGACAGCAATAGAGGGGGGAATTGTATTGGAATCAAGTCTTCTCCAGAGTTATTTTTATACCAGATCTGAACTCTAAGTTGCCATAGGAATGTGTTGTATCACTTCTTCAGATTCTATATCTTTACTTTGAAGGTGTGCTGTGGTATCTTAGCAATAGGGTATTCAGAAATGTAACACAGACTTCTGAGAGAAGAGAAAGAGGAAAGCTTCTTCTTGAACTGGACTTCCAATGAGGTCTTACAGATCTCAAAAATGCTTTTGTACTTCAGACCTGTGGTGGGTTTTGGTGCTGCTTTCCTTTTGGCCTTTGTAAATTTAAAGTAATAAGTGTGGGGGCTAAATATATTTTTTCACAGTAATGATTCTGTCTCGATCCACAACACAATATAGTGTTCAGACTCATGACTGTATTTCATGTGTTTATTCATGTAACATACTTAGAACTACCAGCTTTGCTGTGGCAAGAATGCTAAACTTTCAAAGTTGTTGTTTGTTGGTTTCTTTTTTTCCCTCTTGTAGAGTTCAAAGCAACAGATGAGTTGTGAAAGAGAACCACTAAGGGTAAGTGCAATGATATGCAAAATGTTCTGGTTTCTATAAAATATAAAGCAGAATCTAGTTTGTGCTATTGACAGATGGATTACTTTGTTTGAGGAACATATTTAGCTCATTTGTTGCCTGTTGGAAAATATTGTGCATATCTCAATTTAAAGCAGTTACAGTAGATGCAAGTTCTTCTTTTGTAATATAGTGAGATTTGACAGTGAGTATCTCTTTCCAGGAGCTCTCCCTGTACTCAGTGTACTCTTCTGATGCACCATGCAAAGATTCTCTGTAGCAAAGGTCACTGTTTCTCATACTTTCTCCACTACTAGATAGTTGTAGACATGAAGATGCTATCCTTTGGGTTTTTTTGGTGGGTGTTTTTTAGGAATCTGCCTTTCTGGCAGAAAAGATCCAAGTATTTTAGTGTGTTTATTGCTTGTGTACAATCTATAAATGAGGTGGAGTTCCTGAGCCCAGGTTGCTTAATTTTATTTGGGTTTCCCCTTTTCATGTATTTTATGTGACATGTGTTTTAAACAAGTTTTAGTCCCTGCTCACTTTTTATGCTACATATCTCTGCAGATGCTTTTTTCATTACAAGTGTTTCCTTGTTCAACTGATTGCTCCTAATACGTGTTTGGAAAGGCATAAGACTTTTAATAATAAACCCCCCATATTTTGAAGTCATTCAAGTGTTTCTTAATAGACCTACATTTATTCATACCACATGATGGGTTTTTTTTTTTTTTTAATCCCATATGCAGCTAGAGAGGGAGAGGAAGGCCTGAAGGAAGTGTAAGTTTTTATGCAAACAATAATATAATTTGAAATAGCAAAAGCAGCATTTCTTTTCATTTGCAGTTTATTAAGAATCAGCAGTGCCTGCATGACTTGCAAGTATTAAGAATGTACTCTAGTCTTACAATAAGTTGTGCTGTGCTCTTAAACATTCATCTGTTTGTTAGATCAACTTCATCAGTCTATCTAGATGCTTCAGCTGGTCTTCACCACATTTGCAATGGGATTTTTTTGGTAAACAAGTTATGCAAGAATGATTCACCATGTTTTGTCCTTGATTCTTTTCTTGCTGATATGTGACTGCATTGCTATTGTACTGAAGCTGATGTGACAAAGCTTTGTTTTATCAGTAGTAATGTCTCAGCAGAGCAGCTGTCAAAGTTAAAATACTGCAGTAGCACCTGAAGGACAATCTTTTCAAGAGGTAGCAGTGCCATGAGAACAAAGAAAGTTTTCATTTGGTTTTATCAGTTTTGCTAAGTTTTTTCCTTTGAAAATGTTTTGGAAAACAACAAGAGGAGGGCCCCAGCTCTTTATTCTAGTAAATATAGGTGACTTTTTAAAGCAGAGGATAAAATGTGATGCAGTGAAACTTCCATGTATCTTTCTATTCTAGTGTTACAGACTTACATCTAACGAGCTCAGTGCTTATGACACCTTTGTGTCATGTCAAAATGTGGCTTTTCATGACAACTAAGGAAAAAAGCACATCTCTAACCTAAGATTAGATCTAGTTCCACAGCTGCTGTGATGTTCCTGTGACAGGAAATGTAGTTGTTGGTGTAAATGCTGTTGCTGAGGCTGGGCTGCAATGAAAGCAGTATACCACCCCACAGAGTTAGAGCTTGTGGGTACGGTACAAAAAACAGAGCCACCAGGGAGTCTCACATGGACAGATAATGAGAAAACAACAATTACAGTGCTGAGCACTGCAGAGCTATTCCTTTCCTGTGCCTGGTCTTCAAATGCCCAAACCCTTACCAGTGCCCAGATCTCTTCTAGTTTACAACAGCTAATCTGCTGTAATGAAAGGTCAGGGTGAAGCTTCAGGATACTGTGTAGAGAGGTTTCAGTCGTAGTCCAGTGCTGACACATTTGGCCCTCCTTAGTCCTGCTGTGATCAGCTCTCTGCTACAAAGTTCTGCACCTCTAGGACTCTCAGGGTGTAATATGACTATTCTGTCACTGGGCTGGCTCCCTAACACAGCGGTGTTGTTTAAGAAATATTTAACTGGCTGAGTTAGATTGTTCAGGCCCACAAGATTCTCCTTTCAGGTTAGTCACCTACCATGACCACTTAGATGTGAGGCAGTCCTTGTACCACAAAATATTGTTTCATCCCAACTGAAAGAACTGAAATATATCAAGGGGAAAAAAAACCCAAAATGCTAGCAGCCACTTGTTTAACTGACTTAAAGCTAGATTATCCTTAGATCATTTATTAACAGAGCAAAAAATGCATATTATCTTCTACCTTCCTCGGAAAGTTTATGATGACAGTGTCCTTTGATTTATTAGTCAGTCCTCTGAGTACAAATCCTGAAGAAGTTCCAAAAGTAAGGCACTTTAAGAAAGGCTGACTTAAAGCATAACAGTACGAATAAATGAGACACTATGTGACTACAGAGAGAAATGTCCAAGTCTTACTATGTCATTTATTCAGACATTTCTCATCTCTTCTCTTTTTCACTGGGTTTTACATTTTGGATGCAAAGCAGAGGCTTGCTGTTCTGGAATAAAGCATTTTAAGTAATGAAACTCTTACTTGCATTAGAGCCTTTGGTGATCATATGTTATATTTACAGTGAATGACAAGTCTAATAATTAAGGGAATCTGTATATTTTAACCCTTTTCTGCTCAGGCTTTGAAAGTGGTAAGTGTCTGCAAGTTGTTAACTTACCTGCCTTGCCAGCCAAGGTAGACATTAGTGTTTATACCATGTGCTGCCTTGAATATTATTTTTGTCATATTGCTGTAATTTCTTTTTGCTTTCTAATCTGGCTTCATTTAAATCATGTTATATTAAAGGCTAATGTGTCTTTAAAGGCAAATGGACTCATCGGTATTGCTCTCTCCAGCTCCATCCACACACTGCTCCTTGTCAGTATTTCCTTTAAAGAAAGTAATTATATTGTTTAGTCTTCACTCTGTTTCGTGTTCTCCAGTCCTCATTTATAAATCTCATCTTGGAGAGATCCACCCTATCTTCTTCTGACTCTTTCCTACTGTCATTTGCTGTTTTATGAGTCACTGTATGGAGGTTAATGTCATTGTCATTAGAAATGACCTGTAAAGACACACAACTCGCAGCTTGCTCAAAATCATTTAAAACAACTTTTCTGCTCATATTTAGGTCGGAAAAACAGACTTGAATGATACAGGTTATTTAAGGCTACGAAGAAAATCAGGATACCAGCCCTAGGTAGAAACAAGATGTAGTATATAAAGCTGTAAAAACGTGTAGTGACAGCCTTGAAAAAGTCTGTGTGATGCTTCCACTGAACCTGCCTTACTGTTCTGACTTGAACCTGGAATTTTATTTTATTATCATGGCTGAAGGATATTATTTAAGCTTTTAGGCTGACTTAAACCTTACAGAGCTTTACCTTGCTTCCCTTTCAACTACTGCATTATCAAGTCCACAGGACTGTTTAAAGTGAACTTCTTTATCTGTATTTACATGTGTGAGTTTTGCTACATAAGCTAATGCTTTTGACTTCTTATGCAGCAATACTTGAGGAGCTCTCTAAGGTGGACATAGAGCAATTTTAAACTCTAATGTCAGGAGGGTTTATAAATGTTCCTGTGAATACCAATGAGGTCTAATGGTAAATGGTGTGATTAACTTCCTTGATCTGAAATTTTAAGTGACCTAGTTGTTGCTCTAATTAACGGCTTCTTTCACATGCACTTACTCTCCAGGTGCATTCTATGCAACCAGAGTTCCTTCTCTTGGACTGAAATATGGAAAGGAGAGGGTCTTACTATCATCCTGTATTTAGTATCAGCATTTAATTTTTATAGTACTGTAATTTTCAAGGAGACAAAAGGAAGTTTTGCGTTCCGAATCATTCTATTTATCTTCTCTTTTATATGGTAAATGAAATAAGCTTTATTTATGTCCAGCAACCATAATCCTGCAGTATTTAGCTCTCTTTGTCTTTTTGTTCAGTGCCTTTATTCATCAGGCTGTAAGGTGCTCAGCTGTGTAGATTTTTTTATTATTTTCTTAAGCTTTTAAAAGCTCATCATTGTGGTATTAACTTTCTCCAGTGATCTAAGAATAATCCACTGAGTATTTTTGTGTGCAATGTTCCTCTGATGCACTAAGGAGCTAAATTGTGTTTCAGTGGCAGATGCTAATTTTTTAATCAGGTTGAGCTGAGTGAAAATAAATAAATAAAACAACTGGAGAGAGGAAGAGAATCAGAGTAGAAGGGATTTGTGTAGTAGGTGCTATTTTTGAGCATTTCCCAAAGCAATTTACTGTGGTGCTAGCATAACAGAATTTATCTGGTGACTGCCCAAAGAACCTCTGCTTTCAGTCTTTACCCCTTCTTACACTGGGCTGGTGTAAAAGGTAAGGTATATAACCTTTTTTCATGAATTGGTGGTGTTTCAGCATGTTACCAGGAAGCAAAACAGTCATTCATAACATTTCTGCAAAGCTGGGCAGTTAGTTCTGAACATTAATCAAAATTCCTCTTTTTTTTTTTTTTTGGTGGTGGTTTTGGTTGGTCGTCTGGTTAGGGGGTTGTTTGTTTGTTTGTTTGGGTTTGCTGGGTTTTGCTTGTTTGGTTTTGCTGGGAGGTGGAGCTTTTTTGTTTGTTTTCCTTCTGAAAATCTCTTGGTATTTATTTGCAAACAACATGTGCACATTTTGCTTGGAAGAGTCAATTGCAACTACATAGTATTATTGCAGAATCACAGAATGTTAGGGGTTGGAAGGGACCTCAAAAGATCGATTCCACTTCTCCTACCAGAGCAAGATCACTGAGGGCAGGCCACACAAGAGTGCATCCAGGCAAGTATTCAGTGTCTCCAGAGAAGGAAACACCACAGCTTCTCTGGGTGGCCTGTTCCAAGGCTCTGTTATCCTCAAAGTAAAAAAATGTTTTTCCTTCTGTTCACATGGAACCTTCTGTGCTCCAGTTTGCACCTGTTGCCCCTCGTCCTGTCTTTGGCCATTACTGAGCAGAGCCTGGACACAGTCTCAAGTTGCACCAAGGGAAGTTCAGGCTTGAGGTGAGGAGAAAGTTCTTCACTGAGAGTCATTAGCTATTGGAATGGGCTGCCCAGGGAGGTGGTGGAATCACCATTGCTGCAGGTGTTCAAGAGGGGATTGGATGTGGCACTTGGTGCCATGGTTTAGTCATGAGTTCTCTGGTGACAGGTTGGACTTGATCTTTGAGGTCTCTTCCAACCTTGGTGATTCTGTGATTCCGTGGCACAGTCTTCCCAATGCTCACCCTTCACGAATAAACATGAATTAAGTTCATCTTTCAGGCTCCTCTCCTCCAAGCTAGAGAGACCCAGCTCCCTCAGCCTTTCCTCAGAAGGGAGATTTTTCCACTGCCTTCAGCATGTTTGTGATTTTCTGCTTGACTCTTTCAAGCAGCTCCCTGAGGCCCTTCTTGAACTGAGGGGCCCAGAACTGAATACTATTTCAGATGCAGCCTCACCAGCACAGGATAACCTCTCTCTTGACCTACTAGCCACATCCCTTCTTATACAGCCCAGGAAGCCACTGGCCTTGTTGGCTGCAAGGGCACGTTGCTGGCTCTTGGACATCTCTCTCTCTCTTTTTCAAAGGAGGTGAGGTTACAAAAGGAAAAGCCAAGATGTACTGGTGGAGTTGGATCAATCCTTTGTGTGTTCTTTTCTTAGGAATTCATGTACCTTATCCTACATTTGACATGCTAGACAAGTAGCTTAAAATGGTCCTTCTGTAGTTTCTGGAGGATTCCATGCAGTGATCTGTGCATTTCATTATCCTTGTAGGTATGTGGTGAAGGTACAGGTAGGTGAGAGGTTCTTGGCCTGTGTTACACATTGACATGCAATGGAATTAATCTCACTCACCATCTTGCAAACAGCATTCCCAGTGGTTCTTTAAAGAGTATTAACAGCATAGTTTGAAAGAAAAAAAAATACTGGAACAAAGATCTAAAGGAGAATAAAAGAGTTATAAATAGTCCACCAAACTTCTGGGGCGTGTTGTTAATTGTAGGTATGCAATTTCCTCCATTTCAGCCCTGCTGGCAGTTCAGGTATACTTCAGGAGCTTTCCTAAGCCTAGTAACTGTTGCAGGATAACATTGGCCTCCAACATGTTGTTTACTAACCATGCTGATAATTTTAAACAGTAAGGATGGCTACATAATGAAAATTGTTATGGCTGATGTTTAAAATGACATAGCCTCTCACAGTGGGGATGATGTTGTCTCTTTAGATTGCTAACTGCTAATAATTTGCTCCTTTGATCAAGAGAAGAAAGAATGGTTGCAGTAATTCCCTTTTGAGTAATGATGGTGACACTTCAGTCATTTTCCTTGTCTGGGCTGCTGGTGGAATGCCATTCAGAAAACTTTCTGTTCCTCTCCTGATGTTGTTTGGCATCACTCTGAAAACAGTGGATTTTCTCTTGTTCAAGTGCCACTTTGTCTGGAATTCAACTTTGATTTTTGAACAGTCAACTATTTTTCAGTATGATGCTTTGTAATTGCTGAAACTGAAGAGTTACAGTAATATTTGGAGAGGCTGAAACAATGCTTTCAGTAATTACAGTCTGTTTAGAGTGACTGATTCTGACTGGAGCTGCAGCACGCTATGTGGAATTGGGCAGCTACTCAACATATATTTGAGGTCACGTTTGTATACAGAGGAATGAGATCTGGCTCATGAGGCTGTTTACTACATGTAATCAAAGTTCAGAAAGTGGTGGACTTCTGAAGGGATAGAAGAAATGGATAGTATAAAGGTGACTGAACCAGTACCCAACATGAGTTCAATATCCTCATGCTCTCCTCCTTCTACTACAAAAATATTAGGAGTACACAGTACTTGATGCACGCTGCTTGGAAGCATCTTTTGCAGTATGGATAGCAACTTTTGGTACAGCATTTCTGCAGTGACTGCACACAGCTTCTTTTGCAGAACGCTTGCTGTGATCAGCGATGCTGTCCTAGAAAAGAAGAAAGAACTTCTTGCTTATTTTGTTGAGAGGGAGCTCTTTTTTTCCACGTAGCTTTTATAATTTCTCTTTGATCATCTTGAAAACAGACCTTTAAGTGCACAGCTTTAACAGTGTTTATACTGCCTTGACATTAATTCAGCCTCTACTGTTGCTTTGTTAATTTGACTAGCAAAGATCATAGTCGTCTTTGATGTCACACCTAATCCAAGCAGGAAATAGTACCTAGTTTATAGTGCAGTTTTGGTTGTTTTGTTTTTATGTGGTTTTTTATTTGGCTTTGTTTTTATCCACAGGGTGGAGTAGGTTTAGACTGAGGGAGAGCGGGTTTAGGCTGGATCTTAGGAAGTTCTTCAGTATGAGGGTGGTGAGATGCTGGAGTATGTTGCCCAGGGAGATTGTGGATGCCTCCTCCCTGGGGGTGTTCAGGGCCTCATCCAACCTGGCCTTGAGTAGCCTCTAGTTGAGAGGTGCCCCTGCCTATGGTGGGAAGATTGGAGCAGATGATCTCTAAGGTCCTTTCCAACTGAAGCCATTTTATGATTCTATAATTATGAGCATTGTGTTCTAGTATTGATGGTAATGGTGTTTTTATGTTCTGTACAATCTTTCTAAACCTCACTTGTTTAAACTAGTTGGGTTTTACTTCTCTACTAAATTCTTTCATTATGCTTTTTTAAGGAGCTGCCAATTTTTGTTCAAAGCAGTAAAGTTACAAGGAAGAATAAACGAATCCTAAACCAAAACAGATCTGTGCATCAATATCAATATGTGAGTGTGTGTTTATTTATATATATATATACACACACATGCAAACATGTATTTCTCTCTTACATCTCTTGAACGTGCAGTTTAAGGAGCCAGTCCTACAGACTTGTAGTTGATATGTGACACAGGGTATACGCTGTTTACAAAGGGTGAAAGGCTTCAGATAGAATGGGATTTTAGAAGTGTGTAGTTGTCCTTAAGTCTCTTGTAAGAGAACCTGGACAGTAATTGTGTTCTGTTCTATTCTGCAGCAAAATCTCAGGTTACCCTGGAAGCCAAGTTTCACCATGTGTGAGACAGAAATGGTTTCCTTAGTACAGAGTCCCAAGCAACTGCACATAATTTCCAGGAAGCAGGATGGAGAAGTAAGAATAGTCTACATTAAATAAACAAAAAATGTGTTTTATCATTTTTATACACTGAGCTGAGCAGCGCTCTTGGTAGACCAGAGAGAAGGGGAGGGACTAGGCAAGTGTGAGGAGTGATGCCAGGTGGTGAACCTCATGAAGTGCAAAGTCCTGCACCTGGTTTGAGGCCATTAGCAGTTCAGACTCGGGGACAAAACGAGAGACGGAAGAATTAGTAAGCAGATATTTTTGTATTTATATCTTAGTATCCATTTTATAATCCAAGAAGGTGAGAAAGGTAAAAATACTTTGCTGATTGGTAACATCTTTATTCTTTTTTGTCCCTGGGGGAAGCTGACCTTGCCTCACTGGATCACATTAGAGGTTGGAAGGGACCTCCAGAGATCTTCCAGTCCAACCCCCCTGTCAGAGCAGGATCACCCAGGGGAGCCTGCACAGGAATGCATCCCCCCCACACCCTGCATCTGTTTGCTGTTTGCATATTTTGAAGTTTTGATCACCTGTGTTATCTTCAAAAACCAGTATGGCTTAAACAAGGGGAGTGAGATATAAAACCCAAGTACATCATAGCACAGGCGGTTTTCATGCTCCACTAATACTGGAGATTTAAGCCCTAACTTGAAGAGGTGGCTACAGATGTACTCCAAGCATGCAATCAAATGCCATGTAGATTGTTATTCTGTAGGTAATGGGCAAAAACACACAAGTGCACTGGGGGCATTTGTAGCATTTCTTTCTCATACAGTAGTTGTCTCTTCCTTTGGATTCTTAACATCTCTTTGAATACAATACTGGAAGTAAAGTAGCCTTCATCTCAAGGGCACTTTCTGACTTGTTAGCAGCTGCTCTGCAAAGAGCAGATAATTGATAGCTGTACTACCTTGATTTAGCCATTTCCTTTGGTTTTCCCTACATACTATAGATTTCCTCATATGTTATGAGCTGACTTCTTCTCCCCCCTCCCACATTCTCTAAACTACTGCTTTCTACAACTGCTTTCATCGTTGCTAAAAATCATTTATACGGTGCCATAAATTACAGGCGCTTTACAATCACAGAGTGAAGTACTGCCTTTGCCCCAAACAGTTTATGGTTCAGATCCATCCTTGATTTCTGGTGTACCATTTTTAGTCGACTCAATGGCCTGGGAATTTTAAGGCAGATTACATTAATTTTGTGTTTTATTCCTACAATCTCTCTTGATCGAATGCTGCTGATCGCAACTCTATGGCTCAATTTCTGTGATGTAGATTAGTAATAATTTCTTTCTTGTTTAGCATGAAAGTATTGTAAACACCTCTGCTCACTAAGAATTCCAGGCACACTCTTTCTTTGGCATATACATTTACTTCTAAAAGCTTTGGGGGTGTGTGTGTGTGTGTGTAATATTTAGATCACTCCCTTCTGTTTTTTGTTGGGTTTTTTTGTGTAGGGTTTGGGGGGTTTGCTTGGGTTTTGTTTGTTTGGTTTGGGGGTTTTGTTTGTTTTTAAATGGTCCTGTAACTGACATTTCCATTTGTTTTTAATGAAAACCTGCTCAGAAATGCTCATGCGTTATTGCCACAGTGGCCATAGAAAAGCCTCACAGTGTGTTCTGGAGTTATGTTTTTTGATTTTGGCTCATTCGTGCAGCTCCCAGCTCAAAGATATCTTCTACCTATAGTACTACTTCACTAAAATTCACTTTTAAGTGTTAACTGCAGTTGCCATTTCACAGAATCACAGAATGTTAGGGGTTGGAAGGGACCTTGAAAGATCATCCAGTCCAACTCCCCTGCCAGAGCAGGATCACCTATACCAGATCACACTGGAACGCATGCCCAGCGAGGGAGACTCCATAACTCCTCTGGGTAGCCTGTTCCAGTGTTTGGTCACCCTCACAGTGAAAAAGTTTTTCTCCTGTTTCAATGGAACTTCTTGTGCCTTGCCTTCCGCCATTGCCCCTTGTCCTGTCATTGGGCATCACCCAGAAGAGCCTGGCTCCATCCTCTTGGCACTCACCCTTTACATATTTATAAACATTAATGAGCTCAACTTAAAAATAACAAAAAATATTTTCTGACATTTCATAGACTCATAGAATGCTTTAGGTTGAAAAGGACCTCTAAATGTCATCTAGTCCAACCTCTCTACAGTGAGCTGGGATGTCTTCCACTAGACCAGGTTGTTCAGGGCCTTGTTGAGCCTGACCTTTAAGGCCTTAAGGGATGGGGCCTCAACTACCTCCCTAGGCAGTCTGTTCCAGTGTTCCACCACCCTAATGGTAAAGTTGTTCCTAACATCCAATCTAAATCTTCTCTAATAATTTCAAACCATTTCCCCTCATCCTATCACTACAGGGCTTTGGAAACAGTCCCTCTCCAGCCTTCTTTTAGGTCCCCTTCAGGTACTGGAGGGCTGTTGCACCTCACAAGGTTCACCTGGGCCCACCTCTCCAGCTTATCCAGGTCCTTCTGGATGACATCCTGTTCTTCTAGCATATCAACAGCACTACTCAGCTTGGTGTCATTTGCAAATTGGCTGATGGTGCACTTGATTCCATTGTCTATATCATTGATGAAAATATTAAACACTACTGATGTCAGTATGGACCCCCCGAGGGACATCACTTATCACCGATCTCTATCTGGATTTGAGACATCGACCACTACCCTCTGGATGTATCCATCCAGCCAGTTACTTATCCACTGAACAGTCCCTACCTATGAAATCCATATCTCTCTAGCTTGATGAGTACGATGTTGTGGGTGCATGCATCAAAGGCTTCGCATAAGTCCAGTTAGATGGCATTTGTGGGTTGTCCCTTGTCCACTGATGTAGTCACTCCATCATAGAAGGCCACTAAGTTCATCAGACAGGGTTTTCCCTTTTATTTCCCTGAGGAATATTACTGTAATTGTTCTTTCTTCACTTTAAAAAAATCCCAACTAAAGAAATGTAAATCCAGGAAAAACTATAAACACACTTACTACAAACACACTTACCAACTTCGTTTGCCCTAAGTTCTTGAGATGTCCAGGTCTTGGGTGCTGATGGTATTTCTAGACATATCTGAGATGGAAACATGGACTGCAGTGTGGGATTGTGGCGTTTTCTTTCAGTTACAATAAACTTCTATCCAGAATCTCTATTTTACAGGGAGAGGCAGGAAAATATTTTGGAACTTCACCAGTGACTAAAATACAGCACAACTTCTCTAAACTGATGTATCTGAACTCTACAATTTTTCATATATTGACACCAGAACAGATCAGTCGAGGAGTGCTGACAAAGCCAGGCAGCCTTTCCTGTTTTGAAAAGAATAAGCAGTGCTTACTATACAGTTTTCAGATCTAAAGGCTGCAAAACCCAATAGTTTCCGTAGTCTCTTCAGTACATTAAAGTTATACCTCTGACTGACCCAAAACAATATAAGCCACAGAATCCTCTTTTTTTTTTTAATCACAGATTCTTGTATGATACCCATCACTGATGTCTGTGTGATACCAATTATATAATTACATTAAAAATACATAGGCTTGTATTTGTATTCACAGAAGTTTTCTGATGGTTTCAAGCTAGCTTTCTCTAAGATGTGCTTCTGTTGTGATGGAAAAGCAAAATTTACAAAACACACCAAAAATAACCTACTTGACATTCATGTCATGAACAAATGTCCCCACATTTCTTATGAAATCTTAAACCTCAAACTTAAGTGTTGTTGCTGGGGGGTTTATTTATTTATTTTCCTTTACTCTCCTGGAAGTGTAACTAAGAATAATGGAAAATTACTGTATAGAGCAGAAATTATGTAGATGAAACCAGAGGTGGCAAAAAAGCAACATAGTGTTCATGAGTCAGTGAACCTCAGCCAGTTAAAAAGCCTGATAAAAATCAGTATAAATAAATTCTGCTAAAATGTTCCTGTGATAAATTCTTCATTGCATTAGCCAGATCTTCACTGCTTTGTGCTTCTGGTGGCACCAAACACTTTCTTTCATCACCTGCATACTTGAAGGGCTGGATAGAGAAAAATGGAACCATGCAGAAATTTCTAGGAGAAGGGTGAAAGGAAAACAAGTCTCTCTCTGCAGCCTTCGACAGGAGCAATTATGTGGAAGGAGAAACCTACTATGAAAAACCAGGAGCCAAAGACCATTGATAACAGAGGCAGCTGAAACTCTGAATAAAATCACACAAGAGAGTTCTTTTTAGTCCCCTGTAGAAATTAGTCATCTTGTGCAATAGCAGTGATGTAAGGCTGAGATGTGTTAAAAAAAAAATCATGCTTGAAATTGTAAAAGCAAAAAAAAATCTTATTAATACTTCTGTAATTACTTCAGAAGTTATGCCAGTGACAAGTGCTGTAGTTAGTCAAGTTCTCAGCAAGGTGTTCAGAATTAAAATGAACAACAACAACAAAAAACCCACCCCAAAACCCGCAACAAACAATAAAAGAACAGATGTATACAACATCATAAAAAATTTATCTAAGTGGTCACAGACAGCCCTCTTCTGAGTGTTCAGAAGAACAGATATGTGGTGGTCAGGGGTGCTAGAGATCTCATCTGGCTATAGCCACATTACTAGCTGTGAGGAGAAAGCTCCCTTGTTATTAATCATTCACCATGAAGACTGTCTAGGAACTATCAACTATATTCACTGGTCTAAACCCAGATTTACATTCTGTTCCATACAGGAGGTTCAGGCTGGATGTTAGGAAAAAGTTCTATACAGAAAGAGTGATTGCCCATTGGAATGGGCTGCCTGGGGAGGTGGTGGAGTCACCATCACTGGAGGTGTTCAGGAGAAGACTTGATGGGGTGCTTGGTGCTGTGGGTTAGTTGTTTGGCTGGTGTTGGATTGGTTGATGGGTTGGACGCGATGATCTTGAAGGTCTCTTCCAACCTGGTTTATTCTATGTATGTATTCTATGTATGTATTTAGGCATTTCCCAGGGTGGTGTCATCCGTGATCTCAAGAACTGCAGACTGGTAGCACAGACCAAGTTGGAAGGGTCCTTCAAAAGATATCTGGTCCTACCTTCAGAAAAGGTTGAAGGAAAAACCAAAAGCAGAAAACAATAACTCATTTTTCAAACTTTGCAATGAAACAGTTCTTCCACATTTGGTTCAGAATCATCTAAGCTTTATCTCAAAAACGCTGGAAAATGCTGTATTCATTTATTAAAAATAGACAAAAAGTTTAAGTATGCAACTGTACTAATACTACTGTTAGTGTGATTACATACTAATGTGTATACATACTGTATGGCAATGTATATACATATCTTACGGCAATATAAAGTGGGGAAAACCTTTGAAGTAAACAGTTTTGACCTTACTGCAGTAAAGAGCAAAAGCAGATTTATGTTCCTGCATCAATTCCTACCCTAAATTCCACCCAGATACTTGCCGTGTTCTTGCATTGTTTATTTTGCTCTCTTGCTGAAGCCAAAGCACAACAGTGATGCTTTGCTCTGCACTTTCAGTAGTGCATTATATGGAGCACACAGCTGTGTGGCTCAGCCCTTGCCTGCTGGAGGCACGTGGAGTGCACCTTCATTCCTTTGCCAGGTAGTGCAACAAATGTAAAAAGTATTGCAATTTTGACATAGAAAGTCTTAGAAGATGTGTCTTAGACTAAGAAAGCTTTAATGTTATGTTTAATTAGGTGTTTGTACTCTCTGACTTGCATCCATACTCGTGGAAGACCTTAATTCAGAACATTTAGCTAATGTGAAGACTCACTGTACAGACAGCATCTGAGCTTTCTGCTCAGAGGGAAACAATGCAGACTCTCACCACTGTGCAGCCATATGGGCTTGTTTGCGATCTGATACTGCAGTCCAGGAGTCTCTCTGCCTGTAAAGAATTGCATGAATGAGCTCTACTCATTTAGATTTTCCTTGTTTGAAGTGCAGGCCATAACACAAAGCAACCCTTACTGGTTATTACTATATATGTAACGTGGATCTTGGGTATGTTAACTAAATAGAAGCAGGGTACCCATGGCTGAATGGTCTTTGCAGTTTTCTCATATTGGCACATTCAACTTCATGTTTCAAAAAACAAACAAACAAAAAAAAAATCAAAGTAGCTTTTGAAATGCTTTCATACTATTTATTTACAATGATCACTCTGCAAAGATGCTTGGGGTTTAGCAAGGGCTTGCTCAGTGAAAAGCAGCAAGAGACTGATGCCTTTGATCAGCATTTTGCGATTTACTCTGTGTGGAGCCCAGCTGAGACTAATGTTGTTCCAGAGAAAAGTGATAGTGATGCTGTTACTTCAGATTTGGTCACGGAGATGAGGCTTTTTTTTCTTATGTGCATAGTTTTCTTTGAAGAGAAAAGCAGTAGATGTTTGCTCTGCCACTTCCTGATGCTCTTTTAGTCCAACTCAAAGTACCAACAACTTTTTGTTACGGGGAGTGCTTCAGAACTGTGGCGTAATCTTGGGCTGCATCAGGAGGTTGCCATCATGGTAGTGATTTGTTTATGATGAAAGCGAGAACTGGGAAGTAAAGAAAAATCACTCCTTGTGGTATTACTGGGGAGTGTATCTCCTGAGTGTTTGCTGTTTATGCTACCAGGAATCGATGTTTCAATGAGATTGTCTTTCCATAAAGTCACTGTCCTCAGGATAGGATGCAGTTTGGTTTGTTTCTCTTTTTGTTTCAGCAGTGGAACATGGGCATTTGCTGTTGGAAATAGTTAACTTTGTGTTCTCCTGCTGGGAAAGAAGTGCCCAACTGATGTGAACCATGAACCCCTTAGGAAAACAGAAAATACATAGCTTCAGAGCATCTCAGAATGCAAATTAAATATTTAGTGTACAGGCTGGATCCCTCCTAATGGAGAGCATCTGAGGTAAGCGTGGCATCTGTAATGTACGGTCAATTTAATAACTGGATGAATGGGCAGCTAATGTAAGGAGACAATGGGGTGAGTGTTTTGATTGGAGACAAAAGAAGATAATTGTATAGTAAATGAACTTTGTGCAAATGCATGGACAGGAGTCCACCTTCGCCTTGCTGAAGGGATTTCTGGTAGCACCAGAAGGAAATGGGGTGGACTGAAGTATGCAGAGGTTTGTTTGTTTACTGCCTAGTTTATTGGCCTTTTGTTTGGTGTGCCAGTGGGTATAGAATGAGAGGACTGACCTCTTTCATAATGCTTGATTCAAACAGGCAAAAGGATTCAAAATCTGACCTTTTGCAACAAGCAGCACACTCTTCTTTTTTGTCTTCTGATTTAAAAAAAAAATAGTAATTTCTGCTGTGGAGATGTTGGAAGGGGTATAGTGACCTAGTTATCATCTGCTAGCACTGTGGGGGAAGCAGCACAGGAATGTGTTGTCTCGGTGTGTTGTGTGCGTTCACCTGCAGTATGGATTTTCGGCTTCTTTGCTGTACTACTCTAAATACAAACGCTTCTTTTAGAAAAAAAAATTCTTTTAGAAAAAAAAACTATACTTCAAAAGCAACTGTGTACTGTTTAAAGAAACTCTGAATCTAGAGATTGGTCTTGGTACTTGTAAGTTTTGAAAGTGAACAAGAGCAACCCCTGGATAACTCCATGCAAATCCAGTCACAGACATGCTATGCTTTGAGATGCCAGGAAGACATTCCCTCTGCCAGAGTTCCAACAGGCACTCTTCATCTCATTTTATCTCTTCACAATCCCTAGGTTCCCTTCCGTAGTTTGGAATGATGGCCAGCAGCTTCCCCCTTATGTTTGAAGTGATCTCAGTTTCTATCGCTTCTGAAAATCAGAAACATTTGGGCACACATACCGAACATTGTGCATACTAAGGAAACACCAGCGCAGCCATAACTGTTCTCTCAGTGCTGATTTGTCATGAATACACAAACAGTTCCAGTAAATGCCAAGGGTTTCTGGAAAAGATGATCGGAGACCTATTAAAGGGGAATGCTCAGTGAGTCTCCTGGTAGAAGCCAAAAGAGAGAAAGGACTATGGAGAATACCTACAGACATAAAGATGATAGAGAGAGTTCTGCAAGACACAAAACGAAAGGCAGGCAAAGATGCCCAGAGTGTTTTTGTGGTCTGGAATGCAGCCAAGGAAGCATTGATTTATTAAAGAGTAGCATCACGGCTTACTTTACTCAATGTGTTGGTGTCATTAGAGCTTCTCAAGCACTCTCTGATTCCCTTGAGAATGAGAAATAGGAATTTCAAATGAAACATCAAAAGCAGCCACTCATTTCCCACACCTATGCCACTTCAGATGATCAGTTCAGCTGTGTTCCTGACTGGAGAATCCCATCTGCACAGTGTCTGCTGGGGATTGCACATAGGAGTTCCCAGTTTATTAATCACACTGCCTACTTCTGTAAAAAGTACCCTAGCAATTCTGCACATGGGTCTTTGAACTCTTCAGTCATGACATAGTAAACAAAAACTGGCTTCAATAAAACAGGTCATCTAGAAATTGTGGGCCACCAGTGAAAACTCTCCTAATCAGCTGTTAAATTAACTGATTTAACTCAGTGCTCTTCTTGTGAAGAGGTAAGATACTGGGATCTTATTTTTTCTGTCTTGTAGATATCAAAATTTTCTTATGCAGTTTCCTGAATGTCCAAGTATTTTAGGTTTCTATTCCTCAACATCTCCACTCTCTAAAATAATGTCCCCCATGTCTCCTTGTTTGTCACTTTACATGCCTGGAGGCAGGTAATACCTTCCTCCACCATGACTTTCTTGTAGAAGCATTTCTCTGATATTGTGAGGAAAAGGGTAGAGAGCCTAATGGCAGGGGTAATTCTGGTATTCTTCCTGAGAAGAGAAGATTTCAGGTGACAGAGGAGCATATTTTTGCCTTAGTCTGGCTGTTGCATTGGTTTTACTGACAATAGCAGTGGGACTGTTGGCAGCCTCAGAGAGGGGAACCCTGCTCTTAGGCTGTAGATATGCATACCCCCCACCAGATCAAAACCATGATACCCTTAGTTATGAAGCTGTTCTCACCTTCTTCAAAACCAAGCGTGACAAAGAGACAGAGCACAAATTTGTTCTGTCAGATATATAGTCAGAACTAACAACTGATAGTTTTGCTAAGTTCTGTATGATGTTTTTGCTGAAGGGTAGGCTGTGTCATGATTTACTGAACTATTAGAAGTGATAAAACTGATCCATTTGTTACCATCCAGTGCATAAAGACTTCAAGATTTAAGGAGCTTGCACTAAATAACAAAGCAATTTATAAACTCATAAACTGGAAATTACAGGGATGTAGTCCTTAAGTCATTGGAAATATCAGCTTTTTATCATATTAGTGATGATTATCAAATGTTAACCCTTATTTCCCTTTTTGAAACAAAATCCTACCTTAGGAAATTTGTAACTACTTAAAGCAGTCATGGACATGACTGTTTCATACTAATGTGTTGTGCAAGTGAGGCAAGTTTCATTTATCAGGGTGTCATCCCTGCCCTTCTGCCCCATCAGCCCTACATCACCTGAAGTGAAATGATTTATGCGTCTGCTAGCAGAAGGATGTTGGCTGATGTTAGCTGAGGAATAGTATTAGTTGGCTCTGCTACTGGGAAAAGATCATGATGGCATTCAACAAGTCCAAGTGCCAGGTGCTGCGCTTTGGTCACAACAACCCCATGCAGCGCTACAGGCTGGGGTTGGAGCAGCTGGAGAGCAGCCAGACAGAAAGGGGGTACTGATTGACAGTCAGTTGAACAGCAGTGTGCCCAGATGGCCAAGAAGGCCAATGGCATCCTGGTCTGCATCAGGAATAGTGTGGCCAGCAGGAGCAGGGAGGTCATTGTGTCCCTGTACTCAGCACTGGTTACACCACACCTGGAGTACTGTGTTCAGTTCTGGGCCCCTCAATTTAAGAAGGAGCACTTGAATGTGTCCAGAGAAGGACAACGAGGCTGGGGAGAGGCCTCAAGCACAAGCCCTGTGAGGAGAAACTGAGGGAGCTGGAATAGTTTCACTTGGAGAAGAGGAGGCTCAGGGGAGACCTTCTTGCTGTCTACAACTACCTGAAGGGAGGTTGTAGCCTGGAGGGGGTTGGTCTCTTCTCCCAGGTAATCAGCACCAGAACAAGAGGACACAGTCTCAAGCTGCACCAGGGGAAGTTTAGGCTGGAGGTGAGAAGAAAGTTCTTCCCAGAGAGAGTTGTTATCCATTGGAATGGGCTGCCCAGGCAGGTGGTGGAGTCACCATCCAGTGACCCAAGAGGGGTTGGACATGGCACTTGATGCTTTGGTTTGGTAGTCATGAGGTGCTGGGTAATAGGTTGGACTTGATGATCTTTGAGGTCTTTTCCAACCTTATTGATTCTATGATTTTATGATCTTTATCCAAAGCAAATCTCAGTGGAGTATCTCGAAAAGAGACTCTTCCTATGTTTCAGTAAACAGATATCCAGCTTGCTTTGTTCAGCTGAAACAGATTTGTTTCTTATTCTTATCTCCACAAGAATAATCTCTGCAAAATATATATGAATGCTTGCAAAACTGCTGGCACTATGTAGGAGAATAAAATTGGAGCAACACACTAATGTTTCAGGAAATAACGCTGGCCAAGAAGGCTAATGGTATCCTGGGATGCATCAAGAAGTGTGGCCAGCAGGTTGAGGGAGCTTCTCTTCCCCCTTGACTCTGTCCTGGTGTGGCCTCAGCGGGATTACTGGGTCCAGTTCTGAGTTCACTAGGTCAAGAAGGACAGGAAACTGTTTGAGGGTACAGCAAAGGGCTACAAAGATGTTTAGGAGACCAGAAAATCTCTGTTATGAAGGAAGGCTGAAGGACTTTATGTATTTATTTATATTTTTTATCCTGGAGGAGACGGAGGGGGAAACCTTATTAGTGCTTATAAATTCTTAAAGTGTCAGGAGGATGGGGCTGGTCTTTTGTCAAGGGATGCCCAGTGACAGGACAAGTGGTAATGGGCTCAAACTTGAACATAAGAAGTTCTGTCTAAACACAAGGAGGAACTTCTTTACATTGAGGGTGATGGAGCACTGAAAGAAGCTGGCCAGAGAGGTGATGTCTCTGTCTCTGGGCTAAATCAAAACCCAGCTCTGCGATCTGCTCTAGGTAACTTGCTCTGGCGGAGGGGTTGAACTAGATGATCTCCATAGGTGCCTTCTAGACCCTAACATTCTATGATTCTTTGAAATAAAGTTCAACTACTGCTTTCTATTAGCCAGTAAATTCTGATCCCGCCATCCTTGTGTTAATGCTCTGGGAAAGAATTTTGTAAGCCTTAATTTTCCTTTCACAAGCCTTATACTAAATAAAGTCAAGTCTCTCATCATCCCACAGTGACACCCTCACTGATGGAGACTAAAGCTGGAGACCAATTACAACAGCTTAAAACCAGGAGAGAGTAATGCAAGGTTTCCCTCCGGCTGCCAGGGTTTTCCTTGTCGGAACTACTGGCTGAGTCCATTGTCACTAAAAGCAGTGAAGCTGCAACAATAAAGCACCTGCCACTGAAATTATGGGCAAGAGATGGAACTGTTAGAAATCAAATAGTAATCACTAATAATTTGGTTTAATTGCAGTCTCTCAGTTACCCTAAGATTTTTGTCAGGATAGAATGTTTGAATTTTGGGAGAAATAAGCAGCTGCTTCATTACAGAAATTACACATGGGAAGTATATGAACCAGGCAAAGGTCAGGCTCCCCCCTTTTTTATCCCCCCATCTCCTTGTATGCTAAGAAAAGGGAAAACAAGTTTCATGGTCCTGGTTTTATGTGAAACTATGAACAGTGAAAATCCCATGCATGTGACATGGTTTCTAGGATCAAAGGAACCTTCCATATGCTTCTGTCCTGCTTGTCGCTCCTTGGACAATAGGCTGAACACAATTCATCAGCCAGCCAGAAATCCTGACTCAATGCTGCAAATTGTGGTGATGTCTAATGGCCAAATTGCTGGCTGGTTGATTCTTAGGTTTTCCTGGGACAATATTCTGACCCTGCTGTACAGCAAATGAACACAGAAACTAATTTCCTGCATCAAAAGTGACAGATCTGCAAAAAGAAATTAACTGAAGATAGGAAAAGAAAAAGAAAAGTAGTATGTGGTGAAAACACCTTTTTTCTTTTTATAAACCAGCTGAACTATACATAAAGTTGTATGTCTACAGTGAAGCTAAAATGCAAATGTATAAGCCAAAAAATAAACCAAACACCAAGAGTAACAACTCCCCTCTTAAAACTGCAGTGAATTAAAAGCAGATTACAGGCTTGTTTTGTTACCATATCTCCTAAACTTCAACAGTTTTTTATTTCATGAAGAGCCATGACTGATGAGGCTGTGAAGTGTGGAAACTAGGCACAAAACCAAATATTTTTAGCTCTCTAAATATTTCAAATCAATTTTGGTATTCTGTAAATTATGTGAGATTGTAATGTTGTTTCAGCTCATGTATCATGTCCCTGGTTTGTATCTTTTCTTGGTGGAGAAATCTTGTATCTTACTAAGAATATCTTTAAAATATCTTAGTAATAAAATCTTAGTGGGACCCCACCTTGAATATTGTGCCTGGTTTTGGCCTTCCTATCATAAGAAGGACACAGAGCTGTTGGAATGAGTCCAGAGGGGGACCTTATGGCTGGCTTCCAATACCTGAAGGGAATCTTACAGGAAGGCTGGACAGGGACATTTTATAAGGGTGTCTAGCAATAGGACCAAGGGGAATGGTTTGAAGCTGAGAGAGAGGGTAGGTTTAGCCTGGATCTTGGGAAGATGTTCTTCAGTACAAGGCTGATGAGACTCTGGAACAGGTTGCCCAGAGAGGTTTGTGGATGCCTTCTCCTTGGAGGTGTTCAGGGTCAGGTTTGATGAGGCTTTGAGCCGCTGGGTGTGGTTGAGAAGTGTCCCTACCCATGGTGGGGAGGTTCTTTCCAACCTAAGCTGTTCTAGGATTTTATGAAAATGAAACAGTTAATCACCCCTGATGTTAACATAATAATTGCCATCAAATTTCCTTTCTCCTTTATTAAGCATTTTAAAATATATGTATTATTAAGCAGCCCCCCCCACCTCCACCCCTACCCTGCCTCAGATTAAATTTTAAAGCACGGAGATTTTTGTTGGAAACACGGACTCAAAGTCATTAAAAGTTTTGTGTTTGCAATCTGTAAGTCTCAAAGATATGATTTCGGTATCCTTCTGTATGTTTATACAGCACCAAGCAAAACAGGGATTGTATCATTTAGCACCGAGATTACTTTAATACTGTTGCAATTCCTATGGGTTTCACATACCCTGCAAGATGAGGAACTTAGTCTGCATTTTCTTATCTTCCAGTGCAGTAAGCAGCAATATTGATGCTATTTCAAATCTTCTCTGTCATTAAATATGCCAAGATATGTCCATGAATTATGCTCCTTTAATAAGGTAATGGAACTCCTAGAATTTAGAGCTTGACTTGAAATCTGAGTTTAGGTGCCAATAAGAATGTGCTGACCATATATATAACTATCTTGACTCATTATGATTACACAATTTATTGTTTCATTTTTGCTATTATCTACCATTTTGATCAGCCCTTAATGCTTCGCCGATCCCTTGTGATTCCATAGGCAAAATGTTTGCTGTGATTGCTTGTGGAAGTTAAGGCTATGATATCAGCTGAACTTATGGTATCAGCTGGTACAGAAATGCAGTGCTTTGTAGCTAAAAATCCTGCTAATGCCCCTGTAGAATAGCTTCACATGAACGTCTTTGGAAGCATCAGATGAAATGGGACATCAGTTCATAGCAAATAGCATATACTTGTGTTTGGAACAGAGTTTCTGCTTGACTGATCTTTAAAAAGCAGCAAGATTATTACTGATTTTGTAACCTTTGACCTGAACCCAACTTTCAGCCTTTGTTAAAATGATTGTGGTTAGTACCTTCTGTTTACTTCTTTTTTTGACACATCTTGCAAATCCAGAACATGTAAGGACTAACCTTAGCAAACTAGGTTTGGTTTATAAACTTTAGCCATAGTTGCAAAACATAGATTGATATGCAGGGTTTACTTTTAAGCTTGAGTCAGAGGTGCAAAAAAACCAGAGTAATATACCTGTTTTCAATCTTCTTTTTATTCACTTTTTTTCCCTTCCTACCTGTGCAGAAAATACAGAAGATCTAATGAGCAAAGTGTTTAATAATAGCTGTACTAAAAATATAACATTTAAAATGAATGGGTTTGTGGAGCAGCATTAACAATTGTTCCACTTGTTTGAAGGAATAAGATATGAAGAATTGATTGAGTAACCAATTTAATAATGAAGATAATTTAGAGTACAGAAAGATTAGTTGAGAGCCTTGGGACACAATTCACTGAAGTTTTATATTCTGCCTGTGCTCAAAACCAGGGAATTTTGGCTATAAGTGATTTATGGGCAATGGCTGTGCACAGTCTTTTATCATAACAATAAAATCTGTATGCAGTTTGTGAAAATTCAGAAACCTTGTGTGTTCAATTCAGGTGCACAGATCAGAAAGAACTGCTGGCTGGCAGATGTGCAGATGCATTATCAGAAAGTGTATTTTCAGCTTAACCAGGATAATCTAATTCATTCTAATGCGGTATTTCAAGTTTATTATAGTGTAATTGAATACAGAAGAACTCAGTGCACCATATACTAGACCAAATGAGGTGAAAGTGCACAGCTTAAAGGTGGCCACGTTAGGTCTCTTAGATTGCTTCAGTGTTGGTTGTGAGATGGGCAGATGATTTAAACAACCCCAAACTGTAAACAAAGTGCTGTGTTGTGTGTTGTGAAGTAAGTAGCTCACTTGCTGAAATTGCCCTACACTACTTAAAAATATATTGTTCCTACATGTTACAGTAAAAGTTAATACTTTAATAATCAGTACATTACTTCTTTTTCTTCTGCTTGCACTTAAACAGGCAACAACCTTTTACCTGGCCAGAGTATTTAGTAGATCGAAAGCTCTTTGTGTATATGTGTATTTGTTTATTTGTATCTATAAAAATCATGGAATTGTCATCTGAATTAACTATTTCATTCTTCTGTGTTACATTAGTGGAATAGGAGTTGTTTCTATTTCGAATTCACCCTAGTGGCAGGACTCTTAAGACTCTCCTGATCACCATTTGTTTAACAGTATGGATTTTAGTTTGCTCCCCCTGGTCCTGTTTTGCTGTGTCTCTGGCTGTTTCAGCAGGTGCCTATCCGTTTGCCACCTGCCCTGGTTCTGTGAATGGTTATGCAATTCAGTTAATGTATTTTAATTATTTAGGTGACATTTTACCTTGTATGGTTAGGCTAAATATGTAAATTGACTGGAGTCCATACTTAAAAAGAACGACAGGGTTTTTTTGTCTGAAGAAGTGCACAGTCCATGACCAGAGACAATGAATAAGTAATCAAACATAAAAATGGGACAAAATTTCTGTTTAATCTCATTCCCATGGCTATTTTTATATCTTCACTGTTTGTTTATTCATTGATTTATAATAATTATGTATATGCTATATTAGCTGATGCACTCAGTAAACATGCTGTTTGTAGCTTTCCACATCAATACACAGGGCAGATTATGGTAGTTCACAAGGTCAGGGATGGTTTTTGCAACCAATAATAGAGCCTAAAAAGTGACCAAGGCTTCTGTCCTTTCCATTCTAAAATTGTTTCTTACCTCAGGATGCTGTTAATCCATTTACTAAATATATTGTGCATTACAATGAGACAGGTTAAATGAGTTAAAAATACAAAAACACCTCTTTGTAGCAAATGATAAAAGTCTAAGCTGTAATCAAACCCCCCTGAGTCCTTTGCAGACTCATTCATTTGCATAAAATACCTTTAACTTACCACCACCCCTCAACTAATCCTGTTCTCTTTATTAGCCTTTGTTGGATATACAAATCACAGTTCTTTCTGAAATATGTGTTGTGGCAAGGGAAAAAAAAAACAAGGAAAAAAGGAGAGAGCCGGAGAAAAACAAACTACCAAAAATAGATTAAATTAGCACAAACACTTTTTTTTTTTCTTTCCTGTGGTCTGATTTACTGTGTGTATTTCCCAGATCCTCAGACTGGCAGTTATCTCCCAGCAGTACTAACAGGAGCAGCAATAACACCATGAAGTCAGTAGATGGCTGTAGAAAAGTATGTTGAACACTCTTGTGTTACCGTAATAAGATTGGGAAAGGCCTTGACCTGACTGGATGCGGCTTTTATCTGAAGTACATTTAAAGAGATAAAGGAGAAGCAGGGTGCAGTACATGTTCCTTTCTTTTCTGTAGGAGATTTGCTTTGAGTTTAAAAATTTCTCAAATGCAGGATTTGTGAACTGGGTCCTTTAGCAAGGAGAGGTAATGACTTGAGTGCCACTGGAGTCACCTGCTATTCTCTGAATTTTTTTCTTTTTTTTTTCTTCATATTTTTTTTTTCCTTCCCCCAACCCTTCCAGGACGTCTTAGAAATCCTCCTATGAATTCCTACAGAGGGGGCGTCTGTAGATCCCATAGTAACAATCAGGAAGTGGTATATTCCCATTTATTTATTTATTATTACTATTTTTTTTTCCTCCTTTTTTTTTTTTTTTCCCCCCCTTGCTCTCTCTCTCCAATGTAGTTGGCTGCCTTTAGTGCACGAACCTGCTCATTAAATAGATACACCAAGAATTGTTACCTAAGCAAGCCTGACAGTAAAGAAAGGACAGACTGAGTTAGGGAGAAAGAGGGAAGAAAAAAAGACAGCCTGAAGCAAGTCACTTCACACGCAGAAAGAGCCACTGAACGAATGCTCTTCTCATAAACAAACTAAAAAAAAACCACCCTGTATAAGAAGAGAACTGTGAGGACTTGACAGAAAAAGGCAAGATTTTTCTACCCACTGTTTTCAGTTTTCCTTCCAGACATACTTGCTGAAGTAAGGAGACTTCTGTTTGCTGACAGAGCCCTTGATTTCTTTCAAGATGATGATGTATTTGTGGGTAGGTAGTGTCTCTCTCCATGTCAATCTTTTATTAATAAATTAACTTTGGGACTGTCGATTTTAGCCTATAGTTTGCAGCATGTTTTTGAATATGTAAAGGTGTGTGTACCGCAGGAAAGCTTAGCGTAGCTAGTGTGCAGTACATGTGATTGCATTTCCAATGGGAGTTTAAACAAACTGCTTCATTAAGCTGCAATTTATTTTCGGGGTTTGCAGGATGTGGCGTTGTGCACCACGTTCTTTTCATTGCCTTAGAAAACGTTGCAATTGTATCTGTAAGATTCACTGTGTGGTTCAGTCCTGAAATGAGGGCTGCATCACTTGTGGCTGTTGAGAATTTGCTTTCTTTGTAAGGAAATGAAACAATCTTTCTGTGATTAAAACTTCTCCTTTGTGTTTCTTGACCTGGTTGGGCTTATATTAGTTGTCACAGTCTTTCCTGGCTTTGAAGTTTCTGGCAATTGACAACTGCAGAGAGAGAATAGATAGAATGCACTTATTCCTGTGATTTTGATAGTCAGCATTGTTCAGATTCCTTGCAGCAAAATCCATTCACCTTAAGAATAATGTTGTGCGGTTACATGTATGTTGTGAATTAATGAACCTATTAACCTGTTAATTCATCCAGGTTTGGATACAACTATTTATTTATTTTTTTTCCCCTTAAAGAACCCAGGCAAGCACAAATAGCTCAGTGAATGAATATGCATATTTAAAAAGCATTTCTCTGTGTCTCTTCAAAGCCTCTACATCTTCTGGGGAAATATTTTCAGCTCGTCTCAGTTGACAATCTATTTATTTATTTGATTTAAATGCATGCAAAAATAGGCTTGCAGTTAATCTGGGCCACCTCTGCAAAACAGGCGGCACAGGAACAACGTTTAACTTGTAGAGCTATTATCAGCAAATTGTCACTGCTCTTTGAAATTGCTTGCGGTTCACTCTGGAAATCTCCCTTTATGGTTCCTTCTAATTTCTATTGACCCTCCGATGTACTGGAGTAACTTTTGTCATCTCTGCAAAAGGCACACACTGTTTGCAGACTTTTGTTATTTCAGTTATCTGACCCGTGCTATCATTTCAGGAGCTCACCAATCACTGGGACTTAGGAATTTGCCGTTCCCCCCCACCCCCCCATTCCCCCCCCCCCCCCGCCTCATTTTCTGTAGTACGAGTCACGTTATTTTTCACAAGCAAGTATCTCTGCCTGTAACAGCAATCCTGATTGCTGCTTGTTTTTAACCCTTATCATGATTCTTTATTGAAGCTGTATTTTTGTTAATGAAATTATTGATTTAATTTTATGTTTAGATTTAGCAATCAGATCACTTAACAGCAGTAGTCTCTTTTTAACTCAGCACTCCTGTATTCTGCTGTGGTAGTTACCATCATCCAAAAGAGATAAACAGTAAATATTTGACGAGGGAACCCTTTTTTTTCTGATATGCACAATAAAGTGAAAGGACCTGTATTAGTCTGTTTCTGTGTGGCAGCAGCTCAAAAGCTTTGAAAGCTAGGGACACTTTCCACCACCACTACTCCCATCCCCCAAACTACTTCAGCTTCAGCTTATGAGGCTTTGTTAATTGGAAAACTTAATGCAACATAATTTCTTATAGGAAGCTGTGCAGATTTCTGTTCTCTTCAGAGTGTTGTATTTCATGTAATGTGTTGGACTTTTGTATTTTTTCTTTATGTGTGTATATATATATATATATATGCACTTTAAGCACAGTAATAAGCAGTTCTTACAGTACCACTTCCTGCTTTCCAACACTTCCAGTAATTAATGTGACACTTTCAAGTCTATTCCTTCCTTTTTTCTTTTGTCCTTTTTACTTGCATGTTATAATGTCTTATTTGATGTTGGTTTTTTGTTGTGTTTTGGTTGTGGGGTTTTTTTGTATGTGTGGGGTATTTTATCTTTTAATTTTAGCAGAATTCTTTAAACAGGATAAAATTCTTGTCTCTTTTTTTTTCTTCTTTTTTTTTTCTTGGCACAGCTACATCTAGATATTAAGCATTCTCCCCACTTTTAATTTAACTTTCCCAGTCTAAATAATTTGAATAAAAATCTCAAAATGAGATTACTAGGAAGATGCAGAGAATGAACTTTGTTTGGTTTTGGTTTTAATTTTTGTAGCAAAACATTATTTCCAGAAGAAATGAGAATAATGCAGATGAGTTGTGCTGATAGAAAAGTTAACTTCAGTAACTGTATGATTTGTAAACCCTGTGCACATTAAATGCACATGTGTACATATCTGCATATATAATATGCAGAATGTAAACGAGGCTTATAACATATGCAGGTGCAATGTATAAACTCACAGCAGCACTTGAAATGCTTTCTCCTGGCACCACATCAATATTTTATATAATTATATAAAAGCTCCTCAGTGATACTATTAAAATTTAAAGTAGCCAACTTGCGTGAAATTGTGGTCGTTGTTAAAGGTGTAAAGTAGATTTGTTTCCTTTGATGGACAGATATGATATTTTATTGTTTCATACTGTTCAATCTGTTGAATGCAACAGTCTTGGTTGTTCTTTTTTTAATAATTATAACAGGATTTTGGAAAGTAAAGAAAGATTTTAGTACTGTTATGCCTGTCATAGGAAATCCATATTTGTCGACAGCCCAAACAATTTAATGATGCTTATAATCTTGTCCTCCTCTAGAAAAAGGAGAAACTTTTTTGGTCTGGTGCTTTTATATACAGACACCTGTGCTGCAGGAATCGCAGTTCATCAATATTTGATTCCATACCAATCAACTTTGAAGACTTTCAAGTATTACTGACTTAGGGACTACAGCTAAATCCTGAAATCAAAAGCATCTATATCCTCGCTGACTTTAAAGGCTATGGACCGTTTTATATCCTGGTGCTGCTGCAGTATGGTACACCTTGCTCTCCAGTATAATACACCTTTCTCTCTGTCTGGTGATTGTTGTGGTGATGATGTAAGGCATTCTTGATCACTGCAGATTATCATTCACCTTTTATAATTCAGCTCAGCTCCCAAAAGATGTTGCAATTTCCCCAGAATGTAACAAGTGAAATTTATTTCAGTTAAGGGGCTGTGAAGTTGCTGACCTCTGCTTACCGTGGAAACAGAAGTGTAACTATCTGTGGATGAAATGAAACTTGGTTTAAAGCTGAGACTTTTCAGTCTTTCATGGAACCCATACTTTTCTGAACTTGCTCCTTAAAGACAATATTCCTCCTAATCTTGTTCATATTTTGAAAAATAAGCATGGTTTGTCTACTTGACAGCCCAAGCAACTGCTTGTTTCCCAAGCAAGTGGTTCCATGGTCGCTTGGTAGTTCACACTGGATTATTTGGGGTTCTCCTAGACCTCATGTTCAACTTACATATTCTGAGTCAGAAGATGAGGGTTTAAAGATACTGCATCTTATTAAAAAGTTGCTCTTATGTAATTGAATCTTGTTGTAAGAAGAACTGGAAGCAGATAATTGGCAAATGCATTTTAAAACAAAAATTACTGGGTTTCCACCAAATGCTGAAGTAAAATGACCTAAATATACCATACTAAAATTCTGTAAACAACTAATTAATGTCTGTTTAGTCAGAGATATGCCTCGTTCCTGTCAGTCTGCTGGTTCTTGTAAATAATAGGGAATGAATTTTGTATATGTGTAGCAGAAATTTTCAGTAGCAGCTTCAAAATAATACTTGATCAAATAAGGCAGAAAACATGTCAGCAAATGAAATCCGGGGTTGCCCAAAACTAGAGCAGGCAGATGCAGAGAAACAAATTTAAAAATTTATATGCAATAGCAACAAGATAATCTCTTCTGGCAACAGAACATTGTTTTGACAACTCTGAAGAATAAAGCTTTTGAGTTGTGTGTTGTACCTGCCTGCATTACCTCTGGTGAGCATTTGGGGAGAAGACTGGAAGAACAGGGAGTAATAGAACAACTGTGGCAGGAATTTTATCTGGATATATATTTAGGGGTTTAAACTAAATTAGAATTTCTGGTGGTTTTGTCAGTAAGCATCTCCTGTTGAGAGACATCTTAATATACATATAGGACTCTGTGTCAGTTCACATATTCAAAGGCAGATGGTGTTTAATTCAGCTGAGTGAAAGCCTTACTGGTTCTTAAGCACTACCAGATATATGCGGGCATGGTGTATGCCTTTCTCCAGAATTAGGGAAGTGTGTAATTTTAGTCCTAGCCTGTGCTCTTTGTCTGCTAAGTGCTACAGGACAAGTTCATTAAGTGAAGCGACACAAAGGCTTTTTAACTAAAGGAAATGAGAACTGGAAATAGACGTGGAGATTACTCAAAAGACAAAATAAAGAAAAGAAATCTTGGGGATTTTTAAATTGGAGCAAGGAGCTACAATATCCTTCGAGCAATATTAATTCTCATTTTTTAAACAACTTTGCTTACTATGTGTTTTGCAGCATTGGCATTGTGTGCATTAAGCAAAGGTATTTCTATCTTAAGTGAGGGCTTCACAGTAACATCACATTCCAAAGCAAAAATGTGTTACTGTGTTTGTGATGCAGGTATTTGAGAAGCAACATGAACTGACCTGATAGACTAAATGAGAATGTTGAAAACACTGCCAGTGGAGCACTTTGGCAGTACAGATTTTCATGTGTGGAATTATGGAATAATCACAATATTAAGATCCTTTTGGTTACAAAAAAATTAAATGTATCAGCTGGAAAACCTTCAAAATGTTCCTCACGCTACTTTCCACTGAGACCCTGAATAAAACATGTAGCTTCATACTCTTTAGCTGACTGCCCGACCACTGATGTTGAATACATACGTACCTTTTATTATTAACACAGAAAAATACAAAGTTGTTTAATAATAGAGTATGCTGGTATGAATGTTAAGGATCTTCAAGGGTATCTGATTCAATAAACCTGAATAATGATGTATTACAATTTCTAAATGTTCAATCTCACTGGCCAAAAAGAAATGGCTAATAGAGATGTTGAATGAAAACAGGATTACAATTAGTTAAGGTAGGCTGTAAGGCAATTCTCAGCAGGTTACGTTCTTGTATCTATTGATATATACACGTAAGTTGGTTTCAAAATCATGTGTATAATAATTCATTTTGGAATGATAAAAGCTAAAAATCATAGTAGCATGCAAAGCATAAAAATCACCTTTTTAATGTGAAGAAGAGAAACGAAATAGAAAAGTAATTTCAATCTGGGAATATTTGACAGCAGCATTTGTTCATCCAATAGATTCAGTCTTAAAAGGGCTGGTTTTCCGTGGCCTGCTTGCAGTATTTTGTAAACCATCATTCTATTGTTTATGAAGGGTAGCAGCACAAACAAGAGAACAAAATCAGTGCGATGCTCCATTATATCCAGCGTTGCATAATGGTGGTTTATAACAGCAATACGCATCCCTTTAGACACAAACTGCCATAGGCACATGCTTACACAGATGTGCTAATGTGTGGTGAAACTCAGTTTAAATAGGACATTAAGAATCTCTGTATTGTTATTAATTCTTACAGCAGCATTTGTGAAAAAATGTGTGATAGATTTTGTTCTTCTCTGAAGTTGTCTATCTACTCTATTTTAACTACCAAACCTATTTCCCCCTCACTTTAGCAAGCAGTTAACATTTATCCAATTAAACTTAACTTCCTCTTATCCCTTTTAATAGCATTGGTTTTCATCACAACTTTGAATGAACTGTGTGGATGTCTCTCTATCAGTTCAGGAGTATTTATGTGAGGAAGGAACTGAACAAAGACTGTGTAAAATGTAGCTGGGTGAGCAGGCTCCTATTGTTCCTACTGTTATTATCTCTCAGTGGAAATCCTTTCTAAATACCTTTGCTCTGACAGTCTGGGGAGTTTATATACCACTGCATCTACAGTTGTGGACTCTTAGCTACTGTTTGAATGTCTTGGTGACTCAGAAGGATGAGCAAGTCCTGAAGACCTGGAGAACAAGTCTTTCTGAGTAGCAGCTGAGGGAACTGGGATATTTAGCCTGGAGAAGAGGAGGCTAAGGGGAGACCTCATTGTTCTCTCAAACTCCCTGAAAGGAGATTGCAGCTGGGTGGGGGTTTGCCTCTTCTCCCTAGTAGAGGGAGATATATCACTCCCAAGTGATAGAATGAGAGGAAATGGCCTCAGATTGCATCAGGGTTGGTTTAGCTTTGATATTAGGAAAAATTTCTCTACTGAAACAGTGGTCAGGCATTGGAACAAGCTGCCCAGGGAGGTGATGGAGTCATCATCCTTGGAGATGTTTGAAAAGTGTGTAGACAGCGCCCATCAGCATATGGTTTATTGGGCATGGTGGTCTTGGGTTGGTGGTTGAACTGAATGATCTTAGAGGTTTCTTCCAACCAAAACCATTCTATGGGTCTGTGGCTTTTCTGGGCAGTTGAAAATCCTTGTTTGTGTCTTGAGATGGATGTTTCGGCTCATTGATTTTGGGTTTTCATTCCAGTGAAAGATATGTTTGACAAGCTAAATAAGACTGTGATAGTCTCTAAGCCAAAATTTTGCTTACGGTTTCTCATTTATGTGTGCAAATACTATTAGATGTGATTTGCTTATGTAATTCATTTGACCGTTCTGCAGTTCCATTAACAAAAAGGGACGTTTAGTAATGGAAGTTTAGGCACCTGTTAATATCTTCATTAGATTTTGATCATCTTTTTCTGTCCATATTGGCTTCCTGTTTCTCTTCTGGTCCTGGATTGACATCACCTCCTTGCCAAACAGATGATTCTCTGTTTAGATCCTTCTAATAGCACAGTATGAAAGTACACCTGTTCTTAGTACAGTCAGAAAACTCAGGTCCAACCTATGTACAGAAGTGCCTCCTTTCCATCTATGGATATAATACACAGAATTGTAATTGTGTTGGGGGTTGGCCCCAGCTAGCAGCCAAACTCCCACCCATCTGCTCACTCACACCCTGCCTCAGTGGGAGAGGGAGGGAAGAGAAAATAGGAAGTACAGAGGTGAGGAAACTCATGGGTCAGTGATGAGCTAGGGAGATCACTTACTGTCACAGACAAAACAGACTTGCCTTGAAAAAGTGAAATTATCTATTTCCACTTATAATTTCTGCAACTTCAATTTTCCAGTTTCTTTTCTGATTCAGATAGTGGCAAACCCTGCTTATTGCCAACACAAGTAAACTCACTTCATTCAGTGAGGCAATACATGGCATAGCAAGATTGCAGTCAGAACACAGTAATTTTTTTTTCTGCAATTCCTTCTCATTCTTCTCCTGTGGTCTGGTGTGGATTCCTCTACAGGCTGCTGTATCTTTGGGGGGATGGCTTGCTCTGCTATGGTGCACCTTCTCCAGCCTGGTTATTTCCCCTGCTGTTTCTTTCTGTTTCCTTCTCCTCTCTCCTTCAAGCATTTCTGTTCTTGCTTGATGTGCATTTTCAGAGCTGCATAACCAAACTAGCCGATGGGCTTGGCTGTGGCCTGTGATGGGTCCCTTACAAAGCTATCTGGAACTAGCTCTGACCAGCACAGGGCAGCCCCTGTTCTTTTCCCATAGGAACCATCGTGAGAGATCCCTAACTGCAAAATCCTAGCCACCTAGACCCAATACAGACTTTAAGTCAGCTAAACAGCCTGAGTTTGATTATTGACATTTCAGGTTTTCTTCAGAGATTGTTCTGTGTTTGTCTTTGTTGACTAGCTTGGTCTTTTATTTGATAAGCAGTGTTTTGTGAATTTAGTTCTGGTGGAGTGTATATAATACAGTGAAGTATTCTTTTTATGGGGGAAATGCCAATATATATTTGAATTACACTTTTCAGTTAGCTTCTTCTCAAATATAATTACAGGAATTCAAGGAAGAATAAAATGTGACAACATATTTATGAATCACAAGATTTAACAGAGACTGAAGTAGATCTTATTATTGATGTGCTTACTGCTTCATTAAATTCCCCTTAAGGTTTGCAGCATGGATATGGATCATTTGCAATAATAATTATGCAGTGATCGATTGATTGTGTCTGACATTGTACTTGTCACCTTGAAATGCAAAACCCATTCATTTTCGACTGTGTGAACATTTTTCTCTAATGTTAGGCACTGGCATGTGATGGTTTATTTTATAGAGGAGTGCATTTCAGAAAGTTGGGAACTTAACATTAACCTTTACCTGAAAATGAAGTATCACTTGTCACTTCACAGAAATGAGAATTGTCAAAGTGGCAGTGTTTTGAGATTAGAAAACGTGGTCTAAATCCAAAAAGATCCTACAAATTAGAATATATGTCTCTCAGCTGCTTCATGTGTGGATTATGAACGTTAGCTTTTCAGCAGGTCTGTGTCTGAGATGCAGCCTAATGAGCATACCTGATAAAATTTCAAGCTTGAGATCTCTGCTTTTAAAACTGGTGTGTATTCTTTGGAAAGTCCGTCTCTCTTTCTCATTGAGACTTTGATTCATGGCAGTGTTAGTTAACTGGAAAGTCAGTATGAAATGATTTGACTTTAGTAATTCTTTGGGTTATATACTGTACTGTACCTTTAATGTTTGTAATTGTCATGACCACTTAATTTTCCTTTTATTAAGACTGTTTGCAGTAATGAATGAGACACTATCCTTTCTCTTGCTTGTTTGCTTGGCCTTTTAGAGTTTTGAACAAAATATTTTTGTTGAAATTCCACTTAGTGACTGCAGTTAAAGTGCATCTGTGTTTTCCAGCTAACGTAAAAACAACACTGAGAATAAATGTCATCTGTGTCGGTGCTTCACTTAGTGCTTTTGGAGAGCACACCTTGTTATCAAAGAGGAAGCAAAGACCAGACCTATGTTTGGTGATGTGTGATTTCAGAATTAACTTTTCCAAAGCTACAAGACAAATTTAGATTGTGCCAAACCACATTGTTATAATTACTTTTATTCAAAGGTCCAGTTTAGTTTAGTTTAGTTTTATTGTGGTTTTATTTGCTTTAATTAGTAATTTGAAAACATCATGCACTAAGAGGCGACAGCACTATGGACAGGCTCACAACAAGAAATCCACCTCAAGGCTGTTGGATCTTGGGATTATTACGATTTAATTTGTCAACCAGTTGCTCATTCTAAGATTTGTCCAGCAGGTTTGTGGTGTTGTGGGAATTCTGTAATTTTCCAGTTAACTCCCAGTCACCCACTTCAACTCCAGGCTTAACTGCTCCTCCAAGTCAGCACATCAAGGGAAACATCTAGGTTTACCTAAGTGAAGCTGCTTAGGCAGGGGATGTGGACTAGATGATCTCGAGAGATTCCTTCCAACCCCTAATATTCTGAGATTCTGTGATCTTCAAAGCCCTTGAGCAATCTGGTCTACTGTGAGGTGTCACTGCCTATGATACTGGGGTTGGAACTAGATGATCTTCACGATCCCTTCCAACCTAAAACATTCTATGATTTCTCCAAGGGCAAGCATAGGCAAATACATACATTTGAATATAGAAGTGTTTCATATGTTGGTGCAGAGTAACTTGCAACCAAAGAGAAGAGTATCTGCAGTGGTAACATTGCTGATACTAAAGTGGCAAAGGTGATTGTACTGTTAGTTTCAAAATTAGCAACCCATGTAGTTTTTTATCACAGCATGAACACTGACTAAACCCTACAAAACGGCTTTAAAACTATGACCTAAGCAAAAAAATTGCAAAATTTTGAAAAGCAACTGGCTTTTTATCCAAAACTATGACAGAAAAATACCTAACCTGGAAAAAAAAGTTCATTACTAATTGTGCCTTACTGTATTCAGTAGTTGCACTGCTTTAGCTTGCAAGTTTGATGAAAGTATCCCAGGTCAATTGTATTAAGTTCTAGAAGAGTCCAAGATAAGCTGCACCATGTGGGAACACACCTAATATCTCACCTTAGGTATAAGTTGCAACTGCCATATGGTATTACTTCCTTTTTTTCACTTGTTTTATTTTGCTGCCAACCTGCAGAGCTGTGACTAACTCCTATTTTCAACACAAAGCCCAGTTAGATCGTTTCACATTGTGCTCATTTTCCTTACCCAGTGGAAGTGGTGAGAAAGCTGAGGTAGCTTCCCTTTGCGAAGCAAGTCCGGTGCTGCTTGTGATGTCTAGTAAATGCTACATCCCAGTAACAACAGGAACACTGTAGGAAGAAGGATAAAACAAAGTGTGTCATTGGAAGGGAAGGAAAGTAATGGAGAGGTCACAAAGCTGAGATGAAAGGAGCATATTCAAGATCAGAACAGTCAATGCCCTTCTGAGCTAACCTAGAAGATACCATGTCCTCCTGACATCGCTAAGGTTCTACTCAGAAAGCTCACAGGGTGAACTTCATCTTTTGTTTTCATGTATTTCAAACTATTTACTGGCACAGCATCTGAGAGCAGCATAAAATGTGCAGCGGTGGGAAACTTGCGATTTTGGAGCATTTGTTTCTACCTAGAGTGAATTGATAGTTAATCTAATAATAATGCTCATGCTTTGCTGTGCTTTCATTGACACATGTAGATGTCTAAGGGACCACTCTCTCAACTAAGTAAATTAATTCCAATAGTAAGTGTTGGTAAAACATCTTTAGGTTTTCAGGGCAATTGTGGTTGAAAGGCAATTAAAATTTTGCTTTTGAGAAGAGTCTAATTTGCCCTCTTGATGTGACTTAACCTGCAATTTTAGATGCTTAAGAGTCAGAGTATTTTTGTGTTGGTTGGTTGGTTGTTTTTTTTCCCTCCTTCTGCTGCATAGTGGTAATAATATATGGTAAGTGGTCTTCAAAGCATAAGAACAGCCATGTTACTTCAGCAGTACTCATACACCTGGGGAGGTGTGTGGCAACTTGCCTGCCTAACACTTCATGGTGTGTGACTTCCACATCTCTCTACAATCTGCATGCAATAGCAAATCTCTCCTTCCCCCCCGCCACCCCGTCTATGTTCACTGTTTTTAATGCATGTTAAGATACTTGAGACTTGTCTTCTGAAAGTGCAGAGAAGGAAATATAGGTGGCAACAGTATACTAACATCTGTTAAGGAGGGCAGAGCCTACTGTGTTACTCATAAAAAACTTATGCTGTAGACTACAGGGTTGGATACTTTTCTTATGGCATCAGATGGTTATATTTATAGCATTTAGATATTCATACCAGAACCATATCAGAACTAAAAGTATCTCATATAGCAGTGATGTAACCATGCATTATCAGCAAGAGGTGTCAGATCAGAAAAGGCATCAATGCACTCTAGTCTGGCAATATGTTTGACTCTATGGGCAACAGCAACTAATAATAGGATGTAAATTTCACGTTTTTCTTGGATCATTCCTTCTGATATCTGGGAGGAGTAAAAAAGTTTACTCTCAATCAAGAGAAGAAAGCTGATCTAACATAACAGGAAGACAAAAGTACACACGCTATAGGAAAAATTCTGATTGGGACAAATGGGGAATGTGGAATTAAGACCTGTAAAGACTAGGAAGATAATTTAATAAACCAAATAAAACATACAGACCTAGCATGAAGCATTTCATTCTACCACTCACAAGGGTGCTGTGGTGTGATGAGGTGGCATGTTATTGGCACTTACAAAAGTTCTGCAGGCACTTCTGTCCCTTAATGTTCCATGTCTAGTATTTGTTACTCCATTCCTTTTGAAGGTTACCATACACTATTGATGCACAAGTACACAGTACAACCTGGGTAACAATCCTTGTTTAAGTTAACCTGTGAATGTTTACAGCCAGTGAACATATTTGTAATTTCAACTGATCTATAAAAAGCAATTTTGAACAGACAGGTAAAACTTATCTCTTAGCTGTAAAACACAGGCAACCACTTGCCACATGTCTGATCAGAATTCTTCCTGCAGAAAAGCAAGCCTCTTCATGTCTTATCCTTTGGAGAAATGAATATTTACTCATGTTTTACAGCAGCCTTGTAAACAGTGAGGGGTGTTGTTTTTTCATGACACTAGTCAAGTGACTACTTCAGTCATCTTTTAAGTGAAGTGACTCCAGTTTGCATTAGAGGTATGTCTTGTTAGGGAACAAATTTAATCATGTCATCACAGTAAATGTGACCAAGCAGTCTTGTTTCTATTTTCCTAAGATGGAAATTAATTAGCTGGCTAAGTGTTTTAGCACAGGATCCCCTGTAGAAAAGTCAGCCTATACAGCATCACATCTGCATTTAACCAGTCCTTCCAGTCATGTTACACTGACTTATTCCTATTCCACACCTTGAGTACTGTGTCCAGTTCTGGGCCACTCAGTTTAGGAAAGATGCTGAGTTGCTGGAATGTGTCCAGAGAAGAGCAACAAAGCTGCTGAGGGGTTTGGAGCACAAGCCCTATGAGGAGAGGCTGTGAGAGTTGGGGTTGCTTAGCCTGGAGAGGAGGAGCCTCAGGGGAGACCTTATTGCTGTCTTCGGCTACCTGAAGGGAAGTTGTAGCCAGGTGGGGGTTGGTCTCTTCTCCCAGGCACCCAGCACCAGAACAAGAGGACAGAGTCTCAAGCTGCACCAGGGGAGGTTTAGGCTGGATGTTAGGAAGAAGTTCTTTACAGAAAGAGTGATTTGCCATTGGAATGTGCTGCCCAGGGAGGTGGTGGAGTCACCATCACTGGAGGTGTTTAGGAAGAGACTGGATGGGGTGCTTGGTGCCATGGTTCAGTTGATTAGATAATGTTGGATGATAGGTTGGACTTGATAATCTCAGACGTCTTTTCCAACCTGGTTCGTCCATTCCATTCCATTCCAACCAGCTATTTCCTACAATCAAGATGGGTCTGTAGAATAATTATGTACCACACTATTGACTCTCTTGTGCTAGTTATTGAGTGCCTTGAATGGTATCTGAAAATAAAGCATCAAAAGTACTAGTAAGGAGAAAAGGAGAGAGAAGTTAGTACATGATTCATGGCAAGTTCTTTTGATATTCATGGGCTGAGTTGTTTGGTATATGATTTTCTCTATGGGAATCTTGTTACCGTATAGATTTTATGCCCATTAATGGCTCAGTTAATTTGAAACTTTTGTTTGAACACCATTGTGCTATTACTCATCAGATTAGTTCTTCTTCAACACAATAGTCTCTAAAGTTTGCTGGAATTTAATTGGGACAACCATAGAAATTACAGTTATTTTGTTTAATAGTTTGCCACTGAATTATAATTGTGTATTGGAAAAATTACTGGACCATATTAATAGCCAAAGAATGGTAGTATAGGCTTGAGTGAGAAGAATGATCACAGTAGCATCTGACTTTGCTGTTTTCACCACTCATCATTTGCTGTGAACTGCTGATTTCTGGAAGCAAACATGTAGCTACCCTAAGGAGACAGAATGTGTGGGGCAAGAGATACTTTCATGACATGGGAGGAACTGCTTGTAGGGCACCCCCTTCAGATATCATGATGGAGGAAGTTTATCACTGATATTTTTCAATGTCCTTATCTCTGCTCAGGAAGCATGTCAGCCAAAAAAAGAATGAACTCCTTGCACTCCATAGGAGCCATATAGTGCTGTGGCTTAGATCTAAGGCTAGAACAGTGTGGTTAACATGCATGTGTTTTGGTCACTGATGAATGGTGCTTCCACAGTATCAAGGCTTCCTCTGCCCTCAGTGGTGAGCAGGCTTGAGATAACAAGAGGCTGAGGGGGAGCACAACCTGGACACAGCTGACCCCAGATACATTTATGCTCATGAATAAAAGCAGAGGGGATGTGGGGTATGGGTAAGTAGCCATTGCTTGGAGACTGGCTGCTTTCCTTTTGAAAGGTGAGCAGTGCCTACTTTACACCGCAGCCAGGGTACTCTGCAACTTACTGGCTTCCAACTAGACTTGCCACCACTGGTCACCACCCTCTGTGGCTAGCCATTTAGCCAGGGTTTTCAGTTTACTCTGCTGTCTGCTCACTTGGCTCAGTACTGCGTTAGTTTCATTAGGATGATCTGAGGGGAGACAGGGTTGAAAGCCTTCCTGAAGTCAAGGCAGGCAATGTTTATGACTGTCTCCAAGGCTAGTCCTTTCACTACAGAAAGTCATGAGTTGGTTAGGCAGACCTGTGGTATTGTCATAGCTGAGTATCTTTAGGCCAGACAGAACTCATATGAGGACCCTATCTTTGTACCTCTCCCTGTGTCAACTGCTGCCATCTCTTGGCTACCTGTGTCAGCTGTCCTCATTTATGGAAACAATGTGCATGTGTGTTTAATATAATCTGCCTCTGGGGTTAAGCTCCTGCTGTGACGTGTCTGAATAAATGATGTATGGCATAAATGATTCAAGAGACAGTTTTTAATGTATTTTCCCATTCTATTGTTGACATTCTATTCTTGGTTTCTTGCACTGGGGGGGTGGTTGGTTTGCACATCAGGTGGTCTTGTGTAAAACAAAGCACACTAGCTATAGCATATGATCAGTGATCTGCTACTCACATTCTGCCTCAGTTTCCAGTTACACAGCACAAAGAGAAGCACTAAATTAAGGATTCTAAAAATGCCTGTCTGTCTTTGTTTTGATTCCTTCTATTGTGTAATATTTCAAGGTATTAGGTATGATATCATGTTGAAAATTGAAACTTGTTTGTAGGGATTTCCTATAGGTTGCTGTGGTTTTCCTAAGACACTTTGCCATGTGTTCCAACGCTGTTAGAGATGCAAGCAGGAAAAGAAAACTGAAATTAAAATCTACTTAAATTAGATTTCAGATACCAATATATTATTTTCAAGTGTTAGGAGTTGATTAATCTTTTAATTCTCTGAACTCAGAGAAAGAGAAATGAGTTTGTAGAGCAAATATCAATCTAGTCAATACTGCTGCATGTTTTTTTCTGAATGATTCCAGGAAGTAGCAATAAGAACATTTTCCACCAGCATCACTAGGCTAGCAGGACTACCAGAGCAGATACTCAAAACAACATTGGCTTGTCCCTTCAAAACAGTCACTTTCCAGAAGGGTGTTCATTTTATTCCCAGTTGTGAATCTTCAGGTTTGCAGTGGATGGTGCTAATGCTAAAGGTAAAATCTGATACTAAATCACCTAATAATCCTGTGGGTTTAAGTACCATACTGCTTCTTTTAGGGCTATAATTACAGGTTTGTAATGCTTGGTGAAGCTCAGCTGACACAATTCTAAGCAGTTCTGAGTTTTTAATACTCTCAGCAATGTTTGAAAGCTATTACTGGAGATAGTCACTGTGGTGCTTCTCATAGCTGTCCATCGGATTCAGGAAGCTCATTGTGAATCATCAAAAATCTGTTAATGTTCTTTTTGCAGTATTGTGAGGGTGGTGGTGAAGGCATATGTAGTCATCAGGAAGTCTGAATATAAGTAGTATCATTACAGGCTATTAAAGTGGCTTCTAGAAACTCAGAACAGTGGCAAATGCTGTCCATTTGCTGCAGAAACACTCTTGGCAAAAAGCACTCTATGTTGTGGTTGTCAATTTAAGTCTTGAAGTCTGTGATTCCAGTTTACAAGCAGGTATCCCTTGTGTCCTTTCTGATAAGGAGAAAACCTAGAATATAGAGTCTGCAGGGAATCCAAAATCCCATCACCTAAGTATTACTTCAGAAAGTGAGAGTCAAAGCACATAATCTTGTGCAGACTTGCAGGTGAGTCGTGGGTGAAAAAGAGGAAATCTTCATTGACAATTAGGGAAAAAAGTTGAACTGATAGAGGGATCAATCCATCAAGTTTAATATCAAAACATGAAAATCTACATAGTGTCTTTAACTTACTGGCTAGCAAACCAATGTTTCCACACCTTGTAGTCATTTCTTTTCAGATTTTGAGATTTTGTATTGATTGTTCACATCCTTTGCAGGTTGATTATTCACATCCTTTGCAGGTGCTAAGAGTTCTCCCCTTTGTTTTCAGTTCAAAATGATGATCCTTTTATTTTGGTATTCATATCCAGTTTTTCTGTCAGGATGCCAAACTTCTATGAGGGAAGCTCAGGTCACAAATGGGGAAAAGCAGTTTTGAATTGGTTACATCCTTGACCAGTGATAAGGGGGGGGAAAAAAGAACAGCACAGAAAAAAACATTATCTTAGAATTTAAGCTTTTCATTTGACTAACACCAAGCATCTGAAATGCTTATTACTGATTGTTCAAAAGGGTTAATGTATTTGCAGCCTAAACCAGTATTATGCAAAGTAATTTATTAATTTACATGTATTTATATCTGATAACAGGCTATTGAGGCATATTTATCTGATCTACAGTGCATAATAAGAATATGAAATATATATTCCAGAGTGCCTTTGGACTTCACAGTAATAGTCACATTTTGAAATATTGTGGCTAATCTAAAACTATACAGCTGAGTAGAAAAACAAAACCAGTTCCAAATATGAATAAATGATCTGCTACTTAATATGTCAGTGTATTTGTCAGGTTGATAACATTAGGCTCAGCTGCATTCAATTCTAAACCCTGCAATATTTGAAGTCTGATATTGTGCCTCACTAAATTTAATACATGGACCTCAGTAATAGAGGAAATCACTTTAGCACTTGGCAGTTTGTTATGCTGTATAAAATTGACTGCCCTGCAAATACAATAGCGATAATAAAAATTGTGGTCAGTAGGGGGGTGTAATGCATTTTCTAGCTTCAACAAAGGTCCAGATGAGATTTATTGAGATTTTGCTGTTTGGGTGAAGATCAATAGTGCTTTGTTAATAATTTGTTGTAAGGGCACCCTTTAGGGATGTGACATTTTACTCTAAAACTTTGGTAATTTTGAATGTATGCCTGGTGGTAACAGTGTCAAGTGCCTTCTTTTCACAAGCATAGATTTTTCACATTCAACTTCTGGGAGCATTTACCTTCACAGCAATTACATCCCATATCATTCCATGCATGATGCAATCTGGAACTGATACCAGACTCCACATGTTCTGTCTGAGTTCTAAGACAGCTCTCGGGAATCCCAAACGCATTCTTAAGCCCTCATTTTTCTGTAGTGTTTTCTTCCCTGATTTAAGAATTTACATGTAAATGTCAGTCTGTGATTTCTTACTGGTGCATAATTTTCATGAACAATATGGGACTACATTCTTATTGCCATGACTGTCAGAATTAGGAGGTTTCATAAGAAACTTCTCTCTATATCTTCCTATTGCCAGTAGCACTTTGCATAGTAACTACTGAGTTGACTTAGATAACCTGTATTTTTTGGCTATTTTCTTAAAAGAACCTTGCCTTCATTTTATGTGCTATGGAAGCCTTCCTTTTCTGGCACCAAAATGTGATGGGCATTACTGGCTGTTTGTAAGGAAACAGAAATGTGTCAGCACTTTCAGTTTGAACACAGGGACTAGGTACAGCAGAACAATTTATTTTCAATGAGCATGCACAAAGTAAGATTTATGACTTTTGCAGCTCCGATGACATTCCTTACATAGTTGCCGAGCTGCAGCAAATTAAAGGGATCTATGAATACTAAGGGGTGTGTTTTTGTAATGAGGGAGAAGAGACAGAAGCAATAAGAAGATAATTAAGGTAACAACTTGTGAAAAATTAAAGTGTTTCTGTCTTTCATTTTTGAATCTCTGAGCATAAACTTTGTAGTTGTTAATTTAATTGCTGGTGTTCTCTGTATCCCTGAAGAATATTAAGGATTAATCATCTGGTTCATTCCAACATGAGATAAGGCCTAAGTGAATTGAAATTTTACCAATTTAACCCTGTCTTCCTCCTAATATGACATGATTAACATTCTTCAATTAACAACACATAATTATTCTAAAGGCCTCATTGCACTTACTCCATTTTTCAGTTTTAGGTTGCCCTTTGCAGGTATTTCAAAACTGAATAAAAGGAAGGCTATCGTCATGTTCTCTATAATTAGTCACTTGGGTTTATACAGACTACAAGAATTTAGGTTTTTAACTTACTTCTTTCTTCCTTTTTGTTCCTGCTAATCTGTGTGCACCTTCTGCAAGTTGGCTCCGATCAGCTAAACCTTTTGTTTATGCATTCTTTAAGGACAAACAAGTATTTCTTTCCCAATCTCTGATTAAATTTGCTTAATTATTTGTGATTGAATACTGATTTACAAACCTAGCAATTTCATTGAGCCTTAGAAAGCAGCACAGGTTTTCACCTAAGTATTATTGCATAATGTATTGTTTGATTTTAGAGTAAAATCTTAATAGAAAATACAGTCAAGTATAATAGGTACATGGCTGGATGGATGGATGACCAGGGAGATTTTTCTCTTAGTGTTGGATGATAGGTTGGACTTGATGAGCTCAAAGGTCTTTTCCAACCTGGTTAATTCTATTGTGTTCTGTTCTATTTTAATCTGGTCTGGTCAGGTCTGGTCTGGTCTATTCTATTTGTATGTTTATATATATGTATACACATATGCAGTTAAGCCTTTTTTGGAAACCAACAAAAAGAAATAAAAGAAAAATCAGCCTTTCAAGTCAATAGGAAACAGGAATGTAGCATCTTTTCATGGGTCAGAAAAGTAGTTTCCTTTCAGAACAATTAAACATGTCGTTTTTTTGTTACTTCATGGAGTTGTGGTCATTGGGTGATCATGACAGGTGGGCAAAAGAAGGGTGCCCAGAGACAGCAATGGATCTCTCCACTGCTGCATTTTTTAAAATGTCAGGGCTGAATTTTTTGAAATTTAGCTCAAGAATAAAAAAACCCCAACCAACCAAACAAAAAAACCTCACACAACCACAACTATCAATGAAATAACGAGCAAGTGAAATTACTTCAACCCCAGGCACCTCCTGTCTTTGTAATTTTCTGTCCTGGGTCCATTCTTCCAGCAGGTAGGCAGGAATCTTAAAGTATTCGTGTTAAATGGAACACATGCCATTAGACACTTGTGCTGTCTGAGGTCAGCTGCCTGTTCACCCATGCTGGCTAGGCAGCACAGCCTGAGCACTGCTAGCATTTTGGCCAATACCTTAAATCATGATGGCAATTAACATCTCTGCCTCAATCAGCCTGTCTCACTTCTTTCTTTTGTGATGGATGCATTTTCTGTAACACAGCAAAAATCCAGCTTTTTTTTCCTGTTTCTTTCACCTACGTTCTGCATTAGTCACTTTTGGGGGGCTCACCATCACTTTATCCCCTTGGTTACAAACACTGAGCACCATTTCCTAATATGCTCCAGAAATGCAAGCAAGGGCCAGTAAAACTCTTCAAGAGGGTTTCAAAGCATTCTTTAGAATATGTACTTCATTTTATCACCGGATCTGTATAGTTCAACCAAATTTGCTCTTTGGAATTAGCAAAGGAATATATATTGATACAGATACACACACATATACATTTATTTTATTTTTTTCAATTAAAAAAAACAACCTTTTTTTTTCTGCAAAGAATGGCAAGTAGAAACATTTCACTGCTTTTAACAGCAGGGATAAACATTAGTATGTGACCCTAGTCAAGGCAATGATAATGCGTTTAAAAATTAGCCAGTATTGTAGAAATAGCTAGGATGAAAGCAAACTCACTGAAATTAGTTTCTAGGAAGGATGAGCTATGAGTAAGGAACTTCTGTCATTGTTCTGCCATAGAAAACATTTGAGCATTGATAATGTGCACAGGGACACATCCTTCCATTTACTTGTTGCATAGGTGGGTATAGTTTCAGATTTATCAATGAAAAGCCATAAGAACACCACCAAATCGCAGACTTAATTGCACTATCTTACTTTGTCAGCTTTTGGGAAGCTAGTTGGTTTGAAGTAATGCTGAATACAATCATTAGCAAGACAGCTGAAGAGAAGCATTTCAGAGGGCTGCTACTGGCCTGCAGCTTCCACCAAAGCCTACAGCGTCAGCTCCATTGCATTCTTGGGTATTTTACACTTGTACAAAAAGCTAGGAGCTAGTCTTTCCTGTTTACTCTGATACTATCATGAATACAACTGCTTTGCTCTGGGAGAACTGGTGAAAATTTTCATCATAGAAGCAACCTCTGGGATTTGGTTTAATTTATTTGAAGAAACTCTACAGAGAAATATCCTAGTTAGTTAACAAAATCAGTTACTGTATGCTCTGTAATGTACTGTGTACTGGTGGAGAAGAGTGGAGAAAAAGGTACTGTTCAGAGTGGTTGGAGAGCAGCCAGGCAGAAAGGGACCTGGGGGTACTGATTGACAGCTGGCTGAACATGAGCCAGCAGTGTGCCCAGGTGGCCAAGAAGGTCAATGGCATCCTAGCCTGCATCAAGAATCGTGTGGCCAGCAGGAGCAGGGAAGTCATTGTGCCCCTGTGCTCATCACTGGTTAGGCCACACCTTGAGTCCTGTGTCCAGTTCCGGGCTCCTCAGTCTAAGAAGGATGTTGAGACTCTTGAATGTGTCCAGAGAAGGGCAATGAGGCTGGTGAGTGGCCTCGAGCACAGCTGCCTGAAAGGAGGTTGTAGCCAGGTGGGGGGTTGGTCTCTTCTCCCAGGCAACAAGGGCAGAACAAAAGGACACAGTCTCAAACTGCACCAGGGAAAGTTTGGGCTCGAGGTGAGGAGAAAGTTCTTCACAGAAAGGGGAATGGGTCAGTACAATGTGCTGCCCTGGGAGGTGGTGGAGTCACCATCCCTGGAGCTGTTCCAGAAAGGTTTGGATGTGGCACTTAGAGACATAGCTTAGTTGTCAGGAGGTGTTGGGTATTAGGTAATAGGTTGGATTTGATGATCTCTGAGGTCTTTTCCTACCCGTCTGATTTTGTGATTCTGTGACTATAATATTCAGTTGATTGTCAACTGTTTGGTGGGTTGTCAAACCCTTCAAATTTCTGGGCTTCCTTGGCCACGGTTCTCTCTAGAGGTACTCTACCCAGAATATCCCTGTGACCATGCAAGAGGATGTATTGTGTGTGAAGACTATATCCTCATCACTGACAGCCTGCAGATGGGTATCTTGCACAATTCCATGCCTGCAGAGCTATTCATATTGAAAATCTAGGAGGAATGTAATGTAGTTCGGCGGTATGTTTTGATACTGGTATGATTTGTTACAGCAGTTTGGAATATGCACCAACTGGGAAAAAAGAACTACTCTGCCCCTCTCAAGTGTTTGGCTCATATTCATGTTTGGTCTGGATGGGGAAGACTTTTTATGAAATGTGTTGTCACCTCTCCTCAGGAGGGGAAACCTTTAAACAGCTAACTCCAGATGAATGCAGAGAATTTATCAGTGCCCTTGTTTTTCTTTGGCTATGCTTACCTTTGCTTATGTCTTCTGTACTTATCTATCAATGTGATGGTCTTGCTTTGGAGCACCAGTTTTCTCCAGGTGGAGAAAACACATTCTCACTTGATGACAATTAACTGTGCACTTTGATTCAGATGTGCAGTGACTGTGATTTCCCCTATGCAGACAAACACATATGGAATACTTTCTTCAGCAGGTCTTTAAAGCTAGTATATTTCCAAATAAGATTAATGCAATGTTAAGTTACTGCCATAAAGAATTTAAGCACCTGCTAGGTTTCCTTTCTTACTTCGATGTCTATGAGCCATGGCCTTTTGATTTGCTCCTATATTTAGCAGGTTTTGATATTACCTCGGTAGTATTTTTCTGTCTTTTGTCCTTGGCAAGAGATGCCAGATATGATACCATGCTGATGGTAGATTTATACCTTCATATCCAAAACAAAGAAACAAAAAGAAGGCAGCCAAATATAACAACAAAAACTGACTGACTCGTTCCACAAGTGAAACATTGAAACTCACTTGTGTGCTATGGGCTGCCAAAAGCACCTGGTAAATAGATTGAAAAAATATAATGTTTCTTCTTTATCATTCTTCTCTAAGGCTGATTCCATAAACAGATAATAATAAAAGAGCCCAATATTGGTGTGATAATTATGATTCAGGTCTTTCTTAAAGTTTATGTGGTAAAGGTTTGTTCTTAAATTCTTCGGACTACCAATTTATCACTAGGTAATTCACCCATTATTGTTGTTTATCTCACTATTGCATATCCATGAGAAAGAAGTGGTTTTTAAGAGTTGCTTTCAGTAGCAAAAGCCTTGCAGTTCTAGGACACTTGTTGCCATAGTGTGGGTGTGTATTGCATGTGTTGCACTCAGTTTTGAAGCCATACTTGTAATTTTCAACTCAGGTAACAGAGCAAATGTAACCTCTGGTCTGGTCTCGAACAAGTCACTGAATGGTGTGCAGGCTACTGGATTTTAATTAGCAAGTAAAGAAAAATATAATTTTCAGCAATTTGTGGGAAATACTGGTGAACAGATGATGCATGCATCCTGTGTTATGTTAGGCTGCTGCTGTTCTTTTGTGAAATCATTCAGAAACCCAGTCTTACACTGACAAAAGGACAGGTAAGTGAGACTCCAACATTCAGCAGCAGGTGTATCATTTGCTAGACATTCAGTAATACAACAAGCTAATATGCTGGGCCAAAGGCATTATTGCTTCTGCTGCCTGCCTTGCCAGAGCGAGAGGTTACCACTGAAAGTGGCAGGAAAGGACATAGGTGCAGTCATTAGCTACTAAGATTCATGATCATGTGTATCAGCTCAAACAGAAATTATGGCTGTTGAATTTTATATGCTAGGCCATTAGTTTGGTCCAACAGAGACCAGGTCATTTTCACTTCTGCCCCAGTCCACAGCAGGGGTGGTACGCTTCAGTAATAGCATTGGCAAAAAAGTGGAAGTCAAGAGTGTCTATAGTAACTATTTAACAAACCTGTCTACAGATCAGGTGACCCGCCTGGTGGATGTGGGGAGGCCTGTGGATGTAGTCTACCTGGACCTCAGCAAGGCCTTTAACACCGTTCCCCATAGCAAACTCCTGGCCAAGCTGTCAGCCCATGGCTTGGATGGGAGCACACTGCGATGGGTTAGGAACTGGCTGGAGGCTGAGCCCAGAGAGTGGTAGTGAATGGTGCCACATCCAGCTGGCAGCCAGTCACCAGTGGTGTGCCCCAGGGATCAGTGCTGGGCCCCATGCTCTTTAACATCTTTATTGATGATCTGGACGAGGGCATCGAGTCCATCATCAGTAAATTTGCTGACGACACCAAGCTGGGCGCAGGAGTTGATCTGCTGGAGGGTAGAGAGGCTCTGCAGAGGGACCTCGACAGGCTGGGCAGATGGGCAGAGGCCAACGGCATGAGATTTAACACATCCAAGTGCCGGGTTCTGCACATTGGCCACAGCAACCCCATGCAGAGCTACAGGCTGGGGTCAGAGTGGCTGGAGAGCAGTCAGGCTGAGAGGGACCTGGAGGTGCTGGTCGACGGTAGACTGAACATGAGCCTGCAGTGTGCCCAGGCAGCTAAGAGGGCCAATGGCATCCTGGCCTGCATCAGGAACAGTGTGGCCAGCAGGAGCAGGGAGGTCATTCTGCCCCTGTGCACTGCACTGGTTAGGCCGCACCTCGAGTACTGTGTCCAGTTCTGGGCCCCTCAGTTTAGGAAGGATGTTGACTTGCTGGAACGAGTCCAGAGAAGAGCAACAAAGTTGGTGAGGGGTTTGGAACATAAGCCCTACGAGGAGAGGCTGAGGGAGCTGGGGTTGCTTAGCCTGGAGAAGAGGAGACTCAGGGGTGACCTTATTACTCTCTACAACTACCTGAAGGGAGGTTGTAGACAGACGGATGTTGGTCTTTTCTCCCAGGCAAGCAGTACCAGAACAAGAGGACACAGTCTCAGGCTGCGCCAGGGGAGGTTCAGGCTGGATGTTAGAAAAAAGTTCTATACAGAAAGAGTGATTGCACATTGGAATGGGCTGCCTGGGGAGGTGGTGGAGTCGCCATCACTGGAGGTTTTTAGGAGAAGACTTGACGGGGTGCTTGGTGCTGTGGGTTAGTTGCTTGGGCGGTGTTGGATTGGTTGATGGGTTGGACGCGATGATCTTGAAGGTCTCTTCCAACCTGGTTTATTCTATGTATTCTAGTCTGACCTTTTAGACTGTGGAACCCATTTCAGGTCAGATGTCTTATTTGTTAGACTACAGAGCAAGCAAGCTTTGAGATAAGAATAATTTCTGTGTTAAATGCATAGTATTAGCTGGATTTAATGATATCATATTAAAGATACCAAATTTCCCTGCAGTAATTAATATACATTCCTGGAGGAGTTTATTATCTTGCATAAAACAGTGGTGTATGTAGTTCAAAACCAGTTAGTAGTTGTTTCACTTGACCAGCAATGTGAATAAATTGAAAAAAATGGGATTGGAAAATAGGAATTAGGTCTGTGGTAAATCCAGAGCCAAGAATCTGTTCCAGAAAACAGAAGATTTTATGTAGTCTTTACAATTTGGGAGCAGTGATTATTCTTTTCTAGGTATAGCCACTGAATTCCAAGGCTGTCATCTAGAGACCTGTCTTTCTGCCTTACACTGTTGGTTTAAGACATCTCCTCTTCAGTAGGACACACAGAGTAGCCTACAGGTCATCTTTAGGGAAGTAGGACACAAGGTTTTCAACTTGCAGTAAGAAAGTTCATCTAATTACAAAAGGTACACAGTGTACTTCAGCTGTCTAATTCATTGTCATCTGCATGTTAGAAGCTTACATAGTTCAAAAATCAATTGATAAACATGGAAAATGAATTCAAAATGGTTGTTAAAAGCAGAAGTGCTTGACAGTTTGGTGGAGGTAAAAAAGCATAGCAGAGAGGTACCATCACACAGAAAGCCTCTCTTTCTCCAAACTTTCCAACCTTCAGACAGTTCTGGAGGCAGAATCTTGGGACAGGTAGACCTTTGTATAACATAACATAACTGCTCAAATGCTATGTCCTTAATGTTTTGCAGTGCACTTCTGAGAGGTAGCATCTATGGGTTTTTATTAGCAAACCCGTGCTACCTATGTCTGCTATTATGAGCTTGCTCTGCAGGAAGCTTTAAGATCAAAAAGGGAGACACTATGGTATCCTTTTGGATATCATCAATAAATCTTTATGGCCATGTATTTTTAACATTGGGTTAATAAACCTAAAATCAAGACTGAGTTGCCAGCAAATCATGAGTTCCCAGCATTACAGAACTACACCGTCTCTCTTATTCTAGGCACATCAATGCTTGCTAGCAAAGATAGTGTTGTCTTCAGAATTACTAAAGAACATCCTTGTGTTCCTGTGTTGGTCTGGGATGATTTATGAAAAGTATTGGTGCAGCTCTGTGCTTAATGTTATAAATGCAAGCCATCGAAAAATGGATTCTATACCCTGCCGCATCAACCTATTTAATCTGTTTCAAATAATCTGCCTTAGAGAATCTGAAGAGCAAAGGGGGAAAGAATCTGATTTGGTCACAAAACAGGAGTCATTAACCTTGAACAGAGTCAGTGAGCTTCTCATGGAGAGCAATGCTACTTAATACCCTGTAATCTAACAGATTCTATGATTCTATCTTGGCAGGATCTGTAGGAGATCTTCCCAAGCACTCCACTTTTTCTGACACATTTGTGATAAATAAAGGGTAGATTCAAGAATGAGGTTCATAGTTCTGAAATTTATTCTGTATTTATTCCAACTGTGCTGATGAGTACTAAATATATAAGATGCCTTGTACTGTGGAATGGTAATTGAAACAGCAAGCAGCTATGTTTAACAAGACTAGCATATATATATATATAAAATACATATATACCAGATGGTATACATTTATAAACATATGTGGAGTCAGTTTTTCAGAATGATTTCTCAGAATACTGAGCATGGTCTCCAGTTCAATGCTGTAGAAGAAGAAATACCTGCTAGCCTATAATTCAAGTGCAAGTCATTAAACCCCCCCAAAATAAGACACACATTCACATGTTTTATCATACAGGCATCTTTTCTTTAAAGTCAGAATGTCTTGACCTTTTGTAGAAGCAGCAGAGAAATCTAGATGTATTGTGATTTAGTTGCTGTTTCAAAAATACAAGCTGTGTTTATGCTAAAACTGCAGAGTATATTATTCTGGCAAAGTGTGTGTGCACTATGCCTTACACTGCTACAGCTTGTTTATGCCTGCTTGCAACACACTTCTAAATACAGAGAAATTCAAAGCAAGTCCTTGCATTCAGTATTATCATAGTTGATTGTACACTAAATATTCAGAGGCTTCAGTGTCATTAAGAGTATATAACTGAAATGACATGGGCAGGATTAGTCTCATCAGTGTAGGTTAATGGAAGGAAATTCATCTGACCATCAGTCTTATATGCTGAAAAGCTTTTCCCTCATGCATATGTACAATGTCACAGTCTGCACCGAAGAGGACTGGGCTCAGGAAATGGGAAGCTGGACCATATGCTTAGTTATTAAATGCATTCACAGGACTGACTATCACTGAAAACGTGTAGCGCAAGATACCATTTCAATCTGAAAATGAATTCAGGGTAAGTAGAAGGTTGTATCCCATGCAGTATGTTGTTATAATACAGTGTTGTTATGAAATCAAAAGAAATTTTGTGCAAACTGCTAGATAGTATTTCCTTTCAGAGTATTTGTAGGCTGCATTTCTTAGGGCTGGTAATACCATGCTGAACGTGAACAAATCCAAATGGCAGGGATTCACAGCGCTTGTGCCAAACCAAGATCAGATGGAAACTTGTGGGAGTTGGATCAGAAGAATTCTGCATCTTTCTGTTAATGTCATCCACCTGATTGGGAATAAGAACAAAACTTCACTATTTGTGCATGTGTGTTTTCCCATTAAGGATGTGTATCTTTAGAATACCTTCCTACTTGGAAGAAATAGTTGTGTGAATGAATCCATATGGCTAAGTGTATAAGCATGGATATTTATTTTCTCTGAAAGGTAGACCCATCCGAAAGCTCCCTCAATGCTCATGTCTCAGTGAAGTACCACTGGAAAGGATAAATTTTATATTTTAAGTGAAATTAGGTAGCATTTAAAATGTCATATTCTGCCTTAAGCTTAGACATTTCTCTGCCCCAGTATTCAAGCCAACAACGTTCAGGCTTTTATTTTCAAAGCTTGCATGAAATGTAAGCAGGGGACAGCGCAAAGTGTAAGCCATTTCCTTCATTCTCTGTAGCTAGCAGTAGCATAAAGGTGGCTCATGTTTTATGCTGATGCCTCAATATGATGAAATACTTTGTCCTAACTACTGTGTCTTACAAAGCAACTGTCACAGAACCTGAATGCAAATGACTTTGTCTTTTCACAAGAGCAGCAAAACCTCTTGGCTAAAATTAACATGGGATAGCACTTTAAGCCTGGAAACTGACAGGGGTGTAATCCCCAAGTTAGGAACCATCTACCTGAGAGCTACTCTGTGGTGGGCTCTGGCCTTGGTGGGAAGCAACAGAGGCTTGTGCTGCTCCCTACTGAGACCTGGCCAGTTCCAGAGCTTTCTGTGGGCATGCTCTCAGTGCCTACCCTCACACACAAACACACAAGTGCAGGCACACACAGCATCTACAGATGTGTAATTTGAACTCCTACATGGGAGTTGAAGCTCATTTTTCTTTAGTTTATATTACACATAACATTTTTTGTCTTCCCCTCCCACCCCCCATCCTTGCAATTCTGAAAACTTTTTTGTGCTTTCCTTTCTGTTCTGATATTCCCTATCATTGTTTTTCCTTTCCAAAGCAATTGGAAAAGTTAGTAAATCTTCTTGAATGTTTCAGAACAATCAGGGTGAAATTCAGCCTGGCTGTTCCAGCTAGTAACAAACAATTACAAGCATCTGGAAAAATCTCTCTTAGATTTTTGTACCTGTGACAGTCAGTGGAACGAGTTAATTCTGCCTGGTAGATGCTGGACGCTCTTACAGAGGCAGATCAATTTGTTATAGCACTGCATGAGTAATTAAAAAATGCATGGTTGTATAAAGCCTTTATAGCACTGTGCTTAAAAGACACAGCAAGTTGCTGTTCCTTCTAGAAACTGAGGGAATGTGGCAGTGCCCTACAACACCCAAGGAGCTGTACACACCATTAAATTTTTAATGCCTGTTTTGTCAAACAGAGGCTCCCATTCTTCTGTGTGAAAAATCAGTTTAAAAGATCAAATGCAGAAACTGGCTTGTTGGGTTTTTTTATTTATTTTTTCTGGTATTAGGTATGCAGTTTCCTTCTGATTCCTCAGAACAAGAAAAGCCTTGAGCTGCACTTTCCCTGAGCAAAGCTGAAAGCAAGGGAATTTGAGGAATAAACACTGTTAAAATTCCACTGCTGCCAATATGAGTAGATAGATCATTGTCTTGGTTTTCCAATATTAAAGCTGTGCTGCTGTTTGTCATGTATGTATTGCCTTGGAAGAAAAGTAGTGACTTTTTACTTAAGTAGGTTAATAGGTCCTGTGGTTTCCACGGCTGAGTTTGTTTGGGTTTGGGTGGTGTTCTTGTTATGGCTTACTTGTTTCTACAGCACAACAGGCTGGATGGGTTTTCCCAATGGCACTGACATTTACTATAACTTGTATGTGTGTATCTATCTTACAACTGTAGTTGTGTTCACTAGAGAGTTAGGCTCTGTCAAATAAGCCCTCTAGGTTTGATTGGAAGGCTTGGGATGGTGTGGATATACAGTTGCTTGGCTGAAGATTAAAATCCAATGAGAGACATAGAGGGTTGTGTATGTAGAAAATGTATATGTGAGAGCTTTTCTGTTTTACCTGGGAAAATGTGTTATTCTTTAAAGTCCCTAGCAAGACTGGTACTGATTTTTTCATATGCACGGCCTATATGGACTATGTGATCTTGTTCTCTCGTGATGGGGTACTGGGTTCTCTTCAAGTGGAGGGGGGCAATCTATTTTCAGTGGTGTGCAGTAATAAGACAAGGAGCAATGGATACAAACCTGAGCATAGAAGGTTTCTCCTCAACGTGAGGAGAAACTTCTTTACGGTGAGGGTGATGGAGCGCTGGAACTGGCCGCTCGGACAAGTGTTAGAGTCTCCTTCTCTGGAGACTTTCAAAACCCACCTGGATGCATTCCTGTGCATTTGGCATAGGATTTGGACTCAATGATCTCTAGAAGTCCTTTCCAACCTCTAACATTCTGTGATTCTAAATGTAACAAACCGTGCTCAAATTCCTGTGTGTACATACTTACACAACATTTTACATGTGCTAAGCTTTTAAAAACAGTAGGGAAAAGTGCTCTGCCCTTTGTTACGCACGTAAGGTAGGCAGGCAGTGTCTTATGTAATGTGAGACAAAAATTGTATTTAAACGTGTGTACATACAGCAGAGTTGTTATTTGCAGGTGCCCAGGGAGGTGGTGGAGTCACCATCCCTGGAGGTGTTCAAGAGGGGATTGGACATGGCACTTGGTGCCATGGTTTAGTCATGAGGTCTGTGGTGACAGGTTGGACTTGATGGTCTTTGAGGTCTCTTCCAACCTTGGTGATTCTGTGATTCTGTGTTATGTTTCACAGATCATAGAATGGTTTAGGTTGAAAAGGCTCCAACCCTCCTGCTACTGTGTATCTGTATCTGATATACTGGTACCCAATATCTTTTTGCCTTGTAGTGGTTCAAATAATTTCTTGTATGTACAAAATGTTTGCTAGAGTTCTTAACCTTGTAGCTTGCTGAAACAGAAATATTAATGTCCTCTAAGCATATTTTCAGCAAAAAAATATTTGTAAAAGTGAGGAGAGAAACTCAGTTTTTGTGTGCAAATTGCAAACTAGTTCTTACTACAGTTTTGATATATAGTGAGATTCATTAGTGTGCAAAGAAACTGCAATATCAATAGTAAGATACAGAAAAGCTTGATTATGAAAACTTGGAATTTCTTATGTGTTCTAGTAGTGATGAGGTGATTTGAATTTGTTTTACTCTTTTATACTTTGATTAGTTTTAGAACATTGACCATGCTCACATCAAATTCCTTTAAAATTAAATCAAACCTTCAGTTTTCTTTTTGGTCATGTTTCAGGATAGTGTTTGGATTGAACAGTGAGGTTAAAATATGATAAGAACTAGAATAGTGTCCAAAAGTGCTTCGGCTACATTATGAATTTAAGAAAATGCTCTTAATATCATACTGGAACTTTTGGTCAGCTCTGAAGAGCTCAGGCAGTTGGATTTAATGATCATTGTAGGTCACTTCCAACTGAAACTCTAATATTCTGTGACCTCCCAAACATACTCTATTGCTTATTGTTACTGTTATCACAAAGGAATAAGCATTCTGTGTAAATTGAACACACTAATCAGCACCACTTGAACATTTGACTTACTGTAGAAAAGTGTTTGTGTGTTTGTAATGGTTACACTTCTATGTGTTGCATTTTATCCCATTAACAAACTAAGGGTGTTTCTCTGAGCAGAGCTACTTTTAGGTTCTAAAATAAAAAGATACCTTTCCCTCAATGGCCAAGCAAAGAAAAGCAGAATTAATTTAAGAGAGTAATAGTAAGTCCTTTATTCTTCTGAAAACAAAGCAAGTTTGCTTGTTTGATTTTACTGTTTTGTAAAGAAGCACATCATGATTGATTTCAAAATAAAAGAAGTCGGTTCTTTGGTGTATTTGGGAGCAATTAGTTGAGAGCTCAAAGGTCAAGTGTGAAGGGGTTTGGAGCTTAAGGAAGTTGTGCAGTGGTGAAAGGTTTGAAACACTGCCCTGCTGAATTCATAAAACTTACAGAAGCCTGCATCCATGTGTCCATTTGCTAAGGATCTCCAACAACAAGAGTGCTGTCACATGTTTTGAACTCTCTTTCTCTTCCCTCCCTATCAGCATCATATTCAGAAAGCTTTGAGGCAGGTTTAGATTTAAGTCTCTAGATTTCTTGTCAGCCTGTCTGGAAAGCAGCAAAGGTTGAAGGAGCATTTAAAATAATCCATCTCTGGATGACAGGCAAATAAAGAGAAGATTGAATGAGTAGAGAAAGGTGTAGAGTAAAGAAGACAGTAATATGGCACTTAGAAAGAGGTGGGGAGGATAGACAGGATGAGGAAGCAAGGAAGGAGAGAATAAAAGCAAACCAAAAAAGGGTATATCACTTAAGAACAGAAAATACTGCAGGAGGACAGAAATGTTACAGGGGGAATGTACAGAAATGTGTGTTGGAAGAAGAAGTAGAAAGTGTTAGAGTTTTCCTTCTTTCTCTCTGCTGAAAGAATTAAAATGACACAGCATTTCTTCATGCACACAGGAAAGGTGCATCTGCTGCATCTGCCTAATTTTCTCTTTCAACTGAGCACTGTGAAGAGAACGTAGAAAGGATAAGAGCATTACTTCTCTAAGGAAGGGAAAAAATAAGTTTAGGAAATTCTGCCTCACCTTCATGTGTCAAACTTTGTATTTCTGCTGTTCTGCAAGGAGCTTCCACTGATATTTGTCCTGTCTCTCTATTCATCGTAAAGGCTTGAATAGTGGAAATTGTAAGATGAGAGTATAGGAATAGTAATTTACTTCCTATGCATGTGTTTACTGTTGCTATTCTTTAACTATTTCTGAAAACAAAGAGCAGTATTTCAAAAAGTACTGGCATCAGTCATTTTTCTTAATATGGGATATATTTTGCAAAATACTTGGAGTTAATAGTGTGCTTTGTAAAAGTCTTAAGTTTGGAATCAGATCGAGGAGTGGATTTTCAATTGTGCTCTGAGTCTCAGCCAGGTTACTTGTTATTCTTCAGATTTCTTATAATTTTGAGTAAGGTCATTTCTTTATAGGGTTGTTTGCAGGTTTTGTAAAGTGTTTTGAGGTTCTGAGATGAAAGAGTGAGAATGGGGAATTTCGATCCTTTTCTTTCCCCTCTGGCAGGAATCTGCATATTCACCTCTGTAATTCCTTAGAAAGGTAAACTGAAAATACTTACCTCCAAATTTAGCCTTCACTTTAAAGGGAACATCTATACTCTGACAAGGTTAGTGTTTTTCAGTGAATTACTAAACATTACTAGCAGCAAGCAAAGGGGCTGTTGTCCTCGCTGCAGCACAAATCTAAATGCACCAACAGCAGTGACAGACGTTTGTCTTTTTGCAGCATTCATGCTTAGTGTGTGACTGGGGCCAGACAAACAAGACCAAACATCAGTGCTGTGCATCAGGTTCTTTACACAAGAATCAAAAAAGCCCAAGAGCATGGAAGATGGAAAGATGAGCTTTGCAGTTCATGTCAACTATCTGTATTGCTCAAATCTCATCACAAACATTTCCTAAGCAGTAATGTGGCATCTCCTGATTAAAATGAGTATTGGAGATATTTAGGTCTCTCTAAGATACTTAGGTTTGTATTTTTCATATGCATCTGAACTCATTACTTCAAAAAACAAACAAAAAAACCCAGTTTGTCTCTTTCTGCTGGCAGCTTTATGGTTTTGAGATTTACTTGCTCACCTTATTTTTTCAACACAGTTGCACATTAAAATGTGCAGTTGCACATAAAAACGTGCAGTTGTTCACGGGTTTCCGATGGCATGGTTTGGATGTGCTTGTTTAAAAATGCAGGTATATATTTTATAGGTGCTAACACTTGCTTATGAAATGCCATGCTGGGATGTACTTGGATTTGGAAGTCTGTCCCAGACAATTTTTTGTTCTTTTAAAAGGCATTGACAAGCAAAGGAATCGTTTTATATTTGGTTAGGAAAGGAAAATGCTAACATCCAACAGAAGGTATTGCACATTTTGGTTTAGAGTGGCTAAAAGACTTTTTCTTTTCTTTCATAGTTTGAAAATCAAAATCCCTTGGAATATTTTAAAGCATTAACTATGGTTAAGGGATTAAATGAAGCAAAATCGTTTGCTGTATGTTGAATCAATCAGAATTAAACTTCATTTGTAAGTGACAGGCTTTCTATGCACAGCAACTTTCTTTTAATACCTCTGGTGTAAATGACTTTTCTTTTTAATATGCCATGTTACCTGTGTTTAATGAAGTGATTTAGGTCTTCTGGGTGGGTTATTTGTGAATTTCAATTCTAAATAAGATGAAGATTGCTTTTCAGGAGTAGAATGTAGCAGAGTTAGATTTCTCAAGATGAGCTAGGTGGCAGAATTGACTAAGAAAGTGGTGCTTAGTTATTCCATAAGCTCTGCATGCCAATTTGTTCACTGAATCATGTAAAGTGCAGTCCATTTTAACTTTATACATTACAAAAAGGAATTATCTGTTTATATCAAATACATCTTGTAATATTTTATGCAGAATACCTTTAAGGAGGTGTATGCTAATTTCTAAAAAGCTACAGGCTCTTGGTGAGCTGGAAAATGCATCTTGTTTTGCAAATCCAATATGGTTATTTAACAGTACTAGTGATACAATTATTTTTCATGTGTATTATACAATGCAGGGTCTACAGAAGGATTCTGCTGATAGCATATTTCCCTGAGGTTCTCTGCTCTGCCTGTACAAGTTTGCCTGCTTTATAAACTCAATTTTTACTGAGGACAAAGGTGAAAAGTGGATAGGAAAACAAGGATGACAGATGTTTGTCATTACTGTTTAATGCTCCACAGTTCTTGGAGACTAAGATAGAGAGCGTGGTATGAAAACACAGTTAAGAACAGCTTTTTAACATAAGTATTATTAAGTCAGAGGCTTTAAATGCAAGTATGCAGCTATTAAACACAAAGTAGTGGCTTACTTGTAGTTTTGAATGTCAGTGCAAGAAAGTACGTTTCCTGTGAAGTGTTTCTATTGGCAATTCTTATTCTGGAATCTAGGGAAAAACATCACATCCTCACTTCCTTCAGATCCATGTTTTCCACATAGGCTGAAGAGACCTCTGGCTTTCAAAAACACTTATTTGGGCTTTCCTTATTATTTGTGTGTGTGTAGGGTTTTTTCTTTGGTTTGGGTTTGATTCCCCGCCCCCCCCCTTACCTAACACATCTTTTTGCTCTAATTTCCCTCTGATGTAGTAAAACAGTTCTGAAGGTACACAGACATCGTTTTCTGGAGGATTGAGTGTGCATAGCTGGGAATCGGGAACTCCCTGAGTCTTTACCTGTGGTGATCAGTTGTTCTGTTTTATTTCTTTTGTTGAATCACTCAAGTTCTAATTAATTTTTCTTTGCATACAGATAATGATAATCAATAGTGATGACAGGTGCCGATAGCAGTCATTGTTGTGTACCAATATATTAATCTTTTTGTGAGGCTCTGTTCTCTCAAAGGACTGTTTCAGCACATGTGGACTGCCTGATGTAGTCTGTGGTATGTATGAGAGGCCATACATCAAAGGTGTGGTGTGATTCTTGACCAGCAGTTTCAGTCCATTATAGTAAATAGGCTAAAGTAGAAATAAATACAATAATGTGAAGAAAATATAATATACTATAATCTATACTAATAGATGATTATAGCTCAGAACATGTATTGTTCTTTATCCACAAGGCCTAGAAGGATGTACCAAACTGAATGACTGGGCATGGTTTGCCAAGCAGAGTAAGCTTGGATGTAATGCAATATTACTGCTTCATGCAGCAATTAGTACTGTGCCCAGAACATGGATTACAGAGTTGTTCTACTCTGAATTCAGGACCTTAAGGTACTCCTGTTAGAGTCTTTGTATTCAATAGCAAATGTGTTCTGTTGTTGAGGTAATACAAAGTGTTTAATGGTATTTGCTTTCCAATATAAGGGAAGTTAGACTGAATTTATTAATCTGAGAGTTATTCTAAGAAAGACTATTGTTTTATACAAATGACCTGCTAGAAAACAATTGCTATCCAGCTCACTTTGGGTATAATCTCCATTAGTCTATATGTGCTTTTAAGATTAAATTTGCAGTTCTACTGTATTTTGTTGCTGCTTTAAAAGTAGCAGTGTATTTGTGTTCTTTCTGTTCTGTAGAGCGTGCTTGTTGAACACTGAGCTTCATTCTCTGTGATCATGACCCAGTTATCTTGAGTTTACTAACTTGGTTAATAAGACTATAAATAATAATTCATAGTCTTCTTTTGTAGTTAGCAGTGGTAGCCTATTATAATTTTCCTTGGCAGCACATATGGTGGGTGATAAACTAACTAATAAAAGTGCCACATGGAGCATAGGTCTGCTTTTATTTTTTTACGAGTGCTTCTTTCATCTGATACATAATTAATGTGCAAGGTTCAAACTTGTTTTGTCTGTAATTTTGGCTTCTGCTGGTGTATTCGGAGCTGCAAATGTTGTGTGAAAACAATGATTCCCTGACTTAATCAGCTGCATTTGTTCAATGACCATTGTACAAAAACAGTAAATGAGGTTGTCAAAACACTATTTAAAGATTTTTTTTTTGTATTGCCTTTCTGAGTCTTATTATTGGCTCTTTTATCAGAGAATAAAAGTAACTGTAAATGCCATGATAGGGCTTCTAGCCAAGCAAATGCATTAAAACCTTCCCCCCCCCCCCCCCTTTCATTTGCCATTCAGAAGTTCATGTTCTTTAGCTGGCTTTTAAGTCCTGTCTTTGCAAAGGATGAGATACATATTGCAATCTTGTGCTTGTAAACTGCCTTTTCCAGTGTCTGCCTGCTTTAGTAGAAGCAACTGCATCTCTTCTGCTAGTTTGAGAAGTTCAGTGAAACTCAGGGTTGACCTTGGACAAAGATGAGAAAAAGGACATCCATTTTCTATGTCCCATTTATTCTCTCTCCTGTCATGGAAAGAAATCTTTGCAAGAGGTATTGCTTCACATTAAAGTGATAGAACTTCACCCCCTCCCCCTCGCCCCAAAACTCTTATCTTGTAAATCTGATACTTTATGTTGCCTGAAGTGAAAATAGTTGACAAAGTACATCCCAGATTGCAATGGTAGAGTTTCAGTCTTTCATCTTAATCAGAACATACCTCTATCATACTCACTTCTGTCTATGGTAAAGGCACCATATGCCCAGAATTATGCCCCAAATACTGTAAAACTTGTCCCAACATGTTTGGCCATATTCCCCCTTCCACCCTTCTTTCCAGCAGGTACTCAACCCAGAGCTGAGGGCACAAAGGCCCAGGCACCATCCAGATGGCATAAACAACCCCATTTGCCTTCTAAGGGGTAAACAACTACATGCACCCATCAAATGGGATGCTCATGCTGCTGCCAAGTAAGGGCATAATTCTAGCTTCACATTTTCTATAGGCTAAAACTGGTTATTTATGAGAGTGCCCATTGGCCAACTCCAGCCTCTAGAAACTTACAAGTGTTACCTCAACTTGTAAACAAGTCACTCTCTGCTATCAAGCTTCGGAGCTATTAAGCTCCTTGCTACTTTTTATATCAAGCTCTGCTGGCATGCATACTAGCAGCCTCTGCAGTACGGAAAAGCAGCCAGACAGGGAAGGGCCGTCAAACCTTAGTTTACCCCAGAAATCTGCAAGGAAGGGTCCATCACCGAAGCCCCAGAAGGCCAGAGCTGTACGGCCAGCCCCACTGATTGGAGGAAGAGCCCGCTGTGTCTTAAAGAGGACTGGACCCCCAAGGATAGCCCTTTAGCCCAGATGGGGGAGGACTAATCTGTATCCCAGCAATCCAAACATCCGCCACAGCCATAAGCAGCAGACAACGAGCCACAGTTTCCGTGCCTAGCTCATGAAAGGAGAAACAGCGCCTGGCTGCATCCCGCGTGACCCTGCCCTTCGTGAGAAAGGAGAGGAGCCACCACTTCTGCCGCTCCATGTCCTGCAAACCCCGGGGTAACTCAGTCAGGAGTACCAGAGAAAGCCCCGCCAACTCCTTCAAGCCAAGCAAAGGACTGCCTTGTATCCTTAAAATGGGAAAGCAGTCGCCGAGAAGAATCTGCATCACTCGCTCCATTCGAGCTGAGCCAAGGGGAGCTGCCACTCCGCACAGCTGTGGCCCTCCCCAGGGAGCCAGCGCTGGCCCTGCAAGCCCCGAGCTTCCGGCAGGGACCAGCCTCAGCAGCCGCAGTCACCCTGAGGGGCTGCTCTGCGCCGCCTCCTCCACTCCTAAGTAGCAGCTCCAGAAGGCATCACAGGCCTGAGGGACCGTCTGAGGCCCGCTAAGGGAGCCTTCCGACCAGCAAAGTTCTACATTCATCTCTCCTGCCGCCACTGCGGGTGGGAGAAGGTTGGCCCTACCGTCACCGTCCAAAAGGAACCCCTACTACTGTGCACACCAGCCGCTCAGCCGCAGCCTCAGCCCTGGGAGCTCCTCCCCTGAGGGGACCAGCCCCGGACACGCCCGGCAGCCAGTCCAAGTAATTGAGCAGCCTAATTAGCCTAGCAACTAGCTTTGCTACAAACACAAGACCCAGTGTATCTTTCATGTGTGCAGCACCCGCTAACGTGCAGTTTAAAGCCCACGCCTAGTTCCAGCCTCTGCGCAATTGCCTCTGACACATTATAACTCTTTGTACGTAGTGAAAGCCGCAGCGTCTTGTCGAGTCGCCATCTGGTGGGCAAGTGTCGGAATTGCAACTTCATTCCTTTAATTGAAATTAATTCTCTAAATATTCTAATTGGGTTCAAATTGTGCATACTAAACCAGTTATGGGATACCTTTCACAATCGTGCACTAGAATCTGTATATAGAGTAGTGACCAATCCGTTTTAATAATTTATAAAAAAATGATTTTTCAGTGAAATTTCTTTTGCAGGAGGAAGTGCATTTACAACCTTACAATAGGGAGGTACCTGAACTTTGAACATTTTCTCTTCCGCTTCCAGCTTGTTTTTCCTCTTTAGTTTTGGTGCCTGGGTATAGGACCTTCATCTTGGAAAGTTCCATCCACTTGAATAGGAAAACCTCCATTTCCTAAATGGAAGTTAGTCAGTATGAGCAACCATTCAGTATGCAGGGTTGGCAGATATCTTTAGTGATGCAACGGGTTTAGAGAGTCATTACATTTTGTTTCCCCTTCCTATGAGCAATTAGGGAACACAGGCTGGATTGCAGTGAGAGGTAATCTTAAGAATTACTATTTTTGACCCATAGAGAACAAATTCCCACCAATTTGTCACCATAGGTGAACGTTTTTATTACATGGATAAGCTTTCAATTTTGGAGTTAGAATTCCAGTCACATTAAATAGATATGTCAGATTTGCTGGTCTAAAGGTATTGGGTTTGTTTTGTTTGTTTTTCTTTTGTAATTATGCTTCAAAATATACCATTCTTGAACACAGTAGCCCAAAAAATGTTTCCTTAAGCAAATCATCACCCTGTCTTGTGAAGAGAAGAGTAGTGGATGTTCAATACCTTGATTTTATGAAGGCTACACATTGTACCCTGGTATGCTTACAGTGATGTTGGTGAGCTATGGAATGGATAAATGGATGGATAATTCATCCATAGAATGAATCATAAAGTGATTGTAGCTGAAGTGGATCTCTTATTTGACCACACTGCTCAAGCACGGACATCTAGAGGCAGTTGTCCAGCACCCTGTCCACATGGCTTTTAAATATCTCCAAGGTGGAGACTCTACAACATCCTGGGGTGACTTGTGCCAGTGGAAAAGTTTGTTGATGTTTAGATAGCATCTTTTGTGTTTCAGCCTGTGCTCACTGCCTCTAGTGCTGTCACTGGGCACCACTGAGAAGAGCCTGGATACATCTTCTTTTCAGCCTTTATTCAGGTATTCACATACACTAACAAGATCCCCCTGAGCTTTGTCTTCTCTAGGCTGAACAGGTCCAGCTCTCTCAGCTTTTCTTCATATGAGACATGTGCCAGTTCCTTAATCATCTTAATGGCTCTTGTTAGACTCTCTCTAGTATGTCCATGTCTCTCTTGTACTAAGTATATTAATCAATATTACTGAATACTACTAATGTGTATTTTTCCCTTTGATTTCTTTAGAGTACATGGGGTATTTTAAAACAGAGGCTTCTTCAGTAATCAGTTTATCTTCAAAACCGTTTACTTCTAAAACTGTAGGTCAAGCTGTTGTTTTTGTGGTTTGTTTTGGTTTTGTTTTGGGGTGGGTTTTTTTTGGTTGGATTGGGTTGGGTTTTGGTTTTGATTTTGGATTTTTTTTCATTCTTCCAGTGTTCCCTTCTTTGACATGGAGCCACAATATTTTTCAGTTAATTATGTATTTATGTTCAAATTACACATATGGATGATTGGTTTGTCCATTTTATAGAATGATACCCAAGGAAAAGATCTAAATTGGTGATGGAGAAGTGGATTGTACCTGAGTGAGTTGAGGTGTAGTATAGTGCTGTTGGCTATGCAAACTTGTCGTAAGTAATCCTTAAATGGTAATCTTTGTAGAGACAAGGCAATATGAAGTAAAACAAACAAACACAATCCAAAACACCAAAAAATACAAAACCACAACAAACAAAGCCCCACCACATTAGTATTGGGATTGTGAATCTGTAGGTTTAGACACTTCATCAGTAAAACAAACAAGCAAACAACAACAAAAAAGCAGTGAATCACTTTTTGGTTCTTCAGAGATCTTGAAAGATTTGTGGCGGTGGTGGTGGTGGTTTTGGGGTTTTTTTTTTGGTCTTTCCGTCTTTCCTTTTTTTTATGTTACTGTCTTAATAATGAAGGACAACTTCATGGAATGATGACAAATTTAAAAATCTGTTTTGTTTCCTGTGGCAATGTAATCCTTGGTTGATAAATTACTTGATTCTTTATGTTGTTCAAATGCTTGTGGACATAACGTTAACAAAAGGAAAACTAAACTGAAAGCAATTTTATGCAGCTTTTTTTACTATACCCTTGAGCATTTTCTAAGTTTGCATTTAATCACAGAATCTTGGCCATGATATTTCTGACAGGTAATTTCCTTAATGCAGTTGACAGAGATGGATTACATGGAAACCTATTGGATCCAATGCTTTTGTGTGCTAGTGATAAGACTAGATTAGGGTTATCTTGCTCTGAGTGCCTGGAAAGATACAGCCACCTAATAATTCCCTTGGTGATGTGGTTCCCTTGGTTTTGTGGGAGCAGAAATTCATGGCTAGATACTGACCTGCAAAGTATTACCAGATTTTATTGCAACCTGAGAACATCTAGGGTGATGTGTGTTTGTGTTACATGATATCAAAAGTGTATGTCAGAGAAAGACAAATGTATTAAATATTTGGCAGATGCAAAAATGATAAGGCAAGAGGCTGGCTGGTATCTTAGCAATATTAGTGGGAGTTAAAAATAATACTGTTTTGTCATAAAGTGAATATTGTTCTTACTTTGCAGAGAAATAACCAAAAAAATAGTACTTGGTGTCTGTTTAGGTGATCTAAAGGCTCATGTAAGAAAATTGCTGTTGTCTTGCTGCCTTATTAAAAGACCCTAAGCCTGAATGTTCATAACCATTTGCTTTTTGAAACAGGATTTAATTATAAATAGCGATGTCTGCATAAATAATACTCTATTGCAGTCAAGACTTTTTTGAAGTCTTGAGTACAAAGTGTTTACAAAAGCTTGAGTGAAATAATTAAAACCCATCAATGTGTGGCTTATTTTTATTTACTTGTAGCAAGCATTTATTTCAGCTGAAACAGTGATCCCCAAGATCATGACAATTTTATTTCTTCAAACTTCAGCTTGACTAAGAAAATTAATTTGATGGGCGTGCAGCTAACAGTACTGCAGTCAAATCATCTGTTAGTGGTCTCTCATTTGGAAACAGACTTACTGGAAAGATGAAGGCTGGAGAAAAGAGCAGACACTGTTCATAAAACATAGATTTCTGGCACTCCCTTTGTAATCAGTTAAGAAGAGAGATGCACCTTCAGGAGGCAATTCAAAGTAAGAGTCTCATTTAGATGGTCTGAGTCACATCCTGTGGGATCCTTTTAGTATGTCTCAACTGAGAGGGCTAAAACCAGCAGCTTCCCGAAGGTGAAGTTAACTTTAGTGAATATTCTCTGGACCAGAGAGTTACATAGATTCGGGTACAGAATGTTTTTTTCAGGTTTCACAGCTTTCTAGGCAGTAGTTTTGCTACACTGTCTAGATAAAATGTTCAGAGGCTTTTTGTGAGGACTTGGATCATATGGGCTTTTCTGAAAAACACAGCAAGTGGAAAAGACCACCTCTATATTGCAATTAGGAGGGGAAAAAAACAAACAAACAAACCGCAGGCTGCAGGCAAGATTTGGATTTGGTGTAGTGGGGAAGCTTTGTGTCCTTTGTGTCCTGAAAGATTCTTTACTGTGTATCTTGGCTCAATAAAATATACTGCCTATCTCTTCCTTGTTTTATTTCCAAAGGGGGGTGGGGGGGAAGGCATTTTATACAGAGACTGCATAATGAAAAAGGATCACGTAGGTGTTTAATATATGCTGTGATGAGTAATTTTGGTCATGCTACATCAGAAAGCTACTTTCCCCCACCTTCTTTCTAATAAGAATTTTAATCCATTGATGACAAAACCTCTAAAGTATTTCCTTGCTTCATTGTAATACACTGTGACGAATTATGTCTCAGGAGTTGTAAAATTTTCTCATAGCTTGTAATACCTCATTTAATGAATTGATCACACTGAAATGTAAAGATGAAGCAGCATTTATTTTGTATGTTATATTGCATATAATTTTTAGACTTGACATTTATAGCCATGGAAGCTGTTATTTTACATATCATTTTCCAACCATATCAGCCTTAAACACATTTAAATTTAATAAGCAAGTAGATTAGATTTGCTTTTAAGCTAGGCATATCATTATAGTTTGTGTTCCCTTCAGTAGGACACATGCTTACTATTAAATGGAGTATTTAGTTGTCTTTTAAAACCTAAAAACAATAAAAAGAGATGTAGTTACAAAAATAATTGAATATAGAGCTGCTTTGGGGGACAATGCTCCAGTCATGATTTTTGTAGGATATAGACATTAAAGTAGGTTTTGTTACTTATTCAAAATTGCCCTGTTTTGAGGAAATATTAATGTAGGAGCTATGTGTGTTTCAGTTATGAAATACCAAATCTGTCATAGTAACATATGGCCTGATCATCATCTCCTGCCGAAAAAAATCCATGGGAGGGGAGAGCTTATTTGGAAACTCTGCAGGGTTTACCAGGCAGATTTTTCTGATGTCTCATCTTTCTCATCAGAAAGAACTTGTATCTGCCAAGGAGGTAGATGCTAACAGCCTTCTAACTATTTAAATGCTTTACTATCTGTAAAAAACCCTGTGTTGTTAGTAGTATGAAAAAGGCAACCCTTCTTTTTTCAACGCTTTGTTCACCACTAAAGAAATAGCACAGGACATCACATGGAGAAACTCTGCTGTCATTGTTATCTGTTTGGTTCCTACATCGGAATCTTGGTGGTTGAAGAAGCAGCTGAGAGAACCTAATGAAAACTTTATAACATCTCAGTGGCCTTTTCCCTGGAGATGAGTAGCAAATGAGCAGACCTGACAGACTCTTCCAAACCTCTTCCTGTATATTTCTCTAGGGAATTTTTTTTGGCACAAGCCAATAGTTAATGAACCAGAGTACTCCAAACAAATAAGCTGAAACATACAGTCTGCTTTGAGTATAAGTTACTGTGTAGTAGCTTTGTATATACCCAGTCCCAACCCCCTTTCTATTCTTTGTACAGTTGGTTAATGAAAGGGAAATCAGATGGATTATACCAGTGCTAGGTTTTAAAACCAGAGTTTCGTCCATGTTGCTTAGGTCGAAAGCATATGGCATGCTTTTGGCTAAACCAAATAATGCTGTCTTTCAGGCACTGGCATCCTTCTGGAGATGACAGATGACAGCAGCCATTCCAAATGGTAGCTACTACTTCTGTGAGGTAGTGTTTTGTTCCTGGACATATGGACCATAGTAGTATAAACCAGGTTCCAGTTCTGATCTTTGCACATCTGTGAAGACCACTTCTCTTATGGGGGTGATAGTACAAAATAGGCAGAATCCTTACAACCAAGAAAGAATGTCTAAGAGCACTGAAGAGAACCACTGACTCTTTTTCACCTGTTCCTCTTATCTTACTACATTTGTGTGTGTTTTGTGTCATGTCTGTAAGGTTGGTGAAAGAGTTCAAGGAGCTATCACTGTGAAACATGAGTGTTGGGGGAAAGGAGGGGAGAATGTACTTCTACATAAAGCCATCTCCCTCAGTTAACTGTAGTTTACTGTGTATTTAATGTCCTTGCACGTGAACGTACGGTTATCCCCATTGTAAAGACTGAGCTATAATGAAAGCAGGCTTCACATACACATTAGAAGAGGGATGAGGTGAGCGCAAAAGGCTCAGGATTTCCTTTCAGAGGAAATACAAGGTTCAGTAATCAGCAGAGTAACACAGAAAAGGCATCAGAAGAATTAGTTCTTTGCCATAGGGTTTGTAAGAGTGTTATTTAAAAATTAGCTCCGTTGTGGCCGTTCATACTAAGGCATATAAATCATGGTGAATTTAATTCTCTGCATTCCACTAGATTATGTGATCTTTGAACTTTTGTTGGTAATTTTTTTAGTGTAGAAGATTGGCAATGCACGGTGTCAGCAAAATATGTCACGTAGTCATGAGGCGTAACTGAAGAATTGAATAATTTGTATCATGTCTTGCTCACACGGGTAATTAAATGGAATGGCATTTAAGCTGATGGAACTCCAGGGGTGACCACTGGCTAAAGAACTGTCTGGTTTTTGTTGGGTTCTTTGGGGTGTTTTTTTTTTTCCAGTACAGCGATCATCAATACTTTGTTAATTTCTTCCTTTTGTGTGTGTTTTAACAGGCTCATTTTTCCTAGCACCTCTAGCAGAAATTACTTAATTCCAGGGAATAGAAAAAAAAAATTCTTAAATAAAATGAAATAAGGAATCCTATCTCTGTGGAACCTGACACGTTGTATGGTTCCCTTAAATACCACTTTTTCATTCTTTTATTCAAAGAAAAGATGCTGCACAACAAAATTGCCCTGAACATCAAAATGTAGTAAAAAAGAAAGGAAAAAAAGGAATCCCTCATTTCTAGAGGTTTGTAGCAATGCATCTTTAAATTTACGTCAGCGTTGAAGGGGCCATTTAAAAAGATAAGAGCTTAATCCAGACATCAATGATGATGATTTCCTTTAATATGATAATAAATATGCCAAAGTACCCTTTTATCTTTAATAATTCAGGATTCATTGAGCATTTAAAGGTTTTCCTGTTCTGTCATTTAGGGAATCTGATAGCAATTTGTTAAAAATTATGTGGGACATCTCTCGACAATGGACCCCAAAAAAATTACACAATAGGTAAGGGATGCTGTTTCAAAGTGGAGGTTGGGGCTCTTGACGGCATTTGCAGAAAGGTTTAAAGATTTAACTTTTTTTTTTACTTGCTTATCTTCTGGAAAACTGTGATCATTAGCATATGATTTTCCATAAATTATTTGGAAGACAATCCCCATAAATCAGTTATTTTATAAAAAATTCCTCAGTGTTCTCCTTGAAATGATGTAGAAGGAAGGTTTGTACAAAAGTAATGTATTGCTGTACTTTATCAGGGAAAAAAATAAATGGGTATAGCTCTTTCTGAACAATAAAGTTCTTCTGAATTGAGATTTACAATACGTACCACCATGATTTTCCCAAAGGTGTGCTTTTATGTTTGTAACACGGCAGAACTGATAAGGGTTTCAAGCTATTTATGACATGTTGTTATTCAGTTTCCAGTTAAATATGAAGGGCAAAGTAAAATTCTTTATAATTGCAAGATTTCTTTCTTTCATTTGCCCTGAAGGATACAGTTTTTAAGCTGAGCAGGGGTTTATTTTTCGTAGTCTAAACTTTCTAAAGACAATTACTCTTACAGATTATTCTAATAGTCTTCAGTATATTCCTTTGTTTAGAGACCAATACAGATGTGAACTATGAGCGGAAAGATACCTTCTGTAATCTGAGAAGAGAATCTGAATTGAGATTTCACACTTGGAAGGAAAAAATAATACATGAAACAGACTGAATTGAATATGCATATTCCATAATTGTGATGTTAATTGAAGCTAGTTAGAGATTACACATCCTTGAAGAGCTCCAAAAATGCAGGTCTAGTTGCTGAATAGCAAATAGTGTCGTGTGTGCCTGCAAAGCCAAAAGATACTGTTTGAAGCAGCAGGTCTGTGCACAGTCGTTTCTGGGATCTCTTAGGCATTAGCTTCATTTTGAGGGCTTGGTTAGGAATATTCTCAGACTTCTAGGATTTCTGGGTTTGGATTTTTTTTTTTCCAGTAGATGGGCAGGGAGCTGAGTATTGGATCTGAGTTATGCATTGCACTACCCTAAGTTACTACTGGTTGTCATGGTAACACTTTTAAATGGTGGTGCCTGTGGCTTGACATCAGAACATTTTCTGTTAAGTGAAGATTTTCCTGAGATTGTAATGGAGTGTTTTAAGTGAGTGGACCTTTTGTGCTCAATAAAATATTTAGTAGGTTGTAGTAAATATTAATTTGTCTTCTCTTGAAGATAATATGCCATGCTGTGTGTTTACAGTTCTGTGCTGATAGAATGGTATTCCTGGAAAGGAGTTAATCCATTCTTAACAGTCAAAACTGCTAAAAATAAATTTGCTAATAATGCTTTAAATAGTATTATTTGAAGTCATTTCACTTTATCCTTTTAAAATGGTCTCTGTCAGATAGGTTAGATTTGCTTCAGCTTTTGAGAAATGATGATTTCGGTTCTCATCTCTGTTTAAAGCTGAACATAAACGGTGTTACGTTGAGACTTTCTTGTTTTGAGTGACTGAAAATAAATGTGTTTACAATAGCTTATATTTTGTTAGGGAGCTGGTAAAAATGGCTTAACTAAAATGCTGGGAAGGGAACATCTCTCTGTCAGTCATCTGCTAACATACTTTGTTACCAACCATATTGTATTTGAGATGAAGCGGTGTGAATGCTGTCTTATCCTCACCTAGATAAGCTTTCAAAGGTGATCTCCAAATCACGTCTGCCACAGAGCAAGGATTTGCTGAGAGTGACAAACACATGCTCACTACATTTCCCATATGCTTTTCAATAACTGAATTCCAAAGCTCCTGACAGAAAGGAAATGTCTTAGAAAACTCTCAGTAGTACCCTTCAATACAGCAGAATACATTGAGTGAAAAGCAGAACTGGTTTTTGCAAGTCAGGATTTATAAAATTTAATAATACATTTATCGGGAAGAAGCGGAAATTCAGTTTAGAGTGTTTGGAGAAATCATCTTGGCAGGTAATACTGATTCATTTCTTCTTGCTATTGCAGTGCTTCATTGATAGTTCACACGGTTTGATGGCCTTTTGGAGCCAATTTAGCCCTTTGTGGCTCATCATAATCTCATCCTTCATCCCTGTGATTTCAGAGGCTTTATGGAAATACCATGCAGATGTGTATGTGCTTTAGCACAGCTGATAACAGTGTCTTAGATGACCCCATCAATCTTAATGACATTTTCTACTAATCAGCAAGAGGCTTACAATTTATTTCTCTCTTTAGCTTCTTCATTACCTTTTCCTCTTATCTACCTATCCATCCATCTATCTGCAAAAAAAACCCAACAAACCAAGCAGTGCTTTTGTCTTGCCATGCTAAACTCCCATCTTTTACATAGCAGCCAGGGATTTTTTAACTGTGAGCAGTTTTGCTTCTTCATGGTCATTCAACTGTTTTTCTCATAGCTGATGTAGTTGCTTTGTTCCTACTATTTCCCTACACCAGGTTAACACATCAGAGGTTGCCCTGCCACCACCTCATGCATCAAAAAGGTGCAAGATGCTCAGAAATTATAGAAATGTACTTAAAACCACACTTTTTAACATCACCTTTACTTGAATTTCAAGAATCCTCAGGAAACAAATATATGGCATAAGTAAATGACAGGTTTTGTACTTGTAGGGAAATACAGAGTTTCTCTTTAAGCGTGATTGGTGTATAATAACTGTTTTTTTTCTTTTTGTTCTACCATTAACACTACAAATTTGGAATTTTTAACAAGGGCTGGCTTTCTCAACTTGAGTTTTCCCCCACAGCAACTTGAGTAGAATATGTATCACTGTTTAAACCTTTTCATGTCTCTGTAGGAAGGAGAACTGCTTATGCATACTGTGCATGAATGGCATTAATCTGAATGACTACACGTGCTTTCTCTCAACCTTCGTGACCAGATAGATCTGCAACTGTGTGCTAGCTCTGATTCCAGCCCACTGTTTGCTAACATGATGAATATGAGCTAGCTTTGAATCCTTTCCAGTCTGTACAGTATTACAGCTCAGTTTAGCTCTGACTCTATTCTAGACCCGAGAAGTGTAGTGTCTGTATGCCTACTGCCCACAGTCCAGTGTTGCATCATGGAACTGGATGAGTACATGCAACGTTTTTTGTCATTGACCAAAATAGAATATCACAAACTGAGTTTTGTTAACAGTAAAAAGAGTGGAGAAGGGGAAACACCAAACAAGTGACTGAGTCATGACAAACTGATCACTTGATAAACATATATGTAGCAAAAGAGAATATAGCCCATTTGTGGGGACTCTTAGCATTTCAGTAAAGCTTTGGAATATGAGCTCCATGTGATACGGGTTAATGTGGTTCTTCGATGTGCAAGCAAGTGATTTAGATGGAGTTGGCTTATTCAGACTGCTTGACTTCTGTTGGGTAGTGTGTCCACTTGTCATACATGAAAGTTCAAGAAGAATGTTTGTAACTTGCGAAGTTAGAGAAACAACACAAAAATCATAGCAGGGTGGGGAATGTGCTTGAGAGTGAAAGATGCAGACACGTATGATTTAAAGAGAAGAAAGTTGTTGGACTGGCTTAACCAGAGTGGATAAGTAATGATTTGTTCCTTGCTGATATACATTTACCAAAGAACATAATTGTGACAACCAGCAAAAGTGTAACAACAGCCAGTAGCCAGACCTCAAAACTAGACAGATTAAGGTTATAGTATTTTAGCGCTGAGATATTGGGCATTGATGCAACTTTTGGAGAGTTACTTCTGCTTTTCTGAGAATTTGGTGATATTTTTCCCCCCAAAGCATATGGGGAATAATGGAAGAAGATTTGATTCAGAAATATCTTATGTTTTGTAATATGTATGAAATCAAAGGATTGTTTTGGTCTGACAAGCTTTGGAGTGCAGAATTGTGGATTTTTAGCATAATCAGATGTAATTGAAATAGAATTTGGTAAGGCTGGTAGTATGTGGGATATCCCATTAAGCTGGTGTAGAACACATGCAAGCAAAGTCTAACCCTGTAGAATTGAAAGCTGTAGAAATGCAGTAACTGCATGAGAATACTTATGTGCCAGCTGCTGAACATAAAACATTCTTCACTGAAGTATAAAATCTGACAGGGAAGTGTAGCCGCTGACAAAGAACATTTTATCTGTTTGACAGAGAAAAAACTATCCATATGGAAGAGGGAAAAAAAAAAAACCAAAACCATCAGCTACCTTTGGTATATAAGCCTTCAGTTTTGATGAATTCTGGGTAAAATGCCCATAAATCTATTTTTTCAAGTTTTGCTTCTCTCCCTCCTCTCCCTCACACATGCTTCCCATTAGCTGTACAATCCTTCTGGAAGATCTATGTAGTATTTTTTCAGCTTCTAAGTACTATCAACAAAGTTAAATTTCCAAGAAATTGTAGAGCTTCATTTCTTAAGGCAAAGCCATTTTTTGATACAGAGACAATGAATAAGAACTGCCCAGGAAATTCAAGGCCAGTGGCTAATGATACACTCCCAACACGTCAGGTACATCAGGGTAGGAGCAAGTGCCTCATTTTATGACCTGTTTTCAAAACAAGTTCATCAAAAGCTATTGCTGCAGCCAATGGCCACCGTTCTACAGAAGAAATGCAGGTAGGGTGCAGTTTTTTCTGGATGTTTTCTTTTATTCCTAAGTCTCATTCCAATTACAGTAAATGTAGCTGTTCCATTGTTCTTACAGTCCAAGTTTAATTTCTGTGTGTCTTTACAAAACTGTTTCCTGGTGCAGATAAGGAGCAGTAATGTGAAAAGTATTTCATGATGCATCTTTGTCATAGCTTTCACAAACTGACTGGAAGCAAGAAATGCAGAGCCAAATAGACACCAGTTTTCATTGTTGGTTTTATGGCAGTAAGAGCAAAGAGACAGGAGGTTTATGAAGTGCTTTGGAACATTCAAAGGAGGTGAACTTAGCCAGAGAGTAAGGGAAGGAGCAATGCCTAGAAAGAGGATCGTTTGGAACAGAGGAGACCATTGACCTGCCCAGCAGTGAAGCATCTGTCCAATAATGGGAGGGATATAAGCAATTCTGTAGCACTGAGCAGAGGCTAAACAGAGAGAGAAGGAGGATTCTGAGGGGACAGAAATGAAGAACTGAAGCCAGGAATAAGTTCTTGTTCATGGAGGTTTCTGAGTATTGAAGAAGTCAGTTGACGCTTGGTGGAAGAAGAGAAAGGGATGCAAAAGATTAACATAAACTGAGTGAGGAGAAGACAGTGATGGCAAGGAGCTAGTGATACTGGGAGAGTGCTGTTAGAAGAAAACAATGATTGAGAGGTCAAATGTGTAAAGAAGAAGAAAATGAAGAAAAAGTAAGTACGAGAAGACTTAATCTGTTAGTTCTGCTAGGTTACACTATACAATCAAAGATTGGCTGTGTTTTGTGTTTAATAGTATTCCTCAGGAGACTTGAGGTGCAAAAAGAATTTTCTTTATTCAAGGTATGCAGTGGGTTTTGGTAGTATCCTTTTGGTCCAGCTACTGGGCCATGTAGATGCACAGAAAGATAGTCTGTGTACTAGCACACTTCTAGCCTAAGAAAAATAACATTCTAATATAATAGATCCTGGGCATGTAGAGGACAAAAGTAGAAACAAAACTGGCAAGAGAGATGTTCTAATGCTCAACGGGATGTCTGGATTCAGAGTTAAACAGGCAAGGCAATTTGGCACCTGCAGTTCTTCCACACCTGTCTCACAGGGTGGTAGATCTTCTGACAAGCAGTTAGCTTTCTTCATTGGTGGCAAGAACATTTGACAGGGAATAGACATATTTGTTCCAGTTTGATGAGCTCACGGTAAGGTGTGTGCTCCCCTAGAGTGAATGTCCCTCTCATTCCATCCTTATTATTGCCCTGGATAGAATTGTTTGAGGGATGAATGCTTTCAACACACAGATAAATTTATTTTTTTGTTTGCTCTTTTAGGTTTTAAGCCTGCTGTAGAGACCAGTTTTCAACACATTTTTTGTCATTTGACAGCAAAGAACTAGTTTAAGAATATTCCCAATAATTGATAAGAAGTATTGAAGGAAGGATTTAGATTGGGGATTGAAATATAAATTCAGTTATTTCTGGGGATTTTTTTGTGTTGGTTTTTTTTAAACCTTTCAACTACAGATTTTAGCTGCATGAATCTTTTTGTTGGTGAGAAGAGGTCTGGGGCAAGAAACGAGCACCTCCATCTTTGACTTCAGTCAGCAGCATGTACGGCCACTGTTGCAACTGGAAAGCTTCTCTAGTTGTGGTTTCCAATACAGTAATTCCAAGAGTGTGACATGGAAACTTCTTAATGTATTTCTTTTATAGTTTGTAATGCTTTACATCTCTTAGCATAGGGAATCATGGTTTGCATTTTGGAATTTCCAGAAAAAATTAAGTTCTCCCCCATTCAAGGGAGACAGGAAAATTCTTCAGAGAGTCCAACTGGAGCCTGTGAGGATGATGAATGGAGAGGAATATCTGTCTTACAGGGAAAGACTGAAAGACCTGGGGCTTTTTAGCCTGGAGAAGAGATGATTGACAGGGGATCCTACAAATAGCTGAAGGGTGGGTGTCAAGAAGGGGCCAGTCTCTTCTCAGTGGTGCCCTGTGATAGGACAAGTGACAAGGGACACAAACTGGAACATAGGAGGTTCACCTCAACATTGCAAAACATTTCTTTACTGTAATGGTGATGGAGCACTGGACCAGGCTGCCCAGAGAGGTTTTGGAGTCTCTTTCTCTAGAGACATTCAAAACCCATCTGGACATGTTCCTTATGTGGCGTGCCCTAAGTGAACCTGCTCTAGCAAGGAGGTTGGACTGGATAATTGCCAGATATCCTGTCCAACCCCTGCCATTTTATGTTTCTGTGATTGTCATATACTTAAGTCTCCATCTCTAGGCAGTCTCCCCAGTGTAGTTATAAGGAGGGGGAAAGGAGGGGGGAAAGCTATGTGTCACTGTTTCACTAGCTATTGTCATTAGTAAACAGAAATGGGTTGAAGGAATCCAGGAGAATTTCATCTGGACAGTGTCTGTTTTTGTTTTGGTATTGGTAGTTTTGCTTTAAGACAAAAAACCCTCAGTGTTTAGTGAGCTATCAATCAGTGAGTGATTTCTATATACGTGTTGAGATGAAATCAGTAAATTATCTGTAAATGGTCTTAGGAGCAAAACCATTTCAGCTGGACTAGAGGTCCTTTTCTGATTATTTTTCTCCTGTGAAGTTATAGTGTTTCCAGATCCATTATCTGTGTGTTATATGGAGATCTATTTACTTTCAACAGCAAAGTTGGTCTTGTTTATTTCAGTAAGTGCTTGCATTGGCCGGTATGTGAAAGAGAGAAGGAAGACAAAATCCTGCTTTTTTGAAGGAAATGCTATATTTTGACTATTGCTAGCCTTCATTATCCACTTCTTATAAACTGGAGTCTGCTGGCTTTTTTGTCAGCCTCATTGCAAAGCTTTGTTAATACACCACCATGAAAATGAAAGTTTCATACACATTGACATAATTAATGAAGAGGCAGGCAGCATGCTCTACCAATTAACACCACAGGGAAAAGTGAAATTGGCTTCATTTTTGCGTCTTGTGCCAAAGTTAAGAACTGTAACACACAGCAAATAAATAGAGATCCTTTTAATGAGCTGCAAGATCGAGCTGAATAACTCTGAAAGGATGTTGTGTAAACATTGCCAACTATTTAGAGTGTTAAGAGTAATTGATGAGCTTAGTTGAAAGTTGGGTTTTGGTGTTTTTTTTTCTTTTTTTCTTGGGAGAGGGGAAGGGGAAGCATGTCAAAGAATGGAAATAGTGCTTGTTAATAAATAAATTTTATTTTCAATGTAGCTATTAGGCATGTTAAAGAATATAACAAGCACTTGATAACAAGTCTGAAAGAAAAAGAAGTTTGCTGTTCTCCAAGTTTGTCAGAATGAGGGGTTTTTTAACTGAATATTTCTGTACTTAGTATTTACTCATAATGAAAACTTGACTAATTGTTCACTGATGCTAGTTCTTAATAGCTACACCATCTGGCAACATAAGACATCACTCAACCTTGGGTTTGTGTTGTTTTTTTTTTTCCCCCCAACTGTTCCAGGAGTCCTAATATTTGCAGTTAGAGGGAAGTAAATAGGTGAAGTTTCTCTGTGGTTTATGTGAAGCATTCTGTTTGTCTTGAGATGAAAAAAAAAAGTTGAGCGGTTCAGGTTAAAACACTTTACAAAAACCATTTTCATTAAGCAGGTTTCTCCCAAAAAATGGTATTATTAAGGCTGCATTTTCAAAAGATATAAAAAACTAAGCCTATAATGGCTATTTATTAGGGAAAATAAATAATGGGCATTGGAAGTTGGAAGGCTTGATTCAGAACTTGTATCATTCAGTTAATAATGGGACAGACCCTAGATGTAATAACAGAAATGGAGGTTTTGACTGTTAAGTGGCACCGCTGTGATGGGTTATGCCCATCCTGAAAGCAGAGGGGAAGGGCTTGCAAGTGCTTTGCCCTTCCTGCAGGGCATTTTCCCCCTGAGAAACAGAGTCTGTTCCACTTCCCCTCCCTGCCCAGCTAGGGTATAAAAGACACAGGACAGGACTGGACACAGGACTCAAGGTGTGGCCTAACCAGTGCAGTGTACAGGGGCAGAATGACCTCCCTGCTCTTGCTGGACGCACTGTTCCTGATACAGGCCAGGATGCCATTGGCCCTCTTATCCGCCTGGGTACACTGAAGACCCTGTACTTGCCGCCACCATGGTCAGTACATACTGCTTGCCTCTGTGAGACCGAGGAAGGGTCGATCTGCCAGGCCCTTCCCCCCTGTTTTCAGGATGGGCATAACCTATCATAACCATCTAAAGTAACCTGTCTTTTTTAAAGCAAATAAAATATCTTGCTCAGTTTCTGTCCATTCTAAATAATTTGAACTTTGGCAATGACCAGTTTGTACAGTCGTACTTATTGTAATAGATTCACTACAGTTTCTTGCTTCATGTTGTATGCAAGCATATCACCATGATCAGTGATGTGTGAGCATATGCACCTTGGCATACTATAGACATCTTAAAATATGTCAAAGTATGATCAATGTAGCAGAAATGGGACAGCTAAAAGTAAGAATTAGAAGCGTATAAAAGACTTTGCTGGACTTACTGAACAATTGACCTTCTAAATTGTCAGTTGTTAATCTCCGTAACACAAAATAGCAAATCTCTTCACTAGGTATGTTAAAGGTGATACCAGGAGCATCCAATAACTTTACACCTAGAAATATTAAGGGCAAACATAACTGGAGAATATTTATTTGGATTGTGATTAAGACCTTCTACTATCTAGTAGCAAACATGTATTGCTGAGTAGTTAGCTAACTTCTGTTTCCAAAAGCAAAGGTGAAAGACATAATAAATGTAAGAGTATTGTAAGACTGAAAAATAAAAAAGTTATGTTGAACTTCCAAAATTTAGTTGTATGGAAAATAGGAATGGTAGTTTAAAAAATAATGTGCCTCCTCATGCAGCCTTCTCATAAAATCTTTAGCCTTCAGCTGCCGAAAGAATTTGTAGTACCTAATCACTTGTCTAGTGAGGAAGATGCATTTCTCATTTTTTTTTTTCCCTTTCAATAATATTTCATAATACTTTATTTCCTCATTAAGTAGTCAGCCTTATTTCAATCTTGGCATCATCATTTCAATCTTTGATTTCCTTTTTCATCCTTTTACTATTTAATCTCTAAATCTCTTATTTTGCTTTTGTCTTCTGTCTCTCACATATTTACCTCTAGTCCTTCTGGTGTCCGTGTCCTTGTATATCTTTGTATTGTCTAATCTTTTTCTAACCTTGATTTTTCTCTTAACCTCCTGTGAATAGTAAAATGTCTTCTCCTCCTCTGCCCTCTGAATTTTAGCTACTTTATTTTTCTCCCCTTAAATAATTGTCCTGCTTATGTCCTTCAAAACGTTTAATGGACTCCATTCTGTCCTTAATGATGGGCCAAGTCTCTGTTGTGGTGGTGTTCAAGACTTCCTGGCTGTTCTCAGTTAATCTGATGGCTGTCATCCTTTCTTCTCAGCCAGCTGGCTGTAGCTCTGTCTCCACTCTGGCTCTTGCTACCACTAGCACACCGGTGTCTTTTCTTTCCCAAGTGTTTGAATATTCTGACTCCACTCTTCTGACATCATGTGCTCTGTCTCTGCCTTTCTGCCACTCTCTGTGGCCCTATTGCTGCCTTCTGCAGCCCAGCAGAATAACTTCTAGAAGGTTTATAAACCACAGTGACAACCACAGAATTCCAGCAGGAGAGATGAGCACGAATGTAGTAGGGGAGAGACAAAGGACAAAAGCCTTCATAAGGATTTATAAGGGGACAATACTTTATTAACTGATTAACTGTTGCCACTAAAGCCTGAAGTACAGTGAACCTCTTAGAGACTGTTATAGAAAACTGGAATTAGGCAGAGATCTTTAATGCTGACATCCTTGATGTGTTCATGTCTTGGATAGCAAGCATATTTCTGGCCACCCATATGCCCAGTAGGTAGAAATAGGATACTGAGACAGAAGATGGCAAGCAGCACAAAATAGCTTTTATTGGATGAAAGCTTAATTAGGTTAGGATTCTTGAGCTTGGAATAATGACTGCTAAGTGAAAGGAGAGGCAACTGAAGCAAAGCTTCAAAGAAGATGGAATGTTTTCACGCTACAAGAATTAGTACTCAAGAATACTGTCAGTCAGCAGGTTCAATATTAGGAAACCAAAGTTTTTGTTTGTTTTGGTTTGGTTTTGATTTTTGTTTTATTCACATGGGCCATGGCTGTAGAACTTAATATTTATTTGGGCTCAAACAAGAAGGATTGAGCAGTGGCTGGTGTATAGAGTTCTCTGCATACAAGTTCTAGATCAGGAGGCTCAGAAGCTGCTGGCTTCAGGATTCTCTTTTGAGGGCAATTGCTGTGTTCCACAAAGCATTTCTTACATTTGTTCATTAACTGTTTGCTACTATGGTTCCAGAGTAGAGGAGTCTTTTCTCTTAGGTGGTATGGGAAATGTTATGCATTACCAGTAAATATGAACTAGCTGCTGTTGTTGCAAACTGCCATAATTGATAAGGGCTAATTAAGCAATTGTAAATTTCAAAATCCAGAGAAAGAACAACCTTGTGTGTTTTACATTTGTATGCCATGTATTAAGCTTCTGCAAATAAATTTGAGATACTTAGGGTGGACAGGTTAGAGCTTATTAATTACCTAGCTTTGTACATATAAGCAATATATATGCCAGCTCCAATCACTAATAAATCCATCAGCTTGGAGGGTTTTCCTCTTCATTTCTACTGAACTGTTAGTGTATGTGACAGGCCATGGTTCTGTCAGAACGAATTGTCCCCCTTGAAAAGCTGGCAGCACAGGGAAGTGACAACTTAATGGAAGCTAAAGCACTCTAATGGCAGTGCCTGGTGAAAGCCAGGGAAAGTCATCCATAGCATTTGCCCGGGCTCTTGAAAATGTCTCTTTGCATTTCTGGTTGCGTGCAAGATATTGGAGCTTTACTGAAGTCGCATTTACAGGTATTATTAAATGAAATACGATTCAGTAAAGCACTTGTTTGTTGATAGACTTTATTCCACAGAGGTCAGCTCCTCTAACACTGTGATCATATTGCATGTGCTCTGGAGTACTGCAGTATTACTGCCTTTCAGATCCTTAGTGAAATGTTAACATTTCATCCTACTGTTCACAGAAGTGCAAAAAATGTTTTTGTTTAGATTATCAGTGGAGTATCTGATTGAATGGTTGAAGATGCAATTTTCTTAAGATGTACTTATTTACAGGTGAAACAGGTGATTTCTGGTGTCTTTGATTAGTTGTGTTGAGCCCATGGATACAGTTACACAAAGATTATTTTATTTTGATTTCATTTATTTTTGGCTGGCGTTGGTGTGTGCTAACACTTAGTTATAAATAAATAAAAAGTCACTCAGTTGCATTTGTAAGATTTGGAACATGTGTTATAAATGCCCAATGAGTACCTTAAAATATTTCCATTTTAATAACTTTGTAGACATTAAACAGTGGACATTCTATGTGTAGAACCCGGCATTTAACACATCTAGGTGCCAGGTTCTACACATTGGCCACAACAACCCCCTGCAGCGCTACAGGCTGGGGTCAGAGTGGCTGGAGAGCGGCCAGGCAGAAAGGGACCTGGGGGTACTGGTTGAAGGTAGGCTGAACATGAGCCAGCCGTGTGCCCAGGTGGTCAAGAAGGCCAATGGCATCCTGGCCTGTATCACGAACAGTGTGGCCAGCAGGAGCAGGGAGGTCATTCTGCCCCTGTACTCAGCACTGGTTAGGCCACACCTTGAGTCCTGTGTCCAGTTCTGGGCCCCTCAGTTTAGGAAAGATGTTGACTTGCTGGAATGTGTCCAGAGAAAGGCAACAAAGCTGGGGAGGGGTTTGGAGCACAAGCCCTGTGAGGAGAGACTGAGGGAGCTGGGGTTACTTAGCCTGGAGAAGAGGAGGCTCAGAGGAGACCTTCTTGCTGTCTTCAACTCCCTGAAGGGAAGTTGTAGCCAGGTGGGGCTTGGTCTCTTCTCCCAGTTGGCCAGCACCAGAACAAGAGGACACAGCCTCAAGCTGTGCCAGGGGAGGTTTAGGCTGGATGTTAGGGAAAAGTTCTTCATAGAAAGAGTGATTTGCCATTGGAATGTGCTGCCCAGGGAGTGTTTAGGAAGAGACTGGATGAGGCTCTTGGTGCCATGGTTTAGTCGATTAGATAGTGTTTTATGATAGGTTGGACTTGATGATCATGGAGGTCCTGGTTTCCAACCTGGTTAATTCTATTCTATTCTATTCTATCCTATTCTTTTTACGATGTCTGCCTTCTTCTAAGGGCTACATGCTAATACTTGCCTTCATTCTGATTTTTCTTGCTATGATGGAGACTTTGGGGCAAAACCAGACTAATGATGGATTTCAGTATAATAGTATTTCTGCATCCTTATTAAAAAGCATGTGTATTTGTACAGGCTGTAGTTAGAAAGGTAATCTTTTGTCTAAAGAAAGTGATGTTTAATATCATGGCAAATCTTGTAAACTTAATCAGTAATATGCTATTTATCCAAGTTCACAGAAAGAGAATAGGAGAGAGCAAATAAAGAGGACTTCAGAATTAAAAAGGAGAATGCCAAACACCTGGTTTAAATCCAAGCAAACAACCAAAACCAAGCAAACAAAAAAAGTTCTGTTATTTTCATGGTGGTTTGCTTTACAGCTGGGATTTACTTGTTGTATAGTATGCAACAGTTATTTTTGTGAAGAAAAGGTGAATGACATAGGCACTGCTTCTTTTGTGTTCTTAACACCTGTTTCATTCCTTCTCCTTTTCTCAGTCATCTCAGGAGATGTACACTGGCCTTATAAAGCTCTGCACTGCATACTGAGGCACAGGGTATCTGGGTTTGCTGCATGCCCTTAACTACTTAATGATACTAATGCAGTGAAAATTAAGTTCTTAACCTTTTTTATTTGTTTGTTTAATTGCTTGTGTGTTGTTTCTGAAGTATACCTTCAGCAGCTCTGTGGATACAGAAGATAGCTGAGTTATCGTTACTTCATTAGCGAGCAGCAGAACCCAAGGGTGAAGTTGCTGATAAAGCTTTATTGTGGAGAGTTACCTGGAAGTATTTGTTTGTCTTGGAGAATTTTGTGCTTCGCAGTGCAATTGGAGCTATGTGTTGAAGAGCCAGTGTTACATTTTGTGGTTCTGAAGAGGGGAAAGAAATCATGTGATATTTTACATCTTAGTTTGTACAGAAATTTTTACAAGTGATATCATGTTTACAGGACATGCTTGCTTGCTTCACAGTTGTTGGTGGGACTGTAGGATATAGATCTGTGGATATAACTAATCAAATCTAAAGAGAAGAAGAGACACATGTGGCATTGAAAGAATTTCAGAATTGGAAAAGGTCAATAGAGCAAGGAGAAGAGAAAGTGACAGCAGAACATAAAGGAGGGGGAAAAAGTCAAATTATGTAAGTCTACAATATAGATAATACTGGGAGTGGAAATCAAGGAAGATAAATGCCTTATAAAGTGCCACAAATAAATCCTGCTGTTAGAGAACACCTTGAACTGCACCACATGTCTATAAATCAGATAAATTTTCTTCATACCTCAGAGAATTTATAATTTCCTTTTAAAGGCTAGATACTTAAACATTTCTTCTGTTATAAAAGAGTTACTGTCTTTTTATAAGGTGATACACTCTATCTGTTTTGCCTTCTCATACGCTTCAGCTCAGATGAAAAAATGAGAAAACTGTGTTTATTTTTTCATAATCTTCCTGATGCTCTGACTTAAGTGGTTATCTGGAAGTTTTCAAGATGTTGTGCTTTTCTTTAATTAGGGGAGAAATTGAAAATAGAGACATTTACTTTTTTGACCCCTTTCTCTTTATTAACAAAAATGGCACAAAGTCATATTCTGGTGAAAACAACAAGAAGAAAAAAAAAAAAAACTATCAAAGGATAATTTTTTTGTTCCTAGATAGTAGTGCCTTACAAACAGCCGTCAGCCAAGAAACCTCAGCCCACAACCCTCTCGTTGCCTTTTCCCAGGGATAAAATTTCTTAAGTGGACTCTTCTTTTTAGCATTTCCCTGTCTCCTCCTCTTGTAGTTCCCTCTGATTTTTCCTTTCCCCTTCCTGATACCCCACTGTAACAAAACAATCGTAGCAGAACCACTTTGCTTCCCATGGTTCTTGGTAGTGACAACTGTCTTGGGGTTCAGATTGTTCTTGCTTTGGGTCTTTTTCCATTAAGGAGCTTTGGTATTTTTAAGGATTTTCTAGAGGCCTATGGGTTAGGGTTAGGGTTATAATAACTGGTGGTTTATAATAACTGATATTAATGTGGTTTTGATATGAAATTATTTTCAAAATGGCTCTCAGATTCTCATGAGGCAAGTCCCACTAAGTATAATTCAAGTACTGAAGCTGCAATTCTCTGTATATTCAGTGACTGGGTTTTTTCTATTATATAATACATTACTTTTCACTTACTTAACAGGAATGTTCTCTATTAGAAACTATTTCCTTAACACAGAGAATCAATAAGAGCTCACAGTCTTTGCTTCACTTAAATTGGAATTGTCAAGCCTGTTGTACTTTGTAGTACAGCTCTCTGTCGCCAGTTCATGCATGTTTAATCTTTAATGGTGACCACAGGATCTATATAGTGCATACATTTTGACAGTTTTGCTTTTGTTATTTTCAAACATTAGGGAACAACTTCGAGGTTCATGGTGCAGAGGTAGAAACATTCCCCTCCCACCTCCCCCATAAAGGAAGTCTTTTATTCTGTCATTTAAAGAAGAGGACAGTATTGCATTGCTGGCTCTTCAGCCAGTGGTATGGCATCACTAGCCTAAGATGCATCTTCACTCTCAGTGGAAAAAGTTACTTTTGGACTTCAGTTTTAAGAGTGCATGTGCACTTGTGGCCTTTTCTCTCATCTGACATGCTTTCTTAGCAGAAAGCAACATATTTGAAGAGAGGCTTGTTTGTTTCAAATGTGTTATTTTACACAGAATGTTACTGTCGTGCACCGGGCCCCAAAACAGACCTGATGGCAGAGTAGGACAATATTACGAGTTCACAGATAGCACTGGGTTGGAAAGAACCCTCAAAGGTCATCTTGTCCGATCCTGCTGTAGTGAGCAGGGGGCTTCCAACTATATCAGACTGCCCAGGGCCATATCAAGTCTGGTCTTGAATGTCTCCAGGGATGGGGCCTTTGCATATAGAATTGTTACAAAGCTGCCTGTATAGGTCTGCTCATTAAACCTTGAAATAGGGACAGAAGTACTGTGTGGGAAAGTCAGGTTTAGACACTGTCAGTATGGTCTATGGGTTTCCCCCCACCCCCAATTTATTCTACCTGCTGGTTTGAAAGAAGTAGTTGCTTTATTCTAATAATTTCTGCACCTGAATCCTTCAGGGATCCTGTCCTTTCCACACTGCTTTTTCAGTCACTTCATTAGTGTAACCTCTATCAGGACTCTTCATGAGTCCAGCGTCAGTTCCCACCTCTTCTCACTCTCTAATTGGTACTTTTTTTATCTTTTCCTGCTTCAATTGATAAGGTGTCACACTCAGCATCTCCGAGTCTTCTTTTTCCTCAGCTAATAACTAGAGTCTGCAAATTCTTCTCCAGTATTCTCTACAAGTTGTTTGCTTTCATCAACATTAATCAACTCTCTCTTGTTATGGTGGCCATCCTTCTCCTCTCCTATTTGTAATTCCTTTCTCTCTGATCTTCTTTTATTCAGTGAAATCCACACTGGTAACAGTGAATTCACTCTTCTGGTTCCCCTCTGCTGGTTTTTGGTACTATTGCCACCTCTTTTCTTTTCTGCATGAAGTTCAAGTTTCTCATCTTCCAGGAATCACACTGAGCAAGATTTACCATTACAATCTATTCCTGTTGAACATTTACACACAGATTTCCTGACATTTCTTGCTTTTGCTATACTCATGCAGCAGTCAACCTTTCACCTTGGGTGTAGGACCTTCCTCCCCTTTCTCTCATGTGAAATATAAAAATTTCCAAGAAAGGTAGCCCAAAACATGGAAGTACGTTGTGATGTGTGATATAACATACAAAATGTTACACTCAGCATTTTGTGTCAGAAATAAGCTGATCACGTGAGAAAAGCAAGTAATCTACACCTACTGCTAAGTATGACCACAAGCACGGCATGCAAGAAGCAGTGCTTGCACATTGTCCAACTTGACTCTTACTCCCAAAAATTCTTCCCATCATGATAGGCAAAAACATCCTTACAAACAAAAATGCAGCATATACATTAAACCTTGTTCAGAGGGCTGGAATACCTCTGCTATGGGGATTGGTTGAGGGAGCTGGAATTGTTCAAGCCTAGAGAAAAGAAGGCTTCAGGGGAACCTTAGAGCTGCCTTCCAATACCTGAAGGGATCCTACAGCATAGCTGGAGAGGGATTTTTCATAAGGATGTCTAGCAATAGGACAAGGGGAGATGGTTTGAAGCTGAAAAAAAGTAGGTTAGGAGGAAGTTCTTTAGTACAAGGGTGGTGGGACTTTGGAATAGGCTGCCCAGGGAGGTTGTAGATGCCTCCTCCCTGGAGGTGGTCAAGGCCAGGCTGGATGAAGCCTTCAGCTGCTAAGTCTGGTTGAGAAGTCTCCCTGCCTATTGTGGGGAGTCTGGAATAGATGATCTCCAGGGTCTATTCCAACCAGAGCCATTCTATAATTCTGTGATTTTAATTATGCTTATGTCAGTCTTTAAAGGTCATCCATGGTTTGTTTTTTTTAAATGAGCGAATATTCACCTCAAATTACAAGTAACAATGCTTCAGAGACCAGTTCACATTTTCCCTTTCTACTTGATGCAGATTCCCCTCCCTGCAAAACCATTCATACTCGTGTACCATGAAGAAGAAACAAACACACACATTTTGGCAAAATTCCCTCAAATATTTTTATGCACATAAATAATGCTTTCTTATTGTTTTTCTTGAATTATATGAGCCTTCCTGAAAGTGGTTCTGCAGTTAAAAACTTGGTAGGTGTATCTGTTCCTTTAAGTGTTCTAGTTCAGCCACAAAATTTAAAACTATTTAAAGACAAAACTTAGCAGTGTTGAATTTTTAGCATTAAAAAAAATGAACAAACAATTGAAATTACAGCTCTCTGGATTTTAAAATTGTCACAGGAAAATGAATATGTATCACTCTTAAAATGTAAGGTCTTTTCAGTGGCTCCAAATAGTGGTGGTTTGGTTTTGTGTTTTTTTTTTTCAGACAATAGTGATCTCCAAACCATGTTTAATTTCTGCTCAAACAAGGCAGAAAAGAATACAACAGATAACCTTATTCATTAGCAATTATTGTATTTAAATGAAAGGGTAGTGGGCTGATTGACATAAACTCTAACTTGTTTTAGGGTTATTTGAAGCAATGAAAAGCCAAGGCTTTACAAGTAGCTCACTTTTTCTTTAAGCTGTGTTACTATATCCACAGAGTCCACAATGCACCATTCTCTCTGTCTTGTGTATTATTATGGAGGTGAAGTTTAAATTAGCTAAACTCAAATTGCCAAGTTATTCACATTGGACACAAGCAAACCTATTATTCTTTACAACTGAACACAGCCCAGTGCAACTGTAATGCTTCCACGCATTTGCATCAGCACTGACCTGTACAGTGCTGCTCTAAATGACTCCTCAGATCATTCTGCAGGCCTTTTCAAACCTTTGGCCTCCCTCCTGAATCTGCCATCACAGATGCCAATTGTGATGAAGATAACCTCTGCTGCCTGAATTTCATCCAGGCCACCAAACAGTTGCCGGGTGCTAATATCAGGTCTGGGTCAACATAGGCGAGGTGACCTACGCATAAAGGGTTTCACATCTAATGACAGGTGTTTAGTGCCATTCAGTTACCTGACCTCTACAGAGACAGACCATACCTCCCTGTGTAGATAATAATCTCCCTGCTCCAGAGACAATCTCAACCCTTATTAAGATGTAGCACACATCTTGCTATAGCAGCTACAACATGTGTATGATAGATGCAGGTTTAGATCTTGCATTTTTACTAGAAGCTGATATTATTGACATTAAAACTGCATTCTTTAATTCTGATAAGAAACATTGCTGGGGTGTAAGCATAAGAATGTTATATATCAATAAAAAGGTAAAATTATAAATATTTGAAGTGTCTCCACCAGAATACAGACTAGTTAAGAACAAAATGAGATATAAGGACTCACTCGCTAGTAATCCCCAGACACGTCAACTTCAAGATCTCACAGGTAAACAAAACACCATGAAAACAAAAGCAGGATTAACTAAAATCAGCAGCTAGGCTACCAATTACTACTAGTAAAAAAAAAAATCTATAGTATTGTTCCATTCTCCATTTATTGAGACCCAAACTCACTGAAACTAGTAGAAGTCTGTACACTCAGTGTATGCTGTCCTGGGTTTTCAGAAGACAAAAACACCGTCAGTGCTGCAGATAAGCTAGCAGGAGCAGTTTTCTCAAGGATTTGGTGATCCTTTTCAGGTTAAAAATACATTAAAAATAAAATACCTAATTTTATTAGTTTCTGCAATAAAATGTTAATAATATAAGGGGCAATACCAGGACTGGTTAATCATTTACAGCTGCTGCACACCACCAATCCTCAAAAATGTGTCCTACCACAAAGTCAGTGTGTTAGGTTGTGCCTTCATTTATGCATCATTCTTCATTAGCTATTTCAGAACCTACTGCTGAAAAGCCAACATGGTTTCAAGACTGAAATAATATGAAAGCACGCACTGGAAAAAAAGTAAACTTTAACAGTCTTACCTAAATTTTGCCAAAATAATTCAATTGTCATAAAATAGATGTAGTCAAGGAACAAGGCAGCCTTGCTGCATAATTCATCAGCCATTTTAATCCTCTTTATGAGTATCAGATTCTCTACAGAAATGCTTTTAAAAAATGCTTAAGAAAGATCATTGCTAGTTAGGGATTTATGAGATTGCTAACAGATAAAACAATAAACCAAAGCCTACCCTATGGCCTCTGTAATGGCATACAGTATTAATTTGAAGAAAACCTATACCCCTCCTCTGAAATCATAAGCAGAGTGCAATTATTAATACTTCACAAGGAAAACTGATCTGAGTTCATGGATTCTCCCTAGCATTTAGCTTCATTGAAAAAGTTTACACATAAAGAATTATTTGCTGAATTCTGAGATTACCCTAAAACTCATTTATTCCACTCAAGCTAAAGCCAAAAATCTGATCAACAAAACTGAACTTTATGTTAGCAGAGTTAGTGCTAATTAGTGGAGAAACTTTACTTTTTTGACTCTTTTGACTTTTTTCATATGTACCCACACTTAAATGATTTGATATACTGACACACTGCAATATAAGGTACACTGGAAAAGTACATTACTAGGATTGTGAATTAAATACTCAAAGCCACAGAACACCAGAACTGATTATCTGTGCAATGTGAATTCATACATCCTGACTGTTTTATTACATCTATCCCACAAAATTTGACCCTCTTGTAGTCAATACTGAATATGTAGAGTGGAAATAACATAGCATGTCCCACTGGAATGACTGAATTGCCAGGTAGGAAAGCTTTGGTTCCTTCTCTTCATTTTTGTTCTCTAGTCTGGCATTCATGACTGCTCCAGCAAAATCAGACATTTCTGTCCTCTGAGAAGCTTCAACACCGTCAGCAGGGAACAGACTCTTCTGTGCTCCTGTGCCCTGCTCCAATCTGGTCCCAAATTCCTTACGCAAACAAGTTTGCAGGCCAGAAGACTTGGAGATTGGGGTGGGTGGGGATGGGATGGTGCAGCTGGCAGAGGAGGAGGGACATAACAGTACCAAATAGAAATGTATTCCTCCAAATGAAAGCTTAAGTTAAGCAAAGAATAACACAGTGTCATCATGAAGGATGACATAAGTTTTGTTTGCAATAAGGGTGTATTTAAATGAACATAACCCATGCATTCTAGTATAAATATATCATGTTTATAAAATTGACCAAAGTAAAAATGTGTTCATTAACAGCCTCACACAGCTCAGGAGTCTGTGCATTTTACTAAATACAATTTTTAACACCTTATTTCATGAATGCACTTCTGTAAGTTAGGCCTTTTAAGCATTCCTGAAATTACAAGTGAAGGGTTTGTGAAGTTATAATTGCAGCTTCCTGTCGGACATTAGAAACAGGGGTAGTGGGACACTTCTTTACAAGAGCAGGGAATCTCTCTAAAGTAAATTATTCTTCAGATCTGCAGTATCCTGTATTTCTATCTGCCTCTGAATGTTTTCTTTTTTAAACTTGTATCAGAGGAGACATTCTTCCTTAAAGTACATGATATGGCCAAAATGTATATTCCACAATGTCAGTCTGACTCTCTGTGCTTGAACCAACTCTCTACAATGTTTTATGCTGTGTCCAGTTCTGGCCCCTCAGTTTAAGAAAGATTTTGACTTGATGGAATGTGTCCAGAGAAGGACAACAAAGCTGGGGAGGGGTTTGGAGCACAAGCCCTATGAGGAGAGACTGAGGGAGCTGGAGTTGGTTAGCCTGGAAAAGAGGAGGCTCTGGGCAGACTTTCTTGCTGTCTACAAGTACCTGAAGGGAGGTTGTAGACAGGCGGGGGCTGGTCTCTTCTCCCAGACAACCAACATCAGAACAAGAGGACACAGTCTCAAGCTGCACCAGGGGAGGTTTAGACTGGATGTTAGGAAGAAATTCTTCATAGAGTGAGTGATTGCCCATTGGAATGGGCTGCCCGGGGAGGTGGTGGAGTCGACATCACTGGAGGTGTTTAGTAGGAGACTTGATGGAGTGCTTTGTGCCATGGTTTAGTTGATTAAGATGGTGCTGGATGATGGTCTTGAAGGTCTCTTCCAACCTGGTCTGGTCTGTTCTAGGATATTTGCTCCTTTAGAAAAAAACCACACACAAAACATCAAATACATTCACAAGCACTATTCTGATTATGTTTCTTATATCACATACAACTTTTAATTGGAAAATTCTTACACTCTTGTTTTGAAACAACAGCAACAGCAAAAAAATGAGTCATAAGACATAAGTCCCTTCAGCACTTGCAAATATCCTTACTCAGTTATGCAATATGTTTGGTGTGCTTTCACCATCCTAAGCTAATTCTGGTTTATGTATAGCCTTTGCCAAACTAAACCAAATTTTACTTATGTTTCATGTAATTTTAATTTTTTTCTCCAGTACAAATTCTGCCTCAGATGCTTGGATGAAAACTGTAGTTGAGTTTAAATTTAGGAATGTCTGTTTTTCAGGTTTAGAAAGATTCAAAGGCTCAAGAGTTCTGAACATTACGCTACATGGCTATGTAACTTACCCACAATAAGTTTACAAACAGGTTTGCTACTAGCAGCAAGGAAGTGCAATGCAGGGAATAATGGGCTTTTGTGGGAGATGAGTATTGTAATTTATTGTGGCCTTTATCTGTTATTGTAAACTTAGTATTTGGTAATATAATTTCAATCCAAAAATAGAAATGACAAACACATCTAATAGAAGGAGTGTGCTGGTTGGAAATTATCAAATAACTGATTATTGGAGTATCATACCCACCAAAAAAAGCTGATATGCCGTCTGAAATCTACTTTCTTCACTGTAGGTTTAAAAAATAAAATGGCAAAGTCAAACCTGAGCCTTTCCATACCTGCTGCTATGTAGACAGTTGTAGTTAGGGCTGGAGAGAGATGAAGCCAGTGACAGGAAGGGAAATGTGATTAAGTAATTCTCAATGTGATGCCAACTATGACCTTTGGATTCCATTTCAAATCTAGCCATCATGTTACCAAAATAGTATTGTACAGGATGGATACTGTTTTGTTAAAGTGATTACTAATTGGAATTTCATACTTCCAACTAAATTATAGCAATGCTATGATAGATTCCTTTTATGTGCATGTGTCACAGTGTTTTGTAATGTGCTACAGCATGTTTGTTTTGTTTTCTTTTGACACACAAAAAGACTGAAGAAAAATACAAAAATAACACAAGAGTCAAGTTAAAGAACATGTCAGTGCTCACAATTTGAGTTGGTTTTGTACATCAAATCCCAGCTGGTCGTCATTCATTAATAGGTTCTCAATGGGGAAATGTTCAAATCTTAGTAGAACATATGAAATGATATTTGGTGAAACAATACAGCAGGAACTTGTGGACTGAGATTTGCTTTCATATTAACACATAATAGGTTGGAAAAGGCATTACAAAACCAGTGTATCTCTAAAATATTTCACATGGTAGCTTGTCTGGCTGAAGCAAGTTCCACAGCCTTCATTGCAAAGGTGAGTCTTGAAAATCAAAAGAATGGAATGGAATGGAATGGAATGGAATGGAATTAACCAGGTTGGAAGAGACCTTTGAGATCATTGAGTCCAACCTATCATCCAACACTAACCAACTAAACCATAGCACCAAGCACCCCATCCAGTCTCTTCCTAAACACTTCCAGTGATGGTGACTCCACCACCTCCCTGAGCAGCCCATTCCAATGGCCAGTCACTCTTTCTATGAAGAACTTCTTCCTAACATTCGGCCTAAACCTCCTCTGACGCAGCTTGAGACTGAATAGTTTCTTTCCAAAAGCAATGCATCATTTTACCAAAGGCTAAGCCTTCTAACTCTTGGTAATGATTATGTGAATGAAAACAAAGGAAGGAGATACCAACTCAAAACGAAGACGCATCAAAGTCACATTTTTACAGTACCTAATTTACTGTGAATCTGAAGGAATTGCAGAGTGTTTGAAATCCATCATTTATAACTTGCCTAAAATTTGGCTTTAAGCAACTCATTATAGAGGAAATACAAAAATAGCACTTGTTCATTTGCTTGTCAAGCAGGTACAGGTACCTGAAGGAATATAAAGTAACAGGCAGGCCCAGTTAGCGCCACTGAAAGCAGAGAGAGTCACCTGAACATGTCTCAGAGTGTGCAGTACCAAAGGTTCATTCCATGGTGATAATGGAATAGAATAGAATAGGTATAACAGAATCTTCTGCTGATGGAACAGCTGTGCTATTGACATTTGCATTCGGATCACTAGAGTGAAATAGGTTTGTTTGTCAGTGACAGCTTTTTGATCATTCTGCAAGGAAATCAAAAGTTTAACAAAAGCAGTTATCTCCAGTTACAAATAATCTCCAAAATATGATATCCTTAAATTAAATATGTAATCTTACTTCTTGCTTTCATCCTGAAGCGCTACATTATTTTAACACAGTAGAAAACACAGTTTGAAGATATTTTTCCTTCTGCTGAGGTGTTGGCTCTTTACAGTTTCAAAACCAAGCCCAATAGTTATCCACATGGAATTGCATTTTAAAAGTATACATCCTATTTCAAACAAATAGCTATGATGGAAATATTTTAATTATGCAAGCAGAACCTTGCTCAGGTTTACTAGGGATAATTGGTTCTAAGAAAACACTTTAAGACAGAAACTGATTAGAAACTTGGAGCATTCTTCACAACCCAGTAACCACAAGCTCCATGTCTGCCACATCAGCTGTGTGTCCCACCTACTGAGTTGCTGGAAACATTCCTCACATCCATGAAAGTAAATTTGGAAGCAAAACCTGATCTCATTTCTTCAATTCCTCTATCCCATGCATGCTCAGTAATAAGAAGTTTTTTCTGAAGTAAGGTAATTGACTGTTCTACTCAGAAATTGCAGTTTTGGGGGTCAGTTCAGATTTTGCTTAAATGCATAAAATGTAGAATCAAATTCCTGTGATATCAGTACATCAGAGCTGACAATATCCTAATATCAATAATGCAGCTGATAAAGGAAAAAATGCTCATTAATTGCATGTAATGTGCAGGGTTTGTGCCAGAAGTCTGTTACTCTGTTTTGCTGAGTATGTTTCCAGAACAAACACAAGGCTGAAACACAAAACCATCTTAGTCTTTATCTTTTTTCCCAAGCAGGTGTGAAATGCAGCTCAGCTGAAAATAGTGCAGTGCAAACTTGCAAGTGAATTAAGCCTTATACAATGATAAATAAAATGTTCAGTGATGTGCTTTTGGTGTGACTGAAGAAGGCATCTGGATAAAATTGAGAACGATAGGAGAGTGCTAAATCATTTTAAAATGTGCATGAACTTTAGAATGATGTTGTCATCAGATTATTTATATTCCAGATGTATAGAAGTGCTATATATTTTAGATCTTCCATAGCAAAACAAAAGCTTTGAACAAGTAAAATTAAGTATTTAGATGCTTTCATGCAGGATTTATCTGTTCATATTTTGCCTTGCCTCTATAGTTCTCTCAATTTCAACTGTATTTTTGTCATTCTAGCTTTGTACTTTGTGGTACTTTTGTTTCATTATGTATTAACAAACAATTTGAGTTCACACAGAACTGGCTATTCCTTAGAAAACTTATCCTCAGAGTATCACCAAACTGCACAAAAAACAGGACCCAAAGAAATGTAATAGAAAAGCTCCGTTACTTGTACTATTTAAACAGATAATAAAAGAAAAAGCTTTGCATGCCTTCAGTGTTCATCTGAATTAACCATGTTGTATACAGAACACAACTAGCTTATAGAACAGCCAGCAGTAAAAGGAAGTTGTTTCATGTGTGAGACATAAACTATTGTTCAAGTGATTCTCAGTACTCTTGCTTTATCAGTATGTATAAAGCTTTAGAATGGAATAGAACAAACTAGGTTGGAAGAGACCTTCAAGATCGTGTCCAACCCATCATCCAATACCATCTAATCAACTAAACCATGACACCAAGCACCCCATCAAGTCTCCTCCTAAACACCCCCAATGATGGCAACTCCACCACCTCCCTGGGCAGCCCATTCCAATGGGCAATCACTCTCTTTATGAAGAATTTCTTCCTAACATCCTGCCTAAACCTCGCCTAGTGCAGTTTGAGGCTGTATTCTCTTGTTCTGGTGCTGATTGCTTGGGAGAAGAGACCAACCCCCATCGGGCTACAACCTCCCTTCAGGTAGTTGTAGAGAGCAATAAGGTCTCCTCTGAGCCTCCTCTTCTCCAGGCTAAGCAACTCCAGCTCACTCAGCATCTCGTCATAGGGCTTGTGCTCCAAACCCCACCCCAGCTTTGTTGTCCTTCTCTGGACATGTTCCAGCAAGTCAACATCTTTCCTAAACTGTTTACCACAGAAACATATGGAAGAACATATTCTCTCTTTTTCCAGAAAGTTGTATCAATTAAACTATTTTAAGTGGTCTTTAAAAAACCCCAACACACCCCAAAAAAACTCTTGTCTTAGGGTAGTGCCTTTCTTTTTCTGGGTTTCTTACATGTTTGTTTTCAGCATTCACCCTAAAATATTGCTGTTATCCATTACTACCCAAGCCACAAACATTTGTTATACCTTTTCAGTTGGTGATTTTCTACTTCTCCCTATTTTTTGTGTTCTCTTTCCGCCAACTATTGAGTGTAGCCATCAAGTCTTTCTCATAGTAACCTTTGTTAATTTTCTCTGTAGCAGCTAAGCACACCAAGCATTGAAAATGTCACAGAATAAACAACTCCAGCTCAAGTCTTCCTCCTGTCATGCTGATCTGTGTAGCAATTTAACAAAACCAACTTTTACTTTATAGCCACATTTGTTAATGTGGTATAAACCTACACAGTTAACTATGATTTGATTTTCTTCTGCTTAAATAGATTAAGCAAAAAAAAACAAATCTGTAACCAAATAAACATCTACCTGCAAAGCCTCATTGATTTAAAAGAATATTTATAAGTAATCTAATATAATTTATACTGTAAGATTTGCATAACTAAGTAACAGGACTAGATTAGCATACAGAACAAATCACAACAGTTTGGTATGGTGAATACAGAACCGTTCTAACCCATCTCATGTTCTGAGTGGTAACAAGGAGTTTCTGATACTAAGGCAAAGGGGAATGGTGTTTGCTGGTGCTGTCCATATTTTGGTATGATGAATATGATGTTTAAGTATTTAGCAAGTTATTGTACTCATGGGAAATGTTTTCAGAGGACTATGAATGGGGCAGTAGGCATGGAGGGCATAATGCATCCTCAGGGATCTCGACCACATAGGTTATAACATTTTTCCTTTATGTATCGTTCTATCTAGATAATATACCAATATATGCATCCAAACATTGTTTGATAGCTTCCTCTTACATTGTTGGAATACTTTCTGGCCATGTTATCGGTAGTGAGACTTTTTTTAGTAGGTGTCACCATTCTAAACTTTTAGAAAAAGTGCCTGCCACAATTTGAGTAGTCTCCAGTGACAGTTTCCACAGTTTCCACTGGAAACTACATACTGTAGCTAGTAACTGGTAGTCTTTTCATAGAATCATATAGTGGCTTAGGTTGAAAGGGGCCTTAGAGATCACATACTCCAACCTCCCCGCCATGGGCAGGGACATCTCTCAACTAGACTTGGCTGCCCAAGGTTTTATCCAGCTTGGCCTTTAACATCTCTAGGGTGGAGGCATCCACAACCTCCCTGGACAGCCTGTTCCACCATCTCACCACCCTTATACTGGAGAATTTCTTCCTAATACCCAGTCTAAACCTACTCTTCTTCATCTTCAAACCATTTCCTATTGCTAGACACCCTTATGAGAAATCCCTCTCCAGGTTTCCTGTAGGATCTCTTCAGGTGCTGAAAGGTGTCTCTGAGATTCCCCCAGAGGTGTCATTTCTCTAGGCTGAACAATCCCAACTCCCTTATTCTATCCTCATAGCAGAGGTGTTTCAGCCCTTGGATCATCTTTGTGGGCCTCCCCTCACCTTGCTCCAATAGCTCTTTCTCCTTATTATTGGTAGTTAGTTGGTAAGTAGCTGTGTATGTATCCAGGGTGTGCTATATTGAAATGGCTGCCTCAGTATGGGTTGGATGATGGGATAAACACTGTGATGCTGGACAATTTTCACATCTGTTTCCAAGCCTGTATGTTCTGTGGAAACATTTGTGGGGAAAAGAGATCTTGTGAAGAGTCAAAATCCTTTTTTAAAGGTGAAAATACAACAGTAGTAAATACGAAATAAAAGTGCTAATTAATTCAGGGCAAACTCTTTAAAGATACATTGATCAGAAAGAGAGAGACAACTTGAGGTGAACTGTAGACTTTCCAAATATTATTGTAGACTTTCCAAATATTGCTTTCCAAAGCTTAAAAAAAGCTTACAGAAGATCGTTTTTGATTCAGCTGTCAAACATGGTTGCAGAGACCCAATTTAAGGCAGACAGTAAAGGTTTTTGATGAACATTCCTTCAATATGCCACCCCATTGACAGAGCAACCCTTCTTTTTTTTTGTAGGGTAGTGCTGGATTCTTAAATGAAACACACTAGGTAGGAGGAAGTTGAAAAGGCTTCAAAAGCTATCATCTGTCTCAGAACTAAAGGATTTTTTTTCCCCACTCTTAAATTTCAGTATCCTGTGTCTTGCATGCATTCACAACATAGTAAAGCTGTTAAAAAGATGTCAGTGTCATAGCATGAAGAACTCTGAGTAAGAGCAAAGTTGTGGTTAGAGCTGGTCAGGACAATAGAGGTTTATTGCTTTCTGAATTCTTATTTAAAACTTTTTTTTTTTTAGGTTCAGTAATCATTGATGAGGATAAAAACAAGTGTAATCATCAGTATCATTAAATTTCATCAGCAGTGGAGTTTGAAAACTTTTAACATATTATAAAGAATTTGACAGGTTAATAGGGTTTACACTGTGCAATTCAAGGTTTTTCTATTGTGAAAGATCCATGTGCAGAGGTCTTTATAGTTCTTCTGGAGTTAAATTATCAGATGCCCTATTCTCAAATAAAGTCTGTATTATGCATGTTTGAAGTTTCAAGTGTATAATAACTGAAATAGTGTAGCCTGCCAGTATCACATCTGAGTTTATTCTTTCTTCCTTCATTGCTTCCATGTCTTTTTCTATAAAGCTGCTTTCCAGACAGTTGCTCCCCAGCCTGCTTGTGCGTGGGACTCTCCCTCCCCAAATGCAGACTTAGCCCTACTCAGTGTGCTGCTGGTTTGATCATCTTCATTACCAGACTTGAGCTTTTCATTTGCTTTTGTAGTAGTAGTTGGTTTTGTGTTGCTTCGAGTAACAAATAAATTCTTATTTTCAGGTTTTTCTTCTTCCAAGCCCTTGAACTGTATTCTGCAAGTGATAAATCTTCCCAGCATTTTGCACTTCACAGTTCACAGAACAAATTATTCAAACATCTTATTACTGTTTTATTAAAACCTTTTGCTTATGCTACAGCACAAAAGTGTTTTGAGTTTTGAACTAAACTGGTGTTTTATGGTGTTCAGGCTGAACTCCACTTACACTGTTTAAATGTTTTTTTTTTCTTTACTCTTACTTTCATCTCTTTCTTCTCTGAGAGATTTAATATCCTAATTTATTTTATTTCCTTTATTTATTTATTTTATTACTGGCTCTTTGTAAATGAGCACGTAACTCATACGGCTCAGCTGTCACTGATGTAGTCACTTTACAGTTATAGCTATTAAAGGTGAGCTTTCAGAAAATTGTTGACAATTCAATGACCTGAATGTTGGTGACAGTCTGATGAATTATTATTCTTTGAAGCCCCCCATCCAAAACTTCAGGTGGTTATAATTTAATTGTCTATGTTTGCCCCTCAGTTTAGGAAAGATGTTGACTTGCTGGAAGGTGTCTAGAGAAGGGCAACAAAGTTGGTGAGGGGTTTGGAACACAAGCCCTATGAGGAGAGGCTGAGGCAGCTGGGGTTGCTTAGCCTGAAGAAGAGGAGGCTCAGAGGAGACCTTTTTGCTCTCTACAACTACCTGAAGAGAGGTTGTAGACAGCTGGGGGTTGGTCTCTTCTCCCAGGCAACCAGCACCAGAACACGGGGACACAGTCTCAAGCTGCACCAGGGGAGTTTTAGGCTGGATGTTAGGAAGAAATTCTTCATAGAGTGAGTGATTGCCCATTGGAATGGGCTGCCCAGGGAGGTGGTGGAGTCGACATCACTGGAGGTGTTTAGTAGGAGACTCGATGGAGTGCTTTGTGCCATGGTTTAGTTGATTAGGTGGTGTTGGATGATGGGTTGGACACGATGATGAAGGTCTCTTCCAACCTGGTTTATTGTATTGCATTCTATTCTATTCTTATGAGTTGGAGAAAGGATGAACCAAGCAGGGGCAAAACTTCTGAGTCATTAAAAAAAAAAAAAGAAAGTTTTAAAGTACTTTCAACTAGGGGAAATGTTGGTGATCTTTTTTTGGAATTTGCAGTGCTCTATTTCTGTGGCTGTAGGCTGCAAACAGATTGGATGTCAGACTGATTGTCAGCGTTTGTGGTAGTGGTTTTATACGTGGGTGGTTTCCTCAAGAATTTTGGATTTATTGTAAAAGCTAGTGAGGTAACTTTCTTATAGCTAGCTAGGTATTAAAATACATATTAATGTGTGACAAGAATTTGAAAACTTATCTTCTGTTTCAAAGAAAAGTCATTCCTGAAACATAACTCACTACTAGAATATTAACATCTGTATCAACAAACCAGGCACAAATACAGGCCAGGTGCAGAGTGGATTGAGAGTACCTCTGAAGAAAGAGGCTTGGGTGTACTGCTTGGTGAGAAGCTCAGCATAAGACAGCAGTGTGGTCATGCAATCCCAGAAGGCAAATTGTATTCTGGGCTACATGAAGAGGAGTGTGGCCAGCAGGGCAAGAGAGGTGGTTCTACCCCTTTACTCTGCACTTGTGAGACCCCCAACTCAAATACTTTGTCCAGCTCTTGTGTCCCCATCATAGAAGGGACACAGAGCTGTTGGAACAAAGCCAGAGGACAGCCACAAGGGCTGGAACACCTCTGCTATGAGGATAGGCTGAGGGGGCTGGGGTTGTTCCTCCTAGAGAAGAGAAGACTCCGGGGGGACCTTAGAGCTGCATTCCATTACCTGAAGGGATCCTACAGGAAGCCTAGAGAGGGACTTCTCATAAGGCTGTCTAGCAGGGGGACAAAGGGGAATGGTTTGAAGCTGAGGGAGAGTGGGTTTAGACTGGATCTTAGGAAAAAGTTCTGCAGTATGTGGTTGGTGAGGCTCTGGAACAGGTTGACCAGGCAGGTTGTGGATGCCTCTTTCCTGGGGCTGTTTAAGGCCAGGTTGGATGAGATCTTGAGCAGCCAACTGTAGTTGAGAGACATCCCTGCCCATCATGGGAAGGTTGAAGTTGATGTTCTGGACCTGAGGTCCCTTCCAACCTGAGCCATTCTATGATCCTATGATTCTATGAAAACACTACTAGTTACTAGGTACAGTATGTAGTTTTCAATGGTCCTACTGTCACTGGAGGCCACTCAAATTATGGCAGGCACTTTATCTAAAAGTTTAGAATGGTTAGGCCTATTAAGATAAGTCTGCTTACTGATAACAGTGCCAGAAATGAGTCCAACACTTTAAAAAGCAGTAATCAGATACTGTTTGGATACATATATGGATGTATTTTCCAGGCATAACAGAATAATATGAATAATCACATGAAAGAATACAGTTTAAATTTTAGAAAAAATAAATGTGTTTGATGTTACTTCTTTGAACCTGCTATGAAGAATGTCTTTGCAAAGAGAACACATCAAGAATTTGTTTGATTTACAGAGGAGATCTGACTTAGGGAAAGTTAGAGAAAATATTGAAGCTTCACTATTGAAAATACTAAAATAAACAAACACTATAAGAAGTATGAAAGGTAAACATTTCTTTTTGTAATCCTAGTATGCATTGCTTTAGTTTTTTCCTTTGCTGTGCATTCTTCTGCCTTCCTTCCTGTCCCCTTCCCCTTTTTTTTCTATTCCATTCTGCCCAAAAGCACAAATTGGAATAGATAAGTGTTTTTAGATGTGCCTGGTTCCTTGCTAAGATGCCCCATACAAGTTAGCCAAGAACACTGCTGTAAAGAGAGGGAAACATGTTCTATACACACCCCAAAATAACCATGATTGCCCAGCTTTTTCTCCTCCTCACATGACAGGCAGAAGGCCCAGATACCAACCTGGGGAAATTATTTTCCAGTGATGGCATCTGGCTTTTTGGCACACTCCACTGACATTTGTGTTGGCTTCTTTGCCATTGCCTCTGGGTGTGTTAATGGGTTAAGTTGATGATAGGATGTTGCCTGAGCCGGGACGCCACATGTCTTCTAAGTCACCTTTGATTTTGTTCAATTTCTGTAAGAATAAAGCTGCCCTTCATCCCACCAAAATCTTTGTACTTCAGTTGACATACGTAATGATGTAATTTAGGATAGCCTTGTTGTGCTAATGGATAATTTGGATAGGAGAAACCACTTCTTTGGGTATTTTACACATTAAAATGATGCCTGCCAAAACTTATTAATATAAATACTTTATTCAAGGACACTGTTTTCTTCTGTGATCTTAAAAAAATAAAAAGACCTAAAAACTCTGAAAGTAACATTTCAATGAGAAAAAGCAATCATTTTCATAATCTTGATAATATTCAATTGTAATTCCTTGTCTTGTGCTCAAAAAACCCCAAAACCTCAGTATCCTTTTATATATTGCAGGAAATGTTGATGGAACATTTAGATTCTCAAGTAACAAGTCAATAGACTGCTTTAACACAGCACAAAGGGTAACTCCAATGGGCTTATCTCACAGCAACATGGTTTCTAGTTCTGAAATATCAGTTTATATGACAGTAATTACGAAAACAGATTGGCAAGGAGCCAAAAAGTGGCATCACATCGACAATGGGCTGAATGCAACTGGGAGCTGTGGAGCAGAAAGGCGTGATGCCAGATTGTGTGGCAGCTGAAAATCTTATTGGTGACTATTTGCTGTGCAGTCTCAGACACATCTAAAAAAATTATGCATTCCCTATTGATTTCATGCTAAAATGGTAAAGGGAAAAAAAAAAACCTCTTTCTGAACTTGAACACAGTACATGCTGACAAGTTTGTACTCAGGATTTTCCTTCTTGCACTTCCTTGTTCCTGTCTGCCATTTGGAAGTCCAGCTTCATGTATTTGATCAATACTGTGTACAGAGGGCTGCAGATAGAGTTAACCATTGGATTCAAACTTTTCCTAAAGGCTTGATTTTAGGAAATAAAGGGGGGGGAGGCACGTTGGGAGGCAAAAAAAAAAAAATTAGAAAAAGAACCCAAAACCAAACAAAAAATAACCAAAAACTTTCCACATATTATTGTTTTTTCCCTTCAGGAAATCTATTTCAAAATTCTGGCAAAATATTGATAAGCAGCACTTTGCTGAAATATACAGAAACAAACAAACAACACTCAAAAACTACGTGATCTCTAAAATAAGTGGAAAAACATAAGGCACACCCAAAAGTCTTTAACTGTGTTGTGTGTCCAGCTGAGAGAGTTTTGGAGCTTTGTTGTTGTTTTGTTTGTATGTTTGTTTGGATTTTTTTTTCTTCAGGAAGCAGTTCACACAAAACTTAGATTCAAATCTCTCTGCTGGCTAGTCAACCACTGTACATTTTAGAAAGTTTTCTTATCATTGTTTGAATTTGCCATCATTATGCAGAGTACTCAGTAGATTAAGATTAATATTATTTTTTCTCTTACATTAATTAATAGCTTCTCATTGTTGAGGCCAGTAAGTCCAATCAGATATCTAATGTTATTTAGATTATGAACAACTTTTAATAAGGAAATCCTTTGGCTGTAAAAGGCTTGGCATTTTCTTCTGTGTCTCTCGACGGGATATCCAGGCAGGTAGTCTTGCAATTAATCTTAGCAGTTCTTTCATTCATTCATTCATCGCCCTTGATGTGCGAACGGCGTTGCCGGGATCAGCCGGGCACAGCGGCGGGTCGGTCGACGGGAAGCTGTGCGGCGGCTGATGTGAGCCGCGTCCCCGCTAGATGGAGTCCCCGGTACAGCGGCGTGCGGGGCCGCCGGGACCGCGGGCAGAGAGAGCAGCGGCTGACAGGGGAGGGAGGGCTCCCGTGCCGGCATGCAGCCCTTGCTGCCCGCACCGAGCACTCCCCAGGAAAGCAGCCCATCTCTTCACAAATCACTGCTGCCGACTCGCCCAGACCTGAGCCAGAATCAGGTCGTTAGGGCTGTCTTCTTCCCACCCCCCCTGCCCCTCCGCCGTCCCCCAACCCCCTTGCTTTCTACAGAATATCTAGATACTGGAGTTCAGGAAAATAAGGCCTGGCAAGGAACATATATCTTCTGCTTGGAGGTGTCTGTCACTTTTTAAGTGCTGAACGTTTTAGTCTATTTAATCACTTTGTTACCTTCCCCCCTCCTGAACACGATGGTGGGAATGAGGGCTCTTGGCTGTTTGTGTTGCGAAAACTGAGTGAGTGTTGAATGCTTACGAACTATGAACTAAGTGGTGCTGAAGAGGTTAACTGTACTACAAAGTCTTTGTAAGACACTGGGTATGAAACACTGGAGAAGTCAATGGACGTAACGCAGTGCTTAATAGAAACAGAAAATTAGTGATTCTTACTTGCCTGAGGTAAGCATGAGCCTCTAATGTCTTGATCATTGTGCAAAGACCTAGTAAGAAGAGCAATCTTAACAGAAACCTTAAATTAGAATTAGGGCTTTTCATGACAAGAAAATACCACTGGAAGCATGAGACGATGCCCATTAATTGAAAATAAGAGAAGGAAAACCTTTTTTTTTTCAGTCTTCTTGGCAAAGCAAAATACTTAAAAAACATCAGTGGTATTTCTCTAGGTTATTAAAAAAAAAAAACAAGCATAACACACACATAGAAGAAAATAGAATGCTGTGTGGAGTAAAGGCAAAGATAGTAATGATTGCTACTAATTTGTTAAAATGTGTAAATGAAGTATTCTATTTTTAGGCTCATAATATGCTGCATTTCCTGATTTGAAGTCCTGGGAGCTATTTTTTTCCTGTGTTGCTAGAAAAGGAGTGTTGAGTGAAAAGACTGCACCAGCAGTAGCTTCTGTACCACTTGCCTGAATTATTTTGATGCCACATCAACAATTTTATAAAGTTGCGAAGGAAATGTATTAATCACATGGATAATTTAATATGTAGTTGTGGCTATCATATTATATTAATAAATGCCTGATGTCTGGAGGCATACAGTCTTCAAAATGCTGTAAACTTCTTAGGGTAGGGTACACCTGAGACAAGTTTGATGTGTAAAACGATGTGGCCTTGCAGCTGATCTCATTGAGATCTTTCTTTCATTTGATGGAAAAGGTTTAACTGATTAGGCAGTCTGTGGTGATAATTCTGAAAGTTAACTTCTAGGCTGAGTGTTTGTAAATGTGAAATGGGAATTTAAGTTCTGAGAAGTAGGAGCTGAGTACTAGACTGCAACAAACCGAGCGGATGGTTTTCAGCGGAACATGTTATACTAAATAAATCGTAATTGTTCTCATTGTAAATCAAAGAGCGTTTTTATATTTGCATGTCAGCTGTGTGAGAAAGACTGCTGGGTCTTTTTTGCTCTCTTTCAGAGGTTCTTTGGTTTTATTTGCATCTTCAGGATTGATCAGCACATTGTTGTTGGTATTTTTTAAATGGCAGTCTTACCGGATGGGGGAAGAAGCTGGCTGTCTGCAGGTTCTCTGCATGGGCTAGATGCTGTGACAGGGACAATCCAAACAGGTGGGAGAGGGGTAGTGGTGTAGTAGGCATTGCACCTCAGATGGTTCTGTTATCATTGTGGAAGAACTACCTTTCTAACTGAACTCCCACAAAGGCTGATTGGGATTGTGTAGGTTGGTATCCTCCTTTTGTTTTGAAACAGGTTTGTCGTTGTTAGTTGATATCGAATTGATAATATCAGCAACAGAGTGTGGGATACCTGAGGTGAGTTACCAACAGCAGCACTGAGGGAACTGGAAGATGATGTAGGTAAAGTGAGTTTTGCAGTTGCACACATTGATTTGTAGAGAATAAGAAAAAAAAAATCAAGTTATTAATAATTTGTAGATGAAATATTGATGGGGCATATGCTGCTGTGTGAAATTGCATTGTATTTACAACACAGCTGTTACTGTGCCTGAGGATAGAAGGTCAGAGTGTCTACAGTCATTCATGTACCTCTGGCAACTTTGTGGTGGCGCTTGCTGTATATATAGCCATAACTTGGAATGTGGTTGTGATTAATGGGTTGGGTTTGGTAGAAGAGTGTGTACAAACAAGGAAATGGTTTTAAAGAAGAAACATCGATTTTATTTGTGTAAAAATAAAGCACATTTGTGTTACCTTTTTTTTTCTTTTGAGACCTAATGACAGGTTATCCTTGGAAAGGGTGAAAATTGGTCGTGTCTTTCCCCGGCATCTCTTGAAGCAGCGTATATCAAGTTAAAGAATTCTATTTCTTTTTTAGGTCTCTTGCACTGCTGAATTATGTATGTTTCTCTGTTGCTTCTCTGTGTGTCAGTGGTTTAGATAGTTAAAACACTGATGTTCTTGTTTTAATGATAGAAATATAAGGAATTCATTGTATGTGTGGGTCATATTTCTCTTGCTCTGTGAAACGTGAAAATTAAGGATGAAAGACCAGTGAGAAACTTACTTCTGCAATTAATATTAGCTACATTCCCACTACTAAATTCTCTTGAAGTAATTGTTCAGTGCACTGCTTTTAAGAGTTTAATCTGTTTTATGGCTATCCTTTTAGCTGTAAAATAGTGCAATAGACAGAAGAAACTTTGCTTGACCATCACCACGTTCCAGAACGTCACTTTGGGAAATTGGATAGACTTATATAGTTCCAAACTGTTTGGCTAGGAAGTGTGCTGCCTTTGATTTTGACATAATGTGGAACGAGTTGGTTATTTGCCTCCTTACATAACGTATTTGTTTTTCATTAAACATTCTGATAAGGTCTTATTAAAGTTCCATGTATTATTTATGGTATTTCATATGAAAATGAGCTGAAGGGAAAAAAATCTATCAGCTTAGGGCATTTGCAGAATAACAGCCTTTCTGTGCTAGGGGAAAAAAAATAAAAAGGAAAAAAAAAAGCAAAGCATGACATCCTCCTGTCAGAACAGGAGACTGCTTTAAGGCAGAGAAAAAGAATGAAAGAAAAGGAGAAAGGATATAGAGAGAGCTCGTTTCTCCTCACTTCCTCTTGCTCTATGGCATGTGTGGGTTTTTTCAGTTGGTTGGGTTTTTGTTGTTTTGTGGGGTTTTTTTATTATTATTATTTATTTCTGTTAGTTGTTTGGGGTCGGTTTGTTGTTTTCTTTCTTGTGGTATAGAACAGCACAAGTTACAGATTACCCTGTCTGGGCTGTTCTGGGAGACCAGTCTATGGCAAACCGGAAAAACATGGCTGTTTCCTACGCCAGAAAACAATCCCTGTGTTGAATGAGTGTTCTGGTGCTGATTGCTGAGTCCTAAATATGTTGGTTTTGTTACATTGATTGCTTTTGAGAAGGAAAATCACATAACAACTGATTCTGCTGGAGATTTTTGGGGGCGTTGCATGAAGACTTAGTGGATCTAAATCAGTCTCTGAAGCTTGTGTGGGTGCAGGTATGTGTGCGCTCATGAAGAAAGAAAAAGAATGTTTTGCTTTTTTTTCCTAATACAGTGCCTGAGTTGCAGGGACATCTTTTGTACCTGTTTCCAGCTAAGTGGGGGCTAGTATTTGCTTTTAAGGGTAACATCAAACCAGTTGTTGATTTCTCTTGTATGTGGGTTGTTTGTTTATTTCTGTTAATGTTAAACTCTTGATCTAAGATGTCCTTTTTTTGTGGGAGTTAAATATCCTATAAAATAGGTAATTTTAGAATCTTCTGCAGAGTCTTTTTGAAAGGAACCCCTTCAAAACCTCAGGTGGTGCTTTGAGGTTTGACCTTCTTTCCTGGAGGATTAATACTTTATTCATTTGTCAAATTCTAATTAAAAATAGTGGTATATTCTGTTATACTTGAGTTCTATCTAAGAAAAAAAAAAAAAAAAGAAAGAGAGAGAGGGACCTGTAATATAGTACCTCAAGGACAAGCTGTAATATAAATTATTTGATTTGCAGGTCACATCCTACTTTATTACATAAAGACTAACTAGATCTACTAATGAATAATTATTACTCCATAAAATAAAGGGGGGGGGGGGGGTCGGGGAGGGGGGAGGAAAAAGCCTGCAAGAGTGGAATACTAATTTGAGGTATCACTCTCAAAAGTAAGAAAAGTAAACATTAAATTGTGAAAATTGCAAATGTAATTTTTTCCATGTAACCTGATAGGGCAGTCCTCTATAATGGATTGACTAGCTGTCAAACAGATTTGTAATTTTAGATGAGATGGGGTTTAGACCAATTTTAAGATACAGCCTTTATCCAAGCCTGCTCCCCTCCCCCAGTAAAGTAGACACAGTGTGCCAGAGAATCTTATTTCATTCCTGGTGTTTCTGCTGCAGTGGTTAACAAATATTCCACAGTTTCACTGTAATGCTTTTATAGGCTTCTCTGGGAAGCTAGATGGTGAACGAAACGTAGACATAAAATTAATTTCTATTTTTAAAAAGCTCCTTTCCTGATAGTATTGTGTATTTGCAGGAATCCTCTTGGCTAGCCAAGATTCTTTCCCATCCTCACTTTGTGTTTCATACTTTTGTTCTTGGAAGGGGAAAGCCCTTTTTATGTCAGGTGTGAGTCCTGGGAGGGGAGGGGGGAAAAAAAAGTGTGTGTGTGAGTGTGTATGTGTGCGTGCGGAATCATAACAGGCATTCAGTCCCCGCTGGGCAATGACACTAATTGCCCAGATCTCATGGATGCCTGTGATGCAGCACGCTCACTTTCTCTCCTTCCCTATCCTCTCCAGGGATTTTTAAAATGCAGTATTTGAATTTTGGTGAGTGGTAAAGACCCTGCCCTAGGACCCATTTGACAAATGAGAAGCTGTGCAGCATCAGCACCAGCCGACTGAGCCTCACTGAGTCAATCTCTCTCTCTCTCTACTAGTCAGCAGCTACTGTTGTGAGACAAGCTTCAGCTCTCTCTGTCATTGAGGAAGTTCCATTTGCTCATCAATAGGCTGCAGGCTGTGTCTTCTTTTTTTCCTCTCTGTTAAAAATTCGTAGTTCAAATCTACCAAGTTGCCTTAGCTGACAAATGAATGTAGAGATCTAGCGCTGGGGGAAAAAAGGCATTCAAGAAATACTGTTTCTTACTTAAATAATCAGAAGGAAAAAAGCATAGTGACAAGATAGGGCAAACGTGCTTGCATGCAAGCCCCCTCACTTGTTCTACGTAGACTTCAGAGCAACACCATGCAGCATCCCCTTACGGGTGCAACCTGCGTGGCACTGCCGAATGTGGGCATGTGTCCCCAGCTCTCCTGTGCCTTGACTTTTATGTACTTACAGCAGGTAAGTTTCCTTAACTTTTTCTTTTCCTATAGTGCCTGCTTTGTCAGCATCGTTTGGGGGATTTGTAATCTTGGAGGTATTTTTTTGTGTGAATAGGCTGTGGAAATGTCTCCTACTGTGTGGAGTGCACGTTGTGCCTGCACTTAGGAATGGTGAGAGTGAATAGAAAATATGTTTTAACAAAGCATGAAGCTTTTGCATAGCTGCTTCTCTCCCCCCCCCCCCCCCCCCCCATGTCTTTATTGGTGCTGTTTATAGATATTTAGCATAGTACTTTGACTGCATTTCTCGTGGATACTGTAGCAGAGTTTCAGCCATAAAGGACTGCTCTTTATTCACTTGCAGGCATAAATTATACTTCTAATGTAAATGTGCCCATTGGCAATTTTGTTTAAGCCTTCTTTGAAGCCAGGAATTTTAAGTCTGTGTTGAAACATGCTGCTGATTAAAATCAAGCTGATTTTTTTCTAGTTTGCAGAGGGAAAAAAAAAAAAAAAGATTTCTAAAGCTGTATCTGTGCAGACTTCATACTTGTCACTGAAGTGTATTAGAATGGATTTTGAAAAAGAAGGTTCTGTTATCAGCAAAACAATGCCAATTTCTAATCCAGTTTTAAGATTGTATGTTTTTTAATTCATTTCATGTGCTTTTTGCTCCTAGGGGTGTTTTAAAATATTTCCACCCCTTTCCCCAATTTATTTACTATTTGGAAGCCTCTCTCTCTTATCACATGAAATAATAGCACATGTATTTCTTTAAAAAATTGTGGTTTGGCATTATTTTTGCATTCTACTTCTCTATTTTTATAACTGAGTCCACCATTATAGAGAGTGATGTAGTATCTGAAGCCAAGACAGAAATATGTTATCACGTAAAAAAATTATTAACCCTGTTTTTTCTGTTACTTTTTGCTGAAACTTCTGGGGGGAAGAAAAAATTCTTGTGCCTACTGGAGGAAATAAGGATATTTCTTCCAAGTTCCACTACGGTAGTTTATGTGCATATTGACTTCCCTGAAACATCTCTAACTTTATTTCTGTATTTACAAATGCCTGGATGATGTTTGACAGTATTTCTGTTTGTTCCTAAAGATTAAAGATACTAGATTTAGGGCTTCTTTTTATTTCAGAATATTTGTTTTCTGTTACTGTTGAAAGAACAGACCTCAAGTATTTGCAGGGCATAAACCCTTTTGTAGCTCTTTTTGCTTCAAAAGTGTAGTATAAACCATTTCTGACTTACAGCTGGGAGTGCATAATAAAAGATTCCTGTATACGCCCTAGATTATACATGTGTGTGGGAGGGATTCATATGCCTGCAATTAAAATTTGCATCAAATAAATGTGATGTCTTTAATATTTACATGAATTGCATGTCATAACTAAAATGTGTGTTCTTAGTTCTGGATACATTTTGGAAATTTATAGATCAGTTTTAATGGTCCAGTGTGACTTGTACACTTAATGATTGTATGAAAAATGAAGTCTTGCATTTTGTTGGATTTGTTCTTTTGAGTTTGTGTGTTAAAGATCCAGTTTTTGAAAAGAAAAATGTGAATTAAGGTGAGAGGTCAACATGGCCACACAAGGAGCTGGTAAAGAGTAACATAAAGGTGAGGTTAGGTGCTACAATAACCTTCCTATGTGAGCTATTGCAGTATCATTATGCAAACACATCTATAGTATGGCACTGCTTTAACGTTTAAGAAACTGTGCAACCATAATGATTACTTTAAAACAGTGAATTCAATTCCATCTATTCCATTTGAGAGAAAGATGAGAAGTGATTGCTAATGCACTTTACAAAGTGCTATATCTAGTGGATAATTTTTAACTCTTTAAGTGGATTAACTGCCACACTGAAAGGATCCCTTTTCCTATTTTTTTTTTTAATGTTAGCTTTCTTGTCTGATTAATCCCATTGTCAGGTTAGAATCATTCTGTCTCCACTAATCACAGTTATGTCTAAGTTTAAAAGTCCTCTGAATTCCTCCTGATAATTGTGCAGGTTCAAAATGCTGTGCTTGTTGCTTCTTTTGGTTGCTGGTTGGAATTTTAGTTAGTCTGGATTTCTAGAGAGTTAGATAGTTGTCACCCTAATTGAGATATGATTTTTTATTTCATTTCTTTGGCTAAGTATTCCTCTAGAAACGATATTACTTTACCTCAACATTATTCAGGCAGAAAGATAGTCTTGTGGTGACATTACTTCCAAAGCGAACGTAACATGGTTCTAGTTTTAAATAGGAAAGAATAAGAAGTGTTTCATATTGTTGAAAAACATGAATAAACTTCTAACATGACAGTCTACTTGGTTTTTGTGGGTTTTTCTTTTTCTGGTTTCCCATATCTGATATGTTTTTGTATGTGTAGTGCAAATATCACTATTTCAGTGAAACTGTAAATGTCTTTCTCACTCTATAAAGTTGTCTATTGATCTTAAATACTGGTAACCTAAAAGCTTTATCTGGCAACTTAATAACTAGTGATTCCCCCCTGCCTGTGGACCCTGCAACCAGCAGTATATAGACATTACATGAACCTACTGAGCTTGTTTTTGTTTTTTTCCCCCCCCCTCTAAAAATTCCACTTCAGCTATGTCTGCTTACTTCCACCTCTATTAAAATGAATTCAGACATCTGTATTACAACTGAGCTTGCTCTCTGTTGTTAAACTTTACTGTGTGTTTAGAATCTAGGAAATAATGTATTCTGTAATTTTGTGTGCATCTGCTGATTATGCTGGTGAGTTTTAGCACTGCTTACATGTGTCTTTCTTGAAAGACTGTAAAAGGCATCACATTCTTCTCAAGATGGACAAACCAATCTTCCTGTCGATAAATATTTATGTAGCCACGCGGGTGATTGTTTTCTGTGGAGCTGTAATAATCATTTGGCAAAGTCTGTGTTTTGGTAGTCATTTTTAATTGGCTATTATTTATTTGCTAAACTAACACTGCTGGGTCAGTTTGTTTAGTATAAATGGATAAATTGTTTTCCACAGTGTACCCACAGAAGTGCTTTACTACTTTATTGAGAGTTAGAAACTTAAGTATTTGCTCTGATGTCTTCCAGATTAAGTACATGGATAATGTTTTAATAGCTAAGTGAGGAGCTGATCTTACTTTTTTAGAAACAGTTTGTACATACAGGATGCTTTACCTATAAACATTTACAGCCTAACTGTTGAGAATAAAGCTGGAAATAAATAAAGTACAGAGGCCTAGTTCGCATTGTAAATAACCTGTCAATAAGATACTAACTTGAGAAAGCCAAGGGGAAAAAAAATGAAAGATGCTTTTGACTTAGTTAAGCTATTTGAAATGGTCCAAAATGAATTGGATGTTTTCTCACTAATATGCTTCTAACTTTAGAAACCAGAAAGAGTTTTCAATCAACATTAAAACCAAAATGACTGTATTAGTAGTAGCAACAAACTGGAGGAGGTAATGCAGTTTTGATTTCAAAGTTTTTACTGCGTCATTATGAAGACAGAGACACTTGGGGAAAGCGTAGATGTTTTTGGGTTAGAATTTTCCTTAGTGTCAATATTTAAAGATACAGGAAAAGGCAGCTTGGATTTGTAGTGCACCTTATCATTCGGTGCTATTTTGTGGTGTTAGAACCAACTAACTACATCTCTTTTCTCTTTTTCTCCTTAATACGACACAACAATGCAAGAAATGATTTCTGACCACAAGCTTACAGCAAATTCTAGTGTAAAGTAATTTTTGCAGCACAATTTTGAGTGCCAGTAAGTTAGGATTTATCACTTATTCTCAGGCTCAGTTGTGTTAACTGATATTTCCTTAGTATTTCCTTATGATGCAACACATTTGCCTTGACATAGGGTTATTTAGATGGTGTTTTCTGAATGAAGTAACAAAGTCAACTGTTGTTTTGGAACATCACATAATGTTTCATGTCATAGTCTACATTGCTGCCCTCATTATTTTTAATTTTGTTTTTTTTTATTTTGTCTGTTTAATGGTGATAGATGTGCTTTGGTTTAAATAGTGAAGTGGCTTGTACAAAGGGTAATTCCTCTTAAATGGAGCAATTCCTCATAGTGGACATTCACAGATCGAAAACAATTGAACTGAAACTTCAATATCAACCTTTTCTGTCTTTAACAAGAAAGTAGTTCACGGTACAGCTCTTGTATCAGTGATGAAAAGAATCCACCATGAAAACAAAACAAAACCCAACAAACCCCCCCCATCTCTACCCCAGCGATTCCATTAGTGCTTACATGGTAAATTAGCGTAATTTTATTTGGGCCTTCAGCTTTATGACTATGGAGAAAAGCTGAATTCCCTGCTCAGTTACTGATGTCATGCTTCTGGATCTGATGATTTATAGGAGTCTGCAAGACTTTTATCATATTCTTTCTTCATGGCTTAATTCAACGTTGATTTATTTGGTAGCATTTTCAATTGATGTAGTCAATAGTGTCAATAATGGAATAAGGATTAGAACAGATTATCTTAGTGCTATATTTGTGTAAAGAATCTAAATGGATGAACAATTCCTGGATACAGTTTACTGTTTTTATAGACCACAAGCACATCTATTGCTGAATGCCACCATTGCAGTTTCAGTTCTAAATACGTGTCTTTTGCATTTTCTACTTTAGTGAGTCTTCAAAGGATCAGGTATATTGGTTAAATTCAATAACTGATGGTTTATGATGTTTAAACATGTCACAAGAACACTGCTTTTCTTTGCGTAATGCTCTGTGGCTCCCCTGTAAAATAAGTTAATCTGACTTTAGCTCATGAAAATTTTAAGCATCTGTTAGCTCACAAATTGGAATCCTTGCACGATTTTGTTCCTCAGTCTGCTATTTCATGGCAATTTTCACGTGAGAACATACAAACCCTGCTTATGACTGCATGAGTGAAAAGAAGTCCACGTTACTGATGCTCACTCACCATCTGTTTTTCTTACAGCTGGGCCTTGAATAATTGTCCAGTAGCTGATGGACTGAGGGTAGGCAATCTTTTCAGGGTTTTATGATTCATTTAACCAGCTTCACTGCTCCCAGAGAAACAGTGCCTGTTTATTCATATGTGTAGGGTAAAAAAACCTGTGCTTTATCAGATATATATTGTAGTACCCTCCTAAAACAAAACAAAAAGGGAATTGCTGTGCTATAATCATGTGGCTGGATTTGCACCTAAGGGGGCAGTGTGGCACTCTGAGGGAATGGTAGAGGATGAATTCAGCTGTCCTCAAAAGGTGCCAGAGTCACTGTTGCATCCAGAAGTGCTGTTAATGCAGAAGCAAGAAATGATGTCTTGATGTGCTGTTTAGCTTAGTTGGGGTAAATAAGATCATTTGCTATTCATTAGTAAACTTGGAAGCTTTCATTTGAGACTCCACCTCAGATTGAAAACAGATTACTATGTTTACATATCTTTTGTCTTACAAGAGCTGTTTTGCTATTTTCTAGAGAGTAATGAAAATTGGCTTAGTGATCAAGTGCTATAGCAGTACTCAGTCTGATTAAGAGCTAGTTTGGGGCATTTAACTACAGCCTTGTCAAACAGAGTCAGGACCCTTGAACAATAGTGAGAGGAGGTGCTTTAGTTAAGTACTTGTCTAAGTACTAGAAGAAGGGGGGGGGGGGGGGGGAATAAGAAGACAAACCCAGCCAGGGAAGGAAAAAAAAAAAAAATAGAAGAAGAAGAAAACCCAACCCCAAACACAAAAATCCCCCGACCAACCAGAATCAGTTAAGAAGGTTACTTCCTGCTTTGGAATATAAGAGCAAGAGCAGTTGCAAAGGAGCTTCCATGTGGCAGAAGCAGGTGAATATTTTTGGCTTAGAATAATTGTTTATATAACTGGGCTCTTTGAAGCTTTTGAAACACTTCAGCTGAAAAGTGATGGCTGGATTTTCGGTTGTGAGGGATTCGTAAGTTGTCACTATTCATTGATATTTGCTAAGTATGTATATGGATGGTTATTTTCTGGATTAAAATATATATATATATATAAAAATAAACGCGATGTGGTATTTTATGGCAAGGCAAGTGTGTGGTGGTTATGTAAGCAGGGGTTTTATTTTCAAGGCAACGAGCAGACACCTCATTCAGTTCATTTAGATTTAGTTGGGTTTTTTTTTTGACTAGTAGCCATGCAATACTAGACTGAAGTTTTCTTTGGTTTTCAATGTGCATATTTCTGAACTGGTGAATAAATACTCTCAGTATGTTAACATTAATTCTCTCTCTTTTTTTTTTTTTTTAAAGTATTTAATATATAGTGTAAATTAAAGGGATGGAAATTGACACTAGAATTTATTGTCCTGTTTTATAGAGTCAGAATAATGTTAGTAGAAGGAAGTAGTCAACACCCTCTAAGAATCCTTTGGGCTTTCCTGCTTTTTAAAGGTGTATGTGCAATTGATTTATCAGTTTTAAGGTGTGATGTGTAGTACAAGAGCTCTCCTGAGGAACTCCTGTCATTTCTTTGCTAGCATTGCTCATTTACCTCTGAGTTGCCTAGTGCAGCGCCATTGACTTCTTTTACATTTTCCTTCCCCTCCTACTCTGTCAGTGCAGCAGCCCAGTGAATTTAATTAGAGAAAATAGCATATCTAATGTCTATAGTATTCTAAGTAGTTGTAGTTGGGCCTTTGGTCTTTTGCACTATAGCAGGCTCCAGCTGTGGAGAGATCTCTCTGTGTTTTGATCCTGCTCTTTCTCATTGTGTTGAACACATGCAGAATCAAAATTAGATACTGTAGTAAGAACTGAAGCGTTCAGTGAATTATTTTTTTTGTTCACTGTGAGTCACTGATTTATATTTTTTTTCCCACAGATATGGAAAGAAAATGTGTGGTACTTTAAAATTGAAAAACTTACCATGTTCAGAGGCTCAGAAATAAGATTTCAAGTGCTTTCATCTTAGACCTTTTTTTTTTTAATTTACGTTTTGACCCTTTAATATCAAAACCCACCAGAAATGGTTCATCTTCCCATCTGTAACAGCTTGGCTATTCCTTTTGCTTTGTTTTGATAACTGTGCAGAAATTTAATACTGTCTTCTCAGATGTATTTGGGGTGTGTATATGCTTCTACTTATGGTATGGCTTGCCTCAATTCCTTACTGACTTTCACTAAGATTTTTTTATTATGTTGTTGTTTTAAAGACTGCTTCTTTGGATGTGCTTCTCATAGCCTCTCAGAGCTATCCTCATTATCTCTACTTGGCAAATAAACCCCCTGTAAATTAAGTAGTCATTTACAGGTATCGATGATGGGCCAGAAACTTTCTCCACAAACAAGACGTTTTCAAGCAAGAAGTTTTTAAATGCAAGCTTGTATTTTCATAATGGCCCTGTCTTTCATAAGACTGTGTGAATTTAAAGTATTTGTTCGAAGTTATGGTAAATGATATGGAGGGAGGCAAAAAAACCCCACATGTTAAAAGTTCTCTCAGAGAAAAAAAATCTTGTCGAAACAGAGCTAGTGTGAAAATATGGGGTCAAAAAGAAGCTAGGCAGCCCATATATTCCATGAGTGTACCCTCCTTTCTTAAGCTTTTTCTCCTTGTCATGTGTTAGTCCTATCACTGGGATGTTACATGGCTGCATAGCTCAATTAATGCTCTGTGGCAGGAGGAGGAAAAAAATGTCTCTCTTGTCAGAAGCGAAGTTATTTACTTTCAAAAGCTGACAGAATAGCACTGCAGGGGCTTCATTTATTTCCGTTCAGAATGTCATTATTGTGTAATGCAGAGGGACTTCTGCATGCATTGCAGGCTTATTCTTGTAATCCTTAGTCTGCTGGATGGCTGCATAAGTGTAAAATGGCACACTGGAATGTTTCCCTATTCTGATTTCAGCTCATTCACTTTTTGCAAAACTTCATTCCAAGTGTCTTAAATATTTACTGCTTAGATGGCGAGAAATTCCTGTGTCGGTGGTGCTGGTGCTTGATGCATTCGGACTCATGCTCTGGCCTAGCTGGAAGACTGATTGTATCCTTAGTTACCTTTCTAATGTGTGTCATTTTTCCTGATGGGCAGCATATGGTTTGAGACAGCTTTACCAGCATTACTCTCTCAGTCATACTCCTTAGTTTTTCTAAGTCTAGCCTCAAAAGGAATATTTTAGTGCAGAATGTCTTATAAGAGAAGGCTATTTCATTTCATGGTGTGAAAATAAACAACATTCACCTTCTGTTGTATTGCATGTGCTTTTGAGGCAAGGTAAATAGCTTTGATGTTCCCTATCAAAGTTCAGTGTGTGTCACTACAAAAAGACAGGAATGTTCAGAAATTGCAATTCCAAGAGTCGTGCTCTGTTTTTCCTTTCCCATCGCTACGCCATCTATTCCAGCTCCACTTGGAATGCGACGCTTAGCACGTGCACATGAAATTGGCTGTTGCTCTGGTGGTACACCTGAGGTACAAACACTGCTACAGCTACTTGCAGGAGTTCCATATGTCCAGACACTGTCCTCCTTTCTGCCAGCTCTTAAAAATAGCGGAAGAAATGCTCCAATGAAAAATGACTTTGTTTGTCATACTTTTAGTAATTTTTGTTTTCCAAGAGTGACTCCAGTTCTTTGTTCATATTAAAGTGGTAAACTAAATGGATTTTAAAAATCAAAAATGTATTCATTATTATTAGTTTTCTTTGAACATAACCCACCTTTAAATGAAGGGAGAAGGATGCTACTTCTAAATGGGCTTGCTTGCTTCTTCCCTTCTTTTCTCTTCCTTTATTTGCAGGCATAAAATCCAATAAATTGCTATTGCAGTTGCTGGGCTTGGGGGAGAGAAAGCAGAGGAAAAGTACAAAGCTATTGGGAAGCGTCAAACACAGAGAATGATGAAGTACATTTCATAGCAGCCAATTCCAACCCCAAAATCCCTGTTGTGCAGGAAGGCTTTCCAGCTCACACAGGAAATTCAGCCATTGCACAGCACAGTGTTAATGATTTATACACACCGCACCGCTGCTTTTGTTCACTAGCAGAGCCAGGTTGTGTTAATAAAGGAATTTCAGGGAAAAGGGTCCCGGCATGCTGAGTTGTTTTGCTCAGTGCGGTGGATGCTGCCTTCATAAATCAAAGGAATTTAGTGCTTTACAACCTTTCAGAGCTGCTGAGGGTGGTTGTTTTTTTTCTTTTTTTAATCTGATTCACCTAGGAATATTTTCATTTCTTTTCTATAAAGAATGAATGAACTACTGGATGAGATCTATCTCAGCTGTTTTAGGGTTGATTGGTTTGCTTCACAGTGGCATTAGACTTCCATTTGTTTTCCATTTGGTATTTATACATTACGGTGTTGTCTATGGAGAGAGGCTGGCGTGGGTTTATTAACATAAAGAGATGCAGATCACATTATATTGTGTCCTAGAAATAACTAAATAAAATGTACAGGCAAAATACATTTGCAGTAAACAAAGCATCTTTGTTTTCCTTATCTGCAATAAAAAATTAATAACACTTATTAAGGCGTTTACCATTTTAAAGTCAAGATAATTTTTTTCTTAGTAGCAGAAATATGCTTCCATGTTCTGTTGCAGTGAATGCAAGTGCTAATTTTCAAAGTGTTTTGTTTTGTTTTGTATGTGGAAACTTTTTTCCCTAGTACCAAGTGCAGGACAGGTTACATAATTTACATAATGATGCTACCCAAATAGTGGATCAGTATTGATATTATCAAAGAAAATATCTGTCTATACTTGATTATAGAAGGGACGATAAAGAAGGATGATTTTAGAAGAAGCTCTCAAATTTGTATGTGAAATAGATTATTGAACACTGTTATGAGACACTCTTTAGGAAATAAAACACTTGGTTTGATATTTAGGGAATCTAATCTTGACTTTCCATTGCTGTTCAACAAATGGATGGGAGAGTGGAAAATAATCACAGGGAGCACGTTTTGCAGTTAAAGGGAACCTGCCTTTCCAGGGGAATCTGAAAACTGCATTACACACCAGGGACGGTGGGTTTTGTCTTTTTGGATCATTTGGAGTCATTGATTCATATAGCTTTTGCTTAGAGAAAATGTAACTGTCCTATTCTGGCTGCATTACAACAGATAATTTAGTTCCCTCTTAGCTTTGTGAAAGTCACTTGTGTGGGAATTACTTCTACAAAAGTTAAGGCTTCTTTATACTGAGAGGAATTTTCATTTGTAGTTTGTTCTGTAGTCTAAAGGCAGACAAATACCTTCTTTTCCATTTTCATTACTGGTTTAAATATCACAGATTAATAGAAGACAGGTGCCCAGTAAATGAGGTTTATGTTTATAGAGTTCCATTTTTCTATTTGTTTGTCCTCTATTATTTGGGTGTGTGAGTGTTTCATTGTATTTAATTATGTCTGTGAGGCACAAGACAACAGTCAACATCTGCTCTATTGTTTCCTTGGTTTACAGATAGCTTTGATGGGTTATTAAACAATCTATTTTTCAAACAGAAAACAGGGAAACAAGCTGCACCCATATTATGTAATTCTGTAAAGGTACATTATGTAATTAGCTGTCTAGTATTTGCACAATGGGCTTTTATTTTGGTTGAATAAGTGATACTCCATTTAAAAGAAAAAAGGATGATCTCAGACAGTTTTATTTTGTAATGAATTTCTGGTTTGTAACACATGGGTTAAGTTGATTTTGCCACTACTAAATTGACTTCACCATACATTTTATCCTGAAATAATGCTCTTGAGTTGTGAATGCTAATACAAACATGAGAAATGTGTATCCTCTTTCAGTCATTAATGAAACAGCTACTGATGAACTCTTACTGATTACAGGAAAAGTATTAATTAACTTGAACTAATTTTGACTAGAAGTTTATGCTGTTACAAGAGTGTCAGTTGGGGAACTCGGTGCTCAAACCGCTTTTACTCTTGACGGTTCATAGCCAGGGCAGACAACCCTTGGTACTGCCCTGCTAAGTTCCACTGTGCAAGCAGGCAGACAACACTTGAGTAGGACTTGACTCTTCTATGGATGGAGTATCTGTTGGAAGAGTGCTTCTTTCATTATCTACTTTTGAAGTTTTCTGTTTTGTTTTAATGTACCTGTCAACTGTTTAAAGGTGTTTTATGTAACACTGATGTCCACTATGCTCACTGGATGAAGTATGTCACTGAAAAATTCCAGCTGCACAGAATGTGATTGGGTTTGCCTCAAAAATAAAACATAGAAGAAAATTTTCCTGACACTAGAGAAGAAAAAACACTAAAATTAGATCTTCTGTAGCTTCTGTTGCCTGTTAAAAATGTTTAAGGAAGAATTTGTAGTATTTTCATGGCTAATGAGCTGCCACTGCAGATGGTTAGAGAGCTACAGCTATCTATAGCTGGTTCTTCTATGTGTACACTTGAGGCCTTTGCCCAGGGAGGTGGTGGAGTCACCATCCCTGGAGGTGTTCAAGAGGGGATTGGACTTGGCTCTTGGTGCCATAGTTTAGTCATGAGGTCTATGGTGACAGGTTGGACTTGATGATCTTTGAGGTCTCTTCCAACCTTGGTGATTCTGTGAAATGCTGTCAGTGTAAAGTGGTTGGTTTATGTACACAGGTTTTCCGTTGAAATAAAGTTGTTCAATATCATTTTACCATGAGCTAAACTCTCTCTTGTCTGTACATAAGGAATGGATGTTTCAGGTGTTTGTTTAAATGTCATTTTGCAAAAAGGCATTCAGTTTTTAGCACAGGATGAAAATTCTTCATGTTTGTGGAAGGACTTGTTAGAAATCCTTTGTCATGTCTTTTTCACCTAGGCAAGTGCAGCAGCAGTAAATTCGTGGACATAAATCAGGGATTTCAGATGCATCCCTTCAAGTGTCAGTAAATACTCCTCAAGAGATTTGGGGGATTACACTTGCAATTTTGACTCTCCACAAACACATGAGGAATGAAAACTCAAACAAGAACTTTTAAATACAGATACCTAAATGCTGAAGCAGGGCCAGGGTCATGCCGTCTGTAGGCAACTTTGTTCTCAAGGTGTTTCCAGAAACACGGTGAGGGGTAGAAGCGGAAGGAACTGTGGGTTTAGCTGGTGTTTGTTTTTTTCTGGGTTGTTTGTTTGTTTTTTTCTATAATGCTTATTGCTAAATGGTTTGGTAGAGTTTGTCTCTTAGGAACCGCTGTTATAAACAAACCAGTGTTTGAACACTACCAAGCCCAACATGCAGGTGTCTTCAAAGGCATGTGTGGGAATGGAGCATTCATAGGCTTCTTTTTTTTCCTGATATGCAATGCAGAGATGGATTTTAACAGGAGGGAAAACCAGGGTCAGAATTTCCTCAGGACTAGATAGGCACAGTTTATTGACTTCCACCAAGGATGTTATCCTTAGGTTTGCTGTGAGAATAATGTGTTGTAGAGTTCATGTGCATTTTCTCTCATCATCGTATTCTTATACATTTTGCTTGAAAGTAGTTTTAAGTGCCTCTTTGCACTAAAATCAGAGAAGTGGTTTGTGCTCACTTTCAGCAGAAAATGGACTTTGAAACTGCTTTATGGAGACTAAGGCACAGATTTATGAAGTGAGCTCCATTAGAGCAGGCAGGGTCTGATCTGTGACAGTGGTGGATGTTGGTTATTTGCATAGCTTCACGAGGAGCACAAAGCTCTTCAGTGCTTTGCTTATGTGATCTTAAAGACCTAATGGGGTAGAGGAAAAATAGTCAAGAAATTCAGCTCTTTTACTAGTGCCATAAATGGCCAAGCAGATCAGTAGACAACAAGAAAAGTTGTTAGCATGCATTGCTCGTGAGGTAGTACTAGATTACAGAGGCATCGAAGGAAGCAGGCTGTGAAGGAAACTTCATCATTAAGAAAAAAATCTGAGGGAATTATAAAAACTTTTGAAAATAATTTCCTTAGGAATTCACTAGTCCCAGCTGACTCACTAATTATCCTGAAACGTGGCAGCTCTGTAAAGCAGCGGTGTAACACTTTTCTGTCATTGAAATACCAGAGAGATTTTCCAATAATAGCATTTATAATTCAGATGTGCATAAGTTGTTGTCTGTGTGGGAACAACAGGATATGAACTTTCAGTGCAGTTTATGTTTGTTGAGCAACACAAATAAAAATTTGTAGTGGGATATAAAATCTCTGATTTTTATTTGTCCCTGGTGCTCACACGTCTTGCTGATTTGTTTCTTTTTTACTAAACAGCGTCATGGGTTGTATTTCTTCTGCTTAGGGACATCACTATTGGAAAATCTTGAGAAAAGGTAAGATGCTTTAAGTCAAAGAGTTTGAGTTAAAATTTTGATGTCTAATCCTCCCGAGTTGCAGTGCAGGAGAACTGGACACGTGTCAGGTCTTGCAAGGAGAATACTCTTTGTCTTAATTTTGCAGCAACCAAGTCTTAGCCCCAACTAATAACCTTAATATCAGTGAAAGTACTGATTTCAATAAAGCCAGAAATAATCTTCTTCTATTGTCCTCTGCACAAATTTACACCAGTCCTTGTTGGTGTACTCCCAGGACACTGACAAAGTTTGATTAAAACCTGAATGAAAGCAAGATTTACAAGATCATTCTTTATTTCCTTCTAATATAAAAGGGAATTAACCAAGAGTGTTGAGAAGAGGATGACAGAAAAGGTGTTTACCATCTTGCATAGACACAACAGTGTTATGGTTTCCTGATCTTCAGTGCTTGCTCTATCCTCATCTGCTATTCAGAGCAGTGGCACGATCCCCATAGGTTTACACTGGCCTGAGGAAGTTGTGAGAGATAGCATTAGAAATCAAGTGTTCACATGAATCCAGTATCCACTGTGGGTGCTGAAGTCTCTTGTTTGCAAGAATAGTTAGTTAGGACAGAATGTATAATGAATAATTAGAATATAGTCCAAGAGGTCTTTGGAGGAGAGCAGAAAAGAAAATATACGATGTGATTCTTTAAAGGTGAGATCTGTTGACTGCAGTACCTGGAAGTTTTCCTGAACCTTAATCCAGGGAAGTTCTTTCTTACTTTCTATGTACTAGCTGTTTACACAAAAGTGCTTGCAGAGAGTACCAGAGCAATTCCACTAACAGTGGCCTGTCCTCAGTCACAAACCCTCAGACTATGGGCAGAAGTAATCTGACCCACCTGAGGAAGAGGTAGGTAATCCTGTGCTGTGGAACCTGTTGGATGGACAGACCATGCACAGCAGCTACCTGTAATGCATCAGGCTGAGTTTCGGAGTGGTGAATGAACATAGGATTAGGTGTGTCTCCAAACACAGTTGCATTAGGAGATTGAATTAAGACACAAAGTAGCAATGAAGTTGAAAAAGCTTTCTTAACTTTATTCAGATTTGGCGGTGAAGTTCCTATCAGCTGAGCTTTGCTTTCAGCCAAATCTTGCTTGCCTCAGATGCTCCTAGTTTGTTCTTGGCTAAATTTCAGTACTAAAAAACTATTGTGGATGTCTTGAAAGAACTGAATTATAGCCTTCAAAGTCTTGACATTTTATCTTTGGAGAATATGAAACTTGTCAGTTGTGAACAGCAATTCCCCCTAGTCCCTTTATAGATCTGTAGGGTCTATATTATTTTGGGGTGTGAATAGGTTATTTCTCCAAGGCACACTGCTCAGTTAGGATATGTACCCTGTGCTGGTTTCTGCAATCAAACCGTTGCACTTGGCATAGTGGGATGCTTGGATGATGTATTTATACAGACAGGAGGCATGATTCAATACCATCTCATGATTCACCATGCAGTCCTATTAATATGAGCTTTACTCAGGGGAATGAGTAGCTGTTAATTGTCAGCAAATCCCAAGAGTATTTAGGGGATGAAGTTGTATTGAAAGATCCTCACAGTGATACTGTGCTGTTCCCAAGGGAAGCGAACAAAAACTCTACTTTGATGAATAATGAATGTGCTAATTGAGGTCAAGAAGAAGTCATAGCTTTCTGTGATTACAGTAGTCAGAATAACCTGACTACAGCAATTAGGAGAAGTCTGCTTGACCAGATTTGACAAAAAAACCCCAACAAATAAACCAAACACCAAAAATGTGACTATCTATTGTCTCTACACAACCAAAGCCTCTGATAGATGGTAGTGATGGGCAAGTGGCTTCTCTGGTACAGAATACACTGTTCTGTTCCTAAGGTCCTGGTTTGTGTGTGTTGGTGTCAACAAGACAACCATGAACTGATAGGGAGACTGGTTGTGTGCTCATGTAATGGCAAAAATCCTGTGTGGAATGGATGGTCATCTATCATGGCATTGCTTGGGTACATCAATAGGATTTGTTAAGAGTGGATATTGACTAGTCTGTTTATGATTTTCAAGGGAAAAACTATTTTGTTGCTGTTAGTCTGTATTTGCAAATTGGTGTACCCTGAGGGAAAGATTATAACCTTCTTCTACCTGTTGGCAAAATATGTTCAAAATGGCCTATTCCTTGGGCATCTTGGATCCAGATTGTGGAAGAGAATAACTGGATGATATTAAAGAAGATTTGTGATAATATGATCCTAGCACTCATTTTGTGAAATGCATATGTGTATGTATGTATATGTATCTCCTTACATTTTCTACAATACAGATGTATGTGATACTGCTTATCACTGGAAGATGGATGTCATTTCCCATCATTTCATTGTGTAACTTCATGATGTCAAACAAGCACGAGATCTTGAAAGTGCCTGCTGTAGAGGTTCATACAAAATATCCCAAACTGTTTAACGTCACATAGATCGGAGGCTTATCTCACCTTATAGAGAACTGACAGATGAACTCAAGGGCAGAGCAGTGAAAAATAACTGAAATAGCCTGGAGACTGGAACGAGTTTGCTCTCAAAGAAGAATCAAATTATTTGCTACTGTAGCCAACCAATAGGAATTGTATAGCAACAGGACAAGGGGGGATGGTTTGAAGCTGAGGGAGAGTAGGTTTGGACTGGATCTTGTGAAGAAGTTGTTCAGTATGAGGGTGGTGAGATGCTGGAATAGGTTGCTCAGGGAGGTTGTGGATGCCTCCTCCATAGGGGTGTTCAAGGCCAGGTTTGATGAGGCCTTGAGCAGCCAAGTGTAGTTGATCAGTGTCCCTGCCCATGGCAGGGAGACTGGCATTGATGGGCTCTAAGGTCCCTTCCAACTTAAGCCATTCTGTGGTTCTATAAAACTCCCTAAGAGATGGAACACAATGCACTGCTCATTAAGACATAAGAAACATAATGAAGACCTTTGCAACACATTCTTTGGTGTTGTGACTAAGTAGTAATGTATGCATGTCAAAATCAAGTCTTGGCAGTTAAAGCAAGAGTTTTTCATCTGGCTCTGCAGCTGAGTCACCCAGGATAACAGGAGACAAAGAGAGACACTCCCTTCACAAACAGAATTGTACAGGGCCATGGAGCTGTTCATTGGAGTAACTGCCCTTCAATTGGCTCGTGTCACCATGTACACTGCACTACTTCTTGCAGCTTTAGAAGGTGATTTTACACGACATCCTGCGTAGTCTAACATTATCCTCCTTCCTAGATCAGTGTCCAGCACACTAAATAACTGAAATTCCCAGGTTCGTTCAGCTTAAATTTTGGCATGAACGCTGGTAAAAAAAGACAAGCATAGTTGCAATTCAGAATCTAATTCATATGAAAACACAGACAAGTTGAAGTGTTCCCGTAGCTATTTGCTAGTTTGTTTTTCAGGGAATGGTGGTGTACAGATTGTTCTCTGGTTTTGTGCCATGATATGTACAGATGATGACAGATCCTTTTCTGTGATAGCCAAAGGGAAGCCCAACCACAAACGCATCCCTTAACAGCATTTTTTAAGCTGCTCTCTCTGTCCGGCACATGATGATCAAACAAATGTAAGTGAATGTTTTGCAACTCACTGAAAGCTAGATCACTTTGCTATCAAGAGACAAATGCATATCCATCAAATCTAGATGAAGCAGGAACTGAAAGTTTCTAAGGATCTGGAGGAGAGGAAGCCATTTAGATAAATATTTGCCTTCATGGGTTCTTAAAGAATGAAGCTAGGTGTAGATGTAAACCTTTTGAGTGTGTGTTCTTTTGTTTTACTGTCACAGGTGTGATTGTCTTGTACTAGACATAGTTCTTTTCAAGAGGAATTTGCAGTCAAGGTGGATATAAATGGATAACATGCAGAGGAGCAGAGATACTGGTCGTCATGCTACTCAGCAGTCACTTCATTCCCCAGTCAACATTTATGTGTGACATTCTGCCAAAAGGAGGTTTTACTGGTTGAAAGAACATTCATAGATGTTTATAGGAAGTTCTTACCTGGTATCAGGAAATGGTAGGAGGAAGTATTGATGCAGTTTCGAGCATAGTAAGGAGATGAAGGAGCATAATATTCAAGGTAATATGGGGAAGATATTGATCTTTCAGTTGTTCACAGTAATAGATTGGGTAGGAATAGACTGAAGTGAGCTTGGAGGTGATGATGAGTTGCTGAGGTAGTAAAAGGATGTGTCATGGGGCAATGCACATAGGAAAGTAAGCGCACTTTGTGGGAACATTTCAAAAGTAGTGCAATGCATGCAATTATGTAGGCAGTGAGCTACTAGAGCAGCACATGGACCAATGCACAGTCCTGACAACAAAAAAAGTTTGGAGCTAGTCAAACCAAAGAAGACCCACAGTTGCTAAGATATTGCACTTTAAATCACGTATGACCAAATGGCCTGTAATGTCAATCCTTTGAGTTTTCTAGGGCAAATTGTTTCCCAAATAGGCTTCCTAAGGTTTTGTGTGAGGTGATTCTGTCTGAAGCTCTTGGAGACAGCAGGACCATATTTTTTATTATTATTTACTTTTGAAATGTCTAAATTTGCCACCATTGTATATTTAAAAGAAAAAGGATAGAAAATTAAACTTCAGGGCAACTGAAGCACTGTTGGTTTCTGACCAAAAGAATAAGCTTGGGTCCTCTGGAACTGCAGCTAGTTTTTCACTTGTGTCTAAAAGCTAATGTAACTTTTATATATAAACTTCAAGTTCAGAAGAAAAATGTCTTGATACTAAATGTGCTGCATTTCACGAGTGTTTCACATACTGGAGAAAGATGGGCTCTCCATCTTCTTCTTCTGCTTCTGTGTTCTTGCTCTACACACTGAGATGCTTAGTAAGCTCAACAAGCTCTGACAGCATTCAGCATACTTGTACCAGGATGACAGCAGTAGATATCTTTGATTTGTGTATGTGATGTTTTCTACTTTAAAAGTTATGAAAATACCTGTGTTGTATTTTGATTCTGCTGAGAAGTGTAATAGGAATTGGCTGGGCAATTGATACTTGGCATGAACAGCCCCTACATGTACTTCAGGCTTTGGTTAGAAAAAAGATTGCAACAGGGTCAGCAACTGAAGATAATGTTTCTGATGCCCTTGAAGAACATTTGGTTTCCAATAGTTTATGTAGCAAGGTGGAAATAATCTTTATAGACAAGTGGGGTAGTTGTAACAGTGGCAGCAGTTGTGGTTGGGAGGGTGGGGGAAGACAGCTTTTTCTACCTACCAATTTATCATTTAATACCTGGGTCTGCTTACTTCAGGCAGTGCTGATCAAAGGCAGCTACCTTTTCTTTCACAGTCTGCATGCTACCGAGCCCATAATACTTTTTCAGGGACAATAATTTTAAGTTGCTGTGGGTGATGGAAACTACCAGGAGACTTAGGAAACTACTTGATTTTCTCAGTTCTGGGTTTTTCTTTACCGGAAAACCACTGAGACATCGTAAATAGAAAATGGAGAGCATTTGGAGAAAAGGAAGGGTGGCCAGAAAACAGGAGATTGAAGAGCTTAAAGGAATCAGATATGACATAGCATAAGCTATGATGAAGGTGCCAAAGTGGTACCTGAATTATTTATGATCTGTGAGATTGGAAAGTTAGGCCAGTGTTGGAAGGAAGTAGAAATTATTTGAAGTTCATTTGGAAGAATCATTGTTTGTGGTATTTTAGACTAGATACAGGATTTAAGCAGAATTAATTATTTGGCAGAAAGATGGTCTAAATAGATTATTTCTGTCAGGATCTTATTAAAGCATACATCATTGATTGGTTGATGACTGCATTGCAGGGATCTGCCTTTTCCAGGCAATGTTGCTTCCTGGGAAGTTGCTGAAGTGTTTTTCTTTGGGGTTTTATTTAGCATTGTTTTTTTGTTTTGGGGGTTTTTTTGCTTGTTTGTTTGGTTTGGTTTGGTTTTCCCTTGTATTATAGCAAAACTAGTCTGTTTTTGCCTAGAGAAATACTTTGTTCATTGTCTAATGCACCATTTCAGTGTTGTATGCAGGCAGGATTAAAATCTTGGCCCTTCTTGCATCTTTATTTTCCTTGTTCCAACTGAATGTGTGTCCCAGTTACAAGGGATACCTGTAGCTTTATTTCTCTCTGTGTGCATCTGTACTGTATGGAAGTCTCCATTTCCTTCCCATTTCAAATGACTTTTTAGCAAGTGTGCAGTGAAATCACTATGAGAGCACTCCTGTCAGTAGCTTTGGTTCTGTAAGAAAACGTGCGATTATGGCTTTAGACTGCTGGGCCTAAAATACCTGTGTTGTGTGACCTTCTACTGCTCCCTTGGCTTGCTTAACTTATGCCATGCACCTTTACAACCTTTAAGTAATACCTGCCTTTGTAGCAAAATTCTGCAGAAATGGAACAAATAAGATTGTATATTTTATCAATATATATGACTTTTACATAGAAAAATATTATTCATCTATTATATATAAAACTATTTATATATATAACTATTTCCATCTACTTTCATGTTTTTTATCCTGGTTTTGATTTTTTTAAAGTCAGGTTTCTGTTCCAGAAAATTCTTGCAAATTTTTCATGAAACAAACCCCAGAGTCTGGAAACATGCCCTCCATCAACATACTGAAAAAGGCTTAGCATGCCATTGTATTTTATTCTAGCTTGATAGTTTTCTAGAATGTAATGGAAAAGAGAGCTGAGCAGTTATTGAAAATAGATGATCTCCTCTTTTTCACCCCATGCACCCATTTGGTTTTCTACAGGGAGTAAAAATCCCAGGGTAGGCAGGAAGTGAGTACTGTCACAGTCAGTGGCTTCAGACAAGTGATTGATGTGCCTGGTACTGACCATTCTGCCTTTGTCCTAGCAATAACATTTAGATCCATTCTTAACCTTAATCATGCTAGTGGTCCTGTTAAAGTGAAACAGAACTATTAGCATATTTAATACTCTTCTGGCTCATTCTCTGAGTCCTCAGCATTCTTCATGTATTCATGTATTCACTATATTCTTGCAGAACAGAAATGCCCATTAATGCTTAAGGGTGAACGGTAAAACTGAAGGCAAATTTCCTTTTTTTATGTGTGGCTGGGAGGGAGAAGAAATATGTTGGTATGAACTGGTAAAGCTGATGTAGTTGCATTGGCGTAAGTTCAGCATTTGGCACGGGGCGGAGATGTGAGTAAAGCTGTATTGTACTTCTGTGGTTTTGATTCACAGAGGTTTGTGCGAACTTAGGTAGCTGGTGCACACATGGGACATCATCAAAGAGCCCAACCAGAAAGTCAGAGCTTGGATTTGGAGTGCCATACAGCTATACATTTAGAAGCATGTTGTTATAGTGAGGCAAGCAAAGCATCATTTCATTAAAACAGGTAACTACAGTTTCTTTTCAAAGTTTATTTTTTATATATGACAATCTGCAATGTAGTAAATATAAATGCTTTCTAGACATTTGATGTTTTGTTATTCTTGAATGTTTATACTGCTTGCACAGGATTGGAAGGGTCCTCTCCCCATAAGCTGCTGAGTTCAAACTACCACTACTATTGGTATTACATAATTTGTAAGGTACCCTTTTTTGTTGCTTTGAATATGAAAGGCTGTTCTAGACCCTCACTTAGCCAACACCAAAGTACTTTTAAAAAATAACTTGAAAAACAGTATTTTTGGCCTAAATTTATTTACAACTAGTGTTTTCTTGATTTTTTAATTTATTTTTTCTTTTAGTGTCAGGATTGTCCTTAGCTTAAACAGTCGCTTCCTCCTACTGTTTTCTTCCCTGTTCACAGGTTGTTTTGCTAGGATAAACAAATCAGACTTTCTTAGACTTCTGTTACAACAGAGTTGCTCTACTCCACTAAACTGCACAAAAAGGATTTTTTGGAGCTGTTGGAGTTGAATTTGCCATATTTTGTAACATGGGTGAAAAAAACTCTGTGCTGTTGAAGTACCTCTGCGTAAATAACTGAGCAACAAAACTTACTAAGAAATACTGATACTTTGTCTTTTCATATTGGCATCATACTACCAGCTCCAAGTCCTTAACCAGGTGCAATGAGGTTCTGCTTTTCTTCCTCCTGAGATTAGAAATGAAGTTTTTGTTATTAGCAGAAGCATGACCTTATATTTTGTACTACAGAAATTCATCTCATTTCTATCAGTGCAGTCTGTAAGGTTGAGCACTTCTTCCTATATAATATTCCTATCCTTCTCAGTCTTGACAATACCTTCCAACTTTGTCATCAGTGTGTTGCTTTGTGCCAGAGTAATTAACGAAAACATTAAGCAAAAACTGTCCCAAAACAGATCACAGAAAACCTTCCCTCGAGCCTGTGCTTCCCTGTACAAATCATCTTGCTCTTTAGATTTTCTGACGTCTTATCAAATACATACATGTGGAAACAAAAAGACAAGTAGGCATTTTACAGAGCAATTTAGCAATCCTTATTTATGTCAGTGGAAACTTGCAGAACCCATTTTATAGTCTCCATTCCTAGGTGAACGAACTCTCAATTGCAACTCTTATAAACCAAACAAATACAAGGTAATACTTAAGATGAACTTTCCTTTTTAAAGAAGTACTTAATGAAGTTGTAATGGCAACTCGCTTTCTCATGTAGACCTTGTGTTTAGATTTTTCTGTATGGAAGTTAATAACTGGTTTTGTATTGGGATTTATGAAAATCTTTTGGCAAAATACACAATGTGTCAGCCTACTGTGTGCTTAATAATTAGGCTGCAGAGTTCTGTTCCTTAATAAGAACACAAAAAAAACCAAAACCAACCCAAAACCAAAAACCCAAACCCATCCAAAACACAAGAAATATGATTAATAGCTAGCCATGATCAGATAACCAGCAAATTGCATTATCACCAGCAGAAAAGTGAACAGATTCTGCAACAGGAGATGGAACTAGGTAAACAACACTTCATCCTGTGACAATTACTGTCCTCGTTGGCAGTCTCTCAGGCCAGCATCACAGAGGGTCACAATTCAACATCTAAAGTTAGAAGTGGTGTGAGGCTGATAGTAATGAGGGCCAACATGCAGCTGCTAAGGTACATTTCCAAACTGTGCAACATTGCTGCCTTGATACATGAGAATCAATTACTGAAAACCTTTCACGATGGTCAAAATGTGACATTAAATAATTGAGTATCACATCAAATCTTGTCTGCAATTAGTTATCTGGAAAAGTAATTATGCAACAAAATCAAGTAGCTGAAATTAGTAATGTGAAGCACTCTGGCTATTTAAAGACTGTAGGAGAGGAGGATTTTTTTTTTTTTTTAACTTGTGACATGAAGTTCTGAGCATTTAACTAAATCTTGATTGAATTAAAAAATGTACTCAATTGTAATCCCTGTCATTAGTCATATCTGCCTCAGAAGATCCATTTCATGTGAAGCAGGTGTTAACAACTAAGGCTGTTTTGTCTGAAACAAAAAGTGATTAGCTGTGGAAGAGAATGTCCTGCAAGTAGCACAGCAAAAAGCAAACCTGTTTTGTTTAGGGGGAAAACAGCCTCCATTTCTTTCTTTTGTCTCATAGTGTAAGTTTAATTCAGATATTAAATACTCTTAAAGGTCAAATTTGTTATATTCTTTAAAAGTTATAATAAATGTATAACAACATGGATGTTGTGAAAGGTTGGAAAAGCCATTAAAATCTATTTTGCACTCATTGAAGTACTTCACTTGCATTAGCTCAAATATTCAAAATCAAGAAAAATGCAGTGACTTGAAACAGAATGTATCTTCTGTGTAACAGGCTTAAGTCTAAACTCTCATGAGTATTGCTTAACAGCTTATAAATACAGGGAAATATGTATTTACACAATCATGATAAACCTGCTTATTTTCAAAATGGCTTTCTAATAGTAACTGTTATCATGTATGTGCCAGAACCCACAGGAAAATTAATTCTAATCAGTAGATCTGTGCAAAATTCAATCTGTATGTGTATAGTACTTAAAAAATCTGAACTGATAATGAGTACTCGGTCAGTCATGTTACTTAAGCTGGTCCCAGAATAGCACCTTCCTTTTTGGGTAGAGTTAGGTTTGCAGCTGTTGTCTCTATCTGTTGTCTCTGAAGAAAATTATAACATTAAGAGTTGCTGACGTCAATTTTTTTCTTTTTTTTACAGCTGATGTGGGCTTTGCCCCTGACAGAAGTTATTTGGTTCTAGCTCTGAGTTTGGAAGAAGTTGGTATATAGATTTTCCCCTAACTTTCAATTGATGTGTTTAGCTTTAGTGGGAGTAATACTATCACTTAAACCATGTTGTCGTCTCAAGGAGTTTTGCTACATCCATATGGAGTGCCAATGATTCTGCCGGCAGCACCATACTTCGCTGGACTTGTTCAGGTAATGCAAGGCCGCTTCCAACAAGCAACTTAACTCTAGTGCACTTAGAGTAATAATTGGAATTTTTATGGTTGAGAAAGCAAACACTTTTAATACAGGCAAAAGCTCTCATGTAGTCAGTGAAAAGACAGTAGGAAATCAAAAAGATGGATCACCCTAATCTGAGTATTGACATCTCTCATGGCTGAATAAATGGTGTAGTTGAGCTATATTTGCTTGTATTGATTTGTCTCCTGTTTAACATTCATGCCTTTGCTTCACGAGGTTGACCACAGGGCATAGGATTTGCTATCCATTCTAGGTTTCTGAGGGAGTCAGCATTCCCACAGCAGGTCGTAAGACAAAGTAACTTACCATGATGTGTTTAGGTTAAGTGTTTTAGCACAGCAAATATGAACAGTGTTAAATACGCATTAATTCATATGTTATGCATCACACTGAATGGAAAAAAAAGGGGCCGTGGTTTTTGTGTGTAGAGAAATACAGCACCTTCAGACAATACATATGCACATCATATTAATCCTTTTGAACCCTGAATGTGTAAGGTCTTGCTTCAGGGCAAAAGTTGTGTACTTCAAAAGTTAACTGGCAATTACTAGATTTAGTTGTTTGCGTGTTGCCTTGGTTTTATTTTATTGTTATCAAAAAGTGGTACGACTGAGTTTTCTGCTGTTAGATTTAGGATTTGGAATAGATCATGCAGACACTAATTTTAAAAGTTTTCTGTTGCTTACAGTATTAGAAGACATTAAGAAAGGATACAGGTAGCATTTTGAAGCATAGACAAAATGAAAAACCAGTGTACCCTAGCAGCAGTCCGATACTAGGCATTAACAGGGTTGGGACACACACATGTATGACAGTATTTCTGTGTTGTGCTAGTGACCAGTCAAATTAACTGTGAAGAAGAGGCAAATTTTCATTGTGCTCCTTTACTACAGCAGTTAGCTGGTGTTAGGGGAGTGACTGCTGCACGAACAGGAGGTTTTCCATATAGGTCCATTCAGCTACTGAGGACTGTGAGTCATGTTCTTCACTTTAGGCTTACTATCAGACACACAGGTTTAAAACAGAAATAGAGCATTGCACAGTGGCCATCAGGTATTGAAAACCTTTGTCTTCTGGGACATGCAAGCTGATGCTGTTTTTCTCTGTGCAGTGAGGCACGATAGCACACTTGCACACATCAAGCAGGCCTTCAGATCCATTAGAATTTGGGGGTGAAGGTCGGACTCCAGAGCTCAGTCAGACCCTGTGCCATCCTGTCCAATAAATAATTACAAGCAAATCGTGCCTTTCACTCTATGCTGATTGATGTTGAAATTGCTTTTGAAAGTTCTCATAAGTTCCTGTTATAGATTAAGTGCCGGTGTAGGAAAAATAACTGCACCCAACTGAAATGGGTGAATGTAATCAGGTTTAATGGACTCGAGAGCTTGTTGGGAATTAAATAACTATTGATTTGTTGGAAAGTTGCTGTCATTACAAAATGCCACTCTGGATGCATTATCCAAGCAGATAGATTAGAAGAAAGGGCCCTTTGAAAATTCAGGATGCCTTATTTCAGTCTTTTTTCTTTTCTTTCTTTCCTTAGAAATAGATATTCAGGCCTATGTTGCTCCATTAGTGTAGGTCTAAAATAGTCAAGCAGTAAGAATTGTTCTACAAAAATAAAATAGGTATTTGTATGGATACAGTGGAAAAGTGTTCTTCATATGGATACTTCTCTAGTCTCTCCTTTTCCCTGTCTCTCCCTAATGCTATACTTGAAACTTGCATTTTGGAAACAAATTGGGTGTTTGAGTTACTGTCTGAGAGGGTCAGCTGGAACAGTAAATACTTTAACCACTCTATCACCCCAAGTTTTTATCTGCATTTGCAGTATCTGCAGTCAGCTTATGATATTAGAATGCTTATTGTTTATCTCTTAAACTAAGTTAAATATCCAAAATAAATAATGCAAGGGGCAGCCAATAGACATACTTCTATCATCTCAATGGTTCTATGATTCTACGATCCTATTCTAAGCAGTAATTACACAATGTTCAGAACACTAATGGTAATTTTCTTCCAAAATATGCCTTGATAAACTGGTTGTACAAATGTTTGTACTGGGTTGCAGATTGAGAACCACAACCCTCCAGAATTTTTGAATACAAGGTTGTTTTAACATTTTAAAGTGTTTACAAGGTTTCAATTTATTTGTTTGTATGGATTTCTACAGAACGTGGACAGATTCATGATTAGGGATTCCCCATAATTTCCAATGGATTTACAGCAGAGTTGCATGTGAAAACAGAGTTTCACATAGACATTTGAGGGTTTAGTCATGGTTTTGTGTGGCACAGTTAAGCAAGAGCTCAGATAGGTGCAGAGGACTGTTAGTCTTCAGGGTTTCTGCATCTTCAAGTGCTATTTTACTTTTTGTTGTTGCTGTGTATGTGCAGCCTTTTCCAGACTTTCCTCCTAAATCGATTACTAAACTTGATGCTACATGCTCTCCTTGTTTCTGTCACACTCTCTTTTTACAGAGTATTTGAATGTGTGAAACGTAGGACAGATGAAGAAAGGGCAGATGCTGTGGTACATCTCTGGAAACACTTCAGATAAACAGTCATGTGTATTTTCCCAGTTGCATATGTTGGTCTATGATGATTTGTATACCTCTGTCTGAGATCATATGTTTAAGGGAGATGATGAAAAATGCAACATACATGCTTTTGGAGAGAGAAAAGGTAGTTTTCTAGACTTCCAGATATGTCAAAATGTATCAAATTAAGTTAAATATTCCTGCAAACTTGGCTTTACTTTCCAATGAATAAATATAGCTTCAAAAAAACAATAGAGTGATGGCATTATTATTGCCTATGACTTGTTGCATACTTTTTTTTTAATGAGAAATATAAACTATCTTTTCTTCTCCCTTCTTCCTCCTGGGTGAAGCTACTGGAGGAAAAAAAAATTACATGACAGTACAAATGATGCATAAATAGCATTATGTCTCATGTGGGTGGAGAGATGTTTTCTGACTTGGCAGAATAGATGTTCTGGTGGCTTCACAGGCTGTCACAATCACACTGCCATGATCTCCAAAGCAGGTACTGTGGTTGGGACAGCAAAGCCTACTTTATGTCAGAACTGTCATGCTGTTTTTCCTGGCAGGTGAGATTTAAAAAAATCCCCACAGATGATTAAGTGGCAACCCAGTAAAAGACTCCTTATACTGCCCTTGGGTGAGGACAGTTTTAATGTTTGGTTCCTATGGGGGAGCCCTTAGGGGGTCTAGATCAGCAGTGAAGGCAGGAGGGTGTCACAGGAAAAAGGTCCATCTGCTTTGGCCAGGCTGTGGGACCACTGCTCTACTGTCAGGAAGCGTGGCTGTGCGCTGCTGCGCTCTCTTACGTGTTCTCGGCATGAGTATGGAAACAAAGCTCTGATTATCATTCAAATTACAAAGTACAGCATCAAAAAATCTATTTTCCAATTCGTTGAAGACTAGTTTGTTGTCTAGGAAGAAAGTTAAACGTCTCCATATTAGCTTCATTTGTCTGAGTGGTTTAGGTATATAAAATCTTCGTGATTGCCCTTGACACTTGGAATGTTAGGATTATGATCAAATATTTTAAAAACTGAAGTGCAATAGATGACATTTTAATGATGGGCACTAAATTATTTATTACGTAGCTGGTTTAGGTGGCTCGGTTTCCATTTAGCATAGAGCAGTTCATGTGCAGTCTTACAAAAATTACTAAAATTGGGAATTACTTGGACTTTTCACTAAGCTACTCAAAAATTCTAAACAGAAAGGCCATTCTCTGTCATAAAAAATGCAGTACTTCAAGATTAAAAGGATGTGCTGGTTTTGTTCTGGATTATGGTCAGTATTTTTGCAAGTCTTCTTTTGGTTTAGCATAGTGACCAGAAAAACTTGAAGAGTTCTGAGCATTTAAGCTTATGTTCGTTGTTTAAGACTCCATCCAGCTGAGCTAAAACCTTTTCTACTCCTTCTATTTGCTTAATTATTTGTGTTATGGTAAAGTGGGGTAGAAGAAAAGTAGGAAGTGGATGGCTGTTGGTTAACTGCTTTAATAAATGGGGAATGAAGGTACTTTTGAGTACATCATTCTTAAATTGTTCTAGATACGTTGATTATATTCGTGCATCTGATTTTCCAAACCCTGGGTAACTAGTGTGTTTGATTGACGACTGGAAAAGTGGTGATCTGGAGACTGTTCCATTTTATTTTAGGGCTAAGTGAGAGAATTGCCTAGAATATGCTGTGAAAAATAGCAGTGAGACTTCTTCACAGTTCCATCTTTACCCGTCTGTAAAAATCCTTGTTTCAGTGCTGTGCTGGCAAGTGCTAGCAGTGAATGCATCCAGAATACTTGTAGATGCTAGTGTGCTCAGCTACCTGTGAAATCAGACTTTCTGGAGTCCAGTTATGAAAGATGTGGTGGATGTGTTGTGTTACCTTATATTAAAAAGGCTTCTGTGATTTAGTAGGTTTTATTTGAATAATGCATTTGAAATAGAAATGATGAGAGGTTTCAGTTCTGCCCCTGTTGCCTGAAGTGGTGTATAGTTGTTTTGGTTGTTTTTAGATTACCATCTAGTGGAATGCAGTGCATAATTTCTGTTTACATTGCCTGAATTGCCTAGTTGAAATGCAGTAAGTAGATGATTTACCTTAGATGCATATTTATTCTGCCTTGATTGTGGTGTTCTGTCTGTGCAAGTGATAAGGGTCTCCAATTATCAGTACTGTACTCCCAGGGCTTTGTGAGTGGAGAACTGCTGTGTTCCACTGCTGCAGTCACTTCTCTGAGTGTGTATTTTATTCTGGTTTTTGAGAGAGTGTATCTTACATTTCTTCTCTAAGAGTTGCAAAATTTTTCTCATTTCTGTGTCAAAAGTGCTTTAAATTGGAGCTCTGGGGTGGTGGTTGTAGGGGGATGGATGTGGTCTGCAATACTTTGTTTAGCAAAAAGTTCAGTTATTAGTAGTTAAACCCCATGAAATACAACCTCAGGGTTTTTTTTTGTTGTTCTGTTGTTGGGTTGTTTGGGGTTGTTGTGTTTTGTTGGTTTTTTTCCTTTGGGTTATTTTGTTGTGGTTTTTGGGTTTTTTTTAATACAGGGATCATTCAGTGTAGTCAGTTGCTCAGCAGGCTACAGACAACTTGAAAGTATATTACAGTTGCAAGAGTTTATTTTCTTTAAACCACCTTTTTTTCTTGCTATTAAGTGCAGATATTCTAAAATACCTGGTGATTGAAGCTGCAGAGAGTAGAGAGAAGAGCAGTGACACAGAATGTCTTTTCCACTGACCAAATTTTAGTGAGAGAGATAAGCTACCTAAATAGCTTTAGTTTGACTAAGAAACAAGTGGTTATTCTTTCCACTCATCTGCATTATTTTGTCTCACTAGCCTCTATTTCAGAGATCAGTGGGTGACATGATTTGAATGAGGCATCACCTCTTTGGCACCTCAGTGTAGTTATAGTCAGGGCTTCTTTCTGAGCTCAGCAAAAGAGGAAAAAATTCATCTGACACTTAACTGACACAGAATTTTGTCCTGTTGGAGACTTACTGATATTATGATATGATCTTATAGTCACTAGTTGATGTGCTGCATGATACACTTTTTAATGGAGTGGTTTAGTATGGCAAGAAACTGAGTACTTGAGGGCTGCAGCTTCTGCAATGGAATAAATGCAAATGTAGTGGAATCTGTATGAACAGAAGTAGTTTCTGTAGACAGCATAACTTTCATTAGGACAGGTTTTATTTATTTGTTCATCTAAGTAAGACAAAGCTTTGAAGATCTGACTTCTGTGCAAGAGCAGACTATATAATTTGGCTTCCCTAACTAGAAACCAGCAAGCTGATATGGCTATTTCCAAGGATCTGGAATTTCAGCTGTTGTTTTTTTATTTATTTATTCTTCTCCTGACTCATGCATAATCATCAGTAATAAAAATTCTGATGGTCAGATTATGCCAGGAGATACAACTTTGAAGTTCTGTTGCTTGCAGTAAAATGATACACAACTGATATCAAAATGTGCTTGTGTACCTAAAAATAGAACACTAATTTTTATGGAGCTGGCTGGAATAGTTTACGTAGTCACCCTCTGATAAGTTATCTTGTGTTACATGAGCTGGAGCTAGAAACCCAGTTAAAATCCATCGTTTGTTTTATTTGGTCTTTTTGCTTGCTTGCTGTTTTTAACTGTGGTGTACAGGTAACTGTTTTCTCAGACCTTGTTTCATAAAGGGTGTTGCAAAAACATGAAATGTCTATTTCAGTATATGAGGTTGTGGAAGAAAAGAATATGGGAAGGACATCATAATTTAAACTACTTTTTTTCAGCTGAAGTAATTGAGGATTGCATTTGAGCTGCTCTGTTATTAGGTGAGAACAAATTGCACCTGGCTAAATATTTGCCAATGAGATATCACAGCTGGCTTAAATTTAGGAGCAATGAGAAGGGTTTTTTAGTGTAGTGACAGGTCACAAACATTGTAAACAGCTGATAGCAATTTGAATCTGGCTAAGTTTTCCATGTGAATCAAATTATTGTGAATTAGGGTAAACTCAAATACTCTGGTTCCTTTTCTTCTTGTGGCCTGAGACAGGTGAGCTGGGTAGCTTGGAGGCTGACTTACTCCTCTTTAATTCTGGTGGGTTTATTAAATTGAAAAAGAATACCTTTATTATTTTCATCTATGGATAATTTTATTGCTGATCAAGCAGAGAAGTAAGTAAAAGTCTCTTGCCTGTATATTCATGAGTCCTGTTATGCATTGTATGACTTTGAGACCTTTGAATTAAGTAAGGCAAATTGTGCATTTCAAGGGAGTTTTATTCAGACTTTATTGTAACATAACCTTAAGAAAAAGCAACTTATTTCTGACTAGGATAACGTTTACAATATTCAAAGTAGTGAACTGATCTGAACTATGATGATTTTTGTTGTTGTTGTTGTTTTGTAATTGTATTTTAGTTTTACTTTTTCATCTTGCAGAGCTAGAAGTACTCTTTTGTTATGTCTTTTGTCCTTCCTTTGTCATACTATTTCAAAAGCATGTAATGCCCTCCCGTGAGCTAATCACTAAAATTTAAAAGCAATGGAGGAGAAAACAGTAGGTTGTTTATATACTGTTTGTTGTGGGTTTTTTTTCAATGATAAATGTCTGATGCCTTAGTCTTTCTGTAAGATATAACTATGTAGCAAACATAGTGAAATACCTCTCCAGCCATGTTAGATGTGTAAACTTCACAACCTGCAAGCCAAGTAAGAGTGCCTGCCAACATGCAAATACCTAGATTTATCTGAAAGTTAGCAGTAATTGTGAACGTATGGATCAGCTGCCTTCATTATTACTGCTAGTGGCACCATATATCAGCATAATATATATAACATTTCAAACACTTTGAGAACAATTTATGTTGCCACTTGAAGGCAAGAAGGGGGGTGGGAAGGTCATTTACAAGCAGTTTACTTGTCCTCCATCATAGAGAAAAATCTTAGCATTATATGAAATCAGAACCTGAACATGAATGAGAATTAAGAGTGATAAGAATGGGTTAAAAAAACCCCACACTGTGAAGCTTTTGAAAATGTATGACCACATAGTTGGTCAAAAGCATGAAAGATGGCATTTAGTTGAGACACAAAAGGTGACTAGAGGTGAGGGAAAACAGGTTTCCTTCAGGAATTCCTTCCTTTGAATGATGCTGTAGATAGTAATAATGAATGATTTTTTTAATATATTTTTTTGTCCCTGTTCCATGGATGTTGGCTTTTAGTGAATCAGTAAACCCAAGAAGTCCTTTCTTACTCCCTTGAGACAGCTTTCCTCTGGAAGTGTGGCTCAAGTGATGAGACTCAGTTGGACACTGAACTGAGTGCTTGAGAAGGAACTTGATTCAGTTATCTCAAAGTAAGCTCAAAGGAGTATTCCCTCCTTATGCAAAATGGTTCCTCATTCCCTAAACACTGGAAATGCATTTTATTTAGAGAGGGATTTATTTCATTTTTAGAGGAGTAGGTTTAGTGGTTGACCAGCTTTTCAGTATTTTGTTTCATTTTGTTTCTCTGATGTATTAGATCTTGCCTGTGCATAGCAGTATCTAATACATCAGAAAAGCAAAAGGAAACCAAAGTCACCTTCTCTGGAGGCATTCAAAACTCACCTGGATGTGTTCTTGTGTGATGTACTCTAGGTGATCCTGCTCTGGCAGGCCGGTTGGACTAGATGATCTTTTGAGGTCCTTTCCAACCCCTAACCTTCTGTGATTCTGTGTGATACAGGAACACCTATTTTTAATGAATTAAACTCACATTTGGTAGGTTCTTTTTCTCTTTGACTTGGAAGTGCTTTGAAAAACATTGCTGTAATATTTCTTATTTTTTTTAAAGAAGTTTTGTCTTGCTCACATTTGAGGTACAGAGAATGTAAACTTCTACATCTGTGTTTGAATAACTTACTAAAAACAAACAAACAAACCCCCCACAAAACAATCAAACAAACAAAACTAAAAAACAAAACAAAACAAAACAAAAACAACCAAACAAAACCCCACAAAAGGGCCATCAAAAAAACCAGGAGGATGCTGACTGTTTATACACAAACCAGAAAGTACAAATTCTTAAGGAATGCATGAAGATAGTTTAACAGTCTCAACAAAGTGGTTTGTTTTTTTCTGTAGTGTCTGAACCCTGCTTGAAAAGGTCTGTAACTTAAATAATTTATATTTTGTTATGCATTTGTAATGCCAAAGTAGTACTAAGTGGTTTTTAGGTTGGTGTTACCTGGAAACTGTCCTGTGTTGGAAAGCTGTCTATTCATTTGCAAGCTACAGAGCATGGTTTGACTCTTTGATTTCCATTCCAATGAATGCTGCTCTCAGACATGCAGCAATCTTCTACCATGTCCCGAGATAAAACAAGGAGAACGAAGAATGTAGCTTGTTCTGTTGTGACAAGTCATGCAAGAGTCTGTTCTGAGATGAACATGGAAAAGATAGCACAAGCTTTCCTTTTGCTAAGGGAAATTCAGTATAATTGGAGCACCTTCCCTTCTGGAACACAGGAACAAATTATGCTTTTAACATCTTGTGTCTAGACACAGAGCTATGCCCATGGATTTTGTTTTGTCTGAGGGGTTATGTGGTTTTGGTTTGGGTTGTGCTTTCTTTGGTTTTGTTTGTATGGTTGTTTTTTTTTTATTTGGTTGATTTTTTAGTTTGGGTTGGTTTGTTTGGGTTTTTGTTTGTTTGTTCCTTTTTGGCCTTATAATGTCTAAAACCAGAATAAAGCAAACTTGAAATCTGAAAAATATGTTAACCTGCCTGTGGCCAACCCATAAAATGAAAAATCTAGCTTCCATGCTCTTTTTTTCGTTTCTTTCAGCTTAAGATGTAAGTATCCATCTCTGTTCTTGCTACCTAGATACAAGAAGGAGGTTTCAGCAGTTACTACTATTTGGAGCCTGTAACAGAAGAAAATTCAAGGCTAACTTTCAGCTGCTAGGGTTAGGCCCAGTTCTCCTTAAATGCCCAGCCAGTCTTTGGCAAATTCACAGCTTGCATTGGGTTGAAAGGGACTCTCAAAGGCCATCTTGTCCAACCCTGCTGCAGTGAGCAGGGACACCTCCAACTAGATCAGGCTACCCAGGGCTACAGCAAGTCTGATCTTGAATGTCCCTAGGGACAGGGGCTCAACTCACATCCCTGGGCAACTTGTTCCAGTATTCTATCACTCTTATTGTGAAGAACTTCCTCCTGATGTCCAACCTAAAGCTACCTTGCTCCAGTTGCAAACCATTGCCCCTTGTCCTATCATCACAAGCCCTGCTAAACAGTCCTTCTTCAGCCTTCTTGTAGATCCCCTTCAGATACTGATAGGTAGCTAAAAGGTCTCCCTGGAGCCTTCTACTGTCAGACTGAACAGCCCCAACTCTCACAGCCTGTCTTCATAGGGGAGGTGCTGCAGCTCTTTGGTCATCTTTGTGGCCCTCCTCTGGACCCAATCCATCAGGTCCACATCCCTCGTGTGTTGAGGGCTTCAACACAAGTTCTTCCTATTCAACTTTCCCCTATCACATCAGTTCTTGTATTTGACATTCACAAGAGAGAGTGTGCCGCAGGACAAATGGCTCTGTGTAGTTCCAGGTTTGTCTATTCATTCAGAATCTTAAAGTGAAGGGAAGCAGCATGTCTAAGGATGTGCTTCAAGGTATTTCTAAAGGTTACCTAAAGTTGTTGATGATTCCAAGAAATTTTTCAAAACTAATCATTCAATAGGAAAAGTAGATGGATTGCTTTCATTATAGCATTGGCCAGTGTGTACTGGGAAACTGTCTTGGCTGGCTCTGTGGTAACTGATTTTATAGACATAAATTGTTAAAAAACGCTGGAGCCTTTTGAAGACTGCTGTTACAGGAAATGAAATAAATCCATTGTGGGATTCTCTGAGTACCATTTTTAACTGACATACTGTGCTGGACTGACTGAAGTGAATACATGGTCCTTTTAGTGCAGAAATGAATGCTTTGATTTTTATGCCTTCCTCCATGAAGGAACAGTTAAAATCAGGCACAGGGAAATATAACAGATGTTCGTACACATTTCCCATCTGAAAATGCCTTCCACTGGCCAAGACGATTGTTAGGCACAATTAAGCCCACTATATACATCCTGTATTGTAAGCCAAGTGTGCTGAATATGTTCCCAACAGGGAAGCACAGATTTAGAAAGAAGGCAGTTTATATGAACTTTCATCTGCAGTAGATTTTTGGGAGTCACTGTGTGAAAACCATAAGGAGACCTGACTGACAGCTCTGAGTCTGTGCCCCAAAGCACTGTGCTGTAAACTGTATCTTTAAGAGAAACTTCCAACCCATGAGAAAATTTTGTAGGCATTTCAGGGATACCAACACTTGAAATCTGCTTTCTGAGTGGCATTTGGTATTATGTTGCCAACTGACTTCAAAAGCTTGTGATATTATGCATTGCAACGTTCTACATTCAGCCTAATTGCCACTGTAATCAGTTTTACGATGGCTACAGGGATGTATTTTTCTCTTTTATTTATTTTTTTTTTTTTTGGTCTGAAATGTGAGCAACTTTTTGATTTCATAGACATACTTGGTAATGAAGGGAGGGAGGCCCTGCAGACCTGCACACTTTTCAAATAATGTCTGACATGTTTATGCGGAGAGCGGGATTTGTCATTCCCAATGACATGATAACATCTACTGCTGAAAAAGATACTGAGAACTAAATACTCTCATGTTTTGTGCTAGGTATTGTAACTGAACACCATCTAGTTGGCCGTTCCAGAAAAGCATGCCTGCCTTGTGTCTCAAAAAATCGCTGTGATTGACTATTTTTGTTGTATCAAAATATCATACAGACGCTATGCAAGTGTGGTGACCTAAAAATGTCAGTGAGTATTTCATAGCAGTTGTCTTTTGTATTTTTTATGTTTTTAGTGATTGGGGGGGGGGGGGGGGGGGGGGGGGGGGAGGGAGGGAGACAGAAATGCAAGACAGACATTGCTTTTCTGTTGTGTAATGCCTGTCATTTAATAATGTAAAATGCTCTGTGCCAGCTCTGTAGAGAGAATCTGTAAGTTGCTGGGCAATCAGTAATCTTTTCACTGAGATGTGCAAGAGAACTCTGAAACCTGTCTGCTGTTCTGGTCTTACTTTTCTGTAATAAGATACAAATCTGCAAATGCTGATTCCCTGTTTTTGCTCTGCTCTTAGTTCTCCATGTAATGTCCTTGTTAAATTCCTCTTCAGATGGATCTAAGTGTTTAGTAGCTCATGCTGTCTTTGTTCATGGCAGAAATAAGGAGAAAGCTGCTGTGTAGTCTCCTGTACAGATCATATGCAGTTACCTGTATTTCGTGAAGGCAAGTGAGTGAGACTTTTCTGTGCAAGGGGAAATTTAGGCTTGAACTTAGAAAAAAGCTCTTCACAGAAAGAGTGATTGCCCATTGGAATTAGCTGCCCAGGGAGGTGGTGGGGTCAACATCCCTGGAGGTGTTTAAGACTGGATGAGGCTCTTAGTGCCACGGTTTAGTTGATTAAATAGGGTTGGGTGGTCTGTTGGACTTGATGATCTTGGAGGTCTCTTCCAACCTGGTTGATTCTGTGATTCTGTAATATGCTCTGTTACTATGAGAGAGAATATCTTAAATATCTCTTGGTTAGTGCTCAGGAAGTAGACGACTTCTTAGGAGTACCAAGAGCATTGCTGGGCAGTGTATGGCCTTTGCATGTGCCTTGATATGATTCCTTGCATGTTAAGTCATGTAGTGTGTATGTTTATTTCTGGTGCTTGCCCACAACATACATTGTCATACTTAAGTGTCTATGAGATGTATTATTTCTTAAATGCTGTTCTGCAGTTACTTTGATGGAAGGTTTCTGGCTGCAAATTTATCTTTTGCACTATTATTTGTTGATTCTTAGAGAGTTGCACAAAATAAGTTTTTACATAAAAGCCTTCTTCTAGCAGAATTATAATAAAGTGCTGAGAGGTATTTTTATTCTCTTGGTTGTGATAAAAAGTAGGAGATCAAGAAGGGAACAGGTAGCCCACTGATTATTTGCTGAATTTATTTAGCATGAGAGAGATTATTTCAAAACACTAATAAATGCACAGTGTTGCTTCTGGATAAGTGAGATGACATTTTCTGGTTTACATTTTCAGTGTGTGTTGCTTGAATTCATTGCGGAGATTTTCCTCCCCTGGGTTCCAGAAGTTAAGTACCTGAAATACTTAAAAGTAGTTTTGGGTCAGAGCCAGACTACATAATAAGCACATATTTCATAGGTTTATTCTTCCTGGTTGTTTCCGAGCACTTCTTTTCTGACACAGCAAGTAACCTGCCCAGCGTTTCACTTTCTCGATACCATCCTACAAGTTTGTTGTAATGTTACACGTTTTACCAAATTTCTCAACTTTCATATGCCTCTTATTTCTATCATCTTGCTGCTTTAGCACTGTTACCTCTTTTCATAGTATCAGTCAGGGTTAGAAGGGACCACAGGGATCATGAAGTTCCAACCCCCCTGCCATGGGCAGGGACACCCCACACTAGATCAGGCTGGCCAGAGCCTCATCCAGCCTGGGCTTAAACACCTCCAGGGACAATCTTTTATGCCAAATGGAACACTTCTCTATAACTGGCATAATATTTTTTTTTTAATTTTTATTAATTAAAAATATCTTCTGAGCACCATTCTTCAGTTCCATTGCAAAAAATTAATTGGCATCTGCAGCATAAAAATAGATTGTGGTTTGGGAATCAGACACCTTCAGAAACAGATCCCTGACAGATCCATGATATGTATTTTTGGGGAACACTGTATCCTAGAGGCATTTAAAGTATTTGTGAAAGTATTTCTTGAGGATGATGCCTATTAGCTCATGAAGTTATTCCCTAATGCACTGTCCAAGAAGCCATCTGTTTTACTGATGACCAAACCCAAACAATTAATTTGTTGCTATGCTGTACACTGATACTGTAGCATTTCTAGTACTTGTTCCATTTAGCACTCTTGTTCTGTATGTATACATAATTCTGCTAAAGTAGTGTGTTTCCTTGGAAAGCAGGATAAAAGTTATAAATGTAAGTGAAACTTGGTTTGGTTTTTGTTTTAAGGGGTTTGTTAAATAGCTGTTGTGATCCAAGAAAAAGATGAAGTCGTTAGTGCTAATTATCCTCCAGGCCTTTTTGGAAAAGAGCAGTGTATGTATGTACTCTGTGACTTTGCTTAATAGTTAGCTTTTGTTCTCTGACAGAGCAGGAGACTTTGAATATATATTACCTAGTGCAGAAATAGAAAAATCAAATTGGTCATGTAATGGTTCCTCTCTCTCTGTCTCAGGACAGAACGTTTTTGTTAAAAATTGATTCCACCTTCTTCACTTAAAACCATTGCTATAATGCAACAGAACCTAATATTTTTGTTGTTGTTATGTCTTGCCTTTTTGGTCACAACCAGAAAGTGAATGTATACATTTATATATGGAAGGTTTCTTGCTGTGAAGAGGGATTTCCAATTCAGAGATTCAAAGATGTTCAAGCCAGGAAGGATCATTATGATAATTCAGTCTGTCCTCTTGAATATACATGCTACAGAATTTCTTGCAGTGACTGGCTTAAAGCAGACCTTTTGGAAGATTTAATCTTTTTTTAAACATCCAAGTAATTTTGATTCCATCAGTTTCACTGATACCCTACTGAACTGTTTGAATGTTTAATTACCCTTGCAGTTAGGACATTTCTCTTTATTTCCACTTCTAGCCATTGGTTCCTGCTGGGTATTTTGTCTGCAAGATCGAAAATGCAAAATACCTACAAACAAATGAGGAAGCTCTTTAAGTGTGCCACCTCCTAGAAGTGATGTATTTCACAGACATGGAGAAAAATAGGGAAGGCAGGCACCTTGTGGGATCATGTAATCTACTTCTCTGCCTGAAGGCAAGATCAACTTCGTGTGTGTCATTCCTGACAGATGTTTGTTGAGCCGGTTAACATCTTGAACAACGGGGACTCTCTAACCATTCCAGGCATTTTACACTGGCATTAGAGGTGGGATTTTTTTCCCAGTGTTAGAGATATAACCTCCCACTGTTATTTTATGCAGAGCCGGCATGGAAAATCCATTATTTCCGTCCTCAACATAGTGGGACATTATCTACTTAAAGACAGTGATGCCACCCTCAGTCTTCTCTTTTGAGGTAGTGCAATTTCATTCCTTCAGTCTTTGCTTCTAGAGTTTTCCTTAGACTCCTACAGTTGTGAGACATGGCTAAGAATTTAGGTCCACAAAAATACTTGGGCATCTAATTTTCCTTTTTCAGAAAAACATTACATTATAATGTACGAAGCCTTCCTTTCAGACACATGAAACTGGAGTGGGAGATAATAAAATTTTGCTAGTAGAAACAGATGTGCACTGGGAAGGAGAGGTGAGAGTTAACACTAAGTCATGAGACACAGAGCACTGTGAAGGATGAGTTTATTTTGCTGTTATTAAAAATTTCATTTCAGGATAATCCCTCTGAGATTTAACACGTTATTTTAAGAAAAGCTTCCTAGAGCAGCAGTAAACAAGACAGAGTACAGTAGGTTCAAACGATTCATAAATGTTTGGGTTTTTTAAACATCCCATTTATTGAGTCTATTTCTGATACAGTGCTGGAAGAAACAGCAATCATGTTGCCTGTGTGTTTGCAAAGAGTGACATTTGTAAAGTAATCTATTTAAATAATCATCACTCTGAAGCCTTGTCTGCAGTTTTTGGTTGTCAGATTTTTGTGGAGTAGGAAGAAAAACACTTAAAGCACAGGCTGGCTCCTTAGTGATTTTTCATGTATCCCTCCTTCAGCAGCAGCTCAACTGAGGCTTAATTTTGAGGTTGCTGTTTCATGTGTGACACTTAACCAATTTCTGTGCATGGCTTTGTGAAAGCATGTATCTGTATGTCTGAATGTCCAATAAATAGGAGCCCCACAGCCTTCCACCTGGATATGTTTGTTTACGTCAGAGTCAACAATGCACTCTGCATTCCTACCCCTAATATTCTGTGATTCTGTGGTTACTACAGAAATATGTGGGGTAAAAAAACACCACATTTTACTGTGTGGCATTTACATTGAAGCAGGATATAGGTAACTGCTGCAGTGCTCAGGGGGGGCATTTTTGATCTAATATGACATGAGACCACTTTCTAGTACACCCAATGTTTGAGTGGATGGCATTATGGAACTCACAGCAGAAAATCCCCAGAATCTTTAGACACAAGAAAACTGTGGTCTTACCTTGTGCCAACGGGAAACCCCAACACAGTGAATGATGGCAATGATGTGTGTTATTAGTAGGGATAACATTACATTAATGGCAAAACAGGAAACAAAACACTGATGTGCCACCATTGTGTTACCTGCTCATAATTATCCCTTGATAGTAACTGCGCTTTAGAGAATTATCGTCTTAAATGTATGATTTCTCCTCTTTTTTTCTTTCTTGTTAGTTTGTTAAGCTAGGTGACAGCATAATGTATGAACGCATGTACTCTTCAGGGCTTTTAAAGCTTTAAAATCTATATTTAATTTGACAGCCTCCAGTAAAAGGCGGCATTTTGGCATGTGTTTTGGAGCATTCCTGTTCAAGAAGGCGCTGAAATTACAGTAAAGCACATGCTGAAGTGCTTTCCTGAAGTGGGATCCTAGCACTCAGTAAATATAATCATATTTTCTCAAGTATTCCCCTAGTGTTAATATTGATGATAGAATCTGAAACTCTGAGGCATGGATCAAGAATAGTCTGTGATCGGGAAAAGGCAGATAAATGGTTATGGAAAAGCAGAGAGATTAAGAAACACAGAACTAAAGCAAAATAAATGAGCCTTAGCAAAGCGGGATTTATTTGCCAGTTTTTATTTGTATCACTTTGTATAAAGTGATTCAAAAAACCCTCACATGTACCACATTTCTTTCAGGAATCTTCTTGCCCTTTTCTTTTTATTTCTTGGGTTTTTTTCTTTTGTGTTTTGTTTTGTTTTCTCCTTAGTTATTTACAGGAGTGTTAATATGTTGAGTTGCGCGCAGTATGAGTAGACCTTGTTAGAAAACCAGGCCTTAGTGAGTAGTAGAAAGCGTTGTGGAGCCTCTCAGTCCTTCTTCAGGGCCAGAAGATGACCATTGCCAAGTCTTGTTCTTGCAGAATTTACTACATAATCTCAGAGAATAATGAGAGCTCTCTCCCCTTTTACTTTCCAGCACTGGGGAGTGCTTGTAAAAGGTCAGTGTGTGATAAGAAATGGATAAAGATGAAAGAATGCCCTTACTGCTCACTCCTAGACACAAGATACAGATAGTAGAGCATCTTTAAAAAAATAATAAATTTTATAGAGTTCATATATAATTTGCCACTTATATCGTGGATGAACAGAGGGGAATATAACAAGGTTATCATTTCATCTGCTTATGCTCCTAACAATAAACAAGATGTTAGCAAATTAAAGCTGTCACATTATCAGTATAATTTTTTTTTTTTCAGTTCTTTTTTTTCCACTGTGATTTACCATTCTCCCCTCTCCTCTGGTTTATGCATCAACGCCCTCATAAATAGGAAGTGATCCTTGTAATGTGAACAAAATCAAGAGTGTAAGCCTGGAAAGTCTGTTCAGTTTGTTTAATGTTTTATTCTTTGTTTCATGTCTGTATCTAAAGATGCACGGCGATTTAATTGTATGAGAAAGATTTCTGTCCGGAGTATGTGTGGAGAGATCTTTCTACCATGGATCATGTATTTTTGTTTCATGAACCTTGCTCTTTCAGGGACAGATTTTGAGGTAGTTGCATACAGTACAAAATTAAAATACCTCTACAATGTCATTCTTTGGGAGACAACTTGCAGGGAGTTTTAAAATCAGTGGACTTGTTTGCTTCTTTTTTTTTTTGGGTTGTATCTAGACTTAGTTATTTTGTGTGAACCTTTCTATGAAATACAAGTATCACTCAAAAAATAGGTGAAAGCCTTGTAAAGATAATAAATACGTGAAGACTTCTCTGAAACTTCTCAGGAAGGCAGAGTTTACAGTGTTTCAAAAACTAGCAAGGGTTTGCTACGTGCTTGTAAGTTCACCAGTTCCCTTTATTTCAGTTGGTGTAAGCATACTCTTTTTTTTCCCACCTGCTTTGTTTATTATTGCCAGGAGTTGCTCCAATCATGCTCTGTACTCAGTGAAGCTTTGCTGAAGAATGTCAGTCAATAGTTGCAAAGCTGTCAAGTATTTTTCCCTAACTTCAATTTACACAGGCACTTCAAAAAGAAATGAATGAAGTCTTGTGAAGTGCACCTGTAGCCATTTTAAACGAACTTTTAGTGATCTGGAATGTTTTCTGTGAAACTGCATTTAGTGTTTGCTGGATCACAGAATGGATAAATGCTTCACCAGCTATTGCAGAATGAGGAGAATCACAGTTTACAATTGCTTGCAGGGAGCATTCGCTTTAGCTTGGTGATATGTGAATTTATTCACTTATTTATTGTAGTGATAGATTATTCTCACTTCTACTTTTATTTGACAAGCTGCACAGTGCTAAACCCTGCTAAAATGGTGCAAGGACCCAATTACAGAAACTACAAAGGCATGCAAGAGTAAGCAAAGAAAAAAACATATAAAAGGATTAAAGATCAAAAATAGAATGATTCCAGTGAAACTGTATTAGGAGACATCAGGCAGGAAAACATGAAAGAATTAGAGTATGGAGAACAAAGCTTTATGAAGCTTCTGAAAACTGACAAGCATATTTAAAAAAAATTATTTCTGTTAACTGTCTTTATTAGAATGAAAACAGTTTCTTGGAGAAGAACTTTTTTTTCAGAGTTGTAATGAACTAAAGACTTGAATTTTCTTCAGTCCTTCTGTTTCTGGAGTTTGAGTTTCATCTGCAGAGTTGAGGAAGCTGGTTCTAAGCAAGTGTCCTGGTTTTGGTTGGGATAGAGTTAATTTTCTTCCCAGTAGCTGGCACGGTGCTGTTTTGGATTTAGTGTGAGAATAGTGCTGATAAGACAGTGATGTTTTTTACTTGTTGCTAAGTAGCGCTTATCCTAAGTTAAGGATTTTTCAGTTTCCCATGCTCTGCCAGCAAGCAGGTGCACAAGAAGCTGGGAGGGAGCATGGCCAGGACAGCTGATCCAAACCAGCCAAAGGGGGCATATTCCATGCCATCGAAGGGAGAGTGGAGAACATGGTCCTCACTACCACAATTATGCAGTCAAGTTTCTTACGAGTTTTACTTCTTTTCAATTCTCTTTCCATCCTACTGGGAGGGAGAAAGAATGAGCGAGTGACTGCCTGCTTGTTGGCTAGGGTTATGCCATGACACCAGGGCTTTAGAAAGGAAATAGTATCTTTAATTTTAATGAAAGTGTTCTCCAAGATTTTATGCAGAATTATGGGATGGCGTTACCCTAATACCTACTTTCCTGTGTTAAACAGGCCAACGCTTTTATTGCTTCTGTGCCTTTGTACACTGCCTTTCAATCTAATCCACATTTCCTTATGCAGTAGGCATAGTGTTGCTCTGTCTAGAGCACTGACAAAATTGAGGTGCATTTGACCCTTGCTTTTCTTCATACAAATGCCTGTTGTGTAGAATTAGTTTTCTGTGCACAGAGAACTGTGAGAATGGGCTAAATGAAAAATAACCCCATCAGGAATAAGACTTTATTCACATTGCAATTCCTCCATGTTTCTTGGAAAACTGGTCTAACTGCAGACTTTTGCAGTATTGCTAAGGGGTTTTGTCTATTTCCTACGTACAGGGTTTCCGCTGAAGTTAGGAGAACCAGTTCAGATGCGGTGATTTGGACCTGTATTTGAAGCTCCTGAATATATTGTAACATGTAACTGACAATTTTGAGAAGGCTTTCTTTAGAAGGATTTTTAAAATATACTCCAGAACCTTTGTATAGATCAATACTTGCTGTATTTTGGCCAGCATGGCGCCGCATTCCTGTAGCAGTTCTTTAGCAGTGTTCTTCAGATATCTCCATCTCCAGGGCCCACTCACAGAGGTATCAGTTTGGGAGTGGAAGAGAAGCACTGTGGGGTTTTTTTTTTCCTACTTTTTTTGTAGCAGCAAAGACTACTGGTTGAGGTGCTGCATAGACAGTCACTGGCTCTTCTCTGGGGTTGTTCTTCGTGTAGCTTTTGCAGTATAGTCGAAGCCTGGGAGGGATACAAAGCAAGACAGATGGTTTCCCACAGACTTCCCCTCTAGCTCTTTCATCTTTCATCTAACTATTAATTCATCTGTTTGGATGGATACATTCACGCATGGAACCAAGATGAATAATAATGAGATTTTTAATAACTCCCTACATTTGCATTCCTTGTAACTCTTTACATGGTTCTAGCTGATTAAAATGAATCATTTACATAATTAACATATGGTTATAGTGTTGGCTTTAATATGCTGATTATCTCAGTACTTTTGTCTAGAGTCAATTGGATTCAAACTGTAACAATTGTTTGAAGTGAGAATAGTTTACTCCTATGAGGCTTGGTGAATATTTGCCATGGGACCTGGTTAGAAATAGCACAACTGTCCAAGAAATTCTTTAATGTAAAGCATGTATTAAAAAAAATAAAACTAAAAAGTGTGTCACATCTGCTGTGTACAGGTCAGGCTTTACAAATAGCTTCCTATGGTTAGAGAGACTTCTGCATTTCTTCAGTGAGATTCAAATAAAGTACCAATTAAGAATGAATCAAGATAACCAGTGCAAATCTAATCATTTCATCATTTGTCATGACTTTTTGGTTTCTTTTAAATAATGTTTAGCAGTAGTAATAATAATTTATTTTAAATTATGTCAATGTAGGTAGATATAAAAGACATATTTTATTATTATTATTAAACTAAATGTGCTTCAATATTGTGTTCTCTGGATTACCTTGCTCTTAAGATTAAAAGAGGAGGGGTTTTTATATTTGTCATTTTGTTTGCTTCCTCCTAACCATGTCTGTGTAGCAAGTAACACTGAAGCAATCATATTTTATGAACTGGTAGAATATATTTCCAATCTTGCTCTGACCCTTGATGGTGTGCTTAGCTTCCTAATGCAGAGGCTGCCTGAAAACAGAACAGAAAAGAAAAGAATAGTCAGTTTTTGTGGCTAGGTAACTAACACTTGTGTCAATGAATGCTTTTTGGATGTTCATGAATATGTGAAGCAAATTTGTGTTAATTGCACTACTGTTGTCCACAATTAGTCTGTGGTAGACATGATTAATTGTAAAGAGCCCTGACATTTATGCATAAAAGGCTTGAGGTCAAACAGAAATGGAGAAAAATGGTTGCTGCAGCATTGGCAGATGGAATGCTAATGCATTTTGACTTGTACTGAGAATAATGATATTTCTACATCAATAGCAAATAATTGTTTTAGAACTGTGGAATATTCTTCTCTCCTTTGCTTTTCTCTCTCTGTTTAACTTTCCTCCCTCCCACCCCAGGATGCCACAGTCACTAGTTATTTTTACAGTGTAGTCTTTAATTGGCTTTAATAATAACTTTGTCAAGTGCTTTACCGGAAACTTACACCAAATAGGTAGCTGGGAAAGGACTGTATTGATTGGCTTCTCTAAGGAAAAGTGTAATGGAAACATCTTCTGATGATAATTCTGCATGCATTTTGAAGGAAGTCTCTTGAATCTGTGGGTATTATATCCTGTCAATAAATGAGCTTCCTGTGTTCCTAGGACACAGGCTTTAATGACATTTTAGCATGCTTATCATGTTGAGTAGTAAATAATTCAGTAGGTGGAACCTCAATGTTTTCATTTCTATCTTAATAATAAACAGACCATCTTCACTGTGTCATTACCTGCCTATAAGTATGACCCATAACTATTTGGGTCCATTTCTACCACAACACCATATGACATTTAGAGTGTTCCCAGTGGGTGGAACTGTAGGGCTGCAGCATTTTTCATGGGTTGCTGGTCTGAAGCCTCAGAGCTTTTTAATAATCAAGAGACCCTGATGGGCCTTGCCTTTTAGAAAGCCAGCAGTGTGGCTGACTTAGTGAAGGCTGGCTGTGTGCACATGGTGTATAATAGTCAAACTGAAGGTATGTGTACCCGGAGCAGAGGGAGTTGTCTTCCAGTTCTTCGGCGTTTGGGAGTTAACTCATAAGTTTATTTTGTTCAAATCAACATTAATGATTCTAGATAATGATTAATTGACATCAATAAGTCTGGATATGCCGTTGGTGGACATGTTAGTCCAGTGAAATTCTGTTGCTTTAGTTCCTGGGTGAATGTATTCCTTAATATAAAGACTGAACAGGAAGGACTTTCCCACCAATTATCCATATTTAAAACAAATAAAAAATCCAAACAAAAAAGAAACAAAACTTCAAAAAAAACCAAAACACCAAAACCCCAAAAAACAACCACTCAAAAAGCAAAACAACAAAACCAAACCAGCCTGACTGAAGCAAGCAGAATTCCCTGCCTCTATTGTGTGCATTTTAGTATGTTTCAAGTTGTCATGCTTTTATTCATGTAGCATGTATGGAAGATAGGTTAAACCTTTCCAATACCCTTTTAAACTGCTACTTAGTAGTTCCTTTTTGATATTCCAGGAAAATCCATCATCTATCTGTTCTCACACAAAATGTTGTTGGGTTTTTGTTTGGTTGGTTGGTTTGTTTTGGTCTGTTTTGTTTTAAAGTGAAAGCACCATAGCCCATTTGAAACGCTTGGGGTTTGTTTGGTGCTTTGGGTTGGTTTTTTGCTTGTATGTCTTAGTTTTGTTTTGTTCTTGCTTTGGGGGTTTGTTTTGGCTTGTTTTTTTTCTTGGCTTTGGTTTGCGTGGCGTTGTAGATCTTTGCAGTGGAGCAAGTTTTTACTTAGTTGCAATCTTTGCCACTTGGCCATTTGTAATTACTTTTTAGCACTTCTCCAAAAGTGAGGAGAAGTCCTTAGGACATCAATTTAGAATTAAGTACCAATGCTCCTCAAAATGCTAATCTTGCAAAAACAGTTTTCCAAACTGTGGTCCAGACAAGAGTGTTAAGTGTTCCGTGAAATCACACAGAATTTTAAATGCTTTTGCTTGAGAATTGGGTGATGATGGTTCATGGTGGCCTCTCCAAAACATTGAGGATTGATAATGGTCTTTGCTACATAGTGGTCTCTTCTCCCAGGCACCCAGCACCAGAACGAGAGGATGCAGTCTCAAGCTGTGCCAGGGGAGGTTTAGGCTGGAGGTGAAGAGAAAGTTCTTCCCAGAAAGAGAGATTTGCCATTGGAATGTGCTGTCCAGGGAGGTGGTGGAGTCACCATCCCTGGAGGTGTTCAAGGGGGGATTGGATGTGGCACTTGGTGCCATGGTTTAGTTAGTCATGAGGTTCTGGGTGACAGGTTGGACTTGATGATCTCTCAGGTCTTTTCCAACCTTATTGATTCTATGATAGTCTGGAACACAGCATTCTGTGGGAATGCCACCACAGGTAATATTTCTTATGTGGTAGCTCAGCCTGATGACTCTTTTGCTATAGCATACTTGCATCAGACCAAACCCAGGTACCAATTGCTTAAACATAGTAAGGCCTTGTATAATTCATGCATAAATACATTCATAATTTATTTTGATAAACCAAAAATCCATTTTTTCATGATAAAAAGACAACCTACTCTTAGTTTTACTCTGGTTTAGAATCTACACCGGATAACCTAAATGAGAGAAATCGGTTATATATATATATTACCCAAAGGACATGGTTAGGAAAATTAAATTAAGTGAAATACTGGCATCTTCCATTGAGAACTTTTGAATTGCTCAGTGATGCTTGGTTATGTGGCCTCATTCCCAAGTATAGCATTCTTTCAAAGCAGAATATATGGTACTAATCTCCAGCACTCCCGTAATAAATGCTGGACTCTGGACAGGAGATGGCCAAAAGAGAGTGCCTGGGCAAACCTTAATCTTTAATAAGGTGCAGAACTAGTCTATAACTGTCAAGGAATGACAGAAGAGCAGTGCTTTCAGCTTGCCTGCTCAGAATAGAAAATGGGGTCCTCTGACAGGCAAGAAAGGCTACTTTATTCTTTATTGGGTTTGGGCCTATTATTGTGCCTGTGTTATTTAGTTATTTGACATTTGTGAGTTGTTGGGGCAAAAGGAAGTCCAGTTATTAATGTGAAAACAGAATTTAAAGTGGATTTTTATGCTGAACTTGCATTGAAAACTCTTAGACTTGGAAGCGAAGCCATACCTGAAAGTTCAGTGGATGTTGTTTGTAATTTAGAAATGTAAGGCGTTTTTGTATTAAAACAAAAGGCAGCTCTTAGAGATAAAAATAAGCAGACAGTCAATATTTTCCAGATTTAACCGGGTGAGGAAAAAAATAGCAGCAAATGAAACAATGCAGAAGTTGGGTGGTTTATTTCTTTGAACTGCTCCTTGCCATCTAGAATCCTTGATAATAGCTTTTTCTTCTTTTTTTTTTTTTTTTCTGTGCAGTCTGAAGTGATTTCCCAAGCTTTGGCTAGAAATGTGACACTTTTTCTGTAACTGCATTGCCAACTGTGCTTGTGTGCCACCAGTCATCAGCCTGGGAGTATGCAAAGGACTCCTGATAATGCTTTTATCTGACTTGTGACAGACTCAGCTTCTGCTGCCTGCATCATGTGCTTTGGATGCCTTCTGTGGGTCAAAGCCTCTTGGTCCAGGAAGCAGTGCCTGCTGCCATCGTTTTGCAACAATTTTTTAACAAACTAGACGTTTTCAATCTCAAGAGAAGCTTTTTCCTCTGTTGTTTTGCAGTGAAATCCTTCAGGTGCTTAGGTACCAATGCATGGCATTTAATTTGCAAGAATATCAGAAACTTAATAAGATCTGGTTGGTTGGTTGGTTTGTTTGTTTTTAATATTTAGGTCTGGATTCATATAGAGTAATGAAATTAGGACTATTTAAACATTTTTGCATGAAAGGTCAGACATTTTATGTTAACAAAAACCAGTATGCACCTGCATATTGGTAAGTTTATGCAAAATATTTGAGAACATACATTCTTCATATTCCTGCCAAATGGGAGACATGTCAGCTAGCTGCCAAACTGCAGTTTCTGACTTTTCCAAATTCTTAGAAAACAAAACCATTTCCTTATCTGTTCATTTGTTTTGAGTTCTTTATATGTATGCAAGCTAATTGCATAGGAGTTAGAAGTTCTTTAACCTGAAAATTGACAATTAGTGTCAATCTGTCTTTCAAAAGATACAAATTAGATAAAATCATAACTGCCAGTCATGGTGATTTGTGGTGTTTGAATGGTGTGAATTCTCGTTCCAGGTTTTGACAGCTCTCTGAAACCTCTGAAAAGGCCCACTAAAATGTGTGGTTTCCTCTAGACTGATTAGTTAATCAACTGAACATGACTCAGCACTGTGGCCAGCTGGCCAAGAAAGCCAGTAGCATCCTGGCTTGTATTAGAAACACTGTGGCCAGCAGGAACAGGGACTTGATCATCCCCCTGTACACTGATGGGGCCACACACTGAGTATTGTGTCAGGCCAGTATAGGAAGGACATTGAGGTGCTGGAACATGTCTAGAGAAGGGCAGCAAGACTCGTGAAGGGCCTGGAGCACAGGACCTGCAAGGACCATCTGAGGGCGTTGGGGTGAGGGGGCCACCCTCTTCTCCTTGATGACAAGTGACGGGACCAGAGGAAATGGTTGCAGTCTGCACCAGGGGATGTTTAGGCTGGATGTTAGGAAAAATTTCTTCATTGAAAAGGTTCTAAAACATCAGAATGGTCTGCCCAGGGCAGCAAAGGAATGGCCATCCCTGGGGGTGTTCAAGCAGCATGTGGACCTGGCACTTAGGGACATGGTTTAGTGTTGACCCTTCAGTGCTGAGTTGACGGTTGGACTGCATAGTCTTTGATGTGTATTCAACCAGATATGTTCTGTGATTGTGTGATTCTGTTACCAGTTTTTATTAATTTTTTTTAGCCAAATGCAAATTTTGTCTGATTTTTTTCTTATCTTTTCTTGTTGTGAGGGTGTGTAGCATTTCCAGTAAGAAAGTAGTTGCTAGTTTCTACCCCTTGCATTCATGCTTGGGTTTGCAGATTGTCAGCCTACAGAACTTTTTCAGGAAAATTGACACAGAAAAGAACAGCTTCTCACAAGTGACAAATATCCAGAGCATGTGCATCTGTGGTCTGGCTTTGCTATTGCAAAATGATACAAATACAGAACGTTGTTTAGTGCTTTAAAATTCTCACTCTTTCTTATCCAGCCAGAATGACTGGCCAGGCTATATGAAATGAAAGCATTTGCAAGAATTCTATGAAAAATGGACTAATAGGCCCTGTTAAGGAGAGGTGCTTCTATATCCCAGGCAAAAATTCACCAGTACTGTTGACTCAAAATTAGTATTGATGCTCAGGTGTGTTTTGCTGGGAAATACTGCACTGCAAGAAAAGGGGGAGACATTTGACTTGTTTAATTCTGGATGACCTTAAGCTTTAGGTTTTCTCATTCTGAAGGCTTAAACACAGGGGCCTGGAGATCAGGACCTACAAGGACCATCTGAGGGAGCTGGGCTTGTTCAGTTTGGAGAAGAGGAGGCTGAGGGGAGACCTCATTGTTCTAAGATTTCCTGAAGGGTGAAGAGTTTTGAGCAATGAGAGGGCCAGCCTTTTCTCCTTGATGACAAGCAACGGGACCAGAGGGAGTGGTTACAATTTGCACCAGGGGAGATTCAGGCTGGATATTAGGAATTAGTGATATTTTAGTGATTTTAGTATATTAGTGATATTTTCAAGTTTTAGAAGAAAAGGCAGACACTGAACAATCTTTCCAAGTAACAATTTCTGTAGGAAACCTCCAGATGACTTGGCAATTTGTAATTTTTTTTTTTTTCCCAATTTATTTACTATATCCTTGCTGCTGATTTTTGTCTTCAATCTTGAAACATTTGCTTTCTGTGAGAAAATGATCTTGCACATGTGGCAAGTTTATTCTCTAAAGAGTGATTTTGGACATATTGTTGTTTATGTAGTTGCCTGTGGACTTTTCATCTAATCTCATCATCATCGTATTACTCAGTTAAGGGTCATAGCAATTTAAGTATGGCACTGTGCCACTCCAGACAGATGGGCATGGGCAGGCAGCCAAGAATACATGTTAAGGGCAGAAGATTTTTCAACAGCCTTGTTTGAAAGTGTACTTCAGCCCACATGTAGCGTGACTGTACATACCTGATCCATTTTATTCTCACTTGTGCTGCACTATAAAGGCAATATCCTGTCTTAGAAGAGCCTAGGATAGCCCTCAGATAGAACTCTGCAGAGACACTTAGCTTTTTCCTGAAGACACTGGTAGTACCAAAGAAGTTTCCATACATCAGCAACATAGTAGGCCAGTTGTCTTTTTCAGTTTGTCTCTGTGGACTTTAGTCAATTTACATAAGAAGGTTATTTAAATAACAGTAAATAAAAAATGCTTTAAAAAAAAGTTTTCCTCAAGGTTGTTAAAAGCTGTATATAGCATATTAAACTGCTTTGTAGATTTAGGGTTTTTTGATATGGCTTTTTTTTTTTTTCCCCCATGTTTTTTTCCTTGTTATTTCCTAATGGACAGAAATTCTGTACATTGGCCCCTGATTTCTTGTCCTGAATGGGCATTCATGTTTCTTGACCCAGCCTCAGTTAAAGTTTATTTTCCTTACTCTTTTTTTAGTGATTACAGAAAGTTGTTTTAAGGGAAACATTTTAATACTGTCTAATCTGACATAATTTCATACTGTGCAAGGGATGATTTTTTATGATTTGAAAAAGAATGCTGGTGAGCTAAGTTTAGTTGAGCAGTCAGGCGTGATTTGCGTTTTAAACATGTCCCCATTAGTCACAGACACTTAAAGTTTGGTAACAATTACTTTAATCATTTAGCTTTTATGAGGGTTATTGCTTTGTTTGAAAATCAGTCATTTGTATCATGTTGCATTTGTAAGTACAAGTAGTTTAAACTAACATCTGAAGTTGGGACTGCATTGTGAGCTTTGATAGTTGCTAAACTGTTTGAGTACCCTCACCCCATCACAGATCTAGCTTTTAGATGTCTATAGGCCAACTATAAAGTCTAAGGAAAAAAACAACCAACCAACCCCCGCAAAAAAACACCACCAATACACAAACTAACAAAAATGTGTTTAAAATCTTATTGTATTAACTGTGAGTTTTCTTTCTGTAGATGCACCAACTTAACAGTGCTGTGCTTTTTTTTCCTTTACTTTGTGCTTGTGTACAGGAGTGGGAATCATCCTCACTTGTATTGACTTGAAAACTGTGGGTAAACAAGAGAGTAGTTATGTGATTGATGACCATACAGGGGAAAGCATGAACTGTGCCTGAAGAAAAGCTTTTAAAGTGATTGTGCTGCTTCCTCTTATATACACAAACTGCGTTACCCAGAGAACTGCGCATTTTCTTGAGTCCGTTCCTCTGTCGCTTGGTATCTCCTCTCAGGTTTTGTATCTTTTAGTACAGTAAAAGTTAAGAGGAGAAACATAAAGAAAAAATAAAAACTAGGTCTTCTGGTTACTTCTTTAAGAGTTTTGGTGATACTGTGGCATATCTTACATTACACTGAATTTCATTGTATGATTCCGTTCATAGAAAACTGAGTTCTTTCAACAGTTGTGGTTTAACAGCAATTAAAAGAGCTGAATCAGCTCTTCTCATGATGTATAAAGGAGGAGTGTGAATGAAGAATAAAAGATAAAATATGTGATTCCAGTGTAGCACAACTTTCATTTGAATAAAATACATAGGCTAGAAGTCCAGAAGGGGCCACTGTAATTATCAGAATTGACCTTCAACCTGTAATACCACTACAGACTCCATCTGGTTTGTTCCAGCAGCCACGCTGTATTATATATTAACCTTTTTATCAGTAGAGTGCTGGAAATGAGGTAATGAAAAATGCTAGACATCTTGTGGTCTAACGTGTACCATTTTGAGTTCTTCAGTCCAGAAAGTACATCACTGTTGCTAATGGAGGTGTCATAACTGAGTGCAGCACGGAAACTACTGTTAACGCTTTATTGAATTGAGTCCATGCAGGAACATAATGCAGTTATATCAGTTTAGGCAGTAGTTTCCCTATTACTGCCAGGATTTGTAGTTGGAAACACACCCTTCATTCTTCCACCAAACTGAAAAATAAAAGCAAAACTGAAATAAATTGTAGTTTATTTGGGTACGGCTAAGAAGCGGCCTTTGTCTGCACAAGTAGGTTCCTCTGCCTGAGATTTGCCATCGTTACGCTGCCTTTTTGTTGTAAGATGATGTTGCATAGTATAATACCGGATTTGTTACCAAGTCTGATTTCCTCAATCCACCATTATACTCAACTAATTCCGTCAAGGTGGTCCCATCTTCTTTGTGCCTCTGAGTCCTAAATTTTGGGGTTGATTTCCTGAGGGTTAGAAGTTGTTCTTCTCCCATGAACCAAATGTTTGTGTTGATAGGCTACCTAAGATAGATTATGTAGGTGATCTGGTTTAAGAAGCAGGATGTATTGTTCCTGGGAAAGAGGCACATGCTTGTTCTCCAGCAGGTGGGTGCAGGTGCTGGGAGCACAGGTGGTTTGCTAAACTGGTAAGAATGTTTCTTTACATTAAAGCAAAAAGAAATGTTGAAACAGATTTAGAGATTTTTTTTTTTTTTTAACTGTCAGATGAGCCTATGGACTTTTAGCAAATATTTATTGTGTTCTGCTTTAACTCTCTTGCTCCTTTATCCTCCTAACTCATGCTACAGGAGCAGTTTTAGCCTTTTATTCCCTTCTAACACAACACAGAAGTTCACCTGGTTCTGGCATCAAAGTATACAAACCCATGGGGTCTTGGGGACAGAGATGGGAAAATGTCTCTTGACTATTGAAACCTGAAATGAATGATGAAATTCTGCCCTTTAGGTGGTGTGTGTACTCAAAGAGGGGAAGGAAGCAGTAGGATAATGGCAGGATTAATGCGATATTTGTATTGGAGTGACTCTTGGACTATTTTCACGCTTTTAATAGGCAGAAAGTGAGCCTCTCCATAGGTCACTTTTTCTGGCCACCACTCACTATTTTCTGAGGGTTGGATACTCTTACACTGCATCTTTATCCCTGTGCAGCTCCACAAGGAAAAGGAAACATTTCTTCCTTTTTTAAAATTATTTTTTTCCTCACCTCTCTTTTAGAAAACAAGTAAAGCTTTGTTGAGTTGAGCTACTGCTCCTAGCAGCACCTGGAGATTAGTGTTATCTCTGGAACTATAATGCGTGGGCCAGTATTGTATTACATCCTCTCTAACGGATAACTCTAGAGGGAATTCCATCATTCTGGGTACTTTCTAGTGAGTTCAGAATTTTTACTAGGACTATCCAAAGCCCACTGTATTTTCCTCTGAAGAGCAGATGAATGAAATGAAGTGAATAAGTGCCTATAAGAAAGTATGTATGCAAACTCACAAATGCCAGTTTAGTCTGTGATTTCGTGGAAACCATATAGAAAACAGTCAATTTTTACTTAGAAATTAGGTGAAAAGCTTTTTCTGTGCTCACTGCTCACGGTTAAGAAATCTGTCAGCTTCCTAGCCAGTTCTCAGGACAACTTACTACTTAGTTAATATATTTGACCTAATGACCGAGTGTTGCAACCTTATGAATTATGTATCGGTCTCTTGAGTACCAAACCGTGTGCTTGGATTTTATTAAATCATGTCTGATTTGATTATCTTTGCTATATCATGCAATAAGTTCATTTCTTTTGAATTTATTGTTTGGACTTACAATTAAAAGATGCAAATGAAATTCCCCTCTTGTCTTTATGATGATATTGATGAGTGATCTACCAATAATTAGAATTCCAAATACTATTCTAATATAGCTTCCTTACAATCTTCAGAGTAGAAGATCAATGTAATACTTCAGATTATCAGTTTCTGGATGCTGTGTTATCTGTTCAGAGAAGCGTATTTCCAGACTCAATAACAGCAGCAGCGGTAGTAGTGTATGAGGTGGGTTTATATACTTTGACTTGCCAGTTAGTAAGACACTGATCGTTTGCTAAGAAGCATAAATCACAGTGGTGCCCACTTTGCTAGTGAGAGTATGAGAACTCAACGTAACACTTTTGCCATTACGAAGTACAGGCTTTAGTTTTCAAAATCATCTGGGAGGTGACTGTCTGAGGCTCATGAGATAAAAGTATGAAACATTGACAATATGACATTTATTTCTGCTGCCCCTCAATTGCCTGTGTTATTGTTTAGTCCAACCCATCAACATGAATACTCCAACTAAACCCAAGTGTGAGCTGTATTTCTTGTGTTCTCATAGCACTTCAGCCAGAATTTCCTGTGTGTGAGTCTGTTTGACTGGAAGATACAAAACGTGGGGGAGCTCATCTTTTTTGTTGTGATTGAATTGCTCTGTTTCAATTTAGGAACAGTTTTAAGCATTTGGATGGAATCATCTAAACTCTACAATCCAGGATGCTAAATGGATCCCACATATGCAACACTACTGTTCCAAAAAATAGGGCAAAATTAAATGATAGATGGCATGTGTTATTATACTGCTGCCTGAGGCTTTTCAGTGTGCTGTGGCAGGAGGGTTTTCCCTTTCGGAGTGTTTATTTAAAGTCAAATTAAATCTGCTCCATTTATAACTACTTTGTGGTATTAGATGAAAAATATTCTCTGCATTCCTTTTACTCCAATCTTTGTGTTACCACTATTTAATTTTTTTGGGGGTGTTAAAAATAAAGGGTTAATTTCTTGGCCCTTGAGGTTCTATTTTATGTACATTCCTGTAGCTTGACTGGAATAATGTCCCCATTCTTAACAGAGAAAACTCAGATTTACTGTGTTCTTGAAGAAGATGGTTAAAAAATATTCTATTTCCTGTCTTCAGAAATGTACAATTACCAGTAGTTTTCTGGCTGTGAAATAGTATGTACTCTAAAAGAGCATATACTTAAGTGTTGTTTTTCTTGGTTTTGTGGCAATAAAATTAGATCCTGACCTTGCAATAGGTATATTTATAACTCAATGGCACATATTATTGAGGAAGGTATTGCTCTTATTGAGTCAGTCTGGTGAAAGCCTTGAATTAGGACAGCAGTACAGGATTTTCTGTGTTGCAAAGTAGTTGCTGAATTGAGAGACAAAATTTGTAGCAGACTGTTAAATTAGTCAGGGATAAATGATGAATGGACTTGTGCAGTTTGACTGGTTGTCATTTCATTTGAATCTGTGGAACTGCACCGGTGTAAATTAAATTTGTGTATTCAAGATTACATTCCTGAATACTGAAGATTTTCCTATTTTCTTCCTATTTATCATAGATGTACTTTTGGATGAAGAAGATAAGTTTTATGCTCCATGTATTCTTTTCTATTATGCAGCCTAAAATATTACAAGTCCTTCTTCAAAGAAAACAATGTATTTGAATGAGAACTAATTACCTCTTTTTTTATTCCAAGTGACAAAAGCTAATATATCACACTTAGCCACTCTAAGAACTCCATTTCAGTAAACTAATTAAACTAATCCTATCTCTACTCATTATTCTCAGTTCTGCTAAATATTTTAACAGCATAGATTTATGTCATTACATAAATTATATCATACTTAAAGAAAACAGTTTGCATAATGGTGTATTTGCATTCCCAGGAGTTTATTTTGGGTTTTCAATTCAGACTTCAGGTTTCAGTTGAAATAATATTATTTGCCTTATTTAGGGTGGTAATTCTTCTTAATTATTACTAATTATCTGGAATGATGTATAGCTTTAATTAAATGTAAATGCTTGGCATTCTTGTTAACATACATTAAACAGTGACAGTTCTCCTTCATATAGATAATGTAATGGTAGAAAGTTGTGATGTGTCCTCCAGTTTACAACTTGTAATTTCGTAACATAATTTACCGATCATGAGGGCAGGAAGTTGCTTTTTGATTGTTAGCAATTGTGAAATTAAAAGGTCATGTGCTTACTGTCCATTATTTAAGCTACATAATTAAAATTATTTTTATTTTCTGCTTATATTTTTAAACCAGAATACACTGAGTGCTCAGAACTTAACAGCTGCTTAGAAGCTGTAAAGGAATAGGGCATAAGTACCACTTCAAGCTAAATTGCTTTCTACTTACTGACATGTAATGCAATTAAATCAAGGAGTTGTAAACCTCCCAAATCTCCTAAGTTTAGAGTAGGTATTTGTACCTAAGGTATCTGCTGCTGAGCTTTCCACAATGATAAAGACAATAAATAATTAGTTAGTTTGAATCTACAGTGTGTGATTCATCTGAGCTACATGGAGGATTCATAATTTTATTGATGATGATGAACCACTTAAATCACAGAAGTAAATGGTGTTCTAATTTTAAAGCCAGTTTTCATACTCTTATCTGGACTTTAATTTCTGTTACTGTTAGTGGCTAATTGGAGTGCTGACACTAGATGAATCATGAGGGGTTTTGGATAGTCACAAAGGAAGGGAATTAATTGTAGTTGGTTCTGGCTGAGGCTCTTTCATGTTTTCCTAAAGAATGACAGACAGACAGACAACTGACAGACAATTTGTAAATTGTTTTATCCTAAGTGCCGTGGGTTACGGTCACTCAGGGCAACACGTTGTGAAAGCTTCTCGCTATTATGCTTGCCAAGTCCAATCTGCCACCTTGAATTAATAGAACTGTAATTCATCTTCCAGGTATCAAGCAAGCATCAACACGCACTTCTCAATGACACCTTACCCTGTTCTGCACCTTAGTTACTTCGTGAATGCAACAACAATTACTTTAGCATCTTGCTCATCAGTGTTTTGCATTTGTGTACTAAGTGTGCACCTAAATACTGTTTTGTCGGTCTTCAACTATTTGTCCCTAATTCATACAAAAGACTCCAATAATGTTATTTCTGCAATCTGTGTTACTCCTTTTCTAAAATTAAAAACAATAAAAATCAGTGTGCAGATTTAAAAAATTAAAAGGAATTAAGTAAAAATTGAATTTCCTTTTCTTAATCCAATAGCAAAGATATTGCCTACAAAAGAGTTTCAGCTGTGGTCAACAGAGGCTAGCATAATGATGTAATCTGGTCATATCGGGATGTTAAATGTTGAACATACTGCAAATGTATTTTGGAATGCCAGAAATTATTAGGAAGAAAATGGGAAGTGGGGCATGGCCTTTCTTTTGGCTTTCCCTAATATATCTATCTCCTAACAATTTTGGAGAACCTCAAGCAAAATCATGAAGAACAAAGATAACTGCTTTGAATAACAGTTCTTAATAACTTGATTCAGAATACTATATGAATCCCTTACTCTTAGAATGTAGGGTAAAATAACTAATTTTTCATTTGAAGAATATCTAATTTTCAAGAGTATTTAAAAAGAAAACAAGTGAATGGAAGTTTATAAATAGTCCAAAATCAATAAGCAAATCTTGTGTGTAATATTTTTACATCATTTCTTAAAATACTAATGAATGGCAACGACAAAGGTGTTTAATAAGGAAAACGTAGGTTGTAGAGCTTTTGACCTTTTTACCACACTGCTTCAGATTTGAGCTCCATCAATAATGACTGAAAATTGGTAGTGCTGATGCACACTCAATGACCTCTATGCAGCGAGCGTGTTCTTCATGCCAAAGATGCTGGTGATCGTCATCTAAAAGCTGTCACAGGATGTAGCAATCTTGTAGTGTGGCAGGACACTCCGAAAGTGGAATGGGTCTAGAAACAAAACTATGGACCATTGTGTGGATAATCTGGTGTGGTCAGCCCTAGGAGGTTACTGATGTGTATGAAAAGGCTGTCATTCCCCCTCAAGTTGTATGTGTATGGAAGGTGTCTGGGAAAACTTTTTGATACTGCCCTGTGGTTTAAAGTGCTTACCAAGTGTTCTAGATGTTACACTTCAAGTTTCTCTTGTTGGTGCCAGCTGTCGAGCAGTGGTGTGCATAGAGTTGAGGCTCCTTCTGTTGATATCAGAGCAGAATGGAAAGTATGCAGAACTGGCTAAAAATGGGAGTGGAGGAACTGGGTTGACAAATGCATGAGTAGACTTGGAGCTGGTAAATTCTCAGAAGATCAGTGAAAAATGTAGTTTTCATTTCAGTTTTGGTGGATTTAGAATACTCTGTTTTCCTAAACTGCCCATCAAGTAAGATTAAAAAAAACCCTTAAAAGTAGCAAACCACTAAAATAGTCCCAGAACTATGGATGGCATATGGGTGTATGATAAACAAGGAGCTGGGAGAAGATCAGCGTTGTCATCAAGTAACCTGTTTTATGAACACAAGGCATAAGCAGAAAGGGCCTTTCTCCTGTGAAATATTTATCTTCTAAGTATAATTTTTCTACTGCTCATGTAGTTTTCTCAATGTTTTTTGTGTTATGGAACCACATTGCTCAGTGCTAATATCAGTAAAGTAAGTTCCAAACCTGAATTGCTAGATGTAATAATGGCTATAAAATTAGTTGTACTCTTCAAAATATGCTGTAGCTGAGTGAAATAGGAAGTGTGTATATAGCTTCTCTATGCTTGACTAGTTTTTTGAATCAGTTATGTGTTTTACTTCATGGATGGATGTCATTACTTCTAATTCTTGGTAGATCTGCATATTTGTGAAGTACTTTATGAGATTTAGTAATCATAGATGGTAAATGTATCTGATAAACTTGTACATTTCAAGTTCCAGTGTTAAAATTTGTCCAAGTACCTTGTACATATGTCTGTGTTTATGCCTATTTGTACAGAACTTATCTGTATAATTTTTACATTAAGAAGTACCTGTGTGTTTATGTAGTGTAAAGTAGATCTAATTTATGGTTATAGAATTTTTTACACTAAGCTTGTTCAACCATGCTCTCTTTTTATTTCTGCTTGGGTTAATTATTGAGTGTTAACCTGTAGCATACGCCTGTAAACAGAGTTCAGTAAGAGTTTTATTCATGTTTTTTTTCTTTCAGGTACATCTTATTTATTTAACAATGACTCTTTATTTTTTTTAATCCTTTTTTACAGTTTACCATACCTTACATACTTACATTTATTGGCATGTAAGAAACATCACCTAAATACACTTACATAAATCTTTCCTGACTAAAGCAGTTAGCCAAATGTGTCTGAAACTTAATTTAGTTTCATACTGTTAAACAGGGTGTATTTGTGGATCATGTTGCTCATATATTAGCTATATTTAATGATCGATGCATGATAAATGCCGAAAGATCTGTGGGTGTTGTAAGTGATGTAAGTGTTTTTTTGAGCTGCCAGAAACTTCAAACTGTTAAGGTGATGAAAATTGCTTTGAATTGTCTTGAAAGAAACACAGTCTCATCTCAGTTTGGTCTTCAGTTCTAGCATTCTAGTATTTTGACATGGGATGTAATTTTATACAGTCTGAAGACCAGATCTTTCATGTCTATAAGTCATTACAGCTCAACTGAAGTTACCCCTCTTGAGGATCTGACTTCAAGTGCTAAATATGCCAATTCTATTTTTTGCTAGGCAAAGAAGATGATGACAGTATATTCCCATGCACTCACAGCAGCAGTTTCATATATTTGATGAGCTCATAATCACAAGACATCACCATATCCTGTAGTATACAGCCAGGTGGACCAGACATTACATAGTCCATAGTGAGTAAAGTGTCCTACATTATATTAAGCTATATATCATCCATTACTTTCTAGAACTGTGATGACTGGCTCTTGGTGTTGGGGTGGGGGTGTAGTATTAGGAAATCTTCCTGATTGATTAGTCCAATAAAATGCTTTCTGTTTTTGTCATGTTCTTCTCCTGTCCTGCCATGTGTTCTGACTTCATCCCAAAGTAGTCGCCTAACAGACACCGTTGTTATAATGTGCATTATAGCCTGAAATGAAATGATAAATGTCTGACCTCCAATGTATGCATTAAAAAATAGCTTCTCTATAATTACAGCCGATAGTGATAATAAATGGAGAGGTGTTTAGGAAGAAAATTAGCCCAAGTGAGCAAATAGCTCTCCACACATAACATATGGGTATGAACAAATGCTTAAAAGGATATGCTCAAAATGTTGAAGTGGTCTTTACACACTGCAACCACAGAACCTGGTATTCAAATGACATATGTTTATTATTGCATTTTGGGTTTTTTTGGTTGCTCGCAAAATACTTCAAATTCTAAGACGGAAGTATGCTACTTAAACTATTAAGAACAATGGCTGATGATAAAGCTAATCTGTAGCAAATTTGTGCATTTAAAATGTGCTGCTTTTGCATGAACAGGCCATAAGGACCAATTTCAAATTTAGACTGTTGGCCTGGTGGTTTTGTGCCTGACCCCACTTTACCTGTAATAAAGGAGTCTGCAGCTAAGGTGCATTATTGTTAAATACTGTAACAGGTCCAAACCATCAAAGGTAATATTGTGAGGTCTATATCCCAAATTCAAACACACGGCTAGTTCAAAGTCTGATTAATGGTATGTACAAGACGTACATGTGATGAATTCAGTTAACCAGATGGTGCTTTTGGATCGTGACAGGTGGACACAAAGTGGAATAGGCGCACATAAGAGTGAGTGGGATGAGGGGAATGAAGAACTGGTTGTATTAGAATAGAGGTAGGCATGTTTAGTCAAGCACAGAAAAGGGATGAGAGTATTGTTAGTCTCTATCAATACTTTGGAGTAAAGTACAGGAATAAGGACAGCATATTAAGATAGAAGGCAAAAACCAGATACATGCTGTCCAGAATAATTTGCAAAGAGGTATAGAAGAACCTTTTTAAAACAGGCACATCAGAGAGTTTCTGAAACAGGATTCCAGTTTAAGCATGCACCAGGGGAGATCAAACAGTTACCAGATTTTCAGAAATGTTTTCTTAACAAAAATTACATCATTTGGCTTCCTAGCAGGAGACTGGACTCACTGACTCAGGAGTTATCTTCCAGTTCTGCTTTCTTTCCAAGAAAAGTCAGTGTCACAGATGCTCTAGCATTTTCAGCTGCCAAAATCCCTGCAGCTGATAGGATTAACCTGCTAAATTTGTGCATGAATAATAGAAGAATCTGTGTTTTCTCATCCACATTCAGTAATTCCCACACATTACTACTATATTTGATGACAGTGCTGCTTTTCCTAAACCTTATCTTTTGTACACGGAAACCCCTGAAAATTCTAACTCTGAAATATGTGCTGCTTGGACAATCAGTTGCTCCCACAGAGCATCTCTTTGGCTTCCTAGAGGCTTCACAGGCATGCCAGTCTGTTCTGTGATGCTGATTGCAAGTTCTGGGATTCTGTATAAATTTCAATACCCCATCTTATGATGTGATAAAGGAATTTTGGTTTGTATCAATATAAAAGAAGTGTAGACTGTATCAGGTTACCTTATTTCAGGGGAAGGTTAATTGGCAATGCAGCTCACACACTGTGTGATGAGGTGGAAAAAAAAATAACAGAAATGACCACAGTCAGTGTGTGCAGCCCATGTGCTTACCATTTTTCCATTTTCTTAAGCATTTATGGACAATTGAACTGACCCAGTGTGCAGCAAATGGATAGTTTCCACATCTTTCTGTGCATGCTGTCAAATTCATGTATTTTAAAAATTACTAATAATAAGTGCAGAGAAAGAAAAAGGGTTTTGAAATGATACTTAATGTCAAATGTAGTAACCACAGCGTGGCTGAACACATAGTTCTGAAGCTTGCAGAATCAACTCCTTCATTAAATTTTTCACTCGTAAAATCTTGCTTATAATGTGCTGCTCAAAACCACGTACTTTGTGCAAAATTTAATCTCAGAGTTAGAATTGCAGTGAAGGGATGCCTCAATGTTTCACCTGTTACTGGAGTTACATCTTCTACAAGTGTGTGTTTACACTTTCAATGTATGTATCATTACTAGTATTTCAAAGATTAGTAATAGCACAGTACCTGCACTGAAAGTTAAATGACTCCAGGCCAAATGGAACTCTTACGGTTCTGTGTATGTAGACACCAGCACCAGAACAAGAGGACACAGTCTCAAGCTGTGCCAGGGGAGATTCAGACTGGATGTTAGGAAGAAATTCTTCACAGAGGGAGTGATTGCCCATTGGAATGTGCTGCCCAGGGAGGTGGTGGAGTCACCATCATTGGAGGTGTTTAGGAGGAGACTTGATAGGGTGCTTGGTTGCATGGTTTAGTTGATTAGGTGGTGTTGGATAATGGGTTGGATGTGATGATCTTGAAGGTCTCTTCCAACCTGGTCTATTCTACTCTATTCTGCTCTATTCTATTGTAATTGCTGTTGTAAGGAATAAATTGGGATAAAATCCAGCTTCCTTCTGTGTGGTCTTCAGGATTCTGTGGGACCGCATCTGATAATACTTCTTCACAGAAGCCTTTTCAGGCTTTTAAATAAGGTCCTAGTAAGTAAGAACTCCAGGATGTAGCCTTGTGTACATGTATTCATACATACACATGTAGTCATGTCCTTGTGAGTAGTATTTTGAGGGTACCTGAAGTTATCTTACATGCCAGATCTCTCCCAGTTTACTTTTACACCTGTAAATGTTGTTGTTCTAGTTGCATGACCTTCTTAAATATTCCTTCATTTTTATTGACAACTACCACTAAAACAGAAAGAAACTTGTCCTTTCTCTTTCAGGGTAGGTAGAAGCATTTTTATTCTATCTATTTTATCAGACTGAAACTTTTCATTACACTCTTAAATGGCTATTATATTTTCCCACTTTGCCTTTTTGGCCATTTATTCATGTTAAGCAATCAGCCAAATAAGCTTTTTAAACTGTCACCCAGGTTACTTAGTGGACTACCGATGCACAACTTGATGATTCACATGGGTGGAAAGTATTGTATCCATATTTTCATTATTCTAACTAGATACCTGCTTATAGTGGAAGTGAGGTGAGGATCCATTTGTGTGTGTGCATGTGCTGACATATATACAGGCATTCAAACAAAAGCTGAGGTTGATGAAGGAGAATATGCACAAATTTATTTGCCCTTTTTCTGGCCTTTTCAAATTCAGAAAATGTGCTGGCATTTTGGGCGATTCAGTAGTGTCAGCTCACTTCAACCCCTTGAAAGAACTTCATTTAAAAAGCAAAATTAATTTTTAAACCCCAGTAAATTTCTGTGGATAATGTCGCAACCTGCTTCACTATGAAAAAACAGGTAGGGAAACAGTATGAAAAGAATATTAAGGTCTAGTGCAAGTACAAGGAGTAACAGGCAGTGTGGTCTGTGCTGCTGGTTAGCTGAATGTTGCCTGCTGGTAGAATACAACATCTTGGACAAGAAATATTCTTGAATATTTACTTCATTTATCAACTTCCTGCAGCTGATTAGTCCCGTTTCTTTCTGGAGGAAGAGCTCTGCCTATCACATTCTTTATGTCATCCCTTGAACTATTACAATTACCTAAAAGGAGATTGTAGTGAGGTGGGTCTTGGCCTCTTCTCCCTAATATCAAGTGATGGAATGAGAGAAAATGGCTTTGAGCTGCACCAGGGGAGGTTTAGGTTGGATATTAGGAAAAATTTTTGGTTAGGAGAGTGGTCAGGCATTGGAACAGGCTGCCCAGGGAGGTGGTGGAGTCAGCCATCCCTGGAGGAGTTCAAAGAGTGTCATAATGGCCCTGATGGTGTTAGGTCAACAGTTGGACTCAATAATCTTAGACTTGTTCTCCAACAAAACCAATTCTATGATTCTGAGTTGTGTGTTGCTGTTCCTGTTGCAGAATGTTTGAATCTCGAAGTCAGTTACTCTAGTGGTAAGTGAAAGAATCCGTATTTCTAGGCTTACCAGCATTTGACTGAATACTGTTGGGTTCCCAGATAAATATGTGTAAAATTATTGTTACTTCAGCTGTGATCACAACCTTTTGATGACTCTTGACTCCCCCTTAAGCAGTCATGCAGCATTTGCTGTGCAGTGCAGCAGCCAAGTAAGCATTTAAGATTTTCATTAAGCTTAGTTAAATTCAGGTTTTAGTAAATATCAACAATTTTTTTTTTTTTTTTGAGAAATACATCCCTCAGTGAAAAAAAGGCTGCTTGGCCCATTCAGCCTTTTTATAATCAACATAAGGCACACTTAAGTAGAATAAAGTGCAAGAACAAATTGACCTTTTGGCTGTATAAAGTTGGATCAGATTCCTGAACTTAGAGGAGTATCAAAAATGCTAAGGTGGTCTAGCACACAGCTTAAAGTGTGCTGTTGTCAACAAAAATTATTCTGTTATTAATAAAGATTTCCTAAATGTACATATACTTGGAATATTACCAAGAGTTGCAGTTACAAAATGAAGCAATTTATTGATCAGAACTGATTTTTTTTTCCCTTGAGTCTGTGTCCTTTCTGTAACATAAAAGTGCTGACTGCTGCACACTGCCGATTGCAGATTTTTTTGACAGCAAAGACCTGACTGTTCCCTAATCCACGTAGCTGCATGGTACACATTACAAAGGTGTGACAGACCTGCTCTGTATTTCAAGAACTGCAACATACCTGTCATCAGATAGAGGCAAGAATGCCCACATCATCAGTTTACTTTGGAAGCAGAACAGGTGATTGAAATTATTTCTTACTACTAACTAATTCCCCTTTTAGTAGCGATAAGCTGCTTTGTTCAGCTGTAAATGAAACATTAGGGTATTAGCTGTCAAGCCAGAAGTGTTGGAGAAGCTAATATTTTATCAGCAGTAGTAACATTTTGGGCTATTTTTTTTTGTTGTTGTTGGGTAGAATACTGATCTCCAGAGGTACAAAGAAACAAAGCTCATTAAGGTAAATGCTTAAAGCATGCACACGGAGAAAAAGCAAAGACAAAGGCTTATTATCTTTGTTTCAGGGATAGATAAAACATTTGCACTTTTTTGTCTCTGTGTAACATTGAAGAATTATGTGGTACTGATATTAAAAGGATGCATTTGTGGACTTGTAGAATGTTTTCTGAATATATCCAAGGGAGAAATGCACTTCTGAAATATCAACAGAGCTGTAATAAATGATGGCTTTTTGGAAATTGTCTTGTATCCCTCTGGGTAAAATTAGGTATCTGCACATTGTCCTGTAGTTTGCATTTGTCAGATTAATAGAGTAGCATTATTAAATGCATGCTTGAAAGAGAGAAGAATAAATGTTTGTTATACTGGTAAAATATATATATATATATATATGTAATATATACACCTAAATTTAATTCATAAGATTTTGTAGTGTAAAGCAATAAGATGATGGGAGGAGAGGAATTGTGCTGCTGTTAGGGACTGCAGCGAAAGAAAAAGCATATTTATTTGGAATGTGATGAAGGAATTATAGCACTGTAAACCAGGGATGGACATAAACTTGCTTTCAGAAACAATTAAATAGGAAGTAAGTAAAATAGGTCAAAGGAATCTGCATGTGAGCACTAAAAAGCCCAGAGTACAGCCTGCAAGTAGCCAGAGGCAGATACTGTTTTCCATCATTACTTGTTTGAAGTAGCATTTTAGAAAACTGTAAAACAGAAGTAAGTTTAGTACAGAATACAAATGACAAAAGCATGCAGCTTCTTGATTAAACAGAGATTATGACACTAGCTCACCAGTATTGCACATCTGCTTGATTTTTCTGGGAATAAGTGCAATAGTGTCCTGATTTTTGTGTCAGTTAGGACAGCTGACTGGAATTGGCTACTGGCGTGTCCCATCTCCTAGCAGCATGAGCCATCCCATTCAGCATAAAGGGGGAAGTTCACTCAGGAGAAGGAAGCCTCCTGCTAGAGCCTTCTGCCTGGGGCTTCCTTTTTGGGCTCCTGCTCTTCCTTGGGCTCTTCTTGACCCTGTTCCTCTTCCTTCTTCTGCTCTCAAGGACTGCTTTCCTATTTATTGTGACTGCTGTGCCTTTGCTGAAATGAGTGTAGCTTTATATTGGCATTGGGATCAGTTTTGTTGTTTCATTAAATCCCTTTTCATTTCAGCCTACAAGTCTCACATTTTCCTGACACTGCCCACCCCACCCCCCACCTCCCTTCTTTGCTGTGGAGGTCTATCAGGTGATAGAGCAACTACTAGAGTTTATCTCTAGACATGGACTAAATGTAGACAGATGGACAGCTTTGTTTGTATTTGGCTAATACTGAAAATAAAAAAGTTGCCATTACTCCATCTGGGGTAATTGTGTTTCTGTGAGACAAAGTATGAAGGTTTGATGTGGAAGGATTCAGTGATACTTTTTTTCACCATCTTACACCATGTTGTTAGCTTATATAAAGAGTCCCTAATGTTTTGTACAAGTGCTTTATATATTCCCCCACAACTGTAAAACAGTATAAGCTTGATTTTAAAATTCAGATTTAATCAGAAGAATTTCAGTATTATAAATCCACTGCATGCTGGCATGTTCCTTGTTCAGTTCTAGTTTCACAATAGTGACCTGGAACAGCAGGTGCCTTTAGGCTGTTGTTCTGCTCCAAACACTGCATCATATCAACTGCAGCCTCGCTTTGTTTTGGCACTTACTGAAGGGCTACTTCCTAAGCTGCAAATAGTGCCAAGTCACAATTCTCATATGGTTGCTGAAGTTGCATAGGAACATGAGAAGACCAAAGGTAAACTCGGGAGACCAACATAGCCAGACTTCTAGCTTTTAGTGTGAGCTTTGCTATGCTTTCCTATCTTTGGGGAAATCTGTTTTCTTAGATGTTTCAGCAGTTGGATGCCAGATTTTTGATAGAGACTTTGAAGAGATGATCCATGCTTCAGTAAAAGTCAATCTACAGCCATTTAAGTAATCTTCAGAAATGTTCATTTTAACCTATCCTCTTTTTTATCTTTATTTGTAAAATAGCATTAATAGAGGGGAAATTGCTGTGTATGAGTAGTGTACTGTTGCTTGTTGTGTTAATGTAGGAATATTTTTCATTTTGTACTCATCATCAGGGTACTCTGTCAGAGTTATACATGAGCTAAATTTTGTATCACTAAGAGGAAAAAAAACACCTCATTTTTTCAGTTATCATGATCAGCAAATGAGCAAGACCTCGGCTATAATCATCTAAAATTCATGGATTGGGTTTTTAGTGCTATGGACTATAACACCACACTGTGAATTTGTCAAAACTGAGCTTTGGTATACAGATCTAAAGTGTTAATGGAACACTCAAATGTGAGATCAAATCCATCATTTATATTAGTTGAGCAACTTGATGTTAGTTTTAAATCTTGTTTTCTTAAGTAGCTTGTTTTCAGTTGCGCACCAGTATGGAAAAGTCCCATCATGGAAAGGAGTTACTACTTATTGTTATGAAGCCAGTCAATCAGAATAGCTTGAAGTAATTTAGATAACTGAACCATTTAGGATTCCAGATCTTGTTCTGTTTCAATGGTTTCTATTAACAAAGCTAATAAACAAATATGTATTTATAACTATATAGAACTATCCAGTTCCTTTGCTGTTACAGGAAGTAATCACATATGATGAACAGAAGCCTTGAGCTTCTGTAACTTGGGCAAGATGACAAGGCAGATGTGCAGATGTCTAGAAAACATTTAAGAATTTCCTCACTCCTCCTCAGTAAGATGGAAACATTTTCTGTGAGTGTAGGCTGTAGAAGCCATAAATTTCTGTGCTCCTGTTTTGCAGTTACTAAGCTGCATTAATTCTTGACATCACATTGTAAAAGCCAGTGCAGTGCACCTACAGTGGGCTACAAGCCTTGTCGTTTACTTTCATGTGAAATCCATAGATTCCTTCCTGGAATACTTAGAATTGAAGAGTATATCTGGAGTCACAGAAGACTTTTTGAATGTATTTAGAAGACCGTATTAGGTGTTTGTGATGTCCTAGATTCATGCAATATGTTCCTGACATCATAGTCATCACACCCAGGATGCTTTTAGAGCTGTAGCATTTCAGAAGTATTTGAATGAATACAGAAGTGTATTGGAAGTGAACACATGAAATATACATTTCAGTCTAGACTATAAACGTGTTCCTGATTTTGAGACTTAAGGGGAAAGGGTCTGCTCTATTTCTAAAGTAATTCTAAAGTAATTTTAACCATGCTTTTATCTTGTTTCAAAGCATAAATTTAGTTTTAAATGTATACCTGTTTTGGAATAAGGATTGACAATTACTGAAATGTTCAGAGACCTGGGTTGTTTCACTATTTGAAGGTGCTTGTTTTTATCTGACATCTGGTTGAGCTCTGGGCATGTTACTGCCGTGAATCACCAGGAAATAATGCCCCCCCCCCCAAAAAAAAATCAGTTGAAATATTTTCTTTGTTCAGCAGCGTGCCCAGGTGGCCAAGGTGCCAACGGCATCCTGGCCTTCATCAGAAATAGTGTGGCCAGCAGGAGCAGGGAAGTCATTGTGACCCTGTGCTCAGTTCTGGTGTGGCCACACCTTGAGTCCTGTGTCCAGTTCTGGGTCCCTCAGTTTAAGAAGGTTGTTGAGACACTTTAACGTGTCCAGAGAAGAGCAACGAGGCTGGGGAGAGGCCTTGAGCACAAGCCCTATGAGGAGAGGCTAAGGGAGCTAGGGTTGTTTAGCTGGAGAAGAGGAGGCTCAGGGGAGCCCTTATTGCTCTCTACAACTACCTGAAAGGAGGTTGTAGCCAGGTGAGGGTTGGTCTCTTTTCCCAGGCAACCAAGGGCAGAATGAGAGGACACAGTCTCAAGCTGTGCCAGGGGAGGTTTAGGCTCGAGGTGAGGAGAAGGTTCTTTATGGAAAGAGTGATAGGCCTTTGGAATGTGCTGCCCAGGGAGGTGGTGGAGTCCCCATCCCTGGAGGTGTTCAAAAAAGGATTGGATGTGGCACTTGAAGCCATGGTTTAGTTAGTCATGAGGCGTTGGGTGATAGGTTGGACTTGATGAGCTCTGAGGTCTTTTCCAACCTTATTGATTCTATGAATCTATGATTTTGCTTTTGGACCTCATGCAGCAGCTTGAAAGTGGATAGAGCTCTGAAAAAAAACCCAAAAGTTTGCATATGTTATTAAAGTGGAGAAAGAGTTTTCTGAGAATATCAAGTTCTAGAATCTTTGAATTTTGACAGCAAATACATGGGTCGTGGTTTTGATGATCTAAGAATTCTGGCCTTTAGGATTTTTAGCACTGCCTCAGAAATGCCATGCTAACAGGGTACAAGGTGCTTATCTGATAGAAATTTTGACAGGCTCACTTTGTACTGGCACATCTAACCCAAATCAGGCATTCTCTTGCTGTGTCACTCTGTGCATGATCAAGTATTTCTGTCTTCTCTCAGCTTTCATGGGGCCAGCAGAAACCCCCCTCTGAACTATGTGCTCTTGTTTATTTGGGTAGAAAGTCAGCTATACCTGATTTGCTAAGATTTGCACTGCTGAAGAGGCAGTCAGGAAGCCTCTGAAGATGCTTGCTTTTGCCAGCATTTTTAACTGGCAAGAGTTAGTTCCACTGCTGTAAAAGCTGAGGTTTTGCAGCACCCTCATTCCTGGGCTGGGTAAGATAGAATCAATAGTAGTGTCATGGGATCTGGGTAAGGTAGAATGCTCTCTGTACCTGTTGAGCATGGTCCAGCAGACTGGCATAAAATGCCAATAATCAGTCTGCAAAATGTCAGTAGTGTTGGTACTTTCATGAAGTGATAGTCATGAAAAAATGCCATCCCGCTGACCACCCAGTCAAGCTTAAACACATGTACTTAAATAAAAACATGTACTTTGGATATTTGTGAAATAAGACTAGACGTTCAGAAGCCAAATGTATCTTTGCATATATTTTTAGTGGCAAGATACCAGTATCTTAAACTTGTAACTTCTGGAACTGTGATGATTTTTGGCATTGATCAGAATTAGTCAATTAAAACAAGTGTGAGTACAATGCTGAATTTGGCACTTGAGTTGCAGTACAAGGCTAGAATGTTCTGTTTAGTACGTCAGTGCAGTTGTCTTTTGTTTGAGAAGAAACGGAGAGATAAAAGTTAGTGAAATTAAAGACCTACGCTGTCAGAGAACTCCTTGAAGTGTTAGAAAGTTTATCTTAGTTTCTGTACAAAATAGTCAATGAATACTTTAGACTGTTTCATAAAATTGCATACTGAATGTTTACTGATAGTGTCAAGTGTTCTATACCCACTCACCTCCATGTTTTCATTTGTATGCTGCTTCTTAATGTCAGCTTATTTCCTTAGCTGCTTGGGTCCATATTTCAAGGCAGCAATGATAACTGAAGAAAACAGTAACAATGCTGAGCTGAGCAATTGTAGTTTGGTTGCTGCTGGGGCCAAGTATTGCAGGTTGTTCTTGGATGTTGCAGGCTTGGTGCTCTACAGGATAATCCACTGGCGCAGTTTGATGCCAAACATAAAAAGAATCATCTTTTTTTTCAGGTTCACTGCAGTCCTCTGTGTTCCTCATCCATTTGCTTACTTTACACAATTGTAATTTCAATGAAAACTTCATCAGGCAGTGTTTTGGTTTGGTTTTAATTTATGCTGTGGTTAAGAACTTAACTTTGCCAGCCAGTAAAGAGAATGATGGCGGGATGGTAGTGAAAAAAAATGTGGTGTAGTTCTGTTCATGTGACTTCTGGATAAATCCTTGAATTACTGTATTGAAGATGCTTGAAATGTTGCATTTGTTGCTGACAGGAAAACTAGGAGAATCTATCGGCACTGCACAGTGGATGGGCTACATTCCTCAAATAATCCAGTCAATTAAAAATTGATTTTTGTTCTAGGCAGCATAGTGGTAATGTAGTGGGGAGTCAGTGTATGCATTACCAACAGAGCTCACATCAGTTAAGTGATATTTAGGTGATCTTCTGTCATGGGAGAAAGCAGTGCAGTTGATGATCTTTGCTACTGAAGAAGCTAAATTGAAGTGTCAGATACCAGAATTGCATTTTATTTCTAATATGTTGGCCTGCCAGCCTGGGAGAAGCTATGTGAAGTCTGTGAATACAAAGGGACAAAAGTGCTAAATCTAGCAGAAACTGAATGGTTTGGGGAAGATTAAACTATAACATGGCTTTTAGAGCCTTCAAGTAAATGCATTTCAAGAAATTGAATCTTGAACTCCAGTTGCTGGACCTTTTGTCTGCTACCTTTCTCCTGGCAGCAGATCTAAAGTAAATGAGAGATATACATAGTTTAAATTGCACCAATCTTGTTTATTGAAAGGGGTTAGAATGCCACTGAAAAGTTTGAAGAAAATCTTAAGGTAGTTGCACTGAGAACAAAAAAAGCCTAAAGGTGTTCCTTGACAAATTTTCTGACCTTGCATTTGCAAGATTCTGTGTTGCAGAATCTAAAGAGGGTGTTTTGGTTTTTTTTCCTGGTATTGGAGACACGGAAAGTTGCAGTCATGCAGGTGGGTCTGTGTCTTGATTCATTAAAGCATCTAATGTTAACGGTAGCTTTGCAAATGTTCCAACCAAACAGATAACATGCAAAAAGATTTATCTGAGGTTCTTGGCTATGAGAGGGTGCTGAAGTCACATTTGCTTTTGGTTATGAGACATCCTGGTCAAACACCAGGACAGTAAAGGTGTATCATAGAAATTTTTTGAAGAAGATGCAGGATTTTCCTTCATAAAAAGCAATTGTAGGATGTTCTGGTGCATTCTGTGCTTCACATAAAAGGTGGCTACCTTTAAGAGGTGCATTAAATGATATCTATACCCTACTTCAGCCCTCTTGGAGGTTTTGTGAGGTTGAATTTCTTAATGTCTATGAAGTGCTTCGTAGTGTTCAGGTGGAAGGCACTGGACAAAATGGAAGTGGTCCTGTTGTTTAAAGTTTAGGCTCCACTTTTAAATGGATAGTGTTATGTCTATGCGTGCCATAAAACTGTTGCCATGATGTTTTAGTAACCTATTGACAAGCAGCTCACATCTGGAATTAGCTTTCAGAATGCAGTACTATCCATTTGTAAAATGAACACATCACAAATAGGTTGGAATGATGAGCAGTGGTCTGCAAAGTATTTCAGAGTGTGTGGCTGTGCAGTAATGTCATGCTGTATTTCTGAATGCTGCTTGACCTAAATGTTTGACATTTTTATGAAACTTACAAAGGGGACAGTGCATTTATAAACGTTAGCATCCCAAACTGTTCTCAGTGGGGAAGATTGGCACAAAGAAACGTGAATATTGATGATCAGTACAATCACTTTTGATCATCATGCTTTGTTTTAATCTAAGTTTTACTAAGTTGAAAATCTTCAGTAAGAAGTTGTCTCACCTGTGGCAGAAGTTTTCTTCATTATTCCTAGATCGTGTGAAGAGACAATAAATCAAATCACACATGTTTTTTAAATGTTATTATTGAGGTAAAATGCCTGTGGGTATTAGTGCTTTGGTACTGGGAAAAAAATAATAAAGGGAAAGAAAAAACTGGTTTTGGGCTTCAGAACTCTTCAGTGTGATTTGAATACAAGTGGCTCGCTGTGATAAGTGTGTTAGACTCCCTTCTGTTAATTACAGTATTTCAAACGAGACTAATTGTGACAGCCACAGGCTCATATTATGCTAAATAATTCCTATAGTATTACTTTGAGGAGAAGCCTCCTCTTTCCCTCCCCAACCCCCCCCCAAGTGAATACTTTTTGATAGAACATTATAGTGTTAGAAACTCTGCACCACAAGCAGATGATATCTAATAACTTACTAGTTATCTGGTAAGTTTGAATTGTTTTACCTGGCACTGACAGGGGCAAGCACAAAATAGGATCAGATATTTGCTCCAAAACATCTTTTAAAACAAGTGTGTTACTCTGTTGTCTCTTTTTTTTTCTCTTTGTGTGTGTGTGTGTGTGTCAGTTTAGTTGATCTTTTGCTGTGACAGCTAGCTTATTATAAATACAGACTTTTTTCTCCAGGTTCTATTAAATAGATGGCATTTAAAAACATTATTTGCTGTTCTATTCTTCACCAGAATAGTGCAAAACAAGCTGGCTACGAATCTCAAGAGTAAATTTGGATAGTGTAGTTATCATAACATGGTATCTGGTACTACAGAAGTGCTCACTGACATTTTGTGAAATGAAAAGAAGTTGTCTGTTTTCCTATTAACTTTAAGTTTGTCCTTTGTAAATAGTTTGAAGCTGTAACTTTATCAGATGTATTTAGAAAGTACTAGGGTTGTAGTAACTTTTCTTTTACATTATTATTGTAGTTTTATCCAAATTCCACCAGGTGCTGCCAAAGAACATACAGCCAAAGCAAAATTTACAGCTGAAGTGGAAGTTGCTTAGAACATGTGTTCAGGCTTTCAGGAGTACAGCCATTAAAACCTCAGAAGTAGGAGCACCTTCCCTACATGTTTAAGAGCACTCCTCTTTTCTTTGTAACCAAGCCCTAGGAATCAAACAGCTTGATGCAGAATAACATCATTTGTGGGTATCATGATTGTTAAAATGCATTTTGGTCTTCTGACAGACAGATGTTCACTAACAGGCTATGAGTGGTGCCCTCTTAACAAATAGCTGTAGACATTTGTAAATACTAATTTTGTGTGCTGCAGTACCTTTTAATGAGATGTTCACATTACTAAAGATTAGAGTATTTTGTGGTTTGGTTCTGTTGTGTTTCTTATTCATTCCCCCCCCGCCTCGCCACCCCTTTAATCCATTAAGCAAAGTTCCTTTAGACACTTTATTCCCACTAACTTTGTTAAAAGACCTTTCTTTCTTTTGTTCCCCTTTTTGTCTTGCTGAGTCAGGAGTTTTGTATACCACCAATCAGTTCTGTTTCAGGTTTTGTCTCATTCTGGGAAGAAAATGTGCTTCCAAAAGCCAAGGCTTGCTTGAGGTAATAAGAACCCCAAACTTGTGACTGATCACAACAGTGCAGTGCAAAATGCTCAGGCAAACAGCACTCGTAGCAGCAGGAATCAATTCAGAGACTTGGCGCAGAGCAGTTTCTATCCTGCCTCCCTGGTGAGTTCAGCTATTGTGCTTATGACATAAAAAGCAGTGTGCATTTTAATTGCTATACTTCTTTTTGAACTGTTGCTCAAGTATCAGAATGGCTTAAGTCAAAAAGGCTGGATGATGGACAATGAGGGATCAGTTGCTAGCAAAGGTGTAATCAGTGTGTGCTAGTGTTGGTGAGGCAAAACCCCTGAATTAATTATTGCATTGGGCAAGGAACTTTAAGGGATTAGCCTCATAGCAGGTAATCACTAATGGCTGGCATGGCAGCATTGCACTCCAGAAATGCTGTGTTGTTTTCTTTTGTGCTTTATTTAATTAAAGCCTCAAGTTGATTGTCCTGCACAAATTGTTTATATTTGAATGTTTATTGAGTGTTCAACAGCAAAAAGGAAACAAAGGTTCTTTGGAGTAGTCTGGTGTACTCAGTGTGGATTGCAAAGATAAATGTGGTTAAGGGAAAAGGAAGGAAAAAATTAAATAGAGAAGTTACTTGAAGCAGAAACATTCAGAAATGTGCCTGTAGTTAAGTCTGCACAAAGAAACTCCATGCTTGAAAGAAATTCATGGCAGTGACTTTACCTGGTGATATTTAATTATTTATTTGTTGAGCATTATGTTTGCTTTCCCTTGGGGATATGATCTTCCTTGTTGCATCTCCCTCTTTCCACCAGAAAGTGTCAACTAATTACTTGATTATTGGATGTTTAAATTACTTCAGATCTCACAAAATGTCAGTATGCAAATACTTTGTTTCTTTTCAGAACTCTGTCTGTATAATAGCTCAATATCATCATCGTGTTCCCATTTTCCCACCATCCCAATGTACTTGACAGAGAGGGAGAAAAGAAAACAGGGGAAACATAAATTACCCTACCGATGTCAGATTGGATCAGTGCTTAAGCTAGTAGGTGTAATACAGATGCTGTGATCAGCTGCTCAGGGCCAAAATACTCACAGTCCTTGTGCTATTCTAATCAAAGGTACTGAAGATTGAGCAGTTCTCTGATGTGGTCTTATCAGTTTGAGTGTAATGTAAATCCTGTTACAGCAGCTTTGTCCGATCTGCCTGTAGCTTTGTTCTGAACCTTTCAGTAACAGTTCACTGAAGCAGAAAGAGCCTTGTGAATTGATATTATAAACCTGCATGGTTGCTTTATTCATTGTTGAAAGCAACAGAATATAACAGAAGTATTTATTTTAGTGGATTGAGGATACTTTTTTTTTTCCCTCTTTTTTTTTGAGTCAGTGTGAGCAGGGGAATAATGTTCTAAATGCAAAAGAGGAAAAGCTAATACTATAATCAGATCCATAGCATTCGGAGCACAATCTCATTGAAAGATAATGCAGAATACTGTATGTTTAATTTATTTTACACATTCGGAGAGATTGTTAAAATCCCAAAGTGTTGTTATTTCCTGCTGATGTAGGAAAAAATGTCAGGTGATACTATTATAATCAGGAAGTAATAGTCATGTGAAATAAAGGCTTCGCATAATGCACTTAGTCTTCCCCGACAGCTGCATTTTTCTAAGCACCGCCTACCCCTCTCTTTGGGACTGAGATGAGTCTTAGAAATTCAAGATTGTATTGTATTCACTTTCTTGCTGATGGGCATTCCTTACTGAAGTTCAAGAGCGTGAAATTTCTCTTTAGTCTCACTGCTTTGATATGGTATTTGCCTAATAATCAAACAAATTCAAGTGTGGAAGGAAAAAAAAAGGAGATAAAACTGCAATATCTTAAAATTAAGAGTCTGAAATATTAAATTGAGTTCCTTGTTAATAATGCAGTGGTGCTATGCTGACCCTTATTCTTGAAGATGAGTTTTAATGTTGCGCATCAATAAGAAATATTACAACTTTGGTACTTGAAAGAAGGAATGCAGTATTTGAACCTCTGAAGTGTCATGTAATCTAAAACTTCTGCCTTTTATACTTTAAAGATTTGCTGAAGAAATTTAATTGACCTTTGTGAATTATGCAGCTATGAAAGCCCAATGTGATTTGCAGGTGTTTGTGTGTGCTGTCAATGAGTTCTTCTGAGTACGCATTTGCTTCTGTATGGGGATAGGAAGATTTACAAAGTTAGTTCTGCCACCACTAAAAGGAGTTCCAAATGGAAATCACCCAGAAAGTTATTAAAGATAGAAATATTTTCCTGTTCAGCTTCAAATTTCATGTTCAGTTTGTAGGTTTGGTTTGGGGTTTTTGTTGTTTGTTTTTTTTTAAACGCTGATGAAAAAGTTAGTGGTAAACCGCTGCTTGTTTGGGGTTTTTTCATGTAACAATTTTAAATATCTAAGGAAAAAGAAAGATATGCTTAACTACAGAAAAAGAAGATAAGCAGCTTGTCACCTCTTCCCTGAAATTAATAGATATAAGAATTACTTTTGTGGAGAGTAAGGTATTTAACTTTTGTATTTCATATTTGTCTTCTGCTTAATTTCACATAATATTCCACGGATAGACTTTGTTCTGGTTTTACCTCATGGCATAAGCAACCCCAGATAACCAGAGGTCAAAGCCCATCTTCAAAATGATGTAAAAACAAAAACCAAAACAACCCACTGTCATCTGTGATGCAGAGTCCTCCTTTGAGACCCCGACTGGGGGTATGTTGTATCTGTTATGAGTGCCTGGGTGAAAGGTAGAGCTTCTGTAACTCAGGGGGAGAACATGATGTGCCCATCCTATCTCTGGACCATCAAAGTAAGACTGAAAGCTCTGAAAGAACTAAATTGCAATCAGAGAGATGTCTGGTTTTGTTTCATGGTGATACTTGTATGTCTTCAGTGCTTCTTTATGTGTACTGTAACATGTTTCCATGTGGGAGCAGCAATCAAAGTTTGGGTGGATACAAAGCACTGTCTCAGAAATCTTGGTATGCGACATAAAAGATGTAGCTACCTTATGGGTTAGGAAGTGGAAAACATTATTTGTTTCATTTTATTTTCAATTTTTTATTCCCAGGTAAAATAGTAAGAAAATACAAATATTTTTGGTTAACATCACATATTTAAATTATTTCAGTGTGACAGGAATGCTAGCCGTTCCTCTCGTTACATATCATAAAGCTGTATGAGCTCTCATAGGATGAGTGGTGTTATTAATCCTTGCCAAAGGTCCCGGAGGTTTCAGTGAATCTCTGGAACAGTAGGCAGTGCAGATGTAAACTGTGTAACAAACACCATGATCTGTCAATCTCAAATGGTTATTAATTGCTTCGTTCTCATTTTAAATTCCAGCTAAATAAGTCCGACAGTAAAATGTAAAGTGGAATAAATTGACTTAATTTTGCAGAATACCAACTTTTTGGTGTTGTACCCACACAGATCATCAATCCAGATGTTTTGTATATTGGCCACAAGGCACTCATGTCCCTAGATTCTGAAAACATACCTGTTTGTATTAATAAGATGAATGTGTCTCTAATTTAGTAGTCTGGTGGTCTTTCTGTTCTCACCGCAAACATTTGCATTGATTAGATGCTAAAACAAGGCCTGTTTGCAAGGCCACAAAGCTGACTTGCTTCAATTTGATTTGTTGTTGTTTCTTTCAATGTAAATATTTTTTTTAACTGTGTTTTGTTTGCTTTATTTTGTTTTGTTTTTTTCTTCCAAGGTAAGTCTTTGGCATTTCTAAAAGGATTATGAAAATAAAAGATGTATCTGTAGTGTTCTGGTTTCATATTTATGTGTCTCTGTCTTCTGAAGTTTGTGAAATGTCTTGCAGATCTGTTTTTATATTGAATCTTCTCTCTGAAACAATTCCTCCCATTTTGTACTTTATCAAACTGTAATATTTGTCCAAGGATAAGCTGCATCCAGCATTTTGTTAACAGAAATGCGAAGTGACAGACTGGCTAAAACAAAATCTCTGTGCCAAAGAAACAGATATTACTTCTTTCCCACCGATTACTGTACACCTGGACACTGAAGACACCGAGATTGCAGATGCACTAAGGTTTCATATTGATCCGTGTTAAACTAATTTGATCAGAAGAGAGACTTCTGTATCATGTTATTTTCTCCTATAGTATTTGATTGAGATGGTCAAACATTGAGAATATTGTGCAGGGAAAGGAGGGATTGGAAAAGAGGGACATTAAAAAAAGTAATACAGATTTCTTAGATATATTTTGTTTGCATTGATTTGCAGTACAGATATGTATCTTTTGATGGCATCTGTCTTCAAAATAATAGTATAATAGAGAGTATTCTGCTACATATTTTTTTATTTTTATTACTACTTTTTACTGTTATTTGTAGAATGATTTAATCATTGAAGCTGGTCAGTAACTGCACACTCAGCAAAGATGGTTTTTCTTTATTGGATTTTAAATGTTTTTTGGCAAAATACAAGACACTCATAGTAATCATGCAAGAATATGAAGTTGAAAAATGTCTTAAGAACTGCAGAGGAGGTTTTGCAGCACGGGCAAAAGAAAGCATGAATTATATTCTAGTCTTGCAGAAGTAGGTCTTGAGCTACACGGAATGCTCAGTCCAACAGAAGACAGTCTACTGTCTGCTCTTTAGTTCAGGTTTATCTAACTGTGACTTGACAGATCAGAGTCAGTGGTGACTGCTGTGGTTGGAAGAGTCCCTTTTCTTGATGCTTTGCTTCCAAGGTACTAGAAAGGTAGGATGCAGGTACTTAAAAAGCCTGGGAAGGGTTCATAATTTCAGATGTTCGTTCACTGCATTTGTTTTGGTACACATGATGATAGTCTGAGCCTTCTATGCACAGGGAGAAGGGAAGTTAGGTTGCTGATGTCCCACTGCATCTGCTGTCCTCCAGGTCATACTGGCTGAGACAAGGACGGTATCAACTGATTGGCATTCATCTCTCCCAACTCTGCGACAAGTTTGAACAAGGGAGGGATGCCCTGCTGTCCCTTTCCTTAATCACAGCAGGAAGCACACCTTTTATGTAGAGTCACTGCTTTAGGCAAACAGAGAAAAGTTCAGTGGGATTTTTCTTGCTGATCTTTATTTCTGTAAAGGAAAGAGATAATCTGAAAATTATCTGGTCTAAAAGTTTAATATTAAGAAATGGGAAACTATTAGCTCTCTGTCACTCCCTGACTGATATCCTAACTTTGTCCCTGGATCTGGTATTGGATGTCTTCTGTCCAATGGCATGAAAGTCAGACTGAAAGCATCCATTTTGTATAAACTGAGAGGAGGCTGGTTGTGGAGTACTGTGGTATAAATCTAAGTGAGACAGAAAGGGTAGTGTCATCACAGCATTTGCAGAGCAGTTTTTATTTTTACTTTTGCTTGCAGGTATAGCTCAGGACAGGGGAAATGTTGGATATTGCTTTCTCTTCCTTTTTTTTTGGCTCAGGAGATAGTACACTTTGTGAAGAGTGCATTTGTTAGTCTCTGTCATATTTATATTAAGGATATAACAGGATCCTGCTGCACCATCAATTGCTTTTCATTACCCTTGTCTTTGCTTGCAAAGGTCAGCACCTTGCATGTGAATCAAATTTGGAAAAGTGTATTTTCTTTAGAAGTGGAACTGCCATCTGAATTAAAAGGCTGTGCTGGTTGAGCAAGTTGATATAACATATTCTTGAGTTTTTTAACTCTTGCATAAAGTTAATTCAGCACCTTTGTGTGGGCAGATTGTATTCTTCCCTGCCAGAGTTGCAGTTGCTTTTGTTTTGTTTCACATTTGAATAATACATTTGATTACCATGGCAAATGTTGCAGTGTATGCATGCCTGACTGTAGTGCCTAATTAACTGATGATAACAAGGCAGGATTGCCCTCTTCTCTTTCATAAGCAATCATATACATGACAGTTCTTTTATCTTTCTTCAAAATTGAGTTGCTCTCCTGACCCTTAAGCAGCTCCTGTTTTGTGTGTTTACCTCTGATGTCTTTGCAAGACTGCTAATTTTCTGTGGCGTATCCTATCTAGTTGTAATTAACACATCGAACAGCGAAGAAGTAGTTCTGCTTGCAGATGCCTAATGGAGGAATGCTTTCTTCCAGTAATTATACAGCTTCATTTTACTGATTTGCATTGACATACATGGAGTTCTTTTTTTCCTTTCTTTTTTTTTTTTTTTTTAAAGGTTATTTATTTATTTATTTATTTAGGAGAACATCTACAATGGTATAGTTCTGTTTAGGTAGGGAAAACAAACTAAAAATGAAGGCTAATTTGCTATAGTTTACCTGCGCTTAGTACGCTTAAAAGCAGTCAGAGGTAAGTTTGATAAAGGCTTGCATCTAGCAAAGTTAAATTGGAGGTAAACACTGCTGTCATCTTGCATGTATGTAATCCTGAAGTCAAAGGCCTGCTCATATAATTAGAAACTTCAAGAAGCACTTGACCTATTTAAAGGAAGCATTAAAGTGACAAGTATATAAAGCAAATGTTTTCCAGCATTGTATCTTAAAAAACCCTGAACTTTTCAAATAAATGAGACTAGGATTTCTGTTTATCGTTTTACAGCTGGGCTGAGATTAAAGCCATAATGAATACAAGTTCAAAGAGAAAAAGGTATAAGAGAAAAGGTTGGTAGTTACAGCAATAAAAACAGGGGCAAAAAGAACAGCTTTTCTGAAGGGCTCAGGCTGGAATAATAATGATAGAATTGTCTAAATCGATATATCTCTTGTCAGCCTCACGTCTGATGTTTGAATCAGTCAGGCCTTTTCTGCAAGAGCTTTCCTCAGGAATATTGAATTATTTATTATTTGTATCTTTTTTCCTTCCCTTTCTGATGCTTTTTTTCTTCTTCTTTTTTTTTTTTTTTTTTTTTTTTCCCCTGACTTAGTAAAATTTGTTTTTTATGCTGCCAGGTTCAATGTTGTCTGCTGTTTGATAAATAGCAGTAATTGGGTGTATAGCAGAAGTCATGTAAAAATGTATGACTTCAATTACATCTAGAACAATTTTTCCTTTGTATTGATCTCTTGCCTTTTTTTTTTTTTTGCCTTTTTTTTTTTTTTTTACCCTGTATAAGATCTGTTCTTCATAGCCTCCAGTGCTGAGTTTGTAAAGAATTACTCTATGTCCATATGTTGGCATGCACTTTTGAACCCATGCATCTTTTTTTCAGAAATGGAGTGCTGTCTGGAATCAGCTCTGTCTAAGCAGAGAGTGAAAAATCAGAGTCTTTCAAATAGTGAAATATTCACATTGTATTCCAGTCAGATGAGGATTAGTTTAAAGTTACAATGCCTACTTCCCGTCCCTGTTTCTCTTATCAAGCTAATGGAGTGAGGGTACTGGCCAATTAATGAAAAAAAATCTTGTATTAATAATTATAATTTAAGGAAAAACAAATCTAAATGTGTTTAGAAAGTCACTTCCCTGCAGTAAATCTCTGCTCATTTACAGCTGTCCACCATAGTGTACAGCCTTGTAAATGTTGTCAAGGCTGCTCAGGTAACAGAAATGTACTGTTTGTAGTTTCAAATATTTTGTCAGAATTTTCTTTATGTTCCAGCTGTGAGGCTTTAAAATAGTTTCCTTTTTTCACCCCTCTTTATGTCAGTGCATGACAAAAATAATTTCATCCAGAAGTTTGTTGTTGATTTATTATAAAATGAGTTATTGCCCTGAAATGCCTTTGTGGGTCAGAACAAAAGATGGGCTGCATTTCATATTTGTACTGGCATTATGCTGTGCTTTGGTATGGGGTGATGGACTTGGTTAGAAGTTTAGGTTTGAATCAAGGCTTTAACTGAGTTACAGGCTTTCTGCACTGGACTTGTGCATAGGGTGCTGCTGTGGCCTGTTGTGCATGTTGGTTTTCACTGTGCATTTTTGAGGGAAACACATTGGAATATTGCCTTGTCCTTATTAAGTGTATTTTTTCTGTTCATTACATAAGTCTTTGCTGCTGTGCTTCATGCTTCAAACTCTTCTAAAGTGAGATTCAAAGTAAACGGTTACATAAACAGTCATATTTATGCCATCCAGCAGTGGATCAAAGGGAATATTCCTCCACAATTGTGGTTAATTTATGTAATTTTAAAAATGTAATTACCTCGTGATTATTGCCTGCTTTATACAGCCCTATTTTGTGTTTCTAAAAAGCAGTCGTGCTCCAGGTTGCTAGTGGACAGGAGTGCTAAACAGACTGGCTATAACCTAAGTCCTGATCTTTCTGTGCTATGTGACCCCTTGTCATTACAGGGAGGGGAGAAGTGAGATCAGGAACTGCAGATTTTGCTTTGAACTGTTGTAATGATTCAGTGAATTGGTAGAGATTCGCTTATTTCTAGTGGGACTAATTCTCGGGACATATTTCAGGCTGTTAATGTGTGTATCCTTCAGAACGGTGTTTGTTGACAAAGAAACACCTTCTGTCTCTGAAGAGCTTTGTTTAGGAAACCCAAACTTGAACCCTTTGGAAACAGCTGTATAATGTAATTTATTTGAGGACCCTCAATAAATGCTTGAATTGTTCAGTAGATCATCAGATGAAGCTGGGGTTAAATAGATAAAAGGAACTTGGTGGTGTTTATACCCAAAGTCTTGTTTAAGCCTCACTAGTCTTCTGTTTTTTCCTGTAGCAGTTTGACAAAATTGCTTTTCCTAGCAGCAGGCTGTTAGGTGCTGTGCACAGAAACAAAACCCTATTGTTTTAGATTTTCTTTCATATCATGTAGGTGTCTATGCCATACCACCCACACAGTAAAGCAAGTGAGCTGTGAAATATATTCATTGTTAGAGTACAGGGGAAATGGAGGCAAGCAATCGGCAGTAATAATGTACGACAGCAAGGGGAGGCTGCCAACATTACCTGCATTATTTCGGTTGCCTTTTTCATTATAGGTTCGGGAAATAGGCAGCAATTCGATTATGGCATGATTTGGGATGGAATTGCTTGCCGTTCACTGACCCTGTCACAAGGGGATCAAATGAGAAGTCAGCTCAAATAAAGTTTATAGTGCATTAACTGGACCAAGCATTGCCTAGCCTGGGAGCATGATTTTTCATCTTCCAGGGTTTTGTAACTGCTTCTCAGATATATTTGTACCTTAGGGCGAGGAGGAGGGGGGGTGGTGAAGAAGAAGAAGAGGAGAGAGAAGGGGGGGGAAGAAAGAGAGAGAAAAAAAAAAAAAAAAGGGAAAAAAGAGGAGGATTGGCTGAGATGTATAGGAATGAGCTAGTTGGCCAATAGTGTACATTCCCCTCCCCTCCCATGTGCAAATCTCGGCTCCTCTCTAGCTTGTGAGAAGCAGCATGATTAATAACACTGAGGGAACCTGCCTGTTGGATTATTAATTTTCCATCCTTTTTCCTTTCTCTTTACGCATACCCCTGATGCTTTGCCTTTTTTAAAAACAGCTTTGCTTTTCCCTACCCCCCCCCCCCCCTTTTTTTTTCTTTTTCCTTTTTCCTTTTTTTTTTTTTTTTTCCCATGGAGCTAACCACTAGTCACTAACATTCTCGTGGCTATCCAACCCTGCAAGGGCTTGCTTCACAGTGGGGTGAGTTTGTATATTAAAATAGGGGATTCTGCAAGGAAGCAGGAACAACAAAAAGAAAGAAAGAAAGAAAAATAAAAAAAGAAAGCAAACCCATCCCTGTGATGCTTGATTACAGTACAGTTGCCTTTAGCTACAACTGCTAAAACTCACGTTAATGCTGACCTAGAAGGCAAGAAATATGTTGCAGTGTCTGGCTGTTAGTTCTGGAGAGGACTGCACTGCGTGGACAGCTAAACATTGCTTCTCGGTATTGAAACTAACTGAAATTGGCCCTAAAAACCTTGATTGCATAGAGGGTAGAAAATGGGAGTTAATGGTAGGTAATTGGACAAGCTGCGGGGCTTTTGTTGGTGATGCTCGTGGGGTTTTTCTTCTTTTTATTTTTTTTTAAACCAGGCTTTTACAAGACTCATTGTAATGAAAATAGTTTTCGTTTGGCAGTCACAGTGAGATCATTGTGAAGTCGTGTGATTTTTCGGGGAACAATGCTGATAACATTGCATTTACAGATCACTGCTTGCTGAGCATGGGATGTTGGGGGGGGAAACCTCCAGCTAGCTGGGGCCAGTTTAGGTGGAATTCGGTCCAAGGGGTGCTGCGCGCGTTTACACGAGCGGGTGGTACCGCGGGGCTCTCGCTTTTGATTCGCTGACCAGGTCATGTGTCCGGGCTGTGTGACGGGAAAGGGGATGTGGCACCCCTGCTCTGATCAGCTTTATCAAGTTTCTGTAATATAATACAATACTATTGCTATGGTTTATTATTAAAAAAAACACCACACAATATAACAGGGTTAAAAAAAATAAATCCTTTAATTCACAGTTTAAGACAATCAAATACCAAGAGTTGTGTGCCTTAAAGCACAGTACAGACTATATAAACTTCTTCATTAAAATCGAAGAAGTAAAATGTTGGTAAACTAATACCAAGTAATTTTTATAACTATATATATTAATGCATGTGTACATACAGCTACTAGTTTGTGAAGGGAGCAGAGAAGACAATGCATGAAGAAAGCACTGCTCATGTGTTTTGACTGAAGGTGGGAAGCGCTGCTGTGCATTCTTTTAACCTATGCAACAGAGCTCCAGTGATAAGGAAACAAGGAGTATAATTTGGCTTATCTGGGTTTATATAATATATGCATTGCACTGGCTGTAATTTTGATTTTTTTTACCCTGAATTTGTGTGTTTATATTTTGTCTTGTTATCTAAAAGCATTGCTACAAGAAAGACAAAAGATTGTCCACCTAATGCCAGTACAGATAGTATGTGTACAGGCATCCTGTGCATCATACCATGGAGTCACAGAATATCTGGAGTTGGAAGAGACCCATAAGGATCACTGAGTCCAAATCCCACACATATATGCAATATACAGAACCTAGCTATATGTCATGTATTTGTCTTCTAGCATTTAGCCAAAAGGAACTCTTTAATAAACTCAAGATGCTCTTTTTCTTGCTGGTCTCTAAATTGACTTTGACTATGTTACACCTGCTTGTTAACAGCACACACAGTATTCAGTGTATTGGCTTTGTCTTTACAATATTCCACATAATGAGGTCTTTCTACTTGGCACACATGTTGTCATTCTTAATTTTTTGTTGCTTTTTATTAGCAATTCTTACCTCACTTTGGAAGGACCTGGTTTGTGCCAGAAGGTAGTTTCTCATGTTGCTTGGAAGGGGAAAAAAAAAAAGCTGTTTCCAGTTCAAATTTGAGATGCACAGAAAACTTGGGGGCAGTGCTTTTTGATTGGCTTATTTATTTATTTATTTATTATCTTATTGCATGTGAGATTATCAGTACATTAGTAGAAGGAATTGTCATTGATTAATTACTCAGCCCTAATTGTTTTTTATTCCTTTCTGCTATATTAATGTTAGTGATGTCATGTTTTGGTGTACATGAACACTATGGCAGTGCAACAGAAGCACTGAAACTACTGTAGCTGGCTATGCTCAGAAGAGCATCGATGAGAATCCATTTCAGTTTAAAAGATGTGGTGTACTTTTGATTTGATAGTGTAACTGTTTCTCTATAACGCAGAAGCAAGCCTATGACAACAATGAAAAATATATTTGCCAGTCCAGTCTCGTTCTGACATTTGCATGTGCTTTATGTTGCTGTTTACTCTGTGATGTGCCTGTATCAAGTAATACCTTATTTTGACAACTAGCTAGTATAATAGTAGCTTTGAAAAATATCTTAAGCTGAAACATAGCTGTCTGGGTTGCTTTGTGTGTGTGTGTTTGTTTTGGTTTGCCCTTATTTATTTTTTTGTTGGTATGGCTGAATACTCATGAATTCTGTTACTTTTGATACTAAGGAATTAGGTTATGTAAAACAATATCAAGAAATGTAATTTTTGATTAAGCAATTGAGCCAACCATCTTGCAACTCAGGCCACAAATGTAAATGATATTATGTTGACTTTTACACCCCAAATAATACAGATCTGTGAGGTGTTAATAAGCTAGTGCATGTAGGTTTTATAATCTAATGAAACATTTTATAATCTTACGGAACATCAAAACTGAATGTCAATAAGATTGTCTCAGAATTAAACAGTAGATGTGTGCATTTGTAGTTTTGCTTGTGTTTTGTGTTGTGGTTTTGTTTTGCTAAAAGTAACTGGGAAGAGAGTAATTGACCAGGAATAATTCTGTAACAAGTGTTTAAAAATGTGGTGGATAGAATCTCTTGTACTGTTCATACACATCACAGCATTGCAACAGTTACAGGTATTTTCTTCACAGTATAACTAACAGATTTGTCCATAATACTGCCTCCAAACCATGCAAGCCTTAGCTTATCTCAGTTTGCTTGCACATTGTTGACACACACACACACAGTCTCAGTTATCTGAAGAATGGACAGGATTGTTGAATGCAAATTATTTACTTTCTTCATTTATTTTGTTATCTGTCTGACAGAATCACATATTTGGTGGTAAAAAGAGATTCCTTATCTCTGTAGGTCGGTACTTATGATGTGTCCACACGTTTAAAGACTAGTGGTAGTAATTCCTAAAGCTCTTAGAGAGGTGATTAGGGAGTCGTGATTGCTCACAAATTGAGTCTTTTTTTCTGCTTGACACTGATCCTGTGATAGTCTCCCCACTTAATCCTCACTAGCAATTTGCCTATAGTTGCAGCTAACAGGAGGTGATTAGAGGGGAGTTGCCCACTGCCTTTTTACTTCTGTTGTAGTGGCATGTTAGACAGAGGCTAGTGAATCAAAGCTGTTTTCCTATTAACTCAACACCTCCTAATGCATTAGAGCCACTTTTATCTAATAACAGTGTTCAGCTTCTAGCGCTATTTTAGTGTTACTTGGTATTCCTTTTAAAATATCACAATGAGCATTCTGGAAATTGGAGAACAAAAAGCACAAAGCCGAATACTGGAAGGTGAAAGCAAAATAATGAAACTAACAGATCTCATCTTTTATTAGCACATGCATGTAACCACCGATTAAAATTACAGAGAATTTTCTCCCTGAATCAATAGGCAAGCAGACTCCACTTTCTCTGAACATTACCTTAATTGCAATCCCGATGACAGGTAACTGATGTAATACTTTTGAAGTGATAATGGAATGCGTTTACAAGTGAGAACACCCATGAATGGCTGATAATGAAGGGTTAAGTTTTCCAACTATTAGTTACCATGAAGAATAATATGAAGGACCAGAATGAAAATTTCTAAATATTTACTACTTTTTTATTTTAATCCACCTGTAAATTGTATCAACAATTAGATGACACTTAATATTTTATTAGTATAATACAGAAGCTTTACCCCGAAGCCTGCATTCTCTGGCTTCTAAGTGTTTCAAATAAAACTTCATACTTTTTTTTTGGTACTTTCCTGCTTTATTGGCAGATTTCTTAATTATTTTAATTAATTTATTTTAAAGGAACTATAGAAATGGATTTAAAAAACCTCTGTAGTGATGTAGGATCTGAGAAATAGCCAACAACAATCTGAGTTTGGTTTGTTTTTTGAGGGTAGCGAATTGAGATTTACTGCTTGCATTAAATATAGTGCCTATCTGTAATCATGTCCTGGCTTTACAAAGTCTACCTGTGGGCTGCATGTGAAGTGTGTGTTTAAATACTGTGACTAAGGTTACCATCCAAGTTAAAAATACTAAGGTGGCAGTTAACAAGAGCATCTCTAACTGGTAGGTAGTTGAGATGCAAGAACAAATGAGATGCCATTTCCATGGTTTACTAGACAATCTCTATTTTTCATTTATTCCTCTTTCTTCTTGTTGTGCTCTAGGTTCATTTTGCTGATGAGAAAGGTGTATTTCAGGATCACATTACAGGATGTATTTTAATTCCCTTGATTTAGAGTATACAATATGAGCAAGTTGTATCTTAACATGCATTAACAATTTGAAGTAGACTGCTAAAATATAGTGAAATGCTTATTCATTAGATGTTGGCTCTGACTCAGCCAGCTCATCCCACTGAGAGACACAGAAACCTCAAAAATGTCACAATTCCCTGTTTAATTTGATCCTACAGGACAAAACCAAACAAGACTGCAAAATTTTTCTGCTTTTAGCTTGAGAGATTATTTTATATGCAGTACAAGTATAGGTAGCTAAATAAATGTGTCTACCTGTCCTGAAATCATAAAACATGTCATAGTTTCTGAATTTGTCACGAGTCTATCATATATTTTGTCAATACATCTTCTTGAAAACAATAGACATCACTTTGCTCTGTCAGAATGCTATTTTCAAGCTCAGGGTTCTCTGTTGTTGTTGTTGTTGGGGTTGTCTTTTTAGAGAAGTACAAAGTATGGAAAAATCCTTGTGCCAGTGTTTATGCCTCTCTTCATTGGACTGGCTACAGCATATAGAATATCGCCAGCAGTCTAAATCGAGCCGCTCCAAAATCCCTGTTCCGTGTTTCCCATTTCACATACTGATGTTGTCCTGTCTGCAGCAGTCACAGAATCAAAGAATCACAGAAACAACCAGGTTGGAAAAGACCTTCAGGATCACCAAGTCCAACTGATAAAACTACTTTACAAGGTTCACCCCTAAACCATATCCCAAATCACTGCATCCAAAGAACCTTTAAACATATGTAGGGTTGGTGACTCAACCCCCTCCCTGGGCAGCACATTCCAATGCCTGAACACTTCTTACTGTGAATTTTTTTTTCCCAGTGTATAGAAGATGCATCCTTGCTATAAAGTGTGCCAGTCCAATAATTCTCATCCTGTGTTAAGTCCTTGGAAGCATGTGGTTGGATCATTAGGTAATCCCAGATGTAGCTGAATTCTGTTGCAGAAGCCAGTTTGCAGAAAACTCTGTTAACCTTTAGTCTTTATGTTTTGCTTTCAATTATACATTGTTTCTTACTCTTAATATGGCTTCGGAAATGTATCCCATAAATTTGCATAAGGCAGGCAAGTAGTAACACCTATCATTTGTCTTCTTTTCTTGGAAAATGGAAGACAGATGAATGTACTGTTTTCTATTGTATATTCATTTGGGTTTTTTCCTTTATGTGGAAAATACTAAATATTAAAAAGGACATGAATTCTGTTATCTAGAGCTGCTGGTATTATAAAACCATAAGCAAAAAAAAACCCCAAGAACCAAAGCATTTCAGAGCTATTTCTGAATTGGTTTTCGTGCTTTTTGAAGATATGAGATGCAGAACCATAGAAAATGCATGTAGCCTTTTCACAAGACACAGTGTGGTAAACTACTGCCTGACAGGGCATCTGTCTTCCAGAGCTGCAGGACTGCTTGATGTCCAGGACTTTAAAGTCTGCTTATTTAAGTAATATGTGTTCCTTTAGTTGTAAGGTGAAATGCTGCCAATCCATTTTTTAGAAGGACACTAAATAACAGATGATGGTTCCCATTATTCTAACCCACTTTCATGCAGAAAGGAGGCTCTGGTTTGGGTGTTTGTTTTTTGAAGTGCTGCTGAAAGAAGACACAGTCTCAAGCTGTGCCAGGCTTGAGGTAAGGAGAAAGTTTAGGCTTGAGGTGAGGAGAAAGTTCTTCACAGAGAGAGTTGTTAGCCATTGGACTGTGCTGCTCAGGCAGGTGGTGGAGTCCCCATCCCTGGAGGTGTTCAAAAAAGGATTGGATGTGGCACTTGAAGCCATGGTTTAGTTAGTCAGGAGGTGTTGGGTGATAGGTTGGACTTGATGATCTCTGAGGTCTTTTCCAACCTTACTGATTCTATGAATATATGATTATTATTTTTCTATGAAATAGCTGGAATATTTAATTTCCAAAGTTATGCAAACACCACCCCCCACCCCCCTTTTAGTCTCATAACCTATTAATTGTGATAGGTTGAAGCATTACTTTTGTAGTTTCAAAACTTAATAAAGATAATGGATTTATTTAAAAGGTAGATGTCTATATCATATTAATAGATGTTGTAATGTTGTTGGTAAAACTTTTCTCACTATCTTCTTTTGGAGGTCTTCAGGGTTGGAGCAGAGTAGAGCAGTTTTTAACTGGTGATTGCTGCCCAGAAATGTATAAGTTCTTTAAAATGAGTATAGGAAAATACTGGAACAGGTTGCCTAGGGATGTGGTTGAGACCCCATCCCTAGAGACATTCAAGGTTAGATTTGGTGGGTCCCAGGGCAGTCTGATATAGTTGGAGGTGTCCCTGCTGACTGCAGGGGGGATTTTACAAGATAACCTTTGAAGGTCCTTTCCACCCCCAATATGTTCTGTGAATCTGTGATAGACTGTATAGATCTATGGAAGTTTACAAAATTACTCCCCTAAAGCAACAGGACTACTAGTGATAGTTAAGGTGAAAATAAATCCCACAGTATGAGATAGGTGAAGTGAGAATGGATTCAGATTTCATGATATTAACAGGTTGCTATACTTTACCCAAGGATTAGTTATGAAATTGGACATTGCTGGATTTTATTCTTTCATCCTCTAAGTCTCTGATGCCCTGTCTAGTCTCATGTAATACAGCATCTCTCCTGGTGTGCTGTGGTGTCCCACATTTAGGTTGTGGTTAGAAGTGGTTTCCAGTTCCAAGTAAATGCTAAGGACACATTATGAGTCTATGTCAGGATAAAACCTGCAGTTTCCTCTCCTGCCATCTCTGGAAGGAAAACCCTGGTACATCAAATAGAAAGGGACAAGGACTGCTGTATTTTTGAGAATACTCCTACCCTACAATGGGTCCAGAACCTCAGTGAGTTATGATTCACATAGCAAAGCACAGCTCTGTTTGTGGTTGCAGACACTCCATGTTCCTGAGATGTACAGTATTGGCAGTTTATTTTACTTGGTCTTTCAGTGAATCATCTGTTAGCACATTGATGTTCTGGTTCCTTCAAAGTGCAATTCCTTGCTTCACAGTGTTTAAATACCACTGGGATGTCCTGTGGTTGCCTAGCCTGTGATTTTAGGAGTGAGAGGAGAGGGAGAAATTCAGTTTGGTTTCTGAGAGTAAAATTGGATTGTGTTGTACTAAAGTAACATGAGTAATGCAGACATGGAACATCAAACAGTGACCTTTAGTGTTACTTGTGCTTCTTTTTTCTTCAGTGGTCAGGCTTTTAGGGTACCTGATTGGACTTGGTTGTCAGGTATTTTTAGTCTCATTTCTGACTTTTAAAAATTGCAGTGCCATGAGAAGTTTTGTTGAGGCCCAGACTGTACTTCAGCAAAGTCAGGTCGTGTTGCTACAGCTCTAGGGGTGAGGAGGGAGGGAGGGCAGGCTTCAATGACTCCATAAATTATGTGACTCTGTGTAACTGAGGATGATATTTCAACTGGTATTGTGGTATTTTTATAATCAGCTTCCAGAGGATTTCCATCTTTTGTGAGTGTATATTAAAAATAATATCAAACCACAGCAATTCTAGCACCTTTTCTGTCTGCAGTCTAGAGGACAATCAGTAAAAGGCTGATTGAATCTTCTTTTGTATCTCCCATTGCTCACTTGGGTAGCAGGATGCTTCTGTTGGAGAGTGGAAAAATACACTTCCATACTTCACCCAGGTCCCAAGGTAAATAAGACAGCACTGCAAATGAATTAGGAAGTCCTGCCTCTCCTTGTATCTGTGTGAGATAATGTGCCTTTTGCCAAGATTTTATCTTAATCAGCCTCAGGCAGGTGTTAACATAAATTATAAAGTGCAACATCTGTATGAGGTGTGGAATTATTTTCTTTTGAAAAGTGGAATTTTATCAACTTCAGCCCCTGTGCTCCTTGTGAAATTCTTTCTGTAAAAACAGCTAAATGCTTTTATGACTTCAGAATTTTCATAGATGCAGGACCCACAGTCCACTAACAAGAAACTTTTCTGGCAATCCGTTTTTACCTCTTCCCTGACAGGTGAGCACATAACACACTGGCTCTTTGAAGCTGAGGATAGCGGGGAAAGCACACATTTATTGCTTAGAATTTTATTCCAGTAAAGTTTTTCAATGTCTTCTGAAGGAGAGAGAGTGTTATGAAGAACTGGTCTAAGAAAACAGAAAAGTTTGTACAGTCAGCATGGCTGCACGAATAATTTTGTTCACAGAGGCATCAAGAGCTCAATTTCCTGACAGCAATGAGTCTATTTCTTTACAATGATAGAAAATGCCAGATTGCATTGGGATATCAAAGTGGGAGATAATCACATCTAAAAATACTTGCTCTCTTGTCTTTTATACCTTGAGAAAGTTACTTGGTTTCAGTGATTCTAATATTATGTATGCTTCTTTATATAGAACAGTAAAAGGTAAGCATTTTTGGTTTGCTTCCTCTTGCATCAGTTTTGTTGATTTCTTGAGAAACTTTTATAGTTACTATTCAGGTTGTGGGAAATTTTAGAGATTCAGCAGTGCAAAAGTTACAGGCAAGGCCTATTCTTCATCCTTCTTCTTTGAAGGCTACCTAAAGACAGGACTTTTGAGACATAATGTGGATGTTCAGCTCTAAGATTGATAAAGTTTTTGCTGCTGTGATGGACTGAATAACGTCTCTTGAAGAGCCAGGGTAATAGCCACATGACAAATGTGTTGGTCTAAACCAAAATATTTTGGTTCCTGACATGAGCTAACACAGTCATTGGAGAACTGGCGAGACGTGTCCAGTGGGTATTTGAAGTAAACAAGTAGTCACCTTTTTTTTCTGTTTCTGAATGGTTTTGCTTTAGAGCTACATGGCAAACAATGTTTATATTTTATAGATGCTACAAATGGACGATCAGTGAGAACGTGCAGTTCAGAGAAAACAAACAAACAAAACCCCGCTAAACCCCACCAAACTTGTATCTACACAGTGCCTTAGGAAGAGACTTCTGTCTTCTGAGAGCCATCATGATCTCAAAAAAAAATAAAAATCCATCTGAAGTGCTCCTGCTACACTACCTGGCTGACAGTCTAGAAGAGAGGTGGCCTCAGGGGATTGTGGGGAACATCCACAGGAGGGTGTGTGTCTCAGTAGTGAGTCTAGCTGGAGCTCTCAGTAGTGAGTCTAGCTGGAGCTCTCAGTAGTGAGTCTAGCTGGAGCTCAATATAACTTATGCCATTACTGTGGCAATATATACAGTAGCTTGAATAACAAATATTTGTACCATCGGCTGTCTTAAGTGTTCTAAAAAATGTAAACCAGTATCCACTTCAGAGAAGTCACAATGACATTCCTCTGCTCTTGCTGCCTCACTGCAGTCTTTTCAGCAGGATTATTTCTAAGGTGGCAAAACTCAAGATAAAACCAGCAAGGGCTGCGAAATGCACAGAACACACATTCATCACAGAACGTAAGTTAAACAGTGTAGACTGGAGAGTTGTTTTGAGGAATTTCATAGAGTTTTGCTTCTTTTCCAGGTTCTTCACAAGATTTGCACTCAAAATCTAGTTATGCACAAAAAGTGCAAGCAACTTGCACAAAAAGCCAAGAATTTATTAGTAGTGTAACTGAAATCTCAAATCTAGTCAAAGAATTCTTAGTAGTGCAAGTTTAATTTTTACAAAATGAGAATATACTATTACAGAACAAGTCTCCATAATAACGAACCAACTAAAATTATTGTCCCAGTAATTTATGCCCTCCTTTTTAGCAAATGGGGGCATATCAGCTTTATATGTCTCAACAGGATCATGATGAAAAGTCTAGACTTTTCAGAGAAATGAAAGGAGTTTGGGGACGTGATCAGCACAAAACCATGCAGAGTTGAGTGCTACCTCTTATTTCATAGAGATGTTAGAAGTCTCCCATAGGTACCTTCTGGGTGTTTGTTCTGGCAAGTAGTCTGTTACGTGCAAACCCTGTAATATTCTGTAGCAGCTGAGTTTGGCCAGTCACAGTACTGAAAGTGAGGTGCACAGTTTTCAAGTGTGTATCACAGTATCACTAAGGTTGGAAGAGACCTCGAGGATCATCGAGTCCAACCTGTCTCCACAGACCTCATGACTAGACCATGGCACCAAGTGCCACATCCAGTCTCCTCTTGAACACCTCCAGGGATGGGGACTCCACCACCTCCCCAGGCAGCACATTCCAATGACGAACGACTCTCTGGGTGAAGAACTTTCTCCTCACCTCAAGTCTAAACCTCCCCTGGCGCAGCTTGAGACTCTGTCCCCTTGTTCTGGTGCTGGTTGCCTGGGAGAAGAGACCAACCCCCTCCTGGCTACAACCTCCTTTCAGGTAGTTGTAGAGGGCAATGAGGTCACCCCTGAGCCTCCTCTTCTCCAGCTAAACAACCCCAGCTCCCTCAGCCTCTCCTCACAGGGCTTGTGCTCGAGGCCTCTCCCCAGCCTTGTTGCCCTTCTCTGGTCATGTTCAAGTGCCTCAATGTCCTTCTTAAAGGACTAGGGGCCCAGAACTGGACACAATACTCAAGGTGCGGCCTAACCAATGCAGAGTACAGGGGCACAATGACTTCCCTGCTCCTGCTGGCCACGCTATTCCTAATGCAGGCCAGGATGCCATTGGCCCCCTTGTGTATGTCCAGTGTAGAAACTTAAGAGTTGCTTTTTCCTTCTGTTTTCACTCCCAAAACATCTCTTCTCTATGTAAAAACAAAATTTAAAAATTAAAAATGAGACGAACTTGTAGTACTCTTATCTCCTCTTTGTTTCTCATTCGAAGAGATCAGTGTTGGTTCTATCCATATAGATAGGAAGGTAGCAATATTTTGAGTTGTCTGTTACATTGTCATAGCAGAAATAACATATTGTCACACACCTGATTTTTAATTCATCATAACTATTTTTTCTGGGATCAGCCTTGACAATAAATGAAAAGGTCATTTCTGTTGAAGGGAAGCAGTGTTTAATAATCTGTTGCATTTACGACGGAATCATCCTCCATGTTCGGCGACTCCTTTGCCTTGATTTCTATTGTCCATAGCATTTGGGTAACAGATTTCCATTAAGCAGTAAGAAAAGCCTGTTAAGTTGAAGCAAAGCAAAACTGTGATTCTGTATCATTTCATCCATCTGTTAGTTATGGGAAATGATAACATGGCAAGTAAATACTAAAAGCAACAAATGGCCATGCTGTCTGATTTCTCAAAGGGTGTTTAATTTGCTTCATGTGTGAGACTTTGAATTTTCCAAGTCCATGGTCTTGGAAAACACCTCACCATAACCTAACCAGAAGTTTAATTATCTTAGTCTGTTAGGGCTTCTTCAGAGAAGCTGTTCCTTATTTGAATAGATGTAATATGCAAAAATGTGGAAATTGCTGTGAGTATGATACCCAAGTGGGATACAGTGGCTTTGTGGTGTCATATTTTGAGAAATTATTTAAAGACACACAAAAGGACACTGTCACTCTGTTATTAATGTTAAAAATTGTTGATGCTCTGTGCAGTGTGTTTTTCTAATTAGAGGAAAGCTGTAGAGTACCATTTCTGTAATCGACAGGGGAACAGAAACTCAGCAAAATTTCATGCATTTGCAGTGAAACTGCTCCTCAGCAACATAAAAATGGCTTTTATAACATAAAGGCTGTAATTAGAATAAGTCAAATCAGTTGGAAATGATTAAAGCCAGAACAGGCTAAGCTGCCTTCTAAATATTTGTCTGGAGATTAGCCCTACTCTTACAGCCCCTGAGAAGCATCTTTGATTTACTTATAATGCTTGACGTGGCAAAGATAATCCTGCAGAAGGCAAATGAACACAAATTTAGATGTGCTGTTAGGCTCTTTTTGTTGATTTGACAGGAGGCAGCATATTGGAAGTGATGTTGGAGAAATGAGTATAGGGTCACATTAGACAAATTGCTTAAACCCCTCTCCACCCTGATCATCAATTTAAATTCTTTTAAAAATGTACTTATTCTTTGAAGCTTTTAGGATGCACTTTAGAAGTCCATGTGGAATAATTTTCTGCATGTCTGTGCGACAGTTGATGTGAATCTCTTTGTATTTAAAATTATAGTCCTGAGATGGAACTTTCTGCTTGTTGCTTGTCTGACATCCGCTATTAGAATACAAAAAGCTTGGCAGGTATAAATTTGAAGAAGAAAAGGGATTATGTAAGAAGATCAGAGTTGTTAATATTAATCAGGTAGTTGTGGAAGATGGTGATTTACTCTGTAGAAGAGTCTTGTAGGAGGAACAAACAAACCAAGCAACCAGACAGTGGGTAAGCCAGGTACTGACACTCCTTTATTGTACTTCTGACAGTCAGAAAGGAAATGAGTAATGTATAGTAATTGTATAGGAGATTGTAAGCTTGGACTGGCCATTGCATTAGCTTGTAGATTGAATGGCATCAACAGAAAGTAAAGCCAGCCTGTATTTTTAGCACAACGAACCTCTGAATTATTGTTAACCCTTGGCTACATGTAATGTAATGGTACAGAATAGTGAGAAACTATTAAGTATGTAAAGCTGGATGATTTGAAATGAGTTTGAAACATCAGTCAGCTTCTCTGTATAGATCAAACTCGTACTTTGTGTAGTTTTCCTTATTTGTAATCACCCCAGCATCCCAAACTTTGTTTAGCTGGTGAAAATATAATCAGCGTAATGTATTCTCATAGTGAATTTTAAACAAGACCATTAAAACTTCTTTAACGTGCTAAAGTAAGCTTCAGAGAGGGTTTCCATTTCATCTTTACTGAACTAAGGCTGTAGCACTCTTTCCCTTTGCACCACAGTGAGAGGCTGTCAATAATTCAATAGCCATGGCCTTGATGGGCCAAGGCCTAACTTAGACTTTAAACAGAGCCAAGCAGCTTGTCAAAGTGTGATGTGCTGTCAATGCCTGACTGATCTATACTGCATGAATTCTCCTTCAGCTCTTGATGTATCCCTGGGAATAAAAAGAAAGCAATTTTAGAAGCAGACCTAGTGTGAATCACCTGTTTGTTTGGAATCTTTAATACGAGGAAGTCGTGTTAGTAATGAAGCTCAATGAAGTCATCGCATTTTTTGCTTGGAGGACCCACCTGAAATTCCTGCCTAATAGCATTGGTGCATCTCCAGCGTCTGCAGCAAAAGAAGTCATGGTGTTTGCGAATGTGTTGGTGACTTAGAGCCAGTTCATTTGGTGTAGTGCTTAATGACAAGTAACTTTGCTTAATCCAAATTACCTATTTACATATTTCAGTTTTGTTAACGTTCAGTACTGCAGTACTTCAACTTTTTCATAGCTATTAGTTTTCAGGTTTCCCCCCACACTAACTGATCAATGTGATGCATTTGTATCCTTTCTAAATGCATGGTGTTGAATTTGCTTATATTTTATATGTTACATGAAAGCTGAAAACTTGCTTGGTTCTTCTAAGAGTTTAGAGAAAGGTGAACTACTGTAGCAACTAGTTGCATTTTAGTTCTCTTACACTTGATGTGTAAATGTAAAAGCAGAATTATAGCTAATGTGTCTCTGAAAAGATACAAGGGAGCTTAAATAAGACTTTACAATATTTGACTAACAAACAAAAACCTGGTGTTACTAAATGTGTGCTTAGTTGTATTATAAAGCATTTTTGTTTCAATCCCTGTTTTGCTAAGCTTCTCTTATGATGAGATTTATTGGGATTTAAAAGATAAAAGGAACATTGGTATTCTCACTTCAAATGCATTTTGTTTTGCCATTGTTTTCTTTACAAATCCTTGGCTTTTTTGAAGTCTCCATATCTGCAGAAAGTTTCATGAGAGTGTAGGTTCTCAGCCTTCAGGTAATTTTTTAATAGACACACAAGAGACTAATAGAAAAATAAATGAGGCCCTTTTAATGTTTAAGAAATGCTGAGACCTTGTAGTAGTGGATGTGATAAAGTCAGGGTTTTTTGTAAAGCTTGCTGTGTTTTAATTTTAAATATCTTTACCCCCCTAAGTACTAGTTTTCCAGAAAACTTGGGTTTCAGTGTTTGGTTGGTATTGATGATATTATAACTTTCATCCTTCACACAGGGAAGCGGAGGGAACATGGTGTAAAGCATGGTTGATGGTGTTTCTTGGGTAGGAGTTTATTTTAGTGGAGCAGGTGCCTCATGCTCTAGAACGTCAACTGGTTGAGGCCCCCCAATGAAGACTGTTGAATGGACTGACAGTCAAATTTTCACTGTAAACAAAACAATCAGAAAAGGTTCTGTTCACTTCCTATATGCAAAGTTGTTCCATAAACTACCGATTAAATGGTTGTACTCCATTTTAGTGCCAAATAAGACTGGTTTGCTTAACCTACAGCTGAGAATTTTGTCTAGGACTGTTGATCTGTGCTGAAGTTCATATTGACACTTGTGGAAGTAATGCTGATAGTTAGCAATCAGGCAAAGGTCTTTCCATGAAACAAACTTCACACCCCATCAATTTACCTATGTTGCTTGAGGTGCTGTATGCTCGTTGCACTTGAAAATTATCTTGGTACAACACTTTCTGTGGCAATAATCTTCTTACTAGAAAAACTGTGTGTGATAGAATCTGTAGTCTTTGATAGTGCTACAGATCATGACTAAAATCTGTGTTTTGGCCAATGATATACCAAATAAATCTTCCAAATTAAGTCATTGTGGCTCTCTGAGTGAATGTTTGTACAAAAGGGAAGGGGGGGAAGGCAAACCAGTTTATTTATTTTTTTGTTAAGTTTTGACATTGGAAAATGCTGTAAGCCTTGATGCTGTGTTGCTTTGAATAATGGGCTGAGAACTATAAATGAGCTTGTTATGCGCCATCATGAGACAAGCAGAGAATGAACTTGACAAGAATAAGAATGTATTATCTGTGTAATGCTGTGCATGGAGTGCAGGCAAGGTGAGAGTACACGATTGAATATGAATGTGCTTGCAAAAGTATAAGTTTAAAGACACTCCTATGAGACTGGAGTGAGATGAGGGGCTGCTTTGCTGACAGTTTTTTATTACTTTTGACTTAACTGCTTAACTGGGCAAGAAAAATTTGTTTGATTTCAACAGATAACCCACAGAGCCATTAGAGCTTGCTTCTTGTCCAGATTATTCTTCTAATACTCCCAAATTCGTGAAGACATTCCTCACGTGTAATATATTATCTGGGCATTTACATGTATAGTTGTGCCATGCATATCACAGTGACATTGGTTGAAATTAAGCTCTTCTAAGACCAGTTTCAGCAACTGACTGAGAATGTATCTCCAAGAGGCTCCCTGTATACAAATTCAGAGATACTTGTGCAGCACTCACTAGCTTTTGTCATCACAGGTCTAGGCGTGGAAATTTACTCTTTCTGGACCTTTCTGGTTGTCTTTGGTATATGACAGAAGAAAGTTCTTACAGTTACCCCAGAATAGTCTGCTCACCACCTTTGGAACCATGTGTAACTCTGATTTTCAAATTCTATTCTTTGAAAGTCAGCATTTGAAATTGGGCTACTTATTTGTGTGCCTAATTTTAGGCATCTAATTTAGGAGTATTAGCAAGGTTTCCCAGCTAGCACTCATGGCTAGGATCATTGTGCTTCGGGACTTAAGCAAATGGCAGAAAAGGTAAACAGCATACAATAAAAACCAACTTGAGTCAATATTTGTTGTGACAGACTCTAAGGAGAAAAGAAATCCTTGCTGTTTGTTTTGGGCCATTTATTCTTTCCCTCCCTTTTTTTTTTTTTTTTCTTTCTCCCTTTTTCCTTTTTTTTTAATTTTTATTTTTATTCTTGGGTTTTTTAAGTATCTCAGGTGCTAAAAATACCTGATGAACACCTACGAGTGAGCTCTTGGGCATGTGTGTCTACTAGCCTTAATCTTGCACATCTTGATTTCTCTTTTAGCATGTATTTGATAGCTGTTACTTGTAGGTACCTCTTGGTAATGTAATCAAAAGAGAACCCAGTAGGTTTTCTGATACTACATTAGCTTTTTTTCAGATACTACATTAGCTTTGGTGTACAGAAGATCTGTGCTTGTGGAACCCTGGGCATAGTGTAGGTTAGGAAACAGCCTTGCTTATTGTACGAAATCATGAGAAGCTCTCTGTCTGGGAAACACAAGAAACTCGAATGGCTAGGTGAAAGTGAATAAAAATGAGGAGACTTGCAAACTGCTTTTGCTCCAGGGCTGGTTTTAATGAGCTTGTCCCTAATGAGTTGTCCCTGCAACTAGCTTCAGGCCTAAACAGATGAGGCAGGGGTTCTGCTAAATTTTTGATGGGATTTGCACTGGTTTTATGAGAAAGCAAGCAGCAGAGAGTGCAAAGTTGTCATGAATCTTTCACGAGACCGGATTGTTGTCCGTCTTGTCAATAGGGATTGTAAGACCTGATTGCTAATAGAAGACATGCCCACCTGCTAGTTGTACTGACAAACTTGAATAAATAAGCCAGCATATATGTCAAAGGAAGATTTGGTTTGTCAGGAGCTGAGGCTCGACCAGCGTATGATGCTTTCTAAACATCACTATCATCAGATGTTACTGAGTTGATTACTGAACAGTGGTGTTTGCAACCAGGTATAGCCTGCTTGGGTGTGGGCAGCAGGGCTTACCATGGACCCTTCTGCCTTTGTTCTAGTGAGAAGATAGTTTGTAAAAAATGCATTTGTTATTTGATTCTTTTATGTTCTAAGGCTTGTATTGGTAGTTTAATTTTATTTTTAATTATATGGATTTCTGTTTGTGTTTTATTAGAAGTTTGTTAGCTCCAGAAGTAAAATAGGGTTCTTATTGACATTCTCTCAATTTAGACACATTTAAGGGTCATCTAGTCCAACTGCCCTGCAAAAAGCAGGGACATCTCCAACTAGATCATATTGCTCAGAGCCCCATCGAGTTTGTCCTTGAATGTCTTCAGGGGTGGGGCCTCCACCACTTCTCTGGGCAACCTTTCCAGTGTTCCAGTACCCTCACAGTAAAGAACTTCTTCCTAATGTCCAATCTAAATCTACCCTGCTCTGATTTAGAAACATTGCCCCTGGTTGTCTTACCACTGCTTGCCTTTGTAAATAGTCCCTCCCCAGCTTTCTTGTAGGCCCCCTTCAGATACTGGAATGCTGCTATGAGGTCTCCCTGTTGCCGCCTTCTCTCGAGGCTGAACAACCCCAACTTTCTCAGCCTGTCTTCATAGGAGCAATTCTTCATCCTTCTGATCATATTTGTGGCTTCTGTTGGACCCTCTCCATCAGGTCCATGTCTTCCTTGTGTTGAGGGCCTCAGATGAGGAAAAAAACCTGAGAATATCATGTTTCTGTTCTCTCAGGTCTCCACTTCTACAGAAGTAACAGAAGTAACTTTCTTCCTCTGCTCTTTTACCCATTCTCTTTTCCTGTTCCAACTACTTATATCTCCCATGCATCTATTATTTTTGCTATTCCTCTCTCCTAATCTAGCTTTTGCTTATTTCTTTTTAATGTTTGATCTTTATAAAGTAACTCAAATGAGGAACACAAAACATGTTCACGTGAGCAGAAGCTGTACAGAGAATGGCTAAAATGGCTCCTCAGAAGTGGTGGGGAGTACAGCAGAAGTTGGTAACGTAAAACTGTGTGGTTGCAGGAGAGTAGTTAGTCAAAATACTTGTAAAGTCTATGCATAACTGAAACAAGCCTTAATAAATGAGGAGATTTAGAAGTTGAACCCTTGCAAAATATATTTGATATGACATTAAATAGAAATGGTAGGTCCATGAATCAAATGTGATATGGAGCATCTGAAGCTCAGTTTCTTTTCATTCAGCAGTGTATCTTCTGTTCAATATCAGAGTACTCCACCACTACTACTTCTTATTCTAGTGAACATTTTTTTCATGCAGTGCGTTTTAAGAGTGCCAATACTTCCTTTTGATCTTCTACCACCATTGGATTTTAAAGTCCACGTCAAGTAGCAGACTTCCAAAACCATTATTTCCAGCTATTCTAACAGGTCATATTGGAACCGTTCTGGAGGTTTTTAAGGCTAGGCTGGATGGGGCTATGAGCAACCTGATCTAGTGTGAAGTGTCCTTGCCCATGGCAAGGGGATTGAAACTGGATGATCTTTGAGGTCCTTTCCAACCCTGACAATTCTATGATGTTATGATTTTACCTCAGATAGACTGTGTATGTTACGAGTCTTCAACCTATTTTATCACAGCTCTTTTCTCCTTGCCTCCCATGTCTGCATTTGGTTTTCTTACAGCCAGAAATGAAACCAGACAGTTTCAGCTGAATTTGTCACGTGTATGTGGTACTAAAATTAAGAACTGAATTTGGGAGACTTGGGGGAAACACTATTTTATTTGTTCCGATAGATAATGTAAGTAGTTTGAGTAAAAGGGAAAATTTGCCTCTCATTTTAAGACTTAAAATTTTCATCTCTGCCTCCAAATTAGAGTTTGAAAAGCCTTGGGGGAATAAAGTTCTTTTAAATTTTCTGTGGTTCAAAAGCAAAAGAGCAGGGAGAGTTAGATTTCGTCACAAATGTATTTAACACTCTCTTCAGAGACAAAAGTGAATTCTTTTACATTAAAGAAAAACCCCAAATTAGGTTTTCTGCTGGTCAGGTCATTTCTGAATAAGACTGGAATAATAAGCTTCTACTTCTAATTTTGATTAATGTAATTTTCTCAGTGTTTTCGAGTACTGCTATTAGTCCAAACAGTAGAGATCATAAGCACAGGGGAAGCAGCAGTACATTCTCTAGGGGAGCACAATGTCAGTGGCTCTGAAGGACACAGCATAGTCAGACTTCAGGGAAAAAATTCTTCATTCACATTAGACCTAATTCTGGAGAGGTTCATTATGAAAGGGAAGTAGCTTTGATTATCTGTTCATTCCACTTGCGTTGTTGCTTGATTCTATGCACACAGATGGATATACAGAATGTGATAGGTTCCCATTGCCTTCAGTAGAATGTGCATTGTGTTTGACAGGGGATTTTCTGTTTCCTTACTGGGGTAGATGGTTCCTAAGTATTAGTGTTTTTCCTGACAGATCTGTGGGGTTCAGTTTTGGGCGGCAGATGTGTATCACTTTTTCATGTCAGAATCTGCAGTTTCTCTAAGGATGTATGTGAAGCTGTTGTCACTGATGAGCTGGGGTGTACCCTAGTATTTTCATTATTAAGAAGAAATTATCTTATTCTGAAGTTTCATAAAGTCAGATTTAGATACTAAAATAAATAGCCACACTTTCAGAAGAGCTGATGATTGTCAAGCTCCCTAGTCTTTTTTAAAATTGTGTTTTTTCAAGGGCTTAAACAGAAACTAGACATGAAATTATCCACTGAAACCTAGATTTTAACTTGAAACTGGATGAATGAGGATGGCTTTGGTCATCCCCATGCTCACAGAAATAAGGTTTACAAACAAATGTTTTCTCCAGTTGCTTGAGTTTTCTGTCTTCTGTTTTGATATGAGAAATGAGTAGTCCTCACCTTTTCCCATTCTGTCCCAAGAGGCCATTGTCATCCTGCCAGCAGGAGGAACTAGTGCTTCACAAGCAGTTCTAGATAGTTTAGTACATTCTTAAATTTTAACAATGAAAATTAAGGATTTCTGTAAGTATCCATATTCCAATTGGTTTAGAGTGATTTTGCACTCTGAATACTAAATTGACTACGTTTTTGCTTTTTGATGAATTTCCTTTTCAATCAGTGGGAAAAGCTCTAATGGTTTTCATGTTAACTTGGGGACTGAAGTACCATCCTTCCTCTTCTCCCTTGCTGCAGTAAGTATTGGCCTTTCAGGTACACTAAAAGACTTCCTTTGTGTTCTGATCAGGGCAGAGCTGGTGCTTCCTTAGAAACACGTGGAATTATTTTGTATGACCTATATGAGTTCCAAAAATACCTGGGGTTTACAATATTTTTATTTTCCCCCCACATCTTTCATATATTTTGACCCTCAGTTTTATTACCTTTCAAATGCTCAATGCTATGAGGATTTTCCTAAGAAATAATTAAAGATAAGCTTACACACAGACATATGCATGCATACTGTGGTAGGTTGTTTTCTACCTTGTGTCGTATATAAAGCAACCTAAATTTGTTGCTGGCATGAAAACATTACTTCATGTATCAAGATTTTCATGCTGTGGTTTTCCTTTTTTATGTTTGAAATGGGTCATGGAAAGTCCTTGAACTGACAGCATAGAAACGTTGTAGGTTGGCCCAGGGTGAGTTTATCTTCCTCCCCAAGCCACTGTAGTTCAGTGTTCTCACAGGACCACTTCAGCTAGTTCCATTACACTACACTCAATTGGTGGAGTTTCTGCACAAGAGAAATGCACAAAGGAACTGGAAATTTCTATGTGTTTTAAAATACCTGAGGATACAGATAGTGGTCTCATCGGCCTACTGTAGAAATATCAAAGAGATGGTTGATTCACCTGATGGTCTGAGAGAAGAGAGAAGATGGGTAAATTGTCCCATGAGTCATGGGGCTGTGTTTCTCTTGGTGACTGCTGTTTCCAGCATTATTGTTTGGGAAGCACCAGTTTTCTGAGACAGCATGAGGTTTTCAAATAACTGGGTTATTTGAATACTAGTAAAAATGGGTGTTGTGATACTGATTATGAAATTAGGTTTATTAGCTTTATAAGCTGTTTTTCCTTTCTTCCTTAGACCAGGCTCACTGAACAGTACAATGTGAGTATGCTATGTACTCCATCACCGTCACACGCAGCCTGTACCAAACATTTCTCTGTTTCAGCTGAGACCACTGGCCAGACCTCCTCCTCACCTCCCAATTCCCTAATCTAATCTAACTCTGTGGGGTTTATGGGGGTTCATTTAAGCAGCAGAAGCTGTGCTATAATTGTTACATGTGCCAGCAGCGATTTGTACCATCTGGGTATGAAAAAAAGAGGCTAGTACTAACACAGAGAAAGATCTTTATTCTATTACTAAGCCAATATAATTCAAGAGCGGCTGCAGAGCAATTGGAAACTGAGAAATGGGCAGCTCTGTAGTTATAGTGAAATGTCAAAGTATAATGAAACAAGGGAAATGTACTGCTTCATGATATGAGCCAAGTTACAAGCAGGTGGCAGCAGTAAATATGTATATAAATAACAATATGGATGAAATGTCAAGGTTTCCAGCTGGCTTTGTAAAGACCTTTCAGGAATATTATACTTAGAGTAACAGTGTAGTTTGACAATTTAATACAAATACGTATCGCTTCAAAATGCATACATTTGCGTGAAGGGTTTAGGGATCTTTGGGTTTTATCACATATAGAATTCAGCTTCTGGCCCTGTCTTTGGTTAAAACAGTCTAATGGTTTGCGAAACTTGAAACCATACTGTATGTTTTATGGGACACTTTCTTCCATTGGTACCTTGTTATTCCACATGATGAAAGCCACAGTTTTTCTACCAGTACATTTCTGACAATGAATATAGACTAAGACAACTTGTGTATAATGTTACAAAACTGTATCATAAAATGGTTTGGGTTGGAAAGGACATTAAAGATTATCTATTTCCAGCTTCCCTGCCATAGACAGAGCCACCTTCAACTAGAACAGCTTTCTCAAAGCCCTGTCTAACCTGGTCTTGAACAATTCTAGGGAGGGACAGTATGTGGAGACCTGTTTCCATGCCAAGCTCATAAACTTGTGTGATGAAAAATGCAGTCAGAGTCTTTGCTGGCTGTGACAGGACCTTTCAATCTGGAGAGCAAAAAATTTTCAGTAGACTCTTAAGGCCATTGCAGTCTTAGGCTTAAAGTTCTGGCTTCTACTATCAATTCAATGATATTACTAACTTTGAAGAAAGAAGTTTTCTATGATCAGCATTATAAAAGTTTCACAACAGAGAGCATCAAAGAAAAAGAAGAAAAAGCATTTTAAAATAGATTTTGTGTGTGTGTGTTTAACGTGTGGCGTTCATACCACCTTCTCTGGTTCTGACGGAGTCAAAAGCAGGAAGAGAAAGATCTGTGACATAGGTTTCAAAAACTTTCAACTGAAGTGTTCCTAGTTAAGTTGCAAGCAGCCAGCAAGTCACAAATTGATAAAAAAAGTAGATAATAATGAAAATGACCTCCTAACAAAGCCTCCGAAGCCAAGTGCATTAGCAGTTGTTAAATGAAGCTTGCATGTTATTTGCTGAGTTGATCCTTTAGAGATCCCTAGCACTGTCTTGGGCTCCATTGTGTGTCCTGAAGATAAAGACACTCATTACATTTACAGTCCAGCATTTTGTAGTGATTGGGATAAATTAGGCTTATGCCAAGAACCTAGGTTGTTAAACTCCAAATCTCATACTTTTATCAGTGTGGATACTTTTGAAAGTCAAATATTGCTATTACGGAGTCCTAAGAGTTAGATTACCAGCCTGCTAATGGTAATTAATACAGTAGGTGCTGATGGGTTACAGACTGTGATCATCAACATCAACTTAAAAGCAGTTACTGAGCTTTTATAACGGAAGCAAATCACCTTCTAATGCATAGTCACTTAAGCACATCTGTTACGTTGATGTATCACTAGTTTTATGGACCTGGATTAAATCCAGAGTAAACAGTGAGCACTCTGCTGAAAGACTGTAAACATAGATACAAGTCATTCATCTAGAAATCCCCAAGCATAATTTGCCAACAGGCTAAGTGCCTCAAGTATTTTATCTTCTTTGATGTAGCAAGATGCTAATATTCTCCATGCTGTAATACTGAGGATGATTGGGGGGAAAGGGGGCAAGGGTTTTCCTCTCATTACTTATGGCTAAACTTGCTTCCCTTTAATACTGAAGTATCATCAGTCCTGAAACCTTGCTTCAATTTTATGGAATGTTGTTGAATTTGCTAGCAGTGAAATTTAGTTTTCCAAAAAGTCAGTCATCCAGTGTCCCTGGAGAATGTTTCTTTGTCTTGCACTCTGATGATGAAGAGAGAATTTATCTTTTCTGGAATTTTATCCAGGGTCTGCAAAACCTAAAGTTGTTCTTTTCAACTGGGAATTAATTGAATTGCAATAAATAAACAGAATTTAGTCCAATCTGGTCATTGATTAGGAGAGTCATTAAATTCTAGACCCTATAAAAGATGTGTTGTAGATGATTCTGAGACAATCCTTCTGCTTTTAGGTACTCAAATTGAGCTTTGTGGGTTTCTGTATACCATAGCTATCTGTCATTTACATGGACAGTTAGTATGATACTGGGACAAATGCAGAAATGACAGTTGGGCACTTCTGATTTTGCCTTGGGAGAGCTGGTATTTAGGGTATAAATTATAGATAAATAGCATGGTTATATTTAGCTGATATATACAGTACATGCTATTGCAAATTTTGTAGTACATTGGAACCTACTTCTGACATCTTTCAAAACTACCAGCTGAATACAGCTGCTAATATAAAATAACTGGAGTGGAGATTTGCGAGTGCTGTGAATTTTTATCTGTTTATGTGATATTTTTTATAACTAAGTATTAAATAAGACACTAACACTTGGAATTCGGTTTAAATGAGTGCAACATACAGATCCAAAGAGAAAGCGCTCTCCTTAAAGGACAGGTCCTATTTCCCAGGGAGTGATCAAAGCTTGTTTCATTGATACAGTGGTTAAACACTGCTGCAGCATGCCAATACCTAGGTTTCTTTTCCAAATCTTTTTGCTGTGCCCCCTACAAGAACAGTGAAAGTAGACAGCTGAAGGACCTCCTAGAAGAAAGGACAGCATGTGTGGCAGAATTCCTCATGAGGTTCCGTTGCATTTGGTTTAAACATTTCATATTCATATTGAGTCTCTTTTATGCTGGTTTTATGCTGATTATACCTAGAGGCCATTAAACGTTATCAGATACTTTCTGTTTGCACTTTTGAATGCAATGCATGGTATGAAATTCTTTTCAAGGGGTATATTTGACGTGGAGCAGGAGCAGATTAAAGTCAATGTACTTTTGTAAACTCATAGAGGTTGAGGGTGTCTTTTTTCCCCTCTTTTTCAAATGCTGGAAGTAGCTTATGACTATAAAGTAAGGAAGATGAGGTAGATTTTAGAAGATCCAGTCCTGTGAGTTTGTCTTTTGCTGTTTTCAATTATAAAACCCACAGTAGTTCATACAGATGATCGTGTTTGTTCAGACAGTCCAAAATACGATCTGAAGGAGAATGTCTGGAGGTCTACATCTGATTTTCTATTTTATTTTATTAGCTATAAATAATTAAGGTGACATGGTGGGTATATGAAGCTAAAATAGAAGAGAGTACCGAATGGAATCTGATGTAAATGAACTGGTGTGTATTACTGAGCTGTCGCTGGAGGAAGATCTTAGCCTACTCGTGGATAAGAAAAAGTTTCTTCTGTGGAGAGAGAGAATAGTGTGTTTGGAGTGTAGGTGAAAATAGAAAAATTAAATTAGCAGAATTTTAATATTCAGAGTGCTTTATAAGCTGTAAGCCTGACAACATACGTGATAGAGATGTAAGTGACCAGTATAATCTGTTTCTTCAAGAAGAGGCAGGCATGGGCTCTAGGCAGTGTGGTGGATCAATGCCAGAAACAGTCTGAAAATTCTGGAGCCCTTCACTTGTTCCATGCCTATGTGAACGAGACAAGCCCATCTTCAAATGAAAGAGAGGCAAGAATTTGCAGATACTCAATATATAATTTTCAGGTTGTTCTATAGCAGAAAAAAATGATCTGAGGATTGTTGTTTCTGTTGTGTGGGTAGCGTACACCTTTAGACAAAGCAACAAAGCATGGCAATTGCTAGTATTCTGACAAATCCTGTTTAGGATTTCAGAACTGCTAAAGCAAGCCCTGAGGAGATAAAAACCTTGAGAAGCTGAAAATAGCATTCTGCAAGTTAGCCTGTTTTAAAACATTATTAATTGCTTTTGAAGTCGCAGAACCTTAGGGGTTGGAAGGGACCTCCAGAGATCATCCTGTCCAACCCCCCTACCAGAGCAGCATCATCTAGGGCAGGCCACACAGTAGTGCATCCAGGCAGGTTTTGAAAGTCTCCAGAGAAGAGGAGACTCCACAGCCTCTCTGGGCAGCCTGTTCCAGGGCTCTGTCACCCTCACCATAAAGTGTCTCCTTGTGCTGAGGTGGAATTCCTGTGTTCTAACTTGTACCTGTTGTTCCTTGTTCTGTCACTGGGCACCACTGAAAAGAGGCTGGCACCTTCATCTTGACACCCACCCCTCAGATACTTGTTGATAAGATCCTCTCTCAGCCTTCTCCTCTGTGGGATTGATGTTTCTGGAGTGCAAACGTTACATCTATGGCATGGTTGATTGTCTGGAATAAGAGAGAAATTTGGGTTACATCTGTGAAGGTGTTTCTGGATTCTACTTTCATGTGTGCCTATGAAATGCTGACTAGCCTTGAACAAAATATGAATCATCTCCATGCTTCATTTCCCCATCTTTGGAGTGGATATGATATGACTTATTATTCTCAGCTAAATTAGCACTTATTCAAGGTCGGAGTGATCAGCTCTGGCAACCCATGAAGAGATGACTTAAGGCATTCTGTTTCTGACTTTGTGCCCTACCTCTCTGCCAAAAATTCCTGCCCCCTTTCATCAAAGGCCACACAATGGCCATTTTTCCAAGCAGACCAAGTTTAGTCTCAGCCTAATAAATACATCACAAAACTGTGTTGAAGTGGAAAGAAGGTAACAAGCTGTGTCTGAAAGCTCTAGGATTAAGCACATCCAGTTGCAACTGCAGTTTAAACCCTTGAAGTATTTACTTCAATATTTTCTCTTTCATTGAGTAGTGGGAACACCACCTATTTTTTCAAATCACCTTTGGAAGTAGTTACTCTTCAAGGAGAGGAGTAGGTCAGGCTGCTGGGACCAGCAAGCTCCTACAAATCTCTCTGGCTCAAAACCTGGGAACATAGGCAGTGCTGTCACTGCCCGAGTTCTGTGTGCTGCAGGGAGGCGATGCACTGAGAGGTCTTGGACAGAAGTTAGCTCATTGTGATTGTTGAAAGATGATTTGATTATTTCAGGTCTAAGGAACCCACAAGAGTTGGATAAGGAGTGGGGTTTTTTGTTTGTTTGGCTGTAAACTGATGTTCATGTAGCACACTTCAATTGCCATTGAAGAGACGTGCTGTAAACGGCAGCATCCACTTGGTGGGCCTTCAGCAGCCAGGAAGAAGACATAAGCAAAACACACCTACAGAGTGGGAAACCACTCTGCCATGATGTACTTGCAGCCTTCTTCTGGAAACCTTCTGCTGACAACTAGCTATGAACATGCCAAATTTTATAAAGGATAACAATATTTGCAATTAAAACTTCATATGCCTTTTTTTTTTTCAGCCATGTTGTATATAGCTCTTTTATTTTCAAATCTTATAACAGCATTATAAACCTTTGAACTGGTTTAAATATTTCAGACTAAGTTAAAATAGCTTTTTATTTTTGGCTTTACCTTTTTTCTAAGCAGACCTGGTTTAGTCTCAGCCTCATAAATACATCGCAAAACTGTGTTGAAGTGGAAAGAAGGTAACAAGCTGTGTCTGAAAGCTCTAGGATTAAGCACATCCAGAAAAAATACTTGACAGATCCTTTGAACATGCTGTTGAACAATAAAAAGGAGGACATAAATATCCCATCTTCTGTCCCCCGCTTTTTACCACCATAGGTACATGAAGAATCCATGTTTTGCGAATTCATTGAAATAAGATCCCGTGTGACCTACCTTAATTCTAAACCAAGCTTGAAACCTATTTTGATTAAAATGGTTGACAGTATGCCAGAACACTTGCCTGCTTGCAAGCCTTCTAATAAGGAGACAATTATTTTTCACACTGATTCTGTGTGCCCCCTGAAACGACTCAAATTTCAGATGTATTTCATTGCAATTGAACAAGCAGGTAAGTAAATACCTTTCACTGTATTGAACAAGCACGTGAGAAGATCTGTGTTTGGTCAGCAGTAGGTCATGTATGATACACCTGTAGAAAAAAATGCTCTCTTTAATGTGTGTCTGTCTTGATTTGTCTTTTACCTTTTATGCCTAGTGAAGGGCTTTTAACATCTTTTGTAGACGTTTTCAAGACATGATTGTTTGAGATGGTATAACATCTGCTCATGGTTTCTTCCTTCCCCCTATACATTTGAGAACTTCCAGACAAGACTTTTTAACTTGGGAATTGTTATAACCTATTGAAGTTAGGATGAGATACTGCTTACACTCCTAGAAGTTCCTGTGGCATGGTGTGAAGCAAGAACTAAAGGCATATCAAGGAGCTGTTTTGATGTTTTGGGGTTATTTTAAGTAAACTTTTGTTTTTAGTGGTAAGTAAACTTTTGTTTTTAGTGGTGGTGTAACTAGCCAAAGTTTTACTCCTTTATAGTGCTTGTATTATCAGTGTGCCATTATGCATGAGAATTATTAAAACAAACCAACCAACCAACCAAAGAACAAAGCCAACAAAGAACAAAAGTTACAATTTGAAAGTAGTTTTTCATACGAATTGGTGAAAAATATTGCAGCGTATCACAGAACAGTAGAGGTTGGAAGGGACCTCCAGAGATCATCAAGCCCAACGCCCCCTGCCAAAGCAGGGTCACCCAGAGCAGTTTGCACAGGAATGCATCCAGGCAGGTTTTGAATGTCTCCAGAGAAGATGACTCTCTCTGAGCAGCCTGTTCCAGTGCTCCATCACCCTCACTGTAAAAAAGTTTCTCCTGATATTGAGGTGAAGTCTTCTATGTTCAAGCTTGAACCCATTGTTTCTTGTCTTATTACGACACACCACTGAAGAGAGATTGGCCTCATCCACTTGACACCCACCCTTCAGTGTCTGTTTATAGACATTGATGAGATCCCCTCTCAGTCTTCTTTTTAATTTGTTTAAAGCTTGTTACTGGAAACAAAATAAGCAGAGTAAATTTTGTCATCTAAGATATCTGGATGTAAGTTTTTGTAAAATACAGATCTTTTGTTCCTGATGCCTGAACTAGGCACATGTAATTTACTGAGAGAGATTACATCTTTTGTGGGGTTTTTTGGGTTTGTTTTTTTTGTTTAAAGCAGCTCTTGTGCTGTGTGATACCATCAAATGAAACAGGAAATGGCCTCACTGGAAAACTAAGGATTTTCGGTCATCGTGTGTTTTGGGTATAATAAATAATCAGGGCTTAGGCTTTGTTTAGCCTGCTCTCTGGCCATGTTGTACTCTATAGGACAAACTAGGAGCAGCTGCAGATGTGTCTCAAATTTACAGTATTATGCTGGAGCAATGGTGGATCTCAAAATTGGAGAGTAAAAAATAAGTATTTCTTATCAGTAGTCTTGCTTCCCTGGTAGCTTTATCAGTCAGGCTTTTCCTGTCTGCACAGGCTGACCTGTTCCTCTTGGAAGGTTTCAGTGAGACATAGATCTGACAGTACCACAGCCACCTTTTGTGGGACTGAAACCAGTAAATCTCCTGCTCAAGGGCTGCTGTGAGTGAACCTATCTCCTGCTGTGTGCTATTTATAATTTTCTTGGACACGCACACACAAATATTTTCTGTGATCTAATAGTAGCTATTGCAGATAGTTTAATTTATTTCAGCTGTTGGATCTGGTTACCATTAAGCAATAATGTGTACTATTAGTGTTGACTTACTGTAGCAAGCCCACAGCCTCCACAATCTGCTATTTCTCAGTCAAGGTAAAGTGATTTACCTGGAGTAAAGCTGTTAAAGCATAGAGAAAATGCATATCTGAAAATAAGAAACAATTTAAATGAAATGCTAGTAGTGTAGAGTTTTGTTGTTTGGGTTTTTTAAATTAATAGGTAAATGCAGGTTTCTTGCCTATTATGATTTGCTGATCAGGTTCTCAGAAGCCTTTCCTACCCTGGGTGGCCCAGCTCAGTATAGCTTTCTTTGCTTGTTTTGTATACAGAAATAACTTGAATTCCCTTGATGACTCTGTAGGTGTAATTTAAAGTATATAAAGAAATAGTCTTTCCAGGGCATGATGTCATTTCTAAAGAGACTTTCTCAGTACATAATTTTAAAAAAGGGAGGTGAAGTTGGAAATAGTGCTGGAAAATGGCAATGCAATGCAAAGTCATAGACAGTTCAGGGCAGTGGACCACACCAGGGCAGTGGACCACACCAGGCCAGGGGAAGGAAGGTGGAGCACAAGAGAAATAAGGCAAATGAGAATTCTATGGTTCTATGAAGTTCATCCTGTTGGGCATGAGGTAAAATTTGGTTTGTTGCCCGACAATAGGAGAATGCTGACTAATGAGCTGTTCTACTCATTCACCTTAAAGTTAAATTAACCCTATACTAAAACTGGTTAGTTCTTTCATGTTCCATCTTTCTCCTCTCCAGCCTGGTGAGGTCCACTGCCTGTGATGCCTGCAAGCTGTGTTGCCTTTTGGACTTGTGTAGTCCTTTCCTCTGAGATGGTCATGTGGCAAGCACTGTAATTGTTTATCTAGAAAAATGGCATTAAAATAGCATTATGTATCTTCTTTTTGTTTTGTTTTTTTTTTTTGGGGGGGGGTGTTGTTTGTTAGTTGGTTGTGGGGGTGTTTTGGGGGTTTTGTTGGTTGGTTGGTTGCCCGTTTTCAGCTCTGTCTTTTATACTGAATAAGCAGAGGGAAACAAGGAGAGGAGCCAGCTCCAGGTGACTGGCCAGCTGCCTGTGGATCAGCACCAGAGAGTGCTCCACAGTTTGCAATTTGAAAGCCATTAATATAATGGATAAAGTCTATGAAGCATTTTAAAACATCCCTTGCTTATAGTGCTGCATTTTATAAGCTAGGTAACATCAAAAGAATTGGTTCTGGCTCAGGCCAACTAATAAAAATGGATAAGGCTTATTTTTATGCTGAATATCAGTAAAAGCATGTGCAGAAGATTACATTTAACATTCTGGCTTTTACCCAGAGCACAACAAAGTCTATCTTATCCCCATCCATCAGAACAGTGTGTGATATGTTTGGAGACCCCAGATTTTTGTCTCCTTCTACTGAAGCATGAAGAAGCAGCTTAGACTTGCATGTAGATCATATGAACATGGCATTGCTTACTTCTACTGTTATGTTTCCTTGAAAGAGGCTGTATAATTAGGCATATCGTGTAAACAGGATTTTAGAAAATGATTGATACTTACATCTGAACTGAAGCATTAAATATTGTTGTTGTGTCGTGCTATATAAGGAACAATAGAAAGAAAGTCTGGCTGATTCCTGAAGTCAGAAAACCAGCATTTCACTTAGCCCAGTAAAAACCACACAGTTGTTTTTGTGCCTGTACAGCTTTAATTATTGTTAATTTTTCTAGTCACCACATGTTTATATAAACCTGATTTTTCTTTTTGGTTCAGTAGTCCAGCCTGTACCAGCATTAGCCTCCAGATCTCAACAGCATCCTGTTTATTCTGATCTAGCCTGCCTGACTGACTCCCCAAAGATAAAATTCACTAAGTGAACTTGACAGATTCCAGGCTGTCTCCATATGGCAGGGACTGGGCTGCAGCTTCAGAATCTGCCTGGGATTTAAAAGCTGCTCTCACCTTATTAAGATGGCAGCAGTTACATGCAAGTCGAGTTCACAGGGTCTTGTTTAATTCTTTTGGCCTCTGCTTGAGACCAACCTATACCATTTTTTGTGTATGTGAATTAGACAGAGCAGGACCAGAAGGCTGACCTTTCTTCTCCAAACAGTATTAAACCAGCAAGAGATCAGAGTTAAAAATGAATCTGTGCTTTAGTTGTTGACATTTTTTTTAAGCAGTGTGTACATTTTGAGCTTAACAGGTGCTAAATGGACCAGACCACAAGAGATTTCTGAAAAAAGTGGTGAAGCAGTGTGAATCTATTTGTTGCTGTGTTCTTTGGTTGGGTGGGGTTTGTGGGTGTGTTTGTTTATTTGGTTGGGTTTGGTTTGGTGTGGTTTGGGTGTTTGGTTTTGGTGGTTTGGTTTTTTTTCTTGCATTTGTGTCCTAATTGGCTTTGGTTAGTTGTGGTTTTTGCTTGTTTGGTTGGCTTTCATTCTGTCTGGGCCTTTTTTGTTCTTTGTTTCTTGGTTTGTTGCTGGTGGTTTTTTTTAGCTATTAAAAAAGGAAGAGTGTTCTTTTCCTGTGTTAAAAATTTTTAAACCTATATTCTGGCAGCATCAAAATATTGAGCTTTCCAAACTGAATTGTGAGGAGCATTTTTGAGGATTCAGATCAGCTGAGAGTCTTTCCCTGTGTACTTAAATCTGTGCTGCAAGTGGCAGATAGCCGAAATTAGTCTCAATAACTGACTATTTGTAATTGACTGAATCTAAGTGAAAGAAAATACAGCTGGAAACACACATGCACTATGTGTAAAATATTTGTATTTGGCATCTTAATCTGTTTTAATCAAAAGCTTAACTTTATAAGATTTTCAAAAGAACTTAGATCCATTCTATTCTATTCTATTCTATTCTATTCTATTCTATTCTATTCTATTCTATTCTATTCATTCTTTGTTGTTGTTGAGTGAGGCTTGAAGAAATCAGCTGTAAAATTACAACACTTACAAAAAAAATACAGAAAAAGTCCACTAAATATCTTAGGTTGGTAGTGCTCGTTCAATGAAATAAAGACACAGAGAAAAATAGTCTGTTAAGAAACAAGTTGAAATGGGAGTTGCTGTATTGCAGTTGGTGCAGTTGTAGAAGTAGTTGTATTTGTCTAAGAAAATGGCTGCAGAAGTAGAGATTTCCTTGGCTACTCCTGTTCCTGCCTGGCATTGTTTGTCAATAGCACGTGTGTACTTGAAAGAGAAACTAAGAATGAAGAACCCTTCTAAATTTGCTTTGTTATGTCTTCTCTGTCTGCTTCTCACAGTCCAAAAGTGACTGATGATGACCTGATGTAATACTTTCAAATTAAAAAACAAAAACAAACAAACAAAACCCACAAAAAACCTCACCTTGAACTTTTTGGGCTTAAACTTTGTGTTTAAATTAAAAGCGACCAAGTTGACTAGAACAGGCGATGGCATATCAGAATCTCTCCCTGTTGACTCTGTCATTTCCGTGAGAAATAACAATCTATTGTTTCCCCCCACCAGATACTGGGTTTAGATTTGGGAATTTAGTTTTTTAGAGACACTGACTCAAACAACAGATTTTTCTCATTATCTGTGGTTCTTGCTCTTCTGTCCTTTTCCTGGCTGCAGATGAGACCATTTCATCAGTGCTGCAGACTTACCTTTTCAGGAAAGAGCAGCTCTTGAGGAACCTCTGTTCAGCATCTCGGCACTTTCTATTTTATCTGAAGCTGTGTGAATCAGTTTGTGAAAACTGTGGTTTTTCTCTCAGCTATGTTGCATGTGTAGTTCTTGGGAATCATCTGTTATCTTCCTGAATGTCATTTGCAATGTTTTTTTATCTTCAGTTAATTTGCATTCAGCTGCAGATTAGTTTGTGGCATTAACTAACTCCTCACTTTCTGAGGAGAACTCACTGTCACTTTCTGTGTTCTATAATGTAGACCTGTGCCAAAAGTTACCGATGGGCCCAGTAGTAATTGAACTGGGAGGAGCAGGACCTGCATCATTACTATGTTTCTCACAAGGTGTGTGTGTGTATCTTGTGAGCACGTATCTAATAAATGCCACCAAAGTCATTACTATGGTGGATGCTCGTACAGCAGATATTTTAAAGGCACAAACTTGAAGTCCCTGAATGAAAAGAGTCCAAATTCCAAACCCAGGATTTATAATAAGCAAGTAGGTTAAACTTTTTTTTTTTTAAGAGCTAGTGCAGTTTTCTCTTTCGTGACCCCCTTCTTTTCTGCTGTATGTCTTAGGCAAAGGCAGTTTTATAGTCTAGCTGGAGCAGTAGGGTTTATTAGTGTGGAGGGGGTGTCTTTGAGGAAGGAGGCTTTAATGTTGCATTTGCATAAAAAGGCAGGTAGGTTTGACTTTTAATGATGCACTGCAGTCGTATTGTTAAATCTGTTACAAAACTCAGAGATATCTGCTTTCTGGAGCAATTGTAGCAGCTAAATAAGGTGCCTCTTACACACTGGTGTTTTATTTGACCCACATCAATTTTAGAGCTAAAAGCCATAGATGTAGCTTTGCTTTTGTTTTTGTATGCCTTTTGTGTGTCATTGATGTGTGTGTTTGGGTTTTTTCACATGAATGATTTGATGCTGTATTTACATATCTCTTGCATTTGTGAAGTGAGCATCTTTCAGTTACCAATTTTCCATTGTATGGACTAGGTAGCAGTATTTCTTCATGCCACTGACTTAATAGTAAATTGAAATCCACTATTTGACTGAATAATTAAATGGCATCTCTGTGAAACCTGGACAATAATAAGCATGGTATGAAATAAAATGAAATGATCGGGACCAGCAGCTCAAGCTCCCTCTGTAAACATGGAGACTGGCTGTAGTGCAGTGGGCTGTATTTACAGCAGGGCTGGCAGGAGGGGAGGTGTGAGTGTTCTTCATCTGCATCGAGGCAAAGTCTTACTTTAAGTTGCTGATCGAGAAGTTTGAAGTAATCTTGAACTTTTTTATTTAACAGAAGCTTATGCAAGAGTGTTCTGGCTTTTAAAGGATCATGTGGATATACTGGTCCTGATTTGATGTTGGCATTGCACAACAGAGTGGTATCTCCCCCTCTACTCAGCTCTGGTGAGACCCCACCTGGAGTACTGCATCCAGTTCTGGAGCCCCTATTACAAGAGGGATATGGATGTGCTGGAGCATGTCCAGAGAAGGGCCACGAGGATGATCAGAGGGCTGGAGCACCTCTCCTATGAGGACAGACTGAAGGAGTCGGGGCTGTTCAATCTGGAGAAGAGAAGGCTCCAAGGTGACCTAATTGTGGCCTTCCAGTATCTGAAGGGGGCCTACAAGAAGGCTGGGGAGGGACTTCTTAGGATATCAGGTAGTGATAGGACTAGGGGGAATGGAATGAAGCTGGAGGTGGGGAGATTCAGGCTGGATGTGAGGAGGAAGTTCTTCCCCATGAGAGTGGTGAAGCCCTGGAATGGGTTGTCCAGGGAGGTGGTTGGGGTGCCATCCCTGCAGGTGTTTAAGCCCAGGCTGGATGAGGCTCTGGCCAGCCTGATCTAGTGTGGGGTGTCCCTGCCCATGGCAGAGGGGTTGGAACTAGATGATTCTTGTGGTCCCTTCCAACCCTGACTGATACTATGATAGTATGATATGGCCTAAAAGGTCTTCAGCACTTTCAACTTAATCTGGAAATTACATCTGACCACACGTTTCAGGTGTTACGGGGTTTTTTCCCCCTTGTAGTAAAGTATGTTTGGTTTATGAGGGTCATTATTGTTGTGTTTATTTTCATGTGGCTGGAAATTTCTTGTGAGGTAGCAATAATAAGACATAGTCCATGTTGGTTGTTTCAAACACTTGGAGATTTGGTTTTTCCCTTGCATTTCAACAGTGATGTTCTCAACATCGTTGCAGGATACACCGTGACTGAACTACAACACACATAATTGAAATGACTGTTTGTTTATTGTGGCAATTGTAAGCTCTGGCTTATTTAATCTCCCTGCTGTTGCCATGATGTATTATTTTTAGCAAGTGTAACTATAAATAACAAGCCATTTGCATCTATTTGTCTAATAACATATGAACTTCCTCAGATCGAAAAGAACTGGTTAATAGCATAGGACACACAGGTTTAGGTGACGGTTTACTCCATTGCCATTGATTGTGGAAGTAGTTACCTGGAAATGTTACTTTGACATAAAGTAATGAGGAGGAAACACTTTTCTGGTTTTGGATGGCATAGGATTTTCACCTGTGTCTGAAATACAAACTTTATAGAAAACTTATGATAAACATTGAATGGGATTATTTGGAAGGTGGGGTTCGTGTTCACAAGGAAGGAGCTTCACAAGTTATGTTGACATTACATTGATTTAAGTGAGCTTACTCTACCTGAGCTTTATATAGTCAGTGTCTGCTCCAAAATAAGACCAGGTTGAGTGAAGGGGATTGCTTTGTGCTCCTTACCACAGAAGGCATCCTTGCTGTGCAGCATCTCTTTCATACAAGCTGAGCTTCTTTTTGTGAGACTAATACAATGCTGCTTTTACACAGCCATAAGCTGGGACCCATGAAGGGTCATTCTCTGAGTTTGAACTGTCTTCCAGGGGTAGTCAGCATCTTAGTTATACAAGTGGAATTAATCTTTTTTTTTTTTTTTCCAGAAGAAATACATTTATATGTTTCATGTGTAGAAGAAAAGAGAGAGAAGTAAATCTTCTTATTCATAGTCTCCTTTTAGAAATGTGCAAGTCTGTTTTGTCTGTTAAGCTAACAGAAAGGAAACACAGAAATACACCAGGCCCTATTTTTAATTAAAGAAATGACAGGAAGTAAGTGGTAGTAGCTTTTTTAGATTGTGTTTTATGGTTTGCTAAATTTAGGATAGAAAGACACAGGGATGGTGATCAGGGAAACTTTGGAGTGTTTGTTTCCTGAAGAAGCCTAAACCAAGCTGTTTGTGCACACTGTGCTATAACATCTCATAGAATACAAAGGTATGTTGGGCACAGGTGTCCAGATGCCACTGCTTTATTGGGTACCATGGTACTCATAGGTGCAGTGGGAAGTGCTTCACAAGCTGGCTCTTGGCATCATCTGCAAGTCCTGCCTGTATGTGTTGCTGTATAGCAGCAGAAAGCAGTTCCTTATAAAATACATTAAAATAGATTGGACCACATTGTGACCTTATGAAAACTGGTCGAGTCTCCCCAGAATCAATGTAGTGGATGGATAATTATATCATGCAAAAATAGGCTTGAGAGGCTCTTTGACCTTTTTCTTTTAAATATTTTTTTTTTTTTTTTTCAGAAGTGGTAACAATGTCTAATTCTTCAGCCAAGTGCATGAGTCACTTTGGCCAGCTCAGTTTTGAAGGAACAAGGCCGTTTCATTGAGTGCCTCAAAATGTCTGTTGCTTGAAAGATAAAACTTTTGCACTGGCTTCTGTGGAGTAACGTTTTGCAGGCTAGTATTCTCAAATTCATCCAAAACAGGAATTTACTGTCTTCCAGTCCAGTAAGGAACTGTATTTGCATCTTTCTAGTGAGCAGTGGGCAAGTGCTGTGCACAAGAAACTGGCCCAAGATACCTTCTGGTTTACATTTTTACTTCAGTTTTCTCTTCTGTAGAGATATTAAGAAGGCAGTTCACTATATTTGGCATGCTAATGGCAGTCAAGTTGCATGAAAAGAGGGATCTATTATTAAATTGACAGAATGTCAGTGGCAGAAATCATTTATAACTTGTTCTGTATGTCATTAGCTGGAAAAAATCACTTGCAAATTTTTAGCATTGATCAAAATTCCACTTCTTGTTGATTTTTGCTGTAGTAGACCTAGGATGGAATAAGGAACTATTCTTGGCTGTCGTTTGGTACACAGCAGAAATTGCAGTGGTTGGAGCCAATTTTACCTCATGAGTTTATGCATTCGTTTCTCCCCTTAGAGGTAATGTTTACCTAAGTTAGTGAAACCTGGGTGAGGTCTTTTTACATTTAAAAGAGATTTCCCACAGATCTGTTTTTGATTGTCATACCCTTCGGTGTGCTTGTCCAAATCCTACCCACATGCCATGATGCAAATGAGGCACTCCCACATAGGGAATGTTCTGCACAGAAATCATGAAACGCCTAAGCAGCCTTTTTTTCCTTTTAACAAATGGAGTCCTAGAAAATATTCTAAAGAAAGTATAATTCTGCCCACCAGCTGAGGAGAATGTAGGGGCACCTTTTAACTACATTGTTATATAAGCTTATAGGAAGAAACGAAGCAAAAATGGCAAAGTTTTGCTGCAGTTTTAGAAAGTTGCAAGCTGCTTGAGATGGCAAAGAAAAGCCCTGGTTTAAGTCACTTCAGTTACTGTTTATATTTAAGTCAGTAATAAACTGACACAGACCTAGCTGGTAAACCTCTACATCCTGGGCTGAAGGAAACTATAGTGATAAGACCATGGTAAGAAACATTTAATACTTCTCCAAAAAAACACCTATAGGTGTGTTCTTGGAGGTGTTGCTTCTCACAGTAGTAGTAAAACTGTTGTGTTGGTTGTTCTTTAATTTGCAGTTTGGGGCAGTTTTCTTTTGCTTTGCCAGATTAGCAGAGTTTACTTTCCTGCCCTGGCCAATCCCAGAAATGACCAATGTAGCTCGTTCACACCTCCGCTGCTGCCTGCACAGTATATTCTTTTGCTGTCTTCTGATGAAAACTTGTGTTAATTGAGCCATTTGGTTTTTTGTGTCCACTTTGAGAGTAGGTTTGTTTCAGAGGAAGCTCCAGGAGCTCCTGTATTTATGTTCCTGCAAAGAGAACTGTTTAGAGGGGAATTTATAATCTTCGGTGGTTTGAGATGGTACACAAATGTAAATACGTACATGCATCACAAATTATTATTTTCTATGAAAACTGCAGATCAAAACAAACAACTAAATCCAGTGCTGTAAGCAAACTCTTAATACTGTCACTCAAATGTTTTTTTAAACCTTGCTTTGTTCTGTTATACCTTAAACTAAAGCAGTTACGTTAGAAGCTGATTTTTTTGTTGTTGTTTGTGTTGTATACTTATATTCTGTTCTTATTAGCCAAAATGAATTAAAAATGCCCAAGAGTTTGCTGCTTGGTAATTTATAGTTCAGTTATTGGTTTCCATATGTTGAAATAAGTAACTATTTAAAGCCATCTGTTTCCTTTGGAATGAAAAGTAATAGTATTTTTGTTCGTGGTAAGCATTTAACTGATACTTAAAATTAGACTAAATTTAAGCTGATCTTTTTGGACAAGTTTCAAATAACAGTGTATGCTGTATTTAAAAGCCCATATGTCTTTTGTAGTTAATATTTGAGGCATTATTTGCATTGGGAAATCACCTAATTCAGATGTTAAAAGCAAGTCTGATATGCAACACTGAACAAGAAAGTCTCACCTTAATTAGCTAAGTGGGATGTAAGCAATGGACATATTCATGTCTTCTGTATAAAGGTAAATTTATCTAATAAACATCCCAATCAGAAAACACATCTATAGTTCCCTTTTAACATAGCTAGGAAAACATTTGCTTCAGCATTTCAATCAGAAGTTCTATCTGCTTGTCGCTTTCGCTCATGGTAGTGCAATTTCACTGCTGGGTTTTGGATGTTACTGATATCATCAGCTTGTTCCTGGGAAAGCTATAAAATCCCAAGTCAGGTCACTTGGCAGTCAAGTGGAAGAGAAAACTGCTTTTCAGTTACATTATATTGCTTTAAATTGCAAATGTCTTTGCATTTGCTTCAGGTTTTTTTGTTTGTTTGGGTTTGTTTTGTTTTTAATCCTGCTGTTGTGCTCTCTGCGTTAGAATCTAAGATTTATATTTCTTTGCCTGTCTAATGTTTTCTTTCATTGCCTTCATAAATAGTAATGACTAGCTTATGTATATCTAGGGAAGTAAGGCAAAAAGCCCTTGAGTGAGCCAAGCCTGGAAAATTTAAATTAGCCTATCAAATGTTAGAAGAAAAGGAATTAAAGATCTTAACAGCTAACCATAAGCCAAGAATCTTTTAAATTCTAACAATGGTTTGGTAGATACAGCTAAATCTGACTTTACTTACGGAAGACAATGGCAGGCGTGTGGTTCAAAGTAAAAGGTTTCAGCTTAGCAAAAGCTGTTTAACATGCTGCTCTAAATCCACAAAGAGGCAAATCTTTATTTCAAGGTGCAGATCATTTCTGTTAGGGGAATCCCACAATTTTTAATGAACATTTCTCTTTTTCTCATTTCTAATTAGCTGCGGCACTTAGATTCCGGAATGCTCACCTTCAACGCTGAGATTTCTAATGGTAATAAAGCACTTGAGGTGGTATTTAATTAGAGTAGAGTGGTGATAGGAAAGACCTGAGCAGGGCTGCAATGCTAATCCTTTTGCATTGTTCAGTGTCCCCTTGTGATTGTGATTGATGAGTTGATTTCTCTTTACAACTTCATTTGCATCATGTGGTAATACCCACAGGCAGAGGTGCTGTGTATTTCTGGATGAGAGCTCACCATTAGTACAAGCTAATGTGTTAAATGGGGTAGAGGTAGGGTGAAGAACTCTCTAAGCTCTTCTGCAACCTATTAAATAACGGGTTTATGGTGGGTAATGTGGCTCCCCAAGTAAATACTAGTGATTATAACATTTTTATCTACTTTTACCTTGAAAAATACACATTCCTCCATCCACTGTCTGTCCTGCTCTTTCCCTCTTTTACTTATCTCAGTTAAAATGATCATACTAGGTAGTGACTGCTATGAGGAAAGGCTGTAGAACTTTCTTAGAGGCAAAATACACTGGTCAGGAGTTTCTTTAAAAAAACCAGATACTCTCCTTGTTACTAGAATTCCATGTTACTGAACTTGTGTTTCCAGCTTGAAACTTTTGTAATGACCCAGCTGCTTCTTGTTTGAAACCAAGATGTTCACAGAGGGACTGTGCAATCTTCTTATGCTGTCAGTCTGCTCACACAAAAGGATGTAGGGTCATCACCACTTTGCCTGGCAGAACTGGCTGTCCTGTAGAGCCTTTCTCATCTGCTCATATATGAATATATCTCCATGGCAGGGTGTAATATAAGCATTTCCAACAGTGAATTTTTGCTGGGTTGTCAGAGCCATATTACTATGGTGTATTTGCTCTGGCAACAGAGGAAGTTAGCAGTGTCCTGGACTGTATAAACAGAAGCATAGCCAATAAATTGAGGGAAGTTTTTGTCTCCCTTTACTTTTTGCTTGTTAAATCACATCCAGTACAAGAAAGATGTGGACCAACTGAAGCAGGTTCAGCAGAGGGTCCATGAATGTGCTGGAGCACATCCCTTTATGTATGAGGATGAGTCAAGTGTACTTGTCCAGCCTGGAGAAGGTTCTTGTGTGACCTAATAGCAGTTTTTCAATGCCTGCAACAAGATTATCAAGAAGGTGGAGCTAGTCTTTTCACAAAGATGCATGGTGGGTGGATAAGAGGCAGCACACATGAAATGGTATAAGAGAGGTTCCAACTAGCTATAAGGTAAAGCTTTCTCCATGAAGATGGTTTAACCTCGCAATAGGTTGTCTGGAGAATTAATACAGTCTCCCTCCTTGGTACTTATCAAAAACCGTCTTCATCCAGCTCTGAGACCCTAGGTCACAGAATGTTAGGCATTGGAAGGCACCCCCAGAGATCATAGGCTCCAACTCCTCTGCCAAAGCAGGATCACCTAGGGCAGGCCACACAGGAGTGCATCCAGGCAAATTTTTCAAGTCTCCAGAGAAGGAGACTCTACAGCCTCTGTGGGTAGCCTGTTCCAGTGCTCCATCACCCTCACTGTAAAGAATTTTCTCCTCATTTTGAGGTGGAACCTCCTGCGTGCTATCTTGTACCCATTATTCTTTGTGCTGTTAAGAGGCACCACCAAAAAGGGACCATCACCTTCACCTTGATACCCACCCCTTAGATATTTACGGATGTTAAGATCCCCTCTCAGCCTTCTCTTCTCCAGACTAAACAGCCCCAGTTCTCTCAGTCTTTCTTCATAGAAGAGCTGTTCAAGTCCTGCAATCATCCTTGTAGCTCTCTGTTAGACTCTCTCTAGCAGATCCCTGGCTCTCTTGAATTGGGAAGCCAAAAACTGGACACAATATTCCAGGGCAGGGTCATATCACATAACTAACCCAGCTTTAAGCAGGAGCTTGTGCTAGCCACTGGAACATGAAGAGTGGGGTTAAATGCTCATAGCTTCTGTAGCATTTTATTTTTCATTGCTGATACATGATGTTGAAAACACAATTTTCTTTTTCCTGTTTAAATTGGATAATCCACTGTAAAATGTACCCTCTAGACTGTCCTACCTATGGCTTCTCTGTCACTTCAGGGATGGAATTGGTCTAGTTTCTACTAGCCCACTTTCTACTTGCTGTTTTTCTGACAGCCTCTTTGGGTTTAGATCAAAATATTATTGAACTTGAACAGAAGGGAAGAAATGTTTTACATCTATAAAATAACAATTTTATGGATACGCTTGCATAACCTAAAGGGTTAACATCCCTTCTGTTGAGAGTTTGGGCAGATTTTAATTTTCCAGTCACTGCTAATCTTTTAGGTCAGTAATTTATTTTGTGTTCTTTTTCACAAGTGATGAACGAGCATTTTTAAGCTAGCCAAGGTTATTTGTTTTTCTGAGTTCACAAATACTTTGTTCAATCCTAGTTGTCTCAGCTCACATTTGAAAATAAATTGTCAAAATGAATGTTTCTTGACAGAAGAGCAGTTATTGCTGATTTTCCTGATTAGTGGTGAAGGGATATTTTTTATTTGTTGTTCCTTACCTTGCTTCTTTTTCCAGAAGCCTGCTCTTACATGGATTTGTCCCCAGAAAGATCATTGCAGAAATGACTGGGATGCTTTCAGCTCTCTAGCTGGAGGCTCACAGTTGTCTGTTTTGAGATAGCAAACAGTATGTTATGTGCCTAGGCTTCATCTGATTCAGTGAAGAACTGGGTTCCATATACTGAACCATTTTTGGAATCTAAAATGCCAAAGCATCTAATAGTGTAGATACATATAAGGAGCTCCCAGATTTCTTCTGAGCCTGCAAATGGTAATGTGTTTGGCATTATCATTTTCTTGCTGATCAACAGACTGCAAAGTGCATTATATTTGTAAAAACAGTACACATCCCAGAATTTACCATTCTATCTCAGCAACTGGGTCATCATAACTATGCTGCTACTTCAGAGTTATTGCTCAGTTCAGTAGCTCAGAGTTAGAAAACTGTAACAATTTTTGCAAAGCAAGAGCACTGGTATGTGAAACAAAAAAAACAAGTTCAGCAGAGTATCTCCATGGAACACGGTTATCTCCTCAACAATGAAATGCAGACCTGTGCAAAGTCTCTGTGTAAATTGCCCTGTTACTTCCAAATGCTTTCAGTGCAAACAGCACAACATGCAAAGAGGTTGGATTATATTTGAATATGAAATTTTTGGCTTCTGCTGAGCTTCTAGTGAACCCTCGTTCAGTTCCTTTTTTGGAGACCAAACTCTGAGAATCTCTACTTATTTAATTTCTTGATAACAGCTAAAACTTCTCTTTAGCTCTCATGATCACATAGAAAACATTGGCTTTTCTGTGGAGAGGTAATGCTGTTCGTCAGATATGATCCTGCACATTAAGGTTTCCTAGGAAGTAGAAGTTTCATATATGAAAAAAAAGAGATTAGGTCAAGTTACAAATAGAATAGAATAGAATAGACCAGGTTGGAAGAGACCTTCCAGATCGTTACATCCAACCCATTATCCAACACCACCTAATCAATTAAACCATGCAACCAAGCACCCTATCAAGTCTCCTCCTAAACACCTCCAATGATGGTGACTCCACCACCTCCCTGGGCAGCACATTCCAATGGGCAATTACTCTCTGTGAAGAATTTCTTCCTAACATCCAGTCTGAACAACTTGAGCCTGGCACAACTTGAGACTGTGTCCTCTTGTTCTGGTACTGGTTGCCTGGGAGAAGAGACCAGCCTGTCTACAACCTCCCTTCAGGTAGTTGTAGAGAGCAATAAGGTCTCCCCTGAGCCTCCTCTTCTCTAGGCTAATCAACCCCAGCTCCCTGGTATCTCTTCTACTACTGCTTTCCAGAAATCTATTTTGGTGACAGTTAACCCTGTTAACTGGATTGAGTAGACCAGAAGTGCAAAATGGCAATACACTTACTAATATCTTCACCCATCTCTGATTAATTTTATATTCCTGGCAGCTTTTTTTATGCTCCTGGAAGCACATGTGAAAGGTAGAGTTCATCAGAATTCTGCAAGGGGGCTTTCTAGGTTGCAGTTAACATGCAGCTGACTGTTTAAAGGTAGGTACCTGACAGTTGTATGCCGTTGTAGAGGGTTTTGTTAGGGTTGTATTAATTACTCTTTTCTATTTGTAAAGTAGCTTATATTTCAGTACTCAATGTTATTTAAAGGTACCACAGGTGTAGAAGCACAGGTGAGAGAGATTATTTTAAAAAACTTGAATTCAAGGACCTGCAAGTTACAGGATTGATGTGGAGATGTTTGCAGTGCTCAAGGGAAAGCTTACTTCCCTGAGATTCTGCAGAGATCCTTAGGTGTTCTGCCTTCTGTTTTAAAGTGTTTGCCTTATGGCTTTCTGTAATTCTATCAAAAAGCCCTGTTTTCACCATGGGACAACTGGTATAGATGGGGTATGTGGGTCAGTGTGGGGTTTGTAGCACCATGGGAGTTTGTAATTCTTATTTTAAGTGGCAGGGTCCAAGGATGTTGCTCTTTCAGAGTCACGGAAGGTGTTAGCCAGCAAATTCTAGGGGCAAACTATGCTTTTAAATTTCTGGTTTATATAGGTAAGAAACAGAAACAAAATACCTAAAATCCTTACATCCCAAGACACACAGAAATCAGGATTTCAGCCTAGGATATCTTCACCTTAACTCTCACTTATCTGCATAGAGCAAGAGACACTTGTTAAATGTTCTCTTTATATTGTTTGAATTAATTTCTTAGTCTCCGTTTAACTGAAAATACTTTATATCATAATTTGTTTGCTTCTGAAGTGCCAACAAGGTCTTGAGTTCAGATTATTTAACTGGTGTTCAATCTGTGCTGCTGAAATGAAGTGAAAGTAACAATTTGAAACTTTTATTTTAAAATCCCTATTAGCAAACAACATTTTCACATCTATTTGCTGTGCTTCATAATTCCCCACTGAATTTGGTTCTTGGTTGGGTACCATCAACATGCATCTATGTGTGTGTGTGACTAAAATGAAATTTAGTGCACATTGCCTTTCTTAATTGATGCTATTAATCACCGCAGACCTCTTTATTAGAGGATTTGAAACCACTTTTTCACCCTTTGTTAATTTAAATTAGCTGACTGCTTTGTTGTTTTTGTGTTTCCCCCCCCGCTCTTCTCAGAACTGTTGGCAGTGGAAATATTAACAGTTGTATAATTTAAGGATTTGTTTTAAACGTTCACCGTTTTTGTCACTGCATGAAATCAGTTGATGAACAGTGTCCACTTCTTCATCAAGACCAAAAATTGGGAAGTGCCTTAGTTGTCTCAAGCTCTAAAATATCTTTTCATCTTCCAGATCCTGCATCAGCTAGCAACAATGATGTATGGAATAAATGGAAGCAGGCACAAAACTTGTCTGAATTATACTAGTCCTCAGATTTTTGCTTGGAATACCTTGCAGCTACCTAAGCTATTCTGCATAAAAGTTAAGGAGTGTATGTTCATAAATTCATGGAATGGTTTGGATTGGAAGGAACTTAATGGTCCTCTAATTCCAACCCTCCTACCACAGCCATGGATACCTTCCACTAGACGAGGTTGCTCAAGGTCTCAGCCAACTTGGCCTTGAATACCTCCAGGGAGGGGGCATCCATCACCTCCCTGGGCAACCTCTTCCAGTGTCATCCATTGCTGCTGCGTTACTACATCAGTCAGAGAGTGTTTTGTACCTACTGTATTGCAATAAATATTAAATGGGAGAAGCATCTCTTTGCAGGTAGGTGTAGAAGAGGATGCAAAGGAAGTAATGAAGGAGGAGGATGTAAAGAACACTGAGGGAGACAGAGGGAGGTTTAAAAGACAGGGACAATAAAATCAGGATCTGCATTGAGAAGAAAAATCACTAAAAGGCCTGGCAAAATAAGCTGAGTACAATTGTAGAGGTTGACTTTGCCTTTTAGGTCCCAACTTTGGAGCCTAAATTCTATTCATACAGCCTTCGTATCTTCTGAGGGGAATTGAGTCTGCCGAAGTGCATGCCTGCCACAGGTGCTACTTAGCAGTTTCAGTTCATTTCCCACAAGAAAGTTAATGTTTCTGTGTCTGTGTGGGGTTGTGTTGTTTTGTTGTTGGGCTTTCTTTTTCCCCTGTTGGTTTGTTGCTTGTTTTTGTTTTTCAATTTGGTGTCTGACAGGTGAAAATTGACTTATTTTTGATGGATAGTGTAGTGATCAGTCTTCATTGTTCAGATAGCCATTAAACATATGTAGAAAAAGCATGTTTTGCTAAGATCCTGACAAGCTTCTCTGTTGTGTTGCTCAAACACCTTTTCTGAAGCCAAGTCCTTCACATACCTGATTCTACTAAGTCTGGCAAAAATCAGTAGGCTCATAAATTATTGTTCATTTTTATATCTGCTCTTAACTAGTGGAAAGCAGGTGATGCTGCTTTTTACTCACATGAAAATTAGCAACACTCTTACTATAACTATTGCTGCTTCAAGGGAAAATCTCTCTCCTTTTACACAGGCAGACTTCAGAAGAAAGTAATTGGCAGTGCACATTATACTGTAACTGTGAGTTCAGACGTACTTGGTGTGCATTAAAAAGACAATGGCGTAGATTAGTTTGAGGGTATAATACATATCAAAATTGCTCTATACAGATACCAGAATATTAAATAAAACGAAAAGGCTTCATAAAGTCTCATATAATCCCTCTTGACATGGGTATATGAGCAGGTATTCAGGTTTTTTCCTTTAAGTATGCTGATATGATTAAATTTAACTTGACACCAGTGATGTACTATATCATGTGATTGTAATATTTAAAAGAAAAACCACTTTTCTGATTGAATACCTACTAGCTATCAATTTCTGTGTAGCAGTATCTAATCTGAATGTCTTTTGCAGCCAGAGTGCTAACGCATTTGCTGTGTTCTCCATCTCCCTTTGTGCACACTCAGCAAATACTGAACCGTCTCAGTAATTTTCGATCTCTTACTTAATGTAGTGTCCTAGTATGAAAGACAGCCAGTTCCCATGGATTAAATGTGGTTTGCAGGGTATCACTCTCCTCTCCCAAAATAGTCTGTGTAGATGCTTGTTTTCCCTAATTCTAGAGCTTGGATGCTGTGGCTGTTACACATGCTGCTGCCCTGTACAAACACAAATGCTCTGTTGGATGTGGTTGCTGTAAATTAGCCGTATGCTTCCGGTAAATATGCCAAGGTTTTTGTTTTGCTGTTTCAGTTTTGAAAATACCTTTCCTTCCACTAGCACTTACACACAGCAACAGCACATAAAACTCTACATTGAGAACGATCATTTGTACCCAGTCCCACAACCTCCACTATTTTAAAATAATGTACTATTTACTGGGTTTTAAGCTTAACACAATGAAGCACCTATGGCATGAGTCAGAGGCCAGCTTTACAGCAGTATTTACTACCACATGTATACCTTCAGCCTTGTGAATAAGGGCTGGTAAGGAAGAGAAGAGGGCAGAGAGAAACAATATAGATCTCCAGATTTGGGAGCAGTGTTAGGCTCTATCCTACTGATGGGAAATTAAAATACAAAGACAAGTTGGCTGTTCCTTCCATAATTACAGAAGCTTTTTAGAGACTTAACAAAGTTACCAATCAGTATAGTCAGTGAAAGTCTTTCAAGTGGTATAGGAGCTATTAAAGAATTTTATTCATTTTCTTCATAGCTGCAGATACATCTGATTCTGTAATCATAGGGTTTTGTCTATTTCCAGTCACTTGTGGCATTCACCAGTGTTAAATACATTTTGCATTGCATTGGCAAATCTTATCACCGTGTTTATCTCATTAGTGGGAAGAGCTTTACCTTTCTTCAGTAATGTGTCTTAGTTTGCTAACGATAAACACTGTTGGAGTAAACAGTTACTTGTTAATGTTGTAACAGCATCTTAACATGAGCATTAACTAAAGTACACAAATGATCTCAGTGATAAACAAGCATAGCAAAGTGTAGCTGAGGCAGGAAGCCAATCTGTCTGTTCCATGTGCCCAATGATATTTTGATAGTCTTTTTAATCTTAGAAGTAAATAACATCAGAGCTCATGTTCCATCATTTTATTTCAGTGCCAAAAAAATGAATGCTGCTTTAACTGGTATCAAACAAGATGGCATTGCTGTGTTAGTTGGCCATTGCAGCTCAGGTCATCTGTGTTCCATCCTAAATAACAAAACGATGGAAATTTTAAAACAAAACAGAGATGGAAAAGGGGCATTGTCTGAAAGCAACGATGAAGTGGACTGGCTTGTAAAGCGGCTCGGTATACTTTGATGCTTGCCAATAAATGGCTAAAGAGGCATGATCTTCAGTCAGCTTTGCTGCTTAAGACGGCTTACGGCATTACAGTCTTAGTTCCCTTACTAGGTGGCTATGCTTCTTGTTTTATTTCAGTAGAGCTGAGTAATGATCATCCCATTTGTGATACTGAAACTGGGACCTGCTTCACATCTAATGAATGAACTGTGGTTATTGTGGTACTGCCCTAGAAAATGATTCAGCGTGAGGGATTCTGAAGAGAAATGTCCCATTTCTTTTCTGAAGCTAAATCACAGCTCATCAGTACAAGATTGTCTCCCTGGTTAAAAGAGGTCATCCAGAGTGTTCAGTTCAAAGAGATGGCATGCCACTGTGCTTGGATAACTGTTGCTGCCCTTCAGTCTTCCTGTCTGATGTTGCTGGCTCTGTTCCTGCAGCCTTGTGTTGCTGCACATCTGAGTATCCAGGGCAAGCTGCAGGTTGCTGCAGTAATTCAGTGTGATCAGTGAGAGAACTGCACCTACTTGCAGTCCTGCTTTCTTGGTTCTCTGTATGTAGTTTGTGACTGATCACTGAGTCTGCCCAGTGTTTTGTTTGTTTGTACATAAAAAATAAGGAATTTGGTACACACAAAACGGTCACATGGGGTTTTTTGCCAGAAAAATGTGGCCTTCAAGCATGTTGCCTCTGCATTTCTGTAGGCTGACTGCTTTCTATGGCTGACAAAGCTGGTATATATATTGCTATGTTTTGTGGTACATTCATTAGAAAACCAACTTGCAAAGCAGTTAATTTAATGTACTATGGACAAGGCAGCTTCTGTCAATTGGGAATAAGTTTGTGTCGTTATTAACCTCAGCTAGATTAAATCACCTACTTTAGACGCTTAAAAAAACACAACAGAAACAAACCAAACAAAACCCATCTCTATCCAGTCCCAGTCTCCTGAGAAATGTTTGGAGTAAATAGAATTTGAGATGTTGACTTCTACTTGCAAGAAATCTAAAATATATTATTTTAGCTACCTTGCAAGGGTTTCTCAGACTTCCAGAAATTATCTAACTGTCAAAACTCACTCACCTGCAACTGGATGCGATTGCTGTTCTGTTCCCCTCTGCAGACTAATCTTGTGCAGTGTTCAATCCTTCACCAATAAGGTGGCATTTGGAGAAGCTTTTTGACTCAGATTCTGGATATACTTATGCTTGTGTGTAAGCTCCAAGGTAGGAATAGTCTCAGTGGAATCTAGAAGAAAGGCTTACAATGTGTTATACAGAGTTGTGTCAAGACCAGACATCGTTTTGCTCCATACATAAGCATAGTTTGTCGCCTGGGCTAGTGTACCTGGCCTCTCAGAAGCATTAATACATCCTAGTAAAATAATCTTGCCAACACATCCCTGCTGCTTCCAGTGCTTAAGCTATGAATCATATTTTTGTAGTTTTAAAAGAATACCCAGTGGTTCTGCCTTTGCAGGCTATGTGGTTGCAGTGCATGTTTCTTTCCTGTCATGCACAACACGAGTTGTGGCAGCTCTGGGATCTGCGTTAGCTGGATTCTCAGAACAGATTGATGTTTTCACAGTTTTCCTGCAGAGGTCTGTAATTAACCACTTGGTTAACCACTTGCCTTCATTCTTGCAAATTTAAGATAAGATTATTAAGAAACGGTTTCTCAGGACAAAATCTCTTATGTCAATATAGTATAATATATGCCTGCTGCTTTGTCCTCTTTCTCCAGCTCTCATTGATTGTTTCTTCAGTGCATTAACCTCTCCCATCCCATATCACAATTCTTTGTGAACTGATTTGGGAACTCATCCAGCTTTACAAGTCCCATATATTCAATCAGTATTTCAGTTTAAAAAGAAAAATCAAGAAATTGTCTAACTGAAAAATAAGAGAATGGATGTATTAGTTTTCCTAGAATTCATCTTTAGGAGGTGGCAGTGATTTTCAGTAAATTAATATATGAAATAGAATAAAGTTTCATTTCAGTAGAAAAATTGCAGGTAAAATTAGAAAGCTTACATGCCTGTAGTAGTTGTTGTTTTAGCGGTGGTGCAGAAGGCAGAGAGACATACTCCTGTCTTTGGAGATGTATTTGCCAAGGGAGTTTTTCTGCATATGATGAAAATGGTGGCATTTGGCAAAAATAAAGACATGTCATACTTCATAATATTAATTTGCATTGTTTGTGAAACTATTTTTGTCTCTTGTGCACTCTAGTGATTGCTATTTCCATACTGCTCCAGCTGTGGATTGAACAAATGTAAATATATTTTTCTAAGAAAACATTCCAAATCCATCTGAAAGAATTGAGATGTCATTTCTTGAGGAGAGAAAGCAGACTTAAAGTTGTAGCTAGTTTTGTTCCTGTCAGTAAATCCTATATGAGGAAAGTCATCAAATAGGATGAAAGTATAAAATCCATTTTGAAGCTATTCTGCTACTGCTGAAACCCCATGGATTCATGGAATAATTTAGGATGGAATGGAACTTCAGAAGCTATCTAATCCCAACATCCTTTTAAAATTAGGAATAACTACACAAATCAAGTTCCTCATAGTATCGTAGTATCATAGTATCAGTCAGGGTTGGAAGAGGCCTCAAGGATCATCTAGTTCCAACCTCCCTGCCATGGGCAGGGACACCCCACACTAGATCAGGCTGGCCAGAGCCTTGTCCAGCCTGGTCTTAAACACCTCCAGGGACGGCACCCCAACTACCTCCCTGGACAACCCATTCCAGGGCTTCACCACTCTCATGGTGAAGAACGTCCTCTTTACGTCCAGTCTGAATCGGCCCACCTCCAGCTTCATTCCATTCCCCCCAGTCCTATCACTACCTGATATCCTAAGAAGTCCCTCCCCAGCCTTCTTGTAGGCCCCCTTCAGATACTGGAAGGCCACAATTAGGTCACCTTGGAGCCTTCTCTTCTCCAGACTGAACAGCCCCGACTCCTTCAGTCTGTCCTCATAGGAGAGGTGCTCCAGCCCTCTGATCATCCTAGTGGCCCTTCTCTGGACACCTTCCAGCACGGCCAGATCCCTCTTGTAATAGGGGCTCCAGAACTGGACGCAGTACTCCAGGTTCTCATGGGCTCATCCAGTTGAGTTTTGAAAGTTTCTAAGACACCACAGCCTCACTGAGCAGCATGCTCCTGTGCTTAACTTCCCTCATATCCATTGCATTATTATTTATGGCCCACTAGAATTTAGGGGTTTTTTGTAACTTTTGGTAGTTGCTTCTTGTTTTATCATTCTGCAGCTCTGATAAAGGTCTGGTTCTATCTCTGTAACCATCTGTTATGTTGAAGACGAAGTTGTCTGTTAGCCCCCTCTTGTGCTAAACCAGTTCCCTCAGACTCTCTTCAAGTGTCCCAGCCCTCCAGTTGTCTTACAACCCACCAGTGAACTCTCCAGTTTGCAAGACCTCCTGTCCTGGGGGCCTCCATACTGGAGCCAGTGTTCAGATGCTGCCTCATGTGTGCTGTGCAGGGAGGGGTGGTCTCTTTCCTCAGCTCATAGACAATCCTTTTTCTGATGCAGCCCATTGTGCAGTGATCTTTCTTGTCTCAGATGCTGACTGCCACTTTGTATCTAACGTCACCTTGACGGGAGCCGTCAGATCCTTCTCTTCAGAGCTGCTCCCTTGCCATTCCATCCACAGCCTGTACCAGTGCATGGGGTTATTCTGTCCCAAAAGCAGGACTTTGATCAGGTTCTTGTCAACCCATTCCTCTGTCTTCTCAAGATCCTGGTATCTTCTATTTGCTGCCCAGTGTGAAGTTGCTTTCTGACACTTCATACAAGTCTTTTATGAAGATATTCCATTGGTTTGGACCTGGCCTTAATGCCTAAGGGATGACACACACAGCTGACTGTCACTTATACTTCTAAATACTGGCTGGTACTCTCTTTCAAGGCCAGTGCTCTGGGAAGGTTTATATGTTTTTATGCATCCTGAATGTTGACAATCCAGTCCTCCTTTCTTTAATTTTTGGTGTTTTTTTTTTTAATCTTCTGTTTGGTTAAGGTGATGCTGCATCATCTTTGTCAGTATGCTTCAGTAAAGGTGTGAAATAAGATTTAGGTGGACTTTCCTATGTTGGCTTGTGAGAAAGGACAAGCTCCTTTTATGCCTTTATTTTGAAACGTTTTAAGAATCAGTTCTCTTTGTGGAAATGAATTGTAGATGCATCTGCTGAGTGCTCCAGATTCTCTTGCTATGTTGGTTTTCAGGCCGGTTTTGGAGACTTGTGTTACCAAAAATGGGATGCAAAAATATTTTCATGTGTTAAGAAAAAAAGAGAAGTAGTGGTTGATGGACTGGAAGGTTGAGCTGCAGTTAACAAGATCTGTTTAAGATACGTAAAAGTCAGCTGGGGAAAATGAGGGGCAGGCAGGAAACTTCAGTTAAAAAAGGAGGGGGGGGATAGGGGAGTGGGAAGGTATAGGTGGTAATGTGAAAGCAAAGCAAATCAGTGTGAAAGTCATGTCCATTTGGGCCTTTGGAAATATCAGGAGAAAGATTGTCATGTAGGACAAGGAAAGCTAGTGTAATAAATCACAGTGTCATAAAAGTAGTGGCAAGTTTCAGCAGTGGCAATTGGAAAGAATGAAGGTGTCAGAGGGAATGCTTTATTCTTACGTATCTATACATCCATAATACTATGTGCTGTTGAATGCAGGCAGGAATTCAGACTAGGACTTAGTTTTGCTAAGTTGTTTGCCTCCTTCTGATAAATGCAAGTAAATGTGTATTACCTTCCTATTTTGCAGGGGGTGTTTTTCTTTGTTTGCTTTCTAAATCTGAATTTGGCTATGTAGTGAACCTTCTGAAAAAGAGAGGTGGCGGGAGAATTCATTTTGTGTGATTGCAGAAGCAAATGATCTGAGTCAAGTGGCCTGGTCAGATAATTAAGCTACAGCAGAGAAAGCTCACAGAGTCAGTCAGTTGTGATTATCGGTCCAGTGTGGCTGGGTGTCTGATTCCTCCTGAAAAATTTGAAGTGGCTGCTTTTATTATCATTAATTGAGGAGCACCAGCAACAGATCTGGAAGAATTACACTGCCACTTTAAAGAAATAGAGCATATTTCAGTTGGAATACAAGCTCAGTGATGAATAGATGGCTGTTTATCTACTCTCCTGCCCACCCCTTAGAAACTGAATATTTGTAAGAATAATTCCCATGTTAAGTGTCTGCCCTGTCACTGAGTTTTAGTGTCTGCAAGCAGTCCATACTAGTGGCAATAAATGTGCTGTCTGTATCTTCTTAGCTTGTTTTGTGTTTTTCTGTTGTTGTTAGTTTGTTTTTTTGTTTTGGGTTTGTGGTGGGTGGGGGTTTTTATGGGGGTGGGTGTTGTTTGGTTTTGTTTGTGGGGTTTTTTTATTTTTTTTTATGCTGTTGTTTTGTTCTTGGGGTTTTGTTGCCTTTTTTGTTTTCCTTTCCTGTATGACTCAATTCAAAGTTTGATTATTTTAAGACTACCATATAATCTAGGAGAACTCCTTTAACAGTGAATCATTAAGTTGCTTAGAGTGCCTCACAGAACTGAACCTTGGAAGCATTTCTGAAATACTTCCCCAGCTAAGCAAGAGGGATGTCATGGAATAAAACAAGAAAGAAAGCAGTGTTTCATTTGTATTGAGAGATGATAAAGTACATTTAATCTAAACCAGGCTACTGCAGTATTGATAATTTACTTGTGGAGTTCAACAGTTTTAAAATAGAAGTCTTATTGGTATTAACTCTAGCACGTGTAGGATGAGAGTGGGACAGAAGTGCAGATGTTGCTGTACGTCGGAGCTCGCCAAAAGCCAAAGCTCTGGCAGTCGGGGCAGGGAGGGGAAGCTGTGACTTTGAATACAGCCCTCTTAGTCCTAAACCAAAAACGTTCAGCTTACATAGTAGCATTTCTAATGTTTTTTTAAACAGCCATTAATGTAGTCAAGCTGTGTTTTTTCTTCTTCTGTGTGCAATCATCTGCTCAGTGGTGCACTCTATAACTAGGAGAAGGAGGCAGAGGAGTGGCCTGCTGTGATTGATGGGGCGAGGCCCAGCAAACTGGAAGAGTCCCATCTGGATTAGGTTTTGGGAGCAGTCAGATGTTGAGAGGGAGGTCAGTAAGCCTTGCATTAGCTCCCCCTCCTTCAACACCCCTATCATCCACACTCATGCACGCGTTCCATTGCTCACACGCCCTCGTCCATAATTGATGCTTGCTTTGGGCAGATGCTGTATGGCCTGGGACTAGAGCAGCTGCTAAGTTTATGGAGAATAAAGAGAGCAGGATGGTACAGCAGGTATTTGCACTTTTATTTTCACTCAAAACTCTTGATTTTAGTCAAGCCAGGCATTTCTTTTAACCAGCTGACCCACTGCATGCAAGCCTTCTAATCCATGCTTTTGTTGCTTAAGTCTGAAGGAGGGCAAAAGACGGTGGTGATTGTGTATCTCTGCTGTGCTTGATACATCTAACAGAGCTGTTCTTATAACCAGCAGGTTTAGAGAGTAATGTTGCATTTGTCTTCTTTGTTTCTGTGCCCTGAGGATATGACGCAGTTTGGCTCATTTAACTACAGTACAAGAGGCTTTCTCTGAATGTGAAATATCTCTTGCCAAAGAAGCAAAATGCACCAAACAGAAAATAGAGTAAAACAAACAATAAACTATTAGCTAGACTTTCAAATGCAGGCAGGCAGAAAGGTTTTCATTGAACACATTCTTGTGCTGCAAATATGTTTTTAAAAAGGGACGCTGCATAAGTAATGTTTTCTGTGCTCTGTCTTTTGTGTACAAACATAACAAGCTTGCTTTATTATGTTTTGACACTTTTCATGCATTTCTTAATAATGAAATCCTTTCAGAACAGAAGACACTGAAAAGGCATGGTGAGATCTGAGCATTTTAAATTCTAAGCTTTTCTTCAAATGCAGTAATGTATGTGGTATAGGAGCATGTTCACTTACCTACCAGAATGCTTGCTTTTTTTCCCCCCCTCTTTAGAGTTCAACATTCAACCAGAAAGCAATAAATTTGATTTTATACACTGCCACGTAAAGCATATTTTTCAGCTGAAATGTGGTTTTCATTAAAACTCAGGCCAGAACATTTAGCAGAGCCTGACTGTCTGCCATCCTTTGTTCTTCTTTCTGTTGCCAACAACTACTTTATTAAAAACCATGCACAAAGTGAGCATTAAGGGGTCATTGAATCTTTAAAGATACTTGGAACTGAGTCTTAAGGGACACCTTCTGTTCAGCCTCTCATGCCTAGGTTGTATTAAGTGATGTCTGTGCACTGTCAGTTGCAGTTTTGAGTTTAATACCCGAGTTCATGGGCTAATTTAAGATCAATATTTCCTATTGCTTTTAGGGCCATTTCATATTTTCAACTTAACGTATTAGATCTATTAGTTCCTTTATTCATTTTAGTTCACTGTATTTGAAAGAGCACCATAAAGGGACATTTTAGGTCCCATTAAAAGATTTTTTTTTGGCTCTTTAAAATCTATTCAAATATATTGGACTCTGTAGTCTGAGAATTGCCATCAACCACATGCATATACAAACGTTTTAGGGGACACTGCAGTGCTCTTGATATAAATTCCTAATCTAAACATTAAACTATTGGCTTGATAGCTGTGTAAGTAGTAAAGACCATGCTTGTACATGGACACACTGCGTTACAGTACTGTGCTGAATTAATTGTGACTTGTGCATGCTCATTTTAAAGGCTCGGACAGGATACAGTAGACACTGATTTTTAAAATAGAAACATGTCAGATTTATTGTTGCTAGCATTTTAAACTTATGGCCTACAGTGTGCAAGGATAATTTCTTTAGTGTTCCTCACCTCAGCCACCTAAGGAATGCATGGTGCCTGGGCTGACTATCTTGTAGGCAGTTTTCCACTCTAAGCAAGGGGGAGTGTGGGGGTGTGTGTTTGTTTGTTTATGGCAAGGCTTTAAATCCCTGAATATATAGAAGGGTTTTTTATATATATATAATGTATATATATACAGACAAACAAAACCCTGATTCTTTATTGTTTGCCTCTTGAGAGGGTCTCAGTTATAAATAAGCCATCCAGATGTCAGCAGTATTGAAGGAGGCAGAAGCAGCTCAGGAACGTGAAGGTGCTGGAATTGCCAGTCTAGTTTGTAATTTTGTGATCAATCTAAAAAGTGAACCATTTGGAGTTGCTGGTAAAATAATGTAGAAGTTCAACCCTCTTAATTAAATATTAGCTGTAATTAGCACTAAGTGTGAATGCTTTGAATATTAATTAGGGTCTCATGGAACTGCTGTCAATGTTAATGAGAAACAGTGGGGTCTCAGCAACATCTGGTTTAGGAGCAGAGGTGGTATAAAAACCTTTAGATCAAATGCACCTGGACATCAGCCTGTGGTCCCTTTGTCCCTTTTTAAACAGCTGCTGACTCTAATGCCATGTTTAGCATCTGACATGAAGGAATAGTTTAAAGACCAACAGTAACCAGCTACTGTGTTTCCAAGCCAGCACAGTACAAATGCTTATATAGGCAGAAGTTTGATTTGTTCATTCTTCCGACTAGCTGAAGTCCTTCCTGAAAAAGTTGATTAAAAAATTTAAGATCGTCTGCTTCCCCTATAAGGTTTAAAAACACCTCCTTAACATTTAATAAATGTCTCTGGTGTAGTCTAGTCATTACTGAGCTTTACTTCATCTGGATTTTTCTCTTTTTAATAGTGAAAACATGAGGTAAGAGAAATGAGAAATAGACCTTGCCGTTTTCATATAAGAGGCTATACATATACATTTACAAGAGTTTTTAACCAGCACTGAAATTTAGACAGGGCAAATTTCAGTGCAGCATTACCCTTGGAATGGTTATACATAAACACAAATGAAAACTTACTGAGTTCACCCTGTGAAGTGGGTAAATGTCACCATTTTCCTTTTAAAGATGGTTGAATGAAGCAATGTAAACAACTTGCTCAAGGCCATACACTAAAATAGTATCAAAGATGGGATTAAGATTATGGAGAGTTTGATTGCTGATATAAAGTTCTAATCTTTTAGGACACAATGCCTTTTACAAAGAGTTTAATTTTCCTCCTAAGCCTGTCATGTACCAGTGCTTATTCCTGTGATGGGATTTTGCAAATTCTTATAAGGTCTTGAGTTTAGGACTAGCTCAGGTCAAAGAACTGATGTGTAGATTAGTTGAAATTGGCTGAAAATGTCCTTAAGTACATAGAATGTCTTTCATTCATCCAGCCCATTTTGAAATAAGAAAATTAAGGACTGATGAGCACAAATAACCACAGTCCCTACAACAAACCTGTACAGGTATGAGAATGTAATTCATTGGGAGAGTGACAGAGTATTTTAAAGATTAAAGTTTTACCCAAATACTAATTTTTACATTAATTGATATTTAGAGGAATAAAATTATCTTGTAAATCATCTCATCTGTATTTGGGATAGTCCCTGTACTAGTGGCTTTTAATACAGCATCATGGTTTGGGCATCTTTTGTGTAGATTCTGAAAGGTTGTCCTATATATTTCCTCCTCTAGTACTATTTGGTATAAGCAGAGCATTTAGTGAGGAGTCTTTAAGTGATAAGTTAACATTCTTGATGATCCTTTTTTGCTATCAATCAGAAAGGTGAATCTGCCTACAGAGAGATGAGAGCATTTGTTTTCAAATGTGTTAACTTTTTGTAATATGGAAGGGAAGTACTTTTGCCTTCACATTTGAAGCCTTTAAAGTTCTTAAAATTGTCTCTTTGGACAGCCTACAACATATACTTTTTCTGTTAAGATTTTGAACTGATGCTTCTTTTTTTTTTTGATTCAGAGGTTTATTATTTTGATTTTATTTATTCTATTTATTTGTTTATTTTGCATTTGTAGCATGCAGCTGCTCAGTACTGTTCCTAAAAGCATTTCTGAATGTCTCATAGAGCAAAGTATTTTCAGTCTGCAGTTATGTAAGCAATGCACCCCCAAATCCTGCTCTGTGTGTAGATTGCATATGTTGACTGAAAATGATATGTCAGAATGGCTCACAGTCTGTGGGCTAATATCTGAGCTCTGGGCTGGTAGTTGCTCTCAGTAGCCTTTGAAATAAACTGAGCTTTGTCCCTCTACATTGTCTTGAGTTGAGGCAGTGGCTCTGGGAGATTTCACTAGCTTTTCCCAGTTAAGGAATAATCTATGGTTATCCAGAGAACAGGAGGTTTATCTAATGATAGTGAGATTAGCAAAATGGATTTAATTCCAATAAGCTTTTTTTTTCTCCTTAAGAAATAATCATTGTGCCGTTTTGAGGCCAGCAGTCCTAGCAGAATACTGTCATCACCTTCTGTGTTACATGGTCAGGATCATGGCTTATTTTATCTCACACCACATTTATTCTTCCTTTTTTCTTTTTTCTTTCTTTTTTTTTTTTCTCCTTTGATTTTCACAGGGTAATCAGGAAGCTACAGCACCTCCTGACACAATGGCACAGCCTTATGCCTCAGCCCAGTTCGCTCCACCTCAGAATGGTATCCCTGCAGAATACACAGCCCCACATCCTCATCCAGCTCCAGACTACACAGGCCAAACCACTGTTCCAGAGCACACGTTAAACATGTACCCTCCTGCTCAGACACACTCCGAACAGAGTGCAGCTGACACAAATGCACAAACTGTCTCCGGCACAGCCACAGTAAGTCAAGGTTACACCTATTTTAAAGCAGTATGTTTCAAGTTATGTGTGTATTTATTGACTGTCATTTTTCTTACCTTACACTTAATAGTTTTACACTTAATTTGTGCTAGGCTTACTCACCATTTCAAGGTTGAACATCTTGTCGGTTAATCATTGAACTTGGAGAATATAATTTTGCTGCTTTTGGAGTGTCTTAGTAAGTGTGGGAGCTTTGTAGAAAATGTAGTTTATTTTCTTTACAATGAGAGTGCTAAAATAGTGGAGCAGGCTGCCCAGGGATGTGGTTGAGGCACCATCCCTGGAGGCATTCAAGATCAGACTCAATGTGGCCCTGGGCAGCCTGATCTAATTGAAGGTATCCCTGCTGACTGCAGGGTTTTGGGGCAAGATGACCTTTGAGAGTGCCTTCCAGCCCAATGCAATCTGTGAATCTGTGTAAAATGATTAATAGCAGGCCCAGGAATCATATAATAAACTTTGACTAAGTCCAGTGTGGAAAACCATCGTAAAAGAGTGTTTGTAAGCATTCATTTGGGGGCAAAACCAAACAAAAATCAAAACACTGAACCAGAAGAACCCCAAACCAGACTAATTTTGTTTGGTTTAGTGATCTCTGTATTTTCAACACTTATAAGTAGCTGTTCATCAAAATGTTTGTTGAACAATAGTGTACTAAAATTACTTGTGGACCTGTGTGACTGAGTATTGAGAAGAGCATGTCTGTAATACTGTGTTTTCTAGAGAGATTGTTTATGCAGCCCAAAGGTGTGTGTGGATCTGTGCTCACTAGAGCAGAAATGATAGACTGTTCCATTTAATTTATATATGAAGTTCTGAAATGTCATGAATTATGCAAGAGACTCCTCAGATGGCCCTACCTTGTAATTTAAGCTACAAATTTCACACGTTGATAGTTGAGTGCTTCTGTCTTAATTCTAGACTGGGACCCAATACATCCGGTACCAACAGCTGGCATCCACCTGTGTTACACGTGTAGGATCTAGCACAGAGCAAGCAGCATACTGCAAATGGAGCATTTACTCAACACAGCTCTATTATCTGTCCTCACCCTTGCTGCTGCCATACTCCATACCTCATCTTACTTGCCCATCCTCCCCTGGCACGTATCCAACCTGAAAAGTTCCATGCATTAGGACAAGAGAAAAGGGAAAGCACCTTCCCTTAAATGAGTTGTTCTGAAGATTTATGTTTATTGCCATGCCACTTTTTTTTTAACATAGATAGAAGAAAGAAAAGCAATGGCAAATGCACAAGAGAATACTGCTTAATGTTATCATGGAGCTGTCTTTGTGGATTAATTACACAGTTGTGTGATTTTTGGTTGGTTGGTTGGTTTTGGTTTTGGACTTGGTAATATTTTGTTGCCCTAACTGATCCTTGGCACTAGTAGTGGGAGAAAGTTTAAGAGTATCCTATTTGCTTATATTTCATAGTATTCTCTGCAGCTCTACAGTGTCCCTTCTTGATTCATTTCTTCACAGCATTCACTTCCTCCTCCTTTCCAGCTTTTAAAATTTTCTTCCAAAATAGTTTTGGGTTCTTGTGAAACTTGTGTTATAGTCCATTGGCATTGGCTTAGAGCAAGGACCCTAGGCTGAAGAGATGCTCTGTAAGAGACTGGGTATAGACTAACAATATAGTCTTTCCTACTCTCCTTGTCTCATTCTTTTTATAGTTCACTTTTTTCCTTCCTCTTTTGACCACTGCTGTACACTGAGCAGTCCCCTGTGCTGCCCAGCTCAGCCTTTTTGTCTTTTCAATCCGCTGGTCTTTTTGCTGTTCAGTTCTGAAGTAAAGGACTGTCAGTGCTGAACTCAATGGGAAACACCTGTCAATGCCAGTGTGACAGCAGCTCAGCCTTCACCATTTACTGCTTCCTTTTCATTTACTGTGGTTCTTTGCCCCTTTTTGATTTTTCAGTTTGAAGAAGTGTTAGTCTCTATCAGAAAAGTCAGGTTTGTGTTTTTCCAACATTTTCCATGGCAAAAGCTGATGAAAAGAACTAAGTTGGATTGCCTGCAATGCACTTATCTTCTTCAAGCACTCTATTCAATCCCAGCTCTTGCAAATCCAATGATTCCCTTGAAAGTTTCTGCTTCTGATATACTAATAGGCTTTATTGTAACTTTGCTTTGAATCCTTTGCTATCTGCTGCTCTTACTTCATTTTTGCCTTCCCAACGTCCAACTTCTATTTTACCTGTCATAGGCTTTTTCCCTTCTGGTTCTACTTGGAGTGAATTTCCATTGTCTGAAGCCTCAGACTTCCATTCTGGTAACCTTTTGTATTTGGGGTGTGTAGTGTAGTTATTTGCTCTTTTTATTATGGATCCTTTTCTTGCCACCTTGTTTCTTTTCTTGCAGATGAAGGTGCATAACTGTTTCAAGTAGCTCCCACGCTGTTTGTAAAGAATTAGCTTTCCTTATTTATGACTTCAGGGTGTTTTTGAGAAAGGGTTTGGTTTGGTTTTTAAAGATTATGGTTTTGATGGTTTGTTTTGTTTTCATTTCTCTCTAAATTGCGATGTTATATTGACAGCTGTGGATACTATTCCTCCCTTGAGAACAATACATTGAAAGTACAAGTTTACAAGAAGTATATCTCTGCGGCTCTACATTGTTCAAAGTAGCCTTGATATTTAACATATGAGCTCACCTACTACTTGTGCAAACTTGCAGTCCAATATTGTTTGCACAATTTAATTATGGGAAACTAGATCTAAAATCTTGGTTTGCTGTCTCATTGGCATTGCACTTAGCACACTGTAGAGACATTATAAATAGGTAAATGCACATGGGTCGCAGGTAGGTTTGACATGGGCTTTGTAATATTGTGAGGGTCCAGCTGTCTGTGTCTCTCTCTAGGCTTAATAATACAAGTTTTTATCAGGAAATACAGCTTCAATAGCACTGTGTCAACATTGTAACTGCATGTGATCTTTATTGTGGGAGGAAAGAAAACAGGTTTTTTCCATTTCTTGATAGCTTTCTGAATAGTTGGTTTCCAGTCTTAAAGAATTTCGAATGGAATTGATGTGGGGACATGGTGGGACATTTGTCCTGCAGGATTCAATAGTTTTACACAGGTTTCCTGTCAGTAAGCTGTGTTACATGCATTTAAAAAAGTAAGACAAGCATGGAGGCAAGACCAATTTTGGAATCTTCTTAATTCAGTTACGTGTTTTATGTGCATGTGAGGCCGGATATACCACTGCAAATGGATCTTACCATTTTGATATGGGAAGCTAGTAAACTTCAGAGCAATTACCAAATTTGTAGAACTACTACTAGAAGTGACTTACCCTCATCTGTGAAGGACTTAATCCATGCTGAGGTTTAACACAAACCCTGTCTTTCTCTGTGTGTCCCTGTTTCTTTTTGTCTAGTGTGACTTAAACCCAAATAAAGATATAAATAACAAAAATTAAAATTAGAATGTTCCGTTTAACTTCTCTTGAATCCTTTACTGCAACACAGTGTGTGATCCTGGCCCAGCAGGAGCCACTGTCAGTGTCCCTGTTTGCTGCAAAGTGAACTAAATTCCAATCATCCCTCTTATTAGAGGTTTGCAGTTTTGTGCATGGTAGAGTGCTATTAATATAGAATAGAATAGAGTAGAATAGAATAGACTAGAACAGAATGGAATAGAATTAGCCAGGTTGGAAAAGACCCTTGAGATCATAAAGTCCAACCTATCATCTGACACCATCTAATCACCTAAACCATGGCACCAAGTACCTCACCCAGTCTCTTCCTAAACACCTCCAGTGAAGGTGACTCCACCACCTCTTTGGGCAGCCCATTCCAATGGCCAATCTCTCTTTCTGTGAAGAACTTCTTCCTAAAATCCAGCCTAAACCTCCCCAGGCACAGCTTGAGACTGTGTCCTCTTGCTGTGGTGCTGTTTGCCTGGGAGAAGAGACCAACCCCCACCTGGCTATAACCTCCCTTCAGGTAATTTTAGAGAGCAGTAAGATCTCCCCTGAGCCTCTTCTCCCAGCTAAACAATCCCAGCTCCCTCAGCCTCTCCTCATAGGGCTTGTGCTCGAGGCCTTTTCCCAGCCTCATTGCCCTTCTCTGGACACATTCAAGTGTCTCAATGTCCTTCCTAAACTGAGGGGCCCAGAACTGGACACAGGGCTCAAGGTGTGGTCTGACCGCTGCTGAATACAGGGTCACAATGACTTCCCTGCTCCTGCTGGCCACACTGTTCCTGATGCAGGCCATTATGTTGTTGGCCTTCTTGGCAAAAGTCTATAGATTTGATTTCCATATGAGTAAAATCTTTAGGCTGCAGTAGAGGTTTCCTGTGTTTTCTCTGATAATTCAGAGCCTTTCAAAATGGTGCAAAGTACTAGCAAGCCAAAAGGACAGTGCTTGAAACCCACTTTGAGTTGGTATGGGATGTTACTGAATGCAGCCTTACAGAATGTGCAGCATTTTTCGAATGCAAGGAAAGCAGAAGGCTCCGATCAGAAGCAAATGTTTGCTTTTCTTGGATTAAAACATTTTGTTGAGAACTTTATAGGAATGGATCCTTTTTTTTTTTTTTCCCCCTTCCTTTTGGATTTTCCTTTTTAGAACAAAATATTGCAGGAACTCTTTCATACCTTGACTTACTCCAGGGAGCACACATAATACCTGAACATAATGCTCCAAGTGGCTGTTGTCATTTGTAGCACTGACCTTCAGTGGACCTGTTACTGACTTGGGCATATACCCTATCAAAAAACATCTCTTTCTCCTCTCTTCCCTCTCTTCCCTCTCTTCCCTCTCTTCCCTCTCTTCCCTCTCTTCCCTCTCTTCCCTCTCTTCCCTCTCTTCCCTCTCTTCCCTCTCTTCCCTCTCTTCCCTCTCTTCCCTCTTTTTCCTTTTCTTTTTCTGCTTGTCTCTTAATTTAATTCCAGAGTTCTTTTTAGTGAGAGTAAAGGACATCATCTTGCTTTTTTTTTTGCTTGAATTAACTAACAAGCATTTTGGAAGTTGCAATTAGGGAGAGGAGAATGTTCTGATATTGTTTTTACTTTTCTGCATGTTATGCTTAACCAAATCAAATACAATTTAATGGACATTTATTTAGCAGTGAAGATGTGGGATTAGAAATGCTCTTGTGCTTCCAAAATGTGTATTTCCCAGTGAACTTTTTGAAATCTGTTATTTGGATAAAACAGTGCATTTTGTTTGGGTAACCATTGGATGGAAGAGGTTATTAGATGGAATGTCTAGGGAATGCTAACTTTGAATTTTGATGCTATGAAAAAGGAGAAAATATACAGAATGAAAGGGAAGTAAATGCTTAAAGACAGGATGATTTAGCTGAAATATAAAATCATCTGTAGCCAATAAAATCCTGTCAGAAGTTACTTTGAGTCTTCTCTGAATAGTATGGTTCTCATCTTTTTGGATCAATAAGTTTATTTAATTTTAATCAAGGAAGTAGTCCATCTGAGTATATGCATAATCAATACTCATCCTGCACTGAGTTATTTAAGTGCTGGTAGACTTGGAGCCACAGAGCATCAAACGTGCTTTTAGTCATTAACAAAAATAGTAAATTGCTTCTTTCATGAAGGGTGGATCAATGATAAGTGTGTTACAAAGTTCTGGTAAAGCAACATCTGCTTTTGCAGCGTGATGTTGAGTGCTGTGTTAAACAGTTGCATATTTTAAGGCTTCTTTAGGTAAGACATTTGATAATTTCATTAAATAGGAACCCCCTGCTTACCTGTGCATAGCTATAGATACAGGCCTATTTATTGGACATAAATAGTTCCAGGAGTACAACTTGTTCAGTTTGCATCTATCATTTTTATGCACAACTTCTGATGATGTCCATGGGACATGAGGATGTAACTAGAAAGGGCATTAACTGGGCATATGTAAGAAAGCCAGTAGTAGTAAACTGAATGTTGTTTCTCTGGGCTTTCCTGTTCTAAGTGTATTATACTGATAATGGAAGTAAGTATCATGGTATGGTAAAAACTGAGTTTGTAGTAGTGCTTTGTGTTTTATGGATGTGTGTGTGTGTCAAGTATTCCTCTCTAAATGTAGTTCTGCTTTTCCATTAGAGAAAACTCAAGGTCATTGTGCAGTCTTTCTGCCTTGGACCCTGACTCCACCAGATTTCACAGGCTGGAGAGCCCTTGATAAGTTGTGTGCTTGGCTAGGAGTCCTCAAGGGAGCACACAGTGTATGTGGAGGAATGATTTTTGGCTAAGGTGGTTCTCAATCAATACCCAGCATGGCTTTAGGGGCTGCATGCTGCTCAAGTCCTGTAAGAAGACATGTGAAGGTGTGGGTTGTCTGTGAGCACTGAAGATGATGAGAGTTTTTTCTGTAACTTCACTGTTACGACTAAATTGAACCTTGGTTGCTAGCAAAATTCCTCCATTAAACAGAATAGTCTTCTCTGTGAAAATACAGATACTGGATGTCTGTTATTGCAGTTACCCTGCTTTACCTTGAAATTTTGTCCATTCTTTGCTCTAATTGTTTGTAAGTTAGATGGCTCCTTTTCTTGTTGTTAATGATGGACATGCCCATGTGCATTCTTTAGGCTCGTGCAGGGACCATCACTTCATCTGTGGCTTAGTGATATTCTGGGCTGAGAAATTATTTGCATTGTTGAACTTGGTTGTTTTGGGGAAGAAAAAGATGCACAACCTTTGCTGGGTTTTGTTGTTGTTTTGGTTTGTTTATTATTATTACGATGATGATTTATTGTGATACTGACTTCTCTGTTTTGTTTTTTAATTTGGGCAAGAAAAGTGATAGTGTCAAGAACTTAAAGTGGTTTATTGCATTGTCTGTGCCTTCAGGTTGTTAGACTGTTACAAGACTTCTCTGCAGCATATTTGTGTTTTCTTCTTAGTTCTTTTCCCTCCTCTGTTCTTCATGGTACAAGTGATTAATTTTTAATTTTTTTTAATTACCACCTCCACCCTACCCTTTTGGGGTTATTTTACCTCCCTTTTCTCCCTAATGCTTCTCTCCTATTATTTTATTCCTGGTCTTTGTACCTCTTCGAAGTGTGGGATACATTAGCTGTTTCAAGAAGTTCTCTTCTACATTAAGCAGTGTGCTGCATCCTACTTGGTATAAAGGTGCCCCTCAGGGGTTAGAACTGTGTGTCTTTGAAACAGACATGTTGAGCACTGAAAGTTCTCTCTAACCTCCTGGTTCATCGTGTAACAGTGGTTGTGCTTGCAAGCCTTGAGGAAAACTTTCTGTTAAGTCCAATACCTGAAGGGAGCATACAGGAAAGCTGGAGAGGGACTTCTCATAAGGGTGTCTAGTGACAGGACTAGGGGCAATGGTTTTAAGCTGAAGGAGAGTATATTTAGATTGGATCTTAGGAAGAAGTGCTTCAGTATGAGGCACATGAGACTCGAATAAATTGCCCAGAGTGGTTGTGGACGCCCCATCCCTGGAGCTGTTTAAGGCCAGACTGGATGAGTCTTTGAGCAACCAACTGTAATTAAGAGATGTCCCTGTCCACGACAAGGAGGTTGGAATAAATGATCTCTAAGGTCCCTTCCAACCTAAGCCGTTCTATGAAGTCCAACATACCAAGTATGTGGATAGTGATTGTCAGTGCTGCTGAGCTCAGCTAGTCTTATATTTATCTCTGTATATTTTGATCTTCCTAGTAGGTTTTGATATTGCACCTGGAATGCAGGATCTAGAATTGCCTCTTGTGGCTTGGAAATCAAAAGTGACTAGTTTGCTTGTGTGTGTAGCTGTCTGGAAATCATGCAGAGCAGAATTCTGGTGCAGATAACCGTGTCAGTCGTTTCTCTAAATGGTGGCAGTCAGGATTGTGGTCTCCCTGCAGAGGAGCTGGGAACTTTTCAGCAGGAAGAGGCTGTCTTGCAAGTCAGATTTCCCCCATGGATATTTTTTATTTCAAACTGCTATTACTGACCCAGTTTTTGTTCTATTTTAATTCCATGTTTTTGTCTGTGGATCTTTGCCACCAGTATGCTAGATAGTTGATAATACTCTGGCAATTGTTACAGCGGTGTTTATTCATCTAAGTCATACCCTGCTGGTGCAGGCTATTGTATCAGCACGGTATGCTATTTCATTTATACTACCTATTATATTTGGTCCCAACTGCTGCTTGAAGAAAATATTTCAAAGAGCTTATTTCAAGACCCTGAGTGCTTTAGAGCTGCAGAAGCAAGCAACCTGGTTCAGCTCCTACTTTATAGTGAAGAGATCAAAACTGACATCCCGAATAGATAACATAGTGCTGTGATAGTTTGGTGAGGCACGGTAATGACTTGTGTTCATGGGCATTATTCCTTCTAAGAGGCTTCCTTGCTGAGAGCCCTGCATGTGAACTTTGTAACTATGCACCACTTGTGTTTCTTTGATTATGCTAAGTAAAGGCAGGAACATATTGCTCACTTTAGCAGCTGTATGTGTCAACGCATGCTCTAAAATAGATTCTGCTCAAAGATACGCAGAACCTTAAGCCCACTGTTTTCTATGATGCTGATTATAAACTGCCTCTTGGTATACTTAGTATACTTGTTATATTTTATTTTTTTTTCCCCCTTCCCTGTATTGCTGAGTTAACTTGGGCTTTGCTCCTGAATGTTAATTGCCATTCTGTGACAGAGTATCCAGTGTGAGGAGAGCAGCCTTTGCGTTACCGGCTAATGGTGTCCCTGCACACCTATCAGCAGGGCTTGTGGTGTTCTGAGATCTCAGTAACTGACCCTTGTGATTTAGCTATCACCTCAGCTTTGTTCCTTTTGATTCTCATAACACAAAAGGATTGCAAGTGTGATACTGTGACTTAACAAAAATGCTTTAAAATGCTTATTATGGTGGGGTTTTTTTGTTTTGGTTGTTTTGGTTTGTTTAGATATTGCAATTTTAACTTCCTGTCATGATTGAAGTAATAAAGCTGAAGCTTCTTCCCCCAAACAAACAGAAAAACCACCCACAGACTGAGAGCAATTATGCTCTGTCATCTCTGGTCATGTTTGCTTAAATACATTAGCCAAAGGCCGCTGAATATCCCTCTGTGTCCAGCGCTGGGCAGACTAACAGCTCTTAGATCACTTAAGCAGGTAATTCTGCTCTGAGGCTGGGGTAAAGCACAAAGCATTTCAGAGGTCTTTTCAATCACCACCCAGAGTTAGTCATATTACTCCAGCTTATACAGTTTCTTCAGAAAGCATTACCAATTAATTTCTGAACTGCTAAGTTTAACTAAAACAATTTGAACATTTAAGATTTTCTTCCTGCTTGTCCCTGAAGGAGTTAACAATATTGGGGGTTTGAGTTTTCTTGTATTTAGTAGTGTCTCTTGAGCTCTTTTCCATAGCAATTCTTTGACATGTTACATTATTGACTTTATCTTCTCTCTCTGCAGTTTAAGTAGCTGTGGCATCCAAATGTGTCGGCTGCACTTTGAGTTCTGACTCATTGAGAGAAAAAAAGCATTTGTTACACATTTTGCTGAATAAACTGAGCATAAATTTCAAAGGAGTTCTTGGTATGATGAAATAGCTAATTATGACACTTTCTATTTGACCTTCTGCATCTTTGCTTCACATTATAACATGGTAATTAAAATTGATCCTTGCAAAGGGGATTTTTTGGGTGAAAATTAACTCTCATTTTCACTAAATACAGGAGTGGCTGTGCTAGGTTAGGTAAGACTAATGATGTTTTCTATTCTCTTGTAATTGGCATGCAAATGATAGTTAATGGTTTGCAACTTTATCAGAAGTTGTCGATTCCTCTCTGCACTAACTCTTTGTAATTGCAGTATAAACTTGGATGTTGCCTGGAGGAGGCAGTGGCACAAGGAGAATGTTTTTGTGGCTTCTTGGTTAGCCAGCAACATCCTTAGATCCTTGCTTGCAAGAAAGTGGCTCTATTAGAGACCAGAATGGTCAGGTAGCACAGGTAGTTTGTAGTTAAAAGCTATGCAGATTGTTTGGGCGGGCTTCCTCCTCTCTTCTTCATTTGATCATAAGCATGAATTTCTATGATATCTTTGTCCAGGGTTACACAAGAGCTAAACTTACCTTCCTTTATGACTACACTGGGGTCTCAGCTAAGGATGGCTTAGTGCCTTATTGTCCACCAACTCTGATTTTTGTTTTGGTTTGTTGTTTTGTTTTGTTTTGTTTTACATTTGGTTTTCCAAATCCTGTTTGTACCCTCAAGTTTCCATTCCTCTCCCACACGCTCTCTTCAGCTTTCCCACATGCCCACCTACCTGTCCACAGAATTACTCATGTGGGGACTTACTTACCACTTCTCCCTACTTCATGTGTCTCCTTCCAAGGGTCAGTCTGAAAGAGTGCCATGATTCAAACATTTAACTTTGCTGCCCATCAGTAGCAGGAAGACAGTAGCAAGGCACATCAGTCTGGTGTGGTTTAACCTGCGGGCATGTGAATCCCTCTGTAAGTTTGAAGCTGCTTTATACTCTACCAGCGATGTGACAGGGTGAAGTGCACATCACAGGCATGAGTAGACAGAGGACAATTTTCTTATTAACGAAATATGCATACAGAAAATATTTAGAACATCTTCTTTTCAGAGTTAGAATAGAATAGAATAAACCAGGTTGGAAAAGACCTTTGTGATCCAGTCCAACCTATCATCCAACACTATCTAATCAACTAAACCATGGTACCAAGCAACCCCATCCAGTCTCCTCCTAAACACCTCCAGTGATGGTGACTCCACCACCTCTCTGGGCAGCACATTCCAATGGCCAATCACTCTTTCTATGAAGAACTTCCTAACATCCAGCCTAAACCTCCCCTGGTGCAGCTTGAGACTATGTCCTCTTGTTCTGCTGCTGGTTGCCTGGGAGAAGAGACCAGCCCCCACCTGTCTACAACCTCCCTTCAGGTAGTTATAGACAGCAATAAGGTCTCCTCTTCTTCAGGCTCTCTCAGCCTCTCATACATAGGGCTGTGCTCCAAACCCCTCACCAGCTTTGTTGCCCTTCTCTGGACACCTTCCATCAACTCAATATCTTTCCTAAACTGAGGGGCCCAGAACTGGACACAGGACTCAAGGTGTGGCCTAACCAGTGCTGAGTACATAGAAGGAATTAGACTGAGCCTGTCTTGCTCTGTTTGGGCTTTCTGTGGTTATGCAGAAAGATTTGGGGGGGATTCATTTCAGATTACACAGATCTAGATATTAAATAGCTAATGATTTTCTTAATTAATTGTAGAAATAGGTAGAAATCCCAGATGAAGGATAAGTAACAGAGTAACCTGCTTTTGTTTTCTTGAATTAATCCTGCATACATATGGCAATTTCTTTACACAAGTGTGACATGGAAACAGTAATCTTCACATCAAGATGCATGCTGCAATTTGAGGACGGTCAGAATAGTGTGGGGGTTTTCTTCTGTCAAGATAAGAACGCTACTAGGAGGCCACTAGGCTACAGGAGATGGTCTTTGGTTATGAACACATGCATACCTTTGAACTGTAAACTGCAGGTAACTTCTGCAGGTAACTTATGTTTCAAACTATTAATAAGAATTAAAGTATCTGCTTTAGTGAATCTGAATTTCTTAATATATACTTTTCTGCTTTTAATGAGAACATCACTGTTTGAAGAGAAGTGTTTCTTATTGCTGCACATTTCTGATTTCTATTAAACCCAAAATGCTTTAAGATATATTTATAACATCAATGTATTAGAATACATGCAAAGATCAAGGGAATCACGGGGGATTCACCTGAGAGGGTGACACTGCCAGCACAGCTGAAGTGCCTCTATGCAAATGCATGTAGCTTGGGTGACAAAAAGGACAAATTAAGGGCCACTCTGCTGCTGGAATGCTATGACATAGTGGCTATTACTGAAACTTGGTGGGATGATTCCCATGACTGGAATATAGGGATAGATGGGTACAAGCTCTTTAGGAAAGACAGGCAGGTTAGGAGGGGAGGAGGTGTTGCTCTCTATGTCAGTGACCAGCTGCAATCAGTGGAGCTCTACCTGGGGAAGGATGATGAGCTGGTTAGGATCATATGGGTGAAGATTAAAGGGAAGGGAGGGGAAGGTGATGTTCGTGGAGGGATCTGCTACAGGCTACCTGACCAGCAGAACCAAGGAAATGAGGCATTCCACAAGCAAATGGATGTGGCTTCGTGTTCACAAGCCCTGGTCCTCATGAGGGATTTCAGCCACCCTGACATCTGCTGGAGGAAGAACACAGCTTGGTACCAGGAACATCCTGGAATGCACAGATGACAACTTCCTCCTCTGAGTGGTAGAGGAACCAACAAGAAAAGGTGCTATGCTGGACATTGTTCTCACCAATGAGGAAGGGCTGGTGGCTAATGTGAGGCTCAGGGATAACCTTGGCTTCAGTGACCATGAAGCAATAGAATTTAAGATCTTCAGGGCAACTAGGAGGATGTATCCCAAGCTTACAACCCTGGACTTTAGGCATACAGACTTTGATCGCTTCTGGGATCTGCTGGCCAAAGTATCGTGGGACAAAGCCCTTGAAGGAAGAGGGACCCAGGACAGCTGGTCAGTGTTCAAGAATCACCTTCTCCATGCCCAGGAGCAAAGTATACCCACAAAGAGGAAAGCAGGAAAGAATGCTGGGAGACCTGCCTGGATGAGCAAGGAGCTCCTGGACACACTGTCACACAAAAAGAAACTCTACAAGGAATGGAAGAAAGGACAGCTGGAATGGGGGCATGTAAGGAAGCTGCCTCAGCAGCAAGATACCTGGTTAGAAAAGCTAAAGCTCAGTTAGAATTAAATCTAGCCAGGGAGATCATGGGGCACAGTAAAAGTTTATGTAGGTATATTAATGGTAAAAAGAAGCCTAGGGAAGGTGTGGGCCCCTCAGAAAGGAAACAGGTGAACTGGCAGCAAATGACATGGAGAAGGCTGAGGTTTTCAATGACTTCTTTACCTCAGTCTTAACTGGCAAGGGCCCCAGCCACACTCCCAGAATAATGGAAGGTAATGGCAGGGACTGGAAGTAGGAACTGCCCATTGTGAGTGAAGATCAAGTTCATGACCAGCTGAGGAACCTGAAAGTGTTCAAGTCAATGGGAGCCAATGGGATACACCCCCAGGTGCTGAGGGAATTGGTGGATGAGATGGCTAGGCTGCTCTCCATCATATTCCAAAAGTCCTGGCAGTCCAGGAATGTCCCCACTGACTGGAAAAGGGGAAACATAACTCCTGCTTTCAAAAAGGGAAAGAGAGATGACCCAGGGAACTATAGGCCAGGCAGTCTCACCTCTGTGCCTGGTGAGATCTTGGAGCAGATCCTCCTGGAGGCACTGCTCAGGCAGAAGAATAACAAAGAAGTGATTGGGCACAATCAGCAAGGCTTCACCAAGGGCAAATTTTGCCTGACAAACCTGGTGGCCTTCTATGACAAGGTCACAACATTAATAGATGAAGGCTGAGCAACCGACATTATTTGTCTGGATCTGAGCAAAGCCTTCAACACTGTTCCGCACCACATCCTGGTCTCCAAACCAGTGCAGAATGGGTTTGATGAGTGGACCATTCAGTGGGTAAAGAACTGGCTTGAGGGCCTCACCCAAAGGGTGGCTGTCAATGGGTCCATGTCCAAGTAGAGGCCAGTGACAAGTGGAGTCCCTCAGGGACCAGTCTTGTTTAACATCTTTGTTGGCGACATGAACAGTGGCATTGAGGCACCCTCAGCACCCACGCCTTTGCTGACAACACCAAGCTGTGTGGTGCAGCAGACACGCTGGAGGGAAGGGATCCATCCAGAGGGACCTTGACAGGCTGGAGAGGTAGGCCCATGACAATCTCATGAGGTTCAACAAGACCAAGTGTAAAGTCTTGCATCTGGGTCGGGGCAATCCCAATCACCAATATAGGCTGGTCAGGGACTGGTTTGAGAGCAGCCCTGAAGAAAAACACTTTGGGGTGCTGGTGGATGAGAAGCTCAACCATGAGCCAGCAGAGTGCACTTGCAGCTCAGAGAGCCAAGCAGAGCCTGGGCTACATCGAGAGAAGTATAGCCAGCAGGTTGAGGGAGGTGATTCTCCCACTCTGCTCTGGTGAGACTCCACCTGGAGTACTGCATCCAGTTCTGAAGCCCCTATTACAGGAAAGAGCTGAACATGCTGGAAGGTGTCCAGAGAAGGATGAGGATGAGCAGAGGGCTCAAGCACTTTTCCTATAAGGACAGACTGAGAGAGTTGGGACTATTCAGTCTGGAGAAGAGAAGGCTCTGAGGAGACCTTCTTGTGGCCTTCCAGTATCAGAAGGGGGCCACAAGAAAGCTGGGGAGGGACTTTTTAGGGTGGCAGGTAGTGGTAGGACTGGGGGGGGATGGTAGAAAACTAGAAATGGGCGGATTCAGATTGGATGTCAGGAAGAAGCTCTTCCCCATGAAGGTGGTGAGACACTGGCACAGGTTGCTCAGGGAGGTGGTGGAAGCCTCATCCCTGGAGGTTTTTAAGGCCAGTCTAGATGTTGTTCTGAGCAACCTGCTCTAGTGTGAGGTGTCCCTGGATAAGGGAGGGGGGTTGGAAGTAGATGATACTTGAGGTCCCTTCCAATCCTAACAGCTCTATGATTCTATGATCTGTATTTTTATTTTAAAAACCCAGACATTCTTAAAGCTAAATTTACCCTTACTGTCATAGGTTCCCAGTTAAGACAGTTTATAGTTGTATCTTATTTTAAATAGTGTCTAGCTACTGTGTACACATTTGCTAATTTAAAATGGGCCTTTACAATAGAATGACTGTACCAAAATGTTACAAAGGAGTTACAAAGCCAGCTGCTACTGATTTAGATGTAGCATGGAGGCAATATGTAATTTCAGAAAGGAGTATATGGTTGATATGAAGGACAAACACACATTTTCTGGTATTTCTGTATCTGGATTGCTGCATCTTGCTAGTTATAAATGCTTTTACAGATGATTTCCCATACAGTTGTGCAGCAGTATCAGCATATCATAGAATGATTTGGCTTGGAAGTGACCTTAAGAATCATCTAGCTCCTTTTTTGATTCAGAAAAGTCTCTCAAAATCTTTCTAAGAGAAACCCCCTGGGCTGTCTACTGCTTTTGCTTAAAGGGCTTTCTGCATTTGGTTTTCCAGTAGAGGTGTCTTTAAATTTCGCCCACTGAAACATTTGCGTCTCTGGGAACGGCCTCTGAACTGCAGTCAGCCTTACCCCAGTGTACAAATTCTGAGCTGCCCATTTAAAATCCATCTCCCAATGACAGGAGAATGTGTAAGTGCTGCTGAGGTCCTTCCCAGCCACATGATTTGGTTCTGTAAAAATGCTTGTGTGCAAGAGCGCCTGGTTGGCAGCTTCTCATCAGCCTCTGTTGTGAGGCCTAATAATGCCTCCAGAGAACATGAAACTCCTTGTTGATGGAACAGAGGAATACAAAGATTGTTTACCATGGAGGACATCTCAATCCTTATCTATCGATTGATTGCATATTCTGTAATAAGTTTGGAGTGCCTTCTGCTTTCCTTATACCCTGTAAAGTAAGAACAGAGGGTATCTCTTGCTCTGCTTTTTTCTCAAAAGAGAAGAAAGAGTGATAACAACCGTCAAGTCTTTTCTATGTCTGGGATTTTGTTGCAGTTATAAAAAGTGCATCAAAAGATGTCAGCTATTTAATTTAATAAGGATTCCCACAAGTTCCAGCTGTTCCAGAAGAGTATCTAAATATTTGATTTGAAAACAATATGTATACCAACGCTGCAACATACTGCAGGCATGAGCACCCAGCAGCTCTGCAGAAGGATCTAAGTCTGGCTGGGCTAATTAGTGTTTGCAGGTGAAGCTGCTGTGAGGTTAGCTTCAGTTGTGAAAAGGTCTTGTGGGTTATATAAATGTAAAGATAAGAGTTATCTACAAAACTGAACAGAAACTATGTAAAATAGCTAATTTCAAGTTATAATAATTGCTAGGACACCAAATTTTGTTTCTCAGAATGATGTGATACATTTTTTAATCTCTTTGTATTAAAAAAAATGCTGGCTTGCTGCTGCCCTTATAGAAGAGATTAACAAAGGATATTTACTGCCAAAACCAGCTAAAAATGTCAGTTTACTTCAAATATTTGAAAGTATTAATCTTGACATGAAATTATATTGAAAATAAATTCTGTAACTTTTAACTTACTTGGAGGAAAAGTTAAGAGTTTAGGCCAGAGCAGTTTGCTTTTAACTTGTGCATCTGCTTGCAAATGCAGCAATTCTGTTACCTATCTGCTCAGACACCTTATTCTTTTGGGTTTAGGAGCATGGGAATGATTTAGTTGCACTGAGAAACGTGATTGCTTGTAGGCATATTCCCTTCCCATGGTTGATTCCATCATTTTCAAGTACAGTGTTACCAAATTTAAAGAAAGGGATGCTGAGTTTCACCTCTGAATGTTTGTATTTCCTTGTTCTATTACTTAAACTCTTCCTTTTCTTTCTTTCTGCAGCAGGAAAAGATTTGTGTTTTATATATATATCCCTGTCTCTTTTTTTCTCTTTTTTAATGCAGAATATTTTCTAGTATTACCAGTGTGTTTGGGGGAAAAAAATAGTGGACAATGTTAAAAAATAAAGGATATAAAAGAGAAATAAAAAGGCTATAAAAAGGTAGAGTGTAAGAAAATGGAAAAACTTTTCTAGTAATCCCTTAAAGTGATGAGCTTAAAAAAATACATTACAATTAGTGGGGGATTTAGTAGGCTTGCTTAAATTCCTTGGAGAAGACCAAGTCCAACCATTCTCGAATTCTACCAAGTCAGATGCTAAACCATGTCTCTCAGCACCACATCTCTGTGTCTTTTAAACATCTCCAGGGGTGGGGATTCAACCACCTCCCTTGGGGGACTTTAATCAATCAGGATTTTCTTTTTGATTTACTAAATCAAAAGGTTAGCAACTGTAGGAGTGAACATGTTTGTAAGGTAGATGTCGAATCGTTTCTACTGCAAAAATGTTGACACACATGAGAGGCTGGTGCCAAAGCCCAATAAATTTGCACCATGGTACACTGTATTTCAGCAATGAAGTATGGTTTTGATCTCAGAGATTCATATTGATATATATATGCTCTTAATTGAAAGGGGTGTATGCTGGTGTTCATAATAATCAGATAGGTATCAGTTTCAGAAACAGATACCTGCATAGTGGGGTTCTGAGTTGATGTAGAACTGCTGGATGGTTGTGTTTGAATACTTGTCTTGTAAGCCAAGCTGATGGGTAACGTTTTGAGCTGTATACATTGAGACATCAAGCTTGTGCTGTTCTGTCAGTACCTGCTGATAGGCACAAAGATCTCCAATACTGGCAATGATTAGTGCTATTTAAAGTCTTGCTTGGCACACAAACTTTGTCATATACTTGTAGTGATAAAGCTTTGGAATGCTGCAGGCTCCACTCATTGTAAAACTGCTGAAGTGAACATACAGACTGGCAGTGTGTGTACTTGTGAAGTGGCTCATGCATGCAATGAAAGCACTTTCACACTAGCATAAAAAGTTGCTATTGGCTTCTTCCTGTCTCCAGCAAGCATTTCCAATTTTAGAACTGCTGTCCTCTTATTTTTGAGCTAGGTTCCCTCTTTCCTTTTTTCTCCCACTGAGTTGAAAGCATTGCAGACCCATTCTTTTTCTCTCTCTGTTCTCTCTCCAAAGAAACTGGCAGCCATTTCCCATGCAACTTCTCTTTTAGGATGTGCAGCAACTTTCCAAGGATTCTCATGGGGTTTTTATAGACAAAATGTGTTCAAAGGTACCAATGTCTGAACCACTGATTCTGTTCTGTACTATCTAATGGAAAGAGCCAAAGCTTTTCTCTTTCCATTATTTTCTCTTTTCAAAGCAGGTGTGGTTTGAGTGGTTTTTATTTTTGTTTGTTTGTTTTGGGGTGGGGCTTTTTTGTTGGTGTCTGGTTGGTTTTGTGGTTGGGCTTCTTTGGTGGTGTTTTGTTGTAACTTGTTTATTTGTTTTTCCCCAAATGCATACTTTCTGGATGCCAAATTTACTGTATCCCAGGCTCCCATGCGTCTGCCTTACCCCAATGCATCTAATTTTCTTACCTGGGACTTTTATTGAGATGCAGTTTGAGGACCTGAGATATTAATGTAGGGTTTTTCAAAGCTGAGATTCCCAAATAGCCTGTTCCACGCTTAGAAATACAGCACACATCTAGATGCTATAGGGGGTGTTAATAATCCTAACTGCACGTGTGGCAAGTCTTGTCTGTAGTGAAAATAAGTAATTTTGTATGTCACGTTTCTGACATGTGGCAGCTAGTCATGTATGCCCTGGCCATCCACTGTATAAAATTTCCTTCTGCTATCATCAGCTGTTTAATATCTCTATAGACAATCTTTTCAGATAGTAAACTGAATGTAGTCTCAATATCTCCAATTTGTTTAACCTAAGTACTCATAATGCATTGGCCCAAATTTGAACAGCTTTCTAATCAATTGAATTGCTGCTTTGACCTGCTTAGTTGACATCCATCACTTACTGATCATTTAGACCTGATAAGTTTAGAACCAGCTAGCTAGCATATTCTCTTTTTTATTATTTTGATGGCTGCTGCTTTTATTTTGATTTACCTTGCTGTGCCCTTTGTGTTGAGCTCTTTTTTTGTTTTCCCCTTCATTGGGAAGAATGAGGGCTCACTTTACTAAATACTCAAGTTTAGTGTTTTCATCTATTTTCTTCCCTGAAGAATGGTACTTTGTCTTTATTACAAATAAAAGGAGACTTTTTGATTCAGCATAGTTTTTCATTATTGCTTAAGACATTCACAGGAAGGTTCCTGCACTTGTATCGCAGTCATTCCACAGGTATCAGAGTAATCATTTGAGTTGAGACTGAACCCAAATATGGTGTACAATTTGTGGTTCAAGGAGCATTACAAGCATACTCCATTCTGTAGTAGAAACCTGGGTGCTCTCAGGTGTCTTGTTCTTGCTTCTGGGACTCAAAAGAGGGGAATGAGGCTGGCTGGAGGTACGTTTGTCCAAGCTTGTTGCCCCTGTATTTGCTCAGCAGTTTTCAGGAAGAGTAATGTTTCAGCCAAATGTTATTTACATTATTTACAGGTGGGATTTTTGGTAAATTGAGTAATACCCATATTGTGTTGCTGTCAAATTTGCTGAAATACCTTTGTACCTTGACCTTCTTTTGATAAGGTTTGTGAAAATAGTATCTTAGTGCATGCTTAGACCAATTACATCACCAAGAGAAAGAGTTTTGAGTGCTATGAGGAATTAAACAGAGGGGGGTTTGGTTATTTTTTCCTTTGTTTACTTCAGTCTTCTCTCTGTAGCCATGAATTCACTGTCCACTCTTCTGTAAAGGCAGAGTGGGGAAACACAAAACATCTGAGGTTGGTGTTAATGCTGCAGGAACATAACACGGGGGTTCAGTGTTGCACTGTACAATCTTGTTGGTGCTGATGAATTACCTTGTCACAGAAATGTAACCAATGTTAGGAAATCTTACTGTAGTTTTTTTTTCCTCATAGAGATGTCACAGTGACTGAGAAGGATGTATCACATGCCATATTACTGCCTTAGGACCAGAATGTGTTGTCTGCTTTGGTGCAGCTGAGGGACTAAGGGGTTTATATTTCTAGCAGCTTGTCAGGGCACGAGGCAGACTATTGGTGTGTTCCAGGGCTGCTCTAGTCTGCTCATGAATGAAAGGTTGCTCTTCTCTGTTTTCTCTAAAGTTTCTGACATTTTACCAGGTGATGATTGCTTGGATGAGGGAGGTGGAATTGCATTTTCTACGCAGCACAAAACAGCACCTCCATTGATAGAGATATTTCTTTATATTCAAGAGCTCTTTAGCTTTGGACTGTATGACTGAGTTATTTTTGAATGTTATGCTACTGCTTGAATCTGGTGTGATTATTTCTTTCTTGCTGAGTTTAGAGGGTGATCCCTTTCCAAGAATCTTGGGAAAATATTGATTTCATCCTTGTGACCATTTGTGAGATTTTGCTGAATTACAATTGCTGTTTTTCCACTTTGGCAGAGGAGGAACTAAGGTACAAGTAGTTTAAATAACCTGCTGGAGGCAAATCTGTGGGAAAATAGATTGCAGAAGCTGGCTGTCCTGAGCCCAAGTGTCTAGACTGAGAGATAGTCTTTTTTCCCATAACAACAGAATGCTCTCGCTGAATTTCATGTTGGACTGCTGTGTGCTTTTGGAGCACCGAGCACTGTGTAGAATGCAGTTTAAGCTCGGGTTGTTTGAACACTGTGTTTCAGGTGTAGGCATAAGAAAAGAAGTTGGTAAGATACTCTGTTATTTAGGAAATGTATTTCTTTTTTAAAAAAAAAAGAGGTAAAACTCTGCAGCTTGGTTTAACACTCAGACATACCATGCAGACCATATGAAGTAACTAAACGTCTCTTCACCCCCCTGCCCCTCTCTCCTTGGGATATGTGCTGGGATGCTACCACACAGATGACAAAATGTGTCTGCTCCCTTGCTTTGGTATAGTTTCCATTTCTCTTCCAGAGAGGAATAGGATTCAGGAGTCAAAGGCAGGGTGTGAAATTATATGAAGAACATGACTGCTTCCAGGATCATGGCCAAAGTGAGGTGACAAGGGCCTAAAACCCCCCTGTAGCACGCTGAGTGTGATGGCAGTCTGCTGTGTTACTTAGCTTTACAAATATGGGGACTGGTGGCTGTCAAGAGAGAGGGAGACTGGAAACTAGCCTTTGACTTACTGAGTTGTCAAGGTTAAAAGCTACACTGAAAGCCTTGAGAAAACTGCAAGGAGAGTGGCAGAAGATCACAGTGTGGACAAGGAGCATGACCGGGAAAGGGGATCAGCTGGCAGCATCTTCTTTGAAGGGGATAGATAGCAAAGTGCTTCAGCAGCTGCATAATCTATTCCATCTGTGACAAAATTATGTATGTTTTGGGGTGGGGAGTGAGGGTTCTGCAGTAGATGCAGCAGACAAGGCCAGCAGTAATCTATATCTGAGTATGGTTATCAGCAAGCAGAAATCCCTCAGAGGCTGAGACTGAATTATCGTTCTTTCGACTATTGTCCCTGCCTAGGTGTGCAGAAGATGGTCACAGAACAGCAGATACCCTTTTTCTTTTTCTGTGGAGCTTTCCCTGATGGTTCTCATTTCCATTCTTTTTTCTTGCCTTTTTTTTTTTCCCTTTCTGTTTGCCATTGCTCAGGTGCCAGTGGATAGGAGGGTAATGCCTTACCCTGCCACACATCCCTGAGAGCAAAGCAAGGACAGGTTTAGACAGGCATTGTTTCTCTCCTTGATGTGCTCAGCTTATGCACTGGGTTTTGCTAGCCATAAATTTTAGGAGAATGTTTGTATGCTTACAGTTTTGTCTCGCTCGTGGTAGGTTTCAGTGCCTCACATTTCATACTTATTTGCCAGGGAAAATATTTGCAAGCAAGACTGTATTTGTGCAGTATGTGTACAATACATTAATCAACTGCAGGGGTTTTTTTCTCAGTTGTGGCTGTACATGGGGACATTTAACACGGCATACATACTGCCTGATTTGTTGTATTTTGTGGTGTTGTGTTTCTTTTTGTTAAATACAAAGCACTAAATGTAGCTGGAGAATCTATGGCTTCAGTAATTGCAGTGACTCTTCTACCAGCAGTGCTTCCATATATTGCTTTGCTATGATGCACTGTTGAATATTGCAGAAAGCATATCAAATATATTTGCTATTTCTAAAAAGAAATTCATGTTTGATTTTTAGAGTGAAATTTGCATGTGAAGGTTTTCTTCCCTTTGGCATGAGACTGTATTTGAAGCATGTGGTAATTTTGTGTCTAGCCATTTTAATGGATAGTGGGAAATAGTTTCACTTTGCATTAATGTTTTTGTTAAAAATATGGGCTGCATACCAAAGTGATTTTAAATTCAGGAAAAAAAAGAGAACTTATAAATGTTCCTAAACAATAATAGCTAAAATTCAGTGCTGTATATGAGCTTTCAGTTTGATAAATACTTACTTATGAGGTCATAAATACTTGAGGTACAAAAGGTTAATGTAGTGTGAAAGGCTGTAAAACATAGGGAGCAACCTGCTAGATCATAATGATGCATTAGTACCTTTCAGTATGAATGCTAGTGGTTATAAAATCTTTAGGTTGAGTTTATTTTGTAATACAAGGATGTAAAGCCAGAGTATCTTCACTGTGTAGTTGCACTGCTCTTTGTTATTTATTTCTCTATGTTGTAAAACAAAAAAAGAGGGTCTCTCATCTGCTCATAAGTGCCCACTGACTGAAAGTGATGAAAGACCTCTTTTTGACTAATAAAATTTCTGAAGAGCGTATGTCAGGTGTTGTCTGTGTGCTCAAAGTAAGTAATAAACTAAAGTAATACTCTGTGATTTTTTTTTTCCCCCCTCTGCTTGTTAATAAGTTTCCATGAGATAAAGTAAGCAATAAGGCATGAAGGGAACAAAAGTGATATCAATTTTGTAAAGCAGTACTGCAGTTTACTTTTGAAGAGAAAGAAATACAGTGCTAAAGTCATGAAGTGAGCATTTGCTGAATGGTAAAATTGACTTTATCATCATAAACTATAGTATTTCTCAGCCTTAGAAGTCTTCTGCAGTTTGTAATTGTCTTCAATATGCTGATGCAGCTAATATTTCTCGTTTAGTATCTACCTCTGTGAAGTGATAATTTTCATGCTTTGGTGATCATTGCTTTTTACTGAAGCAAATGACTTCCTCTTACTCCTATATCAGAGCTTATGACAGATTAGGATAATTTTACTGTAATTAATCTTTTGAGTCAGTTGCACTCTTTTCAGTGAAGTGCCATGTCTTGGCTGGGCTAAATGGAAACAGTTAATAAAATCTGAAATCAAATATGAAAAACTTTTATTTGCAGGCTGTTGATACTTTCTTTCAGTTGCCGCTGCTCTCTGCTTACAAAAGAAGTCTTTTACTTTCAATTGATTCGCCCAATGAAGTACATCTGTATCTGGAAGATATTAGTTTTGGGGGAATTAGAGAAGAAATGTTGATGGGGAAAATATTTGGTATAGTTAGAGCTCTCAGGTTTTATTACTTTTAGACGATGAAAATCAACACATTCTGTTCTTATTAAGATAGAATTCGAAAGCTGGTAGCAGTTGGACTGTGCAAATATATCGTTAGTAAATCTCTGTAGATGATATTATTTTTAGTTTAAGGCATATTTAAATTAGCAAACAACACTGTGAGTGGCTTCTGCTCTGACTTAATTAGCACAGAATACCTGCGAGAGCAGAAAGTGAGACGCACGTCCTGTAAAAGCCTCCCTAACGACTCTGAGAAGAACGCATTGCTTAACACATTTTGAGAAGGTTGGTTTTATCTGGGGACAATTGGTCAAGCTAGAAATCCAAATAACAAGGCTCTAGTAGGCCGGTACAATGAGTTATGGGTCTATGACTCATATTGTCAAATGCCTCTTTGGATTACAAAGTACAAGATGTTGATGATAACACAAAAAAAGTATTTTGTATTCCCAACTCATACTTCTACATTAGGTTATGAGGCTTTCTGTGCCTTACTTCTGGACAGAAAGCGTGTTTATTCTCTTTGCTGTAATATTCTCAGTCTTCATTACCTTAAAGCATTCCCAGCTGCTCAGCCATTCTGACTGACTAGCTGTGTCTTTCAAAGTGCCTTTTTTTTTTTCCTCCCTTGAATTAAGTATCTTCCTCATGCAACACTAATCGTGGATATTTTTAATAGAATGGCATGGGGGAACTTAATTAACCTTTTCATCTTCCTTTTTATTTAAAGGAAATTTGAGAAATCAATGGTGTGGTTTCTAATTTAATGCATGCACCCCACAATGTCTATTAGAGGCTCTTCACATGAGTAAGTCAGGTGAGACATAACTGCTCATCTTTAGCTCACAATTCATTTTCTTTCAGCCAAAATGCTCACCTGACATTCTAATCGGGAAAGAGTAAGAGTCCTTGAGTATATGTGTTAATAAATATATATTCTTCATGAATTTATATAATCTCATAAGTGCAGTCATTAATACTTTTAGGATGGTTATGCAAAGAACTGAAGGAATTTCAAATTATACCTCCCATTTGTGAGTTTCATTTTTTTGACCTTCTTTCCTTTCTTTCATTTGGTAAATAATAATTAGAAATGCTTGTCATACTTTTTCTCTAGTTAATGAGTGGTTGAGAGTTCACAGCGTTCTGGAGAAAATGAGTTCTTTACCAGGATGGAAATGAGCAGACAGTAAAGGTTGTAATTTACAATTTTAGTTGTATATCCATTTTCAGAAGTCCAACAAAGAGAAATTTTGACAGTATTTCATTTAGAAGTAGAGGAAGGGGAAGGCGTTATGCAAGTAGATGATACTAAACGCAGATGCAGTTCATGCCATATTTCTGTAAGCTATTCTTTTACCTTTCTCTGGATGAAGTCAATTTATGTATTCTCAGTTTGCTAGATTTCTAAATGAGTTTTGCTCCCAGTGGCTATTAATTATTGCTGTAACTTCCTTTTTTATTAGTGCATAAGTTCTACTCACAAAAAGAAGATTCGTAGCTCCTCCTGAATAAAATCTGTATTTAAAGATTAAACGCCTGCCCCATGATTTCCTCACATTCTTCAAGTAGGGTATGTATGGTTCAGGCTTGCTTTTCAACACTGCACTGGTTAGTCCACACCTTGAGTCCTGTGTCCAGTTCTGGGCCACTAAGTTTAGGAAAGATGTTGACTTGCTGGAATGTCTCCAGATAAGGGCAACAAAGGTGGTGTGAGGGGTTTGGAACACAAGCCCTATGAAGAGAGGCTGAGGGAGCTGGGGTTGCTTAGCCTGGAGGAGAGGAGGCTCAGAGGAGACCTTATTGCTCTCTACAACTACCTGAAGGGAGGTTGTAGACAGGTGGGGGCTGGTCTCTTCTCCCAGGCAACCAGCACCAGAACAAGAGGACACAGTCTCAAGCTGCACCAGGGGAGGCTCAAACGATGTTAGAGGAAGAAATTCTTCACAGAGGGAGTGATTGCCCATTGGAATGTGCTGCCCAGGGAGGTGGTGGAATCACCATCATTGGAGGTGTTTAGGAGGAGACTTGATAGGGTGCTTGGTTGCATGGTTTAAGTTGATTAGGTGGTGTTGGATGATGGGTTGGACACGATGATCTGACAGGTCTCTTCCAACCTGGTCCTATTCTATTCTATTCTATTCTATTCTATTCTATTCTATTCTATTCTATTCTATCTCAATGATCAAGCCCTTTTTTATTTAAAAGTGTTAACTGCAGTAAAAGTATAAACTAGAATGAAAATTCCATACTTAGAAAAGTTAAAAAAAGAAAAAAAAAAAAATTTATTTTGAGCTGCAGTTTTCAACTAGAGTCAGTTGCTGAAGGCTGCATCCAGTTGAGTGCTGAATTCCTCCAAGGATGGACCATCCCAGACTTTCTGGGAAATTTGTTTTAGACTCTCAGGAAGATTTTTTCCATCACTGAAAACAAATGTTCTGTACTTCAGCTTTTGCTCATTGCCTGTAGACCTGTCACTGGACAACACTGCCAAGAGTCTAGCTCCTTCATCTTTCCTCCTTCCCTTGAGGGGTTTATTCACATTGATAAGACTCTTCCAAGTCTTCTCTTTTCTAGGCTAAACAGTCCCAATGCTTAGCCTCTCCTCATTTGTCAGACACTCCAATCCCTTCCACATTGCTGGCTCCTATTTAATTTGTCTCCCAGGACTCCTATGTCTTTTTCTGCAGAGCTGCTTTTCAGCTAGTCACTCTCCTGTGCATGGGGTTGTTCCTCCTCAAGTGTGGAGCTCTGCACTTCCCACTGAACTTCGTGAGGCTCCGCCTGGCCTGTATCTGTAGCCTGTTAAGGTCCTTCTTCATGGCAGCACAACCCTCATTCCACACAGCTTTGTTTTGTCTGCAGTCAGCATTACTAGACTGAGTTCCATTTCTGAGCATTGAAGAAAAGACAAAACTCTGTAATAACGGCAGAGGGAGCATGGATGTAACCTCTTTTTTGGATTCCCAAAGTGAACTACAGATAGCAAAACTTTTTGAGAGTATTATGGCTAATGGTTTCTCTGTACACATGGTAGATGAAAACAGGCATATCTTGCCTAAGGAATTTCTGGTTGCTGTGCTTCAGGAGGAGGAACAAGGAAAGAGGTCTGCTGACAAGGTCATTGTGAGAAACAGGGAAAGGTAGAAAATAGCTTTAAACTCTCAGTGACAACTCTCCTGATCCAAGGGTTGCTATTAGGGAATGTTTTGTGGGAGCTTTTTGAGGAAAGAAAAACCCGATTTCAAGCACATCTGAGTTCTATTTCTTCCACAGTTATTTTCATACACTTATGTATCAATAGTTGAAGTAGTTGCCCAGTTCTGCTTTAAAAGCTGCATTGGTACAGCTCTGTAACAGGCACCATTCATTATGATCAAGCTGCATTCACTGTAACATTGGCATAAGATTTGAATTGGTGATTTATATGTTTTACAAATACACAGAACCATTCAGTAGTGTATAGAATTTGTTTCTTTGTTGTTGTTGATGGAGGGTTGTGTTGTTTTGGTTTTGTTTTGAAAGGAAGGAAAAAGGAATGCTTTGTCTAAACTTTAAATCATATTCCACATTACTGAAGGAAAAGGTCTTGGATGAATGTGAAGAGAAGGATGAGAAAAGTCTGCTTGTGGTTTATGAAAAGCCATAATGTTGCAGGATGTGGACTACTTTGACATTGGTTGGGCTAGTAGGAAACTTTGGGCATGTTCCATTGGGAGTGATAGTGTGTTTTATAGAAGTGGTATCAGAGAATGGCAGCACCAGATTTTCCATGCAAAACATACCTTTTCTGAAACTCCACTGTCATTTGTTTGCAGCATGCTAAGACAAGAGAGTATCAAACATAATCAATAAGAAAATTCCAGGTATTTTTTCATAGAATGGCATTTAAGTAAGTTTGAAAAATTATCTTGTTTAAGAGCTGATATGCTCTTTAAGTTGGTGCATACCTCAGTGTAAAAAGAGCAATGCAATTTAGAAAGTGTCTTTTTGTGACACAGAGAAGCCTGAAATTCTGTATTTCAAGGGGTTCAAGCACTGACTCTGGGCTAAGACATACAAGTGAGCAAATGGAAAGTCACAGCAGGAACTCAGGAAGAGGTGAGGGGTCGAACAATGAAAACCCTTTTATCATGCTGTCACGTTTTCTTTCTTTTCATGAGCTTGCACTGTAGCAATCAACCATTCTCTCTCAGCATGAAACTCTGCTCTCGAGAGTTCACTCAGCAGTTGGTTGTGTCAACACAACTCTGTAAAAAAGGACTTTACATGCATGACATAAGTCTAGTTCAGAGGGGGAATTCCAGAAACCAGAGTACATTGATTCCAGCTGAGGGTAAACATTGCTTTCTAAACAGCTCTTCCTAGCCCAACCTGCAAATGTTCCATCTAAGGCGCTTCTTCCGTTTCTCTTAAAGAAAGCAATGTGCTTTGAAGCTGCGTAGCACAGTATTTCATTAATGATTTTTCTTTGGACAAATATTGTGAAATGTCACAGCACTGGACAAGGTTGTCACAGACTTTAAAAGATAATTTTTGTCCAGAGAGAGCCTTGTTGCCAGAACAAAAATGTAATCAGCTTTATTCAAGCTTTGCAGCCTTTGAGAATGTTGACTTTCAATTGCTAATACTTGCAAGAATTTTTAAGCCAATTTGAACGTTTAAAGAGAAGACTGTTTCATCACAGTGATGCTTGTATGTGTACTTAAGCTGTGTTACTTACTGGTATTTGGTTTTAGATGGAAGATCTGTATTTCTGTATAATTTAGAATGTATCATGTCCATTCCCAATAATAATTTCAAAGGAAGCATTTTAGCTCCTGTTTTGTAATTATCTGCATAACTCTGGAATCCCTGAAGGTCTTTTCCGTGGTCAGAGAAAGTGACAGTTTCCAAACCAATCTATGTTTATCTAAGGCTCTGTCACAGTAGAAAGGAATAAGCCTCTCCCCCAGCTTTCTCTTACCCAACAACATCTCTACTTCTATGTACATTTCTTCAGCTGTGAATTGGATCAGTCTGGAGATTCATTTTATGAAGTCTAAGTTCCTAGTTTGGTCAGTAGACAGCTGCTGGAGTAAACCTGAGGTGGGGTGGAAGGATCCAGAGTCCCAGGGCAGCAGAAAGGCAGGAGTTCGTGTCAGGTGTGTCATTGAGGCTTTCGGTGATGATGAAACCTTAGCATTATGTTTCATTAGAGGCACAGAAGAGGAAACAAGCTGCATTGTGACAAAAACAACAGAGATTAATTGTACGAAAGCAATGAGTAATTTGTAGGCAAAGATGACACGAGCAAGCCATTTTTTAGTGCTGAGGATACTGATAGCTTTTTGTTCTTCGAGCACTTTGATGGATTTATCAAACAAGCTGTGCAATGTGAAGCTAGAGCTCCCATTTAAGTGATAAAGAAACCTTTAATCAGCTCTAATCAAGATTTTTGTATTTATTTTCATGGTGGGTTTTTTTGATGTGTTTTCATTTGTTGCCTGTCTGGATTTTTACATCAGTCTTTCAAGGATTTGAAGCAAAGATATTTTTGAACACTGGATTCCTGCTATTGAAGTCCTTTGAAAGAGCAACAAGAATTACATCAGAAATACTCGTTTTCTGAGGAACAGATAAAAGAGGAATAGCCAAATGGCTAGAATATTTCTGTGTACCTATGTATGACTACTTAAGATATTTCATTAGAATGAAATTAATGTTTTTACCCTATGACCAGTGAAAGGTCTCTGAGTCAATCTGCTTAGTTTCTGTATTTAGGGTGGGGTTTTTTTTAAGGATAGACCCAAGGAATCAGCCATGCGAACAGACTATCCCACAGAGGGAAAAGGGTTCTAGGAAGGGAGTTGACAGGTCTCATTTACAGGGCTTTAAACTGGATTTGAAGGGGGAAGGGGGTGAAACCAGTCCCCCAGACACGAGTATGAGAGTGGTAAGCTGGAGTCCGGGGTGAAACCAGCAGCCCAGCTGAAGTGCATGTACACTAATGCACGCGGAATGGGTAACAAACAAGAGGAGCTGGAAGCCTTGTTACAGGAGGAAAGTTATGATGTAGTTGCCATCACAGAAATGTTGTGAGGTGACTCACATGACTGGAGCACTGTAATTGATGGCTACAGGCTCTTCAGGAGACAGGTGAAGGAGAAGGGGTAGAGGGGTGGCCCTGTACATCACAGAGGCTCTAGATGCCGTGGAACTAGAGATTAAGGTTGATCAGGTTGAGTGCCTATGGGTGACAATTAGAGGGAAGGCCAACAAAGCTGACATCCAGGCTGGGGGCAGGTGTTGATCTGTTAGAAGGTAGGAGAGCTCTGCAGAGGGACCTTGACAGGCTGGACAGATGGGCAGAGTCCAATGGCCTGAGGTTTAACACATCTAAATGCTGGGTTCTACACATTGGCCACAACAACCCCATGCAGTGCTACAGGCTGGTGTCAGGGTGGCTGGAGAGCAGCCAGGCAGACAGGGACCTGGGGGTACTGGTTGATAGTAGGCTGAACATGAGCCAGCAGTGTGCCCAGGTGGTCAAGAAGGCCAATGGCATCCTGGCCTGTATCAGGAATAGTGTGGCCAGCATGAACAGGGAGGTCATTCTGCCCTGTACTCAGCACTGGTTAGGCCACATCTTGACTCCTGTGTCCAGTTCTGGGCTCCTCAGTTTAGGAAAGATGTTGACTTGCTGGAACGTGTCCAGAGAAGTGCAACAAAGCTGGGGAGGGGTTTGGAGCACAAGCCCTATGAGGAGAGACTGAGGGAGCTGGGGTTGCTTAGCCTGGAGAAGAGGAGGCTCAGAGGAGACCTCTACAACTACCTGAAGAGAGGTTGTAGCCAGGTGGGGGTTGGTCTCTTCTCTCAGGCAACCACCAACAGAACAAGAGGACACAGTCTCAAGCTGCACTAGGGGAGGTTTAGGCTGGATTTTAGGAAGAAGTTCTTCACAGAAAGAGTGATATGTTTTTCCTTCTTGGCTAAGGGAGTTAGGATGCAGCTGATTAGAGAACCGTTTCATTAATTGCTGCTGTTGTGATACTCATGGATAGGATCAGTAGGCAGTCACAAATAGTTATTGAATCAATGCAAACAATAAATAATGCATTAAGGCCACCTGCTATAATTCCTTCTCCCATTTCAAGTTATTGATATGCTGAAGTCAATTGGATGTCCTTAACTGAACTTGGCAACTGCTTACTTACTCAGAACTCTGTTAAATCCTCTTATGAATATTCTTTTAAAAATCATACCTGTTCTTCATACCAGCAAAGTTTGCCTATGTTTTGATACAACTTCCAGAATCCAAACCGTTTCTGGTGATTCCACTCCAAACATGATTGATCTGCTATTCCCTGGGATTCTGCTGACTCTTTCAGAAGAAAAATGATGAGCCAGCAATGGTGACATAAAGCACTATGTAAGGGTTATATTCCATATTGTTAAGGGAGATAGATTGGGGAAATAATTAATGTAGCCAAGTAATTAATAACTCTTTGGTTGCCCTGCAGTACCAGAAGCTTAAGAAACCTATTTTATTGCTCCTATCTGTCCTCAAAATTAATGATCTCTTATTTAGGCTGCTAGCTTTCTATGCATAAGCTATCACAATAATAGCAGTGCTTTCTCGTAGCCTGTGGTATCAGCATCCAGAATGCATCCATCTAGAAATGAAATAAATAATCAGTACTGCTTTAAAGTCTTCAACCTGTAATGATACCCAGTATGCTGAAGCCCCAAAGCATGTTCAATAGCAGGAACCATAGAAACTGCTGAAGCCAATCACAAAATTATTTAGGTTCTTTTTCATTTGTCTGTAAATTGGATTAAGAAATTCCACTGGGGTATATTTGTGTGTTGCAGTAGATCAAAAACAAATGTCCCAGACAGAGTCAACCACCTTGCCTTGTCTTCCTCTAACATAAATATTCCAGTGGGGAGGTGGTTGTCTCTTCTTAGTGAAAAAGAGGTGCACTGACACCCTGCCTCCAGATACCTTGCCTTTTGGTCAATATTGGCAGACTGCCCACATCCTGCTTCTGATGGATGTCAGCAGGAGGCAGATGCTTCTTGTGGTGCTCTTGTCAGGTAGGATTCCCTCAGAGCACAGTGCTGTTGGGGGAGTCAAGGGAGGACACAATTCTTGTCCTCATTCAGAGGGTATTTCCACAGCTGACTATTCTGTGACATGACTCCTACACCAAGGGTCCCTGACAGCTCGCTGGAGCCATGGTAACACTTGTGACCCCGTGGTGGCTGTTGGTGACTGGGCAGGCTGTCGAGTAGTTGGGTAGTTGGTCATCCTTCTCACTGGCTCAGTAAGGCTTTGCTGTCAGAATTCATTACCGCTCGGAGCACATACCCTTACACTGAACATGGCATGGGACATCTGGAACTGGAATTGTGCAGGGGCTATTCTGGTCCCCTGTGTGTGGGAGAAGGGAAAAGTGAACTTCCTTGTCTGGTATGAAACTTTTTTAAAAGAAAGATTTTCATTGGATGATTATAACATTGCATGAGCTAATGCACAAGAGCAGCCATATTTTTCTGCCTTTCTAAATGCCACTCTATGTGAAGCAATTGCTTTCCTGTGAAGCACGATGTTAGGAATCTGTTCTGCCCATATGAAACAGCCAGGCTTGCTGCTCTGGCCAGCTTCATCACTCGGGCTACCAAAATGCTGTGCAGCTTGCAAGCTCAGTGTTTGTGTCTCACACTTTAACTCAGCTTCAAAGGATGTAGTTTATTAATAGGCACAGCTGAACATCTAACATACTTCTGCCAGTAGTGAAACGGAGGGGAGGTGTCTTCTTATGGACAAGTAGACTCAACAGTAGCCAGTGTGATAGCTCAGTGCTTTACAGACAGGACAAGATGGCCAAGAAGAACAAGGACTTGGCTGCTCTGCATGTTTCTTATCAGAACTGTCATAGAGTATGGTGACAAAGTAAATGCTTTGGGTTCTTTTCATTTGGTGCTCTGGATAGTAAAGTATTTTTGTAAAAGATATGAAAAGAGGAATGTTATAGCTTTTTTTTTATCTGGGGAATTGAGTGAAATTAATAGGAATAGGGAAATTATTTTCTCAAGTGAGTATAATATTGGGGTGAAATTCTGACTCAGCTCAATTGAAAGGGAATATTACCTCTGAAAACAAGTCAGGGTTCTCCCTGCAGGGCATAAGTCTCAGTGTCTCTGACACCAAGCATTCATACAGTATGAATTACTCAGTTACTCAGGGCATTTAGCAGCATTATCAGATGCAGTCATGATTATATTATTACATTTCTTTGTGCATAATGGCAAATTCTATATCTATGTGCACTTTGCACAAGAGCAGAACAAAGAGCAGTGCACGTTGGCTTCAGAAATGGATTCTGAAGGGGGTAAATTGATGTGGCATGAGCTGTATGCTTTGCAGTACGAGGTACTTGGAATATTTGGAACTAATCTGAAGGGAAAATAACCTTACCTTATAAAAGCCTGAAAGTGAGACTTTACTATTAACCTGTATTCACGGGAGAGGGATAACAGAGATACAGCTGATAAGAATAGTCACAGATATGTCTGGGAACATTTATCACAGCGGTAAAAACACATGGTGATAGAATTTTTTCCCGCACATGTACACCTTTGTGTAAACATTAAAGTACAAACAGATGTATCTGCTTAGGGAACTCTTTTTCCTCTATGTCATTATGCTTCTGAGAAGCACATTGCAGGGCTGGGGCTTTTCAGAATATAAATTTATCAAGCTCAGTATGATTAATTAATCTACTTAAGAAGACAGGAAAGAAACAAGCCCATGCATTTCTCAATACACTGTAGGGTATTTGGGAAACAGCTTTTTTTTTTTTTTTCAGAAAGACCCAGCTCATTTCTGAATGAGTCTCTGCTCACTTTTAAATGGAAAGGTAACTTTTCAGAATCTAGATCCTTTTTAAGTGGAAAATGTGCAATATTATCTAAGGAAAGCATGAAGTTGATTTACTATGCATGATTTTTTCAGTTCTTTGTACACTTTCAGTATGGTTATATTTTTGCTCAGGACACACATATATATTTTTTCTGCTGAACTTTTCTCGATTGCTTTTTTATCAGGTTTACAAATCAAATCAAACAGGTATATTGCAGAGCTCTCTGATATTATTTTCTGCGCTTATAGCACAATGTATTGAATTATGCTTGCTCATGTACTGCTGCTGCTGTTCTCTCCAGATTGAGAGAGAATGACTGTGGGGGCTGTAAATTCACTTGGCTTGCAGCACCACTGGTTAAATCAAGAGCCCTATTCAGGCTAGAGAAGAGACAGAGCAAGTGTTCATTACACAAATCAATTTGGTCAAAAGTACAGCACAGTGGGTACTCAACCATTGCTCACATAATATTGTCGACTTAATCAAATAATGCCTAGAAGACATTCACAAGCTCTTTCTCTCTGAGAAATAACTTGATTGGTGCAGCAGGACAAAAACAGGTGCTGTTTTGAGCATTTTTTTCAAGTTTAATGAGCATTGTAAAAAATGCTAAATTCTGAAGAGCTTAGCATCTAAATATGCCTCTAAATGTGTTCTTAAAAATAATCAATTGCTTTTCTTCTCTTTCTTTTCTTCCCATCTATATTTTACAGGTTACTTTTACTAGAATTAGGCTGCTCTTCCATTAGACTTGGTGTGGGATGAAAAAAATATGCAACTGATTTATGTTGTGTGCAGATGATAGAGCAGCCAAGACTTGACAAAGGTTTTTCACGTTATTCTAGTACAACGTCTTTCAGTTTATCCAGGAAGAGATAATAGTTTTGGTTCCATTTTAGGCATTTCCTACTTTTTATGTTCCATTTACTCTTTAAAATCTGAGACTGAGAACATTGTTCTTTCAGTAGTGGCAGTATTTAATTACATTGAAGCGGAGTTTGAAGGGGAAAGATTTTGTCTACACCACTATTGTTTTGTAGGAAATGAAAGGGGTTAGTCAATTAAAAAGAGTGGAGGGGAAATGTAACACTCACCCTTCCAGTGTAAGAAAATCACAGGGACAGCTTTGGTTACAGACAGAAAGAGATACAGAAAATGTGTATTTGTAGGGAAGGAGAATGGAATTGTGTTTTGTGCCCAAAGGGTGTACACACAGCCCTCTCTTATTTCAGGTTCACTGAACATTCTCTGTTATTGCATGCTATGACTTTGCCACAAGTGCTGAGGAAGGATGGGAGATGACACTCTTGTGTCCACTCAGGGGTAACCTGGGAAATGGGTTTGTATTAGAGCTGGATGAAGGTTTTCAAGCATACAGGTTTGTTTTTTTTTATTTTTCCCTGAAGAATGTATTTCAGGGTGTAATATATCGTGAATTTGGATTAGGAAAGCCTCGAAAAAAGGTGGAGGGAGATGATACATTCTCCCAACTAGAATCATGGAATGCACTAGATTGGAAGGGACCTCTAGAGATCATCTTGTCCAAACCCCCTGCAGTATTCTGGGACATCCCCAACTAGATCAGGTTGCTCAGAGCCCCATCAAGCCTGACTATGAATGTCTCCAGGGACAGGGCCTCCACCTCCCTGGGCAACCTGTTCCAGAGTTCCACCACCCTCATAGTAATAAACTTTTTCCTAATGAATCTAAATCTACCCTGCTCTAGTTTAAAGCCATCATCCCTTGTCATAGTGCTACATGTCTTTATTAATAGTCTCTCCCCCACAAAATTAGGAAATTTTAGATTCTATTTTATCCAGAAAAAATATCTTGGTTACCAATTTTCTTCATCTGTGGTTTTGGGGTTTTTTTAATTATTGGGGAAAATATATGGAGTGGAATGAGGAAAAAGTATTTGCTAAAATGTTTTAGAAAATGTTTCTTTTCTGTTAAATTACAGCTTTTTGGTAAATTAGAGATTATTGGCTTAGGCTGTGTTTTTTTCCCCCCAATATCAGAAATCAATTGTGCAGAATGATCCTGAGACAGCACACTGGATATGTGTTCTTTGGCTGTGAGATGGCATGACCTAGGACTCTTGGTAGTTCACTTGCCAAAAAGGAGAAGCAGCTCCTAAAGGACTGGATAGGCTCTTGGCAAGGGCTACTAAGGCAAAAACTTGCAGCATAACACACTCCTCAGTCTTCATTGCATCTAACCTTCTGTCATTGAAAATGGAAGAACTGCTAGTGGTGGCAGCTGCAAAAAAACTGGGCTGGCTAAAGGAAATATCTCATGGTTTTCATTGCATTTTAAGAACCTAACTTTGGTGTGAAGACTTTTGAGAACTTGAATTCAGTCTTCCAAAGAACAGAGGTTCATTCATTTCATTACAAATCAATAGTTTAATTTGTAACTACCCTGGTGGTGAATTGGGTTGAGAAGTACACAATATATTTATACTGAAAGTATCTTACGTGAAATACAAATTTATTTTCTGAAACACTGTCTTTACAAGGGTGGCTTCTCTGGCTTCCCCTATGCTGGTGTCTGAGAATACACTTTCTGTACACTCATTCTGTCATTTAATTTTGTTTACCTGTAAGAATGGTTTCAATTTTGATTTGTTCAACCACCTAAACCTTCAGTAGCTCACTAAATGGAATTAATCTCAATTTATTTCTGTGTATGTGAGAATTTGGTCTTCTTTTTCTGTATTTATCTCTTGCATAATAGTTTTCAGTGCTGTCATGTAGTAAGAGTCTTTAATGTTTTATAACTGATAATATGTGGTGGAATAGGAACCAGAAAGCAGCCTGTGATTTGAGCAGAAATGGCAAGGGGTATGTGTCACCTAGGTGGGGAATATACTGATGAAAGAGCAAATTAGTTGAGACAGATTTCTGTAAAATATGTTTTCTGAATGCAGATTAGTGAAGGCTTTTCTCTCTCTTTTTTTCTTTTTTCCTTTTTTTTTTTTCCCTTGGAGTATATTTTGAAATTTATTTCATATATTGTAACAAAACATTGTATCCAAAGGCATCTGATTTTACTACTTGTTTTCTTAAAATCTTTCCTGTTATCATTTAGACCTCTGATGCTAATTTCAGTAATAAATATTAATGTGATGCTGTACCTGGGCAATATTAGTCATAGAGTCATAGAATGGCTCAGGTTGGAAGGGACCTTAGTGATCATCTCCTCCAACCTCCCAGCCATGGGCAGGGATACCTCTCAACTAGACTTGGCTGCTCAAGCCTCCTTCAGCCTGGCATTGAACACCCCCAGGGAGGAGGCATCCACAGCCTCTCTGGGCAGCCTATTCCAGGGTCTTACCACCGTTGTACTGAAGAACTTCTTCCTAAAATCCAGTGTAAGCCTGCTGTGCCTCCGCCTAAAACCATTCCCTCTTGTCTTGTTTCTAACCACCCTTATGAAAAGTCCCTCTCCAGCTTTCCTGTAGGATCCTTTCAGGTATTGGAAGGCAACTCTAAGGTCCCTAAGGAGTCTTCTCCTTCTTTTCTTCTCTAGGCTCCCTCAGCCTATCCTCAGAGCAGAGGTATTCCATTAAGAGCGTGTCCATTTCATTTCAATTGGTTAACTCAGTAAGTCAGTTTCATGATGTTTGTTTCTCTGAGGGGATAGATCTACATTCTCCTTTTTTTGTGTTAAGTAGCTTCTCAATATTTATGAGATGATAACAAGGCAAACCAGTATTTTTAGTAAAATGGAGATACGTACCTGTTGAACAAGGCTGAACAAAGGTTAAGAGAAAAGTGAACTATTAAGAGAACTATAAAAGGGTAATAATAACATGATAGAGGATCTTAAGATAAAGAATAGTATTTGTTCCCTGAAATGATAAATTAAAATTGACACATGAGGACATATTTCTGGGTAGATGTAGGCATTCCTTGCAGGAGTTTCTCTGAATATTGTCCATAGCTAAATTCAATTTCACCAAGATTAAACTGGTTTAGCTCAAATATATATCGATTGAGCTAGAAATTATTATGGAAAATTGAGCATCTCAATTCTGTATGAAGTGCCTGCAAATGCAATCAGCAGTCATTAAAGGATTCAAGTTTCAGCAACTTATTTTAACATTCATGACATAAAATGTTGCTGAAAATTTGCAATTGTGTATTAATAAATATCTGTAACAAATGTTTTTTACGTGGGGAAGATTTTGCAGCAGTGTCTGTTGAAAAGATGCCTAAGGACGCCAAAGTTTTCATCCTGTGATTCCCTCTGGGCGTTATCATTAATTATCTGCTAGAAATCTGTAACTGTTTATTAGATTTTTAAAATTAGAAGTACCTTCTCAGTGGAACCAGAAAGAGTCATGCAGCAATCCAGTACAAATGACCTTTTGGTGAAGATGGCAAATGACACCTTACACCTCACAGCTACACACTAACCTGATAGAGTGCTGACTGACATGTGTGGGAGAAAAGCCAAGCTGTAGTCATTCTGAGGGTTCTGAGAACCTGCAGTTGCTATTGATCTCTTGTAGCACTGAGGGACTGTATTACCACTGCTTTCAGCTCCCAGTTTATTTGTAGCTTTACATCTTGGTTTACCCCAAAGCAGGGTAGATTTAGATTGGACATTAGGAAGAAGTTCTTTACTGCGAGGGTGGTGGAACAGTGGAACAGGTTGCCCAGGGAGGTGGTGGAGTCCCCATCCCTGGAGACATTCAAGGTCGGAATTGATCGGGCTCTGAGCAACTTGATCTATTGAGGATGATGGCCTAGATGTCTTCTAGAGGAGACTTTCAACCCAGTGCATTCTATGTTTCTATTCCATGATTCTAAGTAAAAGGCACACTGCTTTTTAAAAACCTGCTGTTATAAGAGGAATAGCCATAAGCACAGATTTGTCAACAGGATGCAGTCTTTTACATCTGCAGTGGATTGTGGACAAAGGAAAAGCCTTGGATGTTGTGTTTCACTTTTCATAAGGCTTTGACACTTTCACAGAAGCCATGAGTCTATTCAAGCTGGGAAATAATCGTCAATAGGCTGGGTGGAAAACTGGGAACTTTGTTTAAGCAGCTCACCATCAAAATGAGAAGATTTATGAGAAGGAGGTCAGCAGAGATTTGTGGTGACTCAGTGTTTTTCAGCATTTTCATTAATGATCTGAATGATGGAATAGTGTATACTTACCAAATCTGCAACAATACCAAGCTGGGAAGGTCTGTGAGCACATTGTAGGACAGGAGTAGAATTCTAAATGCTCTTGATAAATTTTGGGTATGGTGTGGAAAAAAGTGAAAATGCTGTTCAAAAACATCAAATGTGAGGTGTTCACCTGGCCTAAAGAAACTGCATAAATACAGCATAAAAAAAAAATCACTGGTTAAAGAGCAGTTCCACAAAAAAAAGATTGTTATGGATTACAAGTTGTACGTGAATTTGCACTGCTGTCTTCTATAGGAAAAACAAGGAGCACTAGACAGAAGATAGTTTCAGGGGTGAAATGTGTTGACTGGTTGGCTTATGAATAATGATATCTTCACAAAGTTTAAATTGATGGCTTTTGGATGTGTGAAGGTAAATCTAATGCAGCTTTGTACTCAGAAAGTTAGGTTGTGTGAAAAACTGCAGAGACTATATTCTGTTCTGTGTGTTTTCTGTGTAATGGTAATGCTTAGGGGTTTTATTTTTTAATTAATTTATTTATTTAGCATAAATTGTAATAATTTGCTTGACTGAGTCAGGAGAGAGGATATTGAAAGAGGCTGAACCTATAACAGATCAGGACTTGTACATTTTGTGCACAGGACTTCAGGGATGTAGCAAGGTTAATGCCATATACTAATTTCAATTAATTTCTAGAGAAATATCGAACAACTGTCTTTAAATCCTCTAGGAATGAAAATATTCTCTTGAAATGTAGTATTTATGTGTAAGCTAAATTGCATTCTAGCTCTTTGAGTCCACAGGGCTTTGAAACTTACCTTTCTGAGATTTTGCAAAATCCAGCTTGTCCTGTTTCTGGTTTACCTCCATGGTGTTACTTGGAAATGTTCGTGTAAGCTTCACATTCCAATTTCAATTTGCAGTTGTTGTTCTTCAGGTCTCCTAGGCACACCTGCAGATTTCTAGGTGGTAATATGCTTTATAAAGAGTCTATTACTTTGATGAGCCTTATAATGCATTTTAAATGGTTTAGCTCTGTTAATTTATGCCACAAACTTCTTTAAGGGCATTTGCAGGTATGGATCTTTGACAGCCGTGAAGGTCAGGATTTCAATTCTTGATGCCCAAACTCTGAACCTTTCTTTGCTGAAACTGTAAATTTCAGGCTTCTATGAATGAAAGTGGTAAAATCAAAGAGGAATACCCAGAAAATCACAGTACTTGCATTTACCTGCTTCACCCCTAGTTCAGTTTAGTGTCTTCAGAAGCCTTGCTGGGGTTTTGTTGGCAATATATCTGTTCAGCTTCTTGGTACATAAGTTGCTTCTAACGTTTTGGTATGCCAATAGTGCACAGTTGAGTCTTCGTAGTCCTTGTTTTTCATCATTTATATTAACACAATGAACAGAAATTACTTTTTCCAATTTGCATTTATACAGTATGCTTATTATATAATTTCTTCCTGGGGCACCCTTTGTTCCTAAAGCTAAACAGCACCTTCGGAATTCTTTAATTCTCTTCAGATTACTCTAATTGACCTTAAATTCTTCTGGAGTTTTATATTTCAAGAGTTTCCAGTTACTTATCCCCCCACCTGCACTCATACACCAAATTTCCTTTATATTTCTCTCATTTCAAGCCCTGAAGGTAGAGAGCAATCTCTGCAGAGCCTAGGGATGGAATAGTTGCCTAAAATCACAACTTTGGATTTTTTGAGTTGGTTTTAGATATCAGGAGAATAATGTGGAACATGGTTTTGTCTCTTAGCAGCTATGTTTAGTATTTAAATCAATAGAAATTTTGAAGATGAGCTATTTAGTTTCTGGGACTCTGCCTATGAGTTCAGGGAGCAGAAGATAAAGAGATGTGGTGACACTGATTCAGTTTCAGATTTACACTTGAGCTGTTCCCAGATCCTTGTTTGCATCACTTGAGAACCCTTCCAAGGCGCAGAGAAGTTTGTGCATGAGTATCAGGGTGTCACATGAGATGTAGGCACCGCTGAGGAATGGATGCTTCTGCAGAAATGCCGAGGAACTTTCATTGTAAAGAGTTCTTAGCACAGAAGTATAGGCAGTAAAGGAAAACGTAGATGTTTGTGCTCTCAATTTTTGACCATCTCCATTTACTGGGGAAGGTGATGTTCAGTTTAGTTTGCTGGAATTAAATGTATATGTAGTTTTTGCTGCTATAAGTGATTCATTCTGTTTAAGTTCTTTTGCTTCTTCAACAGGCTTATTGGTACTAAAACCGTATGGTAAGGTTTATTTTATTTAATTATTCCTTTTTTGCTTAAAGTGTTGTCTCTTAAAAAGAAATTCGATACTTGCAAGAAATGGGAAATTTCTTCTTTTTTATTTTGTGTGTGTGTATGTTTTGTTGGTTTGTTGTTAATGAAAAAAAAAAGAAAGCTTTAGAACACAAGACAAAAATGAATACTTGGAAGATGAATATGGTTGGAAAGAAGAGGAAGGACAAAGAAAATAGAAGAACAGCTGTAAGATGATCTCTGTGGTTTCATTCAACTATTTTTTTTTTTCCTCTTCTTTTCTTCCAATTCTCTTCTACCAGTGCTAGAGAAAATAGCCACACTGGTTTATGTACCTACCCAAAATCATTTTCTGGTGAATGTGTGCTGTATGTGAAATGATTGATTAAATGATTAGATACTGTATGATAGAATTAAAGAACACAGATGAGAAATTTCTATAGTATACAGATAGACTAGTTTTGGTTAGATTTAATCTTGAAATGAAGGGAAATACATTTTCAATCTCTCAAATTGTTTGTGAAATTGTAATACACAGAAATGTCCTTCAATTATAAACTACTGGTTTTAAATTAGGGAACACTACCTCTGTAAGAAGAACTATGCCATGACTTTATGTTGATGAGAAAGAAAATCTGTACAACTTTGTCCCTGGGTCAGACAACCTTCACCACTGCTTATAGTTCTATACCCTTTCACCACTCAAGGCCTTTTCCATAATGGTGACCATTTTTCTAGACATAATGACACTCTAGTGCCAACCAGCACTGCTTACTAAGGGGCATCTAGGATGTGATGTACAACCTGCCTTCTGTGTAGAAGTCTCAGTGGCCCCTGAATGAAAGTATTAATCTTATATGATAGTTTATGGCTTGCATCTGCAAGTAGGCTGTTTGGATGTGGAGACTCGGTTTCTTCTTTTGGCAGCCACTGAGGAGGTTAAAGGGATTTCAGCAGTCTTGTATTGTAAGGAGATATATTTATTAGTTTTTGAAAATTAGCAAAAAGAATCAATAAATAATAACCTCCTTCCTGTTTTCCAGTTTATTCCAAATCCATATTAAAGATATCCCTGAAAACCTACACTGTTTGGATGGCACAGAAATGGATTTTATTTCCATGTATCTCGATTTCTGATATTCTTCAATACCTTTAAGCAGAGTTAACTCCTCTTTTTTTTTTAAAGAATTTAAGCCCACCCTCAGTTTGTTTCAAAAATGGCAGACATACTTAGTGTACTTTACTTTATTTTGCTTTACCCTTTTAGCAGACAGATGATGCAGCACAGACCGATGGCCAGCAACAGACACAATCTTCTGAAAACACAGAAAACAAATCACAGCCAAAAAGGCTTCACGTCTCAAATATACCATTCAGATTCCGGGATCCAGATCTTAGACAAATGTTTGGTGTAAGTACTCATCATTTGTTTCTGCTTTTTCATATTTGCATTGCCATAGCTATTTTATATAATAGGCAACAGTGAGCGCAGTATCTCTGGTGTAGGCTGTTTAACTATTTTCAGTAAAGGCTGATTGATTCGTTTGCAACCAAACATCTGATTTGGCAGTCACAACTGGGAAAAGAAATGCTACTGATTCTTCTGTATGTGATAGAGATGGGTGCACTGTGTGTATGGCATTCAATAAAAGGCTATCTCCATTGGTTTAAACTATTGAATGAATCTATATTCCTACTGTACACTGTGTCTGTATTGATTTGGGAAGGTGTGATATAAAGTAGGGTTTGACCTCTTGAACAAGGGACTCAAGTTTATAGAAGACTTGCAGGAAGTCCAGGAGTATGAGTTCTCACCCATCCCCACAGGTCTTGTATGCCTGTATCTTCTAAAGTTGTTGCCACTATTTTTGTGTAAAGTCTTTCATTTTTTTTTTTACTCTTCCCAGGCTATTAGCTATCTTTAAGTGCCTTGGCTGTGTTCCACATGTCTCATATGTGCCATCAATTTTGGCCTCATAACTAGAAGTTAGACAGGGTTTCTTCTCCCTGCTCCAAGAACTCTTAGAATGAAATGTCACTAAATAAAATCTAGACATAGTCCTTGATCAGCTCTTAGAACCTAGTTTTTCCTTTTTCAAGTTAGTACTGTTAGATATTTATGTTACTTTTGCTTTCCTGTTTCTGACACATTAAAGCTTAATTCACTTCTGCATTATACTTTGTTATACAGTGCACCATCAAGCACTTCATGGCACCCTACTTCTTCCCATCTTTCACATTTAGATCAGATTTTTAAGCTCCTCTAATGTTTTGGTATGTAAGTTAAGGCATTGTGTTTCTCAGTAATTATTTCTATGAAGTGAAGGAAAGTCCCTGGAAAAATAAACATAGTATGGCATTGGGAAATGAGAGTGACTGCTTTGCCATATCTGACTTACTACAAGTAACCTTCCCTCTAAATGCTACTACAGCTCATCAGTGAAATAGCAGAAGGCAGAATAATTAACCCTCTGGAGAAAAAGATGCAAATTTATTTAAATTAAACAAACCACTTAATATAGCTGGATTTTATTTGAAAGTACATTAAATGAAAGATTTTATTTTTTTAAAGGGATTGGAGTCATTTTGAAGTGAATAAAAGCTGTGGGGTTTTCTTTTTTTTTCATTATTTCTAAATCTTAGGTCTCAAAACACTATCACTGGAGAATGGCTGGAGTTTTGCAGCCTTAAAATGTCTTGGTGACAGTAAAATTTTAGCTTCTGAATTGAGAGAAAATTTCTGCAAGTGTGGTTTGAAATATCTGATATGAGGTGTGGTAATGCTGCACCATGACCACATTACACACACAGCAGATGACTATAAATACAGCAGATGAGGATTGGTCAAACACTATGTCAATGTCTGCTTATAGACTAAAGTTGCAGTTAAAACATTAATTAGTGAATGCCAGAACATAAAATGAGCCAAGGGATAACAAATGGTGGCTGATTTTTCATAACCAAATTGAAACACTTTAAAAAGCTGGAGAAAGGAACACTATCCTCTCTGGCCTGGAATTCTTATATCTTACCAAAATGAAGTGTGGGCTCATCTCAGAGAGGGACTTTGTAATGTTTTGGTTACTATTTATTTTGCTGCCTCTGATTTTTACCTTTTTGTTTAATACATTGTATCACTTGTCAGTCTTAACACTGATCCATACTGCATGTTAATGACATGTGAAATGAAAGTGTCACATCAGAGAGTGCTCTAACTGAACAAAACCGGAGTCAAACAATTACTGACTTCAGTCCAACAGAGCCCTTTGCTTTGGGATAGCAACTATGATCAAGTTTTACATGTCTGAATCATGTCTAATGATGGTGAGTGCTGTTGTAATGTCAGTAGTAATAGGAGCTACTTCTAATATTATAATTAACATGTAATTGTGAGCAGGGAAAAGTTCTGAACAAGTAAATATCCATTCCAGTTTTCCAAATTACACTCTAGTAAGACAAGAATTACTTAGGGGAGTGATGCTTATCCCTTTTTAGTGAGAAATGCTTGCTCCTTGAAGCCAGCAACAAAACTCCCAGTTGGTACAATCCTACTCCTGTAAAGCAGAGGTAACCAAATTCATTTTCATGTCCTGGAAAGCAGGTACCAAAAGTCTTCGGAAACAAAGGTTCTTCAGAGGGAAGGATGAGGAGAGATGGCAGCAGTGTTCCCACAGCTGTTAATCCTGTTTAGTTAACCGTCTTTCTTACACTCCAAGCAAAGTAATCCAGTATTATGTATGTTAGACCTGTGATGCCAGCACCCTACTAGGTGTGAAGGCACAAGTGCAATGATATGTGTCATTTAGTTGTGATATTAATCTGGCTTCTCTTCAGCATTGTCTTTTTTGGTGCCTGACTATCTTTGCCTTTTTGTTTTTTTAACATTCTGATGTGGTGCACCATTTTCTGGGAGGAAAAAAAAAACACCCAAACAACACATATGTACTGTATGTAAAAGAAGCATTGAACTTACCTAATTTTGATGTTAATTTTCTATTTCTTTGCAGCAATTTGGTAAAATCTTAGACGTTGAAATTATTTTTAATGAGCGAGGCTCAAAGGTAAGCAGTTTAATTCATTCATGGAATTTCAAAATGTGGTTAAAATGTTTATATGAGTAAATGAAAACAACTGCACTGCTGTAAAAAGTTATGTCTGAAAGTCCATAATAGAGAAAACATCTTCTGAGATGTCATTTAGTTTCCTAAGCAGCTTGAAAAATCAGTGGACTACTTTATATTTTTTAAGGGGGGTAATTTTAACTACACCAAACTGTCATCTTTTTAATGGAAATGTTGATTTCTGCTGTCTTTAGTCTTCACTGCTAATTATCTTGTTTATTTTTCGTTAAGATGATTCCATACTTACATTACAGATATTTGTAGGCAGGTTTGTATTAGGAGAGGTGTGTTTTTTTTTCCCCTATTGAAATGAAAGATGATACTTAATAACTGTCCTCATTAGGAATTAGCTGAGAAAATATGTGATTGTTTCCAGATTATCTGAGTGCAGATGTTTTCCTGCACTTAAAGCTTCAGTACACCAACCCTTTGAAAGCAATCTGTTTTAACATTTCCTGATGAAAAGTTATTGTATTGCAAATGCTGAATATTTTTCAATTACTTTGCCTTAAATGCATACTTCAATATTTAAGAAATAAAGCAAGATAAAATGGCTGTGACTGCACTAGCAGCATCAGTATGCTCACCTGTGACATCAGCTGCATTATGAAGGTTTATGTTTGTCATACACATAGTAGTAGCTTTTTCCTTCTCCTGCCATGTCATACTAGAATATTTATCCACCGCTGTTTCAGTCTTCCTGTAACTCTCATATATGATTTATTATTAGCCATAGAGTTATTTTCCTCTTGTACTACAATCTGTCATTTAAGAATCAGATACATCATCAGTGTCTCCTAGATCAGATATATTTACATTCCCTTAGGGTGTTTGTGTGCATATTCTAAACTTAAAGCCATCACTTTATGTATATATAGTAGTTGAAGTTTTCTGGTTTATATTCCAAAATTATTCTGACATTTATTAATTAGTGCTCTTGTCTGCTTGCCCTAACCATATTGGAATGTTTACCACTTTTTCAGTAAACAACCAAAATTTATGGAGCTTAGTCGCTTAGAATCTCCTACTGTAGTTGAAATTTATTATCATTAAATTATGGTTGTTCAATAGTGTTTGCAGAAAACGTTGCCTGTCTAGAAACTGCTCCCACTGGGTAGTGCTGTAAATTTCCGAAGACATTCCACCTTTGCCTGGTGCTGTGGAAAATGAAGTAGAGCTGAGTGGAGATGATGGTGGTTTATACCTTTGTTGAGCCATGACATTGTACACATGTAGGGCTTTTAACTGTCACATCAGGCTCAGACTGCCTCAGCAGAAGGCTTTTTAACTGAATTTGGGGATGGGGTGAGGGAGGTATTCCTGAACTGAGGTTTTTTTAATAGTGGTCTTGCAGTAGTGAAAACCTCCAGTGCCTTGTGCTAGAAACCAGCCCCTACAAAGGATTTCACAAGGAAGAAGTTTTCCTCTTTTAATGTCCCACCTTCAATTAGACACTTGGGTTTAGACACTCTAAGACCTATTCTTTTTCAATGTTAATAATATAAAATAGTGTAATAATATAGATTTTATATTGATGTTCTATTTGCCTTGTGCAATGCTTTCAGGACAAGATGTAAGCAGGCAAAGATGTTTATTACATTATAGAGCAAAGTTAGATAGTCTATCAGAAGGCACACGTGTCACATCTCAATTGGTCATACTGGCATATGTGTAATTAAGGCATACAATAGGTCAAAATAACAAAGCAATATTTTAACACATCCAACCAAATTCTTCCTAGTTTCTCTCCTTCCATTACAAGGTGTTTACATTGTTCTCAAAGACAAAACATAGCTTTCTATAATTTGAGCAAAGGCAAACCATCCCTATACTCTTCTAAATCTATCCAAAACCAACCCTTCTCCTACAAAACACTAATAATATTAAACACTATGCAGTGCTGGGTTGGTGCATCCACACTGCCTCTGAGTTAGCTGCTGGAGATACTTAAAACAATTTTGTAGTGCATCTCTTTGCTTCTGTATGTTACTTCTCACCTTATTTAGAGCTGTTTCAGATGAAGCTGTGTAGTGTTTTGATTTGCAGAGGTACAGTGAGATTCTCTCAATGAAAACAAAAGTTAAAAGTGGTATTAGGAATAAGATGAATTGATTAGGAATTAAAGAAGATCAGGAATAAGAGGATTTTTTTTCTTTATATTTTCTTTTCTTTTTCTTTTTTTTCTCCTTCTTTTTTTTTTTTTAATCTGATCATTTCATGTCCATTCTGTAGGATTTAAGATGCACCAGATTAAAGTCCCATTCCTGGCAGTGCTTATCTATGTTTTCATAAAATCCCACTGAAACTGAAAGGACTACTAAGTGGTCTCAAACTGAGTACAGGTAAAAAAAAATTTGCAGGATCAAAATTCAAATTTGCTTCTAGCTGTAGTTTGGCATAAAAGAACTGCTAGGTTATTTATATTGTTTGTTTCTGGTTTTGTTTATTTCTTTTTATTCCAATATTAATGTTGAAAAAGACTCTTGCAAACCCAACAGAAGTAAGCTCTTTTTCATACCATAATAGTTAAGAAAAATGAAATTGCATATGCAAAAAACATAATGGTGCAGTACCACCATGAAGAATAAATTAAGTTTGTAGAAGGGAGGATCTGCATTAAAAAAAAAACACACCAAAACGAAAAGCTTCATACTACAGATTTCTGCTTGTTTGGGGGCATCATAATAATTAAGATAACATTGCTAGAATTGTATGGCAACACTGATGACTTCTGGAACTCTTTCTAAGAATTGGATAAATTTCAGTATTGCTTTGATGGGGATCTTTCTTATGACCTGTCTTAAATGAGGCTTAGCTTTGCCAATTCCTGAAGCTATTGATTGAAGTAATATTAAAATTTGCTGCTAATATACCTTTCTATGCCTTTGCCACTCCTCTTGGAAGGGCAATTTGAAGTACAGCTTCCATTACTGTGCGTATTCTAATGCTACTCTGCTTGTTCATCATCAGAGCTCTCCACAGAGCTGCAAATGGCTTTTGACTCAGGCACAACTGCAAGGCTGCCAAGATACAGGATCAACAAGTGCCATTTTGTTGCAGCTGTAAATTAATGCTCTCTACAGCTGTATATTGCATACATACTTTCATAAATGCATGTATATGTATCTAGTCTATCTTACATTGCCGTATGTTTCATCAAATAAGAAGTGCTCCAAAGCACCTGCCAAATTAAATCAGAGACTTTTCACCTACTTACTTGGCTGTTATTAAATCATCTGACAGACTTTAAAAATAAAATGCAGAAATGTGCACTACTGGTTAATAAAATGGAGAGCACGCTAATGTAAAGTAGCTGTTGAGTGAGCTGGATGGGAAGTTATTGATAATGTGTTTGTGTAGCTAGTTGCCTGGATGGTGAGTGGGTCTGTGTTCGGTGGTTGAGTTCCTGTGTCAGCTAGATAAAATTAAAGGTTTGCATAAATATTAAGAGCTTAATTTAAACACATTTAATTATGAGAATATGTACAATACAAGAAATGAAAAAAATTACACTGAATATTCTTTTCAGAATCTTTGAAGTTCCTGCCTTATCTTGGCTTCTGCCTCCACTTTATATCTTTTTCTCAGTTTTAAATATAATTATGTTTTTATCTTTGCCTTTAGTTGTTTAAAAAAAAACCCAACTAACTAAAAAAATAATTAACTGGTAATGTTGTGAGCCAAGAAGACCAATCCAAACTAGCTCCAAATGTTTGCAGTTTTGAGCAGGGGCAGTTGTTCAGCAAGGAGGAGAGGGGAGAGCAATAGAACTGGGGGAATTTACGCTCCTTCATGGAGCCAGGGTGGTTGGATTGATGCTGTCAGTGATGTTTCTGCTGTGAAATTTTCTTAATGACAGCTTAAATGCTGACCTTTATTTTATGGAGCTTTGACAAGATGGGAAGAAGCAGTTAAAGAAGAAAGAAAAGTTTTAAGTTGAGGATGGATTTAGGTAAAAGAAAAGCCTATGCAGGCATCTAAAAAAAGGGATTAGTACCAAGGAGGGGGATTTACTTTCAACACTCCTGATGCTTTGGGCAAAAGAGAGTTACATCCTCAGTGTCTTGTGACAAGAGAGGTCGTGGCTTTGTGCTAAAATTCTGGAGAGTAGAGTGGAGAAAATGTGTGGAATCAGGTGTTTTCAGAATGGCTTCAGCCAGAAGTGGAACTGCTGATGGAGCACTTCTGAGCTCAGCCTTTAGAGTGGCTTTAAAAAAGAAAAAATAGAGCAAGAGACAATGTGTTTAAGCTACTTTGCAGAGAATGGAATATAAACTGCTGTTGTATATAAATGTCACTTTTGTGTTCCAAACTGGCACAAATAAATGTGTTCTTCCAAGTTGGTGAAATAACTTAGTTCCTTACGTTTTTTTCATGGATTGCCATTTAATTAGTTTTGTAGTTCATATCCATTGTTTTTTTTCAGTGCTTGGTGTTTCTTTTACCTTTGTTTTGTGCTTGATCTCCTTTTTATGTAAAATGTGTCAGTAAATGCATACATGTATTTTTCCTTTTTGTTGTTGGTTTTTTTTGTTTGTTTGTTTGGGGTTTGGGGTTTTTGTTTAACCAGTCACAGTATACATAAGGAGTGAAAAAACAGGGAGTAGGTGTGTGACTATGGCCCACAAAACTTAGGGAATGGAATGGAGAATGAGGAGACATGGTGGATGGCTGAGGAGCAACACAGGGAAAAGCTTCAACTTGTAACTCAAGCTGAAGTTACAGGAAAGAAAAAAGGTGGAGTAGCACTGGAGCTAGGTGCAGCAATGCCTCAGTATAAAGCAGCCATGTATGACTTGCACATGTTTTATGTTAGGAAACACAAAATGTAGAATGTAGAAGGCTCCATACTGGGATGACTGAGAAAGCATGCAAAGGCATTGTAGAACTGATAAAAGAATGACTTCAAGGGGTTGGTGTATGGCTCTCAAATGGTTCTCCATATCTGATTCTTTCAAAAGTATTTACCGTTGTAACGGTGTTTAATGTAACTTAGCACAAGAAAAAGAATTTCAGTGGAATTGGGAATGTTTGTTTAGCCTAATATTAAAAAGCAAAGCAGAATTTCGTATTTGTTCAGTATTCTCCTGTCCCAGTAAGATGGGATTTTGGAGTTCTACCAGCTGCATGCTCTGTATGTGGAAAGTACTATAGAGAAACAGTAAATGAACCAGTTGAACTTATTTGAACATTTGCATTTTTATTCCTTTATCAGAGTTTCTTTTTCTATTCACATCATGTGATTTTATTTGATCTGTTAATACAAGAAAGTTTATACTTTGTTCCAAAAGTGCTTTTGTTTTGTTGGTGGTTTTCTTTTTCTTTCTTTTTCTTTTTTTCTTTTCTTTTCTTTTTTTCCTTTTTATAAAAAAATAAGTAAAGGCTGTATAATTTGACAGAAGTTTAAGTTACCCTAGTGTTGCATGGGAACAATGTTTCTTATGATCACAACAGCATGATTAAGTAGGCAATGTTTTAGAGTATATTGACATTCAGTGTTGAATTTTGTGCACATGTTTTTTCTTTCGTTGAGATATCTGCATGTCATTAAAATGTGGTTCATTTTCTTTTCTCATTAGTTCATTTTTTTCTATGTGGAGACACTGTAGTTTCTTTTTAATTTCATTTTCTTATCGTTAGATTTATTTTCCTCTGTAGTGACATAGAGAAAGGTATTTTTGGTATCATTCTTTGGATTTCTCAGAGGGTATTATCTAACTGCTGACAGAAGAAATTTGTTCACATTTGTCGCTTATTTATTGCACATCTCGATACAATTATAATTTCTCTAATTTGCATGTTACAGAAATGAAGCGAGGACAAGACAATATTAAATTAAAGCGAGAGAACATAAGCAAACAAGTGGTCATTGACTGAAATAATAATGTGCATGTTGTTTTCCCCCCTTCTCCCTCCTGCATGCAGGGATTTGGTTTCGTAACTTTCGAAAATAGTGCTGATGCGGACAGGGCGAGGGAGAAATTACACGGCACCGTGGTAGAGGGCCGTAAAATCGAGGTGCATGTTCAAAATATTTTCCTTTTCATCTTTTTTATAAATGTCTGCTTCACTCTCATTTGTTGTTTCAGATGCATCATTGGTGTCTTCTGTGTGCTCCCCTTCCCCCTTCCCATTGTTTATATATATATACTTATATATAAAGAGAGAGAATCTGGCCTTACTTGGGTTTTTTATTATGATTTCTTTTGGAATTATTATTATTATTATTATTATTATCATTATTGCTGAGAAGTGGATGAGAGAATTGAAGAGAAAAAAACAACAAACAAAACAAAACAAAAAAGAAAGCTTTACTATCTTGAAGTTATTATTTTGGATGTTTTGTAAATCAATGGGTGCAGTAGATTCCAAAAACCAGCCAACAACAACAAAAAAAAAATGTAAAAACCCAAAACAATTACAATTGAGAACAACAACAAAAAAAAAGTGTGACAGACAAAACAAAAACAAACAAAAGGTTGGTTTTGGTTTGGTTTTTTTCTTTCTTTCTTTCTTTTTTCCTTTCTTTCTTTTTTTTTGTTTCTTTTTGTTTTTCTTTTTTTCTTTCTTTCTTTTTTTGTTTTTTTTTTTTTTTTCTGCAGGGTTGATGCAGGATCCACAGTGGCTTTGAAAAACTTCAAATTGGGAAAGAAACATCCAAAGGATGTACAAAAGCAAACCAAAAAACAAAGCCAGAGTAGAATGACCGAGTTTAACGTTCAGTTTTTAACGATACCATCAGGCTGCTTTGGCTGGATAGCCTGAGCCCTTTGTATCTATTCCAAACCCAACAAAGATGCATTTTAGTGCCACTGGATCCCCTTCAATACTGCCTCAGTCGTATTTGTTAGAATAAAAAAAAAATACCAATTGAAAATGCTGTCGTCTTTTGAGTAAGATGTTGCATATTTTGCCTTTTCATTTTCCCCCTTCGACGGTAGCGCTTAGGGCCCTCACCAAACTCTCAGTAACCATGGTAACTGTATACATACCCATGCTGGCGATGGTGCTGAATGGTAAGTGGAGAAGTCCATCTGCCGTTTCACGTATTTAGCGCTGATATACCACGTGAATTTTTTTGACTTGTTGTATTAAGTTTTCTTGATGCTACATTTTTTTCTATATTGGTACGCCTGTAATTGAGTGTACGTTTTAAGCAAGCCTGGGAGGCACTGATTGGATTGAGGATATGACTTCGTGCACATCTTACTCAGATTGTTAACTCCATATTGTGTTAAATAATGCACCCTCTTTTTATCCTTTTGTTAGCTGTGATTTTAAAGCTTGAATGATTTTGTTAATTCTTGCAATGAAAAAGGCTCTTGTTCCAAGTGTTGAATGCTAGATGTTGCTTTTCCAATGGTACTTCTCTTCTGAAGGGTTATGTTGCACACTGCTAAAAATCGTTTGTCCCTTTTTTTTGACATTTTCTTTGTTTCCTTGTACCTTGTCTCTTTCCCTTCTACTCCACTGCATGTTCCTTCATATAATCTTTTTTTTTTTTTTTTCTGTTTTGAGTATTTATTGTATCAGTGTTATCATGGAATACAAGCATGCTCTTAAGTCTTAAATTATGCAGTACCTTTTAATTTGCTTTTAATGTCTTTTTATTAAAGTTTAAATGATATGATGTTGCTTTATTGAAATGATTTGTAAGTTAAAATGGTTATGAAAGTAAATGTAATTATAAATAGTATGATTTTGTTATGCACCTGTTGCCTTCTATAAATTAAATTGCATTTTATTTTTACATGACTAATAGCAGTATTAATGCATGCGTTTTACTAGTAACGTGGTCCCTCCCTGTAACCCTTTCTAATCCAGTGTTCTATGTGCTTAGGTAAATAATGCAACGGCACGTGTAATGACAAATAAAAAGACCGTCAACCCTTACACGAATGGTAAGTGCATGAGGTCTCAGTGCTTTGGTTTAATGTCAGTGCATGCAAAGCTTCATTCTTCTGCTGAATGGGTGGGATCATCTCCTGGTGAACTGCCATAGTCCATATCTCCTGCATCTCCTTGTGCTCAGGCTTTGACCAGTGACCTAAAATACAGTAGGGCGGGGCATAAATTCTGTGTGTAGAGTTCAGCTAATTCACAGTCATGTGGGCATAGCATGGGTCAGAGGCTTTAAATGCCATTCCCTTTTGTATAGAAAAATACAGCTGATAGGGAGGTCGTTTCCTCTGGCTTTGTGCAGTGTTAATGTTGTGATGATTGGACTGAGCAGAGGATTCAGATTTGATTGGTTGGTGGAGATAGGGAGATCGGTAATATGAATGTCTGTCAGGCATGAGATACCTTTCATATTAAAACAGACATAGACTCACACAGATTCACAGATTGCATTGGATTGGAGGAACCCTCAAAGGTCATCTTGTCCAACCCTCTTGCACCTCCGACTAGATCAGGCTGCCCAGGGCAATGTCGAGTCTGACCTTGAATATCTCTAGGGATGGGCTCAACCACATCCCTGGGCAACCTGTTCCAGTGTTTTACCATTCTCATTGTGCAGAACTTCTTCCTGAGGTCCAGCCTAAATCCACCCTGCACCAGTTCAAAACCATTACCTCTTGTCCTATCACTAGAAGCCTTTCTAAGCAGTCCTCCCCCAGCCTCCCTTTAGGTCCCTTTCAGTTATTGAAATGTAACTACAAGGCCCCTGCGGCCTTCTCTTCTCCAGGCTGAACAGCCCCAATTCTCTCAGCCTGTCTTCATAGCAGAGGTGCTCCAGCCCTCTGATCATCTTTGTGGCCCCTCTTCTGGACTCCCTCTGTGAGGCCCATGTCTCTTCTCTTGCAGGCCCCAAAGCTGGGCACAGTACTCCAGGTGAGGTCTCACCAGAGCGCAGTGGCAAAAATCACACCTAGTCAAAGAACATTTTATGTGTTTTCACGTCACAATTTGTTAGAAAGGGCAAGCTGTAACTGGGTACTACTTCCAGCTTTCTTTTTTTTTTTTTTTTCCCCCCTGGAAAAACTAAAATTCCAAGCCATCTAAAAACAATTCATTGTAATACTGACTTAAGTTGCCATACTTGGTATGATGTTGTACATTAATGGTGAAAATAAATACATAAATAATCCAGATATTTGAGATGTTTAGATGCAGTAGATTTAAAAACTGCTTCCTTTTGTAGACATTGATCATGTGCTTGAGTTGTTTGCATTTGCTAGTTCAGGAAATTTGAACTAGTTCTTAACTCTAAAATGTCAAACAGTAATACACTGGCTGAAGTTCACTGCAATTATACTTTCCACTGTTGCTGGACTGTCTCGTAATAATTATTTGCTTTTCAATTTAATTGTTTATCCCGTTCAGTAGACAGCAGATGAAGTCTGCACATAGATCCAGAGCTAGATTAGGCACTTTTCCATTTTGATATATAATGGATCTTATTTGCTCCATCTGAGGTCTCATTTGTCTCATTTTAATAAAACCCAGGGTAAACAGTGGACTTATTTTTTAAGGAAAAAGTCTTTTTTTCCCCCTGCCACATTAAAACCAAAATGGTTTTCATTTGACGTGATGAGCTAGTTAAAATGTTTGGGAGAAGAGTGAAATTCCTCAAGCTTTCTCAGAATCTGTTTCTTTCCTCATTTCTTGATGTAAACCTGGAACTTTGCCAGTGGTGCAGATGGGGAAAATCTCCTTCATTTTTACTGCCTTTAAAGCATCTTGATGAATCTAGTGAGAGACACAAAGCTTGACTGGATCACATGAGATTTTGTTACAATAAGGGGCTAAGTTACCCATATGAATATACTATGAACTTTGTCTGCTTTCTTGAAATGACCAAGGGATAAAAGTAATTTAATTATAAATTATTATATATATTATGTATTCCTATTATCCTAAGGCTAGAACCCTGTTTATTAGCAAATAACACGTTAGATATCGGCACATGCGGTGCTGAGGGAAGGGAATGCTGTGTGGGAGACTTCTGGCAATCTGCTTTTAGAGGATGCTCACTGCTGTGTCCTGCACTGCATGATTACTTAGGTCATACATTATCATTTGTTAATATCCAAACTCAGAATGATGAAAATCTGCTGTTAAGTGTTTCCCACTTGGAGTGTTTTGTCTGTCATTTTCCATCCTGGTCCATCTGGACTAGATCTCACCAAAAAGTATGAAACAGCCTTTTCACTGCATAGAAACTGGCATTTATGGTTGTGAATCCATGCTTCCAAGATGTTGCATGTAGGATGTTCTTTTGAACACCTTTGATGGGTATCTCCCAAGACAAACTCTGGTTATACATTTTGGGTTTTTTAATGTTTTTAATGTGAGGTTCCCTAAAGTAAACGTACAAGAAAAAATTGTATTTGTCTTGTGTAATTGTTGCAAGCAGGTAATGAAGGTACTTTGTTTAGCTGACTCAGTGCTCATGTCACCAGTCATCCTGACATTCCAGTTCTTTTTCATTTTGTCAGGAATTAACCAATACTGTAGCTGATTATTAAAGATTATTGCTGTCTAAAGTAAAGATCTCATACTTTAAGTAGAATACAAGACCTGTTTTCTGTGTTCTTCTACAAGCATATTGACGTTTACAAGATGCTTCTGATGAAGCTTTTTGTTTGCACATGCCTATCTCTTCAGAACCACTTCTTTATGCAGCCTGGCTTTATTTTTCAAAGGGTATATGGTTATTGATATGTTATAGGCAGGTGTTCAAAACATAGCTGGGGCACACATTGTATTTTATGAATGCATCAGGTCCTCATATTTATTGTAATTGTAAAAATAAGAAACACTCTGCCTTGTCTTTCATTCCTGTACACTGCTGGCTAGTTGATAACAGGGCTGATGTTGCTAACGCGATTACAAAAGTCAGTAGAGTTCAAAGCACAAATACCTAGACTTTTTAATGTATGCAGCTTCAGTCAAATAAGTGGTTTGCTTTGTGTCCTAAATGGTTTTTGAAAGAAGTATGGTTTCCAGTGTCTTTTAATGAATCCCCAAAATAAGTAGTTAATAAATATTCAGATACTAAGAGAGATTTTTATCTGTGCAAGTCTATTGTCAGACAGGGTGGTTTTGATAGCTCACCTCATGTACTTTGGAGATAGAACTGCCTTTTCTTTGCAAATAAATTCAGTGTCAGGAGTTCTGCTTGTTAGCAAAAACAGTTTTGGATATACTTTCGGATGTTCTGACCTAACCTCTTCATACTTAGACTTTTTCTTCATTGTTTTTTTTTTTTTGTTTTGGGGTTTTTTTTTATGCCCTTATTGCAATTCAAGATGCTCATCCAGATGCTTCAGGGAATGGAGAATGATGAGCAGGTAGATTCAGAGAACCACAGCGATTGATGAAGAACATGAACCAAAGATCAGTAGAGGGATAAGCATGTTTTAAAGTTCATACTTGTGACTTATCATGAGCCTTCTGTTGATCTAAATTTAGATTCCAGATCACAGCTATTGACTATTGCCACAGTTAAATTCCCTCCCCATCCCCTTTCCTCCCCACTCTGTGTTGCAGAGTTTCTTCTCGGCCAAAGCATTCCTCTGGTCATGCAACTTTCCTATGAAGGGAAAATAATCCTCTCTGCATTCACTGTGCCAAACTTCCTACCAAAGCTTGTTACTCTGTGCAGTATGATTATTTCTTTCCCTTTAGCAAGCTAAATGTGCACTTCTTTGGCTGACTGTACAGGGTGGGGTTTGAGGGCAAGCAATGGGATTCTTAGCTTCTTTGTTTGGTTTTCAGTTGCTGAGCTTTTATAGTTTCAACTTGAGTAGAAGATTTGTATTGTGACAGTAAGAAGAATGCACAAAATTACACCTACTGCAGAGAATTTGCCCCCTCCAGCTGCTGGAATAAGGTTACTTGGCAGCTATCAGACTTGATTAAGCCACACAGCTATAGGCCAGCAGGTTGCTAGCTGACATGATAAAGTTAAGTTTAATTATTGTTATTTTCACAATGAAAGAAGTATTTCCTGTCTAAGCTTCAAAGAGTTAGATGAGACAGCCGTCACTGTGGGAGAAGTAAGGAACTGAAATGTGAGAGTGGCTTTCAGCTGTGAAGAGCAGTCTGCATCTTCCAACATTTTCTCTCAGACAAATTGTGGTGCTGTTAGTGTAACTTAGGAGCTGAGAGGTCTCCGTCAGCTGCTTAGACAACAAAAGCTGACAAATCTGAAGTTCAATCCAATCTTTTATTTTGGATGGTGTTGATCAGTGGTCTTGTGAGAAAGTAATGAATTTTAAGTGTTCGATATTTCCTAAGCTATAAAAAGTTAAATTTTTACTGAAAGTCCCCAAATTTAGATCTGTCACACAATCTGGCTAAGAGTATTTGTTTCACCATGGCATCCTTTAATCTAATCCTGTAGTATGTAAAATTGAAGGGTCAGATAAAAACTCAGTGGTAGTTTAAGGAGAAAAGTGGGTTTAGCCCTTCTTGGTGGGTCATTTTTCAGCTTCAATAGTTGCTTTTTAGGTTTGTGTAGCACCTGCAATTCCTTCTGCAGAGCAGCTTGCATGAAGTGCTGTTCTTCACTCTGAACCACCCCTTACCTCTCTTCCTGAACACTTAATTACTGCTAAATAGTCACTATGCCTCAAGTAGAGAGCACAATATTTTTAAAGGATAGGAGTAGTTTTCTTTTGTCTTATTATTGAGATTTTTATATTACAGTCTTTTTGGGTTTTAATGCATTATGGTTTATGGTTTTCTACTGTGCTTTTGTGTTACAGGATATGACTAAGGCAGAAACAAGTCTTAGTGTGCCTCTAAGTTCTTCTAACCTTGTTTTCTCATTTTGAAAACTTTTGTTGTCCCTGTCTTGATTGTATTTTGTTTCCAGCTGCAGAGTTCCAGGATTTATTTAGAGTACCCTAGTTGTTGAGTCTAAATGATGCTTTTCCTCAGGCTTGATGCTTTTCCTCAGGCTTATTTCTTTATTCCCATTTTCTGATAGTGCTTCCCACTCCTTTGATTCACATGTGCTTTTGTAAAACCCCTAATTTTTCAATCCCAGTAGTTCCAACGAATTGCTCAAACATTTCAAAACCAAAAATGGTATGTGTGTGTGGATGTTGTGTGGATGTTCTGTGGAGTTTGGAGCTAGCTGACAGTGGATCTACCTGTGGCTGAGCAAAGCACAGTGATAACCCACACTTTACCACAGCTGAGAAGGCTAATGAGTGTGCCAGTGTTGTCTCCTGCTGTCCTTTTACCCCTTCCCCTTCAGTTCCTTCATCATTGCTGTCTTTAGCATTTGAACACAGACCCTGTTTCTGCAGTAGGCTCTGCACTCTGGGCTGCCCTGGTCATACCCATCGGCCTCAAGGACATGATCGCAGTGATTTGGAGTGGGACAAAGCAGTTTTGCTGTGCTTTGGGTTTATGCCAGCTGTGGGAAGACTGTGGTAGAGACAAAGGCAGTAGCTGCAGTTGTGCCACTTCACTGCACAATTTCCTTACATACTGTTCTTCTCTAGCAATGCTTTACCAGCATTTATCATCTGCAGATGTGGGCAGGGTGGTCACTGCTGTATGCACTCTGTCACTGTCCTGCTCCAGTGCAGCCAGTCTGACAGACAAGCACAAGTGAAAAAAAGTGTCTGACATTTGCCTGGGATCCCACTGTGTGCAGATCTCTTTCATCTCACAGCAGACGTTTCCATACAGTGCCTAAGCATTCATTTTTCTCAGAGGGGGATCCAAGTGATCAGATGATTTAGTTGCCTTGTAACCTGCACTAACACATGCTTATCAGAAACATATATGTCCAGCAAATGAACTGTTTTGGCTTCTCTGGCTTGTAACCAGAGAGTTACAGCAATGAAAAAGAACTGATCTACTCTGGTCTTATACATGATACAGTTATACCTGAACTAGTTCTGACTTAATTCAGTAATATAAGGGAGTAAATCTGTGGCTCCTGTGCATTGCAGCCAAGGTGATCCACCTGATAATGTACTCCAGTACTACACGCCCAAAGAATGCTATGTTTTGTTACTTATTTACACGCTCCAGAGTGTGACATTAAAAATCAGTAATCTCAGATGCCTATACAACTTTCATTTGGCTTTCTTGAAGCCATTTTATTTGTATACCTCTATATAAAATTGAATTTTAAAAATTATTATTATTATTATCATTATTATTAATTGCAATATTAACTCAGTTATGTTTTTATGTTTGCTGCAGGCTGGAAATTAAATCCAGTTGTTGGTGCAGTTTATAGTCCAGAATTCTATGCAGGTAAGGATTATGCTATAGTTCTCCATGCCATATTTTATTTCAGTATTCTTTATAACATGCAAAAATACAGAATATACATTTGGTGGTGAGGTTTGGTTTCTTTGCTTGATTCACATTATCTGCATGTCATTACAGAGTTGTGATGCAGGATTTTGACAGTTAGCTGGGCACGCTGAAGTTTATGTAGAAGATAAATGAATACCTTTTTATTGGAAGGTAGATAGTATAACCTGAAATGTACTGCAATATCCCAGCCTTACAGGAGATTTTATTTATATTTCTTTTTTCATATATATTTTTCAGTACAGTTGCTTTCCCCTAGTAATTATTTAAGCCTAGTGAGCAACAAATATCTATAAATATTTATTTTATGCATGTTCATATACAGACACACTCATAAGTATAGCATACATTCATATTTTTTTCCCTTGGACATTTTTCTTTAAATTTTATATTGAGCTTTTCCATTTCTTAACATTTCTGTATTTGTAATCTGTAAGATTTCTTGCATCAGAGATCACATTCTCATCATGGTTACTATTTGAGATTAATGAGATACAGTCTTTTTCTACTGGACCTCAGTCATGGCTAGCAACGGCTTCTAAACCACAGGCTGATTTCAGAGGAGTTTGAATCCTGCCATTAAACAGAATCACTAGGAAATCAAAAAAGTCCCAATTTTTGAAAGCTAAGAATTTACATCTAAGACAGAAATAATCACTGCAACTCCAGATGTTTCTAGTAGGTAACAAAGTTGCCTTTGTTTCCATAGACTCACAATCATAAATGCATCTTCCATGGCTTTCATGGGAAACTCTGGGAATTTTTGAGTTTTTAATTTTAATCTGTTCTGGGTGTATGGACACTGGCTACAAAAACCTGACCATGCTTTAAAATAAAGAAAAATTAGCTATTGCCACACACTCAGGTAATTGACAATTAAGAGGTAATGGTAACATGCAGTCTTTACTGCAAGTAAGGAACTGATACTAGGGAAGCACATTTCACCAGTGGTGGTTAAGCATGGGAAGAGGTTGCCCACAGAACCTGGGGAATCTCCATTCAGGAAGATATTCAGGCTTCCACCAGAGAAAGCTGAAATATTTTCAAGAGTTCCAGGGACTTCAAGACATAAAAACTGTTACAAACATAGTTATTTTTATAAAGCTGTTTGTAATGCATCCTGTGCTACCTACTAAGCTAGATAAAAATATTCCAATTAGGGAATTGTGTTGTAAAAGTGGCACAGTATAATAAAAGTACTATCTTGGCATCCGTGGAACTGCAATATTTAGCGTAGGCAGAATTTATTTCCTTCCTTGATGTATGCCTCTGTTGAAAACAGGAATTTCACATTGATCTCTTTTGAGTAGTTAGTGAACCAGCCCTGAACCTGCATAAATTAGAAAGTCAGAGTTATTAGTCATTTTATATAAATGACTTTGTGTTAATGACAAATATAATAATATTCCTATAGTACAGTAATCAATTTTCTAATACATATGCAGAATTAACAATCCGACTTATAATTGTCTCATGAAGTAGGGCATGGAGAGTTCACATAGTTTGTAAATTAAAATCAATATTTTCAATCACTCCTGAAGGTAATTTTCCTAATTTACTGGACTTTTCCCTAACATTTATTTTGTCTTTTAATTATAAAATGGCAGGTTATTGATTTTTTTTTCCCCTTTTTTTTTATAACCTGCTAAAGTCCCAAGTGCATTTTTATTGCCAACACAGGGGAGGTGTTTGCCCTTCTTAATAAGAATCTTTAATTACCATTAGAAGAGTATTAATTTAATGTTATGATTTATGACATTCACTCTACCACACCTATACAGGAAGTTCTGTCAAGGTACTTTATGTATTGCAGATTTGCCTATTTATACATGCAGGCAGTTTTGGTTTGTATGTTTTCAAATGCATATTTTCTGTGTTGACAAAAAGATAATCTTTCATCGGACATTTAAACTTTCTTTTGAGCAATTGATTTTAATTTAGAAAAAAAAAGAGCTTTGTTCTTAGGAAATGAAAAAGAGCAATGTAGCTTTTGCATGACATAATGGAATAATGCAGCTTAGTTTTCCTTTTGTGCTTTTGTGTCTCCCCCCACCACTGCATTTGGAGAAGCAGCAATTGAACTTTTGAAGATTATAAAATTTAAAAAGTTATTTTTTTTTTAAAGACAATTAGAGTTGTGGTTACTCAGTTTAATTGTTGTCTCTGATGCTGTCATGTAAAAATTGTACCAACTCTTTCATAGTCAGTGCAAGAAGTTCCTTTAGCTTCTAATAAATGATGAAAAATTTGGCCACTTCTGAAATAAAGATGATACATTTGCAGAGAAACTGTTGATTTAAAGTAGCTTTAATCTTCATAAATAAGTAAAAAACCAGAAGGTTATACAAAGCTGTCAGGATGGCACTGATGAATGGCAAATTCAGCCGTTTCTCAATTGCCGGTGAAGACACACGCCGCAAGGCTTAGCCGTATTGTACATCATATCTGCCAACTCATTTCTGTGATTAAATATTCCATCAGTGCGGGCTATAAGGCGGTAAAGCTTAACAAGATTCATAAGATGCACCACTTGAATACACATAACTCACTTCCTTGGATAGGGAGCACCCCGCATGCAAAAGAAAATTAGAATTGAGTTAAATTACTCCGTAAGACAAGATCAATAGAGAAAGGAAAAGATCCCCTAATGCAATGCAAATCTAAGATATAGTTATGTCCTGACAACTTGAAGCAGACAATTAAAGTCAAATAGGGAGGAACGCAATGTAAATCAACCCTAAAACCTTGAAGATAATGGTAAACAGTAGGACCAGTGACATGATTGTTATAGCTCTGCTGTTTTTTTGGAGTGTACACTTCTGTAAAGGAAAACCTTTATTGAGGGATGGCATGACAGCTAACAGTGGAGGCTGGAAGATACAGAGCAGAAGCACCACAGGCACTGTGCAGGTGAAATACTACTTGGGGACTGGAAAATGCTATAGATTTACAAAACAGAGTAGATTCTTCTTCCCAAGTAGCCCTTCTAAGACTGTTTTTCTCTGATTTTGAAATGCTGATGCTGTTGTAATTAGAATAGTCCCAAAAGATGGCTATTGAGGTCCCACAGCGGCACTGCTCTGGATTCGCAGTGACGCATTCATGCGGCGCGGTTTGAGGACTGGTCTTGCCATTCCGTGGCCCAGCAAGTGTCCCTGAAAGCTGACAGCTGTGGACTGGTGAAGTGGCCAATTGACACACCTCCTGACCTTCCCTCAGGTCCACTGGGAAATCCTAAAATGGCATTTCACAGAAAACAAAAGGATGGTGATTTTTACCATTTATCATATTCAGCATATCACAGAATTCCATTTTTTCAGTATATTGATAGGTAATGTTTACAAATGTGACTCCAGTCCACATAGTTTCCATCTAGTAAATGAAAGGATGCTGTTTGAGATGCTTTTCCTCTGTATGAGGCAGAAATGCCTAATGAATTTATCATTTCCATTTCAGCTTATCTTTTCTAGTAAAATATCGAATTCTTAGGCAGGTCCTAACAAGGAAATTTGTAAGCAGCGCTGTGTGATTCTTCTCACAAAGTCTTCATGTAAACTGGGACAAATTTTTCATTTAGTGCTATATCCATCCAATTCTAAATGCATCCCATAGTGAACCGTGATTATTCTGTGTTAAGCTAGTCTGTTGTCTTCCCACATACACTCATCTGTGGCTGGCAAAATGCAGCTTTGCAATGTGCTTTCTTATCCTAAGTTGTTATGCTCTTTATTCCTGTGGTTTGTTATAATGCCATTTTTCACCTGTTTGTTGTTGTTCTGTAGTGTAAATTTTGTCTGTGTTATTTAGCTTTTCTTCACAGCCTCAGGCAGCCTGAAAGCAAACCTCCATTTTGTTCCTTTCAGTTGCTGCAGATTTTTCTTTCATTCTGCCCCCCCCCCCCCCCTTTTTGTTGTTGGAATGATGAATTTTTGAGCTATCTCTTGTACTCTCCTTAATGAAATGTAGAATATCATTGGACCGCTATTACTACAACAGATTAGTCCTTTCAAGCATGTAGCCTGAGACACAGTAAGGCTATTTTAGAAGACTTTGTCCTTCAAAGTTGCAGAAAATCTATTTTAGGGCACAAACCTGTTGGAGAGGCTTCTTGACAGTTCCAGTAAGCAAGGTAGGGGAAAAGATGTAACAGAAATTACCCGGAAATTAGTGAATCCTCTTTCGGGAGCGGTTGAATTCACGATGACACACATGAGAAAATCTTGACTGCTCATAAAGCTGCTAGTGGAGAAAGGAAGGACTTAGGACTATTGAAGAAGAATCATTATAACAAGTCATGGAGCACATCTCAATGACAAATATGTAGTGATCCCATTCTGATTTCCCTTAAAACACTCTAAATACATGTTGTTATTTCTGAATAGTCAAGGAGTGCTGGAAGTTTTTGTAGAAGCTAGTTTCAAGAGTCATCCTAGGTAGCTGAGTAGTTGGATTCACTTCATAAATAGTCTTAACCCAGTGAGGACTGCTGTAGTCACCCAGTTTCTTTGCCATTTAGGAGTTATCATTCCAAGATGGCCTGGGAATGAAAGAAAGGGGAAGAGCTTCTGGGTTTTAACTGTTATACTCTCAGAGCAGTTTTAGATGCCCAGGTTTTTTTGTAGCGTGCTGTGGACTTTGAAGCTAGCAGTATCCTTCATGAGGCAGACTTTGCAACAAACTTTCCAAGTTTGCTTAAATCTTTGAAATATGATAAATTATACATAAATAAAAAGTGAAGAAGTAACATAATATTAAATGTGTGTGTATATATATGTGTGTGTGCGTGTGTGTATATGTGTGTGTGTACAAACATGCTCTTAAATAAGAGGAATCCAGAGGAAGAGAGAATTCCTGTATGTTTGCTAGCACTAATTCTCATTGTTCATGTCTTAAAGCATCTATTTCTGGAGTGTAAGAGCACCTGGGATTCATTTCATCTTTCTAGTGTTTCTCTTTGAATTTAAATGACTCTTGCATAAGCCCAGCAAATACCCTAGAAACACTTGTCAGAGGTGGTGTTTGGAGTTTGTGAAGCTGAATTATATGCTTGCACAGCAGTTCTAATCCTAGGGTAAAAGTTCAGTGTTCCATATCTGTGAAGCATAATTTTGGTGAAAATTGGCTGTCTGTCACTATACAGATAAATTCATTTTGCAGTTTTATTTCATGCACTTAGATTTGAACTTTAGCCAATGACTGAGCAAGTTTTCCTAAACAAATATATTCTCACCATTGACAGGTAAACAGTTCAAGTAATTCTCTTACTACAGAAAAATTAAATCATGATTGTGCAATATTCCATCTGTTATAGATAGATGTTCCTTTTCAAAGCATAAGACAAAGCTGTCACTGTGGCTTCAAAAATCCTACAGTTAAAGTACCCCCATACAAATGATGACATCCCAGTTAGATTAACACCACTGATGACAGCTAATGCATTTCTAAAACTTCTGTGGAGCTGTTACAAACCATTATAGTGGAAATACTGATTTATGAAAGATTAATAAAGCTGGTAGAGAACTGGAATTCAGCATCTGTACTAGCTATGTACTGGGCGGGGGGGAAGGATCTTCCAGAATTAATTATGCCTTATGCTACATTATAATGAGGTTTTCATTAAAATGTATACCATCACAAAAATCAAACAAGGATTATTCAAAGAATAATGCCAATGTTATTTTTTAAAAGATTTTTTAGTTAAATGGTTATACATTTAAATCTGGGACAAGGTTAATTAGCCTATATCTGCCATCCTATCGAAGTCTACTGGTTTTAAAGAGAAAATAATGAATAGAATAGAATAGAATAAACCAGATTGATCAGTAAATTTGCAGATGACACCAAGCTGGGGGCAGGAGTTGATCTGCTGGAGGGTAGAGAGGCTTTGCAGAGGGACCTCGACAGGCTGGACAGATGGGCAGAGTCCAATGGCATGAGATTTAACACATCCAAGTGCCGGGTTCTGCACGTTGGCCACAACAACCCCATGCAGTGCTACAGGCTGGGGTCAGAGTGGCTGGAGAGCAGCCAGACAGAGAGGGACCTGGGGGTGCTGGTTGATGGTAGGCTGAACATGAGCCTGCAGTGTGCCCAGGCAGCCAGGAGGGCCAATGGCCTCCTGGCCTGCATCAGGAACAGTATGGTCAGCAGGAGCAGGGAGGTCATTCTGCCCCTGTACACTGCACTATTTAGGCCACACCTTGAGTACTGTGTCCAGTTCTGGGCCCCTCAGTTTAGGAAGGATGTTGGCTTGCTGGAACATGTCCAGAGAAGAGCAACAAAGTTGGTGAGGGGCTTGGAACACAAGCCCTATGAGGAGAGGCTGAGGGAGCTGGGGTTGCTTAGCCTGGAGAAGAAGAGACTCGGGGGTGACCTTCTTGCTCTCTACAACTACCTGAAGGGAGGTTGTAGACAGGCAGAGAGGTTGGTCTCTTCTCCCAGGCAACCAGCACCAGAACAAGAGGACACAGTCTCAGGCTGCGCTAGGGGAGGTTTAGGCTGGAGGTTAGGAGGAAGTTCTACACAGAGAGAGTGATTGCCCATTGGAATGGGCTGGCCGAGGAGGTGGTGGAGTCACCATCCCTGGAGGTGTTCAGGAGGAGACTTGATAGGGTGCTTGGTTGCATAGTTTAAGTTGATTAGGTGGTGTTGGATGCTACTGTCAGTATTACCCTGTTAAAGATGTTTCTTCTGTTTGGATGTGTATTTATCAACACAATACACACTTAGGCTTTCATGCTGTTCCGTGTGATCTTTTCCAACCTTATTGATTCTATGATTCTATGATCTCTGAAAGAAATTCCATGCACTTGATTTTTCCCTAGTAAATCCTGAACTGTAGATAGGGCTCTACATCAGAAGACAGAGAATATTTAAGAAGGAAGTCTGTTCTTCTTCAGTGCAAAAGTTATGACCACAGTCTGGCATAGAGGAATCATATGATATAATGGATTATAATGCATTTGTGCACAGATAGCATTTGAAAAAACAGCAACTTCCTATTTGCTGAAAGCTGAAGTCCTACAGCAGCAGAAAGGAGGTGTTTGGGGTGGAGTGGTGTTTGGTCTGTTTGTGTTGTTGGTACAGTCTCTCAGAAATACAGGTTTTGAGTTTTCTGCAAATCAGCCTGAGTTAATAATGCTGTGATATCCCATTTGAATTAGTCTTAGGTGGCAAACCCAGGCTGTTCCTGTGTCACTACTTGCAGTCAATAGATTTGGAGATCTTAAGTGTAAGTTAACGCTGCATCCCCACTACAGTGCAGTATCAGCAGCCTTATACCATTCTCCAGTGACAGGTCAGGTCTCTGACCTATTTCTAGAAGTCGTATCAGTAGTTACAGACAGTTTTGCAGTCAAAAGATCTGTTAATTGGAGTTGCTAGCTACTCAAGTAGTTCCTCTCATCTCAGATACATACCTTTGCTTAGCTTAAAGCTGCTTTGGCTTCAAGGAGCATTCATCCCTTGTGCTTTTCTTTCCCCCAGTGAGCTGGTATAACACATTTGAGAAGCCTCCACACAGATGTGGCATAATCATTGTGGAATGTAATGGTGATCACAGTCTAAACTAGGCATTTTGCAGCTGTGAAATGATTTTTGACACTATACCTGACAGTTTGTAATAAAACCATAAGAAAGTGGATTGGGACTGACTTCTGGAGGTCATGCAGTCCAGCTTTCTTTTTGATGCATGACTAACACCAATGCTAGATCAGGTGAGCCATGAATTGGCAGACAACTGCAAAGAGATTCATGATCTTTGGGGAACTTCTTTTTTTGGCCAGTGCTTCATGGCCCTTCTAGTGAAAAACTTTCTCCTACTGTTCAACTAAACCTCCCAAGCTACAGCTAGTGGTCATTGACCTTTTGTATTATTATCTACCGTGTCAAAAAGATTTTTGCTCCATCTTCTTTGTAGCTTCAAGTAGAGAAAGCTACTGGATTGTCTTTTAACCTTCTCTTTGCAGTAGGCATAAGAACTGGATGCAGTGTCCCAGATGCAGCCTTGCTGGTGCCAAATGTGTATGTGTTGGGGGAAATAACAACAGATCTTCTTTTGGCCGTGTTTCCACTTCTCCAAATTTCACCTACTACACAGTTTGTCTTCTTTGGTTACCTCTTACTTTATTAAAGCAAAAGACAGCGTTCTGATCCGTCAGAAGCTGTATCATCCTTTCTTTGTTATTACATTGTTTCCAACTTCTTGTATGTTTGTTCAGACGGTTTTTGTCATGGAGAGAATTGAACAAATGTCCAAGGATTAGAAAGAGACTTAAGTTCTGTGCTTTACTCCACCAGAGGGTCTTCTGAGGAGAAATAATGTTTGGACTATTTAAACGTTATCCTGGCGACCAGTGAAAATGTGTTCTATGGCTTCCTGATTAGTGACAGATCAAAAATAAATGAAAGAAATATAGTGGCAACCTAAAATGGAGTATAAATATTATACTGGGGTACTTTTTTCCACCGCAGTCTCCCTTGATTTGTCAGTAAGTTAGTTTGCAGCATGAGTGTGGATTTTAAGTAGATCTGACAGTTCTCTCCACTTGCCACATGCTGGCTTGGGGGTTCCAGAGCAGGTTTAGAAGCGGCAGATTCTGTTTGCAAGAGACTGCAGTGGGAGCTGTACTGGAGTCACTAAGTGCACACTGACTGTCATACGTCAGACAGACTGACTTTTGGACAGCTTTGAACTATGTGTGGTGGGGTTGTCTGTTTCAAAGGACAAACCTAAATCTGGTCCAGAGTAAACTCTCCAGACTTGCCTCTGCTCTGCCCTGGTGAGGCTGCATCTGGAATATTGTGTCCAGTTCTGAGCCCCTCAAGAAAGACATCAGTGAACTGCTTCAAAGAGTCCAGAACAGAGCCACAAAGATGCTGAAAGGAGTGAAACATCTGAGCAACCTGATATAGTGTGAGATGTCCCTGCCCATAGCAGGGGTCTTGCAATTAGATGATCCTTGAGGTCCTTCCAACCCTATAATTCTATTATCTCCCTTATGAGGAAAGACTGAGTGAGCTGGATCTCTTTAGATTGGAGAAGAGGAGCCTGAGGGGTGACCTCATTCATGTTTATGAAGATGTGAAGGGTGAGTGTAGGGAGGATGGAGCCAGGCTCTGTGCAGTGATGTCCAATGACAGGACAAGGGGCAGTGGGTGCAAGTTGGATCATAGGAGGTTCCATGTAAACAATGAAAAACTTTTTCACTGTGAGGGTGACAGAGCACAGGCTGCCCAAAGAGGCTGTGGAGTCTCCTTCTCTGGAGATGTTCAAAACTTGCCTGAATGTGTTTCTGTGTGACCCCTTCTAGATGATCCTGCTCTGACAGGGGGATTGAACTTAATGATCTTTCAAGGTCCCTTCCAAACCTCAACATTCTGTGATTCTGTGACTCTGATATAGGCTTAGAGGTCAGCTACAAACCCAGTTGTTTAATAGCAAGTACTGCTGTGTCCCCAGTGACTTGACAGTACAGGTCAGCCTGGGTGTGTGCTATCTGGACCTGAGGTCTGGGCTAAGACAAACTGTTTTTCTGGGACTGGGTGGGATAACTAGATAAATTAATAGCAGTTATGCAGAGGAATGTATTCCTCTGATTAGAAGAATAACAAAGTTAGGAAGATCCAGGCGTTAGGATGGGCAGTCAGGCAGACAAACTCTACTGAAATGTAAAGTAATATATGAAATGTAAAGTTAATACAGTTAAGTGGAATGGAAAACAAATCTGCTGTTTGTTAAACCTTGATTACATCTGTAAATTAATGCTAAAGCTGCTTAAGATTATGTTGAATTGTATTCTAAACATACAGCTCATGTTTTCTGTTGTATCTCCTGCATTTTTCTCCCATTTGGGGCACTGGATGACAGAATCCCTAGTACATTTGCATTGTAATTGCATTTCGTAATACTTATTGAGAATAAATCTCAAAACACTGAGTTTTCATTCATTTACACATTTGTGGAGGTAGCTGAGATGAAGCTGAGCTTTGCAATGGTTCACAGTCTCTATCAGTTTGGGTCTGTCTGGTTTTCTTTGTGGAAGGAAATCTCCAAGCATAGAACTGCTCACTGTAAAAATGAGTGGTTTGGAAAGTTTGGAAACATTGCATTACCATTTCTGTAATGTTTTTTTCATGCTCCTGAAATTGTGGAATCTGAATGGGCTAGGGAAGAAATAGACAACCTAAAGCCAAGATTATGCATGATGATTCAATTTTTGCTCTTTTATATTCTCAGTTTGTCATTCAGAATAGAATTTTATTTCTAAGTTAAAACCAGCATCTATTGGGGTAAGTAAAGAGAACTGAGGGATTAGTGATTTGCATCTCTGCATCTAATTGCATTAGATTTGCATCTCTGTCCTATTGATTTACTGAAATAGATAATTTACACAGAAAACAGTGTCTTGACACAATATGAGAGGATAAAATATAAACACCTCTCCTTGTAATCCCTCCAGGGCCATGGTGAAACTGTAGTGTTTGTGTTTGAGTAGAAAGACTCCAGTTTCATTTATTCCGTGAATCTATTCATATTGCAGTCTTTATTCATCAGGCAGATGTATGAGTGTGACCCATTTTAGTTATCAGCAGAATATAAATGTTGGTTTTATACTCTCAAGTATCCCATTTCAAGTATAATATAATACCAGTTCAGAGTTTATATTTATAATTCAGAATTTCTCACATGTTTGTTTCTCAAAGTTACAAATGAGCCAAGCTGGAATGGCAATGAGACAAGAGTAAGCATCATTAATGTACCTTTTAGTATGCTAGGAGCACCTAGAAAGATTAGGAATAAAGATTTGATTTCCAAAGGTCCTGAACAACTTCAGTGCAACACATCTCCCAGCATGAGATAGTGGCAGTATTGCTGAGTATCTATTTCTGTGCACCTGAATTTGTGTGTGTGTGTACACACATGTATATGTATGTATATATATATGTTATATAATAGACATGTTTTCTAGAAAAGTTACAGTTATGGGCAGTGCTGCCAGTACCACTCCAATTTTTTTGCCATCATTTCATAGTGTATTGCCAAGTATAGAGGTTCTGGTGACAGTATGTGGAAAAGGACTTACACTTAGATGTCCACAATAAAAACTCGCTAACAAGCACAGGTAACACCAAGCTGTGTGGTGCAGCAGACATGCTGGAGGGAAGGAATGCCATCCAGAGGGACCTTGACAGGCTGGAGAGGTGGGCACAAGCCAGCCTCATGAGGTTCAAAAAGACCAAGTGCAGGGTCCTGCATCTGGGTTGAGGCAGTGCCAGGCACAAATACAGGCTGGGCAGTGACTGGCTGGGAAGCAGCTCTGAGGAGAGGGACTTGGGGGTGCTGGTGGACGAGAAGCTCAACATGAGCTTGCAACGTGCACTTGCAGTCCAGAAAGCCAATCAGATCCTGGGCTGCATCAGGAGAAGTGTGGCCAGCAGGTCAAGGGAGGTGATTCTCTCCCTCTGCTCCGCTCTGGTGAGACCCCACCTGGAGCACTGTGTCCAGTTCTGGAGCCCCTATTACAAGAGGGATATGGACATGCTGGAAGGTGTCCAGAGAAGGGCCACGAGGATGATCAGAAGGCTGGAGCACCTCTCCTATGAGGACAGACTGAAGGAGTCGGGGCTGTTCAGTCTGGAGAAGAGAAGGCTCTGAGGTGACCTAATTGTGGCCTTCCAGTATCTGAAGGGGGCCTACAAGAAGGCTGGGGAGGGACTTCTCAGGGTGTCAGGTAGTGTTAGGACTAGGGGGAATGGAATGAAGCTGGAGGTGGGGAGATTCAGGCTGGATGTGAGGAAGAAGTTCTTCACCATGAGAGTGGTGAAACCCTGGAATTGGTTGTCCAGGGAGGTGGTTGAGGCCCCATCCCTGGAGGTGTTTAAGCCCAGGCTGGATGAGGCTCTGGCCAGCCTGATCTAGTGTGAGGTGTCCCTGCCCATGGCAGTGGGGTTGGAACTGGATGATCCCTGTGGTCCCTTCCAACCCTTACTGATTGTATGATTCTATGAACATTTCCAGACTTCTGATGCATTTTGCTACAAGCAGCAGCTGAGTTAGTGTGAGATGATAGTTTCATTTTGGTTACAAGATGAGGAATATCTGTGGCTGAATAATCTTTTCTAAATTGTATTTGGAAAGAGTGGTTTATTACAACTGCTTTACATTGTGAATGGAAGCACTGTATAAATTGTTCCTGTGAAATAAAGCCCATCTGTGGTCAGGTTGACATGCTAGTGAAAACACAAGTCGATCAGTCACCCAGTGTTTCTTTGAAGCTGGCATTATGATCCCTGTCTCTCCTCTGCTGAGGTCTCCAGTGCTGGCCCAGCACTGCAGGTAGGGTATCAGCAGAGCAGAGGGTCTGTATCTGCTCCCTCTACCTGCTGCCTACACTCTGGGGATCAGCCTAGGACAAAACTGGCTTCTCGGTTGCATGTAAAAGACCTTAGGAAAGGCCAAAAGTCTTGAGGCTCTTTAGCCTGGAAAAGAGCAGACAGAAAGGGGATCTCACCAGTTCCAATCAGTGTCTGAAGGGTGGAGCCCATGAGCATGGAGGCAGTTCTTTTCAGTGGTACTGATGATAGGACAAGGGGCAATGAGTGCAGACTCCTTCCCCAGGAGGTTTCACTTGAACTTAAGGAGAAACTTCTTTACTGTGAGGGTGCCAGAGCACTGGAGCAGGCTGCCCAGAGAGGCTGTGGAATCGTCTTCTCTGGAGACTTTCAAAATCCTCCTGAAAGCATTACTGTGCGACATGACACCCTAAGAAGTCCCACTCCAGCTTTCTTGTAAGCCCCCTTCAGATACTGGAAGGCCACAATAAGGTCATCTCAGAGCCTTCCCTTCTCCAGACAGAACAGCCCCAACTCTCTGTCTGTCCTTATAGGGGAGAAGCTCCACCCCTCTGCTCATCCTTTGTGGCCCTTCTCTGGATACCTTCCAGCATGTCCAGATACTTCCTCTACTGGGGGCTCCAGAACTGGAGGCAGTACTCAAGGTGGGGTCTCACCAGAGCAGAGCAGAGTAGAAGAATCATCTCCCTGGACCTGCTGGCTATGCTTCTCTTGATGCAGCCCAGGATGTGATTGGCTTTCTGGCCTGCAGGTGCACTCTGCTGGCTCATGTTGAACTTCTCATCCACCAGCACCCCAAAGTGCTTTTCTTCAGGGCTGCTCTCAAGCCAGACCCTGCCCAGCCTATATTGGTGATTGGGATTGCCCCGACCCAGATGCAGTACCTTACACTTGGTCTTGTTGAACCTCATGAGGTTGGCTTGTGCCCACCTCTTCAGCCTGTCAAGGTCCCTCTAGATGCCATCCCTCCCCTCCAGCATGTCTGCTGCACCACACAGCTTGGTGTCATCAGCAAACCTGCTGAGGGTGCACTCAATGACACTGTCCACATCACCAACAAAGATGTTAAACAAGACTGGTCCCAGTACTGATCCCTGAGGGACTCCACTTGTCACTGGCCTCCACTTGGGCATGGACCCATTGACAGCCACCCTTTGGGTGAGGCCCTCAAGCCAGTTCTTTATCCACTGAATGGTCCATCCATCAAATCCATTCTGCGCCATCCTGGAGACAAGGATGTGGTAAGGAACAGTGTTGAAGGCTTTGCTCAGGTCCAGATAAATGGTGTCAGTTGCTCAGCCTTCATCTGTTACTGTTGTGACCTTGTCATAGAAGCCCACCAGGTTATCCACCAAGTTATTTGAGATCTACACTAAACTTGATATGTTGTGCACTGGCCAGTGAGTTGTCTGTACACCACTCTGGTACCTTGGTATTTCCACTTAGGCTCCACTTAGAGCAATTTATATAAATCTTGTAAATAAGAGCTATACACATAAACTTATTTTTGAAAGGGTGAAAAAAAAAAAAGAGATACTTTTAGTCAACTATCTTGGAACCACTGGGAACTGAATTTTTGGTATTCTAAAAATGTTAATGACTTCACATCATTTTTCTTCACAGCCCTGAATATTTTTAGAGTAATTATTTTCTCAAAATAACTACAGTGCTTCAACAAAGGACCTCATCAAACAGTGCAGTCTTAATCAGGGACTGTAGGAGAAAACACTGGAGGAAGAGAAGTATGAGTGGGAATATTTTTTGATCTTAAAAAGTATGTTTTTGTCTGTGCTGCCAGCCTGTACACCAGGGATGAGCAGTGAATCAGTCTGGGGGATCTCTGCAATCATTCAGCGCTGCTCAGCTGCCACCAACATGCCCTTCCACCACACACTGCCTGTTATGTGCAGCACAACCGACCAGCCTGCTCAGCTGCCATGGACTGTTCCACTCCCTTAACCCCTGCAGCAGGGCTGCTTCCGGTTTCCCTTCTGCCACTGCTGTGTCTAAAGCTCTCTTGCATGTTGTGCTCAATGTGCTCAGCAGATACAACTGTGCTAATGGGGTTCTGAGCCTTTTGCTTGGGGGCTTTCTGCTGCTGACCTCCAAAATCCTGTATCGCTAGTCACATATCACCTGTGAGCAAAGAAATGGATGCTTATATTAAAAAAAAGTAAAAAAGAAAGCAGGTTGTTCTTAGTGTTTTTTAAATGTGCTGGTACAGAAGGCACTGTAGAACTACAGATAAGTTTGGGATGTTTTGAACTTCACCAACTCTGTGATATTATTAAATTCCTGTGTGAACAAAACTACTAAGGAGTTTATCTTGAAATCCTCTTTCTAAAAAGACTCTCACCTTCACTCTGTCATGCTGGAATTTAATATTCTAGGGGAAAAATAATACAGTTGGGTTTTTTTCCCATTAGAAAAATTATATATTGTTTCAATATTCTGAGGTTTATCCCAAAGATGTTATTGTAAATAATTCAGTCTTTCCCCAGATGCATTAATTAAAATTTATATATTTTTAATATCAAGACTAGGTGCAGCAGAAATAATCTCTCTTTTTTTTTGGTACAAAAGTAGATTAAAAACTTCCATATCTTTCTATCAGAATCTAATAATAATGTTTTAGGTTAATTTTATGTACAAATTTGAAGACAGATTGTCAAAATATAATTAGAAAGCTCAATGCAACAAATTAAATACAGTCTAGTAGCATGGATGAAAAGAAAGTGTCTGTTTTGAAGTACTTTCATTAGAAATTAGAAGAATGGAGTAGAGAAAATGAGATTTGTGTGAGATGAAATCAGAAAAAAAGGAAGAATGTTAGCTGCAAAGAAGAGGAAAATACCTATGGACCATGGAACATAAGAAGTGTCCTCTAGAATTTATGTTGAATAATAGAAATAAACTAGAACCTTCAGGTCATAAAAACCTTTTTCTTTATATATTGACTAAACAAGCTTTACGTCCTTATAGTTACATTACTCCTAAAACTTAATGAAAAGTACTGATTCAAATTATTCTTTTCCACTTTTCACCTGGCTGGATGAGTGCTTCTGTCTTCAGTTTGCTTTTACTTTCAGGCTTGTGCAGTAGCATAAGGCTTGAAGCATCTCTGGGGTTAAATGCATCCATCTATATCCCAGTGTACACGTTCCTATTGCCAGGAGAGGGTGTCTATAGGTCCTGTTTACTTACTAGCCTGAAGACAATGCTTGCCATCAAAATCTCTGTAGGTTCATGTTCACTTAACAGCTTCCAGTTCTGGGGGTTTTTGCACAGCTGGGTGAGCTAGATACTGATACAGTCAGCTATGTGCTGTCTTAAAGTATGGAAAACTTTTTTCTAGTTTTTACTTTCAGATTAGTAGTGGATAGCTGGAAGGAAAAAAGAAATATCTCCAGATCCTTTTAGTCAATATTGTGCTATTGTTTGGGAAGGTTAGAAGCATAACATTTCATGAGATTTCTAGTGATAAACCACATCTATTACAAGCATTCTTTTCTTCAGTGTTTTCTGTACTTCCACTTTAAGTGACAGCTGCAAGCAATGATCACCGAACCAGTTAATGACAGATCTTTTTAAAAAACCAGGGTTTTTTAAACATATTTGCCTCAACTCTGTTGAGTCATGCCTTGTAACTCAATGTACAGCATCAAAAGGCTCACAAAGCTTCATGTGAATTTGATATTTTGGAAATTGTGTGATTCACAAATCCTGACAGCTTGAAATATGTCAATGTATGTATATAGAGAAGTGTGTGTGTGTATGCAGACAGATGCAGCTGTATCTACAGAAACAGATGTGTCACATCCTGCTCTTTGGGTTGGACTGTGTTACAGAAGTGCAGGATTTTTTGTCCTAGTGTGCAAGTATAGTTCTTGCTACCTTTAATCTGTACTCAGCTAAGACTACTAACATAGATATTGAAATAGTAAGGCATTTTATTTATGTTCATTAAAAAAAACAACTGAAAAAAACCCAGGAGATAAACCTAAACTGTCATTTGTTCAAAATGAACCTACAGTGTTGTTTTAAATTGGTTATTACTTTCTTTTTCTTATTTTTTTCTTCTTCTTTAAAATAAATGGTTTCAATTCATTAATTTGATTTTGTTCCCAACCCTGAATCCAGCTTAAGTACTGGAAAGTAGTTTATATTTATGCATTTCTCATCTGAGCAGAAAGCACTGAGATCCTCACAGGTAGCAGTTACCACTTGCAGCAGTGTTAATTTAAGTGGTACGACTGAGGTGGCACTTGCCCTGACATCTGTATGTGGGTGGAACTTTGTGGAGCTCTGTGGGCTGACCTATCTGTTATTTGCTTGAGTGGCCTTTGGCTGCAGGCCTGATCAGGGAGGTGGGCAGTCAGTGGTTGAATGGTGTTGGATGGGTTCGCTCAGAGCTAACCAGGCAGCTTCTATTCCAGAGAGACAGGGCAGAGAGGGAGAGAGCAGCTGGGTTGGGTGAGGGACCCATGTCACTGCCGCTGCTCTGAGTGTGCACTCGCTTCCCTGGGCAAGAAAAGGGGGTTTGTGTTGGGGGGGTGGGGGGTGTCTGTGCTGTGCTCTTTCCAATGTCAAATTGTACATGTTTATTGGGGCTCTTTCTGCTTTGAAGCCAAAGGACACCAAGTGCCCAGCTTCACCGCAGTGCTCTGGTTGTCACTTTATTTCTGTGTTTAGATGCAAACTGAGGTTTAGTTTGAGTATTCCAAAACCAGATACCACTCTCTCTCTCTTTCTTGTAGGCAGGGTGCTGCTGTGCCAGGCAAACCAGGAGGGATCTCCCGTGTACAGTGCCCCCAGTTCACTAGTATACACATCCACAAGTAAGCTAGTGTTACGGCTCTTGTTTTGTTTGTATTGTGACAAAAGCACGTTAATGTGAATCAAGCCCCCTCAAAATGTAAACTTTCCTAATAGCTCTTGTTAAGCTATGTGTGGTGTTTATAAACATATGTAAGTAATGTCAACAGATAATTCACTGGGTTTAGTTGCATCTTTATTATCAAAGTACATGTTATTAGGAAAAAAAAAAAAGGAAAAAAATAATAAAAGATGATCTATGTTGTAATGGTCTACAGTAGTGGTCAGAAATTCTACAGTAGCAGTGACATTTTTTGTAATCCAGTCCTGTTGTGCACTCTGTGTTCTGTTAGAAGATGAAGTTATGTTTGTTTTTCTGTCCTTGATCACACCTGTGATTTAATAAACAAAGTTTTCCTTTATACCACCATTTGATTGGGTCAACAAGGGAGTGTGCACAGGAGTATTTTGAATTCTAAAATGCTGCTCAAATAACAGAGCAAAGGCAAGCCCCATTGATGCATGCTGTTCTCAGCCCTTTTCCTGTACAGAACTTTGGTGCAGAAACACGTCCTCTAAAATGCTGAAGCAGGAGCGGAACCAATATGGTCAATGTAAACAAGTGGCTTAGGTGGTACCTCTGATGCCAGTTCTTAAATCTATTCAGATGAGAAACCTCTAGCTGAACAGTAATAATTGCTACTTCCTGAATCAGGGCAAGCAGCAATATTTTGCTATGTATTCTTAACAGTCCTCTGTCAAGAAAATACTGTACATTGATTTAACAGCGTTATGGGATATGCTCTGTAATCAATCTAGAATGCAATTCTACATTTGAAAAGCTTATCTGGGCTCCTTAAAGCATTAATTTCTTTTTTAATTAAAACCAGGAATAAGGAAAAAAGAGTTCCACAATGATCATCTTCACAGTCATGTAACTCTCTTATGTCAAAGACTATGAATATCATCCCTAGAGCTGCTGCTTTTATGGGATCTGTTCTCAAATCAAGAGTCTCCTGGAGGTGTTCAAGGCCAAGCTGGATGAGGCAACCTGCTCTTGTGGAAGGGTCCTGAAAGACCATCTAGCTCCAGGGCCCATGGCACGGGTTTCAGGACTAGGTGATATTTCAGATCCCTTCCAACCCAAACCATTCAATGATTCTATGAGCCTACAGATTCATAACAAACAAAATACATTAAATGTTTTAAATTGGAAAAGAAATGATCAGTTAAATTTGCATTTTCTTCCAGATGCTCCAAGGATATTGTGTACCATATGACCTTTCTAAAGCAGTGGCTTTTTAAATGCTTGTAGTAACACAGAGATGAAATGCTTAGCGTGTACATCCATATTTCTTCTTGTACAGTAAGAGTGCACTATTCTTTTCTGACTGAAATAGCGGTCTTTTGACTGAAAAGATCAGTCTTTGACTGAAAATCTTTTCCTAGAAATTTATCAAAACATTTCAGGGAGCTTCTTTTGGAGGAGGAGGGCAGAGTTTGTTTTTAATTTTCTGGAACTTGCTCTAAATAAAGCCTTTCTTAAGTTTACCCCATTGTTCCTACAACCTCACTGAGTTCCATCCTAGGAAATTTATTTCTGCACTTGCTGTTTACATTGTATGGTATTTCCACTGTTATTAAATCCCTCAAGAGTTGTTGTAGAGCTAGCTAAGCTCCGGACTTCACTGTTTCCATTATGTCTCATGGGTTAATCCCTTTGAACAATCTTATTTTGCAGTGGTGCTCCTTGAATAATGATATCCTAACAAACACCTGTTTGTTTTCAATTATGCCAAATACATAAGTAAACAGCGTTTGCCTATCTGCCTCCCACTGGGCAATGTGTAATACGCAGTTTCATAACGGAGATTGCTGGTAGCCCTTGCAGTAGGAATTAGCATGCTTTTGTTGAATCTGCATGTCTGCAAGTCATGATTTTTCTTTTATTTCATATTGGCAAAATGCAGTTTCCCCTACCGGGTCACAACTCTTAATAATACAGAATAGCTACAATTACCAATGATTGTAATTAGTTATCTTTTATTTCTTCTTATTACTGAACTTTCAATAACTATGTAAAAGAGATCCATTTCTATAGGAAATGATACTAGGAAGGAAATAGAAATGAAGCTTGAGTTGTGTCTCATTTGCTTTCTTTTACTATGCTGGAGATGTTCCATAATCTATTTTTTATTCACATTTGTAATATTGAAATGAAAACTGGTAAATCAACATTAACATCTAAGGGACTAATGCTTTTACTGTTATCATTCCATGCAGACAGCAATATTGAAGACTTCATCTTTAAATAATTTGTTAATCATTTCCTCATGTTGCTGCTGGTATTGTAACCGTGTAATATTATAGAACAACTCACGATGGAAGAAATATGAGGGTTTTAGGTCTGTAATTGTTTCAACAGAAGGGAAAGAGTCAGCTGAGATTTTTAAAGCCACGTGAGATGTTTGGAGTTCATGAAATGCTAAAGGTATTTAGGAATTTTCAGGTATCGATTCAGATATTTTTAGGAATATTGTTGTCCTTGATTGTTCATCTCTTGCTCCTGAGCTATATTTTGTAAGGAAAGTCTGAAACATGATTGTAAAATACAACTGTCTTAATTTGGCTAGATTGATTTCTCAGTTAACTTTTTGACTTTTAATTGCATAGGTCACTAGTAGTCTTTTATGACTCTGCAAGTTTTTAGCTTATTTTTTGGCCAGCAAGAAAGAAAAGTACATTTCTTGGAGCTACACTTTCCCTTCTGAAATTTTATTTCCCCAGGATATATTTATGTATCACATTGTACCTTTCCCAGTATGGTGATTAGTTACACCTCTGAATATGTCAAGAGATGGAAACATGGCTCTGCTTCCTTCCATCACTTCTGGCCCTTCGCATAATACAGAAAGAAATGAGCTGTTTCTTCTGCAAGCAGTGGAACAAATCAGTAGCAATAGTCTCTCATGCCTCATCTGTTCTCTTATGCTGAAGCAGAAGATAGGACCTGGATCAGTTTTTCATTTGCACATCTATTGTGGGAATAGATAATTTGTTATGTAGAAAGCATAGTTTCAGCATGCAAATGTGTTACCAACCCTTGTCATTTATTGAAACAACCAGAAGAAGAAAGTTCATGGTCTTGTCTTGGCCTCTATAGATTCTTATAGTACTGGCATCTCAAGGACAGAACTAATACAAGTGATTTCAGTTAAATCCTTCATCATTATCTTGATGTAGACAAGCACTGGGAGGAGGTGCAGCCAGAAAGTAAAGATTAGAGTATGCCAAGTGCCAGTGAGTAAGTTACAGCATCCTGGGTTTGGGTTATGAGAGCCCTGCTTCCCCCAAGGGACAAAAGAAACCTGATCCAGGTGGACATGGTTTCTCCTTCCTGGGAGGAGGGGTCCCCCTGGGTCTAAGACAGTCTGTTCCGATCCCCCTTCCTGTCCAGCAAGACCATAAAGGGGAGGGCGTGGCAACCATCTTTTTTCTTTGCTCCTGCCTTGCATGTCTGAAAGGACCAACAGCTGCTGCCAGCCTCCTGGTTCTGCCATATGGTCGGGCCCGATCTCCCTGCCACATCCACGCTTCTCTAAAGGACTGGAATCCACATACATCGAGGGAGATAAAAGGCCATCCAAATTTGGTTTTGTGTATTCTCCTATTCATCCTTATTCCTTACCCTTGTAAACCCTCCCTGTTATTGTATGGGGGGTTTTTTGTTAAAAATTTTACTTCTCCTACTTCCAACCGACTCCAGATTACTTTTTGGTAGCTTAAACTCTAGTTGTGGCTCAAACCACCACAATCTACTGTTAAATATATCAACAAGAGTTTTGGTCCTTTTCCAAACTGAAGCTACTCAAGAGCAGGATCCATGAGAATATGAAGACCTTGCTGGACAAAAGGAAGATTCAAAAGAAGAAAAAATTTCTGCTGCTGAATACAAATGACAGTAATGTAGCTGGATATGTATGGTTAACAAGGGCAAAAAATGCAAACCTGAATTTATGCAAGGACTTTTCAAACTAGTCTCATGCCTGTTTTGCTCATTTTTCTATACAGTAGAAGTTCCTGAAAATGTGGATTAAATGAGACAGTAATGAGAGGCAAAGCCCAGAAAATAAGGAAGGTGTGAGGTTGTAGAATCACAGAAAAAACTGGGTCAGAAGGAACAGGTTACACCAGGGTGCCTTGAAGGATGGACACTGCACAACCTTTCTAGTTTACCTCTTCCAATGGTTGAACATCCTTACAGTGCAAACTGTAATTTCAAGTTGCATTTCTTGTTTCTTGTTCTCTTAGTGTGTGAAGAGCTTGGCCCCCTTTTCATGAGAACCCCCCCACCCCTACCCTTTCATGGCAGGGGATGGAAATGGAGATGCACCTGCCAGTAGGAAACTTTGTGTTTTGGAATTGCTGATCCTTGGAGTGCTCACGGAGCACTGGCTGATGGTGCAAGGAAACCAGCATAAAGCTGGGCATCATGTTTTGCACAACATACTTGGTGCATACCCTGTGGAAGGTGAGATGAAAGAGGTCACAAATTTTAATGATAGTTCAAAGGCAGATAAATATTTTTCACTCTCTAAATTATCAGACCTTTGATCTTTGTAACTTTTAGGCTTTATTTTAGCTCCCAAGTAAATCAGGTATGTAACTACTAGCAGATTGTTCTGAGCACACATTAAAGGGACAGTTCCCTGGGCTCAGTAGCTACCAGATGTGGCAAATCAGTGCATTGCCACATGCCCTGTGCAGAGAAGTGTCTGCATTTTCCCAAACGTTTTGTGCATTCTCTGTAAAAGAGAATTTTGCCTTGGCTTCAACGAGTGCGTTTGAAACTGGTGTCGGTTTGGCTTCAATTTACTAAATGGCAGACCTGTTTCATCTTCACTAAGCATGCTTCTCGGCTTCAAAATATAGATGCTCTTTTTTCCATACACTTTCATATTTTTGATTAAAAATAAACAAATCTTTCATATTGCCAGAAAGTGATAGAATTACAGATTAAGAAATCAGATACTATTCTATTTCATCCTACTCAAGGGCAAATACTGCTGATGGCCCATTCTTTTAATTGATAAATTGATTGCAATTTTGTGAGAAGTGGTGGTGGAATTCAGCAAAAATGATTGAGGTGGTACAAATGCTTATAAATCTGTCCCACATTGTTCTTGTTCTTTAATTGTAATTGTCTGATGAAACTTCCATCAGTTTCTGTAATTAACCTAATGGTCTAAATGAATTTCCAGATCACTGGTTATTCATTTCAATATAGAAGATGCCATTACATTGCATTTAATTAATACAAAGTGAATTTATAGTCCATTGTATCGTTGGAATAGAATTTTCTGGTTTAACTGTTTCAATTATGAATATTTTTTCTCTCATATTGTCTCTCCCATTTATGAACTTGAGTGTTCATTCCCTATTCATACTAAAACAGCACAAACCCCTTAGAATTAAAATATTTAAACCCCAGTGCTCTTCAAGTGCCCGTTCTCAGAGTATCAGTGTATTTTTTATTTATTTATCAGTTCAACTATTTTTAACAGAACTCAGTGCCAAATTCATAATCCCATGATATGCCCTTGAACATCTTATTTGTCTTGATATTCCTTTCACAGAAGTGCAGATGACAGATAAGCACTCACCAGAGAATATTTTTGCTTTGCGTCAGACAGATATTAAAACAATAAACTATGTTGCCCTGGGATTTTAGCTTATGAGCAACCAGAAAACAACAAGGCAAAGATGAGATGTTTTTGAAAGGTGGGAAGGCAGTTCTTTCAGGAAATTCCCTGGAAACCTTTGGTCTTGTAATATTTTTGACAAGAAATGATCTTAATGCTTAGAGTCCTTTAAAGCAAATCTGGAAAATGCATTCTATTACTTCAGAGCAGGCATTGGAAATATTCCTAAATTATCCTAGAGAACCCTACTAATGGAAAGTTATATGTTATGTGCCAGGAGAAAAGGAAAATCTATAGCAGAACCTTCAAGGATTAATTCTGTGATATGAGAATTTTGCTTTTTATGTATGTTCTCTGTTATAACCTTATCAATGCTTGTGGATGACAGACACGTACTGTATTTGCAAGGATCATTCTCCTGCGGGTGTTTTGTTTTGATTCATAGATGGAGGGTAGTTCAGGATTTTGATGATATGCACAGAATAAATAAGGAAAATCATAAGCACTGAGTATAAGTACCACATCCAACAGTAAGATTTCATAGAATCATTGACTACTAGGGGTTAGAAGGGATCATCGAGTCCATTTGAGGACTCGTGCTACAGAAATTAAAATGAAGTAAAGCCTGTCTATTCAATCTGTCTGTCGAATACCCTCACTTAGAAGTGTAGGTTACTTGCCTTAGGAATATTAGTAAACTACCTAAAAAATGCTGTATGGAACTATTAGCATATTTCTTGTTTCAGGGAAGGCATCCCAAGTTGTATTTTTCTGTGGCTTTACTAATGGATTGAAGTAAGACCTTTGGCACTTCTGTTATGTTCTGGGATATTTCCATTACCGAGAAGATTACATGGAGAAAATACAAATTTTCTGGAGGTGATCTGAAGTGCACTTCTGAGTAGAATCATTAGTGGAAACACTCAGTTTTATAAACCTTGATTTTGTCAGTTTTAATCTCTTGCACACATGTAATTACCTAAAATGGTACTGTAATGATGCTAGTCCTTTGATAGCATTATCCTGAGACTCCAAGCAACTGAAGTGCAGGTGCTCCTTGCGTTTGGTACATCTTTTCCTGGGCTTTCTATGTAAGACATGATTTACCATATTCAGTCCAAATGGGCATGTGCTTTGTTGTAGACACCAGTGCTTCATTTGTTCTGCTTTGATTTTTGAAGTTTTTCTTTATTTATCTGTGGTGATTTTCATCTTGTTGGTAAGGGAGAGACTGTTCAATTTGAATTGGTATATGGGTCAGGTTCAGTTTAAAGAATGAATATTCAAGCAGTAGAAATAATTTCCCTCTGTCACAGCATTTCTGACTTAAAAAGATTTCTGCAAACTAAATTTTTAATTGGTCTGTTTTCTCTTAAATTCATGTGGAATGGCAAGTCACTTCATCACCATTAAGAGCTGTATTAGTGGGCTGTATTTCTATGTTTCTGGTTTTCTCTGTTTTTCACTGCTTTATAGGAAAAACGCTGAGTACCCCTGCAGAGGAATAAGGCAACTTAACCGCTGCAGGACTGAGTTAATGCAAAAATCCTGCCCAAAAAGGAATGGCCATACTTTTGAGTAGACCAATGACACATATAAATTCCAGGCTACAGAAACCTCATTATTGAACATTTAGGAGTAAACTGTCTTTTAATGTACTTCTTGAATAATAACCCAGAAAGTCTGTGAATGTTTTTGTCTATATGGTGAAAAGAGTTGATTTACATGAAAGTTTAAACAAAAATATCAATAAGAAGTAGGAAGGGAAATTTGCTAATCCCTTCCATTATTTTTTCTTTTCCTTCCCATGTACAGAAGTATAAAAGGTTTAAAAATCATGTATCACTTCCAGAGAAAAGTATTGCTGTCATCTCTTGTCAAAACAGAGTCATGGAATTGTTAGGGTTGGAAGGGACCTCAAGGATCATCTAGTTCCAACCCCCCTGCTGTGGGCAGGGACACCTCACACTGGAACAGGTTGCTCAGCCTGGCCTTAAAAATGTCTTTAAAAGGTTTTAAAACGTTGTTTTGGTCCATCGTATTGGACCTTGCTTTCCACAACGTTACACAAAATGGAATGTGGAAGAGTCTCACTAATTTCTAAGTCAGGTAGACCTAAAGGTAGTACAAAATTAGCAAAATCAAGTAAAATGACACTCATGCATTTTATATCTTTCATATAAGCATCAGCCTTTTAAAACTGTGAATTGAACTTCTCTTGGTTTTTTTGGTTTTGTTTGTCTTTGTAGCACTGTTACAAGTTACAGAATTTTTTGCATTTTTCTATTGCTATATATGGACTTTCTGGAACTATTTTCAATATAACTGTCCTTTTACCTTCTATCTGCCAGTGTTTTAAATGGTGACTAATAAGTCATCAGTAAGATGTATTGCAGTTGTCCAGAATCGCTAACTAGAGCTTTCATTTCACTCCTGCAAATCTCTTTTTAAGTGCCTTGCTGTTGATACCCCTGTTAATCTGTTCAGTGCTGGTGCTGTGTGTCTGAACTAGCATGCTTAAGAGTTTTGTAAAGGCAGATTTACCCTGAACTGTGTGCCACTGACTTAACTTATACACCATCCAACATCTGGGGAGTGGGAGATGACTGGAAAGCAGAGCATAACTTGTTCTGGAGTCAGTTGTGGAGGGTATCTTTGTTGTTTAGTTCAAATAATGAAAATTATGTTTGACTGAGGACACCTGGGCACCTCCTGTGTTTCAGTGCTTTCCTGTTAATGAAGATATGGCACTTGGTCACTTGCAGTACTCCTGACTGTCTAAGGAGTTAGAGCAATGGGATTCTTTGTACTTTCTCCTCTAAGTATGCAGCTAAATAGTGAGAACTATATTTAAGGGTCTTTTTACATTGAGATCTTCCTGTCCTAGATGCAAGGTTTCTGATGTGTCCTTAGCTTGATATTCTAGGTGCTGCATTAGCCTTTTGCAGTAGGTAGGCACGCACAGCTGATCCTACATCCCAAATCATTCTGTAAGATGTGAAGTTGTCCATTTTGCAGTTTTCAGCCTGGTTTCAGATTTGGTTTCAAATGAAGACTTTACTGTTGCTTTTCTTGCATTGTGTGACAGTTATTAAATCATGGCTCTTGAAACCATGTTGTACACAGCAACATTCTTCAACCTGAATTTCCCAAATAGTAGGTAATTTTGAGGAATTAGGAGTTTTAGTATCTATATAACTTTGCAGGTGCAATTCTTTGTTTTGACTTCTTTTTGTTTTCATCATGCCTGCTTTAGGCTAATAGCTGGGGTTTTTCTCAATCACTCCCTGCCTAAATTGTTCACAACCCAACGACATTCTGACAATCTTCTTTTTTACAGTTTAATAACTCTGTTGAATGTTAGTAATCCTTGTGTCATCCAGGCGGAACTTTTTGTCACCACATAACTGACTTTTCATAAACATTCAAATTACTAACTGGTGTCATCTCTTTATAGTAGTGCCACTCTTTGTCTAGTTCCCCACAACCGTGTCCTTTATTTTGTCTCGAAAGTGGTGTTTAGACACAGGGGAAATTCTCCATTTGCTTGGAACTTGTAGCTGTCCAACAACCAGGAGCACAAAAGTTTTGTTGAACAGTTAAGTGTCTGTCATAGATTCACAGATTGCTTTGGGCTGGTCACCTTATCCAACCTTAATAAGGACACTAAATAGAGGTCTGCTTTTTGCTGAAATATTTTGGGGGGGGGGGGTTTGAGTGCATTTGATTATGTTGGTGATTTGATATTGAAAATTAGAACAATTTAAATTGTTTTTTGTAAATCTGAGGATGAAATATTTGAAAATAGAAGAAGCTGACTGTCCTCTTTCTAGGAATGGAATGGAATGGAATGGAATGGAATGGAATGGAATGGAATGGAATGGAATGGAATGGAATGGAATAGAATAGAATAGAATAGAATAGAATAAACCAGGTTGGAAGAGATCTTTGAGATCGAGTCCAACCTATCACCCAACATTATCTAACGAACTAAACCATGGCACTGAGCACCCCATCCAGTCTCTTCCTAAACACCTCTAGTGATGGTGACTCCACCACCTCCCTGGGCAGCCCATTCCAATGGCCAATCACTCTTTCTATGAAGAATCTCTTCCTAACATCCAGCCTAAACCTCCCCTGGCACAGCTTGAGACTGTGTCCTCTTGTTCTGGTGCTGGGTGCCTGGGAGAAGAGACCAACCCCCACCTGGATACAGCCTCCCTTCAGATGCAGACAGCAATAAGGTCTCCTCTGAGCCTATTTTTCTCCAGGCTAAGCAACCCCAGCTCCTCATAGGGCTGTGCTCCAAACCCTTCCCCAGCTATGTTGCCCTTCTCTGGACACATTCCAGCAACTCAATATCTTTCCTAAACTGAGGGGCCCAGAACCAATGTACCCTTTCAGGGTTTACTTTATTTTTAACAAGTTTCACCAAATTTATGTAAAATTTGGTGCTAATTTGGATTTTACTGGAAACTTAATGCAGTAGTGTTGCGTAAAGGGATTCAATTACAGTGTGCAGTGTTTTGTAAGTAACTGTCTCTCATAAAAAGTTAATTAATCAGAGCTGTGTCAATTTCCTTGTGCCATGTCAATTTGCAGCAAGGTAATTAATCACTAATCGCCCAGCGTGCAGCGAGCTAAGGGACAATCCATGAGTCATTTATTGTTATTTTTTTCCCAAATAAATGGCACACAGAGCCATGAAGAAACACATCTTGCCTTTCATAATATTTTTATCGACAGTTTTGCATGTTGTAATAGACTGCAGCAACAAGCAGCTGTAGTTCAATGGAATATGAATATTAAAGAAACAAATGAGAGCAGATTTATAGGCCATTGCTTTTCTGTTATGTCAGTTTTGAGATTACACTGAGCAAATGAACAGTGAAAAATTACTCTTCCATGTGGAGAATGGTGATTAGACTTGTACATTAATTAGGGATTTTTTGTTTTCCTTTTCAATGCATTTCAAATGAGAATGTTCTATAAGTAACAGTTTGTCCAAAATATAGATTTATTAATTCCTAAACAACTGTGTTTAATACAGACAGATATTTTTGTGCAGTAGTAACAAAATCATCATGCTACTGATTTCAACTATTTGTTTCAAAAAAATGAAGAGATTGTGAATGAAAGGAATAAAAGGGACCAGCTGTAATTGCATATGATTTAGACAGCAGATTCCTTTGAATTCAGTTAATTCACAAGGAGATCCCAGGGATAAACATCTTGCAAATGTGACAGGTGGGAAACTGTATTTCAGCTTCCTATTTTTTAAGCATTGTGAACTTTATATTTATTTTTTTCTTATCTTGAAATTTAAAGAATTTAAAAAGCTTATTTATAATCAATTCTGTGGTACCAGAGCTTGGATTTTCCTTGCTCTGTACTTTGGACTGTATTTATATGCCAAGATCCTCCTTAGTACAGTGTTTATCATTCTTTTAAAGAATGCCAAGTAACACTAATTATCGCTATTACAGTGAAGTGAAAACTCACTGCACAGCATATACCGGATAAACTCCTGAATCTGTTCCTGAGATCTCAGATAATATCATGTAGATTATTCTGGTTAGCCTTTCTCAGCATGTTACCCATTACATCTCTTTGTTTTTAATTTATTGTCCAGCACTTCTGAAGTGTTTCCTCAACAGGGATCCTCCTCAACTATGGGAATAATGTAAATGTCTCTCCCTGCCTTTCTTAACAGCTGAACTGTGTTGCAGTAAATTAGCTATAAACTGATTCAAACATGAAGTAACATTAAAATTCTGAGCCATAAAACATTTGGAAACTCTTGATGGCAGATGACCTGCTAGTTTGCACAAAGAAGAGAGATTAGGAGTGCTGGGAGGTAGATTTGTGCATCCATTTTGATGGCACACCTTTCTTGAGGCATATGGCACTCTCATACAAATTCAAACCACAGCACAAATGCAAAGAATAATTGCCCATTAAAATGGCTGTATATTTTTATGGCTTTGATACAAAATCTGCCCCCTGTTGTTTTTTGCATCTGCTGCTCTTCCATCTATCCTAAAGCTTTAAAACTTTAACACACAGTGTATAACCTTTAAGTATTTTTTACCAGGTTATATTACTCTTTTTGGGAACTCAAGCTTTGGCATTGTTCCTTCAGTCTTTGTTTTCCAAGACATATGATGAGATGTGGTGCCTAGAAAGTGCACCTACCTGGCATGTTCATTTAATAATAATAAAAAAAAACAACAAACTGATGCTTATTGTACATTTTTTGGAGAAATTAACATTTGATTAAATGTCTTCTGTGAACACAAAGATTGGGTTCCACTGTTTTTCCTCATAATCATGTTTGATTTCTATACACAGTCATTAGTTTCCTAAATTTTAACACTGTATTAGCATGAATCCTGTTCATTCTAGAGGCATTTTCATTTGCTCGAATGTTGCAATTTGCTGACCCCATTTCATATTTGAGATCTAAACTGAAGGTTGATGAAGCAGTTACATGTTGTAAACATGAAACATTGTCAGAGTATCTGGCCAATATTAATTGTAATAATGACTTTTTAGGCTATTTTGTCCTCTTAAATGTAATGATAGCACAAATATGTTTAAAGAAGGTATCATGCCAACCTATTGTTCCATTACAAAGTTTCATTTAGGCTGCAGGAGAAGATGATTTGTAAGCTTTTTTGATAATTATATTAAGCAAAGCCAAGCACATCCCCAGCATCTTTTAACGCGATGGGGACTGATCTCTTCTCCCAGGCAACCAGCACCAGAACAAGAGGACACTGTCACAAGGTGCACCAGGGGAGGTTTAGGCTGGATGTTAGGAAGAAGTTCTTCACAGAAAGAGTGATTGGCCATTGGAATGGGCTGCCCAGGGAGATGGTGGCATCACCATCACTGGAGGTGTTCAAGAGGGGATTGGACGTGGCACTTGGTGTCATGGTTTAGTCATGAGGTCTGTGGTGATGGGTTGGACTTGATGATCTTTGAGGTCTCTTCCAACCTTGGTGATTCTGTGATTCTGTGTGATTAGATAGTGTTGGGTGATAGGTTGGACTCGATGATCTCGGAAGATCTCTTCCAACCTGGTTAATTCTATTCTAGTCTATTCCTCTTTTCACTTTTTGGATTTTTATTTATTTATTTTTATTTGAAAAGGAAAAATTGCAATCCCAGTGTAAGAACTGTTTTGGTTTTTTTAATGGTTATTGTAGACTCATTCACATGTGAGCAGGGGGATGCTTACAGAACTGATGGGGCTATTAGTTGAGAATGTACGTTGTTTGTTTGGCTTGATACTTGATTTTATGTAGTCCTTAGAAAATGTTTTGTTCATGATTTTTTTTCACCTCGTATCATCAAGGTGTAGTTGGAGAAATCTGCCTTTTCTCTATCACTGATCAGAATAATTCCAGTTATCAAATGTATTTGATAAATTTAAGGTATTTTTGCTTAGAAGTGCATACAGATGCTTCCCTGCTGAGAGTCAAACACATTCTCATCCCCATTATACTAGCATTTGCACTTACTGAGTTTCATCCATTTGGCACTAAGGCACTAAGGAAGGTTGACCTACAAACTGTAAGTCATTAAAATCTTTACCCCTCCTGGCTAGTATATTAATTATTTTGGGGGCTAGTTAATAGTACTTAACGCTGCCTGATGGGAGAGCTCTTCTCATAAAATTGTTTTTATGAAGTCCATTCTTCAGCTGTGTTCTAATGGTGCTATTTCTGCTGGTTATTTTGGGGTGAGGATATTGAAAAATTTGTAGCAAAATAAATTTTGTGGTTATAACATGTTCCTAACCATCTGATTACTTAACTGGCCTGTGGATTATTTTGCCTGTAATCTTGCTCTTTATTACCTGGGAATTGAAGGCACATTTTCAGATACTCTGATTTTCAGACTGACACATATAAATTTTGGGATAGATGCAATTCAGCTACAGATAAACTCTACTATGAGGCCCTACTTGATCATAAAACTTAGCAATGGCCACTCTTAGTTCCATATTTCTGAAGCTTAATTTCCATCTACTTAGATTCCTTCTACTAATCGCCTCTACAAGCTTTCTGAGTTTGGCTTTACTCTAGCCATTTTGTGCTTCATGATTTTGATAAGCAGACAGTGCAAAGCAAGCATAGCAAAACAATTATTTTATTTCAGGCTTTTCATTCTAACACAATGTTTGTGTTGCAGGTTCTTGGTAAAAGGTAGAAATCAGTATCTTGTCTTAGCATCTCCCCCGAATGCTGAGCCTCCATGATGGGTTCTGGGTTTGGTAAACATGGGTGATGTGATTATTCCTACTGTTTCCAGTTTCTCTTTCGTAACAGAAAGCCTTCAAATTTCAAGCATTTGATAGATATGTTCCTTTTATTCCCCTCCCCGAAATGCTTTCAGTGGCTTTTTCTTTAAGGCTTCTTAAATGCAGTTGACTGCAAGGTTATCAACAGAATGCTGAGTTCTGTGAGTTCGTTATTCCGATTTTTTGTTGTGCATACTTTTTACAGAAAGAGGAATAAAAATGGAGCATTTGCACTTTTTAAAAGGCTGGTTTCATTATTTTTGTTGCTGTAAGGTTGCTTTGTGTTGTATCACAGACATGTAATCTTTGCAGCATTACTGTAGAACCTTCTTATCAGTGAGAAGGACCTAACAAAGCCACAAAGCTACACCATAAAGCAATGATGGAGAAGTCACCACAGTTACAGCACTTGCCTTATGTTCAGCCAGCAACATCTACAAGCTGTGAATTTTTCATTTTCTTCCCCAAATTCAAGACTTATTTTAAAATTTAATGCTAAAACAGATTAAAAGTTAATGCTAAAGACAAATGTAGACTGAAATTAATTCATACTTCAGACTTGACAAACTTTCTGGTTTATACATCATTAGTTCCATTTGCTTGCTTCTTACTGGGGCTTTGCTATGCAGTACTTATTTCTTTTCTCTTTTTATTTACATAATGAAAAAAAATTAAACATAGTGAAGCACAACTGAAGTAACCTGAGTGCCAACAGAACTGGATTGGATTTTCTCTGGCTTGCTGATGAATTAGTTAAATACCTGTTCTAACATTGGCCAGCAATCTATGTGCAAAGGAGAAGTGAAGTAATGAAATATTTGTTAAAAAATCTGGCAGAGAGAGTGGATTTTTTTTTTTTTCAATTTAAAAGTTTGTGAAGAGAGGTTTTGCAGGAAAAAAAAAAATATCTCTAAGTAGTCCTGTATTACTGTTCAATTTCTGATTAAAGTATTTTAAATCTCATCAAATGGTAATTGGCGTTCACACTTAGCTGCAGTGGTCTGAGTTAATTTCCTTGTTATATACCTTAAATGTTTCTGTTGGGTCTGAATTTGATACATCTTTCTAAACTATGCAACTCCTGCTTTTGAAGGAATAATGATAGGAACAAGGTACATCCCAAAAATCTGAGAAAACTCCCTGCCTTGGTACACAACTAAGACCTAGTCCAGAATCAGTTCTAAACAGAAGTAAAGCTCTGTTTTTAGTTGGTGAATTCACTGGATAATTTAGATCACTGGAGGTCTAAATGTCTCACCTCCACTCCAAGCAGGGCTGGTTTTTTATGATAGATGCATTAAGGTGATGGAAATGTCTCTGGCATTGTGCATATGAGCATGAACTGATTTGGACCTCAAGAAGTCTTCTGGTAGCAGCACTGGCTGACCCAGTCACCATTATTCTTGACAGCACATTCTAAGAGATCAGAGCCAAGCCACCTGCTATCTGAGCTCCCAGTCTGTCTCCTGTTTGCATACAAAGGTTTTCCTGAAAAAGATGAGGGCTCTGCTTAAAACACCACTAATTTACTAATTGGGCAATTCCCTCATCTGGTTACAGGCAAGCTTTAACATAAGTACTGGCCTGCTGCTACATTACCTGGGTTTAAAAATGTCAGCTTGATGTGAATATTTGACATTCCTTTCCTGTGTTTTTTTTTTCTTCCCAGTGCCAGGATTTCCCTACCCTGCTGCAACTGCCGCCGCCGCTTACCGAGGTGCCCATCTAAGAGGCCGAGGTCGCACGGTGTACAACACGTTTCGCGCAGCAGCACCCCCCCCTCCAATTCCAGCCTACGGCGGGTAAGAGCAGCATCTTTTACCTATTAGCATGAGTCTCCAAAGGCTACAAGCTCTTTGTGGCTGTGGTGCATGCTGATTGTGTCTCACCGCAGAAACCAGCACAGCATGAACCGGTCCCAGTGCTGGAAGTGGTGCACCTTGCACGGAGTGTTGAAAAATGACTGTAATTTGTACTGCCATGGTTGGTGGCCTTAAGCATTTCAGATGTCACATATTGTTATGTAAATGCTCCTAGAAATGGAATGCTTTGGAACAGAGAAGTTGTTTCAACTAAAGATATATATTTGATGATTTCAAACATCTGGTTATTAAGGAGGTTGGATTAAGTTAAATTTTTGTTTGTTTGCTTGTTTTCAAATCATCCACTGCAAGTTGTCTCTGGACTGAAGGCTTAGTGGTGTGTGTTTGGTTGGTTTTTAATTTATTTTATTACAATTTGTTTAGGTTTCTTTTTTTCAGTTGACATCCTTCCCATGATAGAAATCCAGGGCACTTCTCTTGGGGCCATGTACTTTTCAGTATATTTGCTTTAATAAGACCTTAAGATTTCACTGTTTCACCTGCGTTTATTAAAACTAAGTAGTGAGCTAGTGAACAAAGTAGAGAAATCGGTAGTAATAATTTCTACAACTCAATAATCTTCTGTTTTTTCAGAAGATTATTTTTTTCTAGGTGTATTTTTTTTGATGGAAAGGAAGAAGAAACTAATTCTGTTGCTCTGTCAATGCTGACACAGAAAGGTTCTGTGTGCTGCATATGATACTGAAAATCCAGTCCAAAAACTTTCAGCTATTTAAGGAATTGGGAATATTTAACCAGGCTGTCCAGGGAGGTGGTGGAGTCACCATCCATGGAGGTATTCAAGAAACATGTAGACATGGCACTTTGGGACATGTTTTAGTGGGCATGGTGGCGTTAGGTACATGGTCAGGCTCGATCTCAGAGGTCTTTTCCAATTGAAACAATTCTGTGATTCTGTAAATTTGGAAAATTAGAAAGCTTGGTGGATCCCAGGCCAGAACAGAGTTTTGTCATAGGAATCTGAAGTAGATATGCCACTACTTCTCTGGAGAGGAAACAAATCTGTCTGAGAAAGGGTCAGGAAGGAGTTGCCAAGTCTTTGAATGAGGGCAGTGTCTCAATCTTTCTCTTCCCTGACTAAAATCCTGTTCAGCAGCTCATCCACTCTCGCTGTGGATATCCCTTATAAGGGAGCTTGTAGCACAAGACATTGTACTCCCCCCTTGTTCTGGTAGAAGGTAGGAGCCCTTCACTAGTTCCCTCAATTTCTCATTAAACTTTTGTTCTGTTAAGCCAAAAGGCAATGTCTTATTCTAAGATAACCTTGGTAATCTTGTCAGCATGCCATTGAGCTAAACATTCAGGGATATCCAAGACAGGCAGTTTGAGCATTACCTCACATTGGGTAGTTATCTCCTCAGAGAGATAAGGTGTTCTGAAAATTAAGATAAAAATGATGCCACAGAATCAGATTATTTTGCAAAACTGTATTTTATACCTTAATAAGCAAATTAATAATTTAATAAGGAAAATAGTATATGCAGTAATGGAGGAAGACATCATGACTTTTGAAGGTTCCCTAAGTTACATCTGGACAAGACTGATTCCTACCAAAGTTATCTTGCTGTTGGCCAGACTCTTATTTGGAGTTAAGGTAGTCCATTCCCAATGGTGGGAACAGGTTTAGAGTGCCCTGTAAGAACTGATTTCAATTTGAATGTCTCAGCTACAAAGTGAGACATACAAGAGAGACATGGACCTGGTGGGGCGGGTCCAGAGGAAGGCCACAGAGATAATCAGAGGCCTGGAGCTCCTCTCCTGTGAAGACAGACTGAAAGAATTGGTGCTGTTCAGCCTGGAGAGGAGAAGCCTCTGAGTAGATCTTATAGCTGCATTTCAATATCTGCAGAGGACCTACAGGCAGGCTGGGGAAGGTTTGTTTAGAAGGGCTTTTAGAGACAGGACAGGGAGCAATGGTTTGAAACTGGAGCAAGGCAAATTTAGGTTGGACATAAGGAAGAAGTTATTTACAATGAGAGTGGTGAAATGCTGGTAAAGGATGTAGTTGAGGCCCCATCCCTTGAGACATTCAAGATCAAGCTTGATGTGGCCCTGGATAGCCTGATCTAGTTGGAGGTGCCCCTGCTGACTTCAGGGGGTTTGGAGAAGATGACCTTTGTGGATCCTTTCCAACCCAGTTCAGTCTGTGACTCTGTCAATCTGTGAATACTGTATATAAAGTGGACTCTTTCCATCCCTACTTAGCATGAAAAGAAATTTTTTAATTGAACAGAGCACAATATGTAGCAAGATAACAACATGGGTTATTACCAGCTTCATGTTGTCACAAACATAGTGCCTTACTTTAATACAAAGCCATAAAGTTATATGGGACAACATATACAAGTTTTGAGTTGGACAATAACTTTTTGGTAGTATTTTCAAAATGAGTAAATGCTTCTACACCAGTAAATAACTTTAAATTTACTTTACTTTAAGGGGGCACATGTGGGTGCTCTGTGTGTAGAAGTGTGTGTTATATCAGTTTTTATAGTTTTGTTAGTACAGGGTCTCAGCAGGAAGAATTAAAGTTCCAAGTGTAATGCATAGATATTTTGATGTAATTGTACTGCTTCCTTCCAGCATCTGGGATGCATCAAGAATAGTGTGGCCAGCAGGATCAGGGAAGTTATTGTGCCCCTGTACTCTGCACTGGTTAGGCCACACCTTGAGTACTGTGTCCAGTTCTGGGCCCCTCAGTTTAAGAAGGATATTGAGACACTTGAACATGTCCAGAGAAGGGCAACGAGGCTGGGGAGAGGCCTCGAGCACAAGCCCCCTGAGGAAAGGCTGAGGGAGCTGGTATAGGTTAGCCTGGAGGAGGCTCCGAGGAGACCTTATTGCTGTCTACAGCTACCTGAAGGGAGATAGTAGCCAGGAGGGGATTGGTCTCTTCTCCCAGGCAATCAGCACCTGAACAAGAGGACACAGTCTCAAGCTGCGTCAGGGGAGGTTTAGGCTGGAGATAAGAAAGTTCTTCGCTGAGAGAGTCATTCGCCATTGGAATGTGCTGCCCAGGGAGGTGGTGGAGTCACCATCCCTGGAGGTGTTCAAGAGGGAATTGGATGTGGCACTTGGTGGCATGGTTTAGTCATGAGGTCTGTGGTGACAGGTTGGACTTGATGATCTTTGAGGTCTCTTCCAACCTTGGTGATTCTGTGATTATTCTGTGATAGCATAGTTTGGAATTTCTTTGTACTGCTTTGTTCTATGCTCACCCACTGTGTACTCTGACCTGTCAAAGAGGCAGAAAGGGATTTTCATGAGAAGAAAATACTTAATCAATGAAAATAAATTATAAAAATGTCATTTTCAGTCACAATCAGAATAGCAGTCAAGGAAAATTAGAGAGATAATAAAGAGATCACCGAAAATGAATCAACGTACAGAAGGAAGCAAACAACTTGGAATATCATTTGTTGATAAGAAAAATGGAAAAATCTTTGAATGCTGTTTTGCAATTCATTTAGTAGCAATTTCTCATTTTTCACTCCGGGAAGGAGCCCAGCCTTAAGAGTAAAGCAAACAATTTCATCCTAAAGTAGTTTCTATCATCAGAATGAAAACACAAGGAGGCATTTATTTTGTATAATCACAGATACATTTTTTTTTTAAAATTATTATAAATCTTCATTAAATTCCTGCAGTGTTGAATTAGGGGGAAAAAAATGCTTTTCAAAAAAGACCCACATGCAAGTGTCAAATGTAAAGGTGAAGTGTTAAATTACCTTTTTCATTTTATTTCATTAACCTTAGCTTACTACCAAAATAAAATCTAATACTTAATCTAAAACTATCTTTACACTTGTTTATACTGCAAAGTTTTGGGACTGAAAGTGAGCTGTTTTGCTTTAAATTTGGAAATCAACTGTAAAGCTGAGAACATCTATTTCTTAGATCAGTCTGACATGTTGCTTGCTGGTGTTCATCTCAGCAGCAGTGCCTCAGGATGCCTTGCTGTGCAACAGAAGCCTGTTTGGTCTCCCTGGAATCTGTCCTTGTTCTCATTCACTGGTGTCCTCTTTGACACCAGCTGTGAGGTTTTCACACAGAATCACAAGCATTCAGGTTGGAAAAGACCCTGAGGACCACCAAATTCAACTGATAACCCTACTCAACAAGGTTCACCCCTAAACCATATCCCCAAGCACCACATCAAAACCACCTTTAAACACATCCAGGGTTAGTGACTCAACCACTTCCCTGGGCAGCACATTCCAATGCCTGACTACTCGTTCCATGAAAACATTTTTCCTAATGTCCAGGCTAAACCTCTCCAGTCACAGCTTGAGGCCACTCCCTCTTGTTCTGTTACTAGTTACCTGAGAGAAGAGACCAGCACCAGCCTCTCCACAATGTCCTTTCAGATAGTTGTAGACAGCAATGAGGTCTCCCCTCAGCCTCCTCTTTTTCAAACTAAACAGCCCCAGCTCCTTCAGTCTCTCTTTGTGGCAGCAACTCGTCATAAGGGCTCTTCAGGCCCTTCCCCAGCTTCTCTGCCCTCCTCTGCACTCACTCCAGTACCTCCACACCTCTCTTGTATTGAGGTGCCGAAAACTGGACACAATACTCAAGGTGTGGCCTCACCAGCGCTGACTACAAGGGGACAATCAGCTCCCTGCTCCTGCAGGAATAAGTGCAGCTTCACCTTCATGCTCCTTGTGTGAGCACATACGAGAGTTTTCTTATATGGCAGTCATTCATTCTGGTCACTGTACCTCAACATCTCTCCTGTAACATGGTGCCTAAAACTGAACACAATACTCAAGGTGTGGCCTCAACAGAGCTGACTACAAGGGGACAATCACCTTCCTGCTCCTGCAGCACTCAGCATTTCTGGTACAAGCTAGGATGCCATTGTCTTGGCCACCTGGACACACTGCTGGCTCATATTCACTTTCTTGTCAATTGGAACCCTGAGTCACTTTCTGCCAGGCAGCTTTCCAGCCACACTTCCCCAAGCCTGTAGCACTGCTTGAGGTTGTTGTAACCCAAGTGCAGCACCTGGAATTTGTCCTTGTTGAAGATCATCCCATTAACCTTGGCCCATTGATCCCATCTATCCAATTCTCTCTGTAGATCCTCCCTACCCTCATGAATACCAACACTCCCACTCAACTTAGTGCATCTTCAAACTTACTGATGACACACTCTATGTCTTTATCAAGGTCATCAATAAAGATAATAAACAGAAGTGATCCCAACACTGAGCCCTTGAGGCCACTTGTGACCAGCCACCAGCTGGATTTAACTCCAATGACCACAATGGAATTAGACTTAGAAACTGTTATCTTAGAAACTGATTATCAACAAAGTTATGAAATGGCCACAAGCTCCAGTCTGTAAGGAAATCTAGTAGATTCTGTAGTCATCAGGCAAAACAAGCTAGTGTGATTTGTATGGACAGCTCTCTTCACCTGCTCTAAGGAGAATTGTTGAGTAGCTCCATATTTAAAGCAATGCTTTTTGTATCAATCAAAGAACAGCACATGTGTTTTAAAATGTGCCATGTAAAAAAGAAACCAGTGTGTATGAGATAGGTAGCACTGCATAATTAATGGTTCCTTTACTGGCTTTTGAGGCATTTCACAAATTCCTCAAGATAGCATCTTCTTTATTAGCTTATGAAAAATACTTCATTTTCAGCATCTGTGGTACCATTTCTTATGCCTTGAAATACTACAGTGTGCAACCTAATTCATTTGTGTACCATGAAAACCTACCAAAACTGAAATGAGGCTGTAAAGTTTCGTTTGCATGAGAAAGCTGAATGCTGAAATGTAAAGAGTGTGGAGAGTACAGCTTCAAATCTGTGCTGCAGAGGAAAAGAAGAAAGAGATAGTCGGGTTGCATATGGCAGGAGAGGCTCATGGAGAGCAGAGCCTGTCATTGTAGGAGGTTGTAGCTGTGCAGCTGTGAGCTATTGCCTGCACATCTTAGAAGGTTCTCCAGAAACCTCACAGCAAGATTGGTGACTTCATTGAGAAGCAAAGCACTTGCTGTTTGAAGCTGACTAAATTCCTTTCATACCTTCTTTCCTGGGACAGCTTCCATGTAGGAAGATTTGAACTTCCTACTTCTTTGCCCATTCTTGCAGATTTCTCTCCAGCTACTAAATACTGGTTTTGTACAAAATAAAATTTAAATGATAAAATGAAAAAAGACATCACTGTAAAAAGCAATTTCTTCTTGGCTTGTCCTATGTTTTTCTAGGGTTATCTATTGGCAAAGCACCTACTAATGGTGTAAGAAATTTCTTAACTAAAGCATAAGCTGCATTGGGCAATACTTACGTTGCCAAAAGAAAGGAAAAAGAAGCAATTTTTGTTGTCTCTGGCAGACTTCTGATCTGACTTTGATACCTTTAATAGCTGTTGAATATGATGCTCCATCTTGATACTGCTATCAAGCAAGCCCGGTGTCACTGTATAGCTGGTAGCATGACAGATAGTTGTAGATAGCAGTATTAGCAAATCCAGTGGAAAGCCCCTCTATTCCAGCATCCTTTGCTTAATGTTCTTCTCAAGTTTAGTGTGTGATGACTTTGTCTTCACATTTCCCTTCTGCTCTTTCCAGTTCTGATGAAGCTAACAGAGAATTACCTTTCAGTCCCTATCTCTGCTTCTGGTGTCTTACCGGGAAAACAGGGGATAGCAGTATGCCTTTTTCTGATTTCTGACACCCCCCCCCCCACGTGAAAAGAAGAATAAAAACAAAACCCCAGCCCTAAATAAAATTGTCAGGTTGGGGAGGAGAAGTAACCAAGACCATTCAGAAGCTGTTCCCCTTTGTTAAAATAATTGTTTTGGAGTGCTACATTCTAACCAATTAAAATTTTTCAAAGAAGCTTTATTGTCCAGGACCTTACTCTGAATTTTAGAAAGAAGGATGATTAATAGAAGCTGCACCATCTAATGCAGTGGTTATGGTTTGTTCCAATACGTTTGTTTAGGTTCAAAGAAACTTCCTCTTGCAGTGCATGCTGTGCTTTGTATGTATCTGCAACTGTTAGAACAAAACACGTGTCTTGCCAGCACACTGTGATTTATGTCATCCAGCTTTATTCTTTGCAGAAGTGCCCTCAATTAATTTTTCAGAGCAGATAATATAACTTGCTCATGGCAGAAAATGTTGAGACTGAAAAGACAAGAGCTTGTAGTCAGACATTCTAAAAAGTTGGAACAGCCTTATGCAAGACATTCAGGTCTATATTTACAGCAGTGAAAGCTATGTCATAGACTGTTGAAAGCTGTTGCTTTGATTTTCAGTCTTTGTTTTGCTTCTTGTTTTGTTTCTTGTTGGGTTTCAGTTTGTTGTGCTTGTTTGTTTGTTTGTTTTTCTAAATAAGATTGTAGTTGCATCTCTTCTATTACTTGTTTTGTAAAGTCTTTGTATAAAAGGTTTTGTATAATAGGGGATTCCTGTGACCAAAACCCTGACAAATGTGTAAGGCAGCAAAGATAACCCTACCATCAATGAGAAAACAGGGAACTTTTGTTCCTTGGGTGTTTTCTCTTAGTTGTGATCAAGGGGAAATAACAAACTATAACCATGATTCATATTGCCATGAATGAAATCAGGGTTGTGATGCCCCTTTGTTGTACTAAATCAATCCCTCCATGCACTTAATCCACCTGGGGTTATTTATATTAACTTGTTCAGGTTGTGTGTATGACTGAGGGCCATTTATACTCAGTTGCTGTGAAGTTACTGAACTAAGTAACTTTGTGCAGTCGAGAACTGTCTTCATATGTCATTGACAGATTATGCAACCCAATCTTTTTGAAAGATGAGGATAGAAAAATGATAATGAAGACAGATGTAGTCCTCCCAGGATATAATAAAGGTGGAATCTAAACTAGTAAATAGTTTGTCTTAATATAGTTACAAAAGGATTATAAGACACAGAGACTAAAATAAAGCAGCTAAACCGGTGCAAAGCAGATGTGTAATAGTTGGTGAGAAAACAGTTTTGTATTTATAGAAAAATAATTTCAGGAAACAGTTGCCATATATGATGCCATTTAGATGCCCGTTTTCTTATTAAATCATTATTTCTCTCTTCTCTCAATTTTTCTCAGCACAGTAAAATCATAAAATAAAACTGAATAAACCCCCCCCAATTTCTAAACTTCTTGTTCTTATTTTAATGCCTCCAGGTAGTGCATTAACCTATTATCCATTTCTGGGTGAAGTAATTCAGATTTCAGTCATGTGGCTATTTCCAGCCCATACATTGGTCTGCAAGGAGCTCAAGATTTGTCTGTCTGCCAAGGCACGTTTTTAATAGGATATATAAAGATCTGTGGTGGGGTGGGTTCCCCTGTGATGCAACCAGTCTCTGCCTGTGCTTCAGACTTATAATCTGTTCTCTGCCTACAGCTTCAGAGAGAGAAAAGGGGGTGATAAGCCAAGCAAAGTACTCTATGGAAAATTATATACTAAAGGGAAAAAAAAAAAAATCACAAGAGCAAACTATAGCTCTTTATGTTTTACTTTATCCTTCTGATGAAGAGTGCTGTTAGAAAAAAACTTGACTGCACTGGTAAGATTCACAAGAGGAGTCAATGAATTACAGGAACAGTGAAGAGAGAAAATATTCTCTGAAAAGTCTATGAAAGTTCCCCGGCTCAGCTTCACTCTTTCATGCCCAGCTCCTCCACCTTGTTCTAGCAATATGAGGAACTGAGGGTTGTGATTGTGGGGCCTCCATCTTCAGAAAAGTGAAATGTATCATTTGTATATCATCTCATAAAACTCCCTCCACCTTGTTCACAGTTTTGTACTTCACCCTCACAGTCATGTGGAATGTTTTATGCCTTACATGGAAACAGGTATAAGATAAGCATGTAATGTTTTAATGAGAATATCAAAACCAAAAGGAAGATGCAATACACTGTCAATATCAAGCTCTCTAAAGATGCCACTGCAGAGCAGGTTTGGCATATTTAGCTCTGCAGACATAATAAATAGAAAAATGCACGACTAAAGGTCTGACCTTACAGAAGCAAATGGCAGATCCACCATGAGTTTTCACACTTTATTATTCCATAACAAACTTCTGTCATCAATGTGGTTTTATCAATGTGCTTTGTGTGCATGTATGCATATTTATGATTTTTCTCAAGTGATTCTGACTCAGACACATACCAGCTCAGCCCTGTGGGTTTTGGTCGTTGACCTCAATAGATCAGTTGTATTTCTGACATGAAAATTCTTCTTGGAATTGCAAAACAGCTTAGTCTAGCTACTTGGTAATAACTATTATTCCCAGATAATAGTATTCCTACAATGAAAGCGTTGTTGCAAAAATCCTATTGTGTGCTCTCATGTTTAGCTCTTGGAACAGCTCGGGTTGATTCTGATACTGGGAATATCCATTTTAAGCTGCAGAACTGCCAAATGAATATCAAATTGCAGGACCTGGGTAATGAGTGTAATTGGTAGGACACTGTTGTGTAGTTCCAGTTAGTGTAATCATTGAAACCGTCTTTGTCATACTGTGTCATTTATCCTGAAGGGTTTCAAATCAGAAATCTGAGCTATTTACACTGACAGTTTATCTGAGCTGAAATGCAGCAGTCTCTGGGTAAACTGTTGACAGCAATATAACAATACTGTATTTTTTTTGGAGAAGTAGTATCCAAGCAAACTGCAGGGGAGCTCAGAACATTGGTGTGTTCGCCAAAGCTGTAAAATGATAAATTGAGGAAGGTTAACATTTTTAACAAGAATAATTGCATAACATTCTAAACAGACTTCTTGTCACTATCACAAATGGATGTCAAGCCAACAATGCAGCCCTCTGTGCATGCTGAGGGTTTGAGACTTGACCCAATGGGTAGAATACCACCATGAAATTACTTCACACATTCCTTTCACTATGTAAAATTGTGCTGTGTTTTGTTATCTATCTAAGTAATGACAACTACTGCTCTGTTTCAGAGGGTTGGTATAACTGTGGGACAAGAAAGTAATGATTCAAGAGATAGCATTGTGTCAAAGGGATTTTAGGATTGGCCCACTGAAAATTTTTCCAGTGAAAAAATAAAACCAACCAGAAGAAATCTCTCCTCCAAAACTTTATCAAAAGTACTTTCCAGTCCTGCCATGCTTTTCTCTTTGACTAAGCATTTGGCATACTTTACGAAATGATGTGTTCAGTACTGTTTCACTTCTGATAATTTCTACCAAGCTCCTTCACCAATGTGAAGAGTGCCTTCCCTCCCTCTCCCTCTGTTCTTGTGACAAGACTAACCTCAGCTGTGCAGGGGTTGGTGGCATTTGCATGTGGAAATGCACTAATATGGATGTTTTTCTTTGTGTGTGCATCCTTGCAGTGTTGTATACCAGGATGGATTTTATGGTGCAGACATTTATGTAAGTATTCATTGATGTGCATGCTGTCCTTGTACATTACCAGAGTCATTCTTTTTACAAGTTTGCTGCCTAGCTTGACTCTGTTTTGTCTATTTACCATCCCTTGCCTGTCAGAAAGAATTGAGAAGAATATCTCTCACATTGGAAGACCTTTCTGTTCATTACATCTATCATTGTTCAGTGGAGCTGAATTAACTCTTCAATCAAATGCGGAGTGAATGCAAAAAGATGTGAAAAATGTGTGTGCATGTGCGGAGGGCGTCTCCCTGCCAAATTGAAGTTCAAAGACAAAACAAAAATAAAGCAGAAACATTATTCTGCAAATCCCCAAAAGCTCATCTTTTAAAAATCAAGGCAAGCTGAGTAATACTTCAAGTATGAAAGGAGAGAGAGAGAATATTCCCAAATGCAGGCCACATTGGTATATGTGAATGCCATGGTGGCAGTAGAGCTTGATGACAATAGTGAGATATTTCTATGCATTGTGTGTTACCTGAGTAGGCTTCCATCTGCTCTTTCAAAATCCATATATTGTAATTGGAATGAAATGGCTAGAGACTGCCCATGATATAAGAAGTGGTTATATTTCTCAGTAAGGATTTCTAGCCCTGGATTCATCATTACCTAGTTCACCTCCTTGCTCTCCAGTTTCCTTTTAGATAATATATTTTTAAACTTTCTTGGCAAGCTATTTTCTTGAATTTATACAAAGAGGCTACTTATGTCTGAGTATGCAAGAGGGTTTAGGTGGTTAAGGCTCAATTTCACTCTTCTAAAATAATTAATTCCTACTCCTTATGTGTTAGATATAAAATATTTTACTGATACTCCGGTAAACTTTCACATTTGTTATTACTTTGATAAAGCAGTATGTTACCTAAGTCCCCATGCTCCCTAAGGTACTTGTACTTCTGTTCATTTTGAGATACCAAGAGGCGGATGAGTTGAAATTGGTATGAATATTGAAAAGTCAGTAGGTAGTGCTGGGATACATTCCTTATAATGATTATCAGCATCCTTATAGAACTATTTCCAAGGGAACAGATTTTTTCCTTTTTTTTTCTTTTGTTTCACTTTTTTTTTTTTAACCAAGCTTTATACAAAAAAGGAAAACAATTTTGAATTCATGCAGGAAATAGATTTTGTTTCTTCTGATGGAGGTAGAAAGAAGGGTGACACTTACCTGAAAACTCATTCATACAGATGAAAAATATATGCAAAATAAAATAACGTGGGCTAAAGTTCCCACTGTAGTGATGTACTTAGTGATGTTATCAGTAACATTGTTTACAACACATGAGAATCACACATTTGTCAAAGGCTTACTCACCTGTAGTATGCTGCTTTCATCTCACCTAAACACATTGCTGCTGAAATTGTGAGCTATACAGGATATGTGGTCCAGCATGGATTTATTCAGGTGTGGATTCCAGTTCTCATATTTCTTGAAGCTGTCAAAAGAATGTGACATCCATTTTGCTTACTTTGCCAGCCTGAGGATCTGAAAGGCAGCAAGACATCCTTCTCAGGGTTGCTTAACGTGGTAATATAGGTGGGAGCTAAATGTGACTATAGCAGCTTATAGTTTTGGAACACACTGCTGCTGAAAATCAGAAACATCTCTTTTGGTGATTGCCAGTATTAATTTTGGGTGGCCTCATACTCTCTCACAGACTTGAACATTTTGTTTCCAAATGGAAAGTGATTTCAGTGAGGAAGGTACTGAAGAAATCACTAATTTCTAGGGTAGCCTCAGTTTTGTTGTCTGGAATAGTCAGGTACCTTAGAAAATGGAATAACTGATCTGGGGCACTGGTTTTTACTCAGTTGCAGCCTTGTGTTTCTGATTTCATTTCTTAGCCTTTTTCATGCAGCAGAATGTTTAGAGCAGCTCACAAAATTAAAACACTCTTTGGGAAATGTGTTTGTCTTTTTTTTATATATATATATATAATGTTCAGAGCTTCTTTTTTTGTAATTCATTTTTCTTCACATTTGTTCTTTCTTACATATAAATAATTTTTCAGGAGTGGGAGAGAGAGAGAGAACTGACATAAATCAAAAGAAACCTTACCATTCACAGTGTATTAGTTCTTAGTGTATTAGTTTGCAGTGGTCCAAGTTATTTACTAAATCTCAATTGATTATGGCATAGTTCTACTCAGCTTTTCACTTGAAGTGCAGAGCTGAAGCTCTGTGAAGGAGCAAATGCCTTAAAAATACCAAAACAAAAGGAACACAGGACTGAAAAGCCAGACATAAAATATGCATTAACAAGTATACCAAAGCAAAGTGGGTTTTGTTCTGATATGATTACACCATATGGAACATGCTAATCTCTTCATAACTAGCTGTCAATTTAGACTTTGATGGCTAGATTTTGTGGAAAGGAAGGAGGGAAGACACAGATAATACTGGTTGAGTTAAAACTGCAGGGTGAGCCAAGAACAGCAAATAACCAGGGCTGCGTAATATCAACCAGAGGACTAGAAGAGACTAGGAATATAAAAATAGGTGAAAAGTACAGTCTAAAATGAAAAATCAACAGCCCTGATTCTAGAGGTAATATAATATATTCTGTATTTCATATAGTTCTGTATGGAATGTAATAATGCTTCTGAAATAGCTGAGCTATTGAATTCCTTTTTAAATGTGCCTTTGAGTAAGAAAAATAAAGGAGACAATTAGGAAGTAAGGAAGACCTTTTAAAATTAAGTATTGATTCACTAAGAGAAAAAGTCATTAAAAGAGAATTAAGGTTGCCTGCCAGCAAATATAGAAGTTCCTAGATGAAGATTGACACCTGTGAAAATAAGAAAATACACTCCACAAAATGAAGCAAAAATAGACACAGAAATTTGCAGTTAGAATAATAGCTCTACACACTTGCTCTGCTTTGTCTTCAGTCTGTGGGCTTTTTTACCATTGTCATAAAGAATGTTTTCAGAAGATGTCAGTCTTCAATCCACATCTAACAAGTGGGAAGACTAAGAAATATGAAAAACTTCCAAACTCTGTCATCAGCAGCTTCAGACGTCCCTTGGTGACACGGTTTAACCATGTACATTACTCAGTCTTGGTCCCTGGGAGATTATCTGACCTGTTCTCAGGATTTTGGACCTGTGATACTGCAGCTGGTGAGAGTCCATGACAACACATTAGTATGTATGTGTAAGATCTTTTTTCTGATTGAGAATGTGGCATACTTTTGTGATCAGGGCTATGGAACAAGATTGCCAATAACTGTTTCCATCACCTTTAGATCAAAGGTAGGATGGTATTGAGGCCAGGGCATGGATTTCTTTCTCAAAGAAAAAACAGATATAATTATCTAAGGAACATTCCCTTGATAGTAGGAAAAAGCCCATCGATGCAAGTCAGATAACCTGAAAGGCACTGTTCTAATGTGAAAACAAGGGTATGCAGGAAACACTGAAGTCATTAGTGTAAGTGCTAAAGATTTTTGTGTTTTTATAACTAGAAGGATGTTCCATTTCCTGTGACTCAGAGAAACAGAAGGGGAGAAATTACTGTTTCAAAGGCCATAGACTCTCCAAGGATCAGTGGGCTCTGCATGCTGGAACACTTCATGACACCTTTTTTAAAGTTTTGAGATGTAGTGATGAAATGTCTCTTAATCTCTATGATATTTATTTGGGATAGAAACAGTCCAAGAGGACAAAAAAAAAAGCAAGCTGCAGCAGTCCCGGTGATTAGGTTTGATTGTAATTAATATAGGTATTGTCAGTTTGGATATACTGCCAAGAGCTTCTTTGAGGCAACAGATAACAGATAATACAGAAACAGCACAAACCTTTCACACAGATCTGTTCCACAAGCTGAGCCAGCACAAAATGGTGGTGGATATTTTATTTTTAATTCTGCCAGTCACATTTTACTCCACAAGCAGAACAAATGCTGTTTAAACCTCAGTATCATGCGAGTGGAAGGAGAGGAAGTGACTTCTACTTTCTATGTTCTGCAGGGCTGAGTATAATTCATGCCATTTTCAATCCCATTTCTCTATTTGTAGATAATAAGGCAGGTGTAATTGTCAATACTAGAAAAATTTTTGAACCTTGATTAATTTGTCTTCACAAAATACTTTGACATCTTTGAGTGAAAGGAAGTATAGGAAGTAAAAACTGAGGGGAAAAAAGTCATTTTCAGCCTACACACAAAATATTAAATACATTAGCAAGAGGAAATTCTAATAAAAACAATGCTCATCATTAAAAGTCACTTAGTTTATCTGTATCTACCATAAACACTGTCAGTACCACTCAGATGAAGATTTTTAAGAGTAATTTAGGTATTTTAAGAGGAGGTGCACATATGTGTTCCTGGATTTGTAATCTAGAGATGTGCATTTGTATAATTTCTTTTTGGGGAAGTAATTCTTGCCACACATATAGAGAATTTATTTAAAAATTCATATGTGTTGTTTTTATGTTTTCTGTTCATGTTTATTTTATCATATCTTACCTAAAATTTCTGTGTTTTCCTTCTAAAAATAAGATTTTTTTTTCTGTGACAATTGGCTACTGATCTTCAGTCTCGCTGCTCTTCAATTTGCCTGAGCCACAGGGATGTATAAAACTTTGAAAGGAAAATTGTAATGAGCAACTTTGGGGAATTTGTCTAAATTCCTTCCTTACATCTTTCTTTCCGTCCTTCTTTCCTTACTCATGCAAATCATTACATTTCTGTTTCTTTATAGAGCAGTAGTGCACGAGCCTGTGTATGGCAATAAATTCCCTCAGGTATGGCATACTGACTGATGGAAAAAAGCTCATTATGCTGATTGTACACTCTTGTAAAATCATACTACCACTCAATTATGGGAGAAATTGGACTCTGTGTATAAATGATAAGAATAGACTACAGATGCATTCGATTTTCCAGATTCTATCACAGACTAACAGATATTTTTCCTACCCCATGAAATACCACAGTTATTGTTGTAAGTGTCCTGTTTGGTATTTTCTGCCAGTGAGCTATCTCCCTATAGTTGGACTGCAAGTGTCTTAGCTCTATACTTAATTTTTTAAGACTATTTAAGCTGCTGTATCATTCTGTAATCATTGTTTGGAATTATTTGAAATAGGGGAGCACAGATAAGGAAAGAGGCTTTTCCCCCCCATTATTTTAGTTTAATTTATTATTTCAGCTGAATTTCACAAATAATGATTTTAAACATAACAGTCAGGTACTTTTACTGCGTCAAGTGAGAGAAAAAAAGGAAAAAAAGCATTCCTAAAACATTTCTAAAACATAGGAACTGAAAATTGCTATTTGTTACTATGCAATTACAATGTAATTTGTTCTAAATGTAGTCTTAAGGCATGAAAATAAATATTTGCTGTATTACTCAAGGGATTTATATGTAGTGAATGTTACTAATGTATTCTTCATCTAAGATGTCAGCCAAGTTCCAAATTAGAGAAAAAGCTGCAGAGTAGAACTTTTTGCAGACATTTAGAGATCAGGGGTTTGAGTCAGATTTCCATCTTGATTCCCAACATAAAGTGCACCTTACACTTATGCTTATTTTGTTGCTGCAGTGTAAATCTGAAGTAAATCTATAAGGATTCTTAGCTCCCCACCAAACCTGCAGGACACAAATCCCACACAGAGAATTTGCTTAAGAAAGTGTTTATATGTAATTATACAATAGTTTATGTTAGAATAGGAAATCATGACATGGACTGGCAGGGAATTCTGATTTTCATGATAACCAAATTCATCCTGCATTTTAGTTCCCCAAAGAACTCAGGCAAATTCAATAACTCAGTATCTTTGATTTCTTCTTTATTGCTTTTGACTCAGTCTTTCCAGAGCTCTCACAAATGTCATAGCGGTTGTTGAATCTAAGGCATCTCAATAAAGTTCAGAATTGAGCATCATTGTTCAGCAGCAATTCTTTGATGAAAGCAAATTCAAATGTAAGCATAAAAGGAATGCAGCCCTTATTGTTTAGGGAGCAAAGAAAAAAATCCTCACAGAGTCTGCCATCTGCATATTTAAGACTGACCAGTTTGTCTCTTTTTTTTTTTTCTTAGTAAGAACACCAAAACATTGACACTCTTCATGGAGGCCCATTCTTGAGTCCCACATAATGGTGGGACACCACACTTATCCACAGGATAAGTGAAAGAGTCGTACGTGTGGCAAACACAATCATGCCACAGCGCAGAAAGACTTGCAGACTGCCACGTACTTTCAGGACTGGATCGCAAAAACAACACTTAATACCATCTTTATACTGCTACTACTTCTACTTGATCATATTAGCACTCAAGTGAAAATAGAAGGAAAAAAAAAAAAAGGGTGCTATATTTAGCACTCAAACCCAGGAGAAGAGAGCAGATAAATTTGTATAATGTCTCACCTTTCTCCTGGTAGCAGAAAGCAGACCAAGTGTGCAGCTTGCATTATCATCTCTCAGCCTCACTGTTTACTGGCTTGGATTGCACTTGGTGACATTATTTGACATCTGATTGCCTGTATGCACATACCTGCAAGCAATATGTGCCTATTATATATTTTTGACAGTAATGCCCTTCTATTGCTTTATAAAAATCAAATGATCTGAAATGAGAAACTTTCATCTCAATGCTTCTGTGCTTGCAGAGGAAGCAAACGAGAGCACATACGTGGTGCTATGAAAGCAGCTGCCTGATCCCAGCAGCTGGGTGATACAATTGCTGCTGGCAGGGAGCTGACCAGGAGTGGGGAGGGAAATGTGCTATGCTCTGTGCTAGCACTTGAAAAATTCAGACTGTTCCTCAAGTAAGCTGACAATTCAAAGCCTAGAGTGTCTAATGAGCTGTCAGTATATGTAAAACTTCAGTTTATTCTTAGGGTGATGTGACGTTATCAGCAGAATGATTGATTTCCAAAACCGACCTGCTTCAAATCTTCAAACCGACAAAGGCTTACACGTGTTCAGGATGAAAGTATTTCCGCCAAGGAAAGCCATAGAATGGGAAGCAGCTTGTAAAAGTCGATGAAATTGCTTTTCTGAAAAGAGTGAATTTTTATTTGTAAAATCAAAATAGAAAGCCCCCAGAAGTTCCTGCAGTAAAACCTTGCTCATGTTCCAGTAAAAGCTGACACGTTGTAGCCTCTCCGTCATGCTTCAGCTTCATGTCTTGTGTCAGTGCAGCCTTCAAAAAAAAAACAAATGAAAAAGAATAAAATCAATCCATTAAAGTGAACACTTTACCAAAAGAGTGAATTCTGTTCAAAACCAAGTGACCTGATAGTTTCTTATTCAACTCTTTGTTAAGCTGGGGGAAGGTGGGAAAGGATATACAAAAGTCCCCTATCCCAGAGGATTATGGGGTGGTGAATTCTAATTGGGACGTAAATCGTGTTTGTGTTATCTGTGGAGACTGGCCTGTGTTTGTTAATTGGCATGCTGAGATCATTTGGAAATGGTTGATATAACAGCCTGGTCCATTGAGCAGGAAGCTCTGCTGTTCTCACAGTTTGATAATCAATGCATCACTGCACACAATTCCTTTCAAATGTGTGTTTGTTTGTCCTGTTTGCTTAATTGAACATCTGCAATTACTGTTACATATAAGTGAATGTTAATTCATGGAAGAAGAGAATTTTGCTTCTTCATTATAATTTTATGTATAAATTGGAAACCTATGTAACATTAAGTGTTAATTGAGTGCACATATTCATAAGTTTAATCAGCCAGACATGATAAATCCTATTTTGTGCAAGAAAGAATTGATCATCAGCTGAGTTTTTCTTTTAAGTTCAGGTTTGCTTTATTAATATACATGCAGTTCATTCATGAGAACAATTACTACTTGAAACGTGGTGGAAGAATTTAGTATTGTTTTGTAAAAAGAACTTTATATTGATGAATACAGTCCATTGCTTTTTCCTGATCTCTGGAACAAATCTTAACCAGTTTGTGGTGATAAATTTTGCTTAATGATTTGCTGCAGTAGTTCCTATGTATTTAACCCCATAACTGGGTTTACAGCATGATAGTACTCTTTCAGTTGTTACTAAATTTTGCAAACTGTGGTTGAAGGTGCTGTGGCCAAGCAGTTAGAGCCTGAGTTTGTGTTTCAGGGTGGTTATGCTGCCTACCGGTACGCCCAGCCTGCCACTGCCACTGCGGCTGCCTACAGTGACAGGTAAGCCCTCCTTTACTGCTCATCACTACTTGACCAGTGGAAGTTGAAGATGATTCTATCAATTTGCCTTGTTGAAGTCTCATAACTGTCTTGTTGCTCTGCAGATAATTGTGATATCTGAAGCAGGCTGTTTTATTGTAATCCATGAATAGCCATAGATTGAGAGATTTGAGGCCTCAATTGAGAATCAGGCATAAGATATGCACATCCCAAAACTGTAGATCATCCACTTAATGTCTGTGACCCTTGTACAGCCTCGTGATGGTCTGCTACTCGAGATCATTATTTGTCTTAGAAGTATTGTTTCTGTTGATTTAGAACCTGAACCTATTGAGTGTCCTCAGTGCTCACAGACATTGATTGTAGTCGCTAGAAATTGAGACTGAAGTATATCTAAGCTTGAACTATCCAAGGCCAACAAAATTTTTTTTTTCCCATTTACTTTCTTTCCAGGCATTTTTTTTTTTTTTTTAATACCAAATATATAGAGAGCATAAATAAGTTTTTCTTGGTTTGCTCTGCATTTTTATCCTTCAAAATGCAAACCCCATTTGGTGGAAATAATAGTAGGAATAAAAGATTATTAAAATCTACGTAAGAGAAACTTGCAAAGACTTCTGTCAACTAAAAGCGATGTCACGTGAATTAACTTGTCTTCTTGCAAGATGAAAATTGGGACCCCTTTGAAGTCAGTGTCTTAAATTGCTATAGACTTCAGCAGGAACAGGATTTTGACCAATTGCATAAAATTTAAGTCTTTACAGTGTGTGGACAACATTTGGTAATGAAAAGAAAGAAAATATCCTGTGTTTTCTTCATAAACTGTGCCCTTAACAAAATCCATGGGATCTCTAATACCTTCCAAGTACTTGAAGAGTGGTAAAGGGAGGATGTATATTGCTTTTACATTAGCAGCAAGAAGGAAGGCCACACTTCTCAATTCCTGATATAAGAAAATTTTCCCTTGCAATCACGGAATTAATTTCTTAAGTCTTCAATATGTGTTGAAATTTTTCTGTAGATGCTAAATTAGACATTGCTTTAAATGTTCCTGTTTCTTAAAGAAATCAAGAGATTAAGACATTTCAGTGAACTATTTCTTAGACTGAAGTGCTGTTCATGGATTCTGTGTTTTTAGAACAAAGTACCATGGTATGAATGTTACAATGCTATGCATGCATATTTGCCTTTCAAATGCTTTTTCTGGGTAATGAAGATACATTTTTTAAAGTTATGTGAATAAAACAATTTGCATGTATGGCTGGGGCATGCTGTGTCAGACAGGTAAGCAAGTTACTTTCTCTTAATTTTGAATCAGTAATGTCAGCTAGAGATGTGCTGTATGCACTTTGGTCACGATGTACTCTTTCTACTTAGGGTAACCTACAAAGATTGAAGTGCTACTCAGTAGTTTCATTTCATTTCCACAAAGGTGTGTTAGCATGTCGCAGCTCTAGTATCTTTCTGTCAGCTTGTAATGCAAAGCAATTCCTGCTTCTAAAAACTTACTAAACTGAAAGGACCAAACTAGTAAGTTACCTCCTCTGGTTAGGCATTTTTTGCTAGATACCATTCAGGTGTCCCTGGATCATTTTGTAGGGTGCTCATTCCTCTGACTAAATGAATTTCTGAAAACCTATATGCTATGTAGAGAAACTGAACAGTATCTAAGATGAATTCTAAATGCTCTAAGTATGAATTAATGTACCTTTGCATAAAACTAAGCAAGTGCTGTGAGATAAAACATCACCTGGTCACGTGTTCTGCTATGGGTAGAGAGTCAACATCAGTAAGAGTTACGCTGACAAAAAAAGTACAGGATTTGTCTAAGATAGGGCTCTTAAATGCTGTGAAGGAAGCTTGAGCTGGCATCAGTAGTTCTGCAGTTGTTATAACCCTTAATTAATTTTTTGAAAAAATGTCTAATTTTCAGATACACTTTGTGTGTAATTAGAATGGTAATAACCTGTCTTTGCTTGCATAATTTTAAACATCTTAAATTAATTTTGTATCTTTGGGATTTTTATTTTATTTTCTTCAATTTAGCTTCTCTTTTTAAATGTGGTTAACCCTCATCTTCAGTCTGCTTCCCCCAAGTGAATATGGTTTCTTGTTTTAATTACAAATACTGTAACTGGATTTCTTTAAGGGAAAATCCTAAAACTAGCACAGAGAACAGGACAAATAATGATTTATTTTCATATGAGTAACTATGTGCAAACGTGGATACCTCTGATTACTCACAACTATAGTTGGCTTAATTTGATTAACTTTTCATTCATTTTTTAAAGGAACTTAATTTAGCAACCTTTGTGAATTATTAATACTCTAAGTGCTGAAAAACTGTTCAGTACAACTACTTGTATCTTTTCTTCTCAATGCAGTAATCATCTGCTATCTTCTGATAATAATGAAGATTTCATATCTCCTTATACACCACTCTTACTTAGTGTTGCTTTGAACCCCCATTTACTTTAATAACATTTGAAATCTATTCACTGTTTATGTGTAAACAATGCCCAGAAAAACAAAGATAGGACCAGTGAGTACTTGCTGTTGAAGCAGTTGACTTACCATGGAAGTATTACCTCAGATTAGTTTAAAGAATAAAAAAGATCATATACATGATGAATGGTAATGTTCCATATTTGACATGCTTCTTAAGTCAGGAGATAGAAGGAGGAAATCTTTAAATTGAAGACATGTTTTGGTAAATTAAAAATAAAGGTTAACAGAAAGATTTGGGACTCCAGAATCAATACACCAAGTCAATGGATAATGATTGCTGTGAGAGAGCTCTCTTGTGAAGAAATGCAATGGTATCCTTGTTTGTCACAGCTGGAAATATCACTGGAAATAGGCAAACAGATACATAGGGGAGAATCAGGTGGCAAGGAAATGTCATGAAACAAATCAGTGAAAACCCCTAAGAATTTGAGACAAATCACGCAGTCTTAAAACAATTTCACAACAGAGGTAGACTTGCAGATTTCTTCAGTAATTTCTTAGTGTTGTAAACCAAGCCCAACAAAACCAGCAGGTACATTTTGTTTTAATTAGGAAGCAATGTCATCTGAAAACAACTTAGAACTGGATGTTTATACTAAATTACACTTAAAGACTTGAAGTTCTTGGCAGAGGTGGATCAAAAAAGATGGTGCTTAGCTTTCCATTATTTAATACATTTCTGCTAAATTTTCCAATTCTTACAACTGATAAAAGAGGACCCAGTGGTCTAAATATCTTCTTCACCATTCTGGAGCTTAGCCTGTCCAACTCTTTACGCTGAGAAATCTTGGGGAAAAATATTTGTAAAGACGTGCAAAGGAATATCTAAATCAGGTGTCAATAAAATGTTTGTACAGCTTTGATGTAATATCTTAAAATATATAAATAGAAATACAGCTAGGTTTCTGTCCCAGCCTGAAGTAAGAGAAACTAGCCAAGCCATCAAGTTTTAGATTTGTGAGGTAGAACAAGTCAAAGCATGGCAGTGGGGCGTATTGTCATTTTGTCATTGCATGTTCACTTGGTGTTGCTAGTATGTCTGTAATGCTGTATTGGATTTGACAGATCCATCACATAGCTCAGTGAATGGCTTGCTTGAATTAAGCCTATGGGCAGACTTATTCACATTGATTGGCTATTGGTTTTGTGTTTTATGATTTGATTATTGCATCTTCGATCGGAGTAAGAAAAATGTTCCTTTCTTGCATATTAACTTTGTCAGCAATATTTATGGAACTGTGTATGGTAGTGTAATAAACCAAATCCCCGTTAAGAGTCAACTAGCCTTGGCTGAAGGCAGAGTCATTTTGCTTCTACTGCTTGCTAACTCTGTTGCACTTAATAATTACTATTATGTGTGTTTATATATGTATGATTGTGTATTCATATATAGACACACATTCCCCATCCTTCACCCACCCACAAGTACCCACACATGCAGAAGCACACACACATACATATCTACAGAGGCATTTTGAGTGTAATTCCCTTTTTGTAACACAGCATCAAATTTAAATCTCACTTCAAACAATGGGAATATTTCCACCGACTGCTTTGTTGTCTGGATTAGATCACTGGAAGCTCAACCTCTTCTTTTTCTTTTTTATTTTTTCCCCTTTCTTTTTTTTTTTTTTTGTCTTTTTTTTTCTTTTTTGTACCCCTTATGCTTTGTTTTTTGTTTGGTTTTGTAGTTTTGGTGTTTTTTTCTTAAAGCCAATAAGGCATATTCCAAAATATTTTGCATATAACACCTTGTAGTAGCAAAGAATATGATTTTTTTTCCTACCCCATCACTTTGTGTTACATGTTCTGTAGCCATATATAGGATTTCGTATGAAATTTAAGACAGGAGATTGTGTCATGTTAAAGTTGTACATCTTACAGATCTGAAGTCTTACTGCCAGTAAAATCTTCATATTGTAATAGTTTGCAATTTTAACATACCTAAGTGGAGTAATCAGTTTTGTCTAAGCGCTAGTGTCCACACAAATAGAATTTATTTTCCAGTCCTCATTGGGCAAGTAGAGACTAATACTTCATATTTGTGGTCAGAATAACTTACAATAGCATAGGCACAGACTTTATTTGGTTGGAAGCGTCCTCATTAAAGAACAAAAAACTGAAATGAAGAATAAAAATACCCAAAATAGAAAATGTGAGGCTCTGTAGATGTAGGTTAATTTTTTGTATATTGTAGACTTTAAAATCTTCTATTTTATGAATAAACAATGAAACCCATTATAGTTTTATTCAAATTATTCTCTCTTACTGAGGGTCTGTATCGTGAGATATACTAACAATAGAGGTTTTGAGAGCACATAAAATATCATTGCATCTTCAGTCAGAATTTAATTTTCCATGACATAATTTTATGAAAAGATAAATGTTTTTAAATGTCATGCTTCATTTCATGATTGGACTTTGGAAGATGTAGGAGAGAAGAGCTTCTATACAGTTTAATTTCTAATGTAATCAGGTTGGAAGAGAAAAAAAATAATAGAATATAGTGATAACTTATCTACTCCTAGCTGGACATTTCAGACCTTTCTTGAATTTCCCACATGAATTGAATCTTGAGAAATAGAGACATTTGGGCAACAAGAAGATACATAAGTAAAAACTGTATAGCCCATGTCCTAGGATACTCCAATTTTGAGATTGAGGAAGATCAGTTAGCATCCTGACCAGCTCTAAAGGGTTGTCTTTAGCCTCTGTAACAGTAGTAATATAGCAGTAATATATGTAACACTTTTCTTCTTCAGAGACTTAGGCCTGCTGTGGTGATGTTTGTTTGGTCTGTCTTTTTCTGGGTATCCTATATGATAGCTAAAGCTCATTTATTCCCTACCATTGCAAATAAAGATCAAATAATTCACTTGGCTCTTTCAGAGAGGTAATGGATTTGGGCATCTACCTATTAAGCTTGTATGTCTTTATGTCTCTATGATCTGTGGCAAGCTAGAGGATCACTGGCATCACATTAATATTTCATACTCCATATTCATCACTCAGATCACAGTTTGGGGAATGACTGGAGTATATGACTCATGTTATAGCCATCAGAGTATCTTTTTAGTGGAGGAAATAGAAAGTAAAAGTGGGTGATTATTAATTAAGAGAATGTAGTAGAAAAAAAAAAACCACAATAAAAATGCAAGAGTTTAAAGTTCTGTAAACAGGGAGTTTCATGTACAGCAATTTTATAGGAATTTCCTGAAATAAAAATGTATTGGGTGATTGACACATGGTTCATTCTCAAATATTGTAAATAGAACACTTTGGGGTGAGACACAGAGTCACAATAATATAGGAAAACATGGCAAATAATTATGTTTCATAAAAGTATAATCTCCTACCAAGTCTAGAAAGCTACTTTATAAACTTTAATGTTACAATACATTCCTCCAGCATCTGGTAGAATTAATGTGGTTTCTGATGCTTTGAAGGCTTGATTCATTGGTGTGTAATATCACTGCTCATGTCATATCCATATAGCTATTAAAACTAGTCCACCAGTTCAAATCTAAGGTAATATAGCTATGAAAAAGCTTAGGGTTCTTGGCCCAGAATGATGGCAAACCCTGATGATGAAACATCTATCATGTCAGAGCTTGTATTCTTCACATGGTGCTTCTGTTTCTCTTTCCTGTAATTTCCATTCTCCTCTTCTGTAATATTTTAAGAAACCTCATAGAGAAGGAAAGGCTTGGCTATTAGTGTAAAATCTTCTTTGGCATCCATGCTGGAAATCATAAAGAAAAAGTTGAGAGAGAAGGTAGAGGAACATTAAAGCCTACATGTCCATACCTGGCTTCCTAAAGTGCTCCCAGTTTAGAGATGCTGAGGGCATTTGCTGCCAGTTTATTCTTGAACATAGTGGGAGCTGTTAAATACTTACAGTTTAAAAAAACCCCAACATTAAATCAGTGGCCCTATTCTGATCCATTCTTTGATGATACATCCAGCTTACATCAGGTTATATAGCATGGGTTTTAACTAAGGAGTTTCTTACTTTAAATTTAAAAAATCATTGTAAATAACTGCAATTATAACTATATTCCTTTGATGGATTTTTGTGCATGCTTTTCCTCTAAAAACAGCTCAGGGAAAAGGGTGGAATTGTCTCTTCAATAATTCAGACTTGCTTCTTCACTCAGAGGACATGGAAAGAAAGTGTGACTTTAAAATTTTCAAGTGTGTTGTATTCAGCAGACTGGATAAATATGGAGTTAGGGAGTTACTAAAACATCGATTCCTAATCCAACAGACCAAAACTGTTACAGTCTATTGGGTCAACGCCTGTGACATGATAGGCCATAAGAGTTCCTTTGGACATGTCAGTGTCTAATTATACACTTTTTAGTTCTCAGATCATTGACTTGATAGACCACAAAGAGGGAGATTAGAACATGCTATAGCTATTGTCAACCTGATCTCCACTGTGAGCACTTTAAAAGCAAGAAGGAATTAAGAGCATTGTGAAGGAGTCAGAGAGAAGATGAAGGAACAAAATGTTACTAGTAAAATGTAGAATGAATTGGATATAGTCTGTGTGGATTAGCCATGCAATTTGCAATGTATTTTAGGCAAGGTAAGGATGTATTGCAAGAACAAACTTCGAATGTAGATTGAATTAGTCAAGAAAAAGGCAATTTAGACACAGGTTTTTGCTGTAGTGTTTCCCACCTCAAGGGAGTGTAAAGCTTTTGATGAGGTATTTAAATAGAAATTATTTTTTTTACACACCTTTGGGCTTGTCAAGTGTCTAATACTCTAGGAACATGCAGCAAAACAGCAGTTTGTAAGAATAGTGCACAGCAGGAATGGAAGTAGAAAGCTTGCCCTTGTATTTTAAAGAACAACTCTTCTGTGAAAATTGCTATAGGATATTTCATCTACAGGCAGAGAAAATGTAAGGTCTTCATTTAAAGCAAATGTGTACCAGCCTCTAACCTTCATTTTGTGTTTCTTGAATGAATTCTTAAATAATCCTGGCAAGGTTTACGTAGATATGGTATTTTACTTCTAATATGAAAAAAAACCCACACCAGTGTTGTCATTCAAACCTTAAAATAATGTAAAGGGAAATAATTGTTGCTATTCATAATTGGTAAAGAAGTTTATAATTACATCTCTGTATGTTAGGAAACTCTGTTGGGATAAAATGGTGGTTACTAGCAAACCATAAAATCAGAAGCAAATATAAAATATGTTCCAGTGAAACATTGTTTTAAAGATTACTTCATACACATAAAGGATAAGCTTCCCAATACATATAGATTTTGTTATGCATTATGCTGGACATAATATCGATCCTTTACACAAGGCTGACTTCAAAATATGGTACTGTTTGCCCTAAAGACAGTGAAAAATATGCCCAAAATATACTAATCCAATTTTCAAATATCAATGATAAAACTTCCAAAATAGCTTTAATTTAGCAGTCCTGAATCATGCTGACATGAGTTTACATTGCTGACATGGAATACTTAGGAAGTAAAATTACTGGGTCGCTTCCTCAAGGACTTAGTGTTATTCCCAGTGAAAGGCTGGAGAAGGAATTTTCATAAGGGTGTCTAGTGACAGGGCAAGGAGGTATGCTTTAAGGCTGAGGGAGAATAACTTTAGACTGAATCTCAGGAAGGAGTTCTTCAGTATGAAAGTGAAGAAATAGGTTGCCGAGGGAGGTCATAGATGCCTCCTCCCTGTGAGTGTTCAAGGCCAGGTTGGATGAAGCCCTTAGCAGCTGAGTCTAGTTGAGAGGTGTCCCTGCCCTTGGTGCGGAGGTTGGCGTAAATGATCTCTGAGGTCGCTTCCAACCTAAGCCATTCTATGATAATCTTAGAGCAGTTATGCCACTGTGATCACTGTGATTCATGTGGTGTTCAGAGTTTCATCTATAAGTTTTAGCTTTCACTTCAAAATGTTATGATCCTCATAAAAACATTGTGTGATCCTGTTCCAGGTAAATATGCATATTTATACTATGTATATTGCATTAACCACAATAAATGTGTTTATACTACCTATAATATGTTATATAATCCTTCAAACATAGAAAAATGCCACTGATACAGGAGGTAATATAACTAAGTGTACAAGCAGCTCTGATTTTTGAAAATAAATCAGGAAATTAAATGTATAGATTTAAAATGTAGTACAGCACCAGTCTGATGGAAAAATTCTTTTTATAGTCTTTGAGGGGTAGTGGGAGGAGAGAGAGGGGAGCTCACATGCAGGGAGGAACTATACCTAAACTGTATTCAGTACAAACACCTGATCATTATCCTAACATTCTTTACAGCATTAATATGAAGCTATGCTAAAAGGAATCTCACTCTTGCAGTATTTGAAAGGATTATTTAGTTAGTTCAACAGGAGGACTAAAAAAGGATGCCTGCCCACCTGCTGAGGAAAGCCTGACAAAAGAATACGAATAAAGCATCTTCTATTGCCCACTTTCATTCTTTTATTTTTTTATTTTTTAATCCCCTTCCTTCCTCAATAAATGGAATAATACAGGCATATCACTGGTCTTGGGAATGCACATTTCCATTAGTGTCCAGAATAGTTAAAGATTTTTTTCTTCCTTTTCTTCGAGATGTGCTTTTCACAATTGTAAAAGTGTGTTTGGGTATTAAAACGAATTATTCCTGTTCAAGAAGTTGTGTGACTGGTGACAGGATAAAATTTAATGAGAGAGGTTTCTTAAGTTTCCTGTCTCCTGCTGTCTTTGGAAGTGTGAATTATGTTAGAGACATCTTGTAATTGGCAAAATCACACTGAAATGTCCTGTATTGAGCACCAAGAAGATATGTATAAAGAGCAATGAGGAGGTGACTAACCTAGCAGTCAAATTAATGGCTTGCTGAAAGCACCTAGAAACAGGGATCTGGTGCCCTTGGAGAGATATGTGAGACCCTCATGCAGACAGAGGTGCCTACTGGAGGCAACAAGACCTTCTGAAGTGGCAGCTAAGTATAGGCAGATGGATGAGTTGCCTTTGTTTGGGCAACCAAGATGAGCTGTAGTGTTTTCTGTGAGGTAGTATTTACAGAAATAGCTGCAATAATAGCTTTTTTCGTGGAGTTTTACTCCATGTGCTTCAAAGACCTGCCTCAAAATCTTAGATATGAGCATATAATGAAATGGTCAGGGACAATGGGAGATACATTGTCTTTTGATGATGAAAGCAGAGTAGCCAAATGAAAGCAAAATATCTGTCTTCCTCTTTGTCTTGGCATCATTATTAACAGTTAGCTTAAACAAGGAATTCTGCAGAAAAACAAAACCTGCCATGGTGAGCTCTAAAAGTAGGATATACTTTCTTATACACATCAGGTCAAACAAGTAACTGTTAATGTTGTTGAAGCTTGTTACCACATGAATTAGTTTTATTCTTACTTTATTTAATATTCCTTATAGGTATGGCTGTAAAATTGTTTAGTTGTCTTTGTGTTGTGATTCAAATGCTATGAGTATGATAATGTACTTTGATCTTGCAGTAATGGGAATATAAAGCACAATAATAGCAAAATGAACCTTCTTATTGTAGTTACTATACTAATATTTAAAATATGTATATATTTTATAGCCTTGATATTTAAATTTAGGACACCAGAAGGAAAGAGCTGGGGAGGACTTCATAAAATTATTTGAGAGGAAAATTCCAAAACTTTGTCCATACTTGAATATTGCAGAAACTATTCAAGCAGTGAGTGTCAGCTATGATAGAATTTGTAGTAAAAATACCCTCAACACTGCAGTCCTAATGAGAGCAACAAAGCCTGAAGTTTAGAGCATGCAGGAAAAACAAACTATCTTTAGTAATCGGACAGAGGTATGTATAGATGTATCAAAATTCTATTGCTACACTATATAATTAGCACCAAATCCTTGGAGAACAGAGTTTGGAATAGCTCCAGGGAAGTCAGTGCTTTCATTTAAGCTGCATCCATTCTACTGGTTGAAGTTCTGAACCATGAAATCTAGATGCTGACTGTATTTGTAAATCCCATGGTGGTCCTAGCAGACAAAGTCAACTGATGACATACAGTTTAAATCTTCCCACTGTAGCTGCTGTTCAGTAGCATCTTTGCAGTCATCTTAACTGCCTGTGTTCTAGAGCTCTGCACTGTTTTCAACAGTTGATCTATTGAGGGGTGGGGGGGAGTGCACCTTTGTGTTAAGCAAAATTATTTCTGTTGAGTTTTGTGAAGTAGGCAAGAAAAGTCCAACAATTGTGGTGTATGAAACATAATGACTGGATCTTAGTGAGTTATAATTTTATTTAGTTTTGAATTTCCTGGAGCTAGCATGATTGCTTCTAGGGAAATCTTGAGTTCTTAAAATCACTCCTGACCGCTATTACGGCTTCTATTTTATGGAAGCTCTGCCTTGTCAAGCAGAAGGACTAAAGACTCCTGGGAGTGGTGGGTGAAATTATATGTGTGTCAAAATTTTGTTTGTAATGATGTGTTGTGTAAAATATAATTAATGTTGAAATCTGTCACCCAGCCTTTTAGGGAGAGGACAGGACACAAAGAATGCTTAGTACTTTGTCCCATGTGCCCTACAAATATAGATTCTTATACACACAATGACCTCAGTGTGTAAACTGCCCAGACACTGCTGTGAGTCCTTCTGTACATCTGAAGAGTAGTGGGACCAGGACTGTAGGAGGGAAAATGCAGTAGTAGCTTGATGCTTTTTTAGGAATACATAGTAGCACAGACAAAGCAAGCTGAGCAGAGCCATCCTCTGCCAGAGTGAGCCACCGCAGAGAAATTTTTGAGGGGGAGCACTCAGTGTTCTCTCCTTCCCAAAATTATGTTGGCATTGTGCTTTCTGATGGATTGAAGTCGCAAAACAAGCAAACAAACCCCAACCAAAAAAAAACCCACTAAAAACCTTGAGAGCCATACTCCGAATCTCTTCCTATCTTCCACTTCCAGATTTGGAATTTTCTAGCTGACAAGAAGCCAAATGATGTCTGGGCAAGGCAGGATCATCCCTGAGGCCTATACTGCCCACCCCATCTCTACTGTAACTTTCAACTCTGAGTTCCAGTCTACTTTAAGTTGCCAGTGGCCTTCAAAATAGTCTATTTAGATGTAGAAAAAGTGGTTAAAGTTATGATGTATCTGTGCAATTCAATTATCACAGCCTTAATATTTAGGAAATCTTTCCCTCTGTTTTCTCAGTGAGGAAAAACTCCCAACCTTCCACACATGAAGGAGCCTAAAGTTCTATATTATATCCAATATGGTATTAATCAGAACTTCTTTCTCTGTTTTGGGACCTATTTGACATTCCAGGAGCTGAGATCACTATTGTTAGTGTCTAGGGGGATGGGAAACATTAAGGGAATTTTGCCAAAGGAAAGTCAATGCTGTTCTTTGCACAGAAATGCTGTTAATACTAATATTAACAACCTCACTGGAATATTGAGTATCTCAAACCTGAAACTAACCCACCGAATATGTAGAGTGAAAGCAATTAAAAATGAGTCAAAACAGTTTAAGCATGGTTACAGAGAAGATTCCTGCAGAAATAAAAGCTAAATATACTACTAAGCAATTACAAAATGTTGACTTTTCTACTAAATTTCTCATGTAAGGCCTACTTAAGCTTAAATTTGGTGCAGCTCTCCATGTAGCTTCTGTACAATGTCAGGATGCTTTAGAAAGAGCATGGAGAAGTTTTTGCTGTACCACTCCAGCCCAGTTAAGGTGACCGGTGAGAAGCAAGACTCTAAAGGCAGCTTAGGGTTAGTCTTCTTAATTAACTTGTCATAGTATGAGCATCCAGAAGAAATTATGCTATGATATTAAAAAAAGGGGGCAAAGACTTTTTTGTAAAAATCAGGCCACCCAGGAGGCCTAATTTGTGTTAGTACATAACATCTACTGAAGTAATTGGGAATTAGTAATTTTTTTCACCAAGTAGCACATATAATAAAAATCTTTGTCAAACTTCACTTAAATTCCTGCCCTTCACTTGCTTAATTAAATATTTTGGTTTTATACTTTATTATCTAAGCTTTTTAACTCAGAGGCCTGCTTTGATTTAGAATAGGGCACTTTCAGTCAGGTGATAAAGTTGAACCTGAAAATGTTTTGTTATGCTCTTTGAAGTTTGATTCTGCAGAGTACAGTTTTGATTCTGACAGCTGGACTTTTTGTGCTCACCTCATGCCATCACAAAAACTTGCAGGCAATATTTGGGTTTATAGTGCAAGCCTTGTCCCTCTCTAAATACAAATGATTAATTTAGTCAACCTTGAGGGCATAAGCTCTGATGTTGCTGATCAAGGATCTTGTAAGAAAAGGTCTCCTGTAATAAAAAGTGCAGTACAGGGAGATACATGCAGAAAATCAAGCCTTTTTTTTACCCTGTGAAAAAGATGCTAAGGTAGAAATGCTGGCAGAAGATTGTGAAAGAATCCTCTACTAAAGCTATTCTCCATTCTACCACAAATTGCATCTTTCTATGACTTCTGCAAGAAGCGAAAATTCACATGTGGGGTTTCTTCACAGAAGTAGGTCTGTAGATTAAACAGCCGTAGTGAAGATAAGGCTTGGGCTTTATGATTAAAGATTTTTTTTAAACAAATAGATCCAGTTTTGTGCTATATCATGGCCTGTTTTCACCAAACTAACAGCATCAAGGACAGAGAAAGCAAGCACTTAATGTATTTGATATGCAAAAGACCTGCTGAGTAGAAATAGCAGGTGATAAGACTGCTAGGAGGATTTCTGTCAGATCTGGGCCCTTCGAGGAATGTATTTTTTAGGAGTCTGCCAAAGGGTCTGTGGGGAATGGAGCTGAGGAAATTAGGATGTATTTGAACCTTTTGAAAGTTTTGGTAAGGCAGGTTCAATAGCTGTCCCCAAGTACGAAAGAGCATCTAAATCATTTAATACCACTTTAGTTGTGCTCCCCTTCTGTGTCTGTGTGAATTCAGGAAATACATGAAATGTTTAAATGTTGGGGGGTTTATCCAACTTTAAAAATATGCTTATTAGCATACTAATAAAAGTCAGTTTTCAGTTTACTAAAAGAAATAAGAAATTGGTAGATGAGCTTGAAAGAAGCAGTATTATGGAGAAGTGCTTGCCCTTGGGAATAGCTGCTCAGATGGAATGCAGCCATTAGGGAATAGCTACTTGGATGGAACACAGCCATTTGGATTCCAAGCAGTGGGTTTTCATGACCCACACTGTCTGGGTTTCCATCAGAGAGCTCAGGCTACCAAAGGGTGCCACTCCAGCAGTTACTGGGATTGCACTTAGCCCAGGGTGTGACTATCTGGCACACTGAATTTATCCAACTGTACGTTTAGATCAGTGTATTTGTCGTGTTACTCTTTCAAGTTGTATTGCTGTTTATCTCCCTTACAACCAGGAACAACTCTTGAAATCATATTTTAAAAAAATTTTTAAAAGGTTCTCTAGATTTTACATGTGAATACAACTGATACATGAAACAGTGAGAAGTAATAAAATTGTTCTGTACTTTCACTGTTAATACACAAATTAAATTATGGAAGCAATTCCATATCTTAATAATTGAGCAGGGCTTACTGTATAATAAAGTTGGATCCACTTGCACTTCTTGTACCTATCTGTATCAAGGGAAGTGTAGCAGTGATGAGGAACATTAACACAATCTAAAATGCATTGTGAATTTTCACCATACCTTACTTTTTAAAAGTCCTTCTCTGTTCAATACACTCAGTGCATAAAACTTGTCTTTAAAAAGAACAGTGCTCTATGTGCAAAGGACTGAGGTTAGCTGCCCTTTTCCACATCTGATTTTTATGTACTTTAAGAAAGAATACAATGCACCACAGTGTCAGCTTGCCTCAGAAGGACTCCTGCAAGCTGTGGGGTTGTCCACGCTAAGGAATAATGCCTGCTTTGACCATCAGTTGTCAGTTCTCCCTCTAGCTCTATGAAAACAATAATATAGAATATAACAAAATAAAAACCTGCCACAGTAAAAACATTCAAGCCATCCAAGTACCAAACAATTTCTTGCAATTGTTACAAATAACACCCAATTACTTACTAAAAGATGGAACTGGCTTATTGACCTCCAGCACCTAGCCTTGCTTGTCGTTCTCACAGTTGCTACGCTGAGCAGTGTGTGACTGCCTCCTTACTTTTAAATTGATTTATGGAGTTGTCAAATGAATTTTACAAAAGCAAAATACAGGGAAAATAGTATCTTCCTCTAACAATCAAAGCACTATAAAAAGGAGTATTGCTAGGAGTATTTATTTTTTTTAATAAGTATCACTTTAGATTACCTTGATACAATTATATTTCTACCAGTAATTAGCAAAGAGTTGGAAATAACAAGTAAGATTTCCGAACAGTTCCAATGACTTCTGTCATTCCAAAAGACAAATGGCAGTTAGTGTTCTGGGGTCTTTCTTTAAGTAACTAACCCAGCATTGTTACTCTTACAGATAATTCTCTGATTTGACATCTGAAGACCGAGTATCTGTGTCTCAGTATTCCATAACATCAGATGCTCTGGATAGAGACAAACAAGAAGAGTTTCTCAGCTGGCCACTTTAGAGGCAGTTTTTAGAATAGTCATTGTTTCATTTAGATGAGAGGGCAGTTTAATAACGTCATAGAAATGAATCAGGTGCTTCTGTTAAACAGTAGTTGGTAAGTCTGCATTGCTACTGGCTGAGGCTCTTTTAGGCAAACATCATTGTTTTCTTTCTGTGTAGTTTTCATGAGAGGTGATAATGAAAGAGAGGATAGTGGTAAATACAGCAGCAAACTATACTTCTGATGAAATACAGAGGGGGTCTCTATCTACAATGTTAAATTTAACCTCTTCTTTAAAAAGAAGTTTATCTCGTTAGCATTGCTTGAAAAGTAGATCTCAGCAACTTGTGAAATTGCTGTAGATGACAAAAGAAAGAGCAAAGCTACCAACCTGTATGTCCAAAGGAAAACAAAATTTTGATCACTAATTCATACTCAAAGGCAGGTGATAGGGTAGAGGCAATGATCACATCCTGCTTTTGAGCTTTATCCTGTCCCTATACTATGGACTTACAGATTCTTTTTTCTTTTCATTTCTTTTTATTTTTCCCCCCAAATGTGAACTTCCAAGTAATAAGGTTTATAGATTTCTAAATGAGAATTTAAAATCTCTTTAATACATTGGAGGTGAAGTAATAGAAATAGATTTTAGTCTCGTAGGACTTAACTCTTCAGGGTTCTGTTACTCCTAAGAGGTGTTTGCCCCTGATTTGAATGATGTTCACTAGGATCTTCAGAATGCTTAATACTTGACAGAGCTTTTGGCATCTTGCAGAATTTAGTTTTCTAGGCAGTCCTTAGTAAAAAGTAGAACTAGGTCCTTCTAACTCCTATTTGCTAGACTCTTGCATTATATCTGTGCAAATCATACCACAGGTTTTCACCATAACTAGCAGTGCAGAGTGGAGGAGCTACATAAATTTGGAGTAAACTGGCACCCACTTGTCAAAGTTTCACCCAAGTCCTTTATTAATCCTGCACAACACAAAAATTATTTGAGGAAGCTGTGTATATGCATATAAAGGAATCATTTGGTGTTAATCCTTAAACATGGTTTCCCCTAACCCAAATCCTGTTTGCTTTGACTTCGGAAAGGACAAATCAGGATTTGTTTTCTGCATTTTGAAATATTAGTGTATTTAGCAGTTCTCTTTTTATGTTACCTGGTAAAAAAAAACAAACAACCAAAAAACCAAACAAACAGAATTTTGCAAGAGAAGGTTTCTATTAAATTACTCTTACCTCTAGCTTATTTTCCTGAGATTCTGCAAAAGGCTTTTATATGTATTTGGATGACAGTATATGAGAATATACTATGTCATTTTTTTATCCTTTTTTTTTTTTTAATAAATAGAAATTTCATTTTCTGATTGCATTCATATTAGACATTTAAAAAAAAAAGGCAAAACCATTTTCCTTTCAGTTAGCCTCCTTTCAGGTGCACGACGTAAATGGCAATTTCCTTTTTTTTTCCAAGCGCTTTTTACATACTTTGCAGTAGTGCCCTTTGATATCTATAGCAATATAAATATTGTTTTCTTTTTATTAGACTTCATAACTATATTGACATCTGTGACACTAAACATGAAGCTTCCAATGCAAGAGTTTGTACATAGTCCATACCCAAATGTCACCATTATTTCATTGAAAAGATCCCAGCATGTCTACCTCATGATCCTTATGAACTCTGTAGTACTGAAATACGTCAACACTTTTTCTTGCTACATTCATTAAAATTAAGCACCCTTACCCTACCCCATCTGTAAACATCAAGTCAATTGGCAGCTAGCACATTTCCCAGTCAGCAAGCAGTATTGTGAATTTTATCTTCTCTTGCAGAAATCAATTCGTCTTCGTTGCAGCAGATGAAATTTCTTGTAACACCTCTGCAGGTAACAATCATTGATACTTCTTGATGCATCCATCCAGGTCTCAATATCCTTTTTCACATGCTGCATTTAATCGTAAGAGAAAGCATAGGAAAGTCCAGAGTATAAATCTTTGGAATAGTTTAATTAATTTATAGCTTCAGCCTGTAGGTTCTGCCATATAAAAGACTTTAGGTGATTTTGCTGACTTTGTTGTTTTATTTCCAGTTTAAATTTCGTATGGCCTAGTATGTAAGGATATGTTACAATTCTAATAAAAACTTACTGTGCAATACAATCAAGACTGTGACTTTCAAAGAGCCAAACCAAACAGAACAAATCAAGAGAGTAAAGGCTTAGATGTATGTAGGACATTGTAAGTGCTTAGATTTAACAATTTTCTTTTCAACTCTTTGGGGGCAAATATTGCCCACAAGGGTACTGCAGACCCTGAAGCACTCACAAAGTCTATCCTATGGATAAGATAGTGGGAGAGAGGGTCTTTGTCTTCAGAGGATCGCTCTCTAGTAAGTAAAAAGTCTTAGCTGCTTTGCTACTCTGCTATCATGTTGTAAGCCATGGGTACAGAAGAATGAACGATGGTTTTAAAAGGTAATGGTAATTTATAAATATATTGCATATATCAAGGGATTTTCTCTCTTTTAAGCAGTAGAGTTTGAACAATCTTAGTCTTATTTCAGGTAAGGATGGTAATATGTCACTACATAAGAAATCAAAACCAAAATAAATAGTAACAGTGGTGGGACATACTCTGCCAATAATGTTATGAAAATAGTCTATTGAGTTCCTAGGAGCTGCTTGTATTGAGGGATGAAAGGGTACGTAGTGTGACACAAAATGTTGATATTGAGAAGTGTTTATTTGCAGAGCTTTACATTAGCAGAAATAAGTGAAAGGTGAAGAGTTTTTTGCTTATACCGTAATGGCCTGCATAGAAACAAATGAAGAACCATTATTTATGGAAAAGATTATAGCTAAAGCCAAAATATGCTGGAAATGTAACAATCTATTTTAGCTACAGCATTTTTGGTGGTAATCTGAAAAGTTCTTCTGTAATAAAACCTGATTTCTCAAAGTCCTAAAACTTTAAGAGAATATATTTTGAGAAGTCAACAATTGATGCTAGACTTGGATCCTGGCTTTCATTATTTCTCTTGTACTTCCTCCTCGGCTGTGGTTTAGAGACAGCTGTAGTTGGGAGGCAACTACTTGATTAATCTAAGCCTTGCTAAATAAGAACAACTATCACTATTCTGGCCATTTTTTAACTCAAAATTCTTGGGAGAGAGATGTGGTCTTTAATATTTTCCTTGTCCTGAAAACAATTTCCTGTTTTACAGAGCAAACTTTTCTAAGCAATAATTATTTCTCTGATTACAAAGACATTTTTTCCCTCTCCATTCAGGTATAATTTAATTGCCCAAAACTGTATTTTATCTATTCTCTATGACACTACTTTGAAATTCTGGTCAGAAATACAGCAATCTTATTTTTCAGTAAATTCAGGGAACTTTGCAGAGAAGAAAATGGATTTCTGTGTATATTTATGAAAACTTTTCAGTTTACCAGTTGATTACCTCTGTTGAAGTGATTCAACAATAAGATTTTCTTGCTAGTCCTGGTTTTGGCCATATGATGAGCATCTCCATCATAGGTGACTGTCAGTGCCTTTTTTGCAATCTGATCTGAAGGAGAAAGCTAATGAAAGCCTTTAACTGCTGTTGCTTTTATACTTAAGTTTTAGTTATAGCATTCACAAGACTTTTGGCTTTATAAAATAATAATTCTCTGGTCCATATTCCTGTGGTACAAGTTGCCAAAGTTACATTTGGTCTTTCAAATTTCTAATTTGACTTTCAACTAACTTTATTATCTGCTGTTTTGTGTTTTAATACATGGATCATATAGAGAAATACATCATTTTTCAGACCCAAAGCTAACCTTCCTGTGGTTTTCCAGATGCATGCAAAACACCTGCAGTACAATTCTATAGTGCTATTTTTTTAGTGTTCCTACATTCAATTACAGTGATTCAACTTTGTTTGTAAAATTGATATAAAGTGAAGACACTGCTAATATGCTCAATGTTTGAAATGTGAGTATATGTATGTTTGTATTGTTTCCTTGTAAAGAATGTGTGTGTTTGTAGATTGCAAACAATTACATAACAAGTAAACAGTTCATTGGATCTTCAGCAGCAAAAGGAAATGGGAGGTCTTGGGTGATTCTGCTGGTAATATTCACTGTTCTCTTCCTAATACTTTGTCATTCCTGCCAGAGGACACTTAGTTCTCAGCAACATGATGCCACTTTTGATTTGGGAATAAAGTAATCATGAATAAATAAATGTGTTAATGAGCAGACAGCATGTCCACACACACATTTCTATTTAAGTGTCTGTATCTGTTCTTGCATGCATTTTACTTAAAGAAAACCTATTCAAGTATCTGACAGAAGGATCCCTCCATGGGAAATTTGAAAATATTTCACTCTTGACTTCATCCAGTGCATTTGGAGGCTAAAAATAATTATTCTTGAGAAAAGAAGTTCTGTGCTTCTGGGATAGATCTTCTCTGGCAGGCATGATTAAAGAGTGCTCAAACAGACCTGAACTAGAATAGAGTTTGTCCTCTCAGTTTGATGATAAAATTTTAACAAGGATGTCTGAAGATTTTTCTCTAGCAAATCTCTGACAACAGGTACATTAGGGGAGAATTAATCCTGAGGATCCTGGCTGAGGGGGCAATGAGCATCTTGTCCTGGCAAGCTCCCAATAATTCATAATGAGCCCCAGAATAAACCCATGGTTTATTTATGTGTTGCTTACAGAACATTGTTCATTTTGAATCTTTAGTGGTTTTAATGATTTCTTCCAATTGATGCTCAATATATATTTTTTGCTTTCTTTTAGGTTTTGTAATATTGAATTCATAGTCTGTAAAGAGAAAATATTTTGTAGTGCCTATTCCAAGTGCATTCTTGGATGTGTCTGCATATTAAGTTTTATGATTCTTGAGTAAATATAAGGCAGGACCATTATTTTGTATTTATATCACTCTTTTCTTCCTTCAAGTTTTACATGTTATCCAACTTCCTTCTACAAACAAAAGAATCCAGTGTAGTTGCATGCCTGGTATTATTTTTCTCCCAAATGTATATGCAGTTTATGATTTTGATAGAGAGAGAGAGTATGTATATATAAACCTGAATTTGGAATGAAGTGTGGTGGAAGTGGATATAACATCTGTCCAATTGTGACTGTGTTTACTTAAATTGTTGAGCAGAATCATCCCCGGGAGGCAGGATTGGGTGTACGAGTGTGTGTACGTGTACAGAGACATGTGTTCTAAAGCTTTAGAAGTTGACGGTCTTAGATTAAGTTATTGACCTCCATTTAGAGATAGATGCAGTCTCTGAAACAGACGAAACATTCTGGATGGTTCCATTTTATAACTCTAGGGAAAAATGGTTCCTAAAAACAGGGAGCTTAAAGAAGCAAACACTGGAGTGTGTACTTTTGGACTAGTTTGAACATAATGGCAATTTTTAATTCGAGCAAGTAATTGTAATTGTCCTATCTGCTCTAATGAACCTGTCAACACTATCACTACCACAAATTTCATTCATAAACAATAGCAAATATGGAGATATTCCTAACCAAATTAAAGACTATTTGACAAAGGGCTTGGCATGGTTCGGGTGCCCATTGTGGCGTACCTCTGCCACAGCACATAAAGGATCATAGCTGGTCACTATCCTGCCATACGCCCTTGCATATATGTCATTGGCTTATTCACGTGTTTGGTGGGAGATGCCAATCACATTAGACTTTTTTTAAAGGGCTTTCTGAGAAGTACCTATAATCCAAGGTGCTTGGGAAGAATGCAGTTTCAGAGAGATTTCTTTCAGCCTTTTTGAATTGCCGTGTGAAGACATATGTTCAGTTGTGAAGGGTTTTCCCTTTTAGAATTGCTGCCTATGGGTTTGACTTAATTTCATGAAGCAATTTGACTGGGAAAATAACAATTTTGTATGAGATGCTTTTATTATCACGTTATACTCTTCCACTAATCAAATAAAATAAAACATGAAGATGAAGGAGAATCTGAGCTCTTTGTGCTAGTGTTCATTTAAGGCTGTACTGCTGTTCTCTGTGAAAAATAGCAGATACTGATTTTTTATTATTTTTTCCCCCCTTCTCTGGCAAGACTAGGAAATGTTGTACTAATGCACAGTTTTAAACTTCTTCTATAAATTCAAGTGTCCTTTATGTTGGCAGTTTAAACTTGCCTTTACTGCTGCTGTATATGGTTGCTTATATGGAATTCAATTTGTTATGGCTTTTACTGCTCTTGGTAGTAGTGTGGTAAAGATGTTCAGCTATTGGGTCAGTTGATAAAAATCAGTAAACACTCTGATTATTCTCTGTTCTTCTTTCATGAAGTTTGATTAATTCCTTTTTCTCACCCAGTGAAAACACTGGCAGCCCTTTCTGGCATCTTTGTCATTATCTCTTTGACAGCTTGCCTTCCCGGTGCTTACAGTTCTAGGTCAGTTCGCTTGGCTAGTCAAATGTGACAACATGACAAGATTAAGTAGAGCTGAGGTTCTGTGATTTGTAAATGGAGGATTTGCAGTGTGAAGCTCCTTTGATAACAGAAATAGTGAATAATCTGTGTTTGCCCTCAACAAGTGTGTGGGAACATATGTACATCTGTACTGTTTTTGTTGGTAAAGCAACAAGAAGAATTTTTTCTCTGAGAGACTGAAAATTGTGCACTTGAAAGGTGGTTTGTCTGTGTGCATGTATATATGGTTAGACACAAGTACTTTAAATAAGGAAGCATCCAGTTTCAATGCATTGAGATCATCATATTGCATTTAAAATATTTTTTTGCACATTACAGAACTTTACACACAAGCACAAAAGTCTGCTTTAAAATTTAATAAAGTACCCAGTATATTTATTATTGAACTAGATAATAATGTATTTGCAGTTCATTGCCCCAGAATACAACAGGAATAGGAAAGCACTTTACAGATTAAAGGAATACTTGGTTTTCATTGTAATACAGCCGGGTTTAGTTGTCATCTCAGGTTTCCCCAGTGGCTTTTTTAATGAAGTTTATGTAAAGTCTAACTTTCTTGGTTAGAGATTATACAGAAAGGTATTGTTGGTAGCATGGAATTATGTTAGATTTTTAGCTAAGCATCAAGTGAAATCCCCACGCTTGTGTAAATCCAGACAGCAAGGCTGACTGAAACTTGAGAGAAAGCTTTTAAGCTAAGGTCTGTCTCTGAGATTGTTCCATGGCAGTTTCTCAGCATCAGCTCAAGGGGAAGGTCACCTCTTGTTGCCCTTCTCTATTTCTGCAAATGAACCAATATCAATCATATTTCTTTACATGTTTAACAAAGTGGCAGCTCAACTTTGGGTGTCCTTAAATAGCTAACAAACTTCAAAAGAAGCTACAGGTTGGCATAGAGAAATAAAATTTCAAGTCAGGTCTGAGAACTGGTGACCAAATTTTCTGCAAATCAAGCCCATCACTTAGGAAGAAAATTATCTGGCCATCAGATGTGATGTAAAATAAAATCCTGAACAGGCTTCTCAAGTTTCTTCTTGCTTCAACCTGCAGGAAAAAGCAAAGACTACCCCAATATTTCATTCATCAATGATGTATTTATGAAGATCCCTTCATGGAAATCTTTTATTATCAGTTTATCCCTATGGTAGACTATGGTCAAGTTTCTTCATCTTTGTGAAAACCTCAGAACATTAATACTTTATTAATAGGACATCCCTCATGGCTTTCAAGGTGTACAGGAGTTCAGCACCTTGAAGTTTTGCTATTTCATTGTTCTGTCTGTCTCTGCTGCATCTTCCCAATTCTTTCTCTGCTCCATATCACAAATCTGTAAAGCATTATCACTTGTGGAAGAGGAATATGATATGGAACAAAGTATTTGATGGTCGTCCTTGCTAGAATGATCTTTGTGCTTGACACTGAGCATTTAAAACTTAGCATAGAGGATTTTAGCATTCTTAACCTTTACAATCAATGACAAGGACTGGAAAGTGGCTTCATCAGCAAATTATTTTCCTTGATTTTAAGTAGGATAAATGTCTTTTCCTCATTGCCTTCTGAGATACACAGAGAGACTCTAGAGATAGTCTCACTGCTCATTCAGATGACAGGAATTCCTAAAGTTGCTTGGTGTTAATATCCAAAATGGAATAAATGGATTAATTGCACATGCTTTGAACACCCTAAACAGGTACCATCCTGCTACGGTAAAGAATTTTAAGTTAAAGGACTACCACTGCTGAAGAGTGTTGAACCATTGAGGTTAAAATACTGCTCAGCAGCGTGGTGTGTAGCTGGTGCACATACAGTGGAGCGCTGCTGCCTCTGTCATCTCTCTTGCTATCATTGTAGTTGTATGACCAGGAGAAAGAGTAAGATGTTAGTTACTGGAATCATTTATCTGGGTAATACCGGGTAACCCTTATTTGCTTTGTATTGCTTCCAATTATTTTCACTAAAATCTTCATGTCTTTGTTTAATGTCTTTGTCTAAATTTTATGGCAATTCTGCTTTTGGATCTGACAGAGGAGAGATGGGGATTTCCCTTTCCGTGCCGCCTGCCACCAGCACTAGTGCCCAGTTTCTGTGTGAGCAAGAAGGGCAAGGAGCACCAAAGCACTCCCCCTGCCTGGCCAAGTCTCACCATTCTGTTGCCTTTTTAAATGAAAGTTAGTGATAATTGTCAATGCAAGAATCTCAGTCATTGAAGGTTATTCTGGTTGAAGATTTCATCCTGCATAGGTCTGATGAAGAAGCAGTTTTATTACTTGACAGTTTGTTCATAAGCAAAACTAGTGAAGAGTGATTAACATTGTGGAAAAGTTAGAAATAGGAGCTTTCCAGCAGTGCACTTGGCTTGTAATATGGCAAGTAATAGAGGATTGGATCAGAGGTAGTACCAGATTTTTAACTTACCTTTTTGTAGTTCTTAAACAGATTAATTCTTTTCTATAGTTCCCCCAGCAATGATATTGACTTTAAAAACGAGAGGGAAATTATAACAATCAGAAAAAATGTGCCTCAAATTCTTAAAAAATACAATTATTTTACAAATTATCCTTTGATTATTCTCAAATCACTTGAGGGAAATGTGTTAGTTTATGTACTGTGAATTTTTCCTTATTAATGCTTTTTTAAAACCCTATAGTATGTATATTGTTAAGGAGATTCCAGATGTTCCCAGTATTGGAGCTCCACTCTGTCCTAGGTGTATATGGGAGTACAGCCTTAGTATCCAAGAGCTTAAAAGCCTAACATGCTAATTACAATTAGAATCACAGAATCACCAAGGGTGGAAGAGACCTCAAAGATCATCAAGTCCAACCCATCACCACAGACCTCATGACTAAACCATGGCACCCAGTGCTATGTCCAATCCCCTCTTGAACACCTCCAGGGATGGGGACTCCACCACCCCCCTGGGCAGCCCATTGCAATGGCTAATGACTCTCTCAGTGAAGAACTTTCTCATCTCCAGCTTAAACCTCCCCTGGCACAGCCTGAGACTATGTCCTCTTGTTCTGGTGCTGGTTGCCTGGGAGAAGAGACCACCCCCCTCCTGGCTACAACCTCCCTTCAGGTAGTAGTAAACAGCAATAAGGTCTCCCCTGAGCCACCTCTTCTCCAGGCTTAACAACCCCAGCTCTCTCAGCCTCTCCTCGTAGGGCTTGTGCTCAAGGCCTCTCCCCAGCCTCATTGCCCTTCTCTGGATGCATTCAAATGGCTCAATGTGCTTCTTAAATTGAGGGGCCCAGAACTGGACACAGTATTCAAGGTGTGGCCTAACCAGTGTGGAGTACAGGGGCGGAATGACTTCCCTGCTCCTGCTGGCCACACTATTCTTGATGCATGCCAGGATGCCATTGGCCTTCTTGGCCTTACTTCCCATTTTTAGAGACTTCAGCAGTACCTACTGCTGATAATTTAAAAGAGAGGTTCACTTTCTAAGGTGCTACTAAAATAAACCTCACAACAAATTATTATTATTACTTCTCTTTATTTTGCTGTGGGCAACAAATTGCTCCTTTATGTAGTATTCTAGCAATTTTAAACACTCAACTGCAAATGATTGAAGGAGTTGAGGAGTAGCTTAACATATACTGCGATTTTGGTGGGTAGTTTACAGCTTCATGTATAGATGTTAGCATGGCTACACTGACTTTCTCCCCCCGCCCCTCTGTTATTTCCCAGTGCCAGAACCAGTGCCAACATGCTAACAAAATGCTAGCTAACATAACATTTACCTATTATGTCCTGAATGCTTATTCCAGATACACTGGAAAAGAGTGGAACTTACCTTGTTCTAATTAGCAATGCATCAAAATTGTTCATTAGGTGTGGTGTTAGATGAGAATTTGTGAGTGCACATATTGGTTTTGATACATTGATTTGACTTTCTGTAAAATACCCAATTGCATTGACTATTAATTTGTTCAAAATACTTTGCCATTTGCATGTCCTAAATTTTAGTAAATTCCTTACCTAGAATGATTATTTCCAGTGTAAATTTTCACAAAGCATTTAAATGCCACTAATTTTAATGTGAAATAATCATGCTGGCATAACAGTGAATAAATGAACCAATGACTATGTGACTGAACTAGCTTACTGATTTTCAGTGTGACAGTGTAGTTTAAATCCTTCTTACCATTTTCAGCATGGAAATCAGAATCTATTCTGCTAACCTTCTGAGCTTCTAAATTTGGTGTCATGCAAGGGTGTGTTTAAAAATTAGCATTTAAAAAGAAACCCACTTGCTTTAAGTTTAAGCTGACACTGTTCCTTTCCTCTGTGGAAATGAAATTTATTAATCATAATAAAACCATCATATTCTGAAGGTAGAGGTCACCCTGAGGAGAAAAAAAGTCTATTCATCACAGAAGAATTTCAATGCATTTTTCTCTTCCCAGACAATATCCAAGCATGTATTCTCTCCCCTTTGGAAATATATTTCCCTGTGTTTATGCTTGCATATGTCAAGTCTATTTAGGAGGGTGCAAGAATAAGGATTTGCAATTCTATTTTATATACTTTATTTTCTTTTACAGAAGGTTTGGAAGACTTGCCTGTTACATGTTATTTTGGTTTGTGTTTACTTTGCATGTTTGTCAAAGTGGAATTTCAATATCCGGTAAAAAGAAGTAGTGTTTCTTATTTTAACAAGAACATAAGCATTGCTAATTCTGAAATACCATTTTTATGGTAATATCACAGTACAAACTTCAGCATTATCATAATAGAAATGTAAAACTGTTTTTAAGCAGCAAGGATTAACTTAGGTCACAGTTTTCATGTTAGGATTACTTCACAACTCTTGTTTTAAGGAGGAAGCAGGGTTTATGCAGATGAATAAAAAAAGTCATGTAAAGCACTGACAGTAAGTTATGACTCCTTTGGCAAAAGAGTAATAAAAATGTACTCAGAAGTAAATACTGTGTTGAAGCAGTAATATTTTCTTTCTTTTGAAATTGCTTAATGTGGATTTTTAGCCATATTTTCCTTATACTTGTCCAGATTTCTGTAAAATATTGATACAACACCAAAGCAACATGTTTCATTACATCAGGATTGTAAACTTGCTTGTTACTTCAGTAGCTGGGTTAAACATGCTAATAATTTCATAAGACTTGAACACTATGTCTTCAGGCTTTTTCCTTCCTAACACTTTAACCCACCCTGGCCATGGCTGACACATTAGACTTTCAGTTTTGTGGGGCACTGTGACATAGTCAAGGATCTGGCAGGAGTGGGATGCATTGTGAAGACCAAATACAGCCCTGCTGCCAGGAATGGATCAGAGCAGTGGAAACCAAAAGCTCATGAAGTCCCAGTGTAGTTAACTGTTTACACTAGGCCAAAATTAATGGAATTCTTACAGAACTAGATTTACAATGCTGGCTGAGCATTGCAGTAATACCAACCAACCAGAGAAAGTTTGAAAATATGCTGAGTGTCATTGCTTTAAAACTAAGTCCTGGCATTAAGGCAAGTGTAAGAATAGTACACACAATTCCTCTTTCATGTTATTAGGGAAATTCATAGTGCTGCAAACTAGTCTAGATTTAAATCAATAATTTTCCCTTTCTAGATGGTTTCTTACTCTTTGAATGAGGTTTGGTTTGAGAGAATTAATATGAATCCTCATACATTAAAAATGGGCATACAGAGGAAATTGTAGATGACCAAGACATCAGAGATTCTGTTGTGGCTGCTATCCAATCTAACTATTTTAAAATGGTAATGTTTGCATCCTAATCTGGAGGGCTACCAAGGCTGAGCTTTATGGAATTTCTTCCAACCAGAGAGGTTCCAGAGTATGGGCTCCATATCAAACCTGCTTGAAGAAATCTGATGCCCCCTTTCCAACTCAAAGCACCACCAAGCATCATTTACCCAACACAGGCTGATGTGAGCTATTTTTCCTTTCCTTTTTTGTTTTTTTTTTCAGTGGGAACTACCTAGTTTGTTTGTTGTTAACTGCCTTGGATAATTTCCAAGGATGGTATTTTCATGGATACCAAGTACTTAAATCAAATCAATACATTGGATGCAAAAGAGGAACTGGTATCTTTTATACAAGTCTTGTAGACATACCTTCCTGAGTTTAAGACCATTTCTTAAAGATGATGCCCAACACACTGCTTCCTCTGCATATTCATATATATGTCTGATATGGGCAGAGAAGTCCTCGTAGCTAAAGTAAACATAGTTAAATGTGAGGTAAGATGTAGAGCCCATATTCATGAACTTGTGGTGCTTTCATAGATTTAATAGCTATTATCCCTTAGTATACAGTTGAATTGACTTGAGTAAATAAGACAGTACAACAGAAACCATTCAGCTGCTATGTATGATTGTACTGTAGTGAAACATCCTAATTTTGCCACAGAAGGTTTTTATAAGATAGGTATGCTTTGCATTTGCTCAAAATGGTAGAATTTTGATGGGAAATAAAGGCTTGTTCACAGTACCAAATAACAACCAATGCCCACTTTGAGGTTTGTATTAAATTGTTTTTGCTTTCATTCATCAATATGTGTGGTTGAAAAGGAATTGCGGTCTGCAAACCTGTGACCCCAGGCTTGGTCAGAGAGTGAGAGGCAGTTAGGTAAAGTCTCTCAGCTTGTTAGTGCTGAATCCATTTGCCTTTAGATACCACAGCTGTTTCAGGAGGTGATTTGCTGGGATTTCCATATGCAATGAATCCCTCATATTCTTGCAAATGTTGGCTCAGTGACATGGAGAATTGGAGACTATCTTGTCTCCGGGAATTTCTGCTCCTTCCTTGAAGATGTCACTGGGTAGGTAGGAATGTGTAGTACAGATGATTTGGATCTTTTCTCTATCCAGGCCCCACATTAGTGGGTGGCAAAGGGTTGCATATGCCATGGAAGCATTCCTTTGTCAGGTTCCCCTCAGCTGATTATCTAGCACTCAGTTAATCAGAGGAACAAGTGGAGGAACAAGTCCGTGGTAATAAAATAGGACATCTGTCCTCTTTTCCAAAGAATTAAGTTTGTATCTGAAAAATAAGGTAGCTACACAGAATGAGACCAGTCTGGGGTTACTGTTCATGTAAGGCTAAAAAGAGAGATATCAAGAGTGTTATTAAAACCTGTTTACTATGGTAGCCCTCATATGCAAGACACTACTACAGTTTCAGGATTGTTTTTGTCATTATATTTGACACCTCAGATCAAATGGAAATTCTGTGATTATGGAAAAAATGTTAGACAGAGTCAGTGAAACCTTTAT